>NC_064921.1:623798126-625124376 GCF_023897955.1 Schistocerca gregaria | reverse complement strand
TATATCTGTGTGTGTGTGTGTGTGTGTGTGTGTGTGTGTGTGTACAGACCCCATTAAATTTTATTTACATTCCCTCCACAAACATGCCTTCACCCTAGCCAGATTACGCTCCCATATTTTATTTACTCAGGCTTGTTTGACATTTGGCCTTACCCCCAAAGGCCTCACACTTAAAGTTCCCATCTCTGGCTGCAATCCTTCTTCCCATCAGTCCTTATACCAGTTCCAAACTGCACAATCCATAGCCCTCACCCGCCTAATCCTTCACCTATACATCGACTCGGCCAATGAACACACCCGTCAACTCCTATCCCAAATCAAAGTCCTCAATCTTTCCTCTCCCACATCCACACTGGCTGTTCATAGCATCCTCCTACAGGCCAACAGCAAATTAGAACAGCATGCCACCCTCCACCTCAAAAAACTATCCAATCTCCTGGTTTCCCACCTTCGGAAAGGCAACTCACTCACCCTCCACAACCTTTCCAACAAACCTCAACCTCCTCTCATTGCACATAGACCCAGTCTCTCCCATCTACTCAATTTCCCACTTCCAACTCCACTCCCCCCAACACCTCAAAATTCTAGTCAACACAATCTGCAACCAAAACACCCCAATTCAGTAGTTAACCTTTCCTCCAAACCTCTCTCCCAACCCGAAACCTGTGTCTTATCCAAAGGCCTCACCTTCAGCCCCACTCCCAGATTCAGCCAAACCGCCCTTGTCAAAGATTTACAGTCCTGCACTCATAGTCTCTGCTGGAAATATCACTTTGCCACGAAGAAAAATAATCCTGATCCCACTCATAATGATCCAACTCCCCAAGACACTATCCAAATTGAACGCTGCCTGGAACGTTCCGTCCTCCATCACAGCAGGACCCACCTCCTCTTCCTCAAAATCACCCTCTCCAAACCTTCCAGGAATTTCTCACTTCCAGCCTTGCCTCTCAATCTTTCTTGAAAAACCTTAATCCTACTCCAAACATCACCACAGCCGAAGCCCAGGCTATCCGTGATCTGAAAGCTGACCGATCCATCATCATTCTTCCGGCTGACAAGGGTTCCACGACCGTGGTACTTGATCGTCGGGAGTATGTGGCTAAGGGGCTGTGTCAGCTTTCAGACAGCTCTACATACAAAGTCTGCCAAGGTAATCCCATTCCTGATGTCCAGGCAGATCTTCAAGGAATCCTCAGAACCTTAGGCCCCCTACTAAAACTTTCACCTGACTCCATCAAACTCCTGACCCCACCGACACCTCGCACTCCTACCTTCTACCTACTTCCTAAAATTCACAAACTCAAACATCCCGGCCACCCCATTGTAGCTGGTTACCAAGCCCCCACAGAACGTATCTCTGCCTACGTAGATCAACACCTTCAACCCATTACATGCAGTCTCCCATCCTTCATCAAAGACACCAACCACTTTCTCGAACACCTGGAACCCTTACCCAGTCTGTTACCCCCGGAAACCAGCCTTGTAACCACTGATGCCACTTACCTATACAGAAATATCCCACACGTCCAGGGCCTTGCTGCAATGGAGCACTTCCTTTCACACCGATCACCTGCCACCCTACCTAAAACCTCTTTCCCCATCACCTTAGCCAGCTTCATCCTGACCCACAACTTCTTCACTTTCGAAGGCCAGACATACCAACAATTAAAGGGAACAGCCATGGGTACCAGGATGGCCCCCTCATATGCCAACCTATTTATGGGTTGCTTAGAGGAAGCCTTCTTGGTTACCCAAGCCTGCCAACCCAAAGTTTGGTACAGATTTATTGATGACATCCTCATGATCTGGACTCACAGTGAAGAAAAACTCCAGAATTTCCTCTCCAACCTCAACTCCTTTGGTTCCATCAGATTCACCTGGTCCTACTCCAAATCCCATGCCACTTTCCTTGACGTTGACCTCCATCTGTCCAATGGCCAGCTTCACACATCCGTCCACATCAAACCCACCAACAAGCAACAGTACTTCCATTATGACAGCTGCCACCCATTCCATATGAAACGGTCCCTTCCCTACAGCCTAGGTCTTCGTGGCAAACGAATCTGCTACAGTCCTGAATCCCTGAACCATTACACCAACAACCTGAAAACAGCTTTTGCATCCCGCAACTACCCTTCGGACCCGGTCAGAAGCAAATAACCAGAGCCACTTCCTCATCCCCCCAAACCCAGAATCTCCCACAGAAGAATCCCAAAAGTGCCCCACTTGTGACAGGATGCTTTTCGGGACTGGATCAGACTCTGAATGTGGCTCTCCAGCAGGGATACGACTTCCTAAAATCCTGCCCCGAAAAGAGATCCACCCTTCATGAAATCCTCCCCACTCCACCAAGAGTGTCTTTCCGCCGTCCACCTAACCTTCGTAACCTCTTGGTTCATCCTTATGAAATCCCCCACCTTCCCTTCCCTCTGGCTCCTACCCTTGTAACGACTCCCGGTGTAAAACCTGTCCTATGCACCCTCCCACCACCACCTACTCCGGTCCTGTAACCTGGAAGGTGTACACGATCAAAGGCAGAGCCACGTGTGAAAGCACCCACGTGATTTACCAACTGACCTGCCTACACTGTGACGCTTTCTATGTGGGAATGACCAGCAACAAACTGTCCATTCACATGAATGGCCACAGGCAGACAGTGTTTGTTGGTAATGAGGATCTCCCTGTGGCTAAACATGCCTTGGTGCATGGCCAGCACATCTTGGCACAGTGTTACACCGTCTGGGTTATCTGGATACTTCCCACTAACACCAACTTATCCGAACTCCGGAGATGGAAACTTGCCCTTCAATATATCCTCTCTTCTCGCTATCCACCAGGCCTCAATCTCCGCTAATTTCAAGTTGCCGCCACTCATACCTCACCTGTCATTCAACATCATCTTTGCCTCTGCACTTCCACCTCGACTTGACATCTCTGCCCAAACTCTTTGCCTTTAAATATGTCTGCTTGTGTCTGTATATGTACGGATGGATATGTGTGTGTGTGCGAGTATATACCTATCCTTTTTTCCCCCTAAGGTAAGTCTTTCTGCTCCCAGGATTGGAATAACTCCTTACCCACTCCCTTAAAACACACATCCTTTCGTCTTTCCCTCTCCTTCCCTCTTTCCTGAAGAAGCAACCATTGGTTGCGAAAGCGGGAAGGAGAGGGAAAGACGAAAGGATGTGGGTTTTAAGGGAGAGGGTAAGGAGTCATTCCAATCCCGGGAGCGGAAAGACTTACCGTAGGGGGAAAAAAGGACAGGTGCACACTAGCACACACACATATCCATCCGCACATACACAGACACAAGACAATATGTCTGCTTGTGTCAGTATATACCTATCCTTTTTTTCCCCCTAAGGTAAGTCTTTCCACTCCCAGGATTGGAATGACTCCTTACCCTCTCCCTTAAAACCCACATCCTTTCATCTTTCCTTTTCTTCCCTCTTTCCTGACGAAGCAGCTGCCGGTTGCGAAAGCTCGAAATTCTGTGTGTGTGTTTTATTCATTGTGCCTATCTACCGGCGCTTTCCCGCTTGGCAAGTCTTGGAATATTTGTTTTTATATATAAGCTCACTGGTTATTTGACCATCTTCTTCTGTGCAGATGCTCAAACAGTGCCCGAACTCTTACAGGAATCTGCTGTAAAGTTGCGAGTAATTATTATAATGGGCAGGGGCACTATGAATATAGTGTGGGACATTAAGTTGGGAATGTGGGTCTCACAGGAGGCATTCCAGAGATAAGTCCCTACAGTCGTACTGTCCTCTGTCTCCTTGGGGGCTCAGATGGATAGAGCATCTGCCATGTAAGCAGGAGATGCCGGGTTCGAGTCCCAGTTGGGACATACATTTCAGCTGTCCCCCCAGTAAGAAGCTAATGGTATTTATTTAAATGTAATTTCACACAGTAATTGTTGAAATGCTGTGTAAAGCCCATGGGAATGAAAAACTTCTGAATGCAAGTGCCATTACTCCACTAATGCCATGATTAACCAAGAGTCTGTGGTTTACTGATAATGGAAACAGCTTCAAACTAATGATGTTCCCATTTGTCTGAATTTTCACTATATTGAGATACTTGCTGTTAGGTTTACTCCAATTGTTCAACAAAGTAGGCAGGCCATATTCTAATTGAGTGGAGGGGTATATATTGCAAAGAAAAACAAATTTCATTGGATATCATTTTAATTTTGGCATTCTTCTTTACTAGAGATGAGTCCGTAGGATTAATAATGGGCTCTTAATGTGTTAATTGCTGTCAGAATTCTTAAAAGGCAGGTTCAATATGTGACAACAGGAGATGGATGTCTGGTTCAGCATCTAGATGGCTTTGGTACTTAGTTTTATTGTTGGCATAAATTGTGAACCCAGATTTGCACATGTGTGTTGTGGCAAGTGGAAGTAGAACATGTTTTGCCTTCATCAACAAGGGGTAAATTTTTTTGTTTTTCAAATGGAGTCAAAAGTGTGGATAACTGTCATTATCAAAAATGATTTTGAGGTTGAATCTGATTCCTTTGATGATGGAGTGTTTGCCTCTTTGGATACAGTGAATGGGTTGACCATTCATTCACATTCATGCTGCTTATCATCTTCAACTTGGCAAAAAACGCTCCAGCGATGATGACAAGTTTCAAGGATGTTTGAGGATTTCATGAAACAAATTGTCCCTGAGATCCAACTTCTTGTCCTTTAAAAAATTGTTAAGAAGAGGAAAACAAAAAACAGTTAACCTCCCCCTCCTTGACACTCTTTGGCCAAAAACTGATTTTCCTCTTGAATGCTCAAACTTTGTCATTTACAGTGACCATTGTTATACATTTGCCTTGCAGTAAAATATTAATTTTGTTCCTTGTGGAGTAAATATCTGCCAAATAAGAAATTAGACATTGCCAGTTTTTGTCATTAATAAGGTCTGCTAATTTGGTGTTATGGTCTAAAAGTAAAGCTAGTTCTTTTAAAAGTAATTCATATAATTGAGAGAATGTATCTACATCTGCATTCTACATTTATACTCTGCAATCCACCCAACATTGTGTGGCGGAGGGCACTTTATATGCCACTGTCATTACCTTCCTTTCCTGTTCCAGTTGTGTATGGTTCGCGGGAAGAACGACTGCTGGAAAGCTTCCATGCGCACTCAAATCTCTCTAATTTTACATTCGTGATCTCCTTGGGAGAATGTATTCGATACCTCATCCAGAAATGCACCCTCTTAAAACCTGGACAGCAAGCTACACTGCGATGCAGAGTGCCTCTCTTGCAGTGTCTGCCACTTGAGTTTGTTAAACATATCTGTAACACTATCACGCTTACCAAATAACCCTGAGACAAAATGCGCAGCTCTCCTTCCCCCCCCCCCCCCCCCCCCCCCAATACCACAGTGATGAACAATACTCAAGTATAGGTCAAATGAGCATTTTGTAAGCCACCTCCTTTGTTAATGGAGTAGATTTTCTATCGACTCTCCCAATGACTGTCAGCCTGGCACCCGCCTTACCAACAATTAATTTTATATGATCATTCCACTTCAAATCATTCTGAACGCGTACTCCCAGATATTTTACAGAAGTAACTGCTACCAGTGTTTATTCTGCTATCATATAATCATACAATAAAGGATCCTTCTTTCTATGCATTTGCAAGACATTACATTTGTCTATGTTATGGGTCAGTTGCCATTCCCTGCACCAAGTGCCTATCAGCTGCAGATCTTCCTGCATTTTGCTGCAATTTTCTAATGCTGAAACTTCTCTGTATACTACAGCATCATCCGCGAAAAGCCGCATAGAACTTCTGACACTATCTACTAGGTCATTTATAAAAATTGTGAAAAGCAATGGTCCCACAACACTCCCCTGTGGCATGACAGAGGTTACTTTAACGTCTGTAGACGTCTCTCCATTGAGAACAACATGCTGTGTTGTGTTTGCTAAAAACTCTTCAATCCAGCCACACAGCTGGTTGATATTCCATAGGCTCTTACTTTGTTTTGTTTATCAGGCGACAATGCAGAACTGTATCAAACGCCTTCCGGAAGTCAAGGAAAATGGCATCTACCTGGGAGTCTGTATCTAATATTTTCTGGGTCTCATGAACAAATAAGCGAGTTGGGTCTCACAAGATCGCTGTTTCCGGAATCCATGTTGATTCCTACAGAGTAGATTCTGGGTTTCCAGAAATGACATGATACACGAGCAGGAAAGATGTTCTAAAATTCTACTACAGATCGATGTCAGAGATATAGGCCTATAGTTTTGCGCATCTGCTCGACGACCCTTCTTGAAAACTGGGACTACTTGTGCTCTTTTCCAATCATTAGGAACCTTCAGTTCCTCTAGAGATTTGTGGTACAGGCTGTTAGAAGGGGGGCAAGTTCTTTCGCGTACTCTGTGTAGAATCCAATTGGTATCCCATCAGGTCCAGTGGGCATTTTGAAAGCAGCCATTTTCTTGTTTGTGCAGTGCGGTCTTCCTCTGTGAAACAGATTTGGAAAAAGGTGTTTAGTATTTCAGCTTTACGCATGTCATCCTCTGTTTCAATGCCATTATCATCCCAGAGTGTCTGAATATGCTGTTTCGATCCACTTACTGATTTAACATAAGACCATAACTTCCTAGGATTTTCTGTCAAGTCGGTACATAGAATTTTACTTTCAAATTGGCCGAACGCTTCACGCATGCCCCTCCGTACACTACCTTTGACATTGTTTAGCTTCTGTTTGATCGGTTTTGGCTGCATTTAAATTTGCAGTGAAGCTCTCTTTGCTTATGTAGTAGTTTCCTAGACACCACACTTCTGTGTGGAAAAGCAAGGAACAATGAAGGCTTCCCATAACTTTACACTGTGTTGCAAAAAGTCTTGGCATTTATTTCATAGCTAAAGCATGTCTCTGGAGAGCACAATGGCTACCAGTGCAGTCCTTAAAGCTCTTTTTTTTATTTTAGTTAGTGCTCCATCATTTGTACCCATCATAGCTTTTGCACCATTTATTCACACATTGATGTAACAGGGTATTTGACTGTTTTCTGGGAATCATCTTAAATGGTTAATTATATCTTTTTATGCTCACAATACTTCTTTCCTTCTTGAACTTCAGTATTCTTTTACAAAAACGGAAATGAAACTCAAATAATTTGAAAGCACGCTGAAAAGCTTGATGCCTGTGACATCACTGGTTTGCTAATTCACAGTGATGTCTTCTTTTAGAATTTACATTTCGGAAAATGGATTGCAAATAGTGTTTAACATCACACTATACAAATACATCCATAGAAACTCTTGAAAAATTAATTTTGAGTGCTTCAGGGAATGAGAAAGTACAGAAAAATTGGTTGCACTGTACCAACAAAATGCGATCACATTGATGGCCATATTCGCTTACTTAATTAAAAATGTGTTGCACTCTGAAGTTAACATTTATTTACCTCTGAGATATACTTTCCCACTGGTACAAAGAAGGATAGAGCAGTCGACAAAATTAAACTCATAGTAAAAGTTATTGTTACACCCTCTGTCTTGCACTGCTGGTAGTTCGGTTGATAAAGCAGCGAACTGGTGAATATTAAATAGATAATATCCGTAAGTTGGTGCATTTAATCTAGCCTGAAAAAATATTTGAACTTATTTATAAAACAAATTGACAGTCCTTTCATATGAAATTAAATTAAAATTACAAAACTTCACAACTCCGATTAAAAACGTAGCATTACTTGTTTTCCTGGACGTTTACATGCGCTTACATTTTGGAATAGCTGGTCACACATATCACGTTCAAAAATATATATTTTCTAGTTGATGTGAGCACACACTTTTTACTTGATTAGAAACAGTATTTCCTTTCTATCTTCATATTGTCCAGCAAGGATCCTTATTGCTTGACCATCTGAAATTTCGTCATTTACATAAGATGAACTGAAGTCTGCTTAAGGCGCTGACATTAGTTTACACTCACAAACAGCAGTGCCCTTACATTTGTGTTACCTGTATGTTGTGTGTGCTTTATATCTCACTATTATGAAAAGAAAAGTTGGCACTCATCATATAGCGGAGATGCTGACTCGCAGATACGCACACTAAAAAGACTGTCACAAGTACAGCTTTTGGCCAGTAAGCCTTCATCAAAATTAGATGACAGACAGACCCATACACACACACACGCAAATGCAACTCACATATACAGTCTTTTTAGTGTGCCTATCTGTGACTCAGCATTTCTGGTATATGGTGATTAGCAACTTTCCTTTTCATAATATTGTTGGGTCCCACTCTGAATTTTCCATTGTGTGCTTCATATTTCCCCACATACAAAACCTCATCAGCACACAGTTCATTGTTCTGTGGGAGTATGGTGATATTTTATACATTCAACTATAGTTGGTGGTGACATTAAATTACCCTCGATATGTTGGCAAAAGTACATGTACACATAACATATCATCTGAAATTGTGCTAAATGTATTCTATGAAAGTTACTTCAAGCACTTAGTTTATGAGCCCTCACAAATAGTAAACAGTTGTGAAAACACACTCAACATCTTAGCAACAAATAATCCTGAGCTAATAACAAGCACCAAAATGGGTACATGGGGTTGTTGTACTGAGATTGAATATAACAGCCCCCAAATCCTCCAAAAGTAAACAAAAAATACACTTATTCTAAAAGGCAGATAAAAATTCACTTGTCACCTTCCTGACAGACCATCTCTACTCTTTCCAAATTATCAATGCAAGTGTAGACCAGATGTGGCTTGAATTCAAAGAAGTAGTATTGGCAGCAATTCAGAGATTTATACCACACAAATTAACAAATTATGGAGCTGATTCTCTTTGGTACACAAAACAGGTTAGAACAATGAAAAAACATGCCAAATTTAAACAGGTACAATATCACCAAGATTGATGATCTTTTAGAGAAGCTCAAAATTTAATGCAGCCTTCAATGCGAGATGCTTATGATAGTTTCCACAATGAAACTCGCTCTTGAAACCTGGGTGAAAATCAAAAGAGATTCTGGTCATATGTGAAGTATGCTAGTGGCAAGACACAGTCAGTGCCTTCTCTGCATGACAGCAATGGTGTCAACAATAGTGCTGCCAAAGCAGAGCTACTAAATACAGCCTTCTGAAATTCCTTCACCAAAGAAGACAAAGTAAATATTCCAGAATTTGAATCAAGAAAAGCTGCCAATATGAGTAATGTAGAAACTGTTATCCTCAGAGTAGTGAAACAACTTAAATCACTTAACAAAAGACTTTATACCAGATAGGTTCCTTTCAGAGTATGCTGATACAACAGCCCTATACATAACAATCAGATATACTGGAAAGGTGCAGAAAAAATTGTCTACAAAGGTAGTGGGAGTAATCCCCTATATTACAGGCCCATATCATTAACATAAGTATGCAGCAGGATTTTGAAACATAAATTGTGTTCGAGCACTATGCTTTACCTCAAAGAGAATGGTCTGTTGGCACAAAGTCAATATGGATTTATAAAACGTCTTTCTTGTGAAACACAACTAGTTCTTTCCTCATGTTGAGTGCTATTCACAAGGGATTTAAAATTGATACCTTATTTTTAGATTTCCAGAAGGTTTTTGACACACTACCATACAAGCGGCTTGTAGTGAAGTTGCATGCTTATGGAATATCGTCTCAGTTATGTGACTGGATTTGTGATTTCCTTTCACAGAGGTCACACTTTATAGTAACAGATGGGAAGTCATTGAGTAAAACAGAAGTGACATCTGGTGTTCCCCAGGGTAGTGTTCTAGGCCCTTTGCTGTTCTTTATCTATATAGATGATTTAGGAGACAATCTAAGCAGTCATCTTAGGTTGTTTGCAGATGATGCTGTTGTTTATCAACTAGTAAAGATATCTGTATGATGGAGAAGTTGGCAATTGACTCAATGAAAAGTGTGAGGTCATCCACATGAGTGATGATAAAATCAGTCAGATCTAAAGACCATAAATTCAGCTAAATACCTAGCAATTACAATTACAAACAACTTAACTTTGAAGGAACAAGCAGAAAATGTTGTGAGGAAGGCTAACCAAAGATTGTGTTTTATTGGCAGAACACTTAGGAAATGTAGCAGATACACTAAAGAGATTGCCCACACTACACTTCTCTTTCCTCTTTCAGAATACTGCTGCATTGCTTAGCAGATATGACTGATTGAGTACATCAATAAAGTTCAAAGAAGGACAGCACATTTTGTATTGTCGCTAAATAGGGGAAAGAGTGTCACTGAAATGATACAGGGCTTGGGGTGGACATAATTAAACAAAGGCATTTTTCGTTGCAACTTTCTCCTCTGAATGCAAAAATATTTTGTTGATGTTGGCCTACATTGGGAAAATGATAATCATAATAAAGTAAGGGAAATTAGAGCTTGCACAGAAAGCTGTTTGTTGTTTCTGCACACTGCACAGGTTTGGTATAATAGAGAATTATTGTGAAGGTGGTTCGAAGAACCCCTGACATGTACATGAATGTAATTTGTGGAGTATCCATGTAGATGTAGATACATGCATTAATTTTTGTAAGGTTTACAGTGTCAACATTCACAAAATTCCTTTCTATTGTTACTCAAAAGTTGTAAATGCATTTTCCATCACCAAATAGCTAATCTATTAGTAGAAAACATACATAAAAACCTAGTAACTTTGGCTAACACTCCTGTAACACATGTATAGCTTCATCTTACTCTTAGCCTGATGTCACCAGTTTTTCAGCCAATAACAGAGCGTTTTCGATCATGTAACTAAATTTTGATATTTAATTATTTTTAAGCTTTAATTACATAAAAATAAGAGATATTTTGTGAGAAAACTGACTGTAAATGATATTTGAATGTTGTAATCACTCCAAACAACAATCCGAACCACATTTTTAACCTAGGAAGATAGCCTATTCAACCATGAAATTTCGTTGGTCTTCAACTAATCATCCAATAAATGGAATATTTCACCATATGTTATATTGGCAAGCAATAAGGGGTCCTCTTCGAAACATGCCAAGTGTTCATAATGGACAAAAGCTAATAAAATCACTAGTCCCACAAGCCAGTAGATTCATTTCTTTGGAGACTTGTGTTGGATGCGAGAAACCAGAGATTCTTTCACATCACATGACATATCAACTACCCTCTCTTGACAGTATTGTTTGACAGTGGCACCAAAGATACTAATTTTACTGCCTTTTTCTAACATTCAAGAAACAGTATCACTAATACATGGTTTTATGAGCTTTGGCTGTCTTTGCCACTCAGTAACTTACCAAGAAATGCTTTTAATGAGTTTTCAGTAATTGTTTTTGCATACATTTTCATGCAGTGTTGAGAAGCAGCTAATTCAGTGCTCTTCCTTTTGCAAAACTCAATCTCTTTAGCCTGTAAAACTGTATGAGTGCCCTCAAAATGATGGTGCAATTTAACAGGAATCATTGAACTGTTTGGAAGGACTCATGCACAAATTACACCACTGAGCTTTATCCTCCTCTGTCTTGATAAAGCCCATTAAGAAATACCTTTCAGTGCATTAACACTTTTTAGTTATTCCACTTCTGCATGGTATTGCAACTGGAGGAGTGCTTGCAGAGTTTTTGAGTAATAAATCTGACACTGGGGCTTCATGTTATTTTCTTCATTTGGCTGTCCTCCCTCCTCAATTTCAACCGGGAGTTTACTTGCTGTGAAGGTGATGGAGAAACTGCTCACTTTGTCAGTGATCCTGACTTAAGCTGTTGATCCATGTTCAAAGTAATACACTAGTCAAAAAGCGAATGATGAAACAGGCAGTGTACACACAAAGGAAGTTTAACGTTGAATGAACACATATGTGTCAGAGAACACTCTGACTGGTTGACTGAGCTCGTGTCACATGGGATAAATGGTTTCTGTGCATCAGGCGACATGAGCTGGAACACACTTGACCCATGCAGGGTTGCAGAAACAGTCAAGCAGGGAGGCTACATTCACCGGCACTAAACTGCACCTGCAGTTGCTGCTTGGAAACACAACCTGACATAAACATACACATATTTTTCAAATGAGAGAAAGATGATATTGATGTATTTACATTTTTTAAGTTATAATTTTGCTCATTTTTCTACAGGGTTTGATCAAAGGTGGCCACAGGTCCTCTAGAAAGAGCTGGCAGACCCCTAAGGGGTCCGAGGACCACACGTTGGAAAGCCCTGATCTATATATTGATTTAACCTTAACTTTTTATTTTTCAAATTAGGACTGCAACTTCACAGTCATATTTATAATTACAGAAATATGAGTCAAACACTTTATCAATGTTATCTTTTTCATAATTAATTTGTTGGTAGTTAGATGACAAGAAATATTACCATGTAAATAGCAGATATGGTGATTACTCAGTATGTAACTTGATTACACCCCATATCATAACCAATCAAAATGTAAATAATAATGAAGAAAACCCTACATCAATAATAAATACTCTCTGCTAAATCAGTAATTCATCTTTTGCTCTTACACTGGCTACTCTTGCACAGGTAGTAGATAGTGATGATGTCACACCCCAGCCCCCCCCCCCTCCCCCCACTCTCTTTAAAGCTGGGTGCTTCAGTCCTATTGGGGTACTGGTGATATACCTGTCATGCAGCCCTCATGTTGATCAGCTGGGAGGGTGTGGGTTGACATTGCTGTGGGAATAGTGTAAGTGTCCTGAGACTCCTTGGGGGGGGGGGGCTGCATTGTCGCTCCACACCTTAGGTTCAGTGCAGGTTAGTGGAAAACTGACTGGTTGGTGCTGTGGAAGTTCCTCCGTGTAGAGGTAAACAGCCTATGGAGACACTCTTTTGACAGTACTCTATGGTGATCAGTATATGGTGTGAGCACAGTATCATATCTGAGTCAGAGATGTGATGCTGCAAGCAGATCTTTATTGATAAGAACCTTTTTTTCTCCATAAATGGCAGATGGGTCTTTGTGCAAACATCTCATCTTGGAGCTGAAATGTAGTACGAAATCTGTCTCTGTTTACTGAGTGTGTGGTGATGATGCATTGGTACAGTGAATTCTCTTGGCTTTTCAGCTGCTCATTGTAGACCAATTGGGGTGGTGGACATCACAGATCCACCATTACTGATGACCACAGTCCTGAGAATAACAGCAGGCCACGTCATAAAATTAGCCACCACAATAACTAGACAGCAGCCACCATCAGAGTAGGGTAACGATCATACTATGTCCACATGTATGTGTTAAAATCTTGCTTTTGGCATTGGAAAATGTGCTACCAATGCAAGGGTATGTTGGTCAACTTTGCTGTCTAGCAATTTAGGCAGGATCATGCCTGTTCTTGGCAGTGCTTCTGGATTCCTGGCCACACCACCTTGTGTGCAACTAACATTGCTGTTGCCTTCATGAGTCAGCTTATGTAGTGCTCAGAAAACTACATATCTGCTGAAATTCTGCAGGAATGCATGGCCATTTTTGACCCCTGGATGTGTTACACTAGACACTCTTGGCACACAATATGGAACAGAAATAAATCAAAGCTGCAGAGCTATGTGTTCATTTCAATAGCACTCCATATCTTCTGATGTGTTGTATGATTTTGTGAGTAAAAGGCAAGTGATTGCAATCAACCATCCACTCTCTGTTGCAGTGCTGTGCTGATTGCATTTTGGCTCACATAGATCATTACCGTCAGTGGGTACTTAATGTGTGGGTGAACTAGCTGTGCAGCTTCATTCACTGAAGTTTATTGTACCTTCCAATTACCAGTTGTATGCTTGCCTGAGAATAGTGTGGTAAGTGGTTCCTGCTGTATTGTCATGGTCAGATGGTGTTGCCGGTAGTAATTTAACATTCCAAAAAAATCTGTGTGGTCCTTTATAGGTTGTTGATAAAGTCATGTCTTGCACTACTGCTCCATATCCAGGAAGCATTGGCAAACTAACTGTTGAGACTACATATTCCAAAAATTGCTTCTCATTTACCAAAAACACTCTTTGCCTTGTTAATCTCTGTGCCATACTGTAGGCACTGAAAAAACTGCTATATTTTTGAAGTACACGGCCAAAAATATTGTCATCATTAACCGTAACAGCGTTTTCCATTGGCCAAAGAAACATTCGGGCCCATGGCCAACACCATGTGAGACACAGCCAGGTGGTTTCCTTATTGTTGTATGCACACAATTGACTCCTCATTTACCAGCACAAATAACACGGTTGGTGAATGACACTGTTGGTGAATGACATTTGACAAAATCCAGTGAAAGATGAAAATGAGATCAAAAATTTACACTGAGTATAGGATGGGTGACATTAGCCATAATAAATCCAATGTCATTCTCTCTTCACCAAAACTTACAGTGCACAAATTGTTCACTGCAGTGAGTATATGGCGCACCAGTGTGGCAGGTGCAACACTCAGACTTCTTGGGTAAAAACTTACTTCAGACCCATTATACACCAGAAGATTTTTACCAGAGGTGCGAGTGCACACGACTATCTCCTGTGACAGGTGCAATGCTGACAGTGTTGTGTTTTCTTGCTGCCTTTCACCCTTCACTTGCAGATGCATGCATTGGTGATGTTAAACATGTGTCCTCTAATGTCAGTTTGCAATATTTGGGTAACAGAGAGGGCTGGTGCACTAGGAAGCTGCATCTCTAAAACACCCGTGGTACCAGCATCATTGGTCAGTATTCGTATCAAGTACACACCAATCATCTTTCCAGTGCCCTGTCCACTGTTCATAAGTATGCTCAAAGGAGCTCAGAATTTGTGTTGTGCTGATAGCTTGAGGTTCAGGTGCAAAAGGACTTAACACATGCACTTTGGTACTGGGAGCAGTACTCAGTGCTTCCCATGACTGTTGTCAGTCACACTCTCAATTTTAATGCACAATGGCAGTTCAGACAGGATACTCGCTAATACGTCAGCTTTCACTGCTGATACCTGTAGCAACAGTTCTCACTGTATTACTTTGACTGTGCAAATACCAACTGGGAGCTTACAAAGCCTCAGCATGTGTGGCAACATTTCAGGCAACAGATCAGGGCCATTTAAAGCACGTAAAGCTCACAATATCTGAGGTAGGAATCTGTTAACCTAGCAGCTTGTCATTACAAACTTCCTGCAGCTGAAACTCCAGCGATAGTGTATAATGTTGTACAAGTGTCTCCTTTCATGACATGTAGCACTATTGCAGTGAACATCTACTTTCTCTGTCTCTGGTACTCCTAAATATGCAACCACGACAATATATTTGTCATTATTGGTGAGCACTCTTTGAGTTGTTGAAAGAAGCACTTTATGTGCACAAAGCACATCAGCGGGTGATTAGACCAGATTGGTAGAAGTTTGTCATGACCAGAACGGGTTGAGGAATACATATCCTGCTGATTTATGTCAGTGACTGCATGTTGTGGCATTGCTGGAGATGTGGTTTCTTCCATTTTATTTCAGTCTCTGGTGATTTTGATGTCATGTCCGTCTCAGTCCTGAATTTTCTCTTTAAGGAATCATGTCAGGGTCACCATTATGGGTAATTTAACAAGAAATAATTTCCTTATGAATTGTGGACACAATATTACTCAATAAATAACTTTATTACACACCCAATTGTAACCAACATAAATACGAAGAATACCTGTAATGAACAAAACTCTACATTGATAACACTAGTTTGCATTTTAAAACTTTTTGTTGGCTTATTTGTTGACAGTAGGTGTTCTTGAATGAACTTTTAATGCTGATTCTGTAAATCACTACCATTTTTGTCTATTGCATCAGATTTTTACACAAAATAAAAAGTAAATTTTTGACAATTTTCACTTCTGAGCCCAAAAATGTTTTAGAACATCTTTTCACACAAGATGAGATATAAAAAAAAAAATTAAAAATGAAATACATTTAAAATCAAAAATAGAAAAGCTGGGATGGAATGTAACAATATTATGAAAAGGAAAGTTTTCACTCACCATATAGCAGAGATGCTGAGTCACAGATAGGCACAACAAAAAGACTATTAACAAATAAAGCATTCAGCACATAAGGCCTTCATCAAGACACACACACACATTCACACAAACGCAACTCACACACACGAATGCAGTCTCAGGCAACTGTAGCCACACTCCGAGCAGCAGCACCAGTGCATGATAGGAGTGGCAACTGGTTGGGAATAAGAAGGAGGCAGGGGAGGGGAGGGGGAGGGATAATATGGTAGGAGTCATGGACAGTGCAGTGCTCATCGCTGCTGGGGAGCATGCAGAGAAGAGATGGAGAGAGGATAGGGCAGCTATGTGCAGTCAGGAGCTTAGACAGAGGGCAGGGATTTTGGGGGGGGGGGGGGGGGGGGGCAGGTGGTGGAACAGAAGAGAAGTAAAAAGACTGGTTGTGATGGTGAAATGAGAGCTGCTTGGTGCTGGAGCATGGAGGCTGGATAT
The DNA here is from genome assembly GCF_023897955.1 of Schistocerca gregaria. Lineage (NCBI taxonomy): Eukaryota > Metazoa > Arthropoda > Insecta > Orthoptera > Acrididae > Schistocerca > Schistocerca gregaria. The sequence goes on along the minus strand of NC_064921.1, from coordinate 625,107,928 downwards.
GGGAGAACAGTGACTAACAAAGGTTGAGGTCAGGAGGGTATATTGCAATGAAAGTTCTCACTTAAGCAATTCAGAAAAGCTGGTTTTGGTGGGAAGGATCCATATGGCACAGGCTGTGAAGTAATCATTGAAATGAATGATGTCAAGTTAGGCAGCATGATCAGCAACTGGGTGGTCCACTTGTGTCTGGGCCAGTTTGTTGGCGGTCATTTATGTGGACAGACAACTTGTTGGTTTGAAACTTCCTGGCAGATTAAAACTGTGTGCCATACCGAGACTCGAACTCGGGACCTTTGCCTTTCGCGGGCAAGTGCTGTACCATCTGAGCCACCCAAGCACGACTAACACCCGGGCGTTATCGTTCATTCTAGAAACTTGTTGGTTGTCACGCTCACATAGAATGCAACACAGTGGTTGCAGCTTAGCTTGTAAATCACTTGACTGGTTTCACAGGTAGCCCTGCCTCCTGCCTTTGACGGGATAGGTGATGTTTGTGACCCAGATTGGAGTAGTTGGTGGTGGGTGGGAGGATGTATGGGACAGGTTTTGCATCTAGGTCTATTACAGGGGTGTGAGCCATGAGGTAAGAGGTTGGAAGCAGGGATTGTGTAGAGATGGACAAGTATATTTAGCAGGATCGGTGGATGGTGGAATACTACTACAGGGGTGGGAAGGAGAGTGGGCAGGACACTCTCATTTCAGGAAACAATGACAGGTAGTCAAAATTTTTGTGGAGAATGTAATTCAGTTGCTCCAGCCCTGAGTGGTATTGAGTTACGAGGAGAATGCTAATCTCTGGCCAGACAGAGGGACTTTGAGAGGTGGTGGGAGACTGGAAAGATAGGCACAGGCATCATAGGTGGTTGGGTAGTGCGTCGAGTGGTAGGGGCAGCAGAGAGATAGACTTGGGGAGAGGTTCTGGAATGGGGCTAAGGATTTGGGGAGTGACTGGAGATCCTGCTGGATTTCTGGAATGGAGCTGTGGCAAGGTTTGTAGGTGGATGTATTTGACAGCTGGCGGAGTCCTTTTGGCAGGTAATCCTTGTCGTTCAAAACAACAGTGCTGGAGCCTTTGTCTGCAGGTAGGATCAGTTTTAGATAGGTGGACTACAGTTCTTTCTGCAGATGTAAGGTTAGTTTGCATGTTGAGGAATTTGGGGAATGATGGTGAGGTAAGATTCGAAGTTAAGTTATTTTGGAAAGTTGATTTGGGGGCAGTGGATAATGGTTGGATGGAGGAGTGAACTGAGTTAGGTAGAGTTCAACATTGGTTTGTGGGTGATTCTGATTGGTAGGGTTGGTGGCAAAAACGAGTTTCCACTGTAGGGACCAGGAGAAGGAGAGAAGGTCTGTAACAGGTCCTGCATGATTGAATTTGGGAGTGGGGCAAAAGATGAGGCCTTTGGAAAGGACTGATATACCTGTGGGGCTGACTCTTCGGTAGGAAAGGTTAATGAGAGTGGTTCAGGTCTTGTTTGTGTTCTGAATTCTGTGTGGTGGTGGGAGGGAGTTTTGGAGGGTGAGATAAATGTAGTAGGTATGCAAGATAGCATTTGTCAGCTATGAGGGGACATGGTGGAGGTTTTGAGGTTGTTGAAGAGGTGGTGGACAGTGGTACTCCAAGGGGGGAGAAAATATGGAGTGAGCAGTGTGAAGAGCTTTTTGAGGTGCTGTTGTGCATTTTGCTTTAGTTCATGGAGGGCAAGAGTTTCAATGTGTGTAATGGGTTTCCGGAATTTGGGATTGCATGGCAGGAGTATTTTGCACATGGAGAGACCCGCAAAGGAAGTTTGGGCTTGGTTGATGTCGTTTTGCAGGACTGTATTGGTGAATGCTAAGGATTGGCAGAATCTGAACAGGAGGAGTGAATAGGCAACAAGAATGGACCTGTACATGTTTCCATTATGCAGTAACACACCTTTCAGGCTCCTTGTTGAAGAGTCAAGAAAAGTCTCTAATGTATTGGATCTTTTTCAATGCCATAGAAGTGCATTATCTCATTTACGTTATTGCAGTAAATCAAGGACTTGTTCTGTGAAAATAAATGAACTAATTTTTTCTCTCTGTGCCTATACTGTGAGTAATGTGTTCCTGGTTCCAGGAGATTCTTGCTTTTTACCTGGGAGCCAAATAGTTCCTCAGATTCCTTAGGCAACCTCAAATCTCATGTGAGAGCATGAAGTTCACTCTGGGAAAAGTTATGGAGTAAATTCATATTCATGGACATCACTATCGTCTTTGGTAATTGCATCAACTTCATTTTCTTCATCATCTTCTGCCACATTCTCTACGGCAGCTAGAAGAAGAGTAGCAATCAGATCTTCTCTATGTGCAAACTGGCCTAATGACTGAATCAATGCTTGGATTCACAATTTGTCTCTTATTTTTTGAACTTTACTCCTGAACATTAATGAATCAGAAGTAACAGTCATTAAGGTGACCTTTAGGCTCCCTGCACACCACTGAAATCAGAAATGGCATGAATGTTTTCTTTCCCTTTGTCCACAACCTTAAGCTTTCCACACAATAATGGCAACCTTATCTGGTGCCCATATCAAGTCCTGGTCACCAAGATTCACTTTAAAATAAGGGTGGTAAGATTGTTACAAAACATCTGCTTAGCCACTGCATAATTCCCAAAAATGTAACAGAATATATTTAGGTTCTGCACACACTTGCCTGTTGACATTGTAGTAACTATCAATACTAGGCAAAGTGATTTACTGATACTGTCTTAAATATACAGAATAATCTCAATATAGCACTGGTAATCCAATCCTGTGTCATAAGTAGTGCTTTCGCCATCACACAATCACAACTAGCATCAACAGGTGTAATGATCTAAAGATATACAGGGCTGTATTCAGAAATTTCTGTTCAACAATATGCATAACCTACTGGCACAGCAGAATTGCAGCAAAACTGTGCATGATAGAAAAAAAACTGAAAACAGATTTGGAATCAGCAGAAAAAAGTTGAGGTAGTATCACATATTAGTTTTCAGTCATTTCATACCATGCAGACTTTTGTAATCAATACTCACTGATAAACCAGTGATTCATCTTATGTGTCTTGCACCAACAACATGCACAGTAACTGAGATAATCACAATTTCATACATTCACATGAGTTCTGTCAGTCCCTTCTTGAAGGAGAGTCTTCAGGGATGTGGAACGAGCGAAATAGTAATCATTCATTAATATTAGGTTCATTCAAATGAAACCTGGTCAGTGCGTCTACCCTTGCCTTACATGTAAGGTGCCACCACATAACTGCGGGTATGGTGGCACCATTTATTGGTAGAGAGATTGATACGTGTGCACCGTTTGATGTTGCATAGTGGCAGTGTGTTTCACACTGAAGAGAAGGTGGTCACACAAATTATCATCCACTACTGAAAATGCAGAGGAGTAAGCAGGAACAATGAGAATTAATACGATTTTTGACTGTGAGGGAGGCCATGAAATGTATCAACAAATGAAGACTGTGTATGGTGAGTACAGTCTGAGTCATTCAAGTGTTGGGGAATGGCGCAAACGATTCCTTGGGGGATGTGAGTCACTGGAAGACAATGCTCGTCCTGGACAGGCTCATCGTGTCATCACATCATAAATTGTTGCAGAAGTGAATGCTTTACTCTTGGACAATCACAGAATCACCATGGACAATATCCATCAGTTACTGGGTGTTAGCGTGGGCACCGCCCACACAACAATGCGTCAACACTTGAACTTTCAAAAAATCTATGTGCAGTGGGTTCCCCACCAACTGACTGCTAAACAGCGCAACACTTGAATGGCACTGTCTTTGAGTCATCCACAACATTGTCATGAGGAGGAATACAGCTTTCTGTCGCATACCGTCACAGGTGACGAAACGTGGTGTCACTATTTTGAACCAGAAAGCAAGTGTCAGAGCAAGCAGTGGAAACATGCAACTTCACAGCCTCCAAAGAAATCAAAGGCCGTGCATACTAGTTCTGGTTTTTGACCACAAGGACTCAATGCTTGTCGAGTCCATGGAATGGGGAACCACTATCAATGTCCAGCATTATTAAGCCACTTTACAGAACCGTAGACAAGCCGTGAAGTTGAAATGCCAAAGCATGTTGTTCAGTGGTGTTATCCTCCTAATGCCTGCCCACAAATGGCCAATGCGTTCAAGATGACATTGTAGCAATTTCAGTGGGAAATGCTGGAACATCCACCCTACAGTCCCAACCTTTCACCATATGACTCTCAAGTGTTTGGAACTCCAAAACAAGCTATTTATGGACTTCTATTTGCAGTGGACAATGATGTGTGTGACTGGGTCCAGGCCTAGATCTGACAGCAACCTACTAGCTTTTTCAAGGATGGAATGGACCAACTTGTGTTGGAATGGGATAAATGTGCCAACAATTTTGGTGACTATTTTTGAGTGTGTGTACTGTGTAGAACTACATTTTTGAGTTAATAAAATCATGACCATTACTTTACACTAGTGACCGAGTTTCAGCAGGTGTCAACATATGTGAAAAAAAAGGCCAGAGATCAGAAGTTCATGTGAAGTGTAAGGTAGATTATGGATGTAACATTGGCACCACATTTTGGCATAGTTTTGCCCACCACCACCACCACAGATGTGCCACATTATTCGAAGGTCATCACGTCCTGACTCACATTACACACCTCTCTATGACTCTCCAATGGAGGTCAGCACTGCAACACCCTATTTTGAAACCACAATTTTCTTATGGGTCCCCAAGGACGATATTTCAGACACAATTGTGCTCACAACAGACACAAAAAGGCCTCAGGAGTTGATATAAAGGGAGTCAATGAAACCACTCCTTCACTTTGGGTGTTGGTTCCCACATGTTTGTTGAAAACAACAGTACACAGTGTAGTGAGCAACAGGACAACCTTTGACACTGTGACAGTCCCAGATGATTCAACCCAGCTGTTAGCTCATCATGGGCCTGCAACCCCATTAAACTTTAATCACACTCCTTTGGAGTGCAGTTCAACTGCAATTTTTGCTCTGGTGTGAGCAGTGGAAGCACTAGGGACCATTGAAAACCATTCAGCAGAATTTGAATGTGATATGAAGCAGCAAAAGGTGTCTTTGCTTTTCCAGTCTTGTTGTTTTATCCTCTCATGTGGTATGATCAATGGTGGTCTGGGGGTGGGGACATTAACACATGCATGGATCCCCCCGGGATCCTCCAATTCAGCAATACCCTCTGTGCCACCTGTGCATATTCGTTGAGCACTTTAAAAATGTTGCTGTACAGATACAGCCATTCACTGATTTCTAAGCACCATCATGACAGGCATCCCTTTTCACAGCCCTTAGATTTTGCACACGGGTAGAAGGTGATAGTTCAGTGATGTAGCCCCACTCAGCTGATGTGTGTTGAAATGATTGACTGTCACATCAGTGCCTATGAATCAGTGAATGGCTGTCTCTATACAGGGACATTTTTAAGGTTCCCAACAGATGTGCTTGGGCCCTGAGGGTGTTGTTGAACTGGGGAGTCATAGAGGGATTGGCACCAAAAGAGAAGTCACTTGTGTGGAAAAATGTACTTGAATCAACCCTGCTCACATCTTGCCCTGCCAAAAAGAGACACGTCAGTTCAGTATCAATTTGAAGAAAGCCAGAACATGAATGGACATTGACAAGTCTCAACTGTACCTAGAACCATTTGTAATGAAATCTGAAAAGTTTTTTGTCATTCATACATGTCAGTGTTCCACCCTCAGCCCCCATTTTATCATGCCACAGTAAGGCTAAAAAAACATAAACACTGTTGCTGCTTCAAATCATGTTCAAATTTTGTCACATGGTGTTTAATAGTCCCTAATAGTTCCATCTTGCATGTCAGGGCAAAGATGTAATTGTCCTACACTCCAAAGGAGTGTAATCACATTCAATGGGATTGCAGGACTACAGTGTCCTTAGAAAAAGGATGAATTGTCTATGGGAGGGGAGGAGGGGGACTTGTCATCAATGTCACAGGTTGTCAAGAATGTCATCCCTTTGCTCATCTAACTATCGTTTTTGGTGTGGGCATCAATGCCCCAATACAAGAGGTGGTTTCATTGATACTCATTATGCCAACTCCAGAGTCCTTTTGATATCAGTTCTAAGAAAAATTGTGTTGGAACAGATTTTCTTGGCCAACCGGAAGAAAACCTTGTGATTTCAGTGCTGGGTGTTACAGTTCTGATCTACAATGCAGAGATATCAAGAGAGGGAGTGAAATGAGGGTAAGAGCAGGTGTGATGACCTTCCCATTGTATGACATGCCCATGGCAGCATAGATCAGAATTGTGGCTGAAATTTAGTGGTATTGTGGCATCACTGATGCACCTTACACCTCACATGAACTTCTGATTGCTGGCCTCTTTTTCACGTATCAGCTCCTTGCTGTAAGAAGCATCACCTAGTCTGAGGGTGACATCGCAGAGCAACACGCTTTTGCACAATTACAGAGGAAGGTTGTAGACATCTTTGAGCCAAATTCCTTCCAAACTTTGACATCACAATGGGAGACATTTAACTATTTTCCTATTTTAAAATATGGTTCAGATTGTTATTCTGAATGATTGCAACATGTAAATAGCATTTTAGGTCAATATTCCAACAATATAGCTGTTATTTTTATGTAAAAAATCATTAAGTTTCAATATGTGCTCACCTAACTGAAAACATATTCTTGTTGGGTGAAGCTCTGGCGATGTTCCTAGCTAAGAGTAAGAGAAAACCGTATGCGTATTATAGAAGTGTTAGCCTAAGTTATAAGGATTTTTATGCAAACAATTTCTTCATTTATTGACAGAAAATGTTTTTGCAGCTTTCACGTAACAACGTAAAGGAACTGTATGAAGAATGATTGTGGAAACCTTCTGAAAGATAATATGTTTATGGTCATTTTGTTCTTCAAAAACTATCCTGATTTTTATGTTCCTTGAATGAGAAACATGAAAACTGCAATGAATGATGACTAGAATGGGAATACTGTGACACAGCAATAAGTCACAGTATTGTCTTAAAAACTGAAGGAATCTGGAACTAGAACATTTGTTCAGACCACGCTGAAAACATTTTTCCAAGGTAACTTGCAAAATTGTGCACAATAAAACAAAGAGGAAACATTTTGGATCAGAATGTAGTTCTGATTGTCATTTGCTGTGTTTGTTGTCAGACCTGCTATTATTTTCCAGACCCCATTTTTCTCAGTTTTAAAATTTTCAGACAGTGCAATAACACACGGGGAACTGAGAGATTCATCATGATTGCCTCCAACAGCTTTGCACATAGCAATATTTCTTTTCCCCCACATTCTTAGTTTAAACCATTAGCAAATTACGTCTACACAATATGCAGTTGACACAGCACAACCTCAAAGTATCCAAAGTACTACTGCATACTTAGCTGCTGCTGAAACGCTTTGGTTTAAAAGTATTTAATCAGGGCCAGGTTTAGTTTTATCACAATGGGCTGGCCTTATTGTATTTTCTTGTCTGTTCCAAGCAGCCTTCAGTGTTCCTTGTAGATTCCAAGCAGCCATCAGTGTTTCTCTTTGTCAAAATCATACAACTTTACAACAGTTTCAATGGAGACAGTTGGAAATGGCAAATTATTATCTTCAGTGACTGAGTGTCAGATATATAAAACAGTTTCATAACACCATCCTTGAGATTCATCTCATATTGATCAGGTGTAGGATGAAGCTAGTAACTGAAAATAAATAATAAAATGTAATATGACATGAACCATGTACCTTGCCGTCGGTGGGGAGGCTTGCGTGCCTCAGCGATACAGATGGCCGTATCATAGGTGCAACCACTATGGAGGGGTATCTGTTGAGAGGCCAGACAAACGTATGGTTCCTGAAGAGGGGCAGCAGCCTATTCAGTAGTTGCAGAGGCAACAGTCTCGCTGATTGACTGATCTGGCCTTGTAACACTAACCAAAACATCCTTGCTGTGCTGGTACTGCGAACGGCTGAAAGCAAGAGGAAACTATGGCCGTAATTTTTCCCGAGGACATTCAGCTTTCTTTATGGTTAAATGATGATGGCGTCCTCTTGGGTAAAATATTCTGGAGGTAAAATAGTCCCCCATTCGGATCTCTGGGAGGGGACTACTCAAGAGGCTGTCGTTATCAGGAGAAAGGAAACTGGCGTTCTACGGATCGGAGCGTGGAATGTCAGATCCCTTACTCGGACAGATATGGGTAATGCAGGAGTAGGTTTAATAATGAATAAAAAAAAATAGGAGTAAGCTACTACAAACAGCATAGTGAATGTATTATTGTGGCCAAGATAGACACGAAGTTTATATGTCAACTAGCTCTGCAGATAATGAAGAAATTGATGAAATGTATGATGAGATAAAAGAAATTATTCAGGTAGTGAAGGGAGGCGAAAATTTAATACTCCTGGGTGACTGGGGCTCGATAGTAGGAAAAGGGAGAGAAGGAAACGTAGTAGGTGAATATTTATTAGGGTAAGAAATGAAAGAGGATGCTGTCTGGTAGAATTTTGCACAGAGCATAACTTAATCATAGCTAACACTTGGTTCAAGAATCATAAAAGAAGGCTGTATACATGGAAGAAGCCTGGGGATACTGACAGGTTTCAGATGGATTATATAATGGTAAGACAGAGATTTAGGAACCATGTTTTAAATTGTAAGACATTTCCAGGGGCAGATGGGGACTCTGACCACAATCTATTGGTTATGAACTGTAGATTAAAACTGAAGAAACTGCAAAAAGGTGAGAGTTTAAGGAGATGGGCCCTGGATAAACTGACTAAACCAGAGATTGTACAGAGTTTCAGGGAGAGCATAAGGGAACAATTGACAGGAATGGAGGAAAGAAATACAGTAGAAGAAGAATGGGTAGCTCTGAGGGATGAAGTAGTGAAGGCAGCAGAGGATCAAGTAGGTAAAAAGACGAGGGCTAGTATAAATCCTTAGGTAAAAGAAAGAAATATTGAATTTAATTGATGAAAGGAGAAAATATAAAAATTCAGTAAATGAAGCAAGCAAAAAGGAATACAAACGTTTCAAAAATGAGATCGACAGGAAGTGCAAAATGGCTAAGCAGAAATGGCTAGAGGACAAATGTAAGGCTGTAGAGGCTTATCTCACTAGGGGTAAGATAGATACTGCCTACAGGAAAATTAAAGAGACCTTTGGAGATAAGAGAACCACTTGTATGAATATCAAGAGCTCAGATGGAAACCCAGTTCAAAGCAAAGAAGGGAAAGCAGAAAGGTGGAAGGAGTATATAGAGTATCTATACAAAGGCGATGTACTTGAGGACAATATTATGGAAATGGAAGAGGATGTAGATGAAGATGAAATGGGAGATACGATACTACGTGAAGAGTTTGACAGAGCACTGAAAGACCTGAGTCGAAACAAGGCCCCGGGAGAAGACAACATTCCATTAGAACTACTGACGGCCTTGGGAGAGCCAGTCCTGACAAAACTCTACCATCTGGTGAGCAAAATGTATGAGACAGGCGAAATACCCTCAGACTTCAAAAAGAATATAATAATTTAAGTCCCAAAGAAAGCAGGTATTGACAGATGTCAAAATTACCAAACTATCAGTTTCATAAGTCACAGCTGCAAAATACTAACACGAATTCTTTGCAGACAAGTGGAAAAACTGGTAGAATCTGACCTCGGGGAAGATCAGTTTGGATTTCTTAGAAATATTGGAACACGTGAGGCAATAGTGACCTTACGACTTATCTTAGAAGAAAGATTAAGGAAAGACAGACCTACATTTCTAACATTTGTAGACTTAGAAAAAGCTTTTGACAGTGTTGACTGGAATACTCTCTTCCAAATTCTAAAGGTGGCAGGGGTAAAATACAGGGAGCGAAAGGCTATTTACAATTTGTACAGAAACCAGATGGCAGTTATACGAGTTGAGGGGCATGAAAGGGAAGCAGTGGTTGGGAAGGGAGTGAGACAGGGTTGTAGCCTCTCACCGATGTTATTAAATCTGTATATTGAGCAAGCAGTGAAGGAACTAAAAGAAAAATTCAGAGTAGGTATTAGAATCCATGGAGAAGAAATAAAAACTTTGAGGTTTACCGACGACATTGTAATTCTGTTAGAGACAACAAAGGATTTGGAAGAGCAGTTGAATGGAATGGACAGTGTCTTGAAAGGAGGATATAAGATGAACATCAACAAAAGCAAAACGAGGATAATGGAATGTAGTCGAATTAAGTCGGGTGATGCTGAGTGAATTAGATTAGGAAATGAGACACTTAAAGTAGTAAAGGAGTTCTGCTATTTGGGGAGCAAAATAACTGATGATGGTTGAAGTAGAGAAGATATAAAATGTAGACCGGCACTGGCAAGGAAAGCGTTTCTGAAGAAGAGAAATTTGTTAACATCAAGTAAAGATTTAAGTGTCAGGAACTTGTTTCTGAAAGTATTTGTATGAAGTGTAGCCATGTATGGAACTGAAACATGGACGATAAATAGTTTGGACAAGAAGAGAATAGAAGCTTTCAAAATGTGGTGCTACAGAAGAATGCTAAAGATTAGATGGATAGATCACATAATTAATGAGGAGGTATTGAATAGAAATTGGAGAGAAGAGGGGTTTGTGCGGAACTTGACAAGAAGAAGGGGCCGGTTGGTAGGACATGTTCAGAGGCATCAAGGGATCACAAATATAGCATTGGAGGGCAGTGTGGAGGGTAAAAATTGTAGAGGGAGACCAAGAGATGAATACACTAAGCAGATTCAGAAGGATGTAGGTTGCAGTAGGTACTGGGAGATGAAGAAGCCTGCGCAGGATAGGGTAGCATGGAGAGGTGCATCAAACCAGTCTTAGGACTGAAGACCACAGCAACAACATGACATACAAACTAATGCACTTACATAACATATATTATGTATAAATAAATCTTAAGTAGCTTTGAGAGAAGAGAATGATTTGGCGGGGTAATCCTCTAAATGAGGATTGATCTTGCGAACACTGCATGGATTTATTTTGCAAACATTGCATCAGAAGTCTAGCACTCTACCTATTATGCTGCAAGTGTCGTCGTCTTCATGGAGTGTGTTTACTTATGTCAAAATTATCCTCGCAAAGATACATTTGTATAGTGTAGTACTACACATAATTTGTAATCCATTTTCTGAAACATAAATTCCAAAACAAGATATTGCTGTGAATGAACTTTGCATCAGTAAGAGCAACTTGCTAACCAGTGACATCACAGGCATCACATGATACAAACTAAGCATTTTAGCAGGCTCATGAGGGGAAAAAACATGTTTGAGCATAAAATGACATAATTAGCCACGTAAGATTATTTCCAGAAAACAGTCAAATACCATGTCATTGGGTTTTTAAAAAGTGACCCTTTAATTGTCTTGATCAGGGTACAAATATTAGAGTTAGACGGAATTTACACTCCTGAGTCTAGTTCCAGTATTCAGATGTATTGTAGAAGGGATGGCTGCTGAGATATTCTTGTCTTTGTGGTTTAAATATTTGTGGACTTCCAATTTCCTGTCTGGTGTCCACTGGCAGCCTATTAAATACTTTGCTCCAGAATATAAAACTCCATTCTGAACCCTAGTGAGGGATGCTTAATCTACATAGAAATTATTTCTACTTCTAATATTGTGCTGGGAAGTGCTGAGTTCATTCTGAATTCATTCTTGTTATTAACCACAAATAACATTTAAGAATATGTGTAAAGATCCCTACATCCCTGAAGAGGCTTCTGGAAAATATTTGGTCATTAACTTTACACATATTTTTATTTCTTATATAGGAAGAATAAATACTTAGTCAATATTTTTTCACCTTAAGTGCAATGCCTCTGGAGATTATTCCATGGGACAGAAGTGAGTTAAAGCAGTCAAAGTATGCTAACAATAGTCTTTGCAGGTTAACACAGTGAGTGCAAATCAGGCAGAACTAAGGGTTTTTTTTTTTTTTTTAATTATCCACATGCTGATGGCACCTCAGTTTATTATGTCTCTGGATACCCAGGAACTTTACACATGGGGCCTCATCCAGTGTATGCCAATTAATTTAATATTGCATAATATTAGTTTTTGTAAGATATAAGTGTTCTGGTGTTGGCTGAAAATAAGTTATAAGTCTGGTCAGTTATTCTCCTGGCCATGTCTAAAATGGATGTGCCTGACTCTTTTATCAATGTACTTGTGACAACACAAAAACTTACAAGTTTTTGAAGAGCTTTCCAGTGCCATCAGCAAATTTATTAATGCAGACCAAGAACACAAGTCAGCAAACCACGAAACCTTGTGGCATGTGATATTTAATGTTTCCCATAATTTCTGTTACATCATTTGATAATGTGGTACTCTGTTTTCTGTTGTTGAGCTATGATTATCTATGGAAAGGGAAGACATTTAATGTCATCCATTTTAGTTGCCATAGAAGAGTAGTATGATCGGTAAGTTTTTCCCCAACTGCTTTTTGTAACATGCAATTGAAAATCCTGTTGTTGCCTTCATGAGTGATTTTGCTTTTTACATAGTTGTCATTTATCATGTAACTTTTATATTACTCATGTTAACTTAGCACAGCTTTTTCCTCAGCTACATTTTCTAGCATAAAATTTAAATCTTGTTGTTGTCTGTGATATAGTTGTAATTTAACCAGAAATTCTTCCTAAACATATTTTGAGCACAAGTTTCTAATTGCCTTGTGAGCTGAAAAATTATTGTGCGGTACACATTTGTTTGCCACTAAACATTAGGTAAATTGAAGATTCACTGCTCTAGCCACATCTAGTTGTCTCTTACGACAAATTGTAAGAGGTTAATAAGTTGATCAGTTGGTCCCTTTTAGTATTTGCAGTTCTTAAGTTTACACTGGAGTCTAAAATAAAATCGTTCATTTTTATTGACTTCGAAGTTTATTTGAAGGACATAAAGTTTTCCTAAAAACAATTAATAATTACCTGTTGTTGATCTGTATGTTGTAACATGCCTTTACAATAGTGAGTAACTAACATGATGCATATGCTTTATGGACTCTTGTCATTTTTAAGTGTAATCAAATGGTGTCACCACTATTATAAAGTAAAAGTTTTGTTATTTTGCTGAGACTGTTGCTGTCTTCTTCACAGGGCTTTGATGGTCAGAGATACAGTAGGTAAGAATAAAAATACTATTTCCAGGTTAGTCGTGTAAACGGTTAGCCAACTACCAAATAAAACAGTTTATTCATTGAATCTTTTGTATTTAAAACTTATGGTTGGTTCACAATAGATTTCTCACAATGGGTTCTACAATACTAACACTAAACATGGCTAGTCTTTACAGCTGTCTTTCCTACACTCCCATCATACAACAACTATTCCCACCAAGTGTTAGAAAACGAGCAGGATGTAGATTCTTTTGTACATGTTACTGAAAGAAGTGAGTGATTGTCACAATTAGTCAGTAGAAATGTTTTTGAAATTGTTTTCTCATGAAGTGACATTTAAATATTATAAAAGTTTGCATAAATATTTATGCAATTGCTTTTACAAAATTAGAATTTGTAGGTTTTAGTAAAATTTAATATTTCACAAACGTTAAATGTGTGTTCAATTGAGTGGTAGCTCACAATCTTTATAAAGTTCAATTTTTACACAAATTTGGTATTTAAATTTATCTGAAGTGTTTGGTTTCTGATGTTTTTGTAGATTTCATAATAAGTATTAGACTTTAGGACATCACAGTATGCACAGAATAATAGCTTCCTTTGGTGTTCTCCCCACGAGAGGCCAGCTTGTTGATATCATCACTTAGAATGTTTGATTTTGTTGACTGAGCCACTCTGTTTGCACCACTTCATCACCATCAAAGTAAAGTGTTTGAAGATGTTTTTTTTAAGTTTTGGAAATAGACGAAAAGTGGATGGGGGCAAGTGGGAATGGTTTAGAGGATGATCAGTTACAGTTAACCCAAGGCATTGGATTGTTGCATATGTTGCAGTGCTTGTGTGTGGTCTGGCACATTCGTGCTAAATGGGATGGTGCTCCATGTGTGGATAAAATCGAATTTGTGCTTTCAGTTTTCCGAGGGTCTCGGAGTATCTTGCAGCAGTTATGGTGGTGCCTTAGATATGAATTCCAAATGCACCAGCATGATTTGCCTGTTGATGGCACGGTCTTGAACTTATTTGGTTTCAGTGATCCTTTTTGGCTCTCTTGCTTTTGGGATCAAACTGGTGCATCCAGCTTTCATCACGTAACACAAAGTTGTTGAGTAACCCATTACTCATGCACTCAAAACACAAAAGAAATTGTTGACAGATATCCAGTCTTTTCTGTTTCATGTAAGGAGTGAGCATTTGAGACACCCACTATGCGTGCAGTTTTCTGTCACACATAAGAGCTGTGTCTGCATTATCCAAGAATTTTTGCCATCAAAAGAGTGGTCGCCAGGGTGACAATTCTTGTGGAAAGCTTTGAATTTTTGGGAGATTACCTTTTACCCGGAAAAATTTTGAATTTCAGGATTTTCATAAAATCTCAGGAAACACTGCGTTATTAACGTAACATTGGCATTTAATTTAATTGACCATTACAAATCACAAATTTTAAAATACTTATATGAACATTATTCCACATAAATTATCAATGTTCAAAAAATGTGGTTATTATAGCTTAGCCCACCATCGTAACCCACCCACCATGCTCACCATTAACTTATCAGGAGCTTTTGACACCATCTTCACCCTCACCCCTGGAATTCTCAGCAAATTTATTTATTTATTTTTCATTTTATCTCAGACCCGCCAGGTTAGCCAAGAGCGCTAATGTACTGCTTCCTTGACTCGGTTCTAGGTGCGCAGTCCGGAGCCGTGCAACTGCTACGGTCGCAGGTTCGAATCCTGCCTTGGGCATGGATGTGTGTGCTGTCCTTAGGTTAGTTAGGTTTAAGTAGTTCTAAGTTCTAGGGGACTGATGACCACAGCAGTTGAGTCCCATAGTGCTCAGAGCCATTTGAACCTGGACTCGGGTGGGCATGCTGGTCCCAGATTGCATCCAATCGGTGGATTAACAATTAGGGCCCATGTGCCGGCCAGCTTGGATGTGGTTTTTAGGTGGTTTTCCACATCCCACTAGCTGAATACTGGGCTGGTCCCCACATCCCACCTAAATTACATGACTTGCAGACATTTGAAACACTTTCACACTATTTCATGATTTACACTAGATGCAGACAGCTGGGGTACACTGATTCCATCTTGAGAGGTACAAGGTGGCAGCAGGAAGGGCATCTGGCCACCCCTTCAAATTAACCTTGCCAAATGCGATTGTAACCACGCCGACCCTGTGCAGACTGCGGGACAAAGGCATCAGCAAAAGAAGAAGAAGAATTTTTCTTTTTATCTCCTAAGTTTGAGTAGCCAACCTGGAAGCATTACATTTTAGCATGTCATCACAGTATAACTTTGTACACCAGTAATCAAAGGGAGTAATAGGCCCTAGAAGGAGAAAATATGTTGTATTTTTGCACAAACCTTATCGCATCAGCTTAATGTGAGTCAATAATAGTGACCAGTATGATCAGTTACGTATCTTTTGTTGAAATAGAATATGGCTGGATCAGATTAAAAAAAAAATGGAGGGCTGTATAAATGGACAGGTCTAAGGTTCCACATATATGATGTGTGGTGTGACCTACATTGAGGAAATTGTTATATATGATCCACAATTGCCTTTCACGTAATATTGAAATGCTTGTTTCTAAATACAGTCCTTTTCCTTTCGTTACAGTATGTGATGTCAGTATGCTTGAATTTCTGTTGGCTGATACCTGCATTATAAGTATCATGAAATGATCATGTGCTGATACAGAATCGTTATACATTTTTGCAGAAATAAAATACTTGTGCCAGTATCTAGAATGTCTCATTGTATAATTCATGTACTAATACAGAATCATTTAACACTTTTACAGAAATAAAATATGTAGAATATCTCATTGCGTAGTTCATGTGCTAATACAAAATCATTTTACATTTTTGCAGAAATAAGTATTGTGCCATGTCATTGTGTAGGTGCTGTGTTCTTCTTGATATTTTGGGCACCTCTGAGTCAACAAGATCAATGTCGCAATGTACTTTCCTGCCATGATATCCTACAGCCCAAAATTAATGAAAAAAAAATTAACCCCACTTCCTATTAAATATTTTTAAAGGTAATCTTTGCACTTCAAATGACACATTTTAATAGGTTTCCAAGCTCTTGGTTTCACTATTTCAATTCAGTAATGGTACATACTTGATCTAAGATCCATTCTATAATATGGTTAAAATTACGTGATAGTTCATGTCACTTGCAGCTACAGTGTTCGCCCATCTCCTGCCAGCTACCTTTTGGTTAGAGGAGACACACAAACATGGTGGATTGCTTCACAAATGCTGTTGACCTGTAATGAGAAGCAATGTTGGAATCAGCCACCATGAAGTGTGACAGAAATGGGAGGTGCTCAGTTGACAGATTATTTTAAGTGTCCAGTGTCTGAACTGAGGCAATCGACATGTTTTGTAGCCCTGAATTGAAACTTATGTCCTAACCAACTACAACCTCACAATGTGCAATGTGTCTGAGAAAATGGTGAGCAACAATCTGTGGCAGAACTGAAATCACAATTGCTTTGTTCATGCTGTTTACTGCTAACCTCTATGAGCAAACTCAAAACAGAAAAATTACAGTTTTAGTGGTAAAAGCAAACTGTAATTTCTTGCTGCCATTGGTTACCTAAAAATATAGGCTGCAGCATTACCAACTGATGAGCAAGTGACAGAAATAGCTTTTTGGGGGGGGGGGGGGGATGATAAGAAGTAATATAAGAGCAAATAAAAAAAGTCAATATATCAATGAAAATAGTAATAAGTCTTTGATTAGATTTAGAAAAATATTCATTGCCGTTGTTGAGATTTGAACCTATGACCTTCCATACGTCAGGTTTATATGCTAACCATTGCCTTTTAAATCATTTAATTGAATGTAAATGACTGACAAGAAATGAACCTACAACCTTTTACACATCAATTCTATACACTAACCATTACACTGTGGAATGTCATTGTTTTTGTGACTCTGGTGATCCAGTTGCCATTATTAATTACAGCCTGGAAAAATTCAGCTTCACGCAATGTTATATGTAGCATATCTAAGGTGAGCCAATCTCTGAGATATAGACTGTAATAACTGTATATGTGATGCTGTATCACAACTTGTACTGAAGGATCTAGTAGTGTTTGGTCAGTGTTATGTATGAAACTTGTGTATTTTGTTAGCATAATTTTGTGCTCAGGTCATTCTGCAAAATCTTGCTATTTTCTAGCATTGCTACTTCGGTATAGACAACTGCATCATCTGCGAATAGCCTTAAAGAGCATCCAACGCTTTCTACTAGATTATATATATATATATATATATATATATATATATATATATATATATATATATATATATATATATATATATATATTGTAGACAGCAACGGTCCTATCACACTTCCCAGTGGTACTCCGGATATTACCTTTACATTTGTTGGTTTTGTTCCATTAAGGGCGACATGTTGAGTTCTATCTGCAAGAAAGTCTTAAATCCAATCCCAAGTCTACTCCGATACTTCGTAAGCTTGTATTTTTTTCATTAAATGGCAGTGCAGGACAGTGTCAAATGTTACACTGAAATCAAGGAACATAGCATCAACCTGAGCACCTTTGTCCACTGTGCTGTGGATCTCATGGTGGAGCAGAAGGAGCTGAGTTCCACAGGATCTCTATTTGCAGAATAATGTTGATTTTATAGAAGAGTTGTTGATTTTCTGAAAAAGTCATAATTGTTGAGCATAAAACGTGTTCCATAATTCTACAACATATTGACATCAATAATATGGGTCTATAATTGTGTGGATCTGTCTTTCACACAATCCTTATAGAATCTTGTAGGTATATCATCTGGTTCTGACACCTTTCCACTACTAAGGGATTGTAGCTGCTTTTCAATTCCTCTGTCAGTTATCTCAACATCCACCATTTTGAGGTTTGTAGTACAATTGCAAGGAGGGACAGGGTTATGATTTTCCACTGTGAAACAACTTCAGAAGACTGAATTCAGTATTTTGGCCTTCTCTCTGTTATCTTCAGTTTCTGTGCTGGTGTGGTGCTGAGAGAATGAATAGATGATTTTGACCCATTTCCTAATTTTACATACGACCAAAATCTATTAGGTTTTTGAATCAGGTCAGTTGACAACGTCTTACTTTCAAAATCATTGAACGCTTCTCTTATTGCTTTCCTTATTCATTTTTGTTTCATTCATTTTTGATTGTCAGCTACGTTTTCACTTCTCTTGAATCTGAGATGAAGAGCTCTTTATGTACATAGTGCTTTTCTAACATGGCTATTAACCGAGGTAGATCTTTCCATCCCTTAACACTAGAATGGCGGAGCTTCTGACATTCCTAAAAACAGTGGAAGGGGGTCGTTTGACCCATATAAAATATTTTCATATTTGACTTAAACAAGTACTTTTTTTGGTGTTTGTTGATCCATACTTTATTTCTAGTAATCACAATAATTATTTACAACTATAAATAATTATTACTAATTTCATTGAACAACAATATACCATACTAATTTACTGTTACTACTGCTAACAAGTTTCTTAACTATAAATTTTAATTTATTAACTATTCATACACCCTTCAAGACATGTTTAGTATATTTGGTCCATTTTACTCTCACATGTGTTTTACAAAAAGTCCTGTATTAATTTTCACTCAAGTCATTTGAAGCTGCTAGATGCACTTAGCACAGGTGATTTGTGTTTCATGCACACATTTTCCGCACACAAATTTGTGGCACTTTACAAAGTTTTCGCTGGTCTGTTTGCCTTTGCAGGCCCTGATCTGGCACTTCCTTGGCTTTCTAGGTGATTTCAGCCCCATATGCTCTTCCTTTGCCTGACGTTCTTGCTCTTTCATTCCCTTGAGTTCATTTGTCAATTAAAGTATGAACTTATTCCCTTCCATTTTCTAGTTCATTACTATGTTATATATGACCCATACATTTAATGCTGCCATGTACAGTATGTTGTAGAAGACATGCATTGGACATCTATATGCAACCTTCGTAGTATATTTACGAGTCATTTGATCAACCACGTCCACCCGGTACTTTTGCTGCATTGTAGAACGTTACAGTTTCAGATTTTTCTCTCCTTCCTTGCTTATTACTACTTCATACACAGAAGAACGACATTTTCATTCTTCTTTCCTTGGTATACAGTCAAGGTGCAGTCTGTGTTACCACTATTGTGCAGCATTGTCGTGGAGTGAATTTCAGCATTCAGCTTCGTTACTTCATTGAGGATTTCACTGCGGATCTTGTTCATTGTACCAACTGATGAAGTTTGCTTTTCTTTGAGATTTTTAGCAAGTTGAAGAGGTGTAAAGAAGTTGCCTGTGGTCACATTTCTTCCGTGATTTATAAATGGCTCCATGAGATGCAGAACGACGTACTCTCCAAGTGCTTGTTTCTTTCTGTGCGTGTCCTCTTTGCCAAGGAATGGGAAAGCATTAAATATATACTTTGTCGTTAATTCAACAGCCAAGCAGAATTTGAGACCATATTTGTCTGGTTTGGAGACCATATTTGTCTGGTTTGTTGGACACCTGCATCTTGCTTTGCTTGGTAACAATTGCTTGTCAATGGTTAAATTTTTTCCTGGGTGGTAAGTGCAAATAGTGTTTTCAATGAACTTTCCCCAAATTTCAGATACAAGAGCTAATTTGTTGGCTGCCAGGCATTCAGCCCAGGTTGATTTTTCATGGAAACGGAGAAATCTAAGAACCTCCTGAAATCTGTCCCTTGGCATAACGTCCTCGATAAAAGCAGGCCCCCAAGAGTGCGACCAGAGATCATCCACAGGCATACATTTTATGCAAAAGACACCCCGAACATACACGATGGCTCTCAGTTTCTCAAGTGAAACAGTCCAGTCATTGTTTTTTTAGTACTTTGTGAGCATTTGATTCTGTGCATTTCTTCATGAGACATAGCATTGCTTCTGCAAAATTAAGACGGAAGGCACTGGTGACAGAACTGTCTACTTGTTGCAAGCATAAGCAGTGGAACCCCCCTCTCCTTCAGAACAATCACAGCCGACTGCCTTCCAGAAAATGAATAATTTCCAATCTCCCACATGGTTCCATCCCTTGCAGTCATCTTTGTAGACGCTTCCAACTGCACCTGCTGTGGTGAAAGGAGTGATGATTGATATATATCAGGATCCTCTCCCATTAATCGCCCCTCATTCACAGTGTCTTCATCTTCACTTGTGTCAGGTACATAACCAACATCTTCATCAGAGAAGTCAATTTCTGATTCGACTTTGGAATTCTCTAAGAGATGTGACACTTCTTCATCAGAAAGTCCATGCTGACATAGAGGTTTGAAAATGTGTTTCACAGACAAAGACTGCTTGAATGACACAACGTAAGCTGTGGCAGATTGGAATGTATATGTGCCAAGTTGCAACAATGCGGAGGAACTGCTCTGCCTTAAACTCCCTGTTGCCACTATTGTTGGATGATTTACTTACATTGAGAAGAGATTACAGTGTGGTCAAATTGACCCCTTCCACCATTCTAGGTATACTGAATGAAATGATGAGGAAAAGTAAAATATTTTGTAAATACTAAAATATCTTCAGAAAGAGGAGAAAAAATCAGAAAAAGTCATAATTTCATTAACGAAGTAAATAAATTGGATATGACAATGAACAAAAAACATCTGACGGGTCATTTAGACCCCTTCCACCATTCTAGTTATAACCTTACTTGGAACATACTTGTCTAGGGTATATTGAATGATGCCTTTCAATTTTTTCTGTTTGTCCACCACATCTTCATCCTCATCACCAAATATTTGATGCTGACTGCTGAGATATTCTGAAATTTGTATCCTGTCACCCTTGCTGAGTAAATATATCTGTCTACTTTTCTTAACATTCGTTGTAGAATGAGTCATCATAGATGCTGTCACAGCCTTATGATCACTGTATAATCACTGATACCTTCCTCTACATTGATTGATTCCATACATCATAGATGCTGTCACAGCCTTATGATCACTGATACCTTCCTCTACATTGACTGATTCGATACATCATAGATGCTGTCACAGCCTTATGATCACTGATTCCTTCCTCTACGTTAACCGATTTGATAAGTTTTGCCAGGAGGTCTAAGATGTTACCGTCATGAGTTGATTTTCAAACTATCTGCTCAAGTAATTTTCAGACAAGACACCCAGAACAATGCTCCAATCCCTGTTTCTGGCACCAGTTTTTATGGCATAACACTCCCTAAGTTCTGTCTGAAGTGCTCTACAACTACAGATCCTGACCCAGGTGATCTGTAAATGAAGCATCTGATCACCATTTTTGACTGTTCGTTGATACTCAATTTCACCCTGATTAATTCACATTCGGAATCTGTGATAACCTCACTAGATTTTACACTGTGCTCATTCGATTGAGTACAATGTAGGGAGACAAGCGTGCACATGTGACTGAGTGTGTGTTTGTGTGGATGTTTCTCCTGCAGCTTTAGAAAGGAATTCCATTCTGAACAGTAGCAAAGTAAAGCTCTGTACCTTTTGTGTGTGTATCTGTCGATGACGCAGTGCTTCTGTCTTTGAGTGAGTCGTGTCCTTTACTCCTAAATAATGAATTATTTAGGAGTAAAGGACACAATTCACTTAAAGACGATGACGCAGTGCTTCTGTCTTTAAGTGAGTCGTGTCCTTTACTCCTAAATAATTCGTTATTCTCAACCAGAATGTTCCATACATTAATAAATCTTACATTTATTTCTTCAATAAGTTCAGGCATTCTCTTAAATAACCTTGTATTTGCACCTGAAATAGAGGCAGACTTTCAGTAATTGTCTTAAGGCATATGAAATGAGCAAATGTTTTAGTCTCAAATTATTTCTGAAAGAGTCTTAATTTGTTATGAAAGATGACACAGGCTGCACTAAATCACAAATAAATTACACTCTTCATTGTGACTTTGTGTTTAGTGTTAGTAAATGCTGAATATCATCAGTAATAAGGGCCAATGTAAGCCACTGTGGCTCATCAAGTTCAGGGAAAGATTTCCCTTTTTCTTGCAAAAATAGCTTTATTGGATCCAATAATTTGAAAAATCTGCATGGAACATTACCCTCACTAAGCAATGCCAAGAAACGTCAGTAGAAGGGTCATCAGTACATATTTCTTCTATGAAAGATTTGACCTGTCAGTGTGTTCTGGAATTTGAAGGAGTGTAGCTTACAATTTTTAGCACCACCTGCATACCAAGTCAATATTGGAAATATTTATATGCTTAATGTTGTCTGTGAATAGTAACAGTGGACACAATATGAAGTGTCTGCACTTAAAAGCCCCACAGGGTCACAATTTTTGTTATATACTGGCAATCTTCCCAGTAGGCACTGCATATTTCACTAAACACCTCCAGGGCTTCTTCATTGTCACAACATCAAGCAGTATTGTTCAATGTAAAAAGGTCTAAGAGCTGTTCCACCAAATCCAAGCAATTCATTACATACACTCCTGGAAATTGAAATAAGAACACCGTGAATTCATTGTCCCAGGAAGGGGAAACTTTATTGACACATTCCTGGGGTCAGATACATCACATGATCACACTGACAGAACCACAGGCACATAGACACAGGCAACAGAGCATGCACAATGTCGGCACTAGTACAGTGTATATCCACCTTTCTCAGCAATGCAGGCTGCTATTCTCCCATGGAGATGATCGCAGAGATGCCGGATGTAGTCCTGTGGAACGGCTTGCCATGCCATTTCCACCTGGCGCCTCAGTTGGACCAGCGTTCGTGCTGGACGTGCAGACCGCGTGAGACGACACTTCATCCAGTCCCAAACATGCTCAATGGGGCACAGATCCGGAGATCTTGCTGGCCAGGGTAGTTGACTTACACCTTCTAGAGCACGTTGGGTGGCATGGGATACATGCGGATGTGCATTGTCCTGTTGGAACAGCAAGTTCCCTTGCCGGTCTAGGAATGGTGGAACGATGGGTTCGATGACGGTTTGGATGTACCGTGCACTATTCAGTGTCCCCTCGACGATCACCAGAGGTGTACGGCCAGTGTAGGAGATCGCTCCCCACACCATGATGCCGGGTGTTGGCCCTATGTGCCTCGGTCGTATGCAGTCCTGATTGTGGCGCTCACCTGCACGGCGCCAAACACGCATACGACCATCATTGGCACCAGGGCAGAAGCGATTCTCATCGCTGAAGACGACACGTCTCCATTCGTCCCTCCATTCACGCCTGTCGCAACACCACTGGAGGCGGGCTGCACTATGTTGGGGCGTGAGCGGAAGACGGCCTAACGGTGTGCGGGACCGTAGCCCAGCTTCATGGAGACGGTTGCGAATTGTCCTCGCCGATACCCCTGGAGCAACAGTGTCCCTAATTTTCTGGGAAGTGGCGGTGCGGTCCCCTACAGCGCTGCATAGGATCCTAAGGTCTTGGCGTGCATCTGTGCGTCGCTGCGGTCCGGTCCCAGGTCGACGGGCACGTGCACCTTCCGCCGACCACTGGCGACAACATCGATGTACTGTGGGACCTCATGCCCCACGTGTTGAGCAATTTGGCGGTACGTCCACCCGGCCTCCCGCATGCCCACTATACGCCCTCCCTCAAAGTACGTCAACTGCACATACGGTTCACGTCCATGCTGTCGCGGCATGCTACCAGTGTTAAAGACTGCGATTGAGCTCCGTATGCCACGGCAAACTGGCTGACACTGACGGCGGCGGTGCACAAATGCTGCGCAGCTAGCGCCATTCGACGGCCAACACCGCGGTTCCTGGTGTGTCCGCTGTGCCGTGCGTGTGATCATTGCTTGTACAGCCCTCTCGCAGTGTCCGGAGCAAGTATGGTG
Source organism: Schistocerca gregaria (assembly GCF_023897955.1). Classification (NCBI taxonomy): domain Eukaryota; kingdom Metazoa; phylum Arthropoda; class Insecta; order Orthoptera; family Acrididae; genus Schistocerca; species Schistocerca gregaria. Next base: position 625,083,914 of record NC_064921.1, on the reverse strand, counting down.
GGTCTGACACACCGGTGTCAATGTGTTCTTTTTTCCATTTCCAGGAGTGTATCTTACAAATATGGAAACTTGGAGTTTTATCTTGTATATCTGTAAACTCATCCAAAGCCAAACTCATTGCTGAGCAGTCACTTTTTATATTTTTTTATATTTGCACATTACTTACAATATCATCACTAATACCAGAATCATGCCTCCCTGTTGTATGTCTTGAAGTTGGTATTTTACGTAGTTTCTTATTTTTGAGGTCTAAAATAGAAACGACATGTGCAATATCATTCTTTACAAACTCACCCTTTGTGTAAGGTTCTTAAATCTGCACCTCTGGTAAACATAGTCATAACCCTACTCTGCCCTTGAAGTTTTTCCTATAGTGATGTCAGATTAATTTTTCTCAACTGAGAAGCAACAAGAAAGTCTATCCTGAAATACTGTGGTTAGTGTCAAGGTGATGTTTCAGATTATTGGCCATGTAACATGACAATATCATTTGACACAAAACACACATTGCTTTACCATTCCTCTCTACAAAAAATTTTAAATGCTGTGTTCTCTTCTTCATATTTACACTTCTTAGATAACATAGCTACTCTTAGGACACCAGCAATAATCACAAGTTAACTTAAACAGCGATACTGCACAGAGAAAAGTAATTGCATTATTAGCTGTGAATTTAACTAGCCACTGTCTGAACTTCGATCTCTGCTGTTGCAAGGCCGGTGCGATGCAGTGACAAGAAGGTTGCTCAGTTGTCAATCTATGGAAGGAGTATCATTTGTATCATATATACGGGCACTACTTTTTACTTTGTACAATTTTAAATGTTTATTATTTTTATACTTTATTAATGCTTTTATATTACAATAATGGAAATTCATGGATGAAGCAATATGTAAAGTAAGAGAAGGCAAGCACTCACATACAGTACGTTGATCAGTAGAGCATAGTAACACCTAACAGAATACAGCATTCATACTATTTTTCAAGCATTAGCCATAAAAATAGCATACCCAAAAGCTAGTGTAAATGCTGTTATGTGTTACTGTGCTCCACACGTGATTGGTTGCCTTTCCATTATTGTATAATTACATACTTTACTTCATGAGCCCCACTACATTGAAGCAAGAGCGGCATGCAGCTTGTGAGCTTTCTTGTGACTACTTTAGTCATACAGCATTATTTAGCCTTCAGTGTAATTTAATTCACCCAGAGTCTTGATAAAATGTTATCTATCCTGTTTGCTCCACAACCACATCTTATTAGAGGCCTACCTGAACACAAAAGGAAAACATATTTTTATATGGGTATATAAAACTTGCAATATGGGTCAGTGTGTGCTTTTTTCATGTAATGTAAAACTGGATGATATTCTATCATAAGGAATTTTACCTGAGGCTATTAAAACAACTGCCAAGAGTAACGTGTTGATATTCTAAAGTCACAGTGTACAGTGTTGTGATTGTATGAGCCAGCACAATGAACTTCTGAAATTAAATGTAAAGTGTGACCTAAAATTCTATGGCAGAGAAAAATTGTCATATCTTATTAAGTATTATATCTTGAGCCTTACAGAGTTCACATCTAAAATTATGTCTCCCTGCAGGGATGTATTTCTACATTTTCTCATTTCTAACATAACTATAAAAAATGTTCTCCTTTCAAATTTTATGCAAATGGTTGTCGTTTTGGAGGAAGTGTGTATGCAGCTCAACGAAAATCTATATTTATTAGTTATGTGTTCCTCATGTAACTAAAAACAGTCTGACGTTATTTTCTTAATTTCAGGTATTGCAGATCATCTTGCTGGATAGGTTTCTTGGAGGAGAATTTGCATTTCTTGGGCCAAATTTTATCAAATATGCATCATCAACAGATTTTGGTCTAAAAAATCAAACAATGCCATCTCCTCTGGATCACATGTTTCCCAAAGTAGCCAAATGCAGGATGTACTATTTTGGTACATCTGGGGGAATGTCCAAGATGGATTCCCTGTGTATTCTACCTCTGAACAATATCAACGATAAGGTACTAACTGTCTGAGTTGCCAAGCAATGATAACTAAAACATCTATTCATTTGATTTAAAGTGGAAGTGCAATTCTTTTCTAGCCACTTTAGTAGCAGGACCATAAGTAAGCGTATTAAGTCATTATAGAATCTAAAATTCATAGTTTCGGTTAGAGAAGAATGACACAGAGGTTAAAACATTAGACTCAACTTCAGCAGAAGTGGAATTAAAAGTCCTTTCCTGATACAGTAATTTTGTGGTGCCACTGGATAAGTAAAGGTGAAAACTAGGGAGATTCTTTAATGAAGCCATGCTCATTATGCTATACCAAACTTGTGTGAACCAAGCCTATGCTCCGTCTGTAATCATCTCGATATTGATGAGGTGCTAAACCCTAATCCTCTCTTCCTTTTCTTTCAAATTTCAGCATTATACTCCTTAACAACATTGTCATTATTGAGGTATGCCTGTTTGTGAATAGGCAACTGATTCAGAAGTCTATGAAGATATTAATACTTAATTTGCCAAATGCTGGTGATTTGAAGTGGTGAATGACAGTATTACAAAGAAAGGAAATAATGGCTAACAGAAAATGTTCAGGGTGCCCAGGCCAACAGTAAAAGTCTAGCAAGATTACAGAAAAAAAAGAACTGGAGTGAAATATTTCATTGTAGTAAGAGCAAGCAACATAGATAGGGGGGGGGGGGGGGGAGCAAAAGAAATTGACTAAATTTTTTAATTGTAGACAAATTAATGGAGATATTCTTGGCATGTTTAGGTATACAGTCCTTTAAGCACAAATGTTGTGTATGTGAACTTGTGATAATTTCAAATTTCAGTAGCATGTAAGTATTGCATCATGCAAGGAAAATCGTAGTTTATATATATTTTTTTAATTTACCCATAATTTGCAATGTTAGTGGTACAAGTTGCACAGGGTGTAAGAAAATGTTATGTATTGTGATAATACCCTTTGTGCAACACTAGAAGAAAGAAGTAGACAGTGTTCTTTGTTTCATCTTTCCTCATTTTTAAACTAAGCCTAACTTTGGTGGAAAATATAAAACTTAAATATTTTATGAAATAATTTCCGAGAAAAAGCCCTAAGTTGTGGTTCATCAGGACTGGTGTACCAGCTAGGAGAATCAAGTGAACATTATAGAAAATGTGAATTCTGACTGATTTGATATGTCTTACCTGACTTCACTCCTATGCCAACCTCTTCATCTCAGAATAACACATCAGTATCCATAATTATTTGTTGTATGTTTTCCAGTCTCTGTCTTACCCTACAGTTTTTGCACTCTACAAGTTCCTTTTGTGCCACTGAAGTTATTTCTTAGCATAGCATTGTCTCATCATTTAGCCATTGTTTCTGTGTATTCTTTCCTTGCTTATTCTGCAAATAATCTTCTCGACCCTTATGTCTTAGGTCCACTTAATTTTCATCACCACTCTGTAGCATCACATCTCAAATGATGCTTTTTCCTATAGTCCATGATTATGGCATACATTCTAAGAAATTTCCCCCTCAGATTTAGTTATATATTTCATGATAATGTATTTCTTTTCAGCCACATATAATATATGAACCTGAACGTACCATGCAAGATTAAAACATGTTCATGGGTGCTATGAATATACGTGTAATAGAAATTGTCATGTTCTAGAGTACAGGTGGGCATCTAGTGGCCCAAAGGCTGGATTCAGCCCACGATTGGTTTCCATATAGCCTGCCCGAGAAATTTGTGAAAGAGAGAGAGCAAGCAAGGTCATCACATTGTGCTTCATTCAGAACATATTTTTGGATATTTCATATATACTAAATAATTCTTCTTTGCTGTGGACACATTAGGACACTGCAGTGTTGAAATTTAAGCTAATTTATAATGAATTAGTTGCAGCCAGTTGCTCTTTAAGTGTTTATTTTTCCATGATGACATTTCAAGGTACCTGACATCCCATGTTATGTTATTGACATCTCATGAACATTGTTCCTTTACTAATGGCATAGTGAAATTTTTAAAGCACCTGTTGACAAACATCCTAAGGGGGAAAAAAAGGAAAACCCATTCACAGCACATAAGTAAATTTAAACATCTGAAGACGGGGTGAACATAAACTAAATGTACTCTCAAAAATGGTGTCTTGAGGCATAATGTGATGACCTGGCACATTGGGAAGGAAGTGCCATTCATATTGGTGCATTACCCCATAAACATAAACGACATGTACACTATATTTTGACTTCAGAGCCCGCATCTCGTGGTCGTGTGGTAGCGTTCTCGCTTCCCACAGCCGGGTTCCCGGGTTCGATTCCCGGTGAGGTCAGGGATTTTCTCTGCCTCGTGATGGCTGGTTGTTGTGTGATGTCCTTATGTTAGTTAGGTTTCAGTAGTTCTAAGTTCTAGGGGACTGATGACGTAAGATGTTAAGTCCCATAGTGCTCAGAGCCATTGGAACCATTTGACTTTAGACTTTATGCATTGGGAGTGCTATTGTTCTGCCATGTGATGAAGCAGACCACAAGTTTAAGGAAGTATGTAAATCAGGCCTTTGGGTCACCATAGGTTGCCCTGCCTGTTGTAAAGTGTTAACAACATTTATATTGTTGAACTTCTACAATTATTGGACATAGCAACAGTACATCTGAATGAATTGCATATATATTTTACAAATTTAGACCAGTGTAACCTACAGTTCTGTTCTTCCTCCATAATACTTTGATATCACATGTGATTAAAATTGTATTTGATTACCCAAAATCCTGTTCCAGGTATTCCTATTCTTATGGTTCTGGTTTGTGGCTTTGGCTGTGGTGTCTGCAGTGGCACTAGTTTACCGTGCAATCATCTTGCTGAGTGTTAATACCCGAGTCTATCTATTGTGGGCAAAAGCTCGCCTGCTTCCAAGGAATGTTGCTGAACACCTGGGACATTCTCTGCCTGTTGGAAACTGGTTTTTGCTCACTCAGCTTAGCAAGAATGTCAACCCTTTTGTTTTTGTAGAACTGCTGATAGAACTGGATAGATATTTGACTAAGAAGACTTCTGTGTCAGCGTAATTCGCATGCTAGTTCATGTTCTGACAAAGTAGCTATATTGAGTAGCTTCTACCTTGTGCCTAATGTATATGATGTAACTTTAATTTCTGTTATTATAGTTTTTAGATTTCTTATGTATTTCAGTAGCCTAAATGTCAGATGTATGTAATAGTTGAACTTTGAAAGAGAAGAGCAGTAAGCAAAATTCCAGTGCATTATAAGTCTTAGATCTAAATGTATGGTTATCTCTGAGACAGCATCTGTTCAAGTGTACTAAACTGTTTCATTCCTTCTGTGAAAACAACAAAATTTCCCGTAGTGAACTAATTATAAAAAGATATTTTGATGTAATAAAATGAAATTTAGAAAATGTAAATACAATTTTCAGGGTCTCAGTTAAGATTATTTTGGTTTGGACGTTTTCATACACTGAAACAAGAAGGGCTGTTGAACATAAAGACCCTTTTACAAAACAGCATAACAAGTTGTGCAGCATTTTGAGGACATAGTGGTGTTGTGTCCATTCGTTCAGACAGGGTATTCCTATAACTGCTTTCAGGGGTTGGTAACACGGCAAGTTACATATTAACTTATAGAATAAGCAGCTAAATGTTACTTAAGTATGCTATCAAACCATTATGACTAGTTGAAGGTAATATCTTCTTAGTAGTAAGTTATCATGTTTCTCTTCAGTTTCTTCTTGAACAATTGTTGTTTTGACCCCTCTGTTGGGATATTTTTCAGGATCTTCATGTGTTCCTGGTGAGCTGAATACTGTGACCAGTATAATCTAGTTATATTACTGATCACAAGAATTACTCCCATTCCTTTTTTTTTTATTTTTATTTTTTTTTCTTAAATAGAAAAGCAGCTATTTTGAAACAGGCAGTGTCTTCTTTTTACTCTACCAAGCTTCTGTTTTTATCCAGCTTTTCTAAATGTGCTGATTTTATTGGATGCTATCTTAAGATCTCCCTTGGAAATTCTCGTTGTATTACCATTCCCTGTCATTTGATGATCAATCTTTTAAGTTAGATGGCTTCCAACAGATAATATTACACACAGAAAATAAACCTGTACGTGATTGTTTGTGACCTGTCTATAACTAAGGGCACTAACTTAGAAATTACACATGATAAGGATCTACTATAACAGAGGACACAGTGTACGTAAGCTTGGTTTATTGGTTCCAAACAATGAAAGTTCCTAACTATGCCATCCACATCCTCACTTTTTGCAGTCCCTACTCTCAAACTCTTACTCTGCAGAAGTCACTATTTACCTGATCTTAGATTATTTCAGTGACACCAGTTTGTGCTTGTACTATTGTTTCCTATAGCTTATTAAATCAAGTCAGTTCTAATTGGTCACTTCATTTCTGTTCACATTAGAAAGACTTAACACACACTCCTTTTGCTGTGATTGGAGCCCATTTTTTGGGGTCTCATCAACATTTCTAGCTCCCCTTCATTTACATACTCACATCGTCACGCATTAAATACCGAAAGAATGCTGGTGATGAAGTGTGCTAAAATTGCAGAATGTCAGACTCACTAGCTAGCTCATGCAAACCAAAGAGTATGAGTGTAGAAGATTCCCACCATAAATTGTTTTAAAAATTCAGGAAGTGAATTATGAGAATAAAGAGAAGACTCCTTCTATGCATACATAGGTGATAGTATTGTACCTTGGAGCACTTTTCAGGCTTTTGCCTCTTACTGAGTCCATTTTGAAGTGATAGCATTCACTTTGTTGTGATTGTGCCTCTCCATCCCCAAGTAACTGCTGGAACTTACATCCTTCTGAATCTGCTTACTATATTCATCTCTTGGTCTCCCTCTACAATGTTTACCCTCCACCCTTCCCACCAGTGCTAAACTGGTGATCCCTTGATGCCTCAGATTGTATCCTATCAACCAATCCCGTCTTCTAATCAAGTTGTGCAACAAATTCATCTTCTCCCCAATTCTAAAAGCATTCCCTTTTTGTGTGCTGAAATATTTTTCTCAAATTTCAAAAATTACTCTAGAAAAAAAATAAGGATTTTCCTAATGTGAGAACTTTTTCCAGGTTCATGTATTTACAAACGAAGATTTTGTTCAAATTTAAAGGTGCTGCCATTGAAATTTTTTTGACAAAACTGTGTTTAATAGTCTCTGTATTAAATTATTACTCTGCTACTTGCCAACAGCCAGTGAGAGAGATCAAATTGTAAAGAAGTGTTATCAAAAAGCAATTATGAGTTAAAAACATTTTGGAGTAGAAGCTGTTGAGACAACTAACACAAATTTGTATTTTCAAAATATGGAAAATTGTTAAGGCATTAAAGAAGCTCAGTTAATTTGCAGAATATGCTCCACAGTAGAAAACTTGACATTTTAAGGTACAAGATGGTGCATTACTGATAAACTGTGGCTTAACCACCCATGCATTATGAAACGAGTATTAAAAACATATAGAGGATTACTCATTATAAAACGCTGTAACTGAAGAATTAGAAGCATCACTCACACACATTTTATACATTGCCCAGAACTTAAATATGTAGGCCTCATAATTTTTATAAGTGCTGCACAAAACTGAATCTAATGTATCACCACGTCGAAAACAGTAGAAGATGCCAGAAGGTCCAATATGCATTTCTTCATGTGATACAAAAATTGGGTGCTAGACTGGAACACCAAGTGTTTTCCTAAGTACACTATTGTTCATGTACAATCAACACTTCTACATGACGAGAAAAGAAAAAAAGATAATGTGATGAAATCGTCGTAAATAAAGATGCTAAATACCCAGTCCTAAATTATATCCACATTGAACAGTGAAATTATTCCGTCAAATTAACTATCAAAAATTCTGTTAAGACAAGTGGGAATCTCACCTCCTATAATTTTATTACTATTAATAAGCAGCAGCAGCCCAGTTTTTTCTACATTGTTTTGTTAAGATGACAACAAGTGAAAAAAAAGAGTATGTATGCCCAGTTCATAGGAGGTATTAACAAGACAAAGTGCAATTCAAGAAATGACGTTCATTTACAGAAGAGATATGTTAGTCTGTTATAAGAAAATACTTGACACTTTTTTATTTTATGAAAAAAAGTAACACTGGTCTTTGCTTGCATTTGCCACACTCGCTCATGGTTGAAGTTCTCATAGCTCAGGTTGCATTGGAGCATATAACACTGTATGTAGCATGCCCCTGCTGGACTCTCAGTGATTGTTGACCATCAGGCCCATCTAATGCATTTGCATCAGGTAGCCGTGTAAGCTTATGTGGTGGGTCACTCTCTGGGGATCTTCATTTGTGCTGCTTTGTTGATAGGCAGATGTGGGACTGTGCCCCAAATAGTGAGTACCTGTGGCAACCATTCAACTATCTCAGTTTCTTGGAGACAGAGGCTTGTGCCCAAGACTGTGCAGCCACTGATGTCTGTTGGAGTGGCATCGTGAGTCCTTTGTTGGTGAATGAATAGGAAGTTGCTGCCTTCCCCAGGATTGCTGTTTGTTTCGACAGTGCCAGGCGTAGTCTCCCACCATTTTTTTGCTATCTGATAGTTCACGGTGCATCTTCCGTATGACATCATTTTGCCCCCTCGACCAAAGTTCTGTACAAACATCATGGCACCGGCATGGTACCATATGTTACGTTGTCAAGATCTCTGGTCCAGAATGTATGCTGCACTGCTGCATATCTGCTGCTTGCAGCCATCATTGGTGATCATGTGGTGCCCACATGGAACACTCAGACATGAAGCCCACAGCATTACTTGACCTTGGCACCTACATTGCAGCATTTAATTAACCTAATCACGGTGCTGATTTTGCAATGTTTGAAACACTTGCCCAATATGCCTCAATCCAACCACTGCATACTATGTATTTTGATGTCCTACACTGGCCTCAGAGTAGTTTAGTCCAGCCACTGCATACAGTTGTTCTGGTCACAAAAGTTTATTAATATTATTATAGTGGCTTCAGCAGGGTGTATACGACCCGGGCAACTGGGAGATCCGGGAAAAACCTGGGAATTTTTTCATCCTGCAGAAAACCAGGAAAAACCCGGGATTTTTTTATAATTCCAGGAATTTTTCATTGTTTTTGTTTTCAATTAAATTTTTCAAATTTTGACTTGTAAGAACCGATGCTCTAACAGAGGGTATTACTGCATCCCGCTACTGCAACAATAAAACATAAACGAGAGAAAAAAAACGAAAATAAAACTTAAACTGCAAAGGAAATGCGCCATATACAGCAACAAAATACAATGCTCATACAAGCGTCTCCCAACAGCAAAATGTGTCAAAGGCTTTAGGAAGAATATGCAATGCTTCGTAACAACAAATTGCCTCCGATGAGCTTGACGTCACAACTGTTTACTTTAGATTCATTTTAGCAGTTAGCGGTATCATACGCATGCGCAATTGAGTAGTACCTTCTCGCGCGTCTGACTACAGAAATATGGTTGATGGCTGTGTAGGCAGTCGGAGCAAACAGCTGGTTGCTAACGGGAAAATTTTTACTGGAGCGCCCAAGCTGCCATATACATGCATGCGCAGCAGGCCCAGATCTGGGGGGGGGGGGGGGGGGGGGGGGGGCAAATCCATATTCTTGAAGGAAACAACCTTGTTTCAAAAAGTGAATAGCGCACGTTAGTCTATCGAATATTCATATGACTTTGAAACGGTTTTAGAACACATTCTAAGTTGACTTATGAATGGATAGTTAGTTGATTTGTGAATGTGTGCGTAATGTACATGATATCCCTGTCAGGGGAATCCTCATTGTTTGTAGGAACAAACTTTCCTACAGACAAAAGGGACTATACGAGCTGAGCGGAGTAAGGCCGAATGGATGAATGCCAACCGCTGTCTGATTGTGTGGTTGACAGGGTTTGTGAATGATGAGCGTTGTTATTATTACTAGCGAAATCCATAGATTCAGACTACCAGAGTGGAAATAAACGAGTAACAGGTAAGGAAGATTACGTATTACCTTTCGGTGTAGCCAAGAAAATGAAATTTTGACACAAAATTTTCGCTATACTAGTAAGGGTCAGTTGTAGTCCCCAGCTAGCAGCCGCTTCAAGTTCTATTCTGGAAAAAACTCGGAAAACGGCGTTGTACGAACACGTAATAATGTGTAACGGGGGAATAACCACGGGATAACTAAACCGGTGATTCTGGCAGAGTTAGAGAATTTAAAGCTTTCACATTGGCGGGAATAGTTACAGAATTAGCGGTTACAAGACTGTTTGCTAGAACGAGGAAGGAGAAGAAATGGGGACATCACACAAATTATGGAACACTATGATGATGACAAGTTTGTATAAAAACTTCGTACTACTACTTTTAGATCTCATGCTTGAGAAACTGGAGCGTATGAATGAAGTGTGAAACTGTTTCCTAACGTAAAGCTTTTTGCTTTTAGTAGACCTAATAGGCACGTGATATTTGTATTTGTGAATTATATAGTTTCGTTATAAAAATTATCATTTGTGCCAAAACTATCGTTTATTTGGTGTGCCTAACAATTGTTGCAATATTAGAATGGCCTATTTTGTTTTATCTAGTAGACAGTGACAAAATAGACGTAATCAGATCGAGAAACCACACGTCTTGCGTCCTATTTGTATAACAGCTTTTTCAGTATTAAACATTTCAATTTGAGGTACTTTGATGAGGTAACAGATCCTTTCGCAGAAACGCAAGCATCCCATGTAAAGTATTAGCAAAAACAAAAAAAATCTAGGATCTAAGGATTGAAGAAATATGTATTGTCTCATGTCTTCACTGGTTTTATGTAACCTATTTTTAATTTTATGTCACACAAAACAGCAAGTTGTTAGCTGATAGGGAATAAAGAGTGCAAATTTTCTGATGAGGGGTTTTTTTTTTTTTTTAAAAAAAAAAAAAAGGGGGGACAGGATGTCAAACCGGACGACTGTAAGCAGGAGAGGCACCACAGGACATTTTAATTTCCACTGTCCTGAATATAGTTTGATGGCATCCATTGTAAAATATACACGTTTCAGTTCACCGTGACGTGCGATAGGAGAATGCTATGCGAAGAGGTGAGGCACTGCACTTAGGCACACTTAAGACAAAATAACATGTCTCTCATGCATCAGACTCTTCAGAAGGATGTGCGCTACAGGGGGGGGGGGGGGGAGCACACTATTTAGTATTGACCCGGTTCGGAAATACCATAGATCCGAGGCTGATGCGCGCAGCAGTCTGAGTTATAGTGGGGAAGTAGGTAGTCTACACGTGACCCGTGTTTACATTTAGTGATTTTGCTGTTTCCTCTTCGTTTACTGCTCTCACGTCAAATAAAAACAACAGATTTCTGTGGCCGGGAATTATCAAGTGAATTAAAATAGATTTTCATAATTACGGAAGGCTAAAATGTGTTATTAGTTTCAGAATTTATTTTATTTCCACGTTTCTGATAGTCAAACATTAATTGCCTTGCAGAACTTTGTTCTTTTTGTCGGTTTGCTAACGAAATTTTCTTTTATTAATAGCTTCTGCTGAGGAACTGAGACCTGACAACCCTGAGATAGGAAGTTGTGAAATATTTAGTGAGGGTTGGAACGTGTATCGGAAAGACAGATTAGACCCCGTAGGAGGTGGTGTCTTCATTGCAGTTGAAAAAAATATTGTGAAGTTATCTGGACACGTTTAACAGGGATAGGAGAAATAAAGTTAATTGTTGGGTGTTATTACCGGTGTCTCGCAGAAGCACCCGGATCATGCTATATTAGTCGGAGGCAACTTCAACCTACCTAGTACAGACTGGGATGTCTATGGATTCATTACAGGTGGTACAGACAAGCCGTCGTGTGAATTTCTTTTGAACACATTATCCGAAAACTGTCTTGAGCAGCTAAATTCGACAGCCAACGCGTAATGGAAATATTTTAGATCTGGTAGCCATGAACAGACCAGACCTGATCGGCGGTGTCAGTGTTGAGACAGGGATTAGTGATCATGATGTCATTACCACTATGGGTACGAAAGTTAAAAAGTCGCCCAAGAAGGCTAGGAGAGTATTACTAGAAAGATTAGCATCCCACTTAGTAAATGAATCGACTTAATTTACTTGCGGTACGATGGACGTGGAATAATTATGGGCAATTTTTAAACACATTGTAAATCACGCGTTGGACAAGTATGTGCCGAAAAAGTGGGTTACGGACGGAAAAGACTTACCGTGGTTTAACAGCGCAATTCTCAGAATGCTTATGAAGCAAAAACAGTTGTACTCGCGGTACAAGAAAGATCGGGAGAATGAGGACAGGCAAAAGTTAGTAGAGATTCGTGCTGCTCTAAAAAGAGCGATGCGTGAAGCATACAATCACTATCACCGTCATACCTTAGCAAAAGATCTTGCTGAAAACCCAAGGAAATTATGGTCTTACGGAAAATCGATAAGCTGGTCGAATGCTTCCATCCAGTCACTCACTGATCAGTCTGGCCTGGCAACGGAAGACAGCAAAACGAAAGATGTAGCATTTGAGAAATCTTTCACGCAGGAGGATCGTACAAACATACCATCGTTTGAGTCTCGTACAGATTCCCGTATGGAGGACATAGTGATAGACATCCCTGGGGTTGTGAAGCTGCTGAATGGGTTGAAAATAAATACATCGCCAGGTCCTGGTGGGATTCAAATTCGGTTTTACAGAGAGTACTCTACTGCATTGGCTCCTTACTTAGTTTGCTTTTATCGCGAATATCTTGCCCAACGTAAAGTCCCGAGCGACTGGAAAAAAGCGCAGGCGACGCCTGTATGTAAGAAGGGTAGAAGGACAGATCCTCAAAATTACAGACCAATATCCTTAACGCCCGCATATCGTAGTCGCGCGGTAGCGTTCTCGCTTCCCACGCCCGGGTTCGATTCCCGGCGGGGTCAGGGATTTTCTCTGCCTCGTGATGGCTGGGTGTTGTGTGATGTCCTTAGGTTAGTTAGGTTTAAGTAGTTCTAGGGGACTGATGACTTAAGATGTTAAGTCCCATAGTGCTCAGATCCATTTGAACCAATATCCTTAACATCGGTTTGTTGCAGGATTCTCGAACATAATTCTCAGTTCGAACATAATGAATTTCCTCGAGACAGAGATGTTGCTGGCCATGCATCAGCACGGCTTCAAAAGCATTGCTCTTGCGAAACGCAACTCGCCCTTTTTTCGCATGATATCTTGCGAACCTTGGATGAAGGGTATCAGACAGATGCCATATTCCTTGACTTCCGGAAAGCGTTTGATTCGGTGCCCCACTGCAGACTCCTAACCAAGGTACGAGCATATGGGATTGGTTCCCAAATATGTGAGTGGCTCGAAGACTTCTTAATAGAACCCAGTACGTAGTCCTCGATGGTGAGTGTTCGTCGGAGGTGAGGTTATCATCTGGAGTGCCCCGGGGAAGTGTGGTAGGTCCACTGTTGTTTTCTATCTATATAAATGATCTTTTGGATAGGGTGGTTAGCAATGTGCGGCTGTTTGCTGATGATGCTGTGGTGTTCGGGAAGGTGTCGTTCAGTGACCGTAGGAGGATACAATATGACTTGGACAGGATTGGTGTAAAGAATGGCAGCTAACTCTAAGTATAGGTAAATGTAAACTAATGAAGATGAATAGGAAAAAGAATCCCATAATGTTTGAATACTCAATTAGTAGTGTAGCACTTGACACAGTAACGTCGATTAAATATTTGGGCGTAACATTGCAGAGCGATATGAGGTGGGACAAGCATGTAATGGCAGTTGTACGGAAGGCGGATAGTCGTCTTCGGTTCATTGGTAGAATTTTGGGAATATGTGGTTCATCTGTAAAGGAGACCACTTATAAAACACTAATACGACCTATTCTTGAGTACTACTCGAGCGTTTGGGATCCATATCAGATCGGATTGAGGGAGGACATAGAAGCAATTCAGAGGCGGGCTGCTAGATTTGTTACTGGTAGGTTTGATCATCACGCGAGTGTTACATAAATGTTCAGGAACTCGGGTGGGAGTCTCTGGAGGAAAGGAGGCGTTCTTTTCGTGAATCGCTACTGAGGAAATTTAGAGAACCAGCATTTGAGGCTGACTGCAGCACAATTTTACTGCCACCAACTTATATTTCGAGGAAAGACCACAAAGATAAGATAAGAGAGATTAGGGCTCGTACAGAGGCATATAGGTAGTCATTTTTCCCCCGTTCTGTTTGGGACTGGAACAGGGAGAGAAGATGCTAGTTGTGGTACGAGGTTCCCTCCGCCACTCACCGTATGGTGAATTGCGGACTATGTATGTAGATGTAGATATTTGAAACGAAGTGTTTTATTCCACACACTGTTCGCTGCTTTTCAGGTGCACATTTTCAACTTCTAGCACGTATAGAATAATGAAGTACCAAACATGAGATAACACAGTAATGGTACTCCAAGAAAATTTACATTCCGAAAACCACATTGAAAAGCTTAATGTCAGGTCGTGGCCTACTTCACTGGAAATCTGGACAAGCGAACGTACACTTTAAATGTGCACATTTTGGTATGGGTAACGAAATTCTGATGCTCCTGGAGTATCCTGTGATGTTTTGTTTCGTTTATGACATAATGTAAGATCTTTTAATGTTTTACACATACGAACATAGGGCTCCCTAGACATTGTAGCTGCGCAAGCGCGGTAACGCTTGTCATCAGGCGCTCTCTGGCAGCTGCAGAAAAACCTATTTCTAACATGTCGCGGGAAAATATTCCGAATGTTTGGAAAACGTTACTATCGAAATAAATTTCCTTTTACGCAAGTTGAACTATGTGTGAGAATGTACGGTGAATTTCTTAAATCACAGAGCATTTGACTTACTTAAAAATAAGCTGATGAGCAATTCAGATGAATTTCGAGCCCAGAAGATCAGACATTTACGTCATTATTAAAATATATGTAGCATGACTTAATATACAGGCAAAAAGTTATTTATTATTAATAGAGATGTTACACTTTATTTCAATGAATGAAACGTATCGTAATCTGCAACTACCATATTTACTAGAATCTAAGCCGCAATTTTTTGCGGTTTTTGTAATTAAAAAAACCGCCTGCGGCTTAGAATCGAGTGCAAAGTAAGCGGAAGTTCCGTAAACTGTTGGTAGGTGCTACCACAACTAACATATGCCGACGAATATATGTAGCGCTACACAGGCATGCTTTGCAGGCTCGAAGATAAACACTGGCGCCAAAACCTCTGCGTCAGTAAATAATTTTAAAAAAGAGTGGAAGGCGAGCTTTTTCTCCGTGCCGAGTTTCGACCACTGCATTTTCATACATTATCCAACGCGTAAATATAAATTCAGTATTGTTCATCTTCGAGTGTAACAGCCTTTCAAATAGTCGTTGGAAAGAAAATAAATTTCATTACACAAAAATACCAACAATGCTATAGGATTGTTGCACGAGTTGATACGCGGGGTCTCATTAAGAATCACGTAGCAGTACCTATTGCTTCATGGAATTTTGTGAAGTGCTTGTTGTTGATAGTGAACCATAATGAAAGCACTTTCGTTATAGTGCCAAATTCAAGAGGGGAGTTATTTCCTTTGCGGAACAAAGTTGTAATTGTGCTGCTGGTCTGCATACGGGATTGATGAGAGCAACGTCAGGCGATGGCGATTTCAGAGAGACTAATTATTTGAATGTTCAAGTAGCAGGAAAGCATTTAGTGGGCCAAAGTGTGATCTATATCATTCACTAGAAGTGATTTTAAATTAATTTGTTAGAGAACAGCGTTAGAAATTTCTGCCTGTGATCGCCGAAATTTTAAAAATTCAGGCACATGAAATGGCTAGAGAGCACAAAATCGAAAATTTTAAGGCTAGTCACAGCTGGATTGATCTGTTTATGAAGTGCTGCGGTTTTCACTTCAGAGGCCAACTTCTGTTGCACAGAAGCTGCCGAAAAATTATGAAGAAAAACTTGTGGGATTTCAGCGCTTCATAATTAGGTGGCGCACAGAAAGGCAGTCAGTACATTCTCGGTCAGATAGGAAATGCTGACCAAACTCCCATATATTTTGACATGTCGTCAAATTATACGGTTGACGCCAAAGGAAAGAAAGACATAAATGTTCTTACATCAGGGGGTAAAAAACAGCGGCTGTCCGTCATTCTTGCTTGCACAGCAGATGGACATAAATTACCCCCATTCATGGTTTTCAAGCGAAAGACTTTACCGAAATCGAAAGTGTTTCCCAAAACTGTAATTGTATGAGCACACAAAACTGGGTGGTTTTCGGAGGACATGGTGCTGGAATGGATTATGTGTATGTGGAATCGACGTCGTGGCGCAATGCTTAGTTTACACAGTCTGTTGGTATTAGGTGCATACGCAGGCCACACACCTGCAAGTAAAATGAAAATTAGGGGAAAGCGAAACGGGCTTGGCAGTAATTCCGGGCGCGCTGACGTCAATTCTGCAACCACTTGATGCCTATGTGAATAAACCATTTAAGGACAAGCTTAAATGGATGTACACAGACGCTTTCGAAAAGCGACAGACAACCAACACCAACAGGATATGTAAAACGCGCAAGTTTGTATCAAGTGTGCCAATGGATTTATGATGCATGGAAGTGTGTTCCACAACGGACTGTGCAACAAGCATTTATAAAATGTTCGATATCCAATGCACTACACGATACGGAGGACGATGCTCTGTATGAAGAAATGAGCAACAATGAATCGAATGATAATGATTCAGACTCATGACTGATATTTTAAACATTTGGTATAAGATGTGTTACAAACCTGATAAAATTTTGTTTTAAATTTCAGCGTTTTTTTCTAAGTTATCTTCATTCTTATTTGATAAGTGTTGCTACTCTGCATTGCACAGATTAAAAAACCGTGGAGAGCTGCATCAGACCAGTCTACGGACTGAATCTGCATTTGAAGTGATCACTAAAAATCTACTATGAAAATCCGGATCCGTCTTGCAAGACTGTTTGGAATGTACATCAATATGGCCAACTCTACACCCTGAATTTTTTCCTGCCTGTGACAAGAGATGATTGCTAATAGGAACTTTTATGAATCATTAATCACATGCAGTATTCTCTTCTCCATAAGAATAATATCAATGCAAACATTATGCCATGTATTCTTTCGCGTTTGCTGCTATATCATTTAAATCTTGTCTGCATAATAAACTACGAAGCTAGAGTGAGACAACAGCAAACTCGGAAGAATATACCTATCACGCCATATTTATAATCATATTATTCTTATGCCGAATAGTGATACAATGAGAAATGAAGCATGGTAACTGATTAGATTTTTAAATCTAATATGACTAATTTCTGTGCAGAATGTAATGTACTAAAGAGGCGTCTGCTAAGATCTTCAAACAGAGATAAATTTTCGCTAAACTCCCGGTCAGAACATCTTCTATCATACGCAGTCTATTATTTGGTTCTTGTTGATCATCATCAAAGAAGGCAGCAGTGTTAGCAACAACAAACAGCAGTCTCTTGCCATTGTTTCGCTAATGAGACAATTCCTCTCTTTTTGTTTATTGTAAGTGGCTATAGCGGCCACAAAAGCAAACCATGTCGCAAGTGGCGACAGGTCGTAAACACTCATTATCAGAATGCAACAAAGAATGCATGACAGTACAATAATGCATTTTCAGCTAAGAGCGACGTATACATCGGCAACAAAGAGAGCGGCACTTATCAAATCAAAGCAAAATAAGCAATCGATTCAAACCAGACGAAGCATGTGAAAAAGGAAGGGCACCCATATAAATATTGATGGAGCGCCTGACACATAGCCATGGCTACTCAAACGAAACTAGTGTAGCTGTATCTTCCTCCATTCGACCTAAATTGTGTCTCATGTTACAATAGACGAATTTTGTTTCGATTTGCGTCTTAGATTAGGGTTTTTTTTTATTTCGAGTCTCATTTTTCAGGTATGGCTTAGATTCGAGTAAATATGGTACATAGAAACTTTCATTATATGGAACCAATTAGTCAAAATTACATAGCCGACCCTTCATAGCAGATCTCAATCACATGTACTTTCTAAGTCAGTGGCCATGAACAATTAGGTATAAGTTTTCTATGTCTGACACAATCTGTTACAAGTCGTCTCCCTTAAAAGATCACTTACTAAACATTAGGTAACACAGAACCTAACTATTCAACACACCATTACGGAATGTTACACAAAAGTGATACACAGGTGAAATAAAAACACCCTCATTGCACAGGAGGAAGAAGGATTACAATGATGCAAGGCATTAGCATCAGGACACATCAACTATGGCAGCACAGTGGCAATGTTCTCAAGCAGAAAACTGTGTCCTGCAAAAGCTTTACTGGCATAATGAGGTGCACGTGTGTTGCTGTTGTAGGCATGGTTGATTAGAACCAGAAGTGTATTTAATGAATCAACTATTCTTCGAAGATAGGAAGTGCAAAATAGGGTAACGAGGCTAAAATAGTAGAAGTCATAGAAGAACATGTCACGTTAGTGAACAGAATTTTAAGTTGTACAAGTTAGAAGTAGAAAAAATGATGGAAGGAACTGATTTGGGAATTTCAGAAAGGTCCTTTATTTAAAGGACGAGACAGGGAAACTGGAAGATGATTATATTGTTCTAGCGAACACTGCAATAAAACCTACAAAGCAACAAACCCAAATGAGTACCAGAGAGGACAACAACTTATATACAGAGCAATGAGTTGCAACCATCAGATGGCATAAAGTAATGCAATGAGGAGACCGCACACTCAACATTATCATTAATGCCAAAACCACTAATGTCTCAGTGGAAACCTGCATATCTCTTTCAAGAAGAAATTCCAATGAGGACAACAATGCACAATCCTGACCAAGTTCCAACTGCTTTGTCACCACCGGTTCCAACAACCGTTGACACGAAGAAGCCCTCTGGAAACATAACACGATTGAATCGATGAGTCCATCCCCCTATAAGATTCTTGGACACCACTTTGTTACCCTGGAGGGGCTGACGTAGTAGACAGAAGTGGCACAACAGTGCAGTGCAAGTCGTGTGGTTTTCTCATCTAATTTTAGAACACTGTCAAAGTGCTTCAGCACCAGCCACCAGAGACACTATTCTATACACGCTTACACTTAAAATAGTTTTTTCATTCTGGTGTTAAGTTACAGAGATGCTTTTGACTACGGCATGTTATGTTGTCGGGTCCATTCTATTTCCATGTAGAATGCGTAATTCTAGCTTTTGTCATTAACCAACTCTGTGAGAATTTGAACAAGTGTTACTGATTCTGAGTCTTTTGCACTATATCAGCAACTTATTGTGCGCATGCAGTAATTTGTTTGGACAGCGACAAACACAAGATCACACTGACAATGTCAATGCCATTGATGGTGGAACAATCCAGCCAGTTAAAGAAGATGTTATGGTTAATGGAGAGCCAGAGGAAGACAAAGAAAATACCAATAGAAATGATACAGAAGTATCGAAAGATATGGTTTTAAATGTCTCAACCACATCTTCTAGAAATATTTGAAGCAGTGGCATATGTACATGCAGCAAAAATTCAGAATGTAGAGTTGACCATTTTGACGCACATTCCAAACAGTCTTGCAAGTCGGATCCGGATTTTCATAGTAGATTTTTAGTGATGACTTCAAATGCAGAGTGTATTGTTGTTGTCTTCAGTCCGCAGACTGGTCTGATGCAGCTCTCCACGGTTTTTTAATCTGTGCAATGCAGAGTAGCAACACTTATAAAATAAGTGCAGTGTTCGAAACTCGATAAATGCAGTGTTCGAAACTCGGCATGGAGAAAATATCGCCTTCTACTTTTCTTTTTTTTAAATTTATTTACTGAATTTGAACATATATTCGACGGCATAAGTTAGTTGTGGTGGCATCTAGGAACAGTTTTCGGAACTTCCGCTTACTTTGCACTCGATTCTAAGCCGCAGGCGGTTTTTGGATTACAAAAACCGGAAAAAAGCATGGCTTACATTCGAGTAAATACGGTATGTCTTCCACACCCACACGTTTGCAATGCACACCGACAAATCGTCGCCATGAAGAAGTCACTGTATACTATTGTCTCATAGAGGTTGTTACATCAAGTCAGTTTCTAATTAGTCACTTCTATTCTGCTCACACTATAAAGGCTAACATTCACCCCTCAGGGTGTATACACCTCGGAATTCCGGGAATTTTTTTCATCCAGGAGGAAGCCAGGAAAAACCTGGGAATTTTTCATTGTCTTATTTTTTGTAATTCTGACTGGTGATAACAGATATGCTTACACAGAATTTTACTGTCGCCCACTGTTGCAGATTAATACTGCAGCAATAAAGCAAAAACAAGAGGAAAAATACCAAACTAAAACTTTAATTGCAATGAAATTGCGCCATTTACAACAACAAAACACTGTGCACCCCCCAGCATCTGCAAACAGCAAAATTAGTCAAAGACCTCAGGACAAAGACAAGGCAATACTTCGAAACACAGACTACGTTCAATGAGCATTATGTCACAACTGTTTACAACATATTCATTTGACCAGTTACCCTGCGCTTACGTGCATACATATAGCTGAAGTGGTGTCTGAATAGCACCTTCTCCCACTTCTGAAGTGTGGTTTCCAATTTATTTATTTATTATTATTTACACATCAAGTTTCATAGGACCAAATTGAGAGCAAATCTCCAAGGTTATGGAATGTGGCAGTACAAGAAATAACAACATAAAAGTAACAGATAAAATGTTTATGAACCCAAAAAAGTCAATCCATAAATTTAAGTAAACACTTTCAACAATACAACAAGAAACATCTTAAGTTTTCCAGGAACTCCTCGACAGAATGGAAGGAGTGACCCATGAGGAAGCTCTTCAGTTTCAATTTGAAAACTAGTGGATTACTGCTAAGATTTTTGAATTTGAGTGGTAGCTTATTGAAAATGAATGCACCAATACACTGTACATCCTTCTGCACAAGAGTTAAGGAAGTCCGATCCAAATGCAGGTTTGATTTCTACCGAGTATTAACTGAGTGAAAGCTGCTTATTCTTGGGAATAAGTTAATATTGTTATCAATAAATGACAGTAAGAAATATATATGTTGGGAGGCCATTGTCAAAACACCCAGACTCATGAACAGGGGTCGATAAGAGGTTCGCGAACTTACACCACTTATTGCCCGAACCGCCCATTTCTGATCAAAAAATATCCTTTTAAAATGGGAAGAGTTGCCTTACACATGCACTTGATTGTACCCCACTCAGACTCACATCACAGCCATTCTTAACCATTCTCAACATTGTGAATAATAACCTTTTGCTGTCTGTTGCTAATGTAAGAGCTGAACCAATTGTGAGCTACTCCCTGTATTCCGTAACGGTCCATCTTCTGGAGCAGTATTTTGTGACCAACACAATCAAATGCATTAGTTAAATCAAGAAATATGCCTAGTGTCGAAACCTTTTGTTTAACCCATCCAGTACCTCATAGAGAAAAGAGAATATTAGCATTCTCACTTGTTAAACGATGTCTAAAGCCAAACTGTGATTTGATAGCAAATCGTGCAATATAAAATGATCAATTATCCTTACATATACAGCCTTTTCAATAACTTTAGCAAACACTGATGGCATATAAATAGGTCTAAAATTATCTACATTATCCCTTTCTCTCTTTTTATAAAGCGGCTTTACTACTGAGTACTTTAATCGTTCAGAAAACTGACCCTTCAAATAGGAAAAATTAAAAATATGGCTAAATACAGGGCTAACATGTGCAGCACAGTACTGGAATGTCCTGCTAGGCACTCCATCATAACCACGAGAGTCCTTAGTCTTCAGTAATTTAATTATTGACTAAATCTCCCCCTTGTCTGTATCACAGACGAGTATTTCAGACATCAATGTAAAAGGTATTTGCCACGAAAGTTATATGATTCCCTGTAGATACTAATTTTTTATTTAATTCACCAGTAATGCTCAGAGAAGATTGTTAAATACTATTTATATATCTAATCTATCAGTAACAGAATTATTTTCACAATGAACTGACTTCATATCACCGACCTTGTGCTGCTGACTAGACACTTCCGTCACAACGGACCATATGGTTTTAATTTTATCCTGTGATTAGCTATTCTACTTGCGTACCACATCCCTTTGCCTTCCAAATAACGTTTTTAAGCACCTTACTGTACTGTTTGTAATGGGCTGCTGTAGACAGATTGCGACTGCTTCTAACATTTTGATGTAATTCCTACTTTGTTCTACATGATATCCTTATGCCACTAGTTAGCCACCGAGGCTGCCTATTACTGCCAGTGCCCCATTTAGAACGTTCTATTGGAAAGCAACTCTCAAAGAGCGTAATAAATGTGTTAAACTATAAACATCCTGTCACTCTTGTTCCTTGAAAAGGTTTAAAAAAACTATTGCTGTTGGATTACCTTTCCTACATAGTTTGTAATTATATGTGACATTTGCTTGAGTACAACAGCCTTTTAGTGTTAAATTTGTGCATCATAATCTGAAAGGCCATTCTCCCTTTTGCTAGCAGAATGCCCGTCTAGTAATGAAGAATGAATAAAAATATTGTCTATGGCTGTGCAATTGTTCCCCTGCACCCTAGGTGGAAAAACACAGTCTGCATCAGATCATATGAATTTAGGAGATCTAACCAACATCCTTTTTCTTGCACCATCACATACAAAATCTGTATTGAAGTCAACACATATAACTAATTTCTGGTACTTTGTACAAAGCGAATCACGAACCCTCTCTAGCTTGAGCAGAAATGCTCTGAAATCAGAGTTAGGGGGCCTATAAACAACAACAATTAGGAATAAGTTTCACTTCCTTTAACTGCCTCTGCACAGCATTCAAATATATGTTCAGTGCAGTGCAGTGATACATCTATGGACTCAAATGGCGTACTGTTTTGTATGTGCATACTCACATCCCCGCCCCACAAGGAACGTCTTCAAAGACAGCCAGCTAATCTGTATCCTGGTAAAGGAAGCCTCTGAATTGTCAAATAATTTAAGTGGTGCTCCAACATACCAGTAATTTCAAGAGTCATCATCTATAAGCAGTTTCACTAACTTTATGTGTAATACCTCTTATATTTTGATGAAATATGCTAATTCCTTCTCTGCTTGGAAACATGATGTTATCAGAAGGTGAGCCCTTAATTAGAGGGACTTCCTTTAAGCAGGTATACCTATCAGCTGACTTCAATCCAAAAAAGGTGCAGCTCTAACTCCAACTACTACAGGAATTTTTCTGTGAGCGATCTCGCTACCACCCACTACACTACCTATAAGCTTTACCAGTCTCCTCTTCCCATACCTGTTGAGGTGCAGGCCATGCCTAGTGAAACCTGATCAGTTAACACCACTGAAATGTGACCCATGCCCTTTGCCATCAGCGCCCTCCCAGCCCCATGTTAACCCCCCTAAGGTGAGGCCAATCATGACACAGAAACTGTTGCACGAAATACACATTAGTTCCATGAGTTTCAGTAGCAGTCTTTGCTAGGTCACCACCTACATCATATTCCCCATCCCTGTCAAGACTGTTCCCTGCTTCACCCACTATCACCACCTGAGCCTCCTTCGTAAAATTCCAATATAACTCCCCTAAACTGTCAATCACCTGAGCCAACCCTGCAGTAAGCTTCACAATGCTGGTGACCTGGAACTCACTCCCCAACACTTACTGCAACTGCTGGCCCACATCTCTACCAAGCAAACTACCTAGCAGCAGAACCTTCTTCTTGCTGTTACACTTTGCAATTGACCTTGGCCTCCTAACTGCTGAGGACTGCTGCATGTCCCCTATATCTACAGCTACAAGACTCTCCTCTCCACTCTGACAGTTGGTCAAATCTATTGCATATACACAAACTACACTCCTGGAAATGGAAAAAAGAACACATTGACACCGGTGTGTCAGACCCACCATACTTGCTCCGGACACTGCGAGAGGGCTGTACAAGCAATGATCACACACACGGCACAGCGGACACACCGGGAACCGCGGTGTTGGCCGTCGAATGGCGCTAGCTGCGCAGCATTTGTGCACCGCCGCCGTCAGTGTCAGCCAGTTTGCCGTGGCATACGGAGCTCCATCGCAGTCTTTAACACTGGTAGCATGCCGCGACAGCGTGGACGTGAACCGTATGTGCAGTTTGAAGCAAAGCAAGCGCTGTATCATGTATAAGATACAGAGGCGAGCGAGTGCACGGGACTTACCCTAGTTCACTGCTAGTAGCGTCACGTCATCGTAACGCGCCTGCATATAGTATTGCACCACATTTAACATAAAAGTAAAAATTAAGATTTGTGTGTAAAACTTTGTTAAAGTATAGTTCTATGTAATAATGTTTCAGGTAACAAATCTTAATGTTATAAAATTAGTAGTTTACGTAAAATTCACGTTTTGAAAGAAAAATAGGAGGCGCTAAATAATGACGCTAGGAAGCCAAAATTTGGTGAGAAGGTGCAGTAAGAAGTCATTAATGAGTGGTGCTGGTTTCCAAAACCATAAAACTAAAATTGACTCCAGAATCCGCGTTTTTCGGAAAAATCAGAGGCGCGAAATAATAGAGCTACAATATTGAAAATTGGTAGGATGCTTCAGTTCACCCTAATAATAATAATGGAAATACCACAATCAGTTACCTCTTCTAGTTTTTTAGTAATTTAGTAAAAACTACTTTTGTGAGTAAAATGTACATAAGCATTATAGATTAAGTACTTTAAATTTTAATGATAAAACAAATTCTTTAAGACCAATGATCAGATAGGACAATTAACAAAGCTACACCAAGTTTTAGTCTTGTAGCATAATTAACAGCTGATACAAGTCTTGATAAAGCTATGGTTCAGAGGTAACAATCTACCGTTAGTTCCATTGTAAAAATTCTAGAGAGTAAAGTTTTAATTTTAGCGGGCTGAGATTTTCTACGTGCTTCTGTACTGCTCAGATGTATGTATACAAAAATTGAGAAGTTTGTAAAGCTATTATTAAATGTGATATTTAAGATTATGTGCCTGAGATAGCGATCATTTGGACGCTGCAGGCATCTGCATAGGAACGGAAAGAACAGATGCTCTCTTGGCGGTACGCGCCGGAGCTATATAAAAAGAGCGGCAGAGGCAGTAGTAAGCTCACTCCGCATTAGACCAACGCCTAGTCCACGCGAGCTTAACGTCCGATCGCGCCTCGCCTCGGGTGACGTCATAGCGGGCTGTGACATGCGCGTACTTAGCAATGTAAACGGACATTGAAAATCGCGAGGACTGTACACCGTCCTGGATCGTTTAGACTTCGGTAACAAACTGTTATTGTGCCGTCCGTGTGAAGTATAATTCCGCGTGGCAAGTGGTGACTAACTCCACTTTTAAGGCGAGCATTAATCTTTTTTTTAACATTATTGCGAACTATTAATAGAGCACCGTTAGTTAGAGTAATGAACTATTCGGGAGGAACTTGCTGTAGAAGTCGCCTCTGAACTATTAAACGATTGGCTGAATTAACAATATTTAATGTCTTTAGCATTTTCAGAAGTTTCGAGTAATTTGTGTGAGCCTTTAAGATAATAAAATCTTGTTTGGAACTTTAAATTTTATTGAAGCAGCCCTAATCCCGTGAAGAACTATGGATATTTTTCGTTTAGCTGGGCTGTACAGGAATGTGGCCGTGCAGACTGGGAACTAAGGTCAGTAAGTTTCCCTTCGCTTTCTGACTGGCCACCAAATTAGTTGCCAGGCTCGCGTGATTTAAGGTGGCAATGTTCAACTTTCATTCAACATTAATCAACGACTTCTTCGCCGTCCCACATATGTTGCATCGGCAATAGTCTGTTACGTGAAATGAACATTCAAACAACTCATTCGACAACTTCTTCGCCGCCCCACAAGTTGACGGCCTTTGAGCGAGGGCGTATAGTGGGCATGCGGGAGGCCGGGTGGACGTACCGCCAAATTGCTCAACACGTGGGGCGTGAGGTATCCACAGTACATCGATGTTGTCGCCAGTGGTCGGCGGAAGGTGCACGTGCCCGTCGACCTGGGACCGGACCGCAGCGACGCACGGATGCACGCCAAGACCGTAGGATCCTACGCAGTGCCGTAGGGGACCGCACCGCCACTTCCCAGCTAGGGACACTGTTGCTCCTGGGGTATCGGCGAGGACCATTCGCAACCGTCTCCGCTCACGCCCCAACATCGTGCAGCCCGCCTCCAGTGGTGTCGCGACAGGCGTGAATGGAGGGACGAATGGAGACGTGTCGTCTTCAGCGATGAGAGTCGCTTCTGCCTTGGTGACAATGATGGTCGTATGCGTGTTTGGCGCCGTGCAGGTGAGCGCCACAATCAGGACTGCATACGACCGAGGCACACAGGGCCAACACCCGGCATCATGGTGTGGGGAGCGATCTCCTACACTGGCCGTACACCTCTGGTGATCGTCGAGGGGACACTGAATAGTGAACGGCACATCCAAACCGTCATCGAACCCATCGTTCCACCATTCCTAGACCGGCAAGGGAACTTGCTGTTCCAACAGGACGATGCACGTCCGCATGTATCCCGTGCCACCCAACGTGCTCTAGAAGGTGTAAGTCAACTACCCTGGCCAGCAAGATCTCCGGATCTGTCCCCCATTGAGCATGTTTGGGACTGGATGAAGTGTCGTCTCACGCGGTCTGCACGTCCAGCACGAACGCTGGTCCAACTGAGGCGCCAGGTGGAAATGGCATGGCAAGCCGTTCCACAGGACTACATCCAGCATCTCTACGATCGTCTCCATGGGAGAATAGCAGCCTGCATTGCTGCGAAAGGTGGATATACACTGTACTAGTGCCGACATTGTGCATGCTCTGTTGCCTGTGTCTATGTGCTTTTGGTTCTGTCAGTGTGATCATGTGATGTATCTGACCCCAGGAATGTGTCAATAAAGTTTCCCCTTCCTGGGACAATGAATTCACGGTGTTCTTATTTCAATTTCCAGGAGTGTATAACTACTGAATACCTCATTCTCCTAGCTGCCTTCTTGCCAACTGCCTGTTCCCATTCCCCACCGCATGTTACTGCGAGCACTTTCACGTTTTACGTTTACGTCTTACATTATACGTTTTACATCCCAGATTTTTGTCTCACATCTTACGTTTAATGTTTATGTTTTACGTGTCATGTCTCACGGCTTACGTCTCACATCTCACTGACCATACAAAGATGAAGCCACTATTTACTATGGACTGTCAATTGCTGACCGACAACTCACGTTTACGTCGCACATCTCACGTTTTACCTTTACGTCTCACATCTCATGACTCACATTTACTGTGATTTTCATGGTTTATCAACCATAATAATTTAACGGAATTCTATATCGTGAACGTTATAGCCATTGACATTCTCGTAACCTTTATATATCATAAGCTTGCCAGCACAGCATAGTCCTCGTAATTCAGCACTTTATTATATCTGTTTGGTAAAAGAAACTTAAACTCATCATTGAGCACTAGAGATATCCATGTCTTGTATTTATGCTGTTGGAGCTTGTAATTGAGTGTAAACGTCCTTCTTCTAAGCCACTAAGCTTTTTATGAGACACTGGTGCGTTCAAGTTATTACTGAGTTTCGTCATCAACTTATCTCGTTCCATTTTATTATATGAAATACATATATCTTTTAAGGACTTATCACTTCTAGTTGCGCCACAGTATTCTTTAAAGTCTACATTATTGCCATCAATGAAGAAGATGTCATTGGACAATTTATGCCAAATAATGACAGTTCAAATTTACGCGCTTTCTCTAGAACGTTCGGGAATTCATTGTATTCGTAGAATATGCCATCCTTGAAGAAGTACAACATGCTGTTTATGTATCTAAATACAGGGCGTTAAGACTGACGGTATGCCAGGAAAACTTTTACTGATAACGCCATAGGCCTTTGCTCGAAAGCTGCAGTCGTCAGTTTAACAAAAAATAAACGTTTTGTCTGAATGAATGTTTAACGCCCGGTGGATGACAGAGTTCTGCCGCAGGCGTAAATCAGACACTTTTTTAGCCAGCTTCTGGCGCTAAACTCAGCACTTGAATCATGTATATCATGTTACTAACAATCAACAGGACTTGACCTGATGGCCTCTGATAAACAGCAGATATACTTCTGAAATTCTGCGGTAGAAATCTTAACCAGTCCGCGATTAGCAGAGGTTTAGTGGTAGCGTGTTCGTCATCCAAACACATCTTCCGTGGAAAATGGAGAAGGAATTCGTCTACAATAACAGAACTTCCAAACTTCTTGATTTTGCTCAATACAGGTTCTTTTTGAGGCACTGCTGGCGTCGGCTGAGTAGGTTCAAAAATTCAGCAGCACGTTTCTCGCATAAACTTTGAATACCGCGCATTACATCTTCAGATAGCTGCATCATAGATAGTGCTGTTGTAGAACGCGTACATCATTGAGTCAGAGACGTCAGAATGCGCCAAACCTAGCGTGTGGCCAATTTTGTGAACTAAGACAGCGACCCAGTTTGTTTGCGAAGAAGGCGTATTATTGTCCGTTTCCATGTACCAGTATTCATCCTGATCAACGTGAATATCAATAGGATCGTTGAACAAATTAGGGTAATCTTGTAAGGTGTCAGGCAAATCCAACACCTTCCATGAAAACCCTGACCTGATAAAAAAAAATACGGCAGTATGTCACGTAGCTCCGAATAAATCCTGACATTAAATTAACCAAAATAATACGAGCAACAAGTGAGCAAATGGAATACGACACACTAACACAAGAACGCCTAAATGCATGTCATACCTTCCCACCGTGAAACAGACACAGTTCTGAGGGGAGAAACGAGAACAGAAGCCGAGAGCAGAGTCATGTAAGCTAGAAGGACCTACAATAAAGGACACCCGCATCGCCGGCCGACGCCCAAGAGCAGCCCCCAGCCCATGTTAAAAGATAGAGCCCTCCAGAAGAACAGTATAGATCTTACGATTAACACTAAAAGGGCCACACAAGCTACAAGTTTTAGCGTGAGACTCTGTTACGTAGCAAACATTAAAAACATTGCCCCACCACTAAAAGTATAACGTTTCTCATTGGATAGACAGAATTTTTGTAAGCGCTAACTAACCACCGAGAAGGTAATAAATGCACGCGATGCCGCATAAGAGCGCATAAGGCTTCGCTCAGAGAAGTCTCATCTGTTACATCCCCTCGATCGTCAATTAAACTTCGTGGTATTCACATTTGCTACTGGAAGTTAAAATCTGAAGCGCGATGATTTTTTCTGTTATATAATTATTGAGAAGCCACATCAGCCACTGTAATTTACAACAAGTTAAATAAGAAATTAAAGATAATTGAGGGACACTGTAGATCATTCTTGATAGTTTTCTCTTTTATGAAACTTAACTTAAACCTAGATTACAGATGTCATATGGCATAGGTCATCCTTCGATCCATTATAGAACTTGGAAACCCATTCAGGGAATATTCGTTCACAATTTTGTTGAACACAGTTGGTTTTTATCATCCTGTATTAAAATATTTCCTTTTATCAATAGTGCAATTTATAAACAACGTTTTGTGAGTAGAATAAAATTTCCAATGGTAAACTTAACTGCTTTTTCGACGTTATTTTACCAGCTAACTAAAAATAGGAAAGCCTTGAACCCCTTCCACTAAATTTAGTTAGTATTAAGATTCTTTTACAGGGAGTGCAGCTCCGACCCCCCCCCCCTCCCCCCCCCCCCCCAAGAACCTGCTTGCGTGCCTCAGCGATACAGATGGCCGTACCATAGGTGCAACCACAATGGAAGGGTATCTGTTGAGAGGCCAGACAAACGTGTGGTTCCTGAAGAGGGGCAGCAGCCTACTCAGTAGTTGCAGGGACAACAGTCTGGATGACTGACTGATCTGGCCTTGTAACACTAACCAAAACGGCCTTGCTGTGCTGGTACTGCGAACGGCTGAAAGCAAGGGGAAACTACAGCCGTAATTTTTCCCGAGGGCGTGTAGCTTTACTGTATGGTTAAATGATGATGGCGTCCTCTTGGGTAAAATGTTACGGATCTAAAATAGTCTCCCATTCGGATCTCCGGGCGGGGACTACTCAAGAGGATGTCGTTAACAGGAGAAAGAAAACTGGCGTTCTACGAATCGGAGCGTGGAATGTCAGATCCCTTAATCGGACAGGTAGGTTAGAAAAGTTAAAAAGGGAAATGGATAGGTTAAAGTTAGATATAGTGGGAATTAGCGAAGTTCGGTGGCAGGAGGAACAAGACTTCTGGTCAGGTGACTACAGGGTTATAAACACAAAATCAAATAGGGGTAATGCAGGAGTAGGTTTAATAATGAATAGGTAAATAGGAATGCGGGTAAACTACTACAAACAGCATAGGGAACGCATTATTGTGGCAAAGATAGATACGAAGCCCACACCTACTACAGTGATACAAGTTTATATGCCAACTAGCTCTGCAGATGACGAACAAATTGAAGAAATGTATGATGAAATATACGAAATTATTCAGATAGTGAAGGGTGACGAAAATTTAATAGTCATGGGTGACTGGAATTCGGTAGTAGGAAAAGGGAGAGAAGGAAACGTAGTAGGTGAATATGGATTGGGGCTAAGAAATGAAAGAGGAAGCCGCCTGTTAGAATTTTGCACAGAGCAGAAGTTAATCATAGCTAACACTTGGATCAAGAATCATAAAAGAAGGTTGTATACATGGAAGAATCCTGGAGATACTGAAAGGTATCAGATAGATTATATAATGGTATGACAGAGATTTAGGAACCAGGTTTTAAATTGTAAGACATTTCCAGGGGCAGATGTGGTCTCTGACCACAATCTATTGGTTATGATCTGTAGATTAAAACTGAAGAAACTGCAAAAATGTGGGAATTTAAGAAGATGGGACCTGGATAAACTGACTAAACCAGAGGTTGTAGAGAGTTTCAGGGAGAGCATAAGGGAACGATTGCCAGGAATGGAGGAAAGAAATACAATAGAAGAAGAATGGGTAGCTCTGAGGAATGAAGTAGTGAAGGCAGCAGAGGATCAAGTACGTAAAAAGACTAGGGCTAGTAGAAATCCTTGGGTAACAGAAGATATATTGAATTTAATTGATGAAAGAAGAAAATATAAAATTTGCAGTAAGTGAAGCAGGCAAAAGGGACTACGAAAGTCTCAAACATGAGATCGACAGGAAGTGCAAAATGGCTAAGCAGGGATGGCTAGAGGACAAATGTAAGGATGTAGAAGCGGGTATCACTAGGGGTAAGATAGATACTGCCTACAGGAAAATTAAAGAGACATTTGGAAATGAGAGAACCTCTTGCATGAACATCAAGAGCTCAGATGGAATCCCAGTTCTAAGCAAAGAAGGGAAAGCAGAAAGGTGGAAGGAGTATATAGAGGATCTATACAAAGGCGATGTACTTGAGGACAATATTATGGAAATGGAAGAGGATGTAGATGAAAATTAAATGGGAGATACGATACTGCGAGAAGAGTTTGACAGGGCACTGGAAGACCTGAGTCGAACCAAGGCCCCCGGAGTAGACAACATTCCATTAGAACTACTGACGGCTTTGGGAGAGCCAGTCCTGACGAAACTCTACCATCTTGTGATCAAGATGTATGAAACAGGCGAAATACCCTCAGACTTCAAGAAGACTATAATAATTCCAATCCCACAGCAAGCAGGTGTTGACAGATGCGAAAATTACCGAACTATCAGTTTAATAAGTCACACCTGCAAAATACTAACGTGAATTCTTTACAGACGAATGGAAAAACTAGTAGAAGCCGACCTCGGGGAAGATCATTTTGGATTCCGTAGAAATGTTGGAACACGTGAGGCAATACTGAGTCTACAACATATCTTAGAAGCTAGATTAAGGAAGGGCAAACATACGTTTCTAGCATTAGTAGACTTAGAGAAAGCTTTTGTCAATGTTGACTGGAATACTCTCTTTCAAATTCTAAAGGTGGCAGGGGTAAAATACAGGGAGAGAAAGGCTATTTACAATTTGTACAGAAACCAGATGGCAGTTATAAGAGTCGAGGGGCATGAAAGGGAAGCAGTGGTTGGGAAGGGAGTTAAACAGGGTTGTAGCCTCTCCCCGATGTTATTCAATCTGTATATTGAGCAAGCAGTGAAGGAAACAAAATAAAAATTCGGAGTAGGTATTAAAATCCATGGAGAAGAAATAAAAACTTTGAGGTTCGCCGATGACATTGTAATTCTGTCAGAGACAGCAAAGGACTTGGAAGAGCAGTTGAACAGAATGGACAGTATCTTGAAAGGAGGATATAAGATGAACATCAACAAAAGCAAAACGAGGATAATGTAATGTAGTCGAATTAAGTCGGTTGATGCTGAGGGAATTAGATTAGGAAAAGAGACACTTAAAGTAGTAAGAAGTTTTGCTATTTGGGGAGCAAAATAACTGATGATGGTTGAAGTAGAGAGGATATAAAATGTAGACTGGCAATGGCAAGGAAAGCGTTTCTGAAGAAGACAAATTTGTTAACATCGAGTATAGATTTAAGTGTCAGGAAGTCGTTTCTGAAAGTATTTGTATGGAGTGTACCCATGTATGGAAGTGAAACAAGGACGATAACAAGTTTGGAGAAGAAGAGAATAGAAGCTTTCGAAATGTGTTGCTACAGAAAAATGCTGAAGATTAGATGGGTAGATCACATAACTAATGAGGAAGTTTTGAATTGGATTGGGGAGAAGAGAAGTTTGTGGCACAACTTGACTAGAAGAAGGGATCGGTTGGTAGGACATGTTCTGAGGCATCAAGGGATCACCAATTTAGTATTGGAGGGCAGCGTGGATGGTAAAAATCATAGAGGGAGACCAAGAGATGAATACACTAAGCAGATTCAGAAGGATATAGGTTGCGGTAGGTGCTGGGAGATGAAGAAGCCTGCACAGGATAGGGTAGCATGGAGAGCTACATCAAACCAGTCTTAGGACTGAATACCACAACAACAACAACAACAACAACAACAACAACAACAACAGTCTTACCGAACTCTTCTGTCGTGTGGTCTGGCGTCTCCTTACCAGCAACAGGTCCCAGCTTCAAACTAGACAGTTCCCTTAAAAAAAAAAAAAAAAAAAAAAAAAAAAAAAAAAAAAAAAAAAAAAAAAAACCACTCTCAGAGCGTCGTTGCTCGAAAGTGGTAGGGAGACACGACTTAGAACAGACACCACGCAGAATGTTAGAATATGCAAGAGCCAGTACGTAACCTCTCCTGTCAAAGCTGCGTTGACAGGATATGAGCACTGAATTGTGTCTTCTGTGAGTTCCTCTCATGTTCGAAATGACAATATCAGGATTTTGGTTGGTGTTCTCAAAAGTAAGATCAGTGTGAACTTGCCACTTTTTTAAAGTTGCTTCAACTGCCTCGAACATTTTTCTAATAGCAATATAATAATGCAATTTTATGTTCCACTTGTAGATGTGTGTAGTAAAGCTCAAAACGTTATCTTCCATGTCACATCTTGGTTTCTCCATTAACTGCAAAGTTTCGTCAGTCAGCTCGCCATTAGCAACTAGATTATATTTCTGCTGAAATAACTTAAGCGCCTTTTTGAACGCATCGTCACTTAATTTAGAAAGCTGATCTTCTTGGACAGCCAAATAGCCAAAGTTGTGCAAGTATTTTATTGCTCCTTCATCAAGAGCAGATACTAATAAGGGTAAAAAGATTGAAAGTACAATTATTCCGTTGATAGAAAAATTATTATTTTTCCTTTTCATGCAATTTAATTGTTTCATGGACGTCTGCATCTTGGTAGCGTTGTTTCGGCGCCTTCCAAATTTTCTGTACATCGTTTAATAAAGTGGAAGTAGTTATAGATATCAGCAACAACCAACTTACGTTCAACAACAAGCAAGTGTTGGTGGTGTTAGATGAACTTGATAATCCTTGGTTCAAGGCAAAAGATGTGGCAGACAATTTGGAGTATGAAACATGTGAGAGAACATGTGAGAGAAAAATATTGTAAAACATACGAAAAAATAGGGAGGAGCGGTTCTCTCCTCCCTTCAAATATGCAACCAAACACTGTGTTCATCAGGAACCAGGATTTTACTCGATAATTATGAAGTCGAAAATACCTATTGCAGAAGATTTTTGAGATTGGGTTTATGAAGAGGTTTTACCCTCGATCCGAAAACATGGCTAGAATAAATTACGAGTACAGCGTAGAATTAAAGAGATGTTGTTGTTGTTGTTGTCTTCAGTCCTGAGACTGGTTTGATGCAGCTCTCCATGCTACTCTATCCTGTGCAAGCTGCTTCATCTCCCAGTACCTACTGCAACCTACATCCTTCTGAATCTGCTTAGTGTACTTATCTCTCGGTCTCCCTCTACGATTTTTACCCTCCACGCTGCCCTCCAACGCTAAATTTGTGATCCCTTGATGCCTCAAAACATGTCCTACCAACCGATCCCTTCTTCTAGTCAAGTTGTGCCACAAACTTCTCTTCTCCCCAATCCTATTCAATACCTCCTCATTAGTTACGTGATCTATCCACCTTATCTTCAGTATTCTTCTGTAGCACCACATTTCGAAAGCTTCTATTCTCTTCTTGTCCAAACTAGTTATTGTCCATGTTTCACTTCCATACATGGCTACACTCCAAACAAATACTTTCAGAAACGACTTCCTGACACTTAAATCTATATTCGATGTTAACAAATTTCTCTTCTTCAGAAACGCTTTCCTTGCCATTGCCAGTCTACATTTTATATCCTCTCTACTTCGACCACCATCAGTTATTTTACTTCCTAAATAGCAAAACTCCTTTACTACTTTAAGTGTGTCATTTCCTAATCTAATTCCCTCAGCAGCACCCGACTTAATTCGACTACATTCCATTATCCTCGTTTTGCTTTTGTTGATGTTCATCTTATATCCTCCTTTCAAGACACTGTCCATTCCGTTCAACTGCTCTTCCAAGTCCTTTGCCGTCTCTGACAGAATTACAATGTCATCGGCGAACCTCAAAGTTTTTACTTCGTCTCCATGAATTTTAATACCTACTCCAAATTATTCTTTTGTTTCCTTTACTGTTTGCTCAATATACAGATTGAATAACATCGGGGACAGGCTACAACCCTGTCTCACTCCTTTCCCAACCACTGCTTCCCTTTCATGCCCCTCGACTTTTATGACTGCCATCTGGTTTCTGTACAAATTGTAAATAGCTTTTCGCTCCCTGTATTTTACCCCTGCCACCTTTAGAATATGAAAAAGAGTATTCCAGTCAACATTGTCAAAAGCTTTCTCTAAGTCTACAAATGCTAGAAACGTAGGTTTGCCTTTTCTTAATCTTTCTTCTAAGATAAGTCGTAAGGTCAGTATTGCCTCATGTGTTCCAACATTTCGACGGAATCCAAACTGATCCTCCCCGAGGTCCGCATCTACCAGTTTTTCCATTCGTCTGTAAAGAATTCGCGTTAGTATTTTGCAGCTGTGACTTATTAAACTGATAGTTCGGTAATTTTCACATCTGTCAGCACCTGCTTTCTTTGGGATTGGAATTATTATATTCTTCTTGAAGTCTGAGGGTATTTCGCCCGTCTCATACATCTTGCTCACCAGCTGGTAGAGTTTAGTCATGACTGACTCTCCCAAGGCCGTCAGTAGTTCTAATGGAATGTTGTCTACTCCGGGGGCCTTGTTTCGACTCAGGTCTTTCAGTGCCCTGTCAAACTCTTCACGCAGTATCTTATCTCCCATTTCGTCTTCATCTACATCCTCTTCCATTTCCATAATATTGTCCTCAAGTACATCACCCTTGTATAAACCTTCTATATACTCCTTCCACCTTTCTGCCTTCCCTTCCTTGCTTAGAACTGGGTTGCCATCTGAGCTCTTGATATTCATACACGTGGTTCTCTTCTCTCCAAAGGTCTCTTTAATTTTCCTGTAGGCAGTATCTATCTCACCCCTAGTGAGATAAGCTTCTACATCCTTACATTTGTCCTCTAGCCATCCCTGCTTAGCCATTTTGCACTTCCTGTCGATCTCATGTTTGAGACGTCTGTATTCCTTTTTGCCTGCTTCATTTACTGCATTTTTATATTTTCTCCTTTCATCAATTAAATTCAATATTTCTTCTGTTACCCAAGGATTTCTAGCAGCCCTCGTCTTTTTACCTACTTTATCCTCTGCTGCCTTCACTACTTCATCCCTCAGAGCTACCCATTCTTCTTCTATTGTATTTCTTTCCCCTATTGCTGTCAATTGTCCCCTCACGCTCTCCCTGAAACTCTGTACAACCTCTGGTTTAGTCAGTTTATCCAGCTCCCATCTCCTTAATTTCCCACATTTTTGCAGTTTCTTCAGTTTTAATCTACAGGTCATAACCAATAGATTGTGGTCAGAGTCCACATCTGCCCCTGGAAATGTCTTACAACTTAAAACCTGGTTCCTAAATCTCTGTCTTACCATTATATAATCTATCTGATACCTTTTAGTATCTCCAGGGTTCTTCCACGTATACAACCTTCTTTCATGATTCTTAAACCAAGTGTTAGCTATGATTAAGTTGTGCTCTGTGCAAAATTCTACTAGGCGGCTTCCTCTTTCATTTCTTAGCCCCAATCCATATTCACCTACTATGTTTCCTTCTCTCCCTTTTCCTACAGCCGAATTCCAGTCACCCATTACTATTAAATTTTCGTCTCCCTTCACTATCTGAACAATTTCTTTTATTTCATCGTACATTTCTTCAATTTCTTCATCATCTGCAGAGCTAGTTGGCATATAAACTTGTACTACTGTAGTAGGTGTGGGCTTCGTATCTATCGTGGCCACAATAATGCGTTCACTATGCTGTTCGTAGTAGCTTACCCGCATTCCTATTTTCCTATTCATTATTAAACCTACTCCTGCATTACCCCTATTTGATTTTGTGTTTATAACCCTGTAGTCACCTGACCAGAAGTCTTGTTCCTCCTGCCACCGAACTTCGCTAATTCCCACTATATCTAACTATAACCTATCCATTGCCCTTTTTTAAATTTTCTAACCTACCTGCCCGATTAAGGGATCTGACATTCCACGCTCCGATCCGTAGAACGCCAGTTTTCTTTCTCCTGATAACGACATCCTCCTGAGTAGTGCCCGCCCGGAGATCCGAATGGGGGACTATTTTACCTCCGGAATATTTTACCCAAGAGGATGCCATCATCATTTAATCATACAGTAAAGCTGCATGTCCTCGGGAAAAATTACGGCTGTAGTTTCCCCTTGCTTTCAGCCGTTCGCAGTACCAGCACAGCAAGGCCGTTTTGGTTAATGTTGCAAGGCCAGATCAGTCAATCATCCAGACTGTTGCCCCTGCAACTACTGAAAAGGCTGCTGCCCCTCTTCAGGAACCACACGTTTGTCTGGCCTCGCTGAGGCACGCAAGCCTCCCCACCAACGGCAAGGTCCATGGTTCATGGGGGGGGGGGGTAAAGACATGTATCAAGACAAAATAACACTTGGAAAATTTAAACAGAATTCGCGAAGAGCACATTCAAGATTTACGTGAATTACTTCGTCATGTTGTCCTTCAGGCAGTCAATGAAAATTTAAGGCATATGTTTGTACTCTTGAAATTATTTGACGATGATTGCGACTACGCTTATTATGTCATCAGAGTGCAGAGAAGAAATTTGCAAAAGCATTTGTGCGGAAACATGGACAAATATCCGAATAGTGCAAAAATGCTGAGGCTCGAGTACGTTCCAAATTCGATAAACTTGTACCAGAGAATGAAGAAAAACACGAGCATGGACTACCACATGAACTATTTCAATATCAAGGATGATGACTACACTCAAGACGAACTGATTAACGATATCAAATATCTACACGAGGCTAACTTGTCGACCAAAACACGGTGCAAAACCTTCGGCGCCACCTAAAGGAAACCTCAGAGGGATTTTTTCTTCTTCCAAGTTCTCTCTCATCTTTTACCCTCCGGGGTTTTTTTCTCTCTCGCTGCCAAAACCCATTACCAGGTCCAATGATCCGCGACGTGATGGAAGCTGCTC
Source organism: Schistocerca gregaria (assembly GCF_023897955.1). NCBI lineage: Eukaryota > Metazoa > Arthropoda > Insecta > Orthoptera > Acrididae > Schistocerca > Schistocerca gregaria. The sequence continues at coordinate 625,045,745 of NC_064921.1, read as the reverse complement.
CTTCTTGCATCTGCATCTTTATTTGAAGGGTAAGAGCACAGGAACAGCAGCGACTTGATGATGATGATGATGATCCTCATTCCTTTGGGTGGCCAGCCCAGCTTCCTACACCGCCATTATGGCCACCTCAAAAGGTCTAATGCCATCTCTGCATAAGGGTTAGTTTCCACTAAAGTGAGGCATGACAGGATGTGGGTACTGCAATGTTTGCGTACGTTAGGTTAAGGTTAACCATTTATACGCGCTCATCTGGAGACCGATTGGGTCGAAAGTCGAACGAAGGGTAGCGGTTTGAAGGGCAGAGGGGAAAAAAATTGCCAAGGCAAGCGCCAAGCGAAAAAACCTCTGTGATGGTAAGGTCGGGTAGTAAGAGCAGTAGCGCATGTCTTGCTGACTGCGGTAGGTAAAGCAAGGATGGGTTAAGTTAGAAGTGGGTATTATGCAAGCGGATATCGTGTCACGCCGTATGTTCATCATAAGAGATCAGGTGGTGAGAACCCCTTGCCGCGCTGCGTCAGTAGTGACTTGGCGCGGGGGAAGCCCCAGGTCGCTCAACTGTGTCTGGTGGGCAAGCGTCGAAGCCAAGTGCTCGATGTGCGGTCGCTTGGCGGCACCACTCTTCGCCTCGTTGGCTGCGCTGACAGGCTCAGTGAGGGCCGCGGTTGAGTCTTCCCTGTGTAGCGGACGATCGTCCTGATCGCTCTGGTAGTCCATTCGTCGGAGCAGAGCCGCTCGGAACCGATGGCCTTCGGCGTTCCTGCGGCGACACCCGTGTTCTTCTTCGGCGTGTCCGTCGCGCTGTGGATTTCCGCCTGGGTGCTCCATAAGGGGAGCGGCGGCAGGTGTTTTCTCTTCACTTGTGGCGTCCGCATAGACGTGCGGCAGCTGCGAGCGCAGTTGCCGCAGTTGACTGCATACCTCCTCGGTCTCTACAGACAGGGTGGCCTTAAAATCTGCCCTATTTGCGTCCATGGCGGCTTTGAAGGCCGCGATCGCCGCCTCCGCCAACATGGCGCGTATCTCCTGCACTTGCGGCGCCTGCTGACAAGGGAACCTCCCCATCGCAACCCCCTCAGATTTAGTTATAAGTTGGCACAGTGGATAGGCCTTGAAAAACTGAAAACAGATCAATCGAGAAAACAGGAAGAAGCTGTTTGGAACTATGAAAAAAATAAGCAAAATATACAAACTGAGTAGTCCATGCGTAAGATATACAACATCAAGGATAATGTGAGCTCAGGAGCGCCGTGATACCGTAGTTAGCGTGAGCAGTTGCGGAACGATAGGTCCTTGGTTCAAGTCTTCCATCGAGTGAAAAGTTTACTTTCTTTATTTTCGCAAAGTTATGATCTGTCCATTCGTTCATTGACGTCTCTGTTCACTGTAATAAGTTTAGTGTCTGTGTTTTGCGACCGCACGGCAAAACCGTGCGATTAGTAGTCGGAAGGACGTGCCTCTCCAATGGGAACCGAAAACATTTGATCGCAAGGTCATAGGTCAACAGATTCCTTCAGAGGGAAACAAGTCTGGTATATTCTATACGACACTGGTGACGGCATGTGCGTCACATGACTGGAATATGTTGTCGAGCCACCTAACTTGTACATTTGGCGAATGGGTAAAAAGATTCTTCTAGCTTGCCCGATTTAGGTTTTCTTGTGGATGTGATAATCACTCCCAAAAAAGTGATGAAAACATAAGAGTTTGTGCGCTGTAGTCGACTGACGTCGTGTGTTTCGATGTTTGTTTAGGTGTAGCGTCTCCATACTACGGCACAGTTACCTCGCATCGGACGGACGCGCAGATAATAATTGTCTGAAAATAAAAAATTAAACTTTTCACTCGAGGGAAGACTTGAACCAAGGACCTATCGTTCCGCATCTGCTCACGCTAATCACGGAACCACGGCGCTCCTGAGCTCACATTATCCTTCATGTTGCCCATCTTGCGCTTGAAATACTCACTTTGTATATTTTGCTTACTTTTTTCATAGTTCCACACAACTTCTTCCTGTTTTCTTGATTGATCTGTGTTCAGTTTTTCAAGACCTATCCACTGTGCCAACTTATAACTAAATCTGAGGGGGGTGTGATGGGCGGGTTCCCTTGTGAGCAGGCGCCGGCGGCCGGTTCCCAGCGCTACTCTGGCGCGATATTCTGGCCGCCTGATCAGTGGGAGCTGTCTTCTCGCCTGTCGGTTCCGTCTTCATTCGGCGGCGTGTACGGCAACGTCGTCGTTTCTTGTCAGTTTGCGCCTTGTCTCCAGCGCAGCCGTCGCTGGCAAAGGCCGGGCAGCCACGCCAGTTAGCGCCTCTTCTCGTCGTCTGTCACAGGCGTGGGTGTGGTGCGCTCCGGGGCACTTGACGCACCGCGGCGAGTTGCGGCAGTACTTTGCCGCATGCCCTTCAGGCTTGGCAACTGAAGCACTGTGGCTTAGGGTCCATGCCTAGGGGAGAGCTTCGGCGGTCACAGGAAAACCTAAGAGCTTCCTTATCCCGAAGATGTCGCTGCCATCCGTCGCAGTTTCCACCGCGACGACGCACAGCGGCGGCCTCATCTTATTCGTCTGATTGTGCAGCTTCGTAGTTGCACCTCGGAATCCGGCACGTGACAGCCCTCTTGGACCGTCTTCACCTCACACATCCAAGGCAGCCCCTGATCAGGGCCTCGGATAGTTTCTCGCGCTGTTTCGGCGCGGTCGTCTTTCCCACAGTAGGTGGATCAACAATGTGGGCGCGGTGGTCGGCCACTGTCGCTGCCTGCAGCTGGACGATGGTATCTGAGTTGAGGGACTCAGTTGTTTATGATATCGTACATCTCTGCCCATAACCCTCTCCTGCACTGAATGTACAGAGGGGGGCACATGTGTATGATGTTCGTTGCGCTTCCGTTCTGCATTCCTGGTGGGTTGTGGTGTCGAAAACTTCTTCTTCTGCCCACTCTGTAGTGCCTAGCGTCATGCCACAATCCAAGCACGGCTTCACAGCTTTTCTTCTGGCCAAGCACAGGTAGTGCGCTGCACCAGAAATGTGCATGCCTCTGCTGCTCAAGCGCAACTCCACGTCTTTTTTTTTCTATGTTGTAATTTTAATCACCTCAATACAAGGTGGGCTGCCAGCAGCATTACCCTGCTCTTCAGCCTTGAGTGGTACAATAACATGCCATATAGCTGGCACAGACAATACAATAAAAACGGCGGGCAAAAAACGTAGATACAAAAAAACAGTAAACATGAAGCTGTTCATACTGGATGGGAAAAACACTGACACTTGGTGACACAGCGCACATAACACGGATGACTGCGACGGCACACGTGAACGGTGGCGGCGTGACGGCGAAAGGACACTGAACACAAAACGAAGGCACACACACGAGACACTGATGGCCATGATCTCCGGCGCGCGAATGTTCACTGAGCGTGTGCGAGTCTGGGGACCTGCCAAGGGAGGGGGAGGAGGGAGGGGAATGGGACAGGGAGAGGGGAGGGCAGATGCCATGGGCAAGGGAGACAGGGGGAGGGGAGGAAAAAAAGGGGGGAGCGCGGAGGAAGAGGGGTGGAGGAAGGGGACGGGGGAAAAGGAGAGAGAAGGGAGGGAGGGTGCCAAGTGGAGAGGCCACAGGAAGTGGAGGCGGGTAGGATCAAAGTTGATAGGAGGGGTAGATGGAGGGGAGGAGGACTTCATCAGGGAGGGGGAGCTGCCGGAAGCCACCTTGGGAGAGGGTAAGGAGGGTGGAGCAACTCCACATCCAACCCTTTGCAACTTGTATATATAGTTGGTGTAGCAATGATAAAGTACTTTCTAAAAGCACCTACATCCACCTGCTTGTTCTTCGCGTGAAATGTACGGTTTTCGCCAGATAGCTGCAGCTCATTTGAAGAGACTAAACGCAAACTTCAATTCCCTTTAATTTTCAGCTGGGATGACCATCCCGTCAGCATTTCCACAATGAATGAATCAAAAAGACGTACCGTAGTAATTTAAATGGCGCAAGCATCAGTGACATCTGTTGACGGAAGAGAGCAGCTGCTCATAACGTCGCCTTATCCTATTTCTATTATCGTGCCGCTGATTACAACAGGAAACACTTCGGCGACAGCAGTTCGCGCGCACAGACAGTGTTATGAAAATTGAATTAGAAAAAACAAGCAGTTAAAAAATATACATTGTATAATAAAATGAACGCTGAAGAAAACAAAACTGTTAAGGAATTAAAATCTCCTGCAAAAGAGCTCAGGATCAAAGGTTTGTTCAAAATTAAGAAAGCAGGACTTGTTGAAGCTATAGAACGAATTTACTCAGCAGCAAATGATAGTGGTTTGTTTAACTATGGCGACTTGTCTGAGAAAACTGCTGCCGGCTGAGTGGCCGTGCGGTTCTAGGCGCTACAGTCTGGAACCGAGTGACTGCTACGGTTGTAGGTTCGAATCCCGCCTCAGGCATGGATGTGTGTGATGTCCTTAGGTTAGTTAGGTTTAATTAGTTCTAAGTTCTAGGCGACTGATGACATCAGAAGTTAAGTCGCATAGTGCTCAGAGCCATTTGAACCATTTGAGAAAACTACTCGTGAACTGAAAAAAATAGTGAGGGAAAATAGGGTCAAAGGTTACTGTGTTGTATATACAAAGGACTAGGTAGATTCAGAGAAGGAACTTTTGGAAAGAATTCGGCACTTTCCATTGTCTCCAGAGGTTTTCGTAGAAAAACAACAATGACAACGACAACAGCGCTGTTCCAGGAAAACAGAAAACTACGGCAAATTTTCCAGTCATGAAAAAACTGTTCACTTCAAAATGAAAGAAAAGAAGCTACCATTCGAGATTCAACCATGTGATCATACAGTATTGTTAAAGAAATATAACGGTTCGCAGACAGCTTATACTACTAAAATCAAAGACTTGAAGAAAGGTAATCCCGTGGAACAAATGAAAGCGGTCAGAAACGCTGTACATGCAGCTATAAAGATAGCCAGAAAGTTAACTGATTTCAAGCAAGACGAGAAAATGAAAGTAGTTGCTAAGAATGATCATTTTAATCGTGCAATTCCATCGAAAAGGAATTTCAAAGTCAACAATTCACGCCTAATTGATCAGACTGAAAAATTGTAACACCCAACGAAAATGTAGACATAAACAACACCAAATTTTACTTTGAGGTCTACAAAATATCTAAAGGTATAGGTTCAAAGGGAAAGAAAATAGTGAATATTGTTAAAGATATAATTGGCAAGAGAAGTATAAACAAAATAACCAACAATGATAACCTGTGCGGTCCTCAAGCAATAATCACAGCACTTACCTATGAAACTAGAAACGGCAGAGGAAATTTTGGATGAGGACGGGCTGTCCGAGTTTCCCAAGTGATTTATTATGTTCAGCTACAGTTCCCTCATTCCTCTTGCCCTGCGTCACCGGGTCCCGCAATGCTGAGGACACCACTTAGCTTTCTGCGAAACGACCTGGTGAGGAATGGCTGCCTCAGTGACCCATGCAGCACACTGCTGTGTGTCGGCCTCGTACGGCCACGGAGTTGTGGTGACGTCAGGATGCGCCGGCAGTCGACTCAGCGAAGACGCCCCTGCCGCCTCAGCACTGCCGTCTGAGGGCTGCAAGGTGGCCCACAGAGTGGTTCCTCGCTGGCGTGGCTAAGATCATGAAGACAACAAGCGCTTGTGATCCGGTATCCGAATCTGCAGCCCTCGCAGTGTGTGTTGGGAGCCAACAAGACTGCCCGCAGTAGCGAGCCGTGGCGTGGCCCGCCACTGGCTGGCTGCAGACCCCGCGTCGGTCTCAGAGGGTCGAACCAGCGACCTGCCATGGACTGGAAAGCAGGCGCCCCATCTGCTGCTGCATGTAGTCTGTGGTGTGACACACCCTGCCATCCAGTAGAGCTGTCACACTTGAATACCTTGCTAGTGAACCAGCACCTATTTACACGTGGCTGTGAGCCTCTTTTGCTAACGCAACGCTCCGAGTCTTGTACTCATAACACATGTGTTGGGCCAGTGGGCCCCTTCTGCCTGTAACTTGCGCCATGAAAACCTCTGCATTTACTCTTTTCAGTCGGTCTACGGCCCTATGGCCTCCATTCTACTTCGCAACCGCTGGTAGTGTAACTTACTGTCAACAGGCCCGCACTTGGGTGTAACTTGTGCCCTCAGAAATATTACACCGAAGCTAACATTTTCCCATCTTACACTGTGGTGCCGCTACAAAACATACTGGGCAAGGAATTGACGGATAATGAAGTTCTCTACATCAGGAAAGGGAGATTTCTGCAGGAAGAATTATCAAAAGAGTTGTGCGCAAGACTCGGAAAGAACTGTGAAGGAGGTTACAATCTGTACGATATCAACAAAGCAGCAGCTTTTTTGAATGTTCAGGCTAAAGTTGTTTCAGCTGTTAATTTTAACAGGGTAATCCATTCCTCTAACGCCAAAAAGGAAATAACATTTTATTTGTTCTCAAATAATGACCACTATGACGTCATCAACAATATGAAGGGTTTTATAGGCAGGTGTACTATTGCAAGAAGTGTGATGAACCCTACAATCACAAAGACAAACACTCTTGCAAAAAAGATAAAGGAAATGTGTGCAATTTGTGTTTAAGACCAATGCATGAAGGTAAACGACCAAGAACTTATTGCAAAAAGTGCAACAAATATTGTTTTGGTAAAGAATGCAGGGATAATGACAAGCGAGTGTGTGAAAAGGCTTTCAAGTTCGAAAAGTGTAAAAAAATCTGTTGAAGAAGCCTCGGTAGGCAAAACTATGGCTTCTCTGATTTCTGTAATCGTGGTGAAGAATGTGTGAAGATAAGAAATACAATTGCTACATGCAAAGGAGAAAAAGCCGTGGTGGATACTGCGATAATAAATGGGTAGTGGCACAAAAAAATTTAAAAAATGCGCTTACACAGAGAGGTACTACTTTTTCAATTTTTAAGCAGAACAAGACTCTGGCGTACACAAGCCAAACTTTGTGGCTGTGCATGACTTCAAAGGAAACAGATACGAATTTGGAAATAACAATGAATTTTGTGAATGGTTGCTATCACACAGTAACAGGTCTTTTCCATTGCAAGCCAGTGAACAAACCCACATCCGCAACAGCTCTTGCAACTAGTCCTCTCTTTCGTATTTCGTTGATGAGATTGATGTTCAAATGCAGTTACAGTGTGTTCTCCTCTTATTTATTCGTGGCGATGTGTTCTGCCTATCGACCCACTACTTTATACTTACAGTTTGTTCCACAGTATAGTTTAAACGTAATCTTCCCAACAGTTACGTTACAGATAGGTTACTCATACCTCCATTTATCACCCAGATAGACAGATATCTTACAAACTAGTTAGAGAGGATATCCACAAAGAAACAAAAGAGCTCAAACAAAATGTGGAAAGTCTAGTAGATATCGTAATGTAATGAAAATAGACTGGCAGACAGCACACAAGATGTAGTGAAAATGAAGGAGAAACCACCGAAAATAGTAGTAGTAAAATTTTTTGACATAGTCTTAGTGGCCATTCTCTATTCCAGAAAATATAAGGGTTGACTTAATTAAAATAGCTGGACCAGTTATTTATGTTAATAGCCATGGCGATAATAATAACCCAAAAATGCTAAGTGACAGTTGATGTCTGACTGGTTGTACATCAATCAGCCAAATGGTGAGAAAATTCTGAGAACCTAGGTGGAATACTCAACTAAGAATCAAAGTTTATGTAGGTTCTTTAGAACAGACACAAGTTTGAACAGCATAACTAAATTCTTACTGCTTTTCAAGCTTGGTGGAAACTTAGTCTAGAAGTCTGCAACCATGCAAGTTCGCCTTGAACATGGAAAAACATAAGAACAAGTCTAATTGCCAATAGAACAACTTATCATTCTACTCGGATAGGATCTGAAACAGAAAAATAGAAATGGGGAAGTATTTGAAAAAGATTGCTAGATGTCAGTGGGCAGTGCTCTCCTTCCTCTGGCGCATCACCAGAGGGAGTCACGGTGCTTAGCGTGCGATCGTTGGCGGCTTTCGGAGAGAGGACGTACTGGCGTACGGGCGGTTTGTGCTAGGTGGCCTACGTAAACGGCCACGTTTCGCGAGCAGGATTGTATCTTAAAATGTTTCAAATGGCTCTGAGCACTATGGGACTTAACTTCTGAGGTCATCAGTCCCCTAGAACTACTTAAACCTAACTAACCTAAGGACATCACACACATCCATGCCCGAAGCAGGATTCGAACCTGCGACCGTAGCGGTCGCGCGCTTCCAGACGGTAGCTCCTAGAACCGCTCGGCCACTCCGGCCGGCCGATTGTATCTTACGGTGAGCTGTTTTCAGGTGGGAAGCCACGCCTCGTCGCGGTTCGCGGTTTGTGTTGTGACTCATCCAGAAGGGCGTGAGGCGATGTGCATGGAGGCATGATGTTTTGCCGTTTGTATTATCGAGTTCTCGGCTTCTTGTGGCAAGGTTACTCTTTCCTTAAGCTGGGTTCACACAGGCAACAAAAGTATCGCCACTGCTAATGGCGAACTGCAGTTGTTTTGTAGTTGCATGTGTGAACGCCTAGTTTTAGGTGGCGCCATTTAAGAAGCGCAACTTTTGTCACGCCACAAAAAATCGAACTTCGACTTTGTTGCGCCATTTTGCCTTCTCCACAATCGAATAACGTCATTGGATTGCTACCTCACGGCTGGATTCAAACCTTTCTAGTGCGTATTCGTTCGCAGATAGTGCTTTTGTTTGTGCGTTTGCTATTAATATGTCGAAAATGTGGTCAACAGCGACAATTATGAGGTGTATCAAGAACGAGAATGCCTTTGGAACCACAAAAGCGAATCATACAAAGACAGAAATTTGAGAGATGCTGCATTAATTGAAATAGTAAACAGTATGCTTGAATATGTACCTCGAATTGATGTAGCTACAGCAAAATTAAGAATTCGAAGCATTCGAAATGTTTACATAAATGATTATAAAAAAGTACTGAAATCACTAGACAAAATACTGAAATAGTATATACTGCTACTTAACGAGTGCAGAAAATTTCAGTTCGGTGAAAAATCAATTTACTTTCACTGTTGAGAACAGCAAAAGGGGCTATGTTTTATCACTTACCTTCAAATGAGACCTAAGGGCATCGTAAATAGCATCCAGCACGTCGCACAAGAATACTGAAATAGTATTTTACGGGACACGGTAGGTGTACTGGAGAGATGACATGGAACACCACTTGCCAAATATCGGAGAGCTGCTTGAAGTTTCACACGAGCAGGGATTGCATCTCTCATGTGTGTATCTGATCTTTGAATAGAGCTTGATACACAGCTCAACAAGTACTCGAAATTCGTCTTCGACATCCTAAAATGGTTTACGAATGAATTTTCATCTTCGAATGTTAATTCTCTTATGAGCGTATTTGTTGCTCCCATATAATTTCTGCGCGATATCCACTTATGGATCCATTTGCGTTTCCGTTTCTTTGTTGTTCGCTCAGTTCTAATGCCACAATTTGCGCTACAACATTAACGCAGGCCCGAATCATTTCAGCTGAGACAGGTGACGCCATTTTGCAAACTGCGCAGTCACGAAGAATTTGTGGCGTCCTGTGTGAACGGTAGTTCAAGGCGCCACTCCAGAATGACTTGACTTGTGGCGATGCTTTCGTTGCGTGTGTGAACCCGGCTTTATGCATTGTACAGTCCTCACCCCCCCCCCCCTCTTTCCTTAAAGTGGACGTGATGGTTGAAACTGTGGCCGTTGGTCTGGGAAACTGTGGCCATTTGTATTCGAAGCTGCCTCACGCAGACTAGACTCTTGCTGCTAGTATGTGCCGGTTGTTTGCTATTTGTTTTGCTGCCCGCAAGGTGGAACCAGCGAGACTGCCTCCTGCTAGAGCGACGCTCACTCTTGACAGTTTGAATCTGCCTGTGGTCGCGTGTGTATGTTCACCATTAAATGATAGATTGTCAACTTGATCTGCAAGTTTGCATCTTGCGGATTCGTGTCGTGGTTTTCTTGTAATGTTCCCCGAATTTTCCTGTTGTTAACGTGCACCGCTGAATTGCAATTTGTTTAACGGCAGACAACAACAAGAGCCTTTCGACAGAGCGCCATTGAGTATTCGTTAGCGTTCAGTTGAAACTACTGTTGTAACCAAATACATCGTCGCTCTGTGTTTATTAAATACTGTGGGCAAGCGCCGTTGATATTTCCTGTTATTAACGTGCGCCGTTGAATCACAATTTGCTTAACGGCAAGCCACAACAGCCTTTCGACAGAGCTCAATCAGCGTAGAGTTGAAAATACTGTTATTAGCAAATGTTTTACAGCCACTAGCAGTTGTATTCTGGGCTCGTAACTTGGTTGATTACATAGTTTCAGTTTTTTAAAGTGTATATATATGTTGTTGTTTGAAGCCCTTTTACGTATGTGTGTTGGGTCGCAGCAGGTCTGGCGACAGATTGCTAGCGTTGTCAGCAAGATAACATAGTTATATATATATATATATATATATATATATATACTTCCTTATTTTTAATGTATGTATATGCTGGGTCGCAGCAGGTCTGGCGACTAAGTATTACTGTTGTCAGCAACACCTGTTACTTGTTGCTTCAACGATTACCTTGTAGACCTTTATCTATGTCAGTTAATACTTAAAAGGTAAAATAATTCTGGGCATTTAAGAGTCTTACCAGCAGCAGGTTTACCAGGTAGCTTACTGCCATCAGCTGTAGTATTCTGGGCTTGTTGCTTGGTTGATTACATTTTTCTAGTTTTATGTACATACGTACTGGTCGCAACAGTTCTGATAATTAACCTGTCATTATTGAGAATTGTACCCCAGTTGTTGGTTTGATTGCCTAGTGGCCATAATTTTGGTATATCCTTTTATATACATTTTTCCGACTTAAGGTTTGGGAAGAAAAGAAACGTCGGTATTTATGATCATTGCAGGGCCGACATTGGTTTTCGATGTTCCGCACCCAACCGTGATCCTGTACCCTGTACCTTAGACGCGCATTTGGGTGAGAGAGTTGATTCTGTGGCGCGCCACCATCTCTGTCTGAGCCTGTATTGCTCGAGCACTGGAACTTGGCCAAGCCCTCCCACTGCCACTCTTACTCCTACTTAACGATAAATCCAGACATGAGTAGGACCATATCACTCACTATCATTTTGGCTAAACTGAATTTTTCAGTCGTCGGCCACAGAGAGCACATGCTGGCAGGAAACTAAGAAAATTTTCTGCAGCTGGTTGGATTGTTTTCTAATTATGATGGTGTACTTGGAAAATTCGATCAAGCTAAAGGAGCCCAGTAAGCAAAAGTCGAGCAAAAGATTTACAAGCTATTTACCCCCCATCACTCAAAATGAGCTTACCTGACGTCTGGGCGAAATTGTTAAGAAAACATTTTAAATAATGCATAACAAATCGAAGTATTTTTGAATTACCTTTGATGGCACATTGTATAATTACTGGGCTGATCCTTGTACTCTGTCTTCGGTAGCACCATTCTTGATTACTGCAAAGCTGAAAATCTAAATAAGTGTAGGACGGTGTTTGCTCAAGGATCTAAACGACTTCATAATTTAGGTTGCTGTAATACACATTTATTTTTCACTAAGTTCAGTTAAACTGACGGAAAAAATCGGAAAACCAAGAAACTGTACGACAAAAACGAAGATTACTTCTAGAAGACGATGAGTAGTAGACCACTATAAGGATGCAAATCAGGTTTGCATTAAATACACGCCGTAACGGTCGTGAGCGTTAGTTACCTTTGGGATTGGACTTGATGAGTTAATATCAGTCAAGAATGCATTTAAGCCGACAAAGGCGCCATTATCAACGCGTCGCGTAACAGGGTTATGAGAAGCTGGATGTTCATCCTACGATGCTGCAGAAAGACTTGGCAGGAATCTAACCGCTGTACATGATTGCTGGCAGTAGTGGTCACGAGAATGTTCGATCTCAAGAACACCGGCCTCCGGATAGCCACGTGGCACTACAAAAAGGATGGAACATCGTGTTCGACGTGTTGCTCTGACGCATCGGAGTGCATCTGCAGCAGCAATTTGAGCAGCTGTTGGCGCCACAGTGACACAACGCAAATCGGTTACTTCAAGGGTAGCTCCAAGCCAGACGCCCTGTAGCATGCGTTCCACTGACCCCAAACCACCATCATACACTACTTCAGTGACGTCAAGTGAGAGATCATTGGAGGGCAGTGTGGAGATCTGGTGTTTTATAATGAAAGCTGTTTCTGCCTCGGTGCCAGTGATAGCTGTGCCGAGTTCCCTTACAAACGTCCATGACGAGCAGTGTTCAGGACTGTCGCGAATGGGTCGCGGATGTGAGTAGAAACGCATAAGGTGAACATGTAGGAAAGCAATCTAGTCAGCCAGGGCGCTGGGACACAGGAAAGGTTGCTTTTTTGTGGAAAGGGACGCTGGAGCTACGTGACCAGCTACGACAGAATGTTCTGGAAGGACGACAGGACACGGGAGACGTGCGTGATCGCGGGGGATTGCATCAGACAAGCCTATTTAAGCAGGGCCGCTGCTGTTGCTAGCAGATTCCTTTGACAGTTGCCTCAAACGCTGGACCTGAGTTACTCTGCCCTCGGGATGGGACTTAGTTTCTCTTGGCACTGAGCTGCATCCATGCAGAATTGCACAACTTACTTTCAATGTGTTGGTGCCTCTTCGGATTCGACAGTGGTCTTATCCTACCTCGTGTCTCATCTCAGTTATTTTATCAGAAGTATACGTCCTTTATGCCACCGAGTTCCCTTATCTGCAAAGAATTTCCAGCTTGTTTTCCAGCACCAGGACTTCGAGTTGGACGAGCCACTTCATTACTGCATTTAGCGTCTAGCTCCCATCCTGATCTGCTCGCAGGAAACTAGAGACGCGACAGGACGGCCTTCAGTTTCGGACGAAACGATTGCTAAAGTGGAAGAAGCAAAGCTGAAAGATCGAAGGGCGATGGTTTGGGAGCTCGGCGAGATGATCCATAATGTCAGCAAGAACAGCACTGACAAAATTTTGACAGACCATTTAAGGTACGCCAAGGTTTGTGCAAAGGGGATCCTGAGAATGCTTCCAGAAGATCACAAACGTGAACGTGTGGAAGCGGCCCGCGAATATCTTCACGCCTACGCAACTGATGGCGAGGAATTCTTGGACTCTATTGTCACTTGGGACAAGGTCTGGAGCCACTACACAACACTGGAAACGAAACGACAATCCTGGCAGTGGAAGCATTCAGTCGCCGAAGCTGAGGAAGCATTAACAAACGCAGTGTACTGACATAGTGATGGCTAGCGTGTTTTGGCACAGGAAGGGGTTATTGTTGCGCGAATTGCTGCCTGCCGGTACAACAATGCTGACCGCTACTGTGAAATGTTGAGCCTTCGCCGCGCGATCCAAAACAAGAGGAGAGGCACGATCACGAAGGGGGTGCGTTTCCCTCAGAACAACGCTCGCCCGCACATCGCCCGTGTCACAACCAGTCTCATCAACGAATTTTGATAGGGTACTGTCAAACATCCGCCCTACAGCCCAAACATAGCCCTAAGTGACTTTTATCTCTTCCCTGAATTAAAGAAATATCTGGGTGGGACGCATTTCACAACCGGAGAGGAGCTGGAATAAGAGATTTTTTTAGCAACTTTCCTGGCGCAGTGGGACAGTTATACAATGCAGGCATTCAGAAGATGGTACACCGCAAGCAAAAATGCATTGATCTCATCGGCGGCGATTATTTCGAGAAATAGGTAACAGTCTAAGCTTTCCTTGCGTGTATCATTCAGTGCTAACAAACATGTTTTTCATTTTGAAAAAAATGGTAACCTTACTTTACGGACAACTCTCGTGCGAATATGAGGAACCTCTTTTCGAAAGACAAGAGAAATTATCTTGAAGACGAAACACTTTAATTAGCGAAGATCCATGTGACGCGATTGGGTTCCTGTGGAAGTGGGACTATTAGGAAGCAGAGAATGATTCCTGGAAAGTAGGCTGCAGACGAGACGCTGTCTTTGGACAAGAAACTGAGATCAATTTTAGAGTAATCAAAATATCCACGGGTGTACTGCCGGTCTACAGTGTCCAATGGGCACAGTATTTCGGCTATCATACATGTCGCCATCATCAGGCATCCTCGAGCCCCCGTTCACCAGATGTACGTCTAGCGCTTCTAGGCTGACGCCTCCGGTTACAAGAGTCAAGGAAAACACTTTATTAATCATTATAATACAAAGTAATATCCCCAGTTACAGTTACATTCTCAGCGAGTACACCAAGTCCTTTCATCCATACATGTATTTTCTCACCATTAGAAACTTTTCTACATGAGCGGGTATAAAGGGTAAAAGACATATTACTATAAACGAAACTAGGTCTACTTTGCGTCTTCGGGTCGATTCCACAGTGCCAGGTCTTGTAAGCGATGACATCTCGGTCGGCAAAAGATTCTAGTCCAGGTAGCGATGCGTTCTCACAGCGGACAATTGCAAGTGTAAACTACCCACTGCCAGCTGCTCCAGTTGCGACATCAAGTGACAAATTAATTCGACATCCACGGAAGAAAATCGGACCATTAGGAATAACAGATTGTGCGGTGCCATTTCCTCCAAGTTAATTTTCGAGGCTGATTATGTTCATACACTGGCATGCGATGGCGACGATAACGGTAAACACGTCGACGCGGCATAGTGCTTCAATGCTGTTTTAGATAGAGCTCACAGCGGAATGATTCCGCTGGCGTGCACTGCCCGCTTATGTAGGGAACGCGTGACCTTCGTTACGTAACGTGCTGATAACTGCATCAGTTCACCTGATGATGGCGACATGTATGATCGCCGAAATATTGCGCCCGTTGGACACTGTAGACCGGCAGTACACCCATGGATATTTTGATTATCAAATACGCCAGGAGAAACTCAAGAATCACAATTTTAGAGTACATCGACAGGTTACTACAAGAAATCGATACACACTGCAAAGCCACGGAGTCAGATTATTCAGGTGTTTTATAGCCCAGGTATCTGTTTGAAACCTCATATGATACTCTGTATATTGCCCTACATGGCTAGCCATTCATGACTTACATTTCAGCAAGATAACGCCCGCTCGCATACGACGAGAGTTTCTACTTCTTGTCTTCATGCTTGCCGAATCCTAACTTGGCCAGCCAAGTCACCGAATCTCTCCCCAGCTGAGAACCTTTGGAGTATTATGGGCAAGGCCCTCCCACTGTCTCAGGATTTCGACGATATAAAGCGCCAATTGGATAGAATTTGGTAAGATATCCGTCAGAAGGAAATCCAACAATTCTGTCAATCAGTGCAATGCCGAATAAGTACTTGAGTAAGGACCAGAGGTGGACCAATGCATTATTGACTTGCTCAATTTGTGAAGCTCTTTTGTTTCAAAAATCATCTAATTTTTCTGCTATTATAATAATTTGTTTGTCTTCACATGTACATCACACCTCAGTTTCAATTTGAATTGAACATCACATCTGCCGATTTCTGTCCCATTCGGATAATTCCTTCGTGTTATGTCTTTTTTTTAAATAGTATATGTCATTTTAATGTCCCCGCCAGAAACAGTATTTAAAGAAAGTAGAGAATAGTGAATGGGGAGCCATAGCAAGTGCATTAAGAACAACTGCCGAAGCACTTTGCTTTGCCTCAGCGAATATTCATGCCATGTATGGCGGCCGGATTCTCAAATCCTGAATCCCATGAGCACACAGAAAAAATTTAACAGACCTTCAATGGGCGCTACCCCATACACGGTGCTTCATGAGGACCTAGCAGACTTAAAACGCACAATAGATTCTTTACTACTGAGCCCCATAAAGAATGCTCAGCGGCAATGCATGAAGTTCAAAAGATTTAGAGAACACTGAATGTCATCATAACCCGTGTACCGCCAGTCACAAGAAATCACATTAAATAGGGCCTTAAAGACGAAGCAGATAACAAACGCGACTGTACTGATGTTCTGGGCGTGGAGCATCTACAGTCTCGCAGTTGCCCCATTGCCCTTGTTTTTAATTATTTCTTCTATCAGATTCTGTGATTGTTTCAAATATTTCAACGAAACCTAACCCAAAGATTTCAGTCTTCCTAAAGTGTGCGACATTTTCGACGGCGGCCGACTTTAGGTTCGTTCTGCGCATCTGACGTCACAAAACACAGTCAGCCAATGAACAGAGAACGACGTTGCCAGAGCTCGACTGCAGTGCAGAGCACGGACGAGTGTCTTCAGTTTTAGAAACGTTCAGTCATAAATAAAGTAATTGAACGAAAGCAATGGCTTGATAGCAGACTTTCTTTTATAGAAAGTTTGGAAAAAACATTCTTTATACCAATTGCTTCATATTCTATTATTTAATTAAACCAAACAAGCAATAAGCCTCCTAATTCAGGCGATAGCAAGGAAATTCATTCTCACTAACTCCTTTTTCGCAATAAACAACAGCGGTAATTGTTTCTTTCCTATTGTACTTCGACGAAACGCAAGTAATTCATAGTCATACCAACAGTGTTTCTCGGTATTTTGCTTTAAAGTCCTCCAAGAATCTGACTGTACGATGAGTTGCATTAGCGTAATGGTTAAGGTGTTTGGCTACTAAGCGAAAGGTTCTGAATTCAATTCTTGTTTGCTAATTAATATTTTCTTTACTTAAAAACAATGCTGAAGTGTCTTACTTCACGAATTTTATTCGTTTGAATGTAATTTTTTTAGATTTCTAGTGGCAACTAAAATCGACCATACAGAAAGTATACGCTGTGGACTTTTACCACTGCAAACTCTTCAAAATTTCGTGCAATGGTTTGCTACATTTGATGCTGCACAATAACTGCGTTGAACATCGAAACAAAATTAAGTCATTTATGGGGGGAAGGTATCAGTCAAGAAGATGTGTAAAAATAAAATTGTTTGGCCAAATAGTTTTTGTCAAAGCAGCCGTAACACCATGTGTCTGGCACTGGCGAGCAGTGCAGTGATGAAAAAATCGCGCACGGCGCGGAATGCGGGGAGCACGTCTCTGAAGTAGCGAAAGGGTTATTGCGGCCGTGATGGCTTTACTTCATAAACTGCGCACTCCCCCCTAAACATAAGTTTGCGATCTATACTATACTCTGGCGCTGCTTCTCTTCTCGCATGCAACTGGCAACGCAGCAATCTCCCGCGTCTGGGCGGGCATAAAAGAATTGAACTATATGTGACTTTTCACGATAAATGTGATATTCATATTTTCACGTTCAGGGCCCATTCTTGAGCATCGACGTATCTTTAAAAAGTATGAAAAGAATGTTTTGAAAAATAGTGAAAGAAATGTTGAAAAGTTACGAAATTTGTAGGTTTCTAATTTTTTTTTTCGTTGCCCTAAAGTATCCCCCCCCCATGCTAAATTCAAATTGTGAACCCTACTTACACGTCAGTACTTATTTAAAAAGTATGTCATTCATAGAAGTTACCAACAATTAACAAAATTTGTTCTTCTTTTTAATTTTTTGCGGTGGAAATGAAGTCCCCCGTCCCATCGCCGTGGCAGTACACTTACGGAAAATACATTGGTGTTATTATGCTTAGGGCAAAGAATTGATAGCTAAAAGGCTGATTACAATAAATTTTATCCTCAAAGAGAAATAACGTTATATCCACGTAGGTCCAGGTTTTCGTTTATCATTCGGTGCATCACGGATAAAATAAAACAAGTTTTCTGATTGTATTTAATTGTGAGGCGATCTCTGGTGGAGAGACGGCTGCTAGATGAACTCGGGCACGCAGACGATGAGGGCGAGCTGTCCGCTGGTCATCCAGCCCGGCTGCGACGCGTCCAGCTGTTTCTCCTGGCCCGGCGTCAGCCCGACCGCGGTTTCCGACTTGATCGTTCGCAGCGCCGCCATCGGACACGGCCGGAAGCCGCGCACGGCCTGCTCCAGCCGCGTCTCCACCGGCCAACGCAAGTCGCCCACCAGCTTCCGGAAGTTCACGTCGCCTTTGAAGATGGCCAGCGCGCTCTCTTGCAGCTCGGCGTACAGCTGTTAGAAAAAGAACAAAGCAACTGCGCATGCGGGCAAGAAATGGGGGAATCACATGGGTTTAGTTGTCATTAAATCGAGTAAGACCCTTCAGTTTTTTCTGTGCTACAATGTTAAGTAAGATGCTGACACAGACCCCCTATACCGGATATCGGATATTTATGTCAAGATCGTGGATGACTTCCTCCGTGGTAGGACTCTCCTAGGGACTCAACGGGGAATGCGTTCTGCCATTCGCCAATTGTCGGTAGGCACTCCGCAAGGATCGGTGCTATCTCCCATCCTTTTTAATATCTATGTAAATGATGTGCCGGTCATCCCCGCGTGCCACCTTGCACAATACGCTGACGACACAGCACTATACACCACTGGCCGCATTACTGACGCCGTCGTCGCCCGTCTCCAGCGACAAGTGGACGCCACCATCACCTGGTGCCGGACAAACAAAATAGCTCTCAATGCCGCCAAAACTACGGCAGTCTACTTCACGAAACGGCGCCCAGTCCTCCGCCGCAACATTTCGATAGCAGGCGTGCAGGTGCCCTGGTCCCCGACAACCACCTATCTCGGGGACCAGATGGACCACAAGTTCCACTTCCACTGTCATGCGGAGTATGTCACCGATAAGGGGCAAAAGCTAACCAGGGCTTTGTACCCACTCTTCCGCAGTAGGGAACTTAACCTGCATACCAAGCTCCGCATTTACCGAACAGTTATCCTGCCTGCCCTCACGTATGGATCTGCTGCATGGGCCACGATTAGTGTCACCAGGGTGCGGACGTTGCAGCGCCTGCAGAACAAGGTGGAGCCTGCACGCCCCGACACTCAAGAGAGTTGTCACTCTCCACGAGGAAGCTGATATCGTCCCCCTAAAGACGACCATACGCAACAACGCGCGGCGGCTCTATGAGAAAGTGGATGCCTTGCGGGACACTGTCCATGGGTTACGCCACGTTGGGACCACACTTCCACGCCCCTGGCATCGACATCCGGTTCCCCTAACCATCCTACAGGAATCGGATTCCGACTATGGCTAACGATAGGCCTGGCACGCCCACCACGGACGCATCCTTTGGCCGGACTAGCCCCCATTCTACGTCTAATACTTTCCAACCATACCTGCCCATGTTAGGCTAAATTTTTCTGCCTGACTCATGTAGTACAGTCATTATCAGATGGTGGTACGAGACTACAAGTCCCACTGCCACACCTCCAAACTGAATTGCAGTGACGCAGTCACTGCCCTGTGGATAAATTTACTGCCTTACCAACACAGCTAGACCACAATAGATTGGTGATGCTGTATTGTAACATATCACAAAAAAATCATACGTTTATCACTTTAGAAGGATGTTGGGCATGTTACAGTACTAAAATTTAAGACATGTAAGCTACCCCTTCTGTTTTGCTCTTTTCTGCTGATGGCTAAGCCTGCGAGCCGAACGTATAAGTGAAAAATTTTGCACAACGGATTTTATAACGCTCATTTGTCGCCCTGACACTTATACGCTCTCCAGAAGGGTAAGCTTATCCTTTGCTCTATATGTGTTGTTAACTAGTCGTATGCAAATCTGATTGGTTTCTAACCATATCCTCAGTATATGCTAGAATGTTCGGATGTGCTGACCTACGAACACTGCCTCCACCAGGTGGTTGCAAACTTGAAATACACAAATAAGTAGATAATAAAATGACAAAGGAAAGTACTAGCTATGAAATGATACACTCAGTAGTGTTAAATTCTTTACTCTTCTGCAATTCACTCTATTCAAGATTACACAGTACGAGCAACATTATAGTTCTGCCTATTCACATTTGGTAATCGCTCTGTCTGACACTGTCCTGTAATATATTCGCGGTCGTAAATTCAAGCGCGGAGTACTGACATCAGCTATGGCAATTCCAATTATATTTAGAACTACACTCGCGACTAGCAACGTGAAGCCTCAGCATACAATGAAAAGACACAGTGATTTACTTTACTTCCCTAACGGCCGTTGCGAATGGACGACCACTACAGTGATCTGACACTTATCGCTGCAAAGGTTCTCGGCTCAGCGAGATAACATAAATTCTACCTCACCAAAAGCTTCCGTAGGCACCTCCACGGCTGCCGTGGAATACCAAACGATCCTCAGGCTCTCGCTACAAGTCCTCTGTCCCAGTAACGAGGTCGCACATCTCGCCAGGACCAACTTCTCTCCTCGAGGCCCCAGGAACAAGTGTTTCTCAGTCGCTACGCTATTTCGTAGCTCCTGTTCTTCTATTCTTCTCCCCTTTAATGTGCGTGGCTAATCATGTTGCTGGAAGGCGTTCGTTTCCGAGCGCCGACCAATCTCAGTTTTGCAACCGACCGAAGCTTCTAGAAGCTCCCAGACTGTTCCAGAAGCTTCCGCTCCGGCCGTTGGGAAAACTACCGCCACGCCGCCACGCGTTTTGTGAGCGAGCCCCTGTGTCTTCTCTTTGTCCTCGGCCGCTGGGCTCCCGCTAAGCCGCGGTCCACCCGCCTGGGGTTTCCTGTAGCTTACGGGCGCTGTTGTCTTCAGCTTTCTGACCTGCCTGCCTCGCTTCTGTCTTTCCCGTTCTCCTGCCAGCCTCCAGTCTCCGTCCGCTTCACTATCGCCCAACATGCAGATATTTTGCTACAAATTAAGATCCCTAGCCGATGTCAGTATCGTTAATGGTTTCCTGTCTCGATATTTATACTAGTAAAGGGTCTTCTTTCCGAAGTGGTAGTTGTAATTTGGCTCAAAAAATGGTTCAAATGGCTCTGAGCACGATGGGACTTAACAACTATGGTCATCAGTCCCCTAGAACTTAGAACTACTTAAACCTAACTAACCTAAGGACATCACACAACACCCAGCCATCACGAGGCAGAGAAAATCCCTGACCCCGCCGGGAATCGAACCCGGGAACCCGGGCGTGGGAAGCTAATTTGGCTGAAAATGACGCCTACTTACAGATAAACAAAATATAATTAACACATATGAGGAGCAAATGAAAACCGAACAGCCGGCACAAGTGTAATGTGCTGCTAATACATAGAAAGATAGATCCCTTATCATTTAGCTACAAAATAGCAGGTCAGCAACTGGAAGCAGCTAATTCCATAAATTATCTGGGAGTGTGCATTAGGAGTGATTTAAAATGGAATGATCATATAAAGTTGATCGTCGGTAAAGCAGATACCAGACTGAGATTCATTGGAAGAATCCTAAGGAAATGCAATCCGAAAACAAAGGAAGTAGGTTACAGTACGCTTGTTCGCCCACTGCTTGAATACTGCTCAGCAGTGTGGGATCCGCACCAGATAGGGTTGATAGAAGAGATAGAGAATATCCAAAGGAGAGCAGGGCGCTTCGTTACAGGATCATTTAGTAACCGCGAAAGCGTTACAGAGATGATTGATAAACTCCAGTGGAAGACTCTGCAGGAGAGACGCTCAGTAGCTCGGTACGGGCTTTTGTTAAAGTTTCGAGAACATACCTTCACCGAAGAGTCTTTCAAATTCTGAAGGCGGCATGGGTAAAATATAAGGAGCAAAAGGCTATTTACAATTTGTATAGAAACCAAATGGCAGTTATAAGAGCTGAGGGGCATGAAAGGGAAGCAGTGGTTGGGAAGGGAGTGAGACAGGGTTGTAGCCTCTCCCCGATGTTATTCAATCTGTATATTGAGCAAGCAGTAAAGGAAACATAAGAAAAATTCGGAGTAGGTATTAAGTCCATGGAGAAGAAATAAAAACTTTGAGGTTCGCCGATGACATCGTAATTCTCTCAGAGACAGCAAAGGACTTGGAAGAGCAGTTGAACGAAATGGATAGTGTCTTGAAAGGAGGATATAAGATGAACATCAACAAAAGCAAAACGAGGATAATGGAATGTAGTCGAATTAAGTCGGGTGATGCTGAGGGAATTAGATTAGGAAGTGAGACACTTAAAGTAGTAAAGGAGTTTTGCTATTTGGGGAGCAAAATAACTGATGATTGTCGAAGTAGAGAGGATATAAAGTGTAGAGTGGCAATGGCAAGGAAAGCGTTTCTGAAGAAGAGAAGTTTGTTAACAACGGGTATAGATTTAAGTGTCAGGAAGTCTTTTCTGAAAGTATTTGTATGGAGTGTAGCCATGTATGGAAGTGAAACATGGACGATAAATAGTTTGGACAAGAAGAGAATAGAAGCTTTCGAAATGTGGTGCTACAGAAGAATGCTGAAGATTAGATGGGTAGATCACATAACTAATGAGGAAGTATTGAATCGGATTGGGGAGACGAGAAGTTTGTGGCACAACTTGACCAGAAGAAGGGGTCGGTTGGTAGGATATGTTATGAGAGAGGATATAAAATGTAGACTGGCAATGGCAAGGAAAGCGTCTCTGAAGAAGAGAAATTTGTTAACATCGAGTATAGATTTAAGTGTCAGGAAGTCATTTCTGAAAGTATTTGTATGGAGTGTAGCCATGTATGGAAGTGAAACATGGACGATAAATAGTTTGTACAAGAAGAAAATGGAAGCTTTAGAAATGTGGTGCTACAGAAGGATGCTAAGGATTCGATGGGTGGAACACGTAACTAATGAGTAGGTATTGAATAGAATTGGGGAGAAGAGGAGTTTGTGGCACAACATGACAAGAAGAAGGGACCGGTTGGTAGGACATGTTCTGAGGCATCAAGGGATCACAAATTTAGCATTGGAGGGCAGCGTGGAGGGTAAAAATCGTAGAGGGAGACCAAGAGATGAATACACTAAGCAGATTCAGAAGGATGTAGGTTGTAGTAAGTACTGGGAGATGAAGAAGCTTCCACAGGATAGAGTAGTATGGAGAGCTGCATCAAACCAGTCTCAGGACTGAAGACAACAACAACAACAACAATAACGTTTCATTCTGAGAGCATGTTATTTCTGTAAATATTAGTTGTTCCAGTTTACCGCATTGTATTCACTTATTTCGACAATCTCCAGACGAATGATCAGGATAGTATGTATTATATTCAAATGTTTTATGTTTTTGCGTTATGCTTTCTGACATGTTCCACACCCACGAGAATCATCTGATTTTCTCGCCCTGTGGAACGAAAACTGAATCTAACGTAATGTAATCTAATCTAATCCAGGCAAAAATCTCTCTCACTATGTCTCTGTAGAAAACTCGATTTCTCTTACTTTTTTTTTTTATCCTTACGCTCAATGCCTCCCCCATGAACCATGGACCTTGCCGTTGATGGGGAAGCTTGCGTGCCTCAGCGATACAGATATCCGTACCGTAGGTGCAACCACAACGGAGGGGTATCTGTTGAGAGGCCAGACAAACGTGTGGTTCCTGAAGAGGGGCAGCAGCCTTTTCAGTAGTTGCGGGGGCAACAGTCTGGATGATTGACTGATCTGGTCTTGTAACAATAACCAAAACGGCCTTGCTACGCTGGTACTGCGAACGGCTGAAAGCAAGGGGAAACTACAGCCGTAATTTTTCTCAAGGGCATGCAGCTTTACTGTATGATTAAATGATGATGGCGTCCTCTTGGGTAAAATATTCCGGAGGTAAAATAGTACCCCATTCGGATCTCCGGGCGGGGACTACTCAAGAGGATGTCGTTAACAGGAGAAAGAAAACTGGCGTTCTACGAATCGGAGCGTGGAATGTCAGATCCCTTAATCGGGCAGGTAGGTTACAAAATTTAAAAAGGGAAATGGATAGGTTAAAGTTAGATATAGTGGGAATTAGTGAAGTTCGGTGGCAGGAGGAACAAGACTTCTGGTCAGGTGACTACAGGGTTATAAACACAAAATCAAATAGGGGTAATGCAGGAGTAGGTTTAATAATGAATAGGAAAATAGGAATACGGGTAAGCTACTACAAACAGCATAGTGAACGTAATATTGTGGCCAAGATAGATACGAAGCCCACACCTACTACAGTAGTACAAGTTTATATGCCAACTATCTCTGCAGATGACGAAGAAATTGAAGAAATGTATGATCAAATAAAAGAAATTATTCAGATAGTGAAGGGTGACGAAAATTTAAAAGCCATGGGTGACTGGAATTCGGTAGTTGGAAAAGGGAGAGAAGGAAACGTAGTAGGTGAATATGGACTGGGGCAAAGAAATGAAAGAGTAAGCCGCCTAGTAGAATTTTGCACAGAGCACAACTTAATCATATCTAACACTTGGTTCACGAATCATGAAAGAAGGTTGTATACATGGAAGAAGCCTGGAGGTACTGACAGATTTCAGGTAGATTATATAATGGTAAGACAGAGATTTAGGAACCAGGTTTGAAATTGTAAGACATTTCCAGGGGCAGATGTGGACTCTGACCACAATCTATTGGTTATGAGCTGTAGATTAAAACTGAAGAAACTGCAGAAATTTGTGAATTTAAAGAGATGGGACCTGGATAAACTGAAAGAACCAGAAATTGTACAGAGTTTCAGGGAGAGCATAAGGGGACAATTGACAGTAATGGGGGAAAGAAATACAGTAGAAGAAGAATGGGTAGCTTTGAGGGATGAAGCAGTGAAGGCAGCAGAGGATCAAGTAGGTAAAAAGACGAGGGCTAGTAGAAATCCTTGGGTTACAGAAGAAACATTGAATTTAATTGATGAAAGGAGAAAATATAAAAATGCAGTAAATGAAGCGGGCAAAAAGGAATACAGACGTCTCAAAAATGAGATCGACAGGAAGTGCAAAATGGCTAAGCAGGGATGGCTAGAGGACAATTGTAAGGATGTAGAGACTTATCTCACTAGGGGTAAGATAGATGCTGCCTACAGGAAAATTAAAGAGACCTTTGGAGATAAGAGAACCACTTGTATGAACATCAGGAGCTCAGATGGAAACCCAGTTCCAAGCAAAGAAGAGAATACTGGAAGGTGGAAGGGGTATATAGAGCGTCTATAAAAGGGCGATGTACTTGACGACAATATTATGGAATTGGAAGAGGGTGTAGATGAAGGTGAAATGGGAGATACGATACTGCGTGTAGAGTTTGACAGAGCACTGAAAGACCTGAGTCGAAACAAGGCTACCGAAGTAGACAATATTCCATTGGAACTACTGACGGCCTTGGGAGAGCCAGTCCTGACAAAACTCTACCATCTGGTGATCAAGATGTATGAGACAGGCGAAATACCCTCAGACTTCAAGAAGAATATAATAATTCCAATCCCAAAGAAAGCAGGTGTTGACAGATGTGAAAATTACCGAACTATCAGTTTAATAAGTCACAGCTGCAGAATACTAACGCGAGTTCCTTACAGACGAATGGAAAAACTAGTAGAAGCCGACCTCGGGGAAGATCAGTTTGGATTCCGTAGAAATGTTGGAACACGTGAGGCAATACTGACCCTACGACTTATCTTAGAAGCTAGATTAAGGAAGGGCAAACCTACGTTTCTAGCATTTGTAGACTTAGAGAAAGCTTTTGACAATGTTGACTGGAATACTCTCTTTCAAATTCTGAAGGCGGCGGGGGTAAAATATAAGGAGCAAAAGGCTATTTACAATTTGTATAGAAACCAAATGGCAGTTATAAGAGCTGAGGGGCATGAAAGGGAAGCAGTGGTTGGGAAGGGAGTGAGACAGGGTTGTAGCCTCTCCCCGATGTTATTCAATCTGTATATTGAGCAAGCAGTAAAGGAAACATAAGAAAAATTCGGAGTAGGTATTAAGTCCATGGAGAAGAAATAAAAACTTTGAGGTTCGCCGATGACATCGTAATTCTCTCAGAGACAGCAAAGGACTTGGAAGAGCAGTTGAATCGAATGGACAGTGTCTTGAAAGGAGGATATAAGATGAACATCAACAAAAGCAAAACGAGGATAATAGAATGTAGTCGAATTAAGTCGGGTGATACTGAGGGAATTAGATTAGGAAATGACACACTTAAAGTAGTAAAGGAGTTTTGCTATTTGGGGAGCAAAATAACTGATGATTGTCGAAGTAGAGAGGATATAAAGTGTAGAGTGGCAATGGCAAGGAAAGCGTTTTGAAGAAGAGAAGTTTGTTAACATCGAGTATAGATTTAAGTGTCAGGAAGTCTTTTCTGAAAGTATTTGTATGGAGTGTAGCCATGTATGGAAGTGAAACATGGACGATAAATAGTTTGGACAAGAAGAGAATAGAAGCTTTCGAAATGTGGTGCTACAGAAGGATGCTGAAGATTAGATGGGTAGATCACATAACTAATGAGGAAGTATTGAATCGGATTGGGGAGAAGAGAAGTTTGTGGCACAACTTGACCAGAAGAAGGGGTCGGTTGGTAGGATATGTTATGAGACATCAAGGGATCACCAATTTAGTAATGGAGGGCAGCGTGGAGGGTAAAAATCGTAGAGGGAGACCAAGAGATGAATACACTAAGCAGATTCAGAAGGATGTAGGTTGCAGTAGGTACTGGGAGATGAAGAAGCTTTCACAGGATAGAGTAGCATGGAGAGCTGCATCAAACCAGTCTCAGGACTGAAGACCACAACAACAACAACAACGCTAAATGTGCATCGGTGACAGCAGAATCGTTCAGCATTACTGGAAGCTCGGTTAAGATTACGAGTTGGGTGCAGAGCCATAGTTAATTCAAATGGTTCAATTGGCTCTGAGCACTATGGGACTTAACTGCTGAGGTTATCATTCCCCTAGAACTTAGAACTACGTAAACCTAACTAACCTAATGACATCACACACATCCATGCCCGAGGCAGGATTAGAACCTGCGACCGTAGCGTTCGCGCTGTTCTATACTGAAGCGTCTAGAACCACTTGGCCACTGTGGCCGGCCATAGTTAGTTGGTACGTTGAGTGGTACTCTGTGTTGTTCAGTGAAGAATATCGCTTGTCTTGTCTTGTGCGAGACCATACCAATCCAAATTCTGGAATCATTGTATGAAGAGCTATAGGATATGACAACAGGACTTAGTGATAGTTTTTGCTCCCTGTCATGTGCCAAGAACGGTAATTGTTGTTGCCTTACTTTTAAGACGAAGATACCCTTTAGTATATTCTATCAGGAAAACGTAAAACCTACACCACAGTACACACTACAAACATCACGTTGAATGTACACATCCTTGACAGGCATGTCCCGTCCCCTGATTTGTCACCAGCTAAGTACGTCTCGGACGTGAAGGGAACATGTATATCTCATGCCAGCCCCCAGGCAGGAAATTTTAGGAATTGACACGGCATGTGATTCAGACATGACGCAAAATTCCTAAAGAAGGCATTTGGAGGCTCTGTACTTCCATGCCACAGTGAATATAATAGTGTATGCTGATGTTAATGATGAGCCCGAATTCCCAGTGGAACGAAAATTTAATCCTTTAACACCAGGTATGTGAAGAAAATGTCCAGAATGTTTGATATATATCGAAATTGTGCTTCATAATCTAACACTTTCTATTTGTGCCAGTGTACTTACTTGATTACAGAACTAGGGACACTGTATGTGGAATCATACCTTGGGGTCCTCCTTGGGCATGCGGTCATAGGTGAGTGGCAGTGTCCAGAAGTATTCAGCAGAGGCAATCCAGGGCCCACCATCCTGCAAGCGGCCCTTCCAATCCACAGCCAGCATGCGAGCAGCCTCTGGAGCATCCCCAGTGGTCAGCTGCTCCAGCAGGTATTGCAGGTCGTCCATCGTTGCGTCAGACACATAGTATGGATGGGCCTGCAATGTATCAGCAAAACTCAGTCATCTCTTGTCACTGACACAGAGAAGAAAGAAAAGTAGGTTAAGGAATGTTAACTTCCTGCCGATGACAGGTCATTGGAGAGGCGCTCAAGCTGAGATCAGTGAAGGCTGTGGAAGGAATTTGGCAATGTCCTTTGAAAGAAACCTTCCCAACATTCGCCTTAAGCAAATTAGGGGCATCATGGAAAACGTAAATCTGGGTGGTCAGATGAGTATTCGGTTGACCATCTTCCCTAATATGTCCAGTGTAACGCCACTTCAGTCAGTGACTCCAGTTTCCACCGGTAACACAGGAAGCGTGGGAAGCTCAAATAAGTGGATCATACTGACTGTGTTGTGGTTTCATGAGAGGTTATTGACATTTTTGTATTTACCTGGGCTTCAGAGGCATTACAAATGCAGAGAACACAGGTGTTTACAGTCTCTTATGATCTTTTGATTGCTTGGAAGTGAACGTCGAAATTATCAATAGTGAATTACGTCTAAAACTGGCTTCTAGCTTATTAAGATGTACACTGGTAAGCCAAAACATTATGTTCACTTTGCGCTGCGAAACTGAACGTGGACTGGTAGCGTTGTGGGCACTTAATGACAAGGAAAGTATATACGTGGAGCAGAGACGAAGGGGAATCACACTAGCAACGATGCGAGTCGGACACCCAGCAACATAGACGACTTTCACAAAGGCCGTATGGGTTTAGTGTGTTAGGATTGTTGGATCCAAGGATGTACACTATACCACATGGAATAAGCATGATTTTATTGGTACAAAGCACACATATACGGATATAAACCTTCTTGATTCTCGATACACTTGTTTATTGTTTCGCGCGAGAGCACAGACTGCTCAAAAAGAGCTTGCCAAATAAAGATGTTACACGCAACTTGGTCGATAGTCGCCAGATTATCCCCCCACCCCCCTGCCATAGAGTGTGGAGCACAAAGCCTAACATGAGGGCATACATGTAAAGGAAGTACCCAGGGGGGAGGGAGAGGGTGTTTAAACAGAAACAATACATTACATTAATAAATGAAGTCTTCGAGCCAGTGAGGGGGCCGATGGTCCTGCCTGACCGGGCGGATCCCTGTACAGCAGTGGTGGGATCCTGGAGGGGGACGGTGGGTTGTGAGGAGCCGGGGTAGCGAACCTGAATGGCTGTTGTGGTACGAAAGACCCTTACCGTCGGTGGGTCAGTACCAACAGGCAAGGGGACAGACTGGAAAAGATGAATGTGGGTCAAGTTGTCATTGGGGAAACTGGCTCGTTCGTAGAATACACACACATTATCCAGATGTATAACAAAAAACACTTTAGAACTGCAAATGAAATCAGTGTTGACATTAACTACCACTTCCATATAGGGATTGACAGAATCTCCACACGAGTCATCGCCGGCAACATCACATGTAGTAAGGTTGGCCCCTGATACATCACTAAATCCTAACAGGGGGCTGCCTGTAGGAGGAGGAGTCACCACACGTGTCACTCTATAGGGGGATGTCTCACGCACCTGTAGCACTGTCACAAGGCTTGGAGTGGGAAGCATCCGACGTGTGGGTATGGTCGTCACTCACCTGCAGACCGTCGGTAGATGGCCTCGTGCGAGGTGGCTGTAGTGGAGGGTGGGGACCGACAGGGTGGGGTATCGGGCAGTTCTCCCAGAGACCACACCAGTTTGACGTGGCAGACACATACCGTTTGAGGTGTGCCACTAATGGGCACTTTGAACGTGTTGTTACACCATGATATGACTCTGTGCAGGCCAGAGTGGGAAGGGCTGAGTGCCGGTCATACAGGAGGGAGTGAGTGCAGTCAAGGAGGGAGCGCACGAATATTAGTGATTAGCTCCTTAACATGCTTAACTGTTTCTGCTGGGAGTGTGATGGGTTCTCCGAATAGTACTTCTGCTAGGGATGCGCCAAGGTCCTCTTTGTATATGGCCCGAACGCCTAACATTACCCATGTTAAGGCGTTGGTCCACTCACCTCCATGGCACATCAGGGAGCTTTAAGCGTTCGGTGCCAGTATTCGACAAAACCATTGCTCTGGAGATGGTATGCTGTTGTCCTAAATTGTTTCACCCTGCACAGTTCACAAAGTTGCCAGAAGAGGGCATCCTCGAACTGGCGGCCCTGGTTGGTAGTGATAGAAGCTGGGCAGCCGAGGTGCGAGATCCACATTAATAAAAGGGCTTGAGCCACTGTGTTGGCTGTGATAGTATTGAGGGGAATTACCTCTACTCAGTGGTAACCCTGTCAATGGCAGACAGTATATAACGGAAGGGGCCCGTGGGGGATGAGGGCCAACGATATCGATGTTTATGTGCTGAAATCTTCGTTTTGCCACATTGAACTTACCCATGGGGGCTTGTGCATGACGACCTACTTTTGCGCGCTGACAAGCCACACATGCTCGTGCCCACCTGCGACATTGTTTTATGACCCCAGGCCAAATGAAACATTACAGTACCAGATGTGTGGTGGTGCGTATGCCAGGATGTGCCAAATCGTGAATACTATTAAAAATGTCCGAGCAGAGAGCTGCAGGGATCACCAGATGTATACATCCTGTTGAAATGTCGCACTAGACAAGAACCCAGGAAGTGTCCAGAACTCTAGTCTGAGTCCTGTTTTAGCATCGGAGTGCAATGCGGCGATTTCATCTATTTGCAATTTAGGGAGTTCGCAGAGGTCCAGTTGTGAAGATAAAATCGACACACGAGATAAAAAATCGGCCACTACGTTGTCTACTCCTCTGACGTAATGTATGTCATTCATAAACTGATATATGAGGTCCATATGACGAAAACGTTTTGTGTGAATCCTTGCCTAGGTTACAGAAAGCATATACCAGTGGTTCATGGTCGGTAAATAGCACGAGATGGCGACCTTAGATATTGTCTTGGAAATATCTAATAGCGCTGTAAATAGCAAATAGTTCCTGGTCAACGGACGACCATTTACGTTGGGAAGCGGACAGTTTGTGAGAGAAAAATATGAGCGGCTGTACAACAGAACCCATGGATTGCCGAAGTACCACCCCCACTGCTGTATCACTCACGTCTGTAGTAAGGAAGATGGGAGTATCAGGGATGGGATGAGCGAGCGTAACGGCCATCTGTAAGGCTGGCTTGTGGTTATCAAATGTGCGTCGCATATCTGAACTCCATGTGACTGCCCAAGACCCTGAAGTGTTTTTTTCCTGTGAGAGCATCCATCAGTGGGGCTTCTATGTTGGCGATGTGGGGAATGTGTTTGCGGTAGTTATTTACCGTTCCAAGGAAGTGATGGAGGCCCTGAAAGTCTTTGGCAAAGGCACCGTACTAATGGCCTTGACCCTTTCAGGTAGGGGGCAGATGCTGTCAGCAGAAACCATGTGGTCCAGAAAATTGACACTAGTGCAGCTTTGTGACTTAGCATTGTTCACTGTGACACCATTTGCTTGTAATAGTTATAACACTGTATTTAAGTGTTGCTCATGTTCCTCAAGTGAGGAAGAAAAAATTAACCAGTCATCCAGGTACGCATATGCAAAGTCCAGTTTTCCAACAAATGAGTCAATGAACCAGAATGAGATTTTCAGTCTGCAGCGGAGTGTGCGCTGATATGAAACTTCCTGGCAGATTAAAACTGTGTGCCCGACCTGACTCGAACTCGGGACCTTTGCCTTTCGCGGGCAAGTGCTCTACCATCTGAGCTACCGAAGCACGACTCACGCCCAGTCACGCACGGAGTCAATGAACCATTGCCACATCTGTACAGCATTAACAGATACTCAAACAATCCGAATGGGGTGATGATAGTAGTTTTTTCGACATTTTCCGGTGCCATTGGCAGTTGGTGGTATGCCTTGTGACAGTCTACTACACTGAAAATTTGTGCCCCATGCAGTTTGGAAACAAAATCTTGAATATTTGGGATTGGATAATTATCTCAAAATTGTTCTGGTGTTAAGTGCCCGATAGTCACTGCAGAGGTGGAAGGTGTCATCTTTCTTAGGCACCAAATAAACGGGTGATGACCAACTACTAGAAGGAGGGCGAAGAGTCTTACTGTCTAAAAGTTCCTAAATAATAGTTTTGGTGTGTTTAAGTTTTTCAGCGTTTAAACGCCTAGCCTTTGTGCATACTGGTGGACCTTCGATGGTATTGATTCTATGGACAGTATTGTTGTTTATTGCAAACACTGACGGGGATGATGGACCTGCACCTGATGCGGTATGACTACCTGTAATGCAAACACATGTGTGTCCCAGGCCAGCGGATCAGCAGCAGTGGCGGCGATTCAGTGGTAGTTCTTGTCGTGGAGCTTGGTCGGGTACTTGGTACTGTAATGGGCACAACTTCTGTCTGGTAATAGAAAAGCCAAACAGCATCGGCGGTGGGTGTGAGGAGGTGGAGCAGGGAATGGGGGTGTGGCCTTGTGTGACAGATGGGTGACCTGGTTACGAGCGTCTGTGAGCTTGGCTTGCACGGTGGCAATGCGTAAGCAGAGGGCTATGTTGCAGCCCCAAAGTCTGTTGTGTGATTTAAGAGAGAGCAGTGCAACAGCAGCTTCAGCTAGCTCGCACAATAGAGTGGCACTCTTGGATGTGAGAGAAGAAATACCGGAACTGGTGGTATAGTCTACTGAGTTAAAGATTGGTGTACCTATTTGTAGGTTAGGGCGTGGGCTAAGAGAAAATCTGCCCTGAGCACTGGTTCATCCACATCAGCGATAACGAAAGTCCACTGTAAGCGAGTGTTAACGTCTTGCAGTTTAAGGTTCATATTATTAATTCCATGAGACTGGATCAAGGAATTATTGGCAGCTCAAAGCAGGGGAGCAAGCCTGACACTCTAATTTAATACCTGCAGACCAAGGTATCACACTAACATGGCCCCCATGTCGACTAGAAATGAAAGACAAGACCCAACATCTTTCACATACAAGTGTCCTGGCATGTGAGGTGAAGAAGTATCAAGGGACAGGCGTCTGCATGATGCTACACGGCCCATAGCACCTGAATTGGGTCACGCTATTAGTTTGGAAACGCATATGGAGAAAGACATTTGTTAGCTGCGTCACCAAAGCGGGAATGGAAATAACACCAAGCAGAACGGCACGTAGCATCATCTGTCGAGTTGGCTGAGGCTGAAGTGGCAGTGGAGGGAGTCGTGTTTGCAGATTCCTTCGACAGCGGCAGTGCAGTAGTGCTGGTAGGAGAGGAGTTGTGGCAGCGGCTGGTAGACGGCTTTGGCTCCGTACACATGCGAGGAGCGAGTTGTGAGCACTCTGTACCACACGATAGAACTGCTGCACAGGTGTGCCAAACCCTGAGGCCTGAGGACACTCCAGGGGGAAATGCGGGGGTGGCAGAATGGTGTAAACCTGGTCTGTGACCTTCAGTTTAGCGTCCAGTGAGGCCGAAGTTACATGGAGCAGGTGAATTTGAATTTCTGGAGGAAGTTTGAGCAACCAGATGGTCTAAAGTGTAGCTTCCTGCAGCTTATGTGCGTCAGTCATAGTGTGGAGATGATGCCAGACCTGCGACGGGGATCTGGAACACAACTACTTGTGACTGATGAGGTGGATTACATCCTCTGTAGACACGGATAGGCACTTGAGGTTGGTGCGTTGGGCAAATGCTTATTTGTCCACGGTGGGAGGTGAAGTCACAATATCAAAGATCAGGTCCGGTTCATCATGGAGGTGACATAGTAAGCAAAGGAACTTTGAGTTGTCATCAGTGACACCGTGTAGCTGCAGGACATGGTCGACCAAGGCAAACCATGGGTGGCCCCTGCGAAGGGGCGGTAGCTTAGGCCAACAGATGGGGGAGTCTTGGCATAACTGTTTGTCAGAAACTGTCACTCGTAGTCCATAGCTCTGCAGCATAACTGGCTCGGGTGCAGTAGTGGTGTACCAGTTCCCAAAAGTGTCAGTGGCATGCGGCATGGTAGGCGCACTTGGCTCGACCGTGGTCGAGAAATCAACGAGTCGGGCAGTCGATGGAGTAACGCCAACAGGCATAGAATGGACCGGCGCCATGGAGTCGACCGATGTGCGGAGAATGATAGAGTACAGTTTCCAGGCCCCTCCCCTACAGGTGCATTCTTGTCACGAGCGTCTGGCTCAATGTGTACCACCACTGACTCGGGTGGAAAGTTCACACTGGCACTTGGGAAACTTGTAAGCATAGTCACTGGGGTTTGATCACATTGTGTCGGCCATTGTTGAGCACTCGGATCATATGGAAAGTTCACATTCGACTTAAAACGTTCGCATGCGAAGTTTTGTGCAAGAATGACGTTCTGTTGGTACAGAACACTGTCGCACAATTGCTGATTCATGTACGATAACGAAAAGTTATTGTTCATAACTGATGCCAGCACACATGGCTGTGGGAATGTTGGAGCACTGTTCTGTTGAGTACAGCTAGCTGGTGTGTTCAGAAACTGTGTCGAAATATTGCGAACAAAAGGTGGATAATTGGAAAACGAAGCTGAAGTGTCCATTGTAAAACCTAGTTGGCACATGTGCTTGGTGTAGCAGGTGGCAAGCGATCTATTGTGTACTGCTCTACGGTACGAGAGTTCATTGTAGCACTCGCAAATAAATTTGGGGTCACCAGTATGGGTTTAGTGTAGTAGGATTGCTTGATCCAATGATGTACACTTTACCACATGTAATAAGCATGATTTTATTGGTGCGAAGCACACATATACAGATATACACCTTCTTGATTCTCGGCACTCGTGTTTATCGTTTCGCGCGCGACCACAGACTGCTCACAGAGAGCTTGCCAAACAAAACATTACACGCGACTTGGTCAATAGTCGTTACCAGTGCATTGTCAGGGCTTGGCGCCTGGGAGTAAGAATCTGGGGAACAGCGAATCTAGTCGGCTGTTCAGTTGCTAGTGTTACGACCACATATCGAAAATTCTTGAAGGACGATGAAACTAAGGTATATAACAAATGAAGTAGGCTATTCCGACCCCTGGACAACAGAAAATTCCCAAACATCCCACGACACGCAGACGACAGTAGTTGCTGTGCATTCACCAGAACATGAAAGTCGCTGTGTGCAACCAAGGAAAATAACTAATTTCTGGTCAATGTAGCTGGTAAAACGTATTAAAATTGCTTGGAAGACGACAAACGTTTACCATAGTTTCGCCAATGATGGCCACTTACAACGTGAACCAATACTTTGACGCAAAAGTGCAAAGAATTTTGCGTGACCTAAAAATGCTTACATCTTACAAAGTGATGGCATTGTACAATGGCTAGGATATATTTCTGACATGCTGAAGATTCTGGGTACTAATCACCTCATACTCTTTGACATTTTTAATTTTAAATATTTATCGTAATAACTTTGAACATTATTTTTATTCAATTAATTAGTTTAAATGTAATTTTGATTTATTTCTGATCATTAGTGATTCACTTTAAGAATCATGATAACTTTTTAATTCGCTCTAATTTTTCTTTCTATCAATTTTATTTAGAATTTTTGTACATGTGATTTTAATTATGGTTGTTTAAAAAAGGGTTCAAACGGCCCTGAGCACTATGGGACTTTACATCTGAGATCATCAGTCCCCTAGACTTATAACTACTTAAACCTAACTAACCTAAGGACATCACACACATCCATGCCCAAGGCAGGATTCGAACTC
Source organism: Schistocerca gregaria (assembly GCF_023897955.1). Lineage (NCBI taxonomy): Eukaryota > Metazoa > Arthropoda > Insecta > Orthoptera > Acrididae > Schistocerca > Schistocerca gregaria. The sequence goes on along the minus strand of NC_064921.1, from coordinate 625,010,321 downwards.
GCGACTGTAGCAGCAGCGCGGTTCCGGACTGAAGCGCCTAGAACCACTCGACCACAATGGTCGGCTATGGTTGTTTACCTATCATAATATTTAAACATTTGAAAATGCTGGCTATAAAACAAAAGGTGAAATAAAAAAATACATTTAAACCAATTAACTGGATAAAAATAATGATCTGAGCTATTTCGATGAGGATTTAGAAATAAAATTTATATTTATCCGATAATATCTGAACAATATTTGAATCCAGCAGTTCTTGAAAATAAGTTAGAAATTATAAACGCACCGCTATGCAACCACGTCATGTTGTTGTTGTTGTTGTCTTCAGTCCAGAGACTGGTTTGATGCAGCTCTACATGCTACTCTATCCTGTGCGAGCTACTTTATCCCCGAGTACCTACTGCAACCTACATACTTCTCAATCTGCTTAGTGTATTCATCTCTTGGTCTCCCTCTATGATTTTTACCCTCCACACTGCCCTCCAATACTAAAAATTGGTGATCCCTTGATGCCTCAGAATACGTCCTACCAACCGATCCTTTCTTCAAGTCAAGTTGTGCCTCAAATTACTCTTCTCCGCAGTTCTATTCAATACCTCCTCATTAGTTATGTGATCTACCCATCTCCCATCAAATCCTCAGCATTCTCCTGTAGCACCACATTTCGAAAGCTTCTATTCTCTTCTTGTCTAAATTATCTATCGTCCATATTTCACTTCCATACAGGGCTACACTCCATACAAATACTTTCAGAAACGACTTCCTGACACTTAAATCTATACTCGATGTTGAAAAATTTCTCTTCTTCAGAAACGCTTTCCTTGCCATTGCCAGTCTACATTTTATATCCTCTCTACTTCGACCATCATCAGTTAATTTTCTCCCCGAAAATCAAAACTCATTTACTACTTTAAGCGTTTCATTTCCTAATCTAATCCCCTTTGCATCACCCAATTTAATTAGGTTACATTCCATCATTCCCGTTTTGCTTTTGTTTATGTTCATCTTATATCCTCCTTTCAAGACACTGTCCATTCCGTTCAGCTGCTATTAGAGGTCCTTTGTAGTCTCTGACAGAATTACAATGTCATCCCGAACCTCAAAGTTTTTATTACTTTTCCGTGGATTTTAATACCTACTCCGAATTTTTCTTCTGTTGCCTTTACTATGCTCAACATACAGATTGAATAACATCGGGGATAGGCTACAATCCTGTCTCATTCCCTTCCCAACCACTACTTCCATTTCATGCCCCTCGACTCTTATAACTGCCATCTGGTTTCTGCACAAATTGTAAATAGCCCTTTGCTCCCTGTATTTTACCCCTGCCACCCTCAGAATTTGAAAGAGAGTATTGCAGTCAACATTGTCAAAAGCTAGAAACGTAGGTTTGCCTTTCCTTAATCTATTTCCTAGGGTAAGTCATAGGGTCAGTATGTTCCAAAATTTCTACGGAATCCAAACCGATCTTCCTCGAGGTCGGCTTCTACCAGTTTTTCCATTCGTTTGTAATGAATTCGTGTTAGTATTTTGCAGCTGTGCATGTCTAGGCGATAGCAGCATCAGCTGATGAGGAATGACTGCTAGTCAGACAAACACACGGTGCATGTAATATTAGTGAGTGTGCTGTCCGTGTGCAGAATGGGGAAGTCGCTCGATCTATCTGCGTTTGACCGAGGGCAGATTGTGATGGCCCAGAGGCTCAGCACGAGCGTTTCGTAAACTGCACGATTTGTCGAGTGTATGAGGTGTGCTATGGTGAGTGTCTTCAACATGTGGCAGAACCAATGTGAAATCACGTCCAGGCATAGTGAGGTTAGGTGGCCACCCCTCACTTCAGATTTCAGACCTCGTAGACTGGGCAGACTGGTAAAACAGGACAGGCGATGAATTGTTTTGGAACTAACATCAGACCTTAATGCCAGCCAGAGTACATGTGTCTATGAACACACAGTACACCGAACACACTTAACAGTGAGCCAATGGTCCAACACATGCGCCAACTTTAACACCATGACATCGCCAACTACGGCTGAAATGGACACGTGACCATCAGCACTCGACGTTGGCGCCATAGCATAGCATTGCATCTTGTCGATGGGAGGCCGCGAATCCATTATTTTCCAGGAGAACAGCTCTTTGACACCTGTACTGCGGGATTGACATGCCAGTGGCTTCATTATTATATGGGGAACATCCATGTGAGTCTCCACGGATCCAGTGGAACTCATGCAAGGCCACAGAGTATCGTACACTAGTAGCAGGTTGCGCACACCCCTTCATTACATTAATGTTTCCCTACAGCACTGGCATTTTTCTGCAGGATAATGCGCCATGTCACAAGGTCAGGAGTGTGATGGAGTGGTTCGAGAAAAACAGTGGCGAGTTCCAGTTGTTGTGCTGGTTCCCCCAGCTCGCCAGATCTGAACACAATGGAAGACATGTTGGATGTGACTGAACATGGCGTTAGGGCTGATTGCTCCTCTCGCCAGAATTTACAGGAATTAGGTGACGTGTGTGCAGATGTGATGCCAACTGCCTCCAGCGCCCTACTAAGGCGTTACTACTTCCATACCACAATCCATTGCCACTGTTATCTACGCCAAAGTTGACCTACTATATAGTAGTCATAGTGTTCTGGGCGATCAATGTAGGACATAATGCCTTTCCATCGTGCAAACCTTTTCCAACCCTGAAAATTTGATTGTTGTTGAACTACTTGAGAGATCTGATGCCAAGTAATAATTAAGAGGGACATTCCGAAAGAACTATAGGATAGAAAAGGGCCGGCAATGTGGAGCCAGGAAAATGTCTTAAGCAATTCGCCACCTCGCTTGGTTGAGCGCTCTGGTAGGCTATAGAAACTGCATGATAGGGACACCAGAACTCTAAAATATAAAGTGCCAATAGGACGAGACAAGCTCTAGCTATAAGAGGAGAGCCTTCACAGGTGAACAAGTCAAGCCACACCTTTGGAATGGACAAGACTTGACTCCAGGTTTTGATTTAACAAGGTCAGATTCTGCGTTGGCAAAAATTCTGAAGTTGCTTCTAGTTAGTACAGCTGTGGCTGTGTAACATTCAATTGCGAGTCTCCTAAATTGATGCTGGCAGATGGAAGGTTGGTCCTATTATGTTACACTTAGTTCCATTGATTAAAATGCCACTCCCCTCGACCTCTATACGTTTCGCTTCAGCTAATACTCCCTGCTCAAAACAACTTGAAACTACTATTAATTTTTCGTGGGTGGAGTAGATCCAATGCATCCTGACCTGTTCCAAACTCAATTTCGGCTCCATGATGTTCCTTGTACAATCTATTTCTTCGCTCCTGGCTGAAAATAACTGCACCGTGCATGTGCCTGGATTGGTGCTTATCACAATGGCCGGACATACCGTCACCTTCCGTCTATGGCAGCTCTGTAATTCCTCCCTTGTTATCTCGGCCTAACGGCTGTTAACTGCCGAGATCAGCAATACCTCCTCAGTTTCTTACTTCTACCTACTTTCTCAATGCTCCCCTTTTCAGTGCCCTGAGGACAGTGATCACTATCACCCATAGCAGGCTTACAATACTCGAAAACACATACAACATATGAAAATACAATGCCTAATTAATCTCCAGAAACCAAATGACACATAACAAGAAAACAAAAACTGGTAATATCCCACTACTTTCTGGATTGCAAAGCATATGGTACATCATGCTGTACTCTATCTTCCTGTTTTCCTCTGCGCTGAACACCTCTCTTCACTCTCTCTTTCTTCCTCTTCCCTTCCTATGCCATGTCTGGAATTACATCGGGACAATCCTTAAATGGCCACAACCACCCAATGTGTACTATTGTTTTTCTAGTTGGCAGCTGAAGCTTAACATTAATGGGGGATGTGGTTTCAACTACTTGGTATGGCCCTTGATATCTCATGTAGAACTTCTTTGCTTTCCCATTTGGCATATAGGGGCTGGATAGCATTACCCATTACCTCACTCTACACTGTGGTAAATTTTCTTTTCTCCATCGCTGCATCTTCCTGCCTTTCCAAAGCCTTCGTATTCGCCTTTCATACCTGTTTCCAAACATCCTGAATTGTTCCTGTGAATTGACATACAGTTTCATTGGTCCTTCCTTTCTGTAGCTTCACTAAATCAAACGGTGACAGCATTTTTCGCCCACACACTACCTCATATGGAGACAAACTGGTACTGATATGGATTTCTGCATTGTATGTGCATACAATATACTTCAAATAATCGCCCCACTGACGGTGATGAGAATCCACATAAAAACTCATCATCTTCCCGACTGTTCTGTGTACCCGTCCTGCGCTTCCATTTCCCTGTGGATGCAATGTGCTCGTCCTCAACTTTTTTACATCCAACAATTTTCACAGTTCCTTCATTAAATCCGACGTGATGTTGGTCCCTTGGTCAGTAATTATTGTCTCCTGTCCACTAAACTTCATTCATTTGGCATAGCCACCATCTCCACATACCTCGAAAAATGGTCTATTATTGTCAGAACGAATCTGTTCCCTGATGGTGTTCGACTGAAAGGTCCCAAGGCACCAATTCCCAACATAGAAAATGGACATGCCACTTCCAGCAATCGTAGCTGTATCCATTTCCAACTCAAATCTGCTCTCTGCTCACATGGAATACAATTCTTGACGTACTGCTCCACATCTACCTTCCTACAACTCCACCAAAACCTCTCCACCACTCTCCTATTCGTCGCTTTACTCCCACCATGACCAGATAACACGTGATTATGTGCCTCTTTTAAAATTTCATCTCTCACCTTCGCTGGCACTACTACGCTTGGCCCTAACTTTGTTTTCCTGCGCAGAAGACAGTTGTACGTATTAAATTGTGGCTGTATCCGATACAATTTACAATCGTCATCAGCATCCTGTAATTATTGCCATACTGCTAGGTCACAACCTATAACTTCTACTGTTGCCACCTTTCTACTCAGTGCATCCACATTACTGTGCTTCTTCTAAGGCTTGTGCACCACCTTGTAGTCGAATGCACTAAACCTCACAGCCCACCTAGCGAGTCTAGTGAACAGATCCTTCAATCTCAACAACCACTTCAATGCAGCATGATCTGTCACTACCCGAAATCCTCTCCAATATAAATAACATTTAAAAGATGTAATTCCATAGATTACTCTAAGCACCTCTGTCTCTGTTGTTGAGTAATTCCTCTCTGCTGCATTCAACTGCCTAGATGAATAGGCTACAGGATGTTATTTCTCATAAAGTTCCTGACTAAGAACACACCCTAATGCTTGATTTGGTGCATCACATGCTAGAATAAATTCCTTTTCAAAATATGGAAACACAAGAACCGGACTTGATGTTAACACTTCTTTCAGTTTGTCAAATGCTTTCTGACACTCTTCGGCTCTCTCAAATTTCACATCCTTCCTTAACAATAGCGTCAATGGCTGTGCTAAATCTGCAAAACCCTTCACGAACTTTCGATAGAAATTGCAAATTCCTACGAATGATTGCATTTCCGTAACTGTTTTCGGCTCCCGTAACTCCCTTACAGCCTGAACTAACCTCGGATCTGTTTGCACTCTGTCCTTAGTGATGATGTGACCTCAATGTTTCACTTCTTCCAATGCAAAATAACACTTCTCCAGGCACAACGTTAAACGAACTGTACTTAATCTCATAAAGACTTCTCTTAACAGCTGTCTATGCTGCTCCATACTACTTGAAAACACTATAATGTCATCCAAATAGACAAGACAATGCTGTGGTTTCAAACCCCTCAACACACTGTCTAGCAACCTCTGAAACGTTGCTGGAGCGTTTTTCAAACTGAATGGCAATCTGATGTACTGGTAATGGCCTCCCAGAGTAGAAAAAGCAGTTTTTGAACGATCCTCTGGAGCCACCTCTAACTGATGATAAAAATTAAACTCCGTCTGAACAGGCCATGAAGGCCCAACGGTACCGAAGGTACCAACCGGCCGCCGTGTCATCCTCATGCCACAGGCATCACTGGATGCCGATATGGAGGGGCATGTGGTCAGCATACCTCTCTCCCGGCTGTTGTCAGTTTTCGTGAACGGAGCCGCTTCTTCTCAGTCAAGTTGCTCCTCAGTTTGCCTCACAAGGGCTGAGTGCACTCCGCTTGCCAACAGCGCTGGACAGACCGGATTGTCACCCATCCAAGTGCTATCCCAGCCCGACAGCGCTTAACGTCGGTGATTTTGTGGGAACCGGTGTTACCACAGCGGCAAGGCCGTTGGCCTAACTAATGGTAACCACTTGTCAAATCCATTGTAGAAAAGTACTGGCACTGTCCTATGTGAGCGAAAGTCTCAGATATGTTTGGAATGTGGTATGCGTCCATACTGTCTAATTATTGAGGTATAAGTAGTCACAACAGAACCTGTACTTCTTAGTTACATCCATTGGTTTTTTTTTGGCACAACGATAACGCCTACTCCCCAGCAACTATTACGATGCTCTATAATACCATCTGCAAGCTGCTGATCAATGAAATCCTCCACAATCGGCTGCAAATAACTCGGTATTCTGTATGGTTTATGGTAAACAGGTGCTTCGTTCCCTGTTGTTATCCTGTTGTTGTTGTGGTCTTCAGTCCTGAGACTGGTTTGAAGCTCTCCATGCAACTCTATCCTGTGCAAGCTTCTTCATCTCCCAGTACCTACCGCAACCTACATCCTTCTGAATCTGCTTAGTGTATTCATCTCTTGGTCTCCCTCTACGATTTTTACCATCCACGCTGCCCTCCAATACTAAACTGGTGATCCCTTGATGCCTCACAAAATGTCCTACCAACCGATCCCTTCTTCTGGTCAAGTTGTGCCACAAACTTCTCATCTCCCCAATCCTATTCAATACTTCCTCATTAGTTATGTGATCTACCCATCTGATCTTCAGCATTCTTCTGTAGCACCACATTTCGAAAGCTTCTATTTTCTTCTTGTCCAAACTATTTATCGTCCATGTTTCACTTCCATACATGGCTACACTCCATACAAATACTTTCAGAAATGACGTCCTCACACTTAAATCAATACTCGATGTTAACAAATTTCTCTTCTTCAGAAACGCTTTCCTTGCCGTTGCCAGTCTACATTTTATATCCTCTCTACTTCGACCATCATCAGTTATTTTGCTCCGTAAATAGCAAAACTCCTTTACTACTTTAAGTGTCTCATTTCCTAATCTAATTCCCTCAGCATCACCCAACTTAATTCGACTACATTCCATTATCCTCGTTTTGCTTTTGTTGATGTTCATCTTATATCCTCCTTTCAAGACACTGTCCATTCCATTCAACTGCTCTTCCAAGTCCTTTGCTGTCTCTGACAGAATTACAATGTCATCGGCGAATCTCAAAGTTTTTATTTCTTCTCCATGGATTTTAATACCTACTCCGAATTTTTCTTTTGTTTCCTTCACTGCTTGCTCAATATACAGATTGAATAACATCGGGGATAGGTTACAACACTGTCTCACTCCCTTCCCAACCACTGCCTCCCTGTCATGCCCCTCAACTCTTATAACTGCCATCTGGTTTCCGTACAAATTGTAAATAGCCTTTCGCTCCCTGTATTTTACCCCTGCCACCTTTAGAATTTGAAAGAGAGTATCCTAAATCTACAAATGCTAGAAACGTACGTTTGCCTTTCCTTAATCTTTCTTCTAAGATAAGTCGTAGGGTCAGTATTGCCTCACGTGTCCCAGTATTTCTACGGAATCCAAACTGATCTTCCCCAAGGTCGGCTTCTACTAGTTTTTCCATTCGTCTGTAAAGAATTCGTGTTAGTATTTTGCAGCTGTGGCTTATTTAAACTGATTGTTCGGTAATTTTCACATCTGTTAACACCTGCTTTCTTTGGGATTGGAATTATTATATTCTTCTTGAAGTCTGAGGGTATTTCGCCTGTCTCATACATCTTGCTCACCAGATGGTAGAGTTTTGTAAGGACTGGCTCTCCCAAGGCCGTCAGTAGTTCCAATGGAATGTTGTCTACTCCGGGGGCCTTGTTTCGACTCAGGTCTTTCAGTGCTCTGTCAAACTCTACACGGAGTATCGTATCTCCCATTTCATCTTCATCTACATCCTCTTCCTTTTCCATAATATTGTCCCCAAGTACATCGCTCTTGTATAGACCCTCTATATACTCCTTCCACCTTTCTGCTTTCCCTTCTTTGCTTAGAACTTGGTTTCCATCTGAGCTCTTGATGTTCATACAAGTGGTTTTCTTATCTCCAAAGGTCTCTTTAATTTTCCTGTAGGCAGTATCTATCTTACCCCTAGTGAGATAAGCCTCTACATCCTTACATTTGTCCTCTAGCCATCCCTGCTTAGCCATTTTGCATTTCCTGTCGATCTCATTTTTGAGACGTTTGTATTCCTTTTTGCCTGCTTCATTTACTGCATTTTTATATTTTCTTCTTTCATCAATTAAATTCAATATTTCTTCTGTTGCCCAAGGATTTCTACTAGCCCTCGTCTTTTTACCTACTTGATCCTCTGCTGCCTTCACTACTTCATCCCTCAAAGCTACCCATTCTTCGTCTACTGTATTTCTTTCCCCCATTCCTGTCAATTGTTTCCTTATGCTCTCCCTGAAACTCTTTTATCCTCTGGTTCTTTCAGTTTATCCAAGTCCCATCTCCTTAAATTCCCACCTTTTTGCAGTTTCTTCAGTTTTAATCTACAGGTCATAACCAATAGATTGTGGCCAGAGTCCACATCTGCCCCTGGAAATGTCTTACAATTTAAAACATGGTTCCTAAATCTCTGTCTTACCATTATATAATCTATCTGATACCTTTTAGTATCTCCAGGGTTCTTCCATGTATACAACCTTCTTTCATGATTCTTAAACAAAGTGGAGGTATGATTAAGTTGTGCTCTGTGCAAAATTCTACCATTCGGCTTCCTCTTACATTTCTTAGCCCCAATCCATATTCACCTACTACATTTCCTTCTCTCCCTTTTCCTACACTCGAATTCCAGTCGCCCATGACTATTAAATTTTCATCTCCCTTCACTATCTGATTAATTTCTTTTATTTCATCATACATTTCTTCAATTTCTTCGTCATCTGCAGAGCTAGTTGGCATATAAACTTGTACTACTGTAGTAGGTGTGGGCTTCGTATCTATCTTGGCCACAATAATGCGTTCACTATGCTGTTTGTAGTAGCTTACCCGCATTCCTATTTTGCTATTCATTATTAAACCTACTCCCGCATTACCCCTATTTGATTTAGTGTTTATAACCCTGTAGTCACCTGACCAAAAGTCTTGTTCATCCTGCCACCGAACTTCACTAATTCCCACTATATATAACTTTAACCTATCCATTTCCCTTTTTAACTTTTCTAATCTACCTGCCCGATTAAGGGATCTGACATTCCCACGCTCCGATCCGTAGAACGCCAGTTTTCTTTCTCCTGATAATGACATCCTCTTGAGTAGTTCCCGCCCGGAGATCCGAATGGGGGACTATTTTACCTCCGGAATATTTTACTCAAGAGGACGCCATCATCATTTAATAATACAGTAAAGCTGCATGCCCTCGGGATAAATGACGGCCGAAGTTTCCCCTTGCTTTCAGCAGTTCGCAGTACCAGCACAGCAAGGCCGTTTTGGTTATTGTTACAAGACCAGATCAGTCAATCATCTAGACTGTTGCCCCTGCAACTACTGAAAAGGCTGCTGCCCCTCTTCAGGAACCACACGTTTGTCTGGCCTCTCAACAGATACCCCTCCGTTGTGGTTGCACCTACGGTAAGGATATCTGTATCGCTGAGGCACGCAAGCCTCCCCACCAACGGCAAGGTCCATGGTTCATGGGGGGGTTGTTATCCTATATTAAACTAACGGAGTTGCTGATAACGACCCTCACGGAAAAACAAATCCTTAAATTCCCACAACAATTCTTCCATATGCTCTTCTCCTCCTCCCTTCAAATGCTTAACTTTGTTATGCAATACAGTTCTATCAGCAGTTAGTGATTGATCGCTATGCTTACCTCTTGAACACCAGTCTTAGTCATCTGGTACATCCAAATTCGTTACTAAAACTCCTTTTCCCAAATTCGCGTCTACAGTGCTAAAATTATCCATGTTCATGGGGACTACTCGCCTGTCGTTTCCCTCTTGCATGCGTACAATACTAAGTTTCACAAAACAACCTAATGGATCCAGAAATTCATTATTCTCCAATGGTTCAATAACACATACCGTACCCACAGGTAGATTTGCCGCTACACTTACCCAAAGCGACTTCCTGGTGCCACTAGACACACACTCACGCGAATTAAGCATTGATGCTAATGTACACAGCTCAATTGGTTTTTTCATTATGTTTAACGCCCCTCGTGACAGCTGTGCATCAACAAGTTTCTCTATCTGAAATAACATTCCACGAAGTTCCACAGTTCGTTGTCCAAGGTCAATTTTGGCATGATGTTGATGCAAGAAATCTACTCCTATGTTCATGTCGTAGCCCTCACTTACCCATGATGCTACCTCCAGGCATCCTTATGCGAAAGTCAACTGTCATTGACCCCAAAGGTGTGACCTCCTTATCCCCCACTCCATGCAACCTATAACGTGGTGGTTCTAACTTCCTTCATCCCATTAAACTCTTAGTAGCCACTGAGACTTGCACCCCTATGTCCAACAAAATCTTAAACGTTTTAGTTCCTATGGATTCTACCACTGAACATTCTGCCTTTGCATACATATTTGTAGCATTGAAATTAAACGGCAGCGCCACAAGGTGGGTCTTGGGCCCCCTCTGCCGTTTAACAATTGTCTACCTCTGCTAACTCCACTTCTCCATCCTCCACGCTGCTGATTTCCACCCCTTCCTCTATTCCTCGCTGACTGGGTACATTGCCTCTGCACGAGTCCCATACGACTACACTTATAACTTTTTATGCCCATTGTAAACACTGTCTGCCTCTCGTGTACCCCTCGTGCCAGACATTGAATTGCCAGCTGAATGGCCGAATACAAATATTTGGAAGTCCCTTCACACACTTTCCGCGACATATGCCCTCTGGTAATCCCCTCAAAAATACATCGGGTGCCATTTGCTGGGCCTCCTGCAACATTACACCATTCGCCTCATCGCTCTGACCCAATTCGTAAATATACTCGTTAATTTCTCTTATCCTGTCCGCAAATTTCTGTACCATCTCCCCCTGCCTCTTCATCATTGTACTCAACCTCTCAGTGAAGTACCGAGCTCTATTCTGTTTCTTGTGCCTCTGTAGATGCCCCTCCTTCAGCTGCTTAAACTGTCCCGCCTTACTTAAGGCCTCAGAACACCTTACATATGTCTTCGCTTCACCCATTAATCTAATCTTGGGTACATGTAACAACTGTTCACCAGACCAACCATTCATCACAGCTGAAGTTTCCAAGTTCTCCACAAACGAACGCACATCCTCACATCCTCACATCCTCAGATGTCTTGACAGAAAGTGGAATAATCAAACTCGCGGCAGCTGGGTCAAATTCCTGCTGCAGCACCCTAGGCCAAAAGTACTGATCCGATGCAGTTTTCCGCTCACTTCTAGCTGTTAATTCACTTTTCAACTGTGTTCGTTTTTTCCCGCGCGCTGTTAGGGAGTGGAATGGTAGAGAGATAGTATGATTGTGGTTCGATGAACCCTCTGCCAAGCACTTAAATGTGAATTGCAGAGTAGTCATGTAGATGTAGGTGTGTATTGTCCGCTGTCAGTTGCGCTAGCTTTTTCCAATAAAATCAGTACCGCTTCTGCTTCAGCTACACCTTGTGTCCCTGACTCTGCCGTTGTGTTGGTTTTGTTCCCAGTTAGTCCCGGAACAAAATATTTAAGTACTAGAATAACCTGACTTCCTACAGCTCCGTATCATCATACTCAGTATCAACATACTCCAATATAAAAGTAACCAAATGCCCCAAAAAACAACATCTTACTGCCCCAAACACACTAACACTTTATTCTGACAAAAAATAATATGCCTCAAAAAAAAAAATCTAAAATGGCCTACCAGGAGCTATACTCAAAACACAAACAAAAAAGCAAGAAAACGTCCAACACTCAAAAACAAAAAATGGTCAACAATCACCACATTTTGTGACTGTAATGCAGGCAGTGGGCTCGAACGTCCTACTGCACAGGTGACACCCACTATTCTGACACCAAATGTAGGGGGAATGTTGGACGAGGATAGGCTACCAGGATGCGCCTTATTAAGACTCATCAGAGTTTCTCAAGTGATTTTTTATCTCCAGCGACAGTGCCCCCATTCCTCTCGGTCTGCATCACCAGATCCCGCAATGCTGAGGACAGCACTTTACAGTCTGCAGAACGGCTTGGTGCGGAATGGTTGCCTCAGTGACCCGTGCAGTGCGCTGCTGTGTGTTGACCTCGTACGGCCTCGGAGTTGTGTCAGTGTCAGGATGTGTTGGCAGTCGACTCTGTGGTCTTTACCCCTGCTACTACCTCAGCGCTGCCCACTGGGAGTTGCAAGATGGCCCGCGGCGTGCTTCCTCGCCGGTGTGGCTAAGATCATGGCAACAACAAGCGGGATGCCTTCAGCGCGTGTTGAGAAACAAGACTGACTGCAGTAGCGAGCAGTGCCTTAGTCCGCCACTGGATGATTGTGGACCCCATGTTGGCCTCAGAGGGTTGAACCAGCGACCTGCCGTAGACTGGCACGCTGGTGCTCCATCTGCTGCTGTGTGACACACCCCGCCATACAGGAGAGCTGTCACACTTGAATGCCTTGTTAGTGAACCGGCGTACATCTATACGCGACTGTGCGCCTCTGTTTTGGTAACCCACCACTCTGAGTCATGTACTCGTAACACCTGGGTGGGGCCAGTGGCCCCCTTCTGCCTGTAACTTGCGCCACACAAACCGTTGTGTTTATTCTTTTCAGCTGGTATATGGCTCTGTGGCCTCAATTCTACTTCGCAACCGCTGGTAGAGTAACTTACTATCAACAGGCCTGCACCTGGCTCTAACTTGTGCACTCAGAAATACTGCACCATAACTAACCTTTTCCCATCCTAAACGGTGGTGCCGCTACATTGTGAATACTGGATACTGATCTCCTGGTGAAATTTTTATTAAGTTATCAATGTTATTTAGAGGACCCCCAAACATTAAATGAAAATTAACTATTATTAACATTTCTGAAAAAAGATGCTATAATAGACCGATACCTGACATAGGAGGTACAGTATTCAGATGCTATCACTTACAGAGGATTTAATTATTTTTTAAAAAATGGCGGTAACATTAAGTTGAGATAAAATTCAGATGATTCTCCTTCTTCCTCAAAGAGATACATTGATGCAAAGACGACTTCATTTTGGCTGTTCAAGTCAAGGTAGGATGTGAAACCTCCATGGACAGAAGAAGTTGGCGGTTCTCTTAGGTCATAAAAACTCGGACCACAGTCACCCTAGTGGCTCTTTTCAGATCAGCAGAAGCATCTAGATGACTCTGATGCAGGAGTGATATATTCTAGGGAATTGCCTCCCTGAGTCAGTTACAGTTCACCTGTTCATTGGTTGAAGAGGTAGTGTCATCGGCGTACAGGCATCACTGTTTTTTTTTTTTAATCTCATTTTGTTCGCTTGTGTTCGTTTCATCTGCTCGGGGCGGACGCCGTAAGACATCCGGTTAAGTTCGTTGTTGATCGATTAACTCAGTTTTTTTATTACAGAGGGAAGCTAACCCTCTGACCGAACACGCTGAGCTACCGTGCCGGCATTGTTTCCAATCAAAGCGCGCGACTGCCTGCTGCAGTCTGACAATGGCCTGCACCTTGTGAGTGCAGTTATTGCAACCACCCACCTTTGTCACCTCGATCGCTATCTCATGGGTTCAGATCCATCCATAGCATGTTTATGTTGGTACATGAATTCAAATCTGTTAGTCACGTTAATATTCCAGGTATTGTGCCCGCCTATGTAGCACATCAGTAGCGTTACCGCCTACCACGCAAGGGGGCCCCAGTTCGATTCCCAGCAGGGGACTAGGTGTTGTGTGCCTTTCATCATCATTGATACACAAGTCGCCAAAGTGGCGTCAACTAAAAAGACGTGCATTACGGCGGCCGAACCCCAAAAGGGATTTCCTGGCCAATAAATGTCACACGATCATTTCATTTCCAGGTGTTGTTTAAGTCATTCTGGTAATTATATATGTTGACTCCTCCATTAATTGATAGTTATTTCTGATCTCTGTATTGAAGTAGTGTTACATCATCAGTGAAGGCTGTTCCCGGCCCCATATTTACGAATTCTAGTAGAATATATCACATCATTAAACTGTAATCTGTTCATGACTCTTGATCCATTGTCCACCTTCCTCAGTCTCCTAACTAATTGTGAAACCTTGTAAGTAGGGTCAATGTTAATTGCCTTCCACAGCTGGGATGGAGTTAGTCTCCAAATTTCTAGCAACTTAAAAATTTCTACTACAAAAGGCAGAACCATTTATTAAGGCGTAAAGCTTCTGTGACGAGCCGTTTACGACTGTCATCTAGGCGCTTAGGTATATCAGAGGAAGGTGATTGCAGAATATAAAAAAGAAATGCATCGGATCGAGGATTCTTCTAACTGGAAAATATTTATCGCCAAACGATGGAACCTTTAGAGAGAATGGATAGTACAGAGTGTTGGTTAAGGATTGAAACAAAAAACTGTACACTCAATAGAAATTAGGAAGATGGGTGTTGGATAATGTAAGAAAAGATTCGCTAGTAAATACCTGTCATCTTGCCTGTCAAATGTGCACACCAAAAGAGCTCGGTCTGGGAAGAACAGTGAAACAGCAGTTACAACCCTGTCATGAACAACTTGTGCTAGCAAAGTCATCAAATCATTTAGAGTCTGTAGTTCACTTCTTTCAATGAGTATCCAACACATTATTTCAGTGATGATCTTCCTACAGTTTTTACTGTTTATGTAAGAGACTCATGTAAGACGCTCCCTGTCCGACACATCTTATTTTATTCTGTGAATTCCCTTATCACAGTTATAGTCACGTTTCTACCAACCGCTTTACGCTTGTTGCTGCTTACAGTAATGACGTCAGTGACTGTGGCAAGCCGTTTTTCCTATCTATTCTGGTAGGGAATTTTTGCATATGGAATAGTTAACTTCATTTGCGAGCCTTAGACTGGGGAGCAAGTAGATGCCACAGCAGGAGCCGTGGACGGAGGTCCCTGCAGAGATACTTTCTAAATGAAAGGGGCTGACTTCTGAGGCACTTGTCTACAGGATGAGGGGTAGAGCCTCTGGTCAGTCAGGGAGCAGGTACTTTTCAAGCCAACAATGTTCTGATGTCGTTGTTTGGGCGGCGTCGCACATTTTTTCCAAGAGCAGTAGGAGACCAGTGCACACAGCATGCATCTGGCTAAAAACGCTAAGAAAAATGAGTTATGGAGGGGACATGCCCAAAGAAAATATATGGCTGTTTAACAACCAGGCCCAGCTCAGTCAAATTACACTTTACAGAGGGCTCAGTGGAGTGGAGTGGGAAATATTTTGGAAAGATCTCAATCTCCTGAATGAAGCGACACTATTCAGCTTTGTCTGTTCTTGGTGAAAGCGAGTTGTGTTAACCAGGTGCCATTCCGATGGCGTGAGGAATGCTTCCACCAACAGGCGGTAGATATTCTCAATAGGCGTTCTTAGAAAATACGAGACAGTGGGACGCTCTGAAAACTTTGAATTTGGTTAAACCACAGATTGGTGGACCAAAAAGGAAATGTATGACGTAGGATTTGTTCAAATGGCTCTGAGCGCCATGGGACGTAACATCTGAGGTCACCAGTCCCCTAGAACTTAGAACTACTTAAACCTAACTAACCTAAGGACATCACACACATCCATGTCCGAGGCAAGATTCAAACCTGCGACCATAGTAGTCACGCGGTTCCAGACTGAAGCACCCAGAACTGCTCGGCCACAGCGGCCGGCTATGATGTAG
The DNA here is from genome assembly GCF_023897955.1 of Schistocerca gregaria. Taxonomy (NCBI): domain Eukaryota; kingdom Metazoa; phylum Arthropoda; class Insecta; order Orthoptera; family Acrididae; genus Schistocerca; species Schistocerca gregaria. The sequence continues at coordinate 624,994,309 of NC_064921.1, read as the reverse complement.
GAATGCGACAAAGAATAATCAACAAATTGCATCAATGGGAAGCCAGCTGATTGGGGATTTTTTTTTCATCAATTCTTTGCTGGTAGAAGAGACAGCACTTCTACAATTTCCTTATTGGGCAGTGTTTGGCATACCTATTTTCATTGGCGGACTGTTTGTTGCAAGGGCTTTGCTCACTGTAGGAACAGCAGATGTGGAGGAAAGACAGACTCTGGAAGGGGATGCGAGGCAGTACACACTCGAAGTAAGACTAGAGGCATCAGACTTTGATGACAGGATGCAGCAGCAAGCAGAACTTCTGTTTGGAGAGGCGGCCTGCACTTTGTCTGATGGGTAGTAGTGGCAGTGGCCTCCACCGTACACAGATGGCATTCTTTCACAATGATCGACAGTACCGCTGGTTAGGGTGAAGAGGAGCTAGGCGTTTTGTGACAGTTAATTTCATGTGGGCTCATCCATGACTAGAGGAGCAGAAATAGTTTCATGTTATTTCCTCTTCCCTGATCAGTACGATCCTAGAATCACTGCGCATCTGCATGTGACTACGTTAGGATGATTATCATTTGTGAACTCCAATTTCCTTAACTAAAACTATTCCCAGTTAATCGCTACTAGTTGCATCTCATTTATTTGTTCTAATTAAACATTGTTTTTGTTGCCTGCTTAATTAAGATCCATATTAATGTCATTATTTGACTTGCACGTCCTGAGAATGATTATAGTAAACTGAGAATCACTTGGGCCAAGATTTTAAATCTGTAGGTGATGAACGCCTTTACCATGCAGTACCCTGTTAACGTTTTTGTGAAGTCCAACTCCCAGGACTAATTTACTAGGCCGACTACTTCAGTATTGTTAAATCCTTTGTGCACAGTTCCTAACCCGTACCTGAGTTGGAAACGATCTGCCTCTCAGTATCCCAGTTACAACAGATGACAGGATGCAGCAGCAAGCAGAACTTCTGTTTGGAGAGGCGGGAGGCTGGGAGGTTTGCATTCGCAGTGTTTTGCAACTCTATCAGTCACGCTGCCAGTGGCCACAATAGATCAGATCACCAGTAATTACTCTCTATTAGTGTGTGGTCCTGTGTTTGTATAATCAACTAACAGGACCTTTCTCTTGCAATCCCACCGTAATAGTTTGTATTGTAACACATCAGTTACTGGCTGCGCCTTTTGGGTTGGTGGCGGTGGCTATTGTGAACCCCAGCGCCAGATTTCCAGATCCTGGGAGATGGGGTCTATTCTCCATCCTTCACACACTGGGCCAACCTTGCGTTAATGCAGCTAATGCTGGCAGTCTGCCGCAAACCTGCTGTTTCAGATGAGAGAGGCTTTCGCAATGACAAGAGGCATGGGCCTTGGGAGTAAAGCTGAGGTTTTAAAAGTATTGCATTTATGAATTAGGAGTAAGTGATCTCCAGTGATGAGTAAACTGCTTTAGCTTTTTTTGGGGGAGCAGGAAAAGATTAGTGTTAGTAGTAGGGCAACAGGGCACTAGTGCATTTTGTTATGGTGGCTTGTCTACATAAGGAGCAAGTACGCACTCAGGGACAAACCTATTGTTCTCCTTTGATGACCCACTGGGGTAACCTACCCTTTTGACTGACAGGTCCCTAACCTATTGTTCACCCACACTCTCCCCCTCACCCACCCCTAGGGAACCTCCAATCCACTCCTTCCCCCTCACTGATACAGTACACTTTCAGGTCTCAGTTATTCGAATAGCCCCATCTCACTGTTATCAATTTGATTTACTACTTAATTAAATTGATCAATTAATTAACCCCTTCCCTCTGGTAACTCCCACCTACCTGTCCCCTCCCTTCTCCCCATCGCCTCCTCTATCTGGAAATTGGAGGCTCTGTGGAGGAAGGAAATTCAATGGTATATCGTTTATTTCTAATAAAATTCAGTTTGTGGGAGTAAGATTTTTATTGCTCAGCATTCTCTCTTTTTTTTTTTGGGAAGATGTAGGTCTTGTAAGAAGTAATTCAATCGATCGTCTTTCTTTTCATTCCGATCATGCAAGGAATATCATAATGAAACACTTATCACACGTAATTACACAGTTAAAAATCTTTCGATCGCGAAGCATGCACCATCCACTGGACGGTACATGTTGCCGGAAGTTGGGGTGCACTGGTGGCTTTCACAAAGCGATGCAGTGGCTATCAGCTGTCAAGCCATGTGCAGATGTCTGTTCAGATCCCGCAAGCACGAGGTGGTGGCATCCATTTCATACTTGACACCCAAGAAATTCGTGTTGAAACACATGTTTACCTAGTCCCAATGGCTGATGCATAGCCGTTGCAACTGCAGGTCCAGTGAAGTGTTTGCATAGAGCCTCACCTGCCCTATATGTGTGAAAAAGTTTTTAAATAAGTTAAAAAAGCATAAACAAAAAATATGGAAAAGTATCAACAGGAAAAACTTGTATATTTATTTGTTCATACACACCATGTGTGTCTTGTAAATAGAATAGTTTTTAAGTTTTTCACCTGCCACTAGCTATCCAAGTCAGAATAGTTTGTAAGTGTATATATATCTAGCTTACAGTCTATCATAACTGTTATTGTAAAAAACTTTGCTATTTGGGGTGTTGAAATTAGATTCTAAGTGCGCACAGTCCATCAGAATTATTGTAATAGCTATGCTATTGGGACTGTGATATTTAAGTTGTAATAAAGGAACTATCTCCACATTCGTTTTTAGCGTAGATTTATATTAAAAAATTCCAACCAGTGTTACTGTTGTAGAGTGTAAGTTAAAAGTATCCTTGCATTTCAATAGCACAGTCAATTTCTACCTCAAGAATACTATATTGTACTTAAAAAACTACATTGTACCTCAAGAATTATATTGCATCTCAAGATTTATATTGTATTTGTGTGAACTGAATAAACAAAAAAAATTCGTCACCATACGCCTTTGTTGCTATTTACAAAACATCTATCTGCTATTGCATCATTATATACGTAGAAGGGCTGTGCAGGTCACAAATGACATCAGTTTTTCTGAAGATGAGATGAAGATTAAGATGGGAGATAACAAAATATATAGAATGGTTGTATGGAATTATGCTTATCATGCAGCACGAATTGGGTTATGGAAGCCTGAGGCATGTGGATGTGTCCACTTCCAAAAATATATAGCAGACTTGTCTAAAATTACATCTAGGAAAACCACAGACATGGTTAACTGGTAAAAACTGTATACCGCAATAGTGGGAACATGGTTGAAAAAGACCACAGAGGTTGTGAGGTAAAAATTCATTTATTTCTTATCCAGCTTAAAAGCAATTTTACATTTTCATAAGCAGGCACTGCAACACTATTTTCACACATACTATTCTTCTTCTTCTCCTTGAGTAGCTGGTGACCAGGATACCCGCTGAATTCCAGGTCTTGAATAGCAGCAAATTTGAAGATTCGAAGTATCCATGACATGATGGCGACATCACCATATCTTTATAAGGCATGCCAGGATCATCCCAGTGAATTTCGTGGTAGAAATGTGCTAACCATTCTGCACTCTTCCATGTTTTAGCGCACTTGACATCCTTGAAAGACCTCAGTGATGTAATGCTTGCTGAGAATGCCTCTATTATTCTGGCATATTTTGTGTATGCCATATCTTTAAATATGATCTGTCTACATTCATCATCATTAAAACTATGAAGTAAATAAATAGGTCATTAAAAAAGTAGTAGCATCTTACTTGGCTACAGAACAGACATTATTGTTATTGATCTTTTCAGCTATACACCAAATACAATGCATCATAACTGATGGCGGTCGATCAGTGTGGCATCATGCATTCGAGTCATAGTGCTTAAAGTGGGGTTCATACTTTGAAATACGTCAGGTGGCAAAAATGTATATATCAGATAGTAATGATACAAGTTATTTAGGGAACATGTAGTAATCAAAAGTGTTCATGCGGCGAGTCCTCTTAATCAATACATATCTGAGAGTACATTAGACATATTTCTTGATTTCACCCGCTCAAACACGCTGTAAGGAGTAACATTCTCTTTTCCCAGCGAATCCATAGTCCTCAAAGTTAACTGTCGTAACATATTGAGGAAGTAAGAGCTGTAAAATATTTTTTCTAATGTGTGATTACAGCTCTGTTGTTGAACAAGCAGAGTTGATCAATGACTCTCCCTCTTTGATAGTGATAACTTAAGCATGACCATACTTTGCACAATACACTCACTACCACACCTTAGAACTACGTCAATACCTTACTCACAGACATCCCGCACGCACTTAAAGTTGAATAACTGAATGACGACGGATTCATAGAGACTATTCTGTTACATACAATTGGTGCACTGAAACCGACAAGCAGGAGTCTACTGTACGTTTGTAATAAAGCATTCTTTGGATTCAGGCCTATAGGAGGTTTTTACAAAACATGGTATTCCTTTTTGAAAATTCAGCTTCTGCACACACATGTTATAGGATATAAACAGGTCTGTATCATTAAGTCACCGTTTCTCGCACATGTAACAATAAAAATCTTTGTATGATCCTGTAACAGGCTCTTTTGTTTTTCTTGACAAACTCAACTTTGCCAGCTGCAACAACAGATCCTTCTCATGGTGATACTCCTCCTGCTGCAAAGTGTTATACAGGTATGGTGCTCGGCAACAGGAACTTAAAAATGTGCTTACACTACAACAATTTTAAGGTTTCTCCACCCATCTGCAAGGCCCATGAACATTAACCCCGAATGGGCATACTCTAGTATATATTGCACTCACAATGATTTGTCAGTCAGAGGAAATTTGTGTGATCTGGGTGGTGGAACGTACTGACACAAACCCTGACTTGCCAGTCTGGACCTATAAAAGATGCCACTGTTTGTTGGCTGGATTTACAAGTATCGAAAATACGAAAAGGTTTTGTGCCAATAAACCGAAAGGACACTAGGACTTTTTTAAATTGTAATTAAATTCTTTATTGATCGACAAATAGGTGATGGCGGGAGTCTTTTTTGCTGTGTGAGAAGGGCACCCAGCTGGTGCGAGTGTGGAGGTATCATAATTTTTTTTTATACACCTGTAATTGAAATTCAAAAATGTTATGTTGCTGCTTGAATGTAAAGGTACCATGACTTATGTTCCGACATATCACCACACGTTTGTGGGAAGCAATCAAACTACTATTCACGTAAACACAAAAAACAAAAAAGTTATGTATGTCCAGTCATAAGGGAAGGATAGATTTGACGTGGTGAATTGTGATTTCAACGCACTGAGAAGTATATTCGAACATAAGGGGTGATAGATTCTTTTCGTAAAGGGCTGCACATATAACAATACAAGGGAACAACTGGACCTGCTACAGTGTACAAACAGGACGGGCAATACGGCTGTAACAAATCGTCCAGTCATTGGCAGGCCTAAGCTTGTCCTCGCGTTTTCCTTATGCACTATCGACAGAGATGTTGGTTACAGTACATCAACTCGTATTGGTGATATATTTCCAACCCTTTTGTCTGTGGGAGCATTAGTGCCAGACGCCTGTGCTTGATAATACTTGTTTGACAGAGTCTTGGCAGGATGCACCACCTTCTGGAAGCACTGACTGGAAAACTTAAATGTCAAATAATTTACTAGAACTGAAGAGAATCGTGACACGTAGATGGTGTGACTGTGGGAATACCATAATTTTTCGGGTACTGTTTGTCTGAAATGTGTATATTTTGATGTTCCAGCTTGTATAGAGAAAATGATTGAGTGTGCTGTTGCGAGGGAGGTATGTATTTGACATGGAAAACTAAAGTAGCCATAAGGGGAATGAAAGATTTTTTTACATGGAAAATTATGTGCACTATAGATATTGAGATTTGATTCAGAAGCACGACCACCAAGAGGAGACATTTCCAGTACATGTCAGACTGCAGCAGCAATCCTAATATTTAATTGTAGTTGCACTGATAAATATGTGCCAGGTTTCCAATATTCTTGTGAGTCTGGAGATGGTCATAGAAAGTGTAACAACAACCAAGCAATTTTGGACCAGAAACTGCATCTCAGCAAACACCTTTGTCGTGGCTGGGAATTTCCCAGCCTCTGTACACCACTTCAGAGTGTCTGAGAAAGCTTCCGGCTTTTGACGAATTGGCTCACAGCTCCCCTTGGATGGGTGAATAGTGAACTATACCCAATTTGTAATGCGTTGTCTTCAGGACAGTGTGTGTCATGTGCATACTCGGTGGAAATTTGAGAAGATTCAATGCAACGAGTGTTTGCACTGGGGGCATTGATAGCATTCGAACTTCTATCGCTCAGTTCCTCTCTCTGGCTGACACATTCTTCCACAGCTGCAGTCATGGACCACATTTATGGCGGCAGTTTCCTCCGTCGGCATTGCACTGCAGCACGGTGAGTATGTGGCATGTACTTGACGAGTAGGCCACTTTTGTGAGGTTTACCTTTCAGTGGAATATGGCAATCTGTACAAAATAGTTTTTTCGCTTAAAGTCTCGTCTGCAGAAAAAAATGGCGGACAGTGCTCCCACACCGGCAGCAGCAGCAGTTTCGCAGGTAAATTCAGTAAGAACCAATCAGAATGATCTGTTCATTCATAAGACATCCTTTGTGCTGGGACATAGGGCCTTCTAAAGACTGGTTCGAACAAGATGGGGGCAAGGTATCTACAGAAAGTTCTGAGAGTAACGTGATGTCTTCTTTCTTGACGTGTTGAAAGGCCAATTGAAGCAGACTATCCATCTCTGGTGTTATTCTGTCCCTCATCCACCACTGTGACATAAGGACATCTCCAGACCATCACATGCAGGACACCGAAAATTCCAGCCATTTTTCTCTTCTGTGGGTTAGTGCTTTGAATTCTTTTTGCTTGTTCTGGTTTTCCCATCTGTGCTTAGACAGAGCTCTCTTTCCAAACAACTAGAATGCTTTTATGATTAACGGTGTTTTCACAAGCATGGACAGACATGATGAAGTCTTTTAGCGATGAGAACAAGGGTGAACCATTACTGCTTCTGAGACAAATGTCAAAAGCAGGATGTTACGATTTCTGAGAATGGTAACATGTGACGGACGGGCTGTCGCATTAGGATCGCTAAGAAGAATGCATTCTGTGCTATTCTGGAATATTTTCATAAACAGTTTATGAAAGCATTGCAATAGAGTTCCACAGCGCTTTGAGAGGGATACTTGTAATGGCAGTATAACTCTGACAACATTTTAACTGCACCTGCAAGGGTGAACCACCATGCAGACATCTTGCTGGACCTGCAGGTACAAATGCTATCTGTCAGCCACAGTGGATAGGTAAACACGTGTTTCGACAGGTATTTCTCAGATGTCAAGTGTGTAAGGGATGCTGCCACCTCATGTTTGTGAGATCCAAATGGACACCTGTGTGTGGCTCGGCAGCTGACTGCCACATCCTTGCTTTGCAGGAACCATTAGTGCACAGTGTGTGCAGTGGCGTTCTGTGCTTTGTGATCAAAATTACGTGTGATAGGTGTTTCATGACAGTACACATTGCCTGTTTGTAATAAAAAGAAAGGCGATCGATTTGATTACTTCTTACAAGACCTGCATCATCCCAAAAAGCAGAGAATGATGAGCAAGAGATATTCAACCCCAGAAAACCGATTTTTTTTATAAATAAACAATATACCCTTGAATTTCCTGTCATGAGATCCTTCCTCTCCACCACAGGGCCACCAATTTCCACGTAGAGGAGGGGAGGGAGAAAGGAGAGGGGGGCAGGTGAGAGGGTTTACCAGAGGACAGGGGTTTATTTATTAATTGATCAATTAAATTAAGTAGTTGATCAGATTGGTAAGAGTGAGAGGGGGCTATTGGATAACTCAGACCTGAAAGTGTACCTGTGTCAATGAGTGCAACGGGTTGGGTTGGAGGTTTCCTGAAGGGTGGTCAGGTGGGGTGCAGGGGGGAGGGGTTGGGGGTGGGGGAACAATAGTTTAAGGGCCTGTCAATGGAGAGGGTAGTTTATCCCCAGGGGTCATTACCTGTCAATCAAAGGAGAACAATAGGTTTGCCCCTGAGTACATACTTGCCTCTGATGCAGACAAACCACATTAACAAAATGCACTGATGCCCCTGTTGCCCTGCTACTAGTGTTTAATGACCCATGATTAGAGACAGAGCATGAGCTCAGGTTAGGAGCGGATGGAGAAGGAAATCAGACGTGCACTTTCAAAGGAATCACCCTGAAATTTTCCTGAGGTTTTGTAGGAAAATTATGGAAAACCTAAATCATGATGGCCGAACGCTGGTTTGAGCCATTGTCCTCCAGAATGCGAGTCAGGAGTATTAACTACTGCGCTGCCTCACTGTGTGGTTTTTGTGCGAAAGGTAGAGACTCAACGACCGAGCATTTGCTAAGTGGACAGAATCATTGTGTCGCAAGGTGGAGACATCAGCAATCTGGAAGCAGTGTGTGACAATAACGAGAAAGATACGTCGACGATGTACAGAAGAGCGAAAATTCCATTTCTTTGAGTGAAAACGGATGACGTTTTGTGGGTGACCTTCTCCTCTTTAACTGTTTCCAGTTTTGTTTATGGAGCAGATAATTCAAACCGATTGGTGACAGTGTAGCAACAGTTTGCAGTGCTAGTTTTCTAGCCCAATTATAGGATCTGAGATTCTCGAAAGTAACTGTCACGCCCGACAAAGTGAGGCTGCGTCCCTGCTGCAGTTTCGTAGAATTATGTACAGCAGTGGATAGAAACAACACAGGTCCGCCGACAAACTTTAACTCAACGTGCTCTGTGAGACGTACAGCAACTTCCCCGGCTACCACGATCTTCAGACGTGACTGCAACCGAGCACATACGGGCTATGACGGGCGAGAAGACACTCGTGTGACTAGTCAACAAGAACTCTTACAGACCTACATGAACAGTCGAGGAGGGGTGGAATAATATATCCCAGGATAGTATTCCCCACTTGTACTATCAGTTGGATGCCAAAGAGAGAGTCTGCATTGCCGCCTGTGGAGGCTATACCAAGTACTAATATTGGGGGTTTCAGCATGGGTCGATACCTGGTACCTCATAACCGCTAATGCTATTGACCTGTAAATGTAATCATAAGTATTATTTCAAGAACAAATCTCGAGTGAACGGGAAACCGCTAAAAGGGTGTACTAACTTTTTTCGGCCGTTTAGCGTGATAGTTAAAGTTCCTGATGGACTTGTTCATTTAAATGTGGATCAAGAACAGTCTGTTAATCTCTGCATCAAGCGATGCTTTAACAGTCAATAACAGTTGTAACTATTCCAGCAATCCTGTGGCAAAGATCTGTATCAAAGTTAAGTAAACCTTTTTTTCATTTGTATTTTGAAGTGAACTAATATTTCATGTACTCTGATGTGATGAGCCTTCTCCCAGATCAATCAGAGAACCCACAGTTGTGCCAGACGAAAGTAGTTTCGTCTGTCACAACAGGCACATTACCTCAAATATTCAGTTTAGAGTACTGGACACTGAGTTCCATGGGACTTGACACAGGCTGAGAAAGAATCTGTAATTGACTTTTGTAAATCGAGAATAAAGATCCAGATTTTTAGGAGAAACTGGTGAATCATGATGAAACGTGGTGTCCCTATTACACACCTAGGAAGAAAGTCTAATCCATGCAATGGAAATATCCCAGGTCCAAGAAATTCTGTGCTGCTCCATCTGCAGGTAAGCAGAAGATCTAAGTGTTTTGGGACACGTTTGGCATACTGCGAATCGACTGGCTGTCACTAGGAACAACTGTCAACAGCAGGGTGTCCTGTGATGCCCTTACACACATTCGATACCATGAAGGACGCACTGCAGGGTGATAAGTTTGGTCAACAATAAAGAATTGCAAGCAGTTGTCCACGAATGGGTGGGTAGTGCCGCAAATAACGATTCTGTGACGCTGTAATGAATGTTTCAGGGCGGTGGCAGTGGTGTATTGACATTAATATGAACTCTATCGAAAGAAACCATGTACACTGAATCGTGTTCTTTTATAAAAAAAATATAGAAAACTACTATTGTAAATCATTTCCAAACGTTGCTCGTACTGTGCAACATGCTATATCAGCTACACTTGTCTTACATTTCTATGGCGGAACATTGCAATCACATCTGTATGCTATCAAGTGAAAAATCCCTGGTAGTTTCTCCAGTAGTACCCGGACAGGTAGTGTATTCTTCAATTAGTTGGAAAGCTTTTTATAATTGTGTGTCGCTATTTTAATAACTCTGCTATATTTAGGACACGAAAGGTTCATCTGAGAGGCAGAGTTACACAGCGGTGTAACCTGATGTGGTGTGAGTCGCGTACCTTGAGATGGATGCGCACCCTGGTGGCCCCCAGCGTGGTGAGCAGCTGCGCCAGGCACAGGTCGGCGAACAGCTCGTAGCCCATGTTGTCACACACCAGGTCCACCGTCACGCAACCCGCTCCAGACTGCAGCACTGTCCACACCTGTTGCGGGCGCACACAGCGATAAAAACAAAATGTTCAAATGTGTGTGAATTTCTAAGGGACCAAATAGTTGAGGTCTTCGGTCCCTAGACGTACACACTACTTAAACTAACTTATGCTAAGAACAACATACACACCTATGCCCGAGGGAGGACTCGAACCTCCGTGACATGGTGCCTCAAACCGTCCGGCCACTCCGCGCGGCAATAAAAACAAGCTCCGTTATAGATGTGGAATATCGATGTATCGACTTTATGGGAAATATCATGAGTGATATCTATGCTAACGATAGATCGGATGTAAAATATTGGTATTTTCGAGATATTGGATTTGTATATATTACAAAGGGTGATTCTTGCTTGAAAACAAAACAGAACTTACATGTCCAAAAACGGAATATTATTTAAATTTGTTTCAAGAAACATCTGAGACTGCTGGTTTACAAATGTTTATAAAGAAAATCAACTTTCTAGATAACATAAATGTCATTGCTTTTAAACTAAAGAAAATTTATAGAGCAGGTTAATTTCGGTAAACCTATACCTGTGCAGATATTAGAGAGAAAACAGTTGACAGAACTCGTCTAAAAGAGAGATTATGATTATAGAACATGTCTTAAGTCATAAAGGAATAGCTGATTTAGTAATTAAGTGACGCTGTTGGTAATTAAAGGAAGCTGTAGGGAAAAATTTGTAGATGGAGATGAAGCCTTGAACGCAGTAAGCAGGTTAGAATGTATGTAGACTGCAGTAGTAATGCAGAAATTTGCGCGTAGTAAATAAGTGTTGGAGAGCTGCATCAAACCAGTCTTCTGAAGACCACAACAACAACAACAACAATAACGTGCTTTAACACAGGACTAAACAAGAAAAAAAAAAGAAACTGACGAGCTAAAAAGTCGAAGGCACCCTAAGGCTGCTGTGAAAAAATACAAAAGTGGAAACGCTACGTGTAAAATTCTTTTGTGTCAGGATTTACTAAGAACTAAAACGGAAGGACACCTTAACAAGTTGGTAACGGAGCTCTGTTTGCTATCTTCTTACATTTGAAGCGTCTTTCATTCTAGAATGAATTTTTCACTCTGCAGCTGGGTTTCTGCTAACATGAAACTTCCTAGCAAATTAAAGCTGTGTAAAGAACCAATACCTGAACTCGGAACCAGTGTCCGTACAATCTCTCATTCTGTTCGCCACCAGACAAAAAAGTTAATTTATTTTGGATTATTTCAAGCCCCATTGTCTCCAAAATCGTCTTATGACGTCACATTGCGATAGGTGGATAATTGCAAATCTTTTAAAAGGCATAAAGATCTCGTAAATGTGGCAAAAGGGCAGAGGTGTTTGAGTGGTGGAGGGGGGGGGGGGGGGGAGGGAGGCTGGAGGTTAACTCAAATTAGTTTCTTGGCGAATGACGAAATAGTTTCTGAACTTCACAGTAAAAGGCTCTGAGTAGACTTACTACTAGTTAGTATCCATTACGTTTTCTGGTTTATTTAAATTGATACCCAGTTAATACACTACTGGCCATTAAAATTGCTACACCAAGAAGAAATGCAGATGATAAATCGGTATTCATTGGACAAATATATTATACTAGAACTGACATGTGATTACATTTTCACGCAATTTGGGTGCATATATCCTGAGAAATCAGTTCCCAGCACAACCACCTCTCGTCGTAGTAACGGCCTTGATACGCTTGGGCATTGAGTCAAACAGAGCTTTGATGTCGTGTACAGGTACAGCTGCCCATGCAGCTTCAACACGATACCACAGTCCATCAAGAGTAATGACTGGCGTATTGTGACGAGCCAGTGGCTCGGCCACTATTGACGAGACGTTTTCAATTGGTGAGAGATCTGGAGAATGTGCTGGCCAGGGCAGCAGCCGAACATTTTCTGTATCCAGAAAAGCTCATACAGGACCTGCAACATGCAGTCGTGCACTAACCTACTAAAATGTAGGGTTTCTCAGGGATTGAATGAAGGGTAGAGCCACGGGTCGTAATACATCTGACATGTAATGTCCACTGTTCAAAGTGACGTCAATGCGAACTAGAGGTGACCGAGACGTGTAACCAATGGCGTCCCATACCCTCACGCCAGGTGATACGCCAGTATGGCGATGATGATATACGCTTCCAATGTTCGTTCACTGCGATGTCGTCAAACACGGATGCGACCATCATGATGCTGTAAACAGAACCTGGATTCGAGCTGATAGTCCATGCTGCTGCAAACATCGTCGAACTGTTCGTGTAGATGGTTGTTTACTTGCAAACGTCCCCATCTGTTGACTCGGGGATCGAGACGTGACTGCACGAACCGTTACAGCCATGCAGATAAGATGCCTGTCATCTCGACTGCTAGCGATACGAGGCCGTATTACCCTCCCGAACCCACCGATTCCATATTCTGCTAACAGTCATTGGCTCTCGACCAATGCGAGCAGCAACGTCGCGACACGATAAACCGCAATCGCGATAGGCTACAATCCGACCTTAATCAAAGTCAGAAACGTGATTGTACGCATTTCTTCTCCTTACACGAGGCATCACAACAACGTTTCACCACGCAACACCGGTCAACTGCTGTTTGTGTATGAGAAATCAGTTGGAAACTTTCCTCATGTCAGCAAGTTGTAGGTGTCACCACCGGCGCCAACCTTGTGTGAATGCTCTGAAAAGCTAATCATCTGCTTATCACATAATCTTCTTCCTGTCGGTTAAATTTCGCGTCTGTAGCATGTCATCTTCGTGGTGTAGCAAATTTAATGGCCGGTAGTGTATGTCTGTCTGTCTGTCTGGCGAGGCAACACGTGTGTTCGATCTGCGAAGTCTTTTTTCTATAGAGTGTGGTGGCAGCTGCCCTAACCTGCCCTTCGGTAGTTACTCGTTTGTTTACCAGTTAATCTAAGTCTGCTTTTTGGTTTTCTGCTTTTTGATTTACATACATCTGAGGCTATGTCATATCTTCACTTGACTTTATCACAGTTTGTTTCCAACTGGTATTTGTTTGAAAATAACTAGTTCCTGCTTCACGTAATCCTTGAGTACCATGCACACCATGTTGATTTCTGCGCCCATTTACCAACCCCCACACGGACCCTCTACCATCTAATTACGTCTAAATTTCTACCCCTTCTCATCCACAGTGAACATTTCTGTATATTCTGCATTGTTTGCAAACTAGACTCGAATAACCCCATTGTTTTCCCTCTAATCACCAATCTTGGTGTGCTGCCATGCCTATTCCGAGACATCCCCTCGCCCTATACCTACATACACTCCATACCCTATCCTAATGCAACTTTAACTGACCCTCTCATCCAGACAATGAAATTCGCTCCGACATATAACCATGGTGTCAACTACAACTCTTCATCACCCCTCTAAGCCAGTTCGAATCCTGGTGGTGGACAGAAATTTCACTGCTAGTATTTGGTCAGCAAATGAAGGAGAGATGGTGGTGCAAAGTTCTTGATCATCAGTTTTTGCGCCAGTGTCTGCAGTGTCACATGAAGTGAGGGCATGTGGCACTGTTGATGGTGATCCACCTACTGTAAGGGGGTGCTACACTCAGTGCTGTTCGAGAGGCATAGACTATGTACTGTCATCAGGTTTCATTTCATCCCACCCCTTCTCTCATTATCGTACAGCACAAACATGATACTACACTATACACACATTCACTACACTCATCTATGCTCCACATATACACATACAAAACAGTTCTTACATACCCCCAAAGAAAGGGGCCACTGTGTGTAGAGGAAGAACTTCCTTTCTGGTAGCTGGCTGGACCCACTCTGTGGGATATCCAGCTAACAATGTCGTGCCACGTTAACATCTTTAGCCATCTCACTCCCCTGTTCATCTATCCGCATTCCCTCCCCTCTTGATACCATGATTCTACATATGCACCATGACTCCACCTCACTTTGTCTTCTCACTATTCATTCCAGCATATACCTTTATCTCCAAATATATACTCAATGGACCTCTATCTTTATACCCACTCTCTTCAACCCTACAGATCAGCTTTTCACCTCATCAAAACATTTTCTTTTGTACAGTGCAGACGCTTCAGTGAACCTTCAGTAAACATGCCGTGTTCCTTTTTAAGAGATTGTCGCCGTTCCTGCAACATGTTTTGAATATTTATTTAAATTTTCATCTTTACCATTTAGTCTTTTGACTTTAATTTAAACAACAAAGAAAATTAACAGTTTAATTTTATGTTAAACTCAACAAAATTAACCTTTTTATAGATTTTAAAAAATCTGTAAATTTTTTCAGTCTTTAATTACAATTGTTCCGTCTTTATTTATATTTTTAAAGGTTTTGACTGACAGGTAGATTTTTGGAACATGGTTTTTGCTCATGTATTGTGACACTTCTGGAGACCAAAAATCACCTCTGTAGGAACCAACATGGGTTCTGAAAGCAACGATTGTGTGAAATCCAGCTCTTTCTGTTCGTCTGCACGACTCAGAAAGCAGTACATGCATGGGCCTGGGGCAGGACTTCTGCAAGACAAACGATACAGTTCAGTCCTTTCGCCTAATGAAGAAAATACGAGCGTACACAACGTGAGACAAATTTTGTGACAGGATTGAAGGGTTTTTAGCAAACAGAGCACAGCATGTCACTCTCAACTGAGAGAATCTTCACTCGAAAATGTAGCTTCAGCAGTGACTGAGGATTGCTATAGCACTATTAGTTTTTCACAATATACACAAATGACCTAGCAGATAATGTCGGAAGTTCCATAAGTTTTCAGGGATAATGCTGTTGTTTATAGAGAATTCACAACGCTAGAAAATTGTAGCAAAATGCAGGAAGACGTGCAGATGATCGGTGATTGGTGCTCGGGAGCAGCAGTTGACCCTCAGTATAAACAAATGTAGAGTAAGTAATGGAACAATGGAACAACCTGTGTACCCCCCCCCCCCCGCTTTCCATTGTTGCCAGATGTAACCAAGATGGCAACGATGACATCATCAAAAATGGCGGCATGTAGACTTGGCAACAGCACATGATGTCAGCCAAGATGGCGGCTATGACGTCAGCCGATGACGCAAGTACCGTTCTCCAAGATGGCTTTTGGCGGGAGAGTCCCACGTCCCCCTCCCCCAGGAAAGTGGTGGGAAGTTCAAATTAAAACAGGATAATGCATCACACGACGGTTATCTCTACTAACCTATGAAAAGTAGCAGGAAGTTAAGTCACTTGGGCTACCCCCACTAACCTAAGTCATCTGATCGCCACTTATCCTATGAACTGGCACCAAGTTTGAATTTAAGCTATAAATAGAGGTCAATTCGGATATCTCTACTTAGCTAAAAAAAATGGTGCAAAAGAAAGGACACTTGGACTAACCTCAGTTACCCGACCACCACCTCCTCCTCCTAAGAATTCATGGGAAAAGGACTAGGACATAACTCTTTATTTAAACAATTTCATGCAGTACAGCCATCCAGTGTGTTCACCATAAGCTCCAGACTCCAACTCACTTAGTACACAGCGCCACCACCAGAGGGCGCTGTCGTCCAAGCTGGGGGCCATGATGTCAGTTGATGACACAAGTACAAGTACTGTTAGACCTGTGACGTCACAGAAGCACTGATAGGGTTCCAAACCCAAATCGAAGACGACGGAGATGGGAAATTCCAAAACTACCATTCCCCCCTCCCAGGCAGGATATTCAGATTTTGTCAGATTTTTAGGAGTGCCATGCACACCTGGACTTGGAAGGAAATAGTTAAAGTGTCCACCACGATCCTCAACCGACCGCCACGTCCCCTTACCAACACATGTTGGCAGACTAATGTGCACTATCGTGTACTAACGAGCACAGCGCTTGATGTCATCCAAGATGGCGGCCGTGAAGTCAGTTGATAACGCAAGTGCCACACCCCCATGGTGAAAAATTTGAATTTTGGCGGGAAGATAGGTCAATTGTGCTACCTCTGCCACCCCAAGAAAATGGCGCGAAAGAAAGGACACTTGGACTACCTCCACTAACCTAAGTCAACAGACCGCCACCTCATCCAAGGAAATCGTGGAAGAAGGACTCAGCTTGCACTGGGCTGGTGGAGAGAGGAAGGGGTGTACTTTATTTATTTTGGAACAATTTATTTAGGGATGGAGTATATTTATTACACTGATACAAAACACACGGTCTGACATGCTTGGGGTCACGTCACACAAGCCTACAGACACGTGAACCACAAAAAGACTCTGCAAACGTGCTAGTTCATCGTCAACTGTCGAAATCATGCACCAGTCTTTATTTAAACAATGGAGTCACTACCGCCATCCAGTGTGTTCGCCACAAGGTCCAGAGGCCCTCTGACCTAGTGCACAGCTGCACCACCACCAGAGTGCGCTATCATCCCTCTCATCTGTACGACCACTTTCTCTCTATCGCCATTCTAAAGGGATACCTCTGGCGTACAATACCGACGTCACAGATCGTGCTGTTCCACCGCTCATGACGTGTGTGTCACGCTCACAGTGACGTATGTGTGTGTGACGCGCATACAGATGTCACAGATTGTGCTATACAAAAACAGTTTCACCACTCTTAAATAATTCAGCACACTGTTGTGCGGACACGAAATCAACTTGTAAACCGGTCCAAATAACACTTAGCACACGTTATGTCCAGACACATATTTTATGTTCGAAGTTTGGTCCACCAGCAGAGAGGACTGGCTCCTGGGAGCCGTCCGCGAGTCACGCATACACTCTCCGAATGTGGTTGTGACTGGATACAGTAGAGTACAGTGTTATATTACGCATCCCGATCAGTGCATTTGGGCTGGGTGTTGGCAGCTGTGCTACATTTATGGGAAATTTTAGAACACAGAACGAGAGGTTATGTCATGATCGCATGGATAGATCTGACATAAAATCGATAGAATTGTGAAAAATGACGAGGGAATAGTATAAATTGACCAAATATACACCGAAATTCGGGTAAATTGAGGAAGTACTTGAGTATCTTTTGGTTCGCACCGAACAATTTGTACATGGGAATAAGTATGCGGCAACAAGAGCAATCCGAGAAAACGTCGACATCGAAACGAAGGGAATGAGGGAGTTGGTCAAGTGTTTTCCGTCGAGGCAGCATTAACCTGTATGTCTATTGAGGTAGCAGTGAAACTAGCGAGTTGAATACTGTACTTGATGCTTTTCAGGAGGACAGAGATCCATTCACCTCTAAACTCACTTGCATTTTCGTTAATGGTTAACAGAGAGTGGATGAAGTGATCGTTTCAAATGGAGCTGTAATGAGGTACCATTTAATGGTTGACTAATGCATTCTAGAGAAGGAGAAGTTGCTGCAGGTCAATTTTTCCATTGTTCTGTCCGGAAACATCAGTCGGGTGACATAGCCTGCTTTCTAGTCGTATAAAGCCACGTGTTCTGTATGTGGTTATAGCAATGTCTACTTGCGATCGTTAACAGTAAACCTGTCGGTCATCAGAGGACTTCCATCTCATGCGTGATGAAACTTGACACATTTCTCTAAACAAAGTTTGATTTATGCGACCTACTCCATCCCCCCCCCCCCCCCCCCCCCTTCCGTCGCATCTTGGGTGTAAAATCGAGACTTCAGCGTCATAACTAAGTTGACGATAGGAGCTTGTGAAGCATTGCAATCCCCGTGTACACATTTGCCTGATAGATGTTCTGTTTACAGAGTTAGTGATGGAAGGACTTGTAATTTTCACATATCGGATTCTGCTGCTACGCGTTAATCTGTTTCCTTGTGGGATGTATCCACCGCTACTAACGACCATTTCATATAGGCCTGATGCAGGCGTTGTATAATTTCTGAACCGTGATCGGTTGTGAATAGTGGACACTAAAGCCATATTGTGCTTGTATCGTGCAGAGCAAGTGTTTTATGGAAGTAGTTTTTTTTCGTTTTACGGTTCGATAACGTAGTTTATCGTAGAGAAACCGGGAAGAAGGACGTATGTCATGCGCTTGAAATATATTTCTCACAATTAAATTTTAACAACGCTACATTCTATATGACTGATAGGTCGGAAACGCAGGCGATCTAATCTTATAGCCTGTTTTATGTGCAGAACGTTGTACCGTTGGGAGTGTGTGTGTTATGTTCTCTCTTGCCAATACCTTCCAAGTACCGATCCTAGACTCTAGAACAATACTTTAGAGTTCATAGCTCTGTTGATTTACGTAAAAATGCGTCGAACTACATCCATCTGGAGCTCCATCGCGCATAAAAATCATTCGTTTCTTGTTCTTCTTAACTGCCTGCTATTATATCACGGCACTTTGAAATCTGTTACTGTACATCGATAGGGGTGCTAAGTTCCTCGACATGGGCGTAGCTGAAGATGGCTGAGGACTCGGAAAGCTCTATTCATTCACGAGACGTGAAGTGTAGGGGTCTTCTTCTGCTCGGTTGCAGATTAATTCGCTAACAGTGCTGCAGGGCGGGTTGGTCAATGACAGTGTGAGGAGGGTCTTTCACTCTCTAATACTTCCGTAAGACTGTGAGAATGCTCTGCGACTCCCATACGCAGAGAGATATATCGTAAATTAAACACTATGCTGGGATAGAAATACGTGGAGTGCTGTCTCTTATACTTTGATGATTTATGGTTCAAAAATTAACACTGAATGGGTGTACTGCACAGTCATCTATCCATGTTAGCAATGATACTCGCAGAGTGGAGAAGGGATGATTTAGCTATGATACTGAAATTGAGGAGACGTGCTGTCACATGATTGGCCTGTGTTGAAGTTATTGTAAAACTGTGAAAATTATTCACGGTATCAGCTGTGATGCTTATTACTAGAGTACATCAATGGTGTCTTGTCCACCCTTTCGTACACTGGCACGTTGTTGGCTACCACATAATGATTGACTGATATCGCTTGTTTGAGTTGAGGAAAGGGTTTTTCTGGATGGACTGCACCTTCTGGGATGGATAGCCCTAAAACACTGATCGCGTACAAGAGTGCAGTATGAGCATTCAGTCGAAAGGGAACGCTGAGCCATCAGCTATTCCGTCACTGTGAGAGACGAGTCTAAATGTAGAGCTCGTGAATCACCTTCGGACTGTAGTTTGGAAACCTATGCAAATGCCGTAAAACTCTTCTGTTTTCCTTTTGTTGTAACTGTCTTTTATTTTATGTCAGTCGATGTGTGGCGTGTTATGCTATCCACTGTAAAAAGGTGATTTATGCCATGCAATGTCTAGCTTCCTGCGAAATGCCGTGGATCGGAACTCTTAATGTTAGTTTAGAACCTGGCATAGGCCTCGAAGTCATGGAAGACAAACATAGTGTTTGGCATTGTACAAAAGCGTGTTAGAAAACAGTGTTTCAAACAACTAAACAGGACCAGAGGGAGCGCTTCTTGCGATTTAGTATAGTCTGTGGGATGTGATCATTTGCTTAGAGTATAGGTGGTCAAACATTAAAGTGGGCTGTGTAGTGCCTGTATATTTAATAGGATTGTGCCACTCAGCCGGCAGTAGCAGCAGCAATTCGAGGTCTAAATTCGGTGAGGGATGGGGTATACCATTATGAATGCATAGAGGGCTGCATGCTGTGCTATTCTGGGGAGTATTGAGAAATCTCTTTCGCCGTGCTGGACCGCACCGCAGCTATGCGTCATTGCCCTAGCATCGCTGCCTAGGTGACTTCTATATCAGATGGAGTTAGTGAGGCTTTTATAGATCGCAATTTTTCTCTGTTTGGGGGGTAGAGAATTACGATGATAGTGTGTGGGGTTGATTGATTTGAATGGACACGGATCTGCTTCGGACTGTAATATCTGTATCTAGTTTGGATATGTACCTCACTGCACGCATTTCTGCCGAATGGTCAAAATACGGTCCTGTTGCACTAACTCAGGTCATTCTGTTTCTAAACGGGTTGCAGAAGGTGGTGGATATGTATTTCTCGGAATTCTGCTCAGTTCGACTTAAATTGGAAAGATCAAATGCGCAAAGCTGTAGAAATGGTATCAGTTGCAAGATGCGTAGGGGGTGACTAAAACCAGGTTGTAATTTTACTGTAGCAGACAGGTTCGAGGAAGTTGACTCGTTGTGAGATATGAGAGTGTCAAAAATAAGACTGAGTAGTCGTTGTAATCATTAAAGGAATTGTCAATAGGATCCAACGCAGGTATGTGCTTGAATGGGAAGACCTGATTCCAAATCGTGGACATCATTTCTAGCATACAGCGTAACACTAGAGATCTGAGAAGCTAGTGTACATTTTCTTGCGACCTCAATCAGCACATAATCTAGTACTACTGTTTGTCATCCTTCTCAATCTGTCGTCGTCTATAACTCGGTGGATATATCGCGGAACCTCTGATATGGTCTTGAGACAGAATAGGCTAGAAATACTATACAATTATCTACCTGAGGTGGTGTGAGGGAGTCGCAAATACCGCTTACATACAACGTTCCTTAGCTGAATCACTTTCAAAATGTGTTAATTTTATCACTAGATTGCATTGTGGGCTTATAATAGACATACCTATGATCGCCATCATGGTATTTGTCTGGAAAAAACTACCTCATTCAGTTATAATGTCGTACCTCGATTCATAAAGTGGGTATGGCTTTTAACGTGGATACTTGAGTGCACTTGTGGAATCAGGATCGATGGTGACAGTAACATGCAGTACTTGTTGCGATCAATTTTTTTTTAACATCTGGTCGATTATGTCTCTCTTTCTAAGACACAGTGGTAGGACTCCCAGGAAGAAATCTAAGAGACATGCACACCCATCATTGATCTTTGGTCAGTATTATTTCGCATTGTAGGTAATCAATTATTGACGAAGTATTATACTTAGTAGTAGGAGATGTGTGATTTGAGCATAGGGTTAATAAAGTATGTGTTTGTGTGAAGAAAATGACTATGTCCAGTCGTAAGGAGGGTATGTACTTGACTTGGAGTACTGTGATAGCAAAGGCAAGAGTATATCGAGTCATAAGAAAGGTAGTGATATTTATATTTACAGAGCCACTGCCGACAGCAGGGTGTATTACCGACACTTCGCTCATTGTCAACTGACATTCATTTCAGACAACAATTACGAGGTGCGTTCAAGTTCTAAGGCCTCCGATTTTTTTTCTCCGCACTGGAAAGAGATAGAAACATGCGCATTGTTTTAAAATGAAGCCGCGTTCATTGTCAATACGTCCCAGAGATGGCAACACCGTACAGCAGATGGAATATTACCTCCAGCGGCGAGAATGAGAACTGTTTCAAATACTTAAAATGGCGACGTTTTCCTTACTTGAACAGCGTGCAATCATTCGTTTTCTGAATTTGGGTTGTGTGAAACCAATTGAAATTAATCGACAGTTGAAGGAGACATGTGGTGATGGAGTTATGGATGTGTCGAAAGTGCGTTCGTGAGTGCGACAGTTTAATGAAGGCAGAACATCGTGTGACAACAAACTGAAACAACCTTGGGCTCGCACAAGCCGGTCTGACGACATGATCGAGAAAGTGGAGAGAATTGTTTTGGGGGATCACCGAATGACTGTTGAACAGATCGCCTCCAGAGTTGGCATTTCTGTGGGTTCTGTGCACACAATCCTGCATGACGACCTGAAAATGCGAAAAGTGTCATCCAGGTGAGTGCCACGAATGCTGACACACGACCACATGGCTGCCTGTGTGGCATGTTGGCAAGCAATGTTGACGCGCAACGACAGCATGAATGGGACTTTCTTTTCGTCGGTTGTGACAATGGATGGGACGTGGATGCCATTTTTCAATCCAGAAAGAAAGCGCCAGTCAGCTCAATGGAAGCACTCAGATTCACCGCCACCAAAAAAATTTCGGGTAACCGCCAATGCTGAAAAAATGATGGTGTCCATGTTCTGGGACAGCGAGGGCGTAACCCTTACCCACTGCGTTCCAAAGGGCACTACGGTAACAGGTGCATCCTACGAAAATGTTTTGAAGAACAAATTCCTTCCTGCACTGCAACAAAAACGTCCGGGAAGGGCTGCGTGTGTGCTGTTTCACCAAGACAATGCACCTGCACATCGAGCTAACATTACGCAACAGATTCTTCGTGATAACAACTTTGAAATGATTCCTCATGCTCCCTACTCACCTGATCTGGCTCCTAGTGACTTTTGGCTTCTTCCAACAATGAAAGACACTCTCCGTGGCCGCGCATTCATCAGCCTTGCTGCTATTGCCTCAGCGACTTTCCAATGGTCAAAACAGACTCCTACAGAAGCCTTCGCCGCTGCCATGGAATAATGGCGTCAGCGTTGTGAAAAATGTGTACGTCTGCAGGGCGATTACGTCGAGAAGTAACGCCAGTTCCATCGATTTCGGGTGAGTAGCTAATTAGAAAAAAAATCGGAGGCCTTAGAACTTGAATGCACCTCGTATAAGATAGGTGGATTTCGTGATCAAGTGGAACTTTGAGAAGATTGTGTATGGGGGTGGGTTTGTGCTGGACTGTTATTCCTTCCCATGTAAACTGTTCTGTTAACTGCGTCTGCACATTTCACGCCTTTATTTTTTGAGAGAAGATCGATTGTGGTGTGTGCATCTGGCATGTGGAAGACACGTTTGTCTGTTCTCTAGACATGGGAGAGACCTTAGTTGGCTTGTAAATTATAGGGATGATTTAGAATCTGTTACATCACAGGCATTGGTATTCAAGAGTGGAAATACAAGTTTCCTCTATTTATTTCTATGTACTCAGTGGTTTACAGCATGCTGAACCTCGCTAAAGTTTGGGTTTTGTCGAGAAATAATTTCCAGTCTATATCTTGGGAATTATGTTGCGTTAGCGGATGGTAGGATGCTGCCTAGTGCTTGATATCGAGAAGTACCACGAAAATGGTATAATATTATGGCGAACCATGCGAAAATACATGAGTTCTTGTAATCACCAAGTCTGGAGATGTGTGTAGAAAAGCGAGCAAGCAAGGAAGCAGGTTCAGAGTAGAAACAGTAATTTGTTTGTGCCGAGGGGAAACGATCCCGAATTTGTAGAACAGTTCTGAGAGTGATGTCGGTCCATTGAGGGGATGATTTTGTATAGTGGATATGAATTGTTTGTTTACTACATCGACACAGTATGCGGTGATATATTGCTGGGTTGGATGTCGGTTTCACACTCTAATATTCAAGCTACTGTCTTCAGTGGGAGAGCAGTGTAATTGAGTAACAGTCTTTCTGTATTTGACGATATGTATGGCACTTTGCGAGGTTTAGTTGTCAGTGCAATATGGTGATCAGTGTAAAATAGTTTATTGCTGCTGAATGTCAAGTCTGTAGGAAGAAAGAAAAGGCTGACAGGGCTTCCCTAGGGCTGAGGAGCATCGTGACATATAGCCGGTGTGAGTGTAGGCATAACATAATTTGTTCGGGTGCTGCACAGATAAAGAAGATAAGTGCATTGTTCGTGTAAAATGTGAATATAGTGTATTGTAAAGGTACTGTGGCCTATGTTGTAGCATGAATAGAGAAGATGAGTGTGTGTCCTATCATGAGGGATGTATAGATTCAGCACATAGATAACCACAAGGGTATGAGAGAGATTTTTTATGTAGAAAATTCTGCGCACTATAGTTATGAATATTCATTCCCGAACCAGAACCGTCAAGAGCTGAAAATACGTATACATCGATCAGTGTCAGGATGTTGCAGCAATCGTAATAACATTTAATTGTAGTTAGACTGGTAAATATGTTCCTGCCTTCCGATATTTTTGTGAGTATAATATGTATATATTTGATATTCAGTAGACAAATTTTGTGGGTTTAACTGTGAGTGCAACTTAGCGATCTGTGGAAAATAATGTTAGTGCTGAAAGTCTCCTCTGCAGAAAACAATGGTTTATGGTGCTCCCACTGTACCCGTACCACAACTATAGCGTGATGGCGCCAGCAACGTTAAAAAACACATGAGCACTCGGTCTAGACCCGGTGTGAGCACACACAGAAAAAATAGGTCTTCACTCTTGTCCAGTTGCATCAACAACTGTGCCTAGGTGAACATGTATTTTGAGAGGAATTTCTGAGGTAAGAAGTATGAATGGGATGTCGCTGCCTCATTACTGCGGGCAACTGTGTGTGACTTGGCAGCTGATGGTTCGTCACTTCACTGGTAGCCTCCAGTGCAGTGCAGTAGACAGGGGGCTGCAGGCGGCGCTTGCGCATGTCTGTTGGATTATTTTGTGAGCAGGTCTGTAGGCCGTGCTATGTGTTATCTGGACAGTTTATGAGTTGATATCGTGACCGCACAACAGTGCACTGAATTATTTAGGAGCAATGGGACAGTCTTTGTATAGCACGATCTGTGATGTCTGTATGCGCATCACACATACACACGCGTCACAAGTGGTGGAACAGCACGATCTGTGATGTCGGTATCCGTACGTCAGAAGTGTCCCATTAGAGTGGCGATAGAGAGAAAGTGGTCGAACAGGTGAAGAGGGATGATAGCGCACTCTGGTGGTAGTGCCGCTGTGCTCTAGATCAGTTGGGCTCTGGACCTTGTGGCGAATACATAGGATGGTGGTAGTGGCTCAAATTGTTTAAATAAAGACTGGTGCATGATTTCGATAGTTGATGATTAGCTAGCATGTTTGCAGAGTCTTTTAGTGATTCACACGTCTGTAGGCTGTGTGTCGTAACCCTAAGCATGTTAGAGCGGGTGTTTTGTATCAGTGTAATAAATACGCTCCACCCCTAAATAAATTGTTCCAAAATAAAGTACACTCCTTCCTCTCTCCACCAGCCCAGTGCAGGCCGAGTCCTTCTCCCACGAATCCCTAGGATGAGGTGGCGGTCTGATGACTTAGGTTAGGGGAGGTAGTCCAAGTGTCCTTCCTTTCACACCATTAGCTTAGCTTAGTGGAGATAAGCAAATTAACCTTTCTTTACCACCAAACTTCGAACTTAGCGCCTCTTCATGGGAAGAGGTGGCGATCGGATGACCAAGGTTTGTGGGAGTAGCCCAAGTGACATATTTTCCCTCGATTTTCTTAGGTTAGTAGAGATATCCATGGGATGGGAGGGGGTTAGCATAGTGCAGGTAGCATAATTGACCAATCCTCCCACAAAAATTCAAACTTCCCGCCAGGAAGGTGTGTCACTTGCGTCATCAACTGATGTCACGGCCGCCAATCTCGGATGATGTCATTTGCTATACACATTAGTAACGTTAGTGCACGTTATCCCGCCAACATGGGTTGGTAAGTGGACGTGGCAGTCGGTTCAGAATCGTGATGGAGACTTCAATTATTTCCTTCCAAGTCCAGGTGAGCATGGCACTCGCGAAAATCTGACAACATCTGAATTTCCCGCCTGGGAGGGGGGGGGGGGTGGCACTTTTTGAATTACCCACCACCGCCATCTTGGATTTGGGGTTCGAACCCTATCAGTGTGTCTGTGACATCACAGGTCTAATGTTGCTTGTGTCACCACCTGACGTCATAGAAGCCATCTTGGATGACAGTGCCCTCTGGTGGTCACACTGTGTATAAGGTCAGTTTGAATCTGGACCTTGTGGTGACAACACTGTTTCCTGCCATTTTGGATTACGTCACAGATGAGAGCACCCTCTGGTGATGTTGCTGTGTACTAAGTCAGTTGGACTCCAGACCTCGTGGTGAACACACAGGATGGCCATACTGCATGAAATTGTTTAAATAAAGACTACTGTGCAAGTCCTTTTCCCACAAATCTTTAGGAGATGGCGGTCAGGTGACTGAGGTTAGTCCAAGTGTCCTTTTTTCGTGCCATTCCCTTAGCTTAGTAGAAATACGCGAATTGACCTTTACTTACAGTCAAAATTCAAACTTGCCGCCAGTTCATAGGAAGAAGTGGTGGTCAGATGACTTAGATTCGTTGGGGTAGACCAAGTGACCTATCTTCCCGCGATTTTTCTTAGGTTAGCAGAGATAACTGCAGTGTGATGCATTATCCTGTTGGAATTTGAACTTCCCGCCATTATTCTGTTGGAGGGGGCGCGGAACTTTCCCGCTAAAAGCCGCCATATTTTAGAACGGTACTTGCGTCATCGGCTGACGTCATGGCCGCCATGTGTACACGCCGCCATATTGGATGACGTCAACGCCGCCATCATGGATACATCTGGCAACAATGGAAAGTGGGGTAGTACACAGGGTCTTCCATTACTAACGTATTGGGAGCAGAAATTCAGAACAACCATTCAAAACAGTTATTTTGATAAAATGTCTAGGAGTACGCGTATGGAACTGTCACATTAAATTAACCGCAGGTAAAGTAGATGTCTGACTGATTGACTCACTGGAATCATTGGAAGAATCCTCAGGAACAAAGAATGTAACTTACAAAACATTCACTCGAAAAATACTTGAATACTGCTCGCCAGTCTGGGGTCTGTACCACATGGGCTTGATACATGAAATAGAGAAGATCCAAACAGCAGCAGCACGTTTAGTTGAAGGTTGCTCTACTAAGCGCGAAAGCAACACTGAGATGTGCACCCAAGCCCAGTGGCAGACGCTGCAAGAGAGGCGTTCTGCATCATAGCGTGGTCTATTGTTAAAGTTCCGGTATAATACGTTCATGAAAGTCAACCAGTACGTCGCTTCTCGAGCCCACAGAGAGGCTTGCCAGCAATCGTTTTTCCAGCGAACTGTACGTAAGTGGAACAGAAAAAGGGGAAAGTGACACTAGTACACAAGGAACACTGTGTCACATATTGTAAGATGGCTTGCTGAGATTGTACCGCTTGCAGTTCCCCTCCACCCATATAGCGCAAGGGGGATAAATTAACAACAAAGAAAAAAAACTGGATAGTCAAAGGCTACATCACTTAATTTCTTCGCAAAACCCCAAACATGAATGAACGCCGCCAAATAGGTAGCACACAGGCGCTCACCGTCTCGGACTGGTCGGCGATGAAGGCCTCGTCGGAGGGCGCGGTGATGGCGGTCAGCTCGTCTTGATCTGGCACGACGCCCGCGGACAGCGAGAGGTCTGCCGCGTTGGCGCGCGTCGCAGTCTTCAGCAACCGCGACAAATCCTCCCGAGTCGTCCCAGCTTCAGCCATCCACTCCGCCAGCGCCTGCACACACCACACGTTTGGCTCTCCGTGGGCAACCAGTCAGCTAACTTACTCTACAAAAAAAAGAGGACAGGCGTTCCAGAGAGACACAATTCCTTTTACTCTCGCCGATGGATACGCTTTGCTGTTCATTTGTGACAAACTGAAGCTGTGCGCCAGTCTGAGAATCCATCCCAATCATCACTTCTTATGGGCAGTCATCGTCAAATACAGCCAAAAGCGTATGCCTCACGAAATTACTCAAGGTCTCAAATAAGCACCGGTGGCTCTCCATGTTTTCAAAACTCCTCAGAGGCTCTCCCACAATGCTGTTGGGCTAGTGCGTTGGGGTAGAGAGCCTGACACAAACTCTACTGAGCTGTAATGAGTCTTCTGGAAAAGAGCATTTGTTATCATTCGGCATACCACGTCCTATCTTATTTTTATTCAGTGTTTTATGAGTTTGGCCAGTCACAAGCATACAGTAAGATAAGGAATTATGGCTAATGGCTCTGAGCACTATAGGACTCAACATCAGGAGTACATGAAGGAGTTCAACGAAAAAATCGAGAAGTCAGTGCAAAATCTATGTTCAGTCCCTGTACTAATCAGTTCTTAAATCTTTGTGGAATTAATACAATCTCAAGCGCTCCGTTTAGTGTCACCTGTTTTGGAGCTGCATAGAAGATGTAATCATTCTTCTCGTCTTTTACATACGAGGAGGGACCCAAAAGAAGCCGGACTCCGAGGGCGCTGCCACTCGTAGACGCAGTGCAGGGTTCTCACGCTAGATGATGTTAGTAGAGACCTTCATGAAACAGCTGTGCAGACGGCGTCAGTGTAGAGCTGAACGTGCAAGTGTGGTATTGTGTATCTCTGGCTGTTGGCGGGTTACCTCTGCGATGTCGTTATGGCAACTTTCAAAGAACAAAGAGTGTGTGTGAAATTTTGTTTCCTGCTTAAAAAAACTGCAACGGAGACACACCAAATGCTTCAGGAAGCTTTCCAGGACGACGCTATGAGCCGCATACAGGTTTTCGAGTGGTTTCGGCGCTTTAAATGTGGTGAGATGTGTGTTGAAGACCAAGCTCTTTCTGGACGCCCTTCAACATCGCGAAATAAGGAGAACATTGAAAAGGTCCGCCAAAAGATCAACGAGGATCGTCGCCAAACGAGCGACCAAATTTCAGCAGAGACAGGAATCAGTTGGAGCTCGTGCCAGAGAATTTTGAGTGAGGATTTCCACATGAGACGTGTTGCTGCTAAATTTGTTCCGTGCCTTCTCAAACAGAAGCAAAAAACCATCCGCATGAATGTGTGTCAGGACTTGAAAACAGAGACTGCAGGTGATCCAAACTTCTAGCACAAAGTCATTACAGGGGATGAGACTTGGTAACATGGGTATGACCCAGAAACCAAGCAAGCGTCAAGCCAGTGGAGGACTCCCAACTCTCCCAGACCAAAAAAAGCAAGGCAAGTGAGATCAAATGTGAAGACGATGATCATTGTCTTTTTTGATGTTCGTGGAATTGTGCATCGGGTATTCGTACCCCCTGGCCAAACTGTTAACCAGCACTTTTACTTCGATGTTTTAAGGTGTCTGCGAGAGGATGTGAGGAGGAAACGCCCGGAACTTTGGCGATCAAGGTGACTGGTTTCTGCATCACGACAACGCTCCAGCACACACGGCCTTACGAGTGACCCACTATTTGGCATCTCAGAGGTGGTCTGTTGTTCCCCACGCTCTGTTTTCGCCGGACCTAGGCCCATGCGACTTTTTCCTATTTCCGCGAATGAAAGGGAAGCGTTATGACGATGTGGAGGCGGTAAAAACAGCTTCGCAAAGGGCACTGGACAATATCAAATTTGAAGACTTCCAAACATGCTCCAACAGTGGGAAAAGAGACTTGACAAGTACATCACATGTATTGGAGAGTATTTTGAAGGTTATTGAAGTAATTTTGTAAAAAGGTTCATCAATAAATATTTTATGACCACAATCCGATTTCTTTTGGGTCCCTCCTCGTATAGAGGGGAATTACGAGTAGTAAAAGTGGAAAAAAGTTTGAAACGATTCTCTGATGCTGGATGGAGTGCTCATTACAGTTCATAGCAACAAAAGGAAGCGTGGAAACAGTTGTGAGCACTTTGGAAGATATGGAAGATCCATTTAAGGCAAATCTTCATACCATCTCAGCAGAAAGCTTGCTCCTTTCAGCTATACACTGATGCGCCAGAACATTATGACCACCTGCTAAATAGCTTGTTTGTCCGCTTTTGCAACGAAATACATCACTGATTCACGTATCCGACAGCTTGTTCATTGGTTTGTGGAGGTATGTGGCATTAGATGTCTACGCACAGGTCATGTAATTCGCGTAAATAAAGGGCCTCTGATTTGTGTATGCGATGATGGCGCACGAAAACGACCCAGATGGGTCCCACAGGAACATGAGTTCACTACAATGCTCCTCGAACCACTGTAGCACGGTTATGGCTCCGAGACACCGACAATTATACTGCTAAGAGATGACATTGTAAGGTGTCAGGCAAATCCAACACCTTCCATGAAAACCCTGACATTTTACGCAAATCCAGTAGTATGTCACATAGCTCCGAATAAATCATGACATTAAATTAACCAAAGTAATACGAGTAACGAGTGAGCAAATGGAATACCACAGACTAACACAAGAATGCCTAAATGCATGTCGTACCTTCCCATCGTGAGACAGACGCAGTTCCGAGGGGAGAAACGAGGACAGAAGCCGAGAGCAGAACCGTGTTAAGCTAGAAGGCCATACGATAAGGGAGGGACTGGACACCCACGTCGCCAGCTAACCACTAGGGCCACACAACCCGCAAGTTTTAGCGTGAGACTTTTTCGCGTCTCTGTTATGTCAAGGACCACCCACCAGCCCATGTTAAAAGCTACAGCCCTCCAGAAAAACAGTATAGATCTTACGATAACACAAAAAAGGGCCACTACCACCCGCAAGATTTAGCGTGAGACTTTTTCGCGTCTCTGTTACGCTGCAAACTTTAAAAACATTGCCCCACCACGAAAAGTATAACGTTCCTCATTGGATAGACAGAATTTTTGTAGGCGGAGCTTAAGGTTAACATTGAGACCCTAATTGGTCAGATGAAAACACAGCCAGATAGTTTTTTTTAAACCAATTTCGGTAAATTGTAATAAGGAGAAGTTAAGAGTTACTTCCGAGACGGCGCCGGCCGCTGCCCCCCTGAAGCTGCCTAACCAACGACAAGGTAATGAACGAACGCGATGCCGCATAACAGCGCATAAAGCTTCACTCAGAACTGCAGAAGTCTCATCTGTTACACCCCTTTTTGCGTAATACTAGTGTCGATCGTCAATTAAAGCTCATGGTGTTCACATTTGCCACTTGAAGTAAAAATCTGAAACGCGATGATTTCTCTGTTATATAGTTATTGAGAAGCCACATCAGCCACTGTAATTTACGACAAGTTAGATAAGTTATTAAAGATAATTGAGGGTCACTGTAGACCATTTTGATAGTTTTTCTCTTTTGTGAAACTTAATTTAAACCTAGTTTATAGATGTGATATGGCATAGGTCATCCTTCGATTCATTGTAGAACTTGGAAACCCATTCATGGAATATTCGTTCACATTTTTGTTGAATGCAGTTGGTTTTTACCATCTTGTATTAAAACATTTGCTTTTATCAATAGTGCGATTTATAAACGATGTTTTGTGAGTAGAATAAAATTTCCAATGGTAAACTTAACTGCTTTTTCGACGTTATTTTACCAGCTAACTAAAAATAGGAAAGCCTTGAACCCCTTCCACTAGATTTAGTTAGTATTAAGATTCTTTTACAGGGAGTGCAGTGGAGCTGAGGCTGAAATCATTAAGTATTTGTTTATATCATCGCTAGTCTCACTGAACTCTTCTGAATTCTACATGTCATGTGTGGTCTGGCGTCACCTTACCAGTAACAGGTCCCAGGTTCAAACTAGTCAATTCCCTAAAAAACATGCTCAGAGCGTCGTTGCGCGAAAGTGGTAGGGAGACACGATATAGAACAAACAGATACCACCATGAATGTTTAGAACATCAGCAACGGGAAGATATCAAGCATGAAGGGATGAAGGTGGCTCGCAGTTGTTAGCGTGTTTTCGATTACTACCACAGGTCCCATGCAAGCACAGTAGAATATCTCCCATAGCATAATACTGCTCTCACCAACCTGCGTCCGTATCGTGCTGCTCATTTCGAGCCGCCATTCACCTCGATGACAGTGTTTGTGGAGACGACTGTCGGCCTAGTGTAGCACACATATGGTTCACCCGAAGAGCCGACACGTTTCCACTGGTCGACGATCGAATCCCGATAGTCCCGCGCTCTCTGTAATCGTAACTGACGGTGTCGTCGGGCAACATGTGAACACATAGAGGTGGTCAGCTGTGAGACCTCCATGTTCAACAATGTACGATGGAGGGTGTGCTGTGAAACACATGTGCATGCACTAGCATTGTGCTCTTTTCGCAGAGATGGCGCACATCACCATCAATCCTACTTTCCCCACGTTCTGTGAGGAGTCGTCGTCGTCCAACTATTTACCGCCTAGTGCTAGTTTCTCTGTCCTTTTACCTCTTTCCATAGATGCTCAAGACAGTAACACGTGAACATTCGACCAGCTTTGCCGTTTCCGAGATACTCGTTGACAGGCTTTGCGTAATAATAATCTGTCCTTCAACGAAGTAGCTTTTCTCAGTGGATTCCTCCATTTGCAGCCCATATTTTCGTCACGATGATCCCCCATCTGTCTCAGCTGTGCTTGCGTCTTTTTCATAGCGCGTAACGTGATCGCAACGTCACCAGGTGGCATGTAATCTCGCAGTGGACAGTGGTCATAATGTTTTGTCTTATCTGTATAGGTGATTTTGTCTTTTTGACCTACATCAACTTTTGGTACATGATACTGGAGGACAGTCTCCAAAAATGACTTTGGATGAAGGACTCGCCAAATCTAAACCCCGAATGAGCTTTTAGTGACGGAACGAACCACAAGAATAGGCTATACTGTTACTTTTGGCACTAAAAATGCAATAATGTGGACATTAACATTAATCGACGAGGAAGAAGGAGTGTAAATAAAACAATGCCGGATGAACTAACTCATGATGCTGGATTATCGATCCAAGACAAAGTTCGTCGATCAGTGTTTGTATGCACAGATCGATTTATACAAGAACTGTCACAATGATACAAGTCCATGAAATAAATCTACTAAATTTTCCAAATTGTTGAAACAAAATTAATATTCGCAGTTTCGGATGACGCTCTGGCAGTAACACTGGAGAATCTGGTAGAAATTTATGATGATTTTGAGAAGGAACAGGTGTTGCAAGAAATAAAATGTTATCGCAGGCATCTATGTGCAGTCGATACGGGTGTTAACGTAGCTGCTAGATGGTCAGCCCAGGAAATTCCTCAATTTACAATTAAATGAGACTTCAGTGAATCATTACACTTATCACTTATAATCCAATACTTCTTGGCCATTCATGTCTAAGTTGCACGATGCAAGAGAAGTTTTTCTAAACTGACCTAATGAAAAACTGTCTTCATTCTATGGTGAATTAAGAACAAAAAGCCAGTCTGTCAATTTATCAACTGAAAGAAAAATTTCAAATGAAATAGATTTCAACAACGTTATGTAGAATTTCAGTAAAATAAAGACACGAAAACACGTACTCTAATAATATCAAGAATAAGCACTCTCTCGTACTAATATTACGAAACTAACTGTTATAATAGCTGTACAAACTTTTTTTCCAAACGTATAAAATAAAAGGTAATTTTCTTATCCTGTTCTCGTGATGATCGCTGTGCTGAATGCTGTTTCGGGTTTTCTCGCCTACACCCTTAAGTATGTGTATTACAATTACTAAAGCGTACAGTATACTCATCATAAATACTTCATTTTTTATCAGTCATTACATCTATACAGTATTAATAACTTTTTGCAAAATGAGCACAGCAAATACGCTAATTTCTAAGCAGTCTGGGGGTATCATTTAGTTTCTCTGTATGGGCTTAGTCTGCCAATACCTTGAGCTATAGCATTAATTTAATTTAATTTCATATTCATAGCTATAAAACGTTGCTATTTCCTAGAGTCATTTCCATCACAGCAAGTGGTCAGATTGTAATGGGTGCTGCAAATGTAGTCAGCACAGCGGGAGATTTCACTCATAACATTCCATTGAACAAGCTATACTGCTATTGGCTTATGGCAGGAAAACAGGTCCGCTGTGACAAATCAAATACTCATTGTTTCAAAATCAGCACGTTTAGACTATGTTGAACAAATGATCATGCATTTTAGGATATGCTCTCCAAAAGGCTTTATAACCGCTAATATGTTATTAACTGACATATAATTACAGCAAATATTACTAAGAATATATGTTTTGATAAATTTTCAATGTGCCGTTGCCTTGCACATTTTCACAGCATGCAAGGCATTGCACCAAAAGAACTTAATACAAAAATTCTTTAACCACTAATATCACGCGTCCCGTCATTTAATCACTATAAATCGTACCAACAACAACGTTTTCGAGAGACTGTAAATGTGCTGGTGCTTTGAAACAGCATATATTCATGCGATGTAAATTGCAATGTGGGCTTTAACTGAAAACGACAAAACCAAAATCGGCGCCTTCCAAAAGTTCTGTTTGTAGCGTAGAGAGCGTCTTTGTCTGTTATTGCATCAACGTTTCATAGCACATTGCCGAAATATCACACAATATATTCTGTGTTTCACGCGAGGCAGTGCCTCCTCGACGTGAAATACATCTACATCTACATTTATCATTTATACTCCGCAAGTCACCCAACGGTGTGTGGCGGCGGGCACTTTACGTGCCACTGTCATTACCTCCCTTTCCTGTTCCACTCGCGTATGGTTCGCGGGAAGAACGACTGCCGGAAAGCCTCCGTGCGCGCTCGAATCTCTCTAATTTTAGATTCGTGATCTCCTCGGGAGTTATAAGTAGGGGGAAGCAATATATTCGATACCTCACCCAGAAACGCACCCTCTCGAAACCTGGCAAGCAAGCTACACCGCGATGCAGAGCGCCTCTCTTGTAGAGTTTGCCACTTGAGTTTAATAAACATCTCCGTAACGCTATCACGCTTACCAAATAACCCTGTGACGATACGCGCCGCTCTTCTTTGGATGTTCTCTATCTCCTCTGTCAACCCGACCTGGTACGGCTCCCACACTAATCGGCAGTGTTCAAGTAAAGGTCGAACGAGTGTTTTGTAAGCCACGTCCTTCGTTGATGGACTCTCCCAATGAATCTTCCGGCCGGGGTGACCGTGCGGTTCTAGGCGCTACAGTCTGGAACCGCGTGACCGCTACGGTCGCAGGTTCGAATCCTGCCTCGGGCATGGATAAGTGTGATGTCCTTAGGTTAGTTAGGTTCAAGTAGTTCTAAGTTCTAGGGGACTGATGACCTCAGAAGTTAAGTGCCACAGCGCTCAGAGCCATTTTTGAACCAATGAATCTCAACCTGGCACTCGCATAACCAACAATTAATTTTATATGATCATTCCACTTCAAATCGTTCCGTACGCATAAATAACAGGAAGTGACGTCACGAAACACTTACAGGTCGACGTCCACTTCAGGGTGTTACGTCCCTCGTGAGGGCGGCTGAAGTATACGTCGTCGGGGCAGAGTGGCTCACCTGTATGGCGGGCATGCCGGCGGCGAACGTCTTCTGCTTGACGGGCAGGAAGGGGTCGGGCGGCTGCGCGGGGTCCGCGAGCGCGGAAGCCTCGGCGGCCTGGCGCACGCGGCGGTACATGTATGACTCGGCCACGATCCAGGGCGCCGTCAGCCAGTGGCGCGAGCAGGCGCAGCCCGCCGCGCGCAGCAGCTTGTTCCACAGCGCCGCGTCGCCCGCCGTCGACGTCAGCTGCGGCCACGACGCGTCGCCGCGCATCTCCTCCAGCAGCTGCGACAACTGACGCACCGACCCGCTCTGTCCGAATCCCTAATCTACAACCGGCGGGCGGCGGGCTAGACCTTCCACATGCACTGAAGAGCCAAAGAAACTGGTGCACATGACATATCGTGCAGGACCCCTGCGAGCACGCAGAAGTCCCGCAACACGACGTGGCATGGCCTCAACTAGCGTCTGAAGTAGTGCCGGAGGGAACTGACACCATGAACCCTGCAGGGTTATCCACAAATCCATAAGAGTACGAGTTGGTGGAGATCTCTTCCAAACAGCACCTTGTAAGGCATCCCAGACATGTCAATAATGTTCATGTCTAGGAAGTTTGTGGTCAGCGGAAGTGCTTAAACACAGAAAAGTATTCCTGGAGTCACTGTGTAGCAATTCTGGGCGTTTGGGTGTCGCATTGTCCTGCTGGAACTGCCCAAGTCCGTCGGAATGCACAATGTACACAGATGGGTGCAGGTGATGAGACAGGATGCTTACGTAAGTGTCACCTGTCAGAGTCGTGCATGCACGTATCAGGGGTCCCATATCACTCCAACTGAATACGCCCAACACCATTACACGGTCTTGACCAACTTGAAAAGACTGCTGTTGACATGCAGGGTTCACAGATTCATGAGATTGTCTCCATACCCGTACACATCCATCTGCTCGATATAATTTGAAACGAAATTCGACCGACAAGGCAACATGTTTGCAGTCTCAACATTCCAAAGTCGGTGTTGATGGGCCCAGGCGAGGCATAAAGCTCTGTGTCGTGCAGTCGTCAAGGGTACACGAGTGGGCCTTCGGCTCCGAATGCCCATATCGATGATGTTTCGTTGAATAGTTCGCTCGCTGAAACTTGTTGATGGCCCAGCATTTTAATCTGCTGCAATTTGCGGAAGGGCTGCACTTCTGTCACGCTGAACGACTCTTCTCAGTCCTCGTTGGTCCCATTCTTTCAGGATCTTTTTCCGGCAGCAGCGATGTCGGATATTTGATGTTTTGCCGGATTCCTGATATTGAAGGTACACTCGTGAAATGGTCATATGGGGAAAATCCCCACTTCATCGCTACCTCGGAGATGCTGTCTCCCATCGCTCGTGCACCGACTATAACACCACGATGAAACTCACTTAAATCTTGATAACCTGCCATTGTAGCAGCAGTAACCGATCTACTAAATGCGCCAGACACTTGTTTACATAGGCGCCGGCGACCTAAGTGCCGTATTCTGCTTGTTTACATATCTGTGTATTTGAGTAAGCATTCCTATGCCAGTTTCTTTGGCGTTTCAGTGTATTAGGGTTTTACTCTCGCATGGAGTGCGGGAAGAACGACTACTTCAGTGCCTCTGTGCGCGCTGTAATAAGAGATGCCATAGGTACATTGCACATGTGTAGCAAGTTGCCGACTTTACTCAGCACACACACCTGAACATACATATTGTTATCTGGGATACATTTTACCAGAATTAAATTAATATAGTTATCATCTGGTTATGAACGGTATGTCAGAATGTGTCTCTTGGTTGCAAATGCCTCCCAAACTATCTAGAAATGGGACTCCCTCTGCCCCAATATCAACTCACCTGGTATTTAACTGAACTATTACTTCACTGTAGGTCAAAAATCAAACAGTCTGCTCTGTCTTCAGGGCAAAAGCCAATTAAAAGTATAAAAAACTGTAATGAGATTTTTACAGTGCTGATGTACTTAAACTTCTCCTGGATACTTCTTTCAGTATACCAACGACATCGTCTTCCAGAAATCCTATCGAGACCTTTATCTCACATCAACTGATTTATCTTTTTGTCCAACGAGTGGCGTCTCAAGATCAATACATGCAATCAGTGGCTTTTCAAGATCAGTCAGTTCAAGACGAAGCCATTAATGATAGCTTCTGCTCCTACCATCCCTCCGAATAAGCCTTACTGCAAACTATCAGTCGAACGATGGTTTCGGAAGCTGCCGCCTTCGTGGGTGGAATACACTTCGTGAAGATGCAGCCAATCAACCTCACTCTGGGATCCACTTTCTTACGATTAGTTTTATGTGGTCGTTCCGCTTTTAAATCACTTCCTAGATATACTCAGTACTTGTTCAGCAAATGGTGTAATCAAACAACATTACTTTTCTTTATGTTGAGTGTCAACCGTCGAACCCTGCATCTGTCGTCGACCCTCTCCAGTATCTTCTGCATTTCACTATAATTTTTTATCATTGCAACTTATCTATATACAACAGCATCATCTGCTAGTAGTGTCTAGAGTCTTAGAGCTTCCGGTGTTATACACTGCATTTGTATATGTATTTTTATATGTAGTCTCCCTTGGACGAGATGCGTCCAAGTAACTTTCACGTCATTACAGCATTGCTGTCGATTTAATTGTTGTCTGGTTTTCAGCCAGATGATTGTGTCTAAGGGGCACAATGTTTCATCGACCCGTCTCGCAGACTTCATCCGGCTGCCGTAGCAACAGCACTTTCCTCTACACCTACCCACTACCCCTATTAATTGTCCCTTGTTCAAGGCAGGCGCGAGTGGTGGGTGTGTGGGCAGGTATAAAGGGATAAACTGTTCTCACCACGTTTTTATTGTTCTCTCTCTCTCTCTCTCTCTCTCTCTCTCTGCGGGCATATGTGTGTGTGTGTGTGTGTGTGTGTGTGTGTGTGTGTGTATGTTTTCATGTTATGTGAGTGGTTGAAGCGGTATTTGCGTGTTAGGGTACATGTAGCTTTATCAAACACTCGTTTACCAACGTTTCCTTGTATTTTTGCGATCATATTTCTACATCTACATCTACATGATTACTCTGCGATTCACATTTAAGTGCTTGGCAGAGGGTTCATCGAACCAAAATCATACTATCTCTCTACCATTCCACTCCCGAACAGCGCTGGAAAAACGAACACATAAACCTTTCTGTTCTTGCTCTGATTTCTCTTATTTTATTTTGATCATACCTACCTATGTAGGTTCGGCTCAACAAAATATTTTCGCATTCGGAAGAGACAGTTGGTGACTGAAATTTCGTAAATAGATCTCGCCGCGACGAAAAACGTCTTTGCTTTAATGACTTCCATCCCAACTCGCGTATCATATCTGCCACACTCTCTCCCCTATTACGTGATAATACAAAACGAGCTGCCCTTTTTTGCACCCTTTCGATGTCCTCCGTCAATCCCACCTGATAAGGATCCTACACAGCACAGCAATATTCTAACAGAGGACGAACGAGTGTAGTGTAAGCTGTCTCTTTAGTGGACTTGTTGCATCTTCTAAGTGTCCTGCCAATGAAACGCAACCTTTGGCTCGCCTTCCCCACAATATTATCTATGATTCGCCAGTCTATTACTACGAACTGCGACCTTCCTGACAAGAAATCACAAATCCAGTCGCACAACTGAGAAAAGATTTCCGGAAATCTAGAAATACGGAATCAACTTGAGATCCCCTGTCGATAGCGGCGTTCAATAACTCCGCTTTAGTGGCACAGTCGTCGGTAACAGTACCATCGGCACTGCGCAGCGAAGGTATTGACTGCGTCTTGCCGCTTGTGTACTTTACATACGACCAGAATTCCTTCGGATTTTCTACCAAATTTCGAAACAATGTTTCGTTGTGGAACCTATTAAAGGCATCTCGCATTGAAGTTCTTGCCAAATTTCGCGCGTTTGTAAATTTTAGCCAATCTTCGCATGCTTTTTCCGTTGCCTCTGCAACAGCGTTCGGACCTGTTTTGTGTACCATAGGGAATCAATTCCATCTCTTACCAATTTATGAGGTATGAGTCTCTCAATTGCTGTTGCTACTATATCTTTGAATTTGAGCCACATCTAGTCTACATTTGCACAGTCAGTTCGGAAGGAATGGCGATTGTCTTTTAGGAAGGCTTCTAGTGACAATTTATCCGCTTTTTTAAATAAAATTATTTTGCGTTTGTTTCTGGTGGATTTGGAAGAAACGGTATTGAGCCTAGCTACAACGACCTTGTGATCACTAATCCCTGTATCAGTCATGATGCTCTCTATTAGCTCTGGATTGTTTGTGGCTAAGAGGTCAAGTGTGTTTTCGCAACCATTTACAATTCGCGTGGGTTCGTGGACTAACTGCTCGAAATAATTTTCGGAGAAAGCATTTAGGACAATCTCGGAAAATGTTTTCTGCCTATGACCGGTTTTGAACAAGTATTTTTGCCAACATATCGAGGGAAGGTTGAAGTCCCCACCAACTATAACCGTATGAGTGGGGTATTTATTTGTTACGAGACTCAAATTTTCTCTGAACTGTTCAGCAACTACATTATCGGAGTCTGGGGGTCGGTAGAAGGAGCCAATTATTATCTTAGTTCGGCTGTTAAGTATAACCTCCACCCATACCAATTCGCACGGAGTACCTACTTCGACTTCACTACAAGATAAACCACTACTGACAGACACAAACACTCCACCACCAATTCTGCCTAATCTATCTTTTCTGAACACCGTCTGAGACTTCGTAAAAATTTCTGCAGAACTTATTTCAGGCTTTAGCCAGCTTTCTGTACCTATAACGATTTCAGCTTCTGTGCTTTCTATTAGCGCTTCAACCTCAGAGACTTTCCCAGCACAACTACAACAATTTACAACTACAATTCCGACTGTTCCTTCATCCGAGCACGTCCTGTATTTCTCATGCACCCTTTGAGATTGCAGGCCACCCCGTACTTTCCCGAGGCCTTCTAACCTAAAAAACCGCCCAGTCCATGCCACACAGCCTCAGCTACCCGTGTAGCCGCCAACAGAGTGTAGTGAACTCCTGACTTATTCAGCGGAACCCGAAGCCCTACCACCCTATGGCACAAGTCAAGGAATCTGCAGCCAACACGGTCGCAAAACCGTCTGAGCCTCTGATTCGGACCCTCCACCCGGCTTTGCGCCAGAGGTCCGCAGTCGGTTCTCCCCCACTTTATTTTTTTACGCGGAGAATAATTCTCCATTTTTGTGTTCCAGTATGTCACATATCATATTTAATGGAATAAATATAATCTTAGAACTTAAATATATGTGTGTGTGTGTGTGATCAGATACACAGGGTGAGTCACCTAACATTACCGCTGGATATATTTCGTAAACCACATCAAATACTGACGGATCGATTCCACAGACCGAACGTGAGGAGAGGGGCTAGTGTAATTGGTTAATACAAACCATTAAAAAATGCACGGAAGTATGTTTTTTAACACAGACCTACGTTTTTTTAAAAATGGAACCCCGTTAGTTTTGTTAGCACATCTGAACATATTAACAAATACGTAATCAGTGCCGTTTGTTGCATTGTAAAATGTTAATTACATCCGGGGATATTGTAACCTAAAGTTGACGCTTGAGTACCACTCCTCCGCTGTTCGATCGTGTGTATCGGAGAGCACCGAATTACGTAGGGATCCAAAGGGAACGGTGATGAACCTTAGGTACAGAAGAGACTGGAACAGCACATTACGTCCACATGCTAACACCTTTTCATTGGTCTTTTTACTGACGCACATGTACATTACCATGAGGGGTGAGGTACACGTACACAAGTGGTTTCCGTTTTCAATTACGGAGTGGAATAGAGTGTGTCCCGACATGTCAGGCCAATAGATGTCCAATGTGGTAGCCATCATTTGCTGCACACAATTGCAATCTCTGGCGTAATGAATGTCGTACACGCCGCAGTACATCTGGTGTACTGACGCCGCAGGCTGCCACAAAACGTTGTTTCATATCCTCTGCGGTTGTAGGCACATCACGGTCCACATTCTCCTTTAACGTACCCCACAGAAAGAAGTCCAGAGGTGTAAGATCAGGAGAACAGGCTGACCAATTTATGCGTCCTCCACGTCCTATGAAACGCTCGTCGAACATCCTGCCAAGGGTCAGCCTAGTATTAATTGCGGAATGTGCAGGTGCACCATCATGCTGATACCACATACGTCGACGCGTTTCCAGTGGGACATTTTCGAGCAACGTTGGCAGATCATTCTGTAGAAACGCGATGTATGTTGCAGCTGTTTAGGTCCCTGCAATGAACTGAGGACCAATGAGGTGGTCGCCAATGATTCCGCACCACACATTTACAGTCCACGGTCTCTGTCGCTCTACCTGTCTGAGCCAGCGAGTATTGTCCACGGACCAATATTGCACGTTCCGTAGATTCACTGCCCCGTGGTTTGTGAAACCCGCTTCATCGGTAAACAGGTAGAACTGCAACGCATTCTCTGTTAATGCCCATTGACAGAATTGCACTCGATGATTAAAGTCATCACCATGTAATTGCTGATGTAGCGAAACATGAAACGGGTGAAAGCGGTGACGATGCAGTATGGGCATGACACTACTTTGACTCAGTCCACCGGCTCTCGCAATGTCACGTGTACTCATGTGTGGGTTCATGGCAACAGCAGCTAACACACCAACTGCACCCGCTACTCCTGTGACGGGCCTGTTACGGACTCGTTTGCGTGCTACGACCATACCTGTAATATACAGTTGGCGGTAGATGTTTTGCAATGTGCGGCACGTTGGATGCTCTATGTCCGAGTACCGTTCTGCATACACCCTGCATGCTTCAGCTGCATTTCGTCGGCACTCGCCATAGATGAGTATCATCTCCGCCTTTTCAGAGTTCGAATATACCATGGTCACAGTTCCTACAACACTACACTATCACAGACGTCTGGTAACACGGTGTACTACAGTTGGTCTGCGTGCGGAGACGAATGCAGAATAACAATAGCAGCAAGCGCTACATGCGGGCACTGCGACAGCTAGACCAAACCACAACAGTGCACTACAGCCACACTCGTAAACACTGTCGTCACCGTAAACATGTCCCTGCAGATGCTGCTCGCCGACCGTGGCCCGTGTTTGTTACATCACGCAACTGAACGTCGGAGGTTTCAAGCGTCAACTTTAGGTTCCAAGATCTCCGGATGTAATTAACATTTTACAATGCAACAAACGGCACTGATTACGTATTTGTTATTATGTTCAGATGTGCTAACAAAATTAACGGGGTTCCATTTTTTAAAAAAAAAACTTAGGTTTGTGTTAAAAAAAACATACTTCCGTGCATTTTTTTATGGTTTGTATTAACCAATTACACTAGCCCCTCTCCTCACGTTCGGTCTGTGGAATCGATTCGTCAGTATTTGATGTGGTTTCCGAAATATATTCAGCGGTAACGTTAGGTGGCTCACCCTGTATATATATATGGTAACATCGATGACCTTAGACGGCTCACGGTAATTTCAGTGTGTGCACACACCGTCCGAACTCTTGCTAGATTTAGCCAAAAGCTGGGAACCGAGGGGTTAATGAACAGTAGACGCTACTGGCGTGTGACAAGTTCGGACGTTGGTTCCCGTCTGAAGCATATCCGAATAGCTGAGGCAGTTAAGGCGAGTTCTCAAATACAGCAGGAAAAACTGCTTCGACCCCGGACTAGCTCAAGTTTTCACTTGTTATCGTTGAATTTATTTCATGCCCTGTTGCAGCAGGCGTCTTCGTTAGTTGTGAAATCTTAAAATTTATCTTCTTGAAAAATGGCTTTGTTATAGTTTCTCTAGTTAACGTTGAATTACTTGAAGGGCGGCAACGCTTCATTTCCTAACCAAAGCAACAACCAGC
The DNA here is from genome assembly GCF_023897955.1 of Schistocerca gregaria. Lineage (NCBI taxonomy): Eukaryota > Metazoa > Arthropoda > Insecta > Orthoptera > Acrididae > Schistocerca > Schistocerca gregaria. The sequence goes on along the minus strand of NC_064921.1, from coordinate 624,951,083 downwards.
GATAGTAATTTACTTTCTCTAACATCTCCAGTCTATTTCAAGCTTAGGTCGGAGTGAGTTCTTAATCAGTTAGTCCTCGCTAGCCAATTAATTTCAGACTAAAAATATTTGATAAAGAAGATCCCCGCAAAAGAGTGATACCAGTTACTAAAAAACATTCAGTGAAATAAAACAGGACCAATGCTAATCTGAATAACCAACTGTTGAAAATGATAAAATATGCACTTTTTATGTTCTTTAGATGTGTGCTCCCGCACTATTAATATTTTGTGCACTCTATTAAACGTATGAAGGGGATATGTAACTTTTTGTGTAATACTTGTGTATTTTAGTTTTAAAAAGGTTATAAGCAAAGACTGAGTTGTCACACCGTTTTTTATTTTATACAGTCTGGCAATCCTAGGTATGTGTGTGTCGTATTTCGTGCTACAGTGCATGGGAGTTATATGTATTTTAAGTTGATGGGGGGGGGGGGGGGGGGGGGGGTGTCTTCGCCGTGGTGGTTCCTCTGTAATTGCATCTTCCATGTCTGCACCGATTTTTCAACTGATGCCTGCCGTATCTCGCTCGAAGTTTCTAAGACTAAACTGTAGCGGTTCTATTCTTGTAATTTTATATACGTCGTTCCTGCTTGTTTGCGAGTGTAGTGGCGCGAAGCTGCAGAGAAGTCGGCTTTCTGGTGCATACAGTTTTTCTGCATACGATTCGGAACGCTACCCGATGACCTAGTAGCTAATGTCATTAATATTCCATCAGACTTTTTGGTGATGATGCTGTTGCATACACAGTAGTCGGTACCCCAGAGAATTATAGTGAAATGACGGAAGACGCGCAGAGGATCGCCGCTTAATGCAGAGAGTGGCAATTGACCATAAACATAAACACGTGTAACGTATTGCCCCCCCCCCCCCCCAGTACCCCCACCCCCAACCCACCCACCCATGAACCACGGAACTTGCCGTAGGTGGAAGGCACGCGATACACATAGCCATACTGTAAGTGGAACCACAATGGAGGATATCTGTTGAGAGGCCAGTCAAACGTGTGGTTCCTCAAGAGGGACAGCAGCCTTTTCAGCAGTTGAAGGGTAACAGTCTGGATGATTGACATCAACCAAAACGGCCTTGCTGTGCCGGTACTGCGAACGGGAAACTACAGCTGTAATCTTACCCGAGGGCATATAGCTATATTATATGGTTAAATGATGGTGGCGTCTTCTTGGGTAAAATATTCTGGAGGTAAAATAGTCCCCAACTCGGATCTCTGGGCAGGGACTACTCAGGGGGACGTCGTTATCAGCAGAAACAAAACTGGTGTTCTATGGATCGAAACGTGGAATTCCAGATCCCTTAATTGGGGAGGTAGGTTATAAAATTTAAAAAGGGAAATTGATAGTTTAAGTGGTTCATGGTGTAGGTTCCTGTAGTCATCTCCTAGTTCATGAACCACAGGCAACGTATGAGTGGCCAAGTAAGTGGTCCCGACAGTCGGGATACCAGTTACTTTGGAATAAGGCAGGGCATTTCGGACATATTCTGAGTCGTGGTCACCTTTGTGCTCAGACGACAAAGACTACCAAATCCACCGTTTAGTGCCTCAACCGTTAGGGGTAATACCCAGCGGGACTCGGGGCGAGTAAGGCTAGCAACCTGCTTCCCTGGTACTTTAAATATGATGCGGGCAACAATCAGAGCAAAATGCCTCGGACCTTTGGAGGTGACGGAGTCCCACCTATAACTGACAAACCAGGGACTCCTAAGATACGACTTGGCAAACAAATGGTAATGAGAAGGGGAGCTATTAATATCAATGGGGGCTACTCTGGGAAGAAGGTAGAGCTGGCAGAGGCTGCAACTAAGATGGGGCTGGGCGTTTTAGCTGTTAATGACCTTCGGGTAAGGGGTGAGAAACAAGAGGAAGTGGGAGAATACAAGGTCTACCTGTCAGGAGTCAAAGCAGGAATAGCACAATGGGGTGTAGGGCTTTACATCAGGAAAGAAATGGAACCGAGCGTAGTTGCAATAAGGTATGTAAATCAACGACTGATGTGGATAGACTTGACAGTGTCTAGCAAGAAAATTAGGATTATGTCAGTATATTCGCATTGTGAAGGGACAGATCAAGATAAGATGGATAGTTTTTATGAGGCACTCAGTGATGTAGTTGTTAGAGTAAAGGACAAGGACAGTGTTCTGCTCATGGGTGATTTTAACGCCAGGATTGGAAAAATCGAATAGAAGGGTATGAAAAGGTTATGGGTAAATTTGGAGAGGATATGGAGGCCAACAGGAACGGGAAACAAGTCTTGGATATCTGTGCCAGTATGGGCTTAGTAATCACAAACTCCTATTTTAAACATAAGAACATTCACCTGTATACGTGGGAAGGCAGGGGAACCAGATCTGTCATTGACTATATAATAACAGATCAGGAATTCAGGAAGGCTGTGAGGGATACACGTGTATTCAGGGGATTCTTTGATGACACTGCTCATTATTTAATCTGCAGTGAAATTGGGATTGTGAGGCCGAAAGTGCAGAAGGTCAGGTCCATATGTAGGAGGATAAGAGTGGAGAAACTTCAGGATAAGGAAATCAGGCACAAGTACATAACAGCAATCTCAGAAAGGTACCAGTTAGTTGAATGAAGTCAGTTACAGTCGTTGGAAAAGGAATGGACAAGGTACAGGGACACAGTACTAGAAGTGGCTAAATTATGTCTTGGAACATTAGCGTGTAAAAGTAGAATGAAGCAAACAGCTTGGTGGAATGACACAGTCAAGGCAGCCTGTAAAAGGATAAAGAAGGCGTATTAAAAATGGCTAAATACTAGAACTCAGGTAGACAGAGAAAGTTATGTTGAAGAAAGAAACAAGGCCAAACAGATAATTGCAGCATCCAAGAAGAAATCTTGGGAAGACTTTGGGAACAGGTTGGAGACTATGGGTCAAGCTGCTGGAAAACCATTCTGGATTGTAATTAGCAGTCTTCGAAAGGGAGGTAAGAAGGAAATGACAAGTATTTTGGACAGGTCAGGAAAACTGCTGGTGAATCCTGTGGATTCCTTGGGCAGATGGAGGGAATATTTTGAAGAGTTGCTCAATGTAGGTGAAAATACGATCAGTAATGTTTCAGATTTCGAGGTAGAATGGGATAGGAATGATGATGGAAATAGGATCACATTTGAGGAAGTGGGTGGATGAAATTAAATCGGAACTCATCAAATATAGTGGAATGTCAGGTATTAAATGTCTACACAGGATAATTGAAATAGCCTGGGAGTCGGGACAGGTTCCATCAGACTGGACAAAAGCAGCAATCACACCAATCTTTAAACATGGAAACAGAATAGATTGTAACAACTACAGAGGTATCTCTTTAATCAGCGTTGTGGGTAAAATCTTCTCAGGTATTGTTGAAAGGAAAGTGCGAGTATTAGTTGAGGACAAATTGGATGAAAATCAGTGTGGGTTTAGGCCTCTTAGAGGTTGTCACGACCAGGTCTTTAGCTTACGGCAAATAATGGAGAAGTGTTATGAGTGGAACAGGGATTTGTATCTATGCTTTATAGATCTAGAAAAGGCATATGACCGGGTTCCTAGGAGGAAGTTATTGTCTGTTCTACGAGGTTATGGAACAGGAGGCAAACTTTTGCAAGCAATTAAAGGTCTTTACATGGATAGTCAGGCAGCAGTTATAGTTGACGGTAAATTGAGTTCATGGTTCAGAGTAGTTTCAGGGGTAAGACAAGGCTGCAACCTGTCTCCACTGTTGTTCATATTATTTATGGATCATATGTTGAAAACAATAGACTGGCTGGGTGAGATTAAGATATGTGAACACAAAATAAGCAGTCTTGCATATGCGGATGACTTAGTTGTGATGGCAGATTCGATTGAAAGTTTGCAAAGTAATATTTCAGAACTAGATCAGAAATGTAAGGACTATGGTATGAAGATTAGCATCTCCAAAACGAAAGTAATGTCTGTGGGAAAGAAATATAAACGGATTGAGTGCCAAATAGGAGGAACAAAGTTAAAACAGGTGGACGGTTTCAAGTAGTTAGGATGCATATTCTCACAGGATGGCAATATAGTGAAAGAACTGCAAGTGAGGTGTAGCAAAGCTAATGCAGTGAGCGCTCAGCTACGATCTACTCTCTTCTGCAAGAAGGTAGTCAGTACCAAGACTAAGTTATCTGTACACTGTTCAATCTTTCAACCAACTTTGTTGTATGGGAGCGAAAGCTGGGTGGATTCAGGTTACCTTATCAACAAGGTTGAGGTTACGGATATGAAAGTAGCTAGGATGATTGCAGGTACTAGTAAATGGGAACAATGACAGGAGGGTGTCCACAATGAGGAAATCAAAGAAAAACTGGGAATGAACTCTATAGATGTAGCAGTCAGGGCGAACAGGCTTAGATGGTGGGGACATGTTACACGCATGGGAGAAGCAAGGTTACCCAAGAGACTCATGGGTTCAGCAGTAGAGGGTAGGAGGAATCGGGGCAGACCAAGGAGAAGGTACCTGGATTCGGTTAAGAATGATTTTGAAGCAATAGGTTTAACATCAGAAGAGGCACCAATGTTAGCACTGAATAGGGGATCGTGGAGGAATTTTATAAGGGGGCTATGCTCCAGACTGAACGCTGAAAGGCATAATCAGTCTTAAATGATGATGATGATGATGATGATGATGATGGATAGTTTAAAGTCAGGTGTAGTGGGAATTAGTGAAGTTCGGTAGCAGGAGGAACAAGACTTCTGATCATGTGAATGCAGGGTTGTAAATACAAAATCAAATAATGGTAATGCAAGAGTAGGTTTAATAATGAATAAAAAATAGGAACACGTATAAGCTACTAAGAACAGCATAGTGAGCACATTATTGTAGCCAAGGTTTTCACGAAGCCCACGCCTACCACAGTAGTAAAAGTTTTATGCTAACTAGCTCCACAGATGAACAGATTGAAGAGATGTATGATGCAACAAAAGAAATTTTTCAGGTAGTTAAGGGAGACGAAAATTTAATAGACTTTGGGGACTGGAATTCAATAGTAGGGAAAGGAAGAGAGGGGAAAGTAGTAGGTGAATATGGACTGGGGTTAAGGAATGAAAGAGGAAGCTGCCTGATAGAATTTTTCACAGAGAATAACTTAATTATAGCTAACACTTCTTTTAACAATTATGAAAGAAGGTTGTACACGTGTAAGAGGCCTGGAGAGACTGGAAGGTTTCAGATAGATTACATATTGGTAACACAGGGATTTAGTAACCAGATTTTAAAATGTAAGACATTCCCAGGGGCAGATGTGGACTCCAACCACAATTTATTGGTTATGAAGTGTAGACTAAAACTGAAGAAACTGCAAAAAGGCAGGAATTTAAGGAGATGGGACCTGGATAAACTGAAAAAACTAGAAGCTGTAGAGAATTGAGTGACAAGAACAGGGAAAAGAGATAGAGTAAAGGAGAATGGGAAGCGTTGAGAAATGAAATTGTGAAGGGAGCAGAGGATTAAGTAGGTAAAAAAACGAGGGATAGAGGAAACCTATGGGTAACAAAAGGGATATTAAACTTAATTGATGAAAGGAGAAAATATAAAAATGCCGTAAATTAAGCAGGCAAAACGGAATACAAAAAAATTCAAAAATGAGGGACAGGAAGTGCAAAATGGCCAAGCAGGGATGGCTAGAGGACAAATACAAGGATGTAGAAGCACGTATCGCTAGGCATAAGATAAATACTGCCTACAGGAAAATGAAAGAGACCTTTGAAGAAAATAGAACCACTTTTATGAATATCAAGAGCTCAGATGGAAAACCAGTCCTAAGTAAAGAGGGAAAGCAGAAAGGTGGAAGGAGTATACAGGGTGAAGCGAAATTCGCGCCCTGGGCTTCGCAGCGCGACTCCTCTCATGCCAGCGATAAAAAAAGTAGTCTCTCCCAAAATTTCGTCTGGCCAGTACATTCGGCAGAAGAAGGACGTTAAGGAGTGACAATCTGGGAACACTGTAACCACATGTATGGTAACTACCTCTGTCAGCAGGTGTCAGTTATGCTGTGCAGTTGATGCAGTGGATAGGGTTTTGGCATAGCATGCAGGACGTCGACGGTTCTATCCCGGGTTGAGGCATATGTTTTTTATTTTGTAAATGTAGTCCAGGTGGTACGGTATCTGGCATCTCAGTCGTCAACAGCGATTGAAGCTGGTCCTCTACAAAACATTTGCACTTACATACTACAATAGTAGAAATGTAAGATTGGTCAGCTTTGAAAGAAGCCCTTCTCACTTCATCTACTAGATGCGAAACCTGTTTTCATTGTAGCCTCCTCCAATTGTCCCATAGATCAGTACCAACTATTATTCTTGCCTTGTTCAGGTCCATTACATTTCGTTAGGGCCTTACGTTACCAGTAGGACTAGCAACGTGCTTTGCGAATAATGTCCAAACTCTGTTACTATTTGTATGTGTTATCACCATTGTCCCACTAATTATGCCTTTCAATATTGAGTCTGGTAACCGCATGCTGTTTAGTACTTATCTCAATGCATTATTATTATTATATCGATTAGCTTGTGGAAACATCACGTCTATTACCGTTAGGGAAACAATGTAATTTTAAACCGAACGTTTCATAATTAGCAGTGTTGGGATGAATCATGCAGTACAATATCTGTCAGAAGGGTAATGCGCGTTAGGTGGAACAGTGTGCAGTACTGATGGTTTGTATACAGGGTGTCCCAGCTATCTTGTCCACCCAAAATATCTCTGGAACAATACCAGCTTTTGGAAAACGACTTTCACCGGTATCAATGTAGGGCTGGGGCCCATGAATGTACATATTTGGAAACATTCTAAAACGAAAGCATATGTGTTTTTTTAACACAAACTTACGTTTTTTTTAAATGGATCTCCTATATTTTTTCTCCAGCAATACATAGCATGACAAAGCACATACACAATGGCGTTGATTGCATCGCAATATTCCCATTACATTCCGAGATATTGAGACGCGAAGTTGACGCTTGAAACACCCGACAGCTGCTAGCGCACATCCTGATGCTCAGGCGTGAACCCCATGCTGCCCGTAATCGCGATGTGATTCACATGCGTAATCACACTTTCATACTTATCAAGAGGTCCGAAACGAATAATACGGTCTGCTGCCAACCTGCATTAAAGTCGTACATTCCAGCAGGTATTTATGCCACAGGCTAGGGGTGATGCGGTTCTGTAACATACCTGTGTACCGCAGCGTTAGTCACAAAGTTAACTTCGCTTATCGTTAATCCGTTACTAAAAAGGTAATGCCGTTCAACGCTAAAACTTTACTTTACTGTAGATCTAGCGCAAGTGACAGTTAATCATTCACTCGTAATAGTAAAATTCATGTTGATGGTTTTAGTGAAATGAGCAAGTGGACTAAAAGTTTTACCGTTGTTTAGGTAAAAATGTTTTGATTTGGGAAGTTCAGGTAGGACATAGAAGATGAATGTAAACACGTTTAACCAATTAGTTTTATTATCACACAATTATTAATGTTATGTTTATCTAATGCGTTAAATGACAAATTGTTGCAAACAAATGTTTCTTAACATCACTGGGTAAAATGGCCCTTTGTAGAAACTTCCACTGTGATACCAGCACTACATAATAAACATAGCGTTCACATCTCATGCTCAAAGTGATGCCCATTGGCTTGCGTACATGAAGGATGCCCTACTTCGTGTTACTGTTTCCTCTTTGATAGCTGCACAAGCATCAATAATGCGTTGCTTCATGTCCTCTGGTGTTGTTGGTTCATGTTGGTAAGCAGCATCCTTCACTGCTCCCCAAAGAAAATAATCCAGCGGTGTATGGTCCGAAGATCGGGCAGGCCACCTAACTGGGCCACCTCGTCCACTCCACCTACCAGGGAACTTACGGTTCAGAAGTCGTCGTGCTCGTAAGGCGTTATGTGCCGGGCATCCATCATGCTGATACCACATGACCATTCTCCAGTTCAGAGGTACGGTGACCAAGAGAACAGGAAGATTGTGTCGTATAAATCTGGAGTATTGTATGCCATTTTGGATGCCATTTATAGAGAAAGGTCCGATTATGGTATCTGCAATAATCCCACACCAAACATTAACTTTCCACGGACGTTGATGCTCTACCTGACGGAGCCATTTTGGATTGTCTGTGGACCAATAATGCATATTCCTTTTATTGACAATTCCTTTGTTGGAGAATGATGTCTCGTCGGTAAAGAGAACATCTGCAAAAAAAATTGGATTAGTCAGAAGTTTTTGTTGAGCCCACCGACAAAATGTTACCCTATTGCGGAAGTCATTTCCATGAAGATCCTGGTGTAAATGAGCATGGTAAGGATGAAATTTATGACGTTTACGAATACGCTGTGCACTTGATTTCGACACACCAATTTCACGTTCAATTTGACGTGTGCTGATTTGAGGATTCACAGCTATGGTAGCGAGCACAGCAACTTCATTACGTTCATCTGTGTGTGTTCTAGGACGATGTCGAGGTCTTGGATTTAAGCTTCCCGTTTCACGTACGAGATGTGAGACGACCAAATATCCGGAGCGAAGGCGATGGCTTGTCAGGGAATCGTCTTCTGTACAGTCGTTCTGCCTGAACAGCATTTCGTCCACCTACAACAGGGTACAGTACAGGTTTGTAGAGTAGGGTAGAAAAAAGACATATTAACTTAATAATCATAATGTTCGCTAACAGTACTATCAACAAACAAGCAATCTCATAACGTATTTCCCGTCAACGTAGATTCTCCATAGATCAGCAGAATTTCTACCATATCTTCATGTGTGTACATTATACTGTGCAGTATAAGTTCCACAACACAACGGTTATTCACAATGTGTACTACCTCTGTGCCGTCACTAGATTACTTTGATGCACGACTACACTGGCAAGCGGTGTACTGCACGCCAAAGCAACAACAAATGGGATGCTCGGAGGGTGGTAGAGTACAGGAGTTTGCATGGGTCGCAAATCATAAAGAAGGCGAAGTGGTAACTGTGGCAGTAGTGGGAACTATGTTGGACACTTGACTAGGTAGAGCCAGGCCCTGCGCGATAGGCACAATAGATCATATAACGCATTAGATAAACCTTATTTTGGGTGTGCAGGATAAATAAGACACCCTGACGGGTGTACACTGATCGGTGCTGGTTCATATCGTGTACGTAGACACGTAAAACGTGCAAGAGGGAAACCATTATGTGCTTATGAGAGTTGATGGCAGCAAACCGTATTATTCTTTCCGGACCTCTTGATAAGTATGGAGGTGTGATTACGCATGTCATTCACAACGCGATTACGGGCAGCATGGGGTTCACTCCTGAGCCTTAGGACGTGCGCTAGCAGCGCATGTCGGGTGTTTCAAGCGTCAACCTCGCGTCTCAATATCTCGGGAAGTAATGGGTATATTGCGATGAAATCAACGCCATTGTGTATGTGCTTTGTCGTGCTATGGATTGCTGAAGAAAAAATATAGGAGGTCCATTTAAAAAAACATAAATTTGTGTTAAAAAACACATATGCTTTCGTTTTAGAATGTTTCCAAATATGTACATTCATGGGCCCCAGCCCTACATTGATACCGGTGAAAGTCGTTTTCCAATAGCTGTTATTGTTCCAGCGATATTTTGGGTGGACTAGATAGCTGGCACACCCTGTATACTGTATGCGCTGTCCACCAGACAGGGACTAAAAATTGGTTCAAATGGCTCTAAGCACTATGAGACATAGTTAACATCTGAGGTCTCAGTCCCCTGGAATTAGAACTACTTAAGCCTAACTAAACTGACAGCAAACATATCCATACCCGGGGCAGGATTCGAACCTGCGACCGTAACAGCAGCGCGGTTCCGGACTGAAGCGCCTAGAGCCGCTCGGTCACAGCGGCCGGCCCCTAGTTGCGAGCGGAGTAAAGCGCCCGTGATAGACTCCAATGCACATGCATACATGTATCGAATTTTCTCATTGTAAACCTCTAAACCAGTGTGGCAGATATACGGCATACACAAACGACGAATATGTGGATATACTTCTGGTCCTTGGTGCATCTGATGACAGCACTGGTGTTGTCAGTCACAAATAGGCTTCTAGATATCCTCGTCAACGCAATCGAGATAAAAATGTGTTCCGTTGTCTGAAGCTGTGCCTTTGGGAGTCAGGTTCTCTCCTGCCACTATCGGGTGACAGAGGTCGTTCACGAACTCGCCGTACTCCAGCTACTGATGAAGTTATTCTGGAGGTCATACACCAAGAACCTCAGCGAAGTACACGTAGTGTAGCAAGGCAGCTGCGTGTCTCGCAACACACGGTCGTTAACGTGCTGCACGGGCATGGGCTGCACCCCTATCATTATGCTTTCACGCAACACCTGCATCCTGCAGATCGCCATCAGCGGATGCAATTCTGTGAATGGTTCCAACTACAATAGGAAGCCAACGATGACATCATGAACACCATAATATCGTCGGATGAAGCAGCATTCGCTCGTGAGGGTTTCTTCAATATGCCAGTCCCCACCGTTGGTGTGAGGTTAAGCTGCACGTCACCCACGACTGTGGATACCAAGTTTGCTTTGGTATCAACATCTAGGCCGGAATATTGGGCGTCAGATGTTTTGCACCTACATTTTGCCTGACCAGTTAACTGCACATAGGTATCATACATTTCTCTCAAACAATCTGCCTGATGCGCTGGAAGATGTACAACTACATGTTTGGCAGAGGATATGGTTCCACCATAGTGGTGTACCTCCACACTCTAGAGTTAATGTGTGAACATTTCCAGGTCTAGTTGTAGGGCCATCGCGTTCACCTGACCTAAATCCCCTGGATTCATTTCTGTGGGGACACCTGAAGGAGCACGTGTACTCTATTCCGCAGACGAATGTAGAAGAATTGGTAGTGCGTGTTCAAGCTGCTCTTGTTACTGTGAACACAGTTTTGTTGCGAAGAGTCCAGAGCTGTATGTTGCGGTAGGATGCGCAATGTTTGGACGTGCAGGGATATCGCTTTGAGAATCTGTTGTTCTAAGAACAACATATTCTGTTGTGAAGGCCATGCGGTCATTAATATAGACATTATTATTGTCACTGGTTGCTAATGTACGACACCTGGGCTGTCAATTACATGCAGTACAAATGACAAGTAGATGTTGTGTTATTGTACTGTGGTATTATCTTTAGCACCTCAAAATTGACATTGTTTTCGTAGTTCTATGACAGGTAATTTGTTTCAACTGTCTGTTTCTTATTTATCTAACAACGTATGTGTTATGGTCAGCATTACAGAATGTTGTAGCCTAAGAAACGGTGTATATTGCAGTATGAAATATCAGGATGAAATTAGCAAATGAAAAAGAGCGCCCCAACCCAGAATTGAACCCTCGACCTCCTGCATTCTTGCATACTAACCCAGAACTCTATCCACTGCACCAACTGCACAGCAAGACTAATGTGGGCTGAGAGAGATAGTTACCTTACATGTGGTTACAGTGTTGCCAGACTGCCACTCTTTATTGTCCCTTTTCTGACGTATGTTTTCTCCAGACGAAATTGTGTCAGAGACACTTTTTTTATCCCTGTCATCTGAGGAGTTGTACTGGGAAACCTGAGGGCGCGAATTTCACTTCACGCTGTATAGAGGGTCTAAACAAGGGTGATGTACTTGAGGGCAATGTTATGGAAATGGAAGATGATGTAGAAGAAGATGAAATGGGAGATGTGATACAGCACAAAGAATTTCAGAGAGCACTGAAACACCTAAGTCAAAACAAGGCCCCAGGGCAACATTCCATTAGAACTACTGATAGCCTTGGGAGAGCTAGCCAAGACAAAACTCTTCCATCTGGTGAGCAAGATGTATGAGATAGGCGAAATACCCTCAAACTTCAAGAAGAACGTAATAATTTCAATCCCAAAGACAGCATGTGCTGACAGGTGTGAAAATTACCGAACCATCAGTTTAATAAGTCACAGCTGAAAAATACTAACACGAGTTCTTTACAGACAAATGGGAAAACTGGTAGAAGCCGACCTTTGGGAAGATCAGTTTGGATTCCGTAGAAATGGCGGAACACGAGAGGCAATATTGACCCTGCGACCCTGCCAATATTGACTCCTCGAACACCTGACATGTGGTGCAGTTTCCAAAATGCTCATGCCGAGGCTGTGGGCAATCGCCATCTGCCATCAGTCAAACCCAGATGGATTGTGCGTCTGCCCCATTCTACACACAGACAGCACGGTTACTGGTACTACATGTATATCTTAGAACATAGGTTACAGTAAGGCAAACCTACTTTTCTAGCATTTGTAGACTTGAGAAAGCTTTTGACAATGTTGACTGGAATATTCTCTTTCAAATTCTGAAGGTGGCAGGGGTAAAATACAGGGAGAGAAAGGCTATTTACAATTTTTACGGAAACCAGATGGTAGTTATAAGAGTCGAGAGACATGAAAGGGAAGCAAACGTTGGGAAGAGACTGAGGCAGGGTTGTAGCCTCTCCCCGATGCATTCAATCTGTATATTGAGCAAGCAGTAAAGGAAACAAAAGAAAAATTCGGAGTAGGAATTAAAATCCATGGAGAATAAATAAAAACTATGAGGTTTGCCGACGATACTGCAATTCTGTGAGACAGCAAAGGACCTGGAAGAGCAGCTGAACGGAATGGACATTGTCTTGAAAGGTAGATATAAGATGAACATCAACAAAAACCAAACGAGGATAATTGAATGTAGTCGAATTAAAGCAGATGATGCTGAGGAAATTAGATTAGGAAATGAGACCCTTAAAGTAGGAAATAAGTTTTGTTGTTTGTCGAAGTAGTGAGGATATACAATGTAGACCGGCGATGGAATGGAAAGCGTTTCTGAAGAAGAGAAATTTGTTAACATCGAGTATAAATTTAATTATCAGGAAGTCTTTTCGAGAGTTTTTGTATGGAATGTAGCCATGTAAGGAAGTGAAACATGGAAGACATATAGTTTGGACAAGAAGAGAATAGAAGCTTTCGAAATGTGGTGCTGCAGAACAATGCTGAGGATTGGGTGGGTAGATCACGTAACTAATAAAAGGTACCGAACAGAATTGGGGAGAAGAGCAATTTTTGGCTCAACTTGACTAGAAGAAGGGATCAGTTGGTAGGACATGTTCTGAGGTATCAAGGGATCACCAGTTTAGTATTGGAGGGAAGCATGGAGGGTAAAAATCACAGAGGGAGATCAAGAAATGAATACACTAAGCAGATTCAGAAGGATGTAAGTTGTGGTAGTTATTCGGAGATGAAGAGGGTTGCAAAGGATAGAGTATCATGGAGAGCTGCGTCAAACCAGTTTCTGCACTGAAGACCACAACAACAACAACAACAATGTATTGCGAATACATAGCCAGAAAGACCCGCTATTGTCTGACTACAAGATTGCGGAACAATCACTGGAATCAGTTACTTCCCTAAAATATCCAGGAGTATATGTGAGGAGCGAGTTGAAGTAGAACGACCACGTGAAATTAATCGCAGTGATGCAGATTCCAGACAGATATTCATTGGAGGAATCCTCAAGAACTGTTGTCCAGCCGCAAAGGAAGTAGCTTATAGAACAATCGTTCGACTAATAGCTGAATATTGCTCGGTAATCTGGGATCCGTACCAGGCAGGACTCATAGAGGAAATAGAGAAGATTCAAGAAAGAGAGATGCTCAGTCAACCTCAGTGGCAGACACAGGAAGAGAGGAATCCTGCATCACAGTGTGGTCTACCGTTAAAATCCCGAGAACTTTCGTACGTGAAAGAGTCAACTAATACATTGCTTCCTCGTACCTGTATCTTGCGAAAAGACCATGAAGATAAACTTAGACAGAATCAAGACTACACTGAGACTTACCAGTAATCATTCTTCCCGCGACCCGCAGGCGACTCCAAAAGGAAAAGCCGGAAGTGACACTGGTACAAAAAGTAACCTCCGCCACACACCGTACGGTGACTTGCGGAGTATTACTGTAGATGTAGACGAGTTTATGAAAACGTGTTTGCCTTGTAGTTCTTGTGAAACGTTTGTGTTCCGTGAGAGCAGATATTCTACTGGACAGCAAAGCAGAAGTGATGGTAAACTCGTAGGACAAAGTACCAGTCACCTCCTAGAAAGAGCACATCGGTCGCTTTGGACCACCGTAGTTGGTGTAAAATTGATACTAGGAGGTAATGTCAGCCCACGGACGTTACATCTCGGCAGTGAAGTTTGATGTGGCAGTTGAATTGACACAGAAACCTGAGTCAGCGTGAAAGACGTGGCAGAATGGTAGAAAAGAGCTACCATGAGGGACGTGCTTATCATCACAATGTATATGCAGTTGGTTGGTGCATCAACAGGGCCTATCCGTTGTGTCTACAAGGAAAGGTTTTATGAAACGTCCCCTTAGAAAAATTGTACAAGACTGTGCTTAAACTGACACACAATATTTTTTAGCGCAACGCAATCTGACTTTCAAAAATCCCTACAAAAGAATGGCCCTGACTAACATTAACCTATACGTTTCACAAATCACTTACCTCACAAAAATCTTCGTTACTCGAACTACTGCAATACAGCGAGCGCCACTACTGCCAGCTAAATAAAAGATTCAAACTACTGAAGGCCCTAACTACTGATAGGCATAGTTAGCAAATGAAAGATTTTGATACAGAACAAACAATGTATTTACCTCAGTAGTGTTCAAAAGTCATAATGTATATAGCAGTTCATGACATCCAGTCTTACAAAATTTCAAAACTCCGCCATCTCTCTCCCCACATCCACCACTGCTGGCGGCTCACCTCCAACTGCTCAAAAAAATTTACAAATTGTTTTGGGCAGTGGCCAATACAGATTAGAAATTTTTTTCATAATTACAATAACAAAGAAATGAAATGCACACACTTATCGATACAATGTTGGTCAAAAGCTAAAATTCTCTCACAGTCCATAAAGACAGTCCTGATCATTCATCATAGTAAAATAACAGTGTTTTTGCTCAATGTCTGAGCAGTAAAAGAAAATGCACACGGAAGTAGTGGATTTCCATGCAGTCCAACGGAAAGACAGTGCTGACTCTTGACATGCTGACAGGTAATGGGCCACAACAGAGCAAACCCATAGCAGAGTCAGTCGAAGTTTTGAAGAATGTTGGTAGGTTGGTCATCACAGAGCAGACCCACTGTAGTCCTGGTAGAGAGTATGGTATTGGTGGGCCACCAGAGGTGCAGACCCACTGCAGTCCTTGTAGAAATAATGGTATTGGTGAGTCATCGAAGGTGTAGACCCACTGTAGTCCTTGTTGAGATGGCTAGCAGCCAACTGTTGCGACCGTGCAGGTGCACAATCACCATCGAAGAGTCTTGTGGACAATACAGCAAGTCAATAAACCACCACTTGTCCACTCACAAAGAATTTGTTTGAAATGTCCTTAGAATCAGCAATGCTGTTATCCAGTCCCTTGCTGAATTATTAACACAAGTGCAAACACTATCAGTCCCTACTTCTCACATACTGTCCATATACTATGACCAACAGAAACGTGTGCAGTGAAATACAACTTACAAGTTACTTAATTTGATGAACTAGTGTCAATTACAATTTTATAACATAAGAATACAATAACAAAGGTACAAATATATCCTTAAAGAACATAACAATATAGATAACATTTGTAGTAAAACAGGCTTTACAAAAGAATAGAAATAAACATGCACATCAGTGTTACAAAAATTATGACATAAGTACATACATAAAGATCAGAATAACTTTTGAAACATCAACTTCACATATGAGCAACAAAACAGAACAGATAAATAATGTCTAAACATCTTTACAAAGTAAATAACATATTATCAGAAAAATTCTACAACATAACACTCATCAGATTAACACATAAAGACAGGAAGAACACAAATACCCAAGGGTACACAAACACATAGTGGGATAACACAAGAGGAAAGGGCAGGGTTTGTTTTCAGTGTAACATTTGGTACTGCAGTCCAACCGAAAACTTCATTCCATAGATCTTTCGTCTTATTTCAACATTTGTCTCCACCAAAAAAATTCTGTCCAAGCATGCTTTCTGTATTTATATGTTGACATATTTCTTACCTCATTTTTTTATTTTCCATTATCTTACCTCATCATTTATTTCCAAGAAAATCCTACCTAAACCTGTTGTCCCTAAACTCTACTTTTTTTGTTCCTGTCCTCTTTCAAAATACTTTTTTGGCCAAACCATTTTCTTATAGCTTCTCAATGCATTTCTTCCAATTCATCACAACTCGTTCTCTTATATAGCCTACCCCATCTTAAACTAACTTAAATCTACTGAGCTCAGATATATATACCAAGGGACGAGGCAATGCAGCAGCACAAAACAATTAACACAAACAGTAACGACAAAAAATACAAATTGGCCAAGCTAGCAGCAGTAAATATAAGTTGGCAAAGCAATTGCAAAATTACAACTAATATAAGGCACTGTGCAGCAAACAAGAAAAATAAATCAGTAGTAAAACTGGCTTAACAGAGTAATACAAAGTGAAATTTAGTAGCACTATGCCTGGCAAACAGCAGCAGCAAGTGCAATAACTTATATCTAAACATGAGAAAGCTGAAGCAGAAAAAATAGTACACTAAAGACAACAATGCAGGTAAGGGAAGTGTATATTCAAATCTTAATGTCTATATAATTAAATTGGTGCACCACAAAAACATATTCTATGAAATAAATTACCAAGAACTTGAAAAGAAAATTATGTATGCAGTTCCTGTGAAGGGAAATGCCTTTTTGTCCTCCCTCATTTTTTGGAAGTATATCACATTATTATTATATACTGGATCTGTAGACAGAAAATATTTATATTAGTACATCTATAAAATTTTATTTTAGCCAATGCTGCAGTGTAGCTAGAAACTAGATATTAAACAAAATAGGCAAAGCAAGGCGTGAAACGTCATTCGCTAGCCATAAGGCATTTCATAATGCAGTAAACAATCTTCCAACTAGCAAGACAATATACATGAAACGTTTCTCATCATTTCATTTCAGTAAATATCATAAATTAAGAACTCTACAGTGTAATCATGTTTTCAAGTTTGAGGGTGTCATATTTACGATGCTTTCTACAAAGGAATGTCAATAGCGAGGATAATGGCCTCTTTTTTTTTCTCTGCACCTGTGCCTCTGACAGGCACACACTAATGGATTTTTCAAGGCGTCTGTCGCGCAGCTGGGTGCCCACGGCACATTACGTGCAGGTGGTCACTTAACTTTCTTACAAAAATATTACGACAGCAGTTTTTGCTACAGTGACAATCTCATATAAAAATATTTCACAGATCAAGAATTTGCGTTACAAATCTGTAGAAACAAAATCCTTTAAATATAATAGTGTCCAAAACATTTTCGCCAGCATAGTGACACATTCACGCATATACACACATTTCATAACCCTTAAAGTACGATTCTCGGTTTCCAACACCCTTTTTCACAAACCAGAGTCCCTAACCACTACTCATTGTTCCTTACCTTATTACACATATACATATGCGTCGACACTTTTTCAATATTTCATCATAACAGATACGTAGCATAACCAAATAACTCATATAGCATCAGCTTAAATATACCTCAGCAGCATAAATCACATCGTCGTCGTAATAATAATATCATAACACCTCAGTCAAATCTCAAAAACGTCATAGCTTTCTGCAATAATTTCAAAACCTAAAAAAAATTCTCTGCTCATGTCAAAAGTGTCCTCTACCCCAAACGTACTTTAAAAATCATGATCCCATACCAAATATGTCATTCAAAGCTCTCATAGTATCACAACGGTTCCAAAAAAATATGAACAGTTCACAAAGTACAGACAAAATACAATTTCATAAGTGTCAAGTTATGCACCTGTGTAATTGCGTAAACATGTGTCACTGATTTAGTAAAATAAGTGTTTGTCTCTCTCAGTTAAATAACCAGATAGCTGTGTAATTTATGTGTTAGAGAAATATGGTACCGACGTGTAAAGTTGTATAAGCAAATACCATATTAGCTAGGGCTCCTTGTGCTTGCCATACACATGGTACACAAAGTAAGCGTGTACCCCCCTGAGGACTAATGTAATTATATCCTCAGATGTTACAGGTTACAGCAATGGAATGAAATGTATCACGAAAAACCTTTGTATCATTGTATTTCAAATATCTTTAAAAATAAATGTTTTAAGTACAGAATTAATGACTCAAATACGTGTACTGTAGCGCTAAACTGTGCGTCTTGTTGTAAGATAATCTCTGTGGAAGTGTCGTAGTTATCGTCCTCCGACAGCTAAGTTCTGCAGAAGTCAATGTACTTAGCTCATGATAAACAAAAGTGAAATGCTATGCGTATAGACATCGTAGTTATTACGTACCTTATCGTGATCAAGAAAGTACTATAATGTAACGTATTGTTGTGCTACGGAAAAGGCTGTCTCATTGTAGCTATACCACAAAAGTTACTACTAAAACATGTTTTACTTTCCAGAATAATTCAGAAAAACTGTGCACATATAAAACAGAAGTACCGCAAAAGCAACATTGTAAATTGTCACTCATTAGTAGCGTCATGAAAATCGTGTAGCTGTCACATATACTAACCACTGTGTCATCTGGTATCTTACAGAAAGAACTTTAAATCCAGAATGTATTTTCAAGTAAACCAAACTGTTGCATTATAATCTCATTAACAGTATATGTTCTAAGTATGTAAGCCTTATAGTCGTTACGTAATCGTGCAACTAACAAGCAAGAATGTACAAATAACAACACTGTGTCGTCTATTCACTATAACAACGCATTCGTAATTTCTGTTTAAAAATGTTCCCTAGGTTCTCGACTGGATAGTTAACTTCAAAACATTGTCGCATGTTAACAGTTTCTCAGTGTGACAAATTGTACTAGTAGCGTGAAGTGAAAAATTTTATGGCAAAGACTAAGTTAAAAAGCGGATTATCTTTCAATAAACGGTTTTACATATGAAATGTGGTGTAAACCTTTACTCTTCCTAGTACTCAGAGTTTCAACTTCAACACAATCATCATGTGGTATACGTCGTATTCTGTAAGGTCCATTGTAAATCAGAAAGAATTTGTGACTCAAGTGTTTCTTCTTATATGACAATGAATGAGCTTTAATGAGAACTTTCTGACCAATATATAATTTCTTTGCATTTGCTTTACCCTGTAGTCTTCTCCTTTTGTGTGCTGCAGAATTTATATTTTTAATAGCCAAATCAATTATGTCTTTGTGTCGAAGTTTACGTGTATTCGGAAAAGGTACAAGCTCTCTGATTCTGTTCGGTGGTTCTTCATTCTTCAGTACAAGAATAGGTGGTAAAGCGGTGGAGTCATGAGGCATTTCATTCAGCACGTTTTGAAATAAGTGTAAATATCTGTCCCAATGCTGATGCTTTCTGTGACAATAAGGTCTGCAAAGCTTATTGATTTCTTTCATAATCCGTTCAGACGGGTTACAATGTGATGAGTACAATGAAATAAAAACAGGTATGATTTTATGGTTCCGCAGCATGCGTGACCAAACACCAGATCTGAATTGCGGTCCGTTGTCTGAAATGACTTTACTAACGTGTCCAACTTCACGTAAGAAATTTTTAACAAAGGTGTTGGATACAAACCGTCCAGTGGCTTTACGTAACGGAGTGAAAGAAACAAATTTTGAAGTAAGTTCAACAGCGACTAGAACGTACGAAAATCCATTCGATGTTCTGACAAGGGGTCCCAAGAGATCAACAGCAGCAAATTCTTTTAATTTAGAAGGAATGATAGGAAACAACGGAGCACGATGTGAGATAGTAGATGGTTTCGCCTTTTGACAAACTTTACAAATAGACAAGACTCTTCGAATTCTCTTTTCCATATTGTTAAAATAACAAGTCGTCCGAAGAATATGATAACATTTTCGTGGACCAAAATGTGCATAACTGAAATGAATGTACCAAATGAGCTTATTAACAAAATCGTCTGGAATGCAAAGTACCCATAGCTTGTCATCAACAGTGCAGCGTTTGAAGAGTATGTTGTTTCTAACCAGATAATAACGCCGAATCTGAGTGTGCGGCTTTTCATGCCATTTACTTTTGATGTCTTTCCAAATCGGATCTTTATCTTGTTCATGAGCAATGTCCTTTAAAGATGTGGTGATGAAGTTTTCAAAGGCGACTTTCTGAATGTAAAGAACGCTGAAATTTTTCTCGAGGTTGCCTTCTGTGTTACTTTTCTCAAGCCCAGCAGGTTCGTGTGACAGTGCGTCCGCAACAATGTTCTCCTTGCCGGGAATGTAGACGATTGTGAAGTGGAATTCTTGCAAAAACAATGCACAACGTTTTAACCTGTCAGGATTTAATTTTGAAGACATAAGAAATTGTAATGCTCGATGATCACTGTATACATTTACGTGCTTACTAGAAAGAAAGAAACGGAATTTTTCAAATGCCCAAACGATAGCTAAAGCTTCTAATTCAGTAACGGAATAGTTTTTTTCAGATTTTGTTAGCACACTCGGCTAGCAAAATCAATGGTTTTCTGAACAGTAATGTAATTTTCTGTGGCTTCTTGAAATAAATGGGCACCAAGACCGACTTTAGAAGAATCCGTGCTAAGGCAAAAATCTTATGAGAGATCTGGATGAGCTAGTATTGGTGCGTTAAGTAGTGATTCTTTCAAAGAATTGAATTCCAACTGTGCTTGTTCGTCCCAGTTCCAAATAGTATTTTTTCCAGTGAGAACAAAGTTTTGGTGTAACTAGAATTTGCATATTCAGAAAACGACAGTAAAAATTTACGAGACCTAGGAAACTGCGGACTTGTTTTTTTGTGGATGGAACTGGAATGGCTCTGATTGCTTCTAACTTTTCACGATCCGGCTGAATGCCTTCAGAAGAAATAATATGTCCCAAAAACCTCACCTTTGACCTACCAAATTCAGACTTTTCCAAGTAACTGTAATTCCAGATTTTGCAAAAATACGTAACAAACTGTTGAGGATGCGATTATGTTGTTCCCATGAGGCTTTTGCTATTAGAATATCATCCACATATAAGGTGATGTGACGTTTTAAGAAATCAGGTAATATGGAATTTAGCCCGCGAATGAATGCTGCCGAAGAAATGTTCAAACCAAAAGGAAGTTTCCGAAATTGATAACAAACGCCGAAACAAAGAAAAGCTGTGTATTTTATACATTCTGGATTAAGTTCGATCTGATAAAAGCTGGATCTGAGATCAATAGAAGACAACACTTTTACACCATTAAAATTTTGAAGAAGTTCTTCCAACATTTGCGGCCTGTCTGCTTCAGGAATTATGATAGTATTGATTTGTCTCGAATCTAAGACAAGCCTGATCGATCCATTTTTCTTCTCAACAACATGTAATGGATTGTTGTATGAGCTTACTGCAGGCTCAATAATTCCCTCGTTAAGCATAGATTATATTTCTGTTCTAACACGGTCCCTATAATGCGCCGGAATTACGTATGGTCTAACACAATCCCTTGATTGTTCCTGTTTTGTGAGTAAAAACTGTGGAATGTGCTTGTAAAATCTCAAAAAGGGTTGCCTATCAGTGTAACTACAATTCTCAATTGTTTGAATTTTATTCTGAATTAACTCATTAGTATCAAATATGCCGTCGATATCATTCCTGTCAGTACTTGCAAAGTGATTGTTAGTGTCTAGTTCCGTAGAAAATTCCGAACTGTTGTCGAACAGAAGGTAAAGCCGATTTATTTTCTCGTCATGGTTTGAGAGCCAATCTTGAAATAACAAAGCTATTGACTTACCATCTTTCACTAAACTTATTTCAGCACCGTGAAAGTTTAAGATTGCTTTGTATTCATTGAAAAAGTCTACTCCCAATATAATTTCCGTCGACAATAATGGAACAATAAGAAAGTTCATAGAGAAGCTGTGGCTTTGACAAGAGAATTCTAAGTTGGCGTACATCTACACTTTTCCCAAAGATAGCACCTTGTAATTTAATCTTACGTAACGGAAGTGTGGGGCAATGGTTCGATTTGTTGCATTTGCTAAAGGCTGTTTCACTAATTACTGAAATGGGACTGCCAGAGTCAAGTACTGCCGTAAATTTTACGTCCTTTACTGTAATGTGAATCACCGGAAATGCAATGTTGTTATGTTTTACGTCGTGTTCCTGGAGTAAGATGTCTCTAATGTATTCCATTTTTACGTAATTACTAGCTACGGCTGCTGCGTCGTCAGTTTCATACGTACGTTTTGTGGCTGCCAGCGGTATGAGTCATTGACTATTGTCTCTTTGTTGGCGCGCGTCCTTATTGGGATTTGGAGACAAAACACAGACTTCTACAAATTCACGTTGTCGAGAGGGCCCCGCCTTGTTTGAATCCCCTCAGTTCTGATGCAATTCAGGTCTGTCGTTACGATCATATCGTCTGTCGTCATGTCGGTAGATTCCATAGTTTCTTTCTTGTCGGTCACGTGGTGGAGAATTTCTCCCTGAATCGTAACTGCGCGCTGGACCGTTGCGTCTAAAGTTATTCTGTCTCCCTTGATAATAATTATTTTGGTTCCCATATTGTCTGTTTCTATGATTGTCTCTGTGATAGTCACTACCGCGGAGAGGTGATCTTTCCCTGTAATTATTACTACTCTGCCAACGGTTGTCATACGGGTGGTGTCTGTTTTGGTCATGATTTGTGTTGTGATAATAGCCTTGTCGTGTCCAGTTATTATTTCTTTCATCGCGGAATTGTGACGGATGTGACCTGTATTTGTTGTGTTCTTGTTTTCGCGTTCCACGATTGTCAGTGTCAATTTCCAATTATTGTAACAGTCCCTGAAAAGCTTCAATGTCCTCTTTGCAAGGTCCTGCCAAAATAATATGTCGTAAATGTTCAGGCAATTTGATTAAGCAAATGCGGATGAGTTCTGAGGGGCTGTATGGGTTTGAAAGATACTGATTCATATGTAACATGTCTTCAAAATATTTCACAAGACTGGAAAATTCAGATTGTTCGAAATGTTTCATCATAATGATGCTATGTTTTACTCGGTCTTGTGTGGCTTGAGACCAATATGCTGAGAGGAAGGCATGATAAAATTCTCCTTCACTGTGACAATCGTGAATGACCGATTGCATTCTTACAGCTGGTTGATTGCATTCTTACAGCTGGTTCATTCTCTAAGTAGCCACACATAAATTCTAATCTGTGCTCTAATGACCAGTTAGGAGGAAAACAATGAGAGAATTGATGGAGCCACGCTTGTGGATGAATGTCGTTGCCAGAATTCTTAAATGTTTTGAATTTACGTGTAGTAATGAACAGCTTATAGTCAAAATCATCATGTCGGCGAGTCGCATGTCGGTCATTGTTACATCGTTTCGGCGGTTGCATCTCAAAATTCGGTGTACCTTGCCAATTTCTTTCATAATTTTCGAAGTGCCTTGTGTTATTATTTTGTGGCTGTTCCGTATTTCTGTGTCCCTCTCCCTTATTGGAGCGCGAGTGTCCTCTGAAATATGTAATTCTTGTATTACCTGCGTCAGCTGATCTTGTACTTCCCGGGTTTCTCTTTGGTGTTGCATATTAATTTGATTCTGCTTTTGTTTCAATTTCGTACTTTGTTCGAACTCTTCTGTGTCATTAGAGACTACCGGTTTTGTGTCATTCAGATTATCATCTACCTTCGTAGATAAATTATTTAGCTGATCCGAAAGTTCAACTACTTTCTCTCATAATGAACTGATTTCCTCCATGTGTCTTTCTGAACCAATTTTCAGAGTATCTACTGTATCCTTTAAGTTTTCCTGAGTTTTTGCAAGTTGCGTAACCGAATCGGTAGATGCAACTGAGTCAATTTTAGCTTGCAAGGTCTCATGATTTTCATGAACAATAGTTTGCACTTCTTTTATGGCTGACTCGTGATTCTGTAATGCATTTTCATGCCGCGAAAAAATAGGTTGAAAATGCTCACAAATTTGTTTTTTTACGTCATTACAGACTTTTTGACATTTCTATTCGATTTTATGTAACTCAGTAATTAAATCTACACGTGTTTGTTCAAGCGTATGTTCCACTGAGTCTAACTTTTGAAGCTTTTGTTCCATTGTGTCTAACTTTTGAAGCTTTTGCTGTGTTTGTCTCTGATTTTGTTCCATTGTGTCTAACTTTTGAAGCTTTTGCTGTGTTTCTCTCTGATTTTGTTCCATTGTGTCTAACTTTTGAAGATTTTGCCCCATTTGTTTCTGATTTTGTTCAAGCGTTGTGTCTAACTTTTGTAGCCTTTGTCCCATTTGTTGCATTAACTGTAATAACAGTGCACTGGTGTCTGAAACATGTTCGTCAGTGCTATTCGGCAGTGCATTTGAACCGGCAATATTCGCATTTTGAAAAGCAGAAAATGTGTCTTGATTTATTTGAGTAAACGGTGAGGACGCAAAAATCTGAATCTACAGTATTTGCAAGATTGTGTCCTGTCATTTCGGAATCCTGAGGCGAGCTGTTGCCGACCGATCGACCGATAATGCTTCCCTGTTCGCTAATTGTTTCACTGCCTAAACCATTATTTGCAGCCCGCTCCATTTCCCTATGCACAATTACCAAATTACTACTTTGAAAATTAGTTAATTCATTACATGGTGGTGCTAACACACTGCTTTCGTCTTCACTGTCATTTCTCAGTTTACTTTGGAGCCTAGTATTACGTTTTTCACACGCCATTATTGTCACAATATTTCACACGATAACACAGAAAAGCACAATTTGAAGAGCAAAAATAAGAGAACACATTAACGTAGCACTGAAAATAATATCTAGTTAATTGCAAGCGCAGCTGCGAAATACTTGGTGCAAACCTACATGCATGCCACAACTGTTTTACTGTACAACAATGAAAAACTACAACTACAGAGGAAATTCTCTCTACAATTACGCGCTAGCAATAAACAAAGGCTACACTAACTACACAAAGTACAAGAAAAAATCAGAAGATTCCAGTGAGGCATCCTCGGCTAAGGGTCGACATATGAAAGGTCCCCTTAGAAAAATTGTACAAGACTGTGCTTAAACTGACACACAATATTTTTTAGCGCAACGCAATCTGACTTTCAAAAATCCCTACAAAAGAATGGCCCTGACTAACATTAACCTATACGTTTCACAAATCACTTACCTCACAAAAATCTTCGTTGCTCGAACTACTGCAATACAGCGAGCGCCACTACTGCCAGCTAAATAAAAGATTCAAACTACTGAAGGCACAAACTACTGATAGGCATAGTTAGCAAATGAAAGATTTTTATACAGAAAAAACAATGTATTTACCTCAATAGTGTTCAAAAGTCATAATGTATATAGCAGTTCATGACATCCAGTCTTACAAAATTTCAAAACTCCGCCATCTCTCCCCCCACGTCCACCACTGCTGGCGGCTCACCTCCAACTGCGCAACGCTCT
Organism: Schistocerca gregaria; assembly: GCF_023897955.1. NCBI lineage: Eukaryota > Metazoa > Arthropoda > Insecta > Orthoptera > Acrididae > Schistocerca > Schistocerca gregaria. Next base: position 624,925,530 of record NC_064921.1, on the reverse strand, counting down.
TTCAGCTTAGCAAGAACATTAAAGAAGATTTTACTTCCAATTTTCTCGATGACCAAGTGTCACCCTTTCTTCTACATCTTCCTGACGAGTATGCGGTGGACACTACTGTCTTCCAAAACGACAACAGTGCTTTTCACAGGGCTGAACGTACATGTTCTGGTACGACAAACACAAAGGCTCACTACTGCGCGTCGAATAGCCTGCTGAATCACCCGATCTTTGTCACACAGAAAATATTATGGCACTATTCCTTTTTCTGGAACTATTTGGAACAGCGCTGCAGTCAACATCCCTGCAGTTTGGTAGCTCTGCGGTATCTATGAATGTCTCTAACTTGATGCGGCATTTCTGAAGAAATTTGTGGACTCTTTTCGTCGCCGAATTGTCAATTCTAGGAGTGCTGTTACAGGGTGTTAGCCTTGTAGTGACAGAATCATGAAGGGTTGCCAGAAAACAAAGGAACATTATCTAAGTATGTATATTAGTTATAAGCTTTGGATTGTTGGTAGATACGCACAGTACAAACCGCCTTCATCGGTCCAGTATGAGGTCATGTACATTGAGAAACTGTTGATTTTACTCTCACTGATTCCGAATTGGAGGTAAAAAGCGATTCAGTCATGTCACATGTGTAAGCAGTTAGCTACAACTGCCGTATATAGCGGCCCTCAAGTGGCAAGCGAGGCAGAGTCCAGCGAGCATAAAAATTCCAGCAAGTAACAGAGTTCCAGACCGAGAGGAGTTCCAGAACGAGTGACCTCGGATGACCAGCAGCCTACAACAGATCATATAAAGCACTCCCCCTTCAGACCACCAGTGGCCTACCGGGACCATCCGACCGCTGTGTCATCCTCAGTGGTGGATGCGGATAGGAGGGGCGTGGGGTCAGCACACCGCTCTCCCGGTCGTTACGATGGTATTCACGACCGAAGCTGCTACTATTCGGTCGAGACTGAGTGCACCCCGAAAAATTTCAACAGCGCATGACGGCCTGGATGGTCACCCATCCAAGTGCCGACCACGCCCGACAGTGCTTAATTTCGGTGATCTCACGGGAACCTGTGTATCCACTGCGGCAAGGCCGTTGCCACAACAAATCATATGTAAGTGAGAATTATCTTCAGTTAAGCTTGTATACTAAGAATGACTTGCGAAAGGTTGCCTGTACATACTTGTGGACTAGGGTTATTGGTTTCAATTGCACATTTGTCTACATGCACCTACACTGATGAGCCAGAACATTATAACCACTGCCGACCGCGACGCTGGATGCAGCCTAGTGGCGTTTCGGGCACGTGACGCGATAACAAAAGCATGTAAGCTCAGCAGGCACAGACGAGGCATCACTTTAGCGAAGGTATATGCTGTAGACGAGGAAATCCATTAGGATAAGAGGCTTTGACAAAGAGCAGATTGTTATTAGGCAGAGCCTGTGAACGAGTATCTCGCAAAGCTGGTCGAATGTTCACGTGCTACTGTCGTTGAGTATCTACAGAAAGCGGTAGAAGGACAGTTAAACTACCGCTAGGCGCTAAAATGATTGGACGTCCTCAACTCTTCACAGAAGTGGAGTTCGGAGGCTTGTCTGGTCTGTAAAGTAGGTATATGGTGCTCTGTGGCATCTCTGCGGAAAGAGCACAATGCTGGTGCCCGCACGAGCGTTTCGGAGCACACCGTTCATCGTACATAGTTGACCATGGAGCTCTGCAGCAGACCATCTCTACGTGTTCACATGTGACCCAACGACATCGTCGATTACGATTGCAGTGGGTACAGGACCATCAGGATTCGACTGTCGATCAATGGAAAAGTGTCTGCTCTTCGCGTAAATCACAGTTATGCAATACTAGGTCGACAAACACCGTCATCGAGGTAAACAGCGGCTTGAAACGTGTAGCGCGCCACTGACGCAGACTGGTGGTATCAGTTTTATGCTATGGGAGACATTCTCCTGCACTTGCATGGGAACTATGGCAGTAATCGAAGACAGGCTGACAGCTGTGAACCACCTGTATCCTTTCATGCTTGATGTCTTCCCCGACGTAGATGTCATCTTTCAGCAGTATAATTGTCCGTATCTCTGAGCCATAACCGTGCTACAGTGGTTTGAGGAGCATTATAGGGAACTCACGTTGATGTCTCGGGGACTAAACTGGCCTGATCTAAATCATATGGAACCAATCTGGATCGTTGTCGGGTGCTATCAACGCATACGCCCGTTATTTACGTGAATTACATAACCTGTGCGTAGACATCTATTGCCACATACCTCCACAAACCTGACAATACTCTGTCGGATCCCTGATACGCAGAATCAGTGATGTATTCCGTTCCAAAGACGGATAAAGAAGCTATTAAGCAGACGTTAATAGTTTTTTGGCTCGTCAGTTTACCAGGTGTAGAAGTAGGAAACTGTTATTTCCCTATAGATGGTGCTAGCCGTCAGTCTGGGGCCCGTGAGACCGCGTCTGCTGCGCCATCTGCTTCCTGTAACAGCTGACGGCGAATGTCAACACACAGTAACCCAAGTTCCATACAGCGGCTTCAAACCCGTAAGCATGTCGAGTTTTGTGTCTACGAACTACGATTTGTGGATACCATTGGTTTTCTGTTATCATTTTATGAAAATTGCTGCAGAATCGTATAGGATGCTTGCCGAAGCTTTCGGCGTACATGTTCTTGGGAAAACACGGTGTTTCCAGTGGTACAAAAAAATCAAAAGTGGTGAAACGACGAGCGCTTGAAACCACCGAAAAAGTTCGAAGACAACGAATTACAGGCATGAAGATGATACCCAAACTCAACAGGAACTCGTGGAACAATTGAATGTGATGTAGAAATCCGTTTCTCTGCCGTTGAAAGCTATGGGAAAGGTGCAGAAAGAGGGAAAATGGGTTCCACATGAACTGAATGAAAGATAACAAGCGAATCGAAAGACCACTTGTTAAATACTGCTTGCCAGATACAAAAGAAAGTCGTTTCTCCATCGAATAGTGACAGGTGATGAAAAATGGATATATTTTGAGACTCCTAAGCGTTGTAAATTATGGGTAAATCCAGGCAAACCATCGACATCCACTGCAAGACCAAATCCCTTTAGAAAGAAGACAATGTTCTGTGTTTGGTGGGATCAGAAGAGTGCCACCTTTTATGAGCTGCTAAAACCTGGCAAACCGTTAACACTGATCGCTACTAACATGGAATGATCGATTTGTTTCGAGCATTACGTGAAAAACGACCAGAATATGGAAAAAGGCAACACAAAGTCATATTGTTCCATGATAACGCTCCATCACACACAGCAACGGGTCAGGGAAAATGTTGAGGCATTCAGTTGGGAAATACTAGGGCATGCGGCTTATTCTCCATACTCGGCTCCGTCCGATTGTCATCTATTTTCATTACTGGGACACTCTCTCTCTGAAAAACGCTTCAAACGTACGAAAGTGTACGAAAATGGCTCGCTGACTGGTTCGCTTCAAAAAAAGAACTGTTTTTTCGGCGTTGTATTCATAGCCTGCCGGAGAGGTGGGAAAAATGTGTAAATAGTAATGGAGATTATTTTGAATAAAATATTGTTTATCAGTTTCAAACAACAGACGTGTAATTATTGCAACCAAATTCCGGTTTCATATTTCTACACCTGGTATTAGAGAATTTAGTAAGCCTCATACAAGCTTTACACTTACTGAGGTTATAAGCTGCTGTCTACAATCTTCCGCATGTTCATTGCAAACACATGAAGGAGCGATAACAAGCAGACCAGAAAGAAAGCAAAGTCCCTTTCCCTATCAGCTCCATATCTACCTCCATATGCTAACATCCATGTCTTTCTGTATCCAACCATAGAGCCCTGAAAAATCCCGCCACCCTTACACTAATTCACACAGCCGCTCGTGTACCAAGAAACGGATGATCTCAAATCCCACGTCTCTTCTAACCTCAGTCTGAGCGTCTAAGAACGTCGTGACGCGACGACTTGTTACGACAGCCTGATGTCTCCCGCAGATAGCTAAATTTTCGACCAGACTGCTTATTACTTTTAATTATGTCATAAGAAATGAGGCACAATTTCTGAAATTGACCCCTTTATTTTTCTTGTATAGGGGCTTTCAATGTTACGGGAAACATGACATATGGAACGACCAAGGGATGAAGGAAAAGAAAGAAAACAGTAAGTGTGTGAGGCGGTGATTAGCTCAGTTGTCTACATCTACGTGATTACTCTGCTATTCACAATAAAGTGCTTGGCAGAAGGTTCAATGAACCACCTTCATGCTGTGATTCTACCGTTCCACTCTCGAACGGCACGCGGGAAAAACAAGCACTTAAATTTTTCAGTGCGAGTTCTGACTTCTCTTATTTTATCGTGATGATAATTTCTCCCTATGTAGGTGGGTGCCAACAGAATGTTTTCGCAATCGGAGGAGAAAACTGGTGATTGAAATTTCATGAGAAGATCCCGTCGCAACCAAAAACGCATCTATTCCACAGTGCCAGGTCTTGTAAGCGATGACATCTCGGTCGGCGAATGATTCCAAACCAGGTAGAGAGGCATTATAACATCGGGAGTACTGGAAGTGGACGATTTACTGTCGCTATCGGCCGATGTGATGATGCCTCTCTAGCTGGTTTGGAATCATTCGCCGACCGAGATGTCATCGCTTACAAGACCTGGCATTGTGGAATAGTTGCTAAGACCCAATCTAGACCAAGTTATGTATACAGGGAGTTACAAAAAGGTACTGCCAAACTTTCAGGAAACATTCCTCACACACAAATAAAAAAAAAGATGTTATGTGGACATGTGTCCGGAAACGCTTAATTTCCATGTTAGAGCTCATTTTAGTTTCTTCAGTATGTACTGTACTTCCTCGATTCACAATCAACATATGTGGGCTGACGAGAATCCGCACGCAATTGTGCAATCACGTCATCAACACAGATTTTCTGTGAACGTTTGGGCAGGCATTGTTGGTGATGTCTTGATTGGGCCCCATGTTCTTCCACCTACGCTCAATGGAGCGCGTTATCATGATTTCATACGGCATACTCTACCTGTGCTGCTAGAACATGTGCCTTTACAAGTACGACACAACATGTGGTTCATGCACGATGGAGCTCCTGCACATTTCAGTCGAAGTGTTCGTACGCTTCTCAACAACAGATTCGGTGACCGATGGATTGGTAGAGGCGGACCAATTCCATGGCCTCCGCGCTCTCCTGACCTCAACCCTCTTTACTTTCATTTATGGGGGCTTTTGAAAGCTCTTGTCTACACAACCCCGGTATCAAATGTAGAGACTCTTTGTGCTCGTCTTGTGGACGGCTGTGATACAATACGCCATTCTCCATGGCTGCATCAGCGCATCAGGGATTCCATGCGACGGAGTGTGGATGCATGTATCCTCGCTAACGAAGGACATACTGAACATTTCCTGTAACAAAGTGTTTGAAGTCACGCTGGTACGATCTGTTGCTGTGTTTTTCCATTCCATGATTAATGTGATTTGAAGAGAAGTAATAAAATGAGCTCTAACTTAGAAAGTAAGCGTTTCCGGACACATGTCCACATAACATATTTTCTTTCTTTGTGTGTGAGGAATATTTCCTGAAAGTTTGGCCGCACCTTTTTGTAACACGCTGTATAGTAATAAGCCGTTTACATTGTGTACCCGCTCCTGTCGTAAAGTTACTAATGATGAAAAAATACATGTGTGGATGAAAGGACTTGGTGTACTTGCCGGCCCTCGCAGCGGCTAAGTCCGCTATCAGTGCTCTTATGTAATCAAGGTCATACGCGCAGTGACGCTATCTCCCCTATTCCGCGATAATACAAAACGAGCTGCCCTTCTTTGTACTTTTTCGATGTCATCCGGCAGTCCCAGCAGATGCGGATTCCACACCGCGCAGCAGTACTGAAGAATAGGGCGGAAAGCGTGGTGTAAGCAGTCTCTTTGGTAGACCTGTTGCACCTTAAACTGTTCTGCGAATGAAGCGCAGTCTTTGGTTTGCTCTACCCACAATATTATCTATGTCATCGTTCCAATTTAGGTTATTTGTAATTGTAATCCCTAAGTATTTAGTTGAATGTACAGCCTTTATATTTGCGTGACTTATCGCGTAATCGAAATTTAGCTGATTTGAACTGATGAGTGTTCCGTTTGGGCATACCTCCTTGCAGAGTGTCTCGACGTCCGCGCCGCCCGGTGGGCTCTCGCGGAGAGAGTCCATGGTGTGCTCCAGGATGTCCGGGTTGCGGCTGGTCATCGAGAAGTAGGCGAAGCTCTGCCGGAAGCGCGCGGACAGCGGCAGTCCCACAGGAGTCTCCGCGTCCACCACGGTAGGCGTCCGCATCTGCCATACACCACAGTCCCTGCAGCGTCGCTACACAGAGCCGAGGACAGTCCTGGCTGTTGCAGGAGCTACAGTATACGAAGGATAGTACTGAAGAGTTTGATAGAGCACTGAATGACCTAAGTCGAAACAAGGCCCCGGGAGTAGACAACATTCCATTAGAACTACTGACGTCCTTGGGAGAGCCAGTCCTGGCAAAACTCTACCAACTGGTGAGCAAGATGTATGAGACAGGCGAAATTTCCTCAGACTTCAAGAAGAGCATAATAATTCCAATCCCAAAGAAAGCAGGTGTTGACAGATGTGAAAATTACCGAACTATCAGCTTAATAAGTCACAGCTGCAAAATACTAACGCGAATTCTTTGCAGACGAATGGACAAACTGGCAGAAGCCGACCTCAGGAAAGATCAGTTTGGATTCCGTAAACATGTTGGAACACGTGAGGCAATACTGAGCCTACGACTTATCTTAGAAGAAAGATTAAGGAAAGGCGAACCTACGTTTCTAGCATTTGTAGACTTAGAGAAAGCTTTTGACAATGTTGACTGGAATACTCTCTTTCAAATTCTGAAGGTGGTAGGGTAAAATACAGGGAGCTAAAGGCTATTTACAATCTGTACAGAAAGCAGATGGCAGTTATAAGAGTTGAGGGACATGAAAGGGAAGCAGTGGTTGGGAAGGGAGTGAGACAGGGTTGCAGCCTCTCCCCGATGTTATTCAATCTGTATATTGAGCAAGCAGTAAAGGAAACAAATAATAGTTCGGAGTAGGTATTAAAGCCATGGAGAAGAAATAAAAACTTTGAGGTTCGCCGATGACATTGTAATTATGTCAGAGACAGCAAAGTACTTGGAAGAGCAGTTGAATGGAATGGACAGAGAGGAGGCTATAAGATGAAAATCAACAAGAGCAAAACGAGGATAATGGAATGTAGTAGAATTAAGTCGGATGATGCTGAGGGAATTAGATTAGGAAATGAGAGGCTTAAAGTAGTAAAGAAGATTTGATATTTGGGGAACAAAATAACTGATGATGTTCGAAGTAGAGAGGATATAAAATGTAGACTGGCAATGGCAAGGAAAGCGTTTCTGAAGAAGAGAAATTTGTTAACATCGAGTATAGATTTAAGCGTCAGGAAGTCGTTTCTGAAAGTATTTGTACCAAGTATGGAAGTGAAACATGGACGATAAATAGTTTGGACAAGAAGAGAATAGAAGCTTTCGAAATGTGGTGCTACAGAAGAATGCTGAAGATTAGATGGGTAGATCACATAACTAATGAGGAGGTATTGAATAGACATGATCTGAGGCATCAAGGGATCCCCAAGTTAGTACTGGGGGGGGGGGGGGGGGGCAGCGTGGAGGGTAAAAATCGTAGAGGGAGACCAAGAGATGAATACACAATGCAGATTCAGAAGGATGTAGGCTGCAGTAGGTGCTGGGAGATGAAGAAGCTTGCACAGGATAGAGTAACATCGAGAGCTGCATCAAACCAGTCTCAGGACTGAAGACCACAACAACAGCAGTAGTAAAGTTTTAATTATCATCTCGAAAAAGTTAAATGAATTAAGTTTCTTTATTGATGTACAGGTATATGGGAAAGACAAACATATGGAAACAGGAAAAATACATTATCATTCGTAATAGGGTCAGTAAAAATACGGATCATCTTTTCACTGATTATTCAGAAAATCTTTAAGAATTGTGTAAATTTCACTTTTTACGACTTAGAACAATGGGACAGCTTAGTTGCAATAGGCACACTATTTTGCCGGCCAGGGTGGCCGAGTGGTTCTAGGCGCTACAGTCCGGAACCGCGCGACCGCTACGGTGGCAGGTTCGAATCCTGCCTCGGGCATGGATATGTGTGTTGTCCTTAGGTTAGTTAGGTTTAAGGAGTTCTAAGTTCTAGGGGACTGATGACCTCCGTATTTTTACTGACTCAGCGAAAGACATCGCGCCTCCTCTGGAACGGGTCTCCAGGACTACTTGGTGTATGCCTTCCAACGAACGTCCCCTACTTTCTCACATTTCCACCGCTGATTTTCGATACTGACCAGGACGTTATTTTCATACCTTAATAGTTGCACATAATTGCCAGTTAAAGCTACAGGCGGTTACAGAACATCGTTATCATGAAAATATGAGTTTAGCATTTATTATTGACTAAATTAGTGACGAAAAAAATTTAGAAGAGGAATTTTGGTTTGCGGATTATTTGTACTTTCAGAAGGCGAAGTCCCTGTATTCATTATATAAAGTCATTCAGTGGATGAAAAAAAAAGCCTTCAGATGTGCTTATCAGCATTTTCAGGGCTGTGCCGTAATATTAGATCTATATTTACATCTATAGTCCTCAAACCATTGTGAAGAGCACGTCAGAGGGTACTTCTCATTGTATTATTTATTAGGGCTTTCTTGCCACACCAATCCCGTAAGGAGTGTGGGAAAAACGGTTTGCTTAAACGCCCATTTGCCCACTGCGATTAGTCTAATATTGTCTTCCTGATCTCTGACGGAGCCATACGCAAGGGGTTGCAGTACATTGCTAGATTTCATACTTAGAGCTGGTTCTATGAACACAGTAAGTAGGATTTCAAAGGATACTTTGCGTCTCCTTCAAGCGTCTATCTGTTCAGTTTTTTCAGCACCTCGTGATATGCTCCCGTAGGTCAAGCAAACCTGTTATCTTCCGTGCTGCCTTTTTTCAGAACCGGCCCTATTTGGCACTGGTCCCTAACACTTAGCTCCGGTTTATGTTCTCAGTAACCCACACTTATTAAACGTTGTCCGAAATTATTATCTCAATAAAAGCTGCATACCAGCAGACGACCTAAAATAGGGAAAAGTTCGTAACATGGCCATAGCTCTCAAAAGAATACGAGTTCCTAATAAACGGGAGCTGCGACTACCGCAGCACAACTGGAAAATCGTTTGTGAAAACTTAGCGATGAAAGTAATACCAGAAGGCGCCAGATCGACTTGGTACAAAGTGATAAACCGGACAATAGCCACCAACTCCAAACTTTTCTCCATCCAGTTAAAACCGTCAGCCGAATGTGGAAATCGTATTTCGGAGGACACAATCGAACATCGTTTTGGGTGCCCGAAATTTGTTCAAATATGGTACACAGCAAGGGACATGATTCGACTGTTCAATAGAACGAACATACGCAAGATATAGGTTTCTAACGCCATGATACGCGGATGAAAATCGTTTCCCAAAGCACAGCGACACGCAACAACGTGGATCATGGCACAAACAAACTCGTCAGCCTAACTACAGGCATACATGCTCGAATATCCTCAAGATTCCAGGATGTAAAACTTATGATAGTATCCTGACACGAAACCTCACGGAAGAAGAAGAAGGAAAAAAAGGAACTATTACGTGAATTCCTCTAGTGCGTCATGTAGGAAATAACTCTATGGATAATTTTGTAGTTATATGTTCCTGCACTTATGAGTTTTGTGAAGTGCGCAAATTCATCTTTCTATTTGAAGCGTGTTGCCAATCTTAGCATCACCTTGAACTTTTATCAACATCTGAACGTTTATCTGTGCAGAAGTTTTCACACAGTACTTCCTTATTGAAAACTGTGTCCCCAACAAATAGTCTGAGAATATTATCAACATTATTAATATACAATGTGAACACCAAATGTCCCAACATATGTTTGTGGAGCACTTCTGAAGTCACTTGTACACCTGTCGATGGATGTTCACATAAGAAAAAAAGAAATGTCTTAAGCTCGGTCATCAGCTGTAGCTGCAGACAGCTTTAATAAGGTTGTGGAGACTTAAATAGAGAATTAGTATTTATGGAGACTTTAACGGTGATCTTCTGTCATATGGCAGTGCTTGAGGAGATGTAGTATTGTTGATTGCCGGCTGTGATTATCTACTACAGTAAAATGTTCAGGCTATAATGCACATGCCATTGACAGCCTGTTTTAATCCCAGCTGCCTTCAGTAGAATGAAAGAAGGGAGGAAAGAAGTTACTGTTTAACTTCCTGTAAACAATGAAGTCAGCAGAAAAGGAGCTGAAACACCGAATACGTTCTTTGCAAACGAAAATTGTGAAACATTTTTAAAAAAATAGATTTCCGTCGTTTACTGTTAATCGTTCAATTATTTTGTACAATTGCTATTTCGGCTTTGTAGACATTCTCAAGGGCATGTTGAAATATTTATGTGTGACATGTTATCGTCGAAAAAAACATATTTCTGTTGTTATAGACCAGTTGTATTACGGGATACGAGTACATATCGAAGATAGATAATAGGGCTGACATTGTGTGCCGTGAAAAACCTTCAACACACTGTATGCCGTATTTAACAGTTACTGTATAACTATGACCTGCATTCGTCATTCGTGAACCTCAACAGGAAAAAAAATATGTATCTGGATGACTGAATCGGGGCAAACAATACTGAATCACGGAAGCAGAAAAAACGACTCTACCATGGTGTTTCGAGAAGAACATCGGGAAGTAATTAATAAAGCAGACAGTATAGTTTTAATTCTTTCTTCGTAGATATTCCTGTGGCAGATTGTGTGCAGGGCTGGCTCCATGGATTTTTCCACCCCGAGCGAAAATTGTCGCCACTTTACTCAGAACATACCTACTCAACAAGATTCTTCAACGTTGTCTATTTATGCGCAATATTTTCGGTCCAGGAGCTGAATTTTTAATGTTTGCGGATCCGGTAATCTGATCCTTTTTTCCCGTGCTTCTCCTGCCGATCATATCGTGCAGTGAGGAATAGTCGTTTGGTGACTCGTTAAGTTCTTTGTTCAAGAATTTATCGCTAGATATAAATGCTGTAGGCTCGCAGGAAGCTCCAAATGGAATGTAGCGTTCAGCACAGGAATCCTTAGGCTTCTCAAAATGTTCGTGATCTTCGGGAGCTGAGGTCCGGAAATCCGGCCGCTTTGTGCAGTTTATCGAGTGATATGGGTTTTCAGCATGTTTCATTAAGCTTAGGTTGACCTTTCTGTGACGTACAGATCTGGACCACACCAGGAAAGCATATTCTGCAGTGGAGAATACTTAACTCGGCAAATACTGCACACAGATAAGTTGTTACGCAATTATAAGAGGCAGTCAAATGAAAACGGGACACATGAAAAACAGTAACTAAACTGTTTATTATTTTAAAATATTCGTCATAACTATTAATGCATTTATCCCACTGTGATACGAGACGGTCAGTGTATTCATAATAGAACGTTTACTATTGCCTCCGGAACCATGATTGCACCCAGACACACATTTCTTCGTCAGTAGCAAATTGTCAAACATCAATGTCTATCTTCAGGGCTCCAAAAATGTGGAAATCGCGTTTGGAGAGATCTTCACAATTAACGCACAGCGGTACATGGACGCTTTACAAAAACTGAAGCGCGCCACCAAGTCCAAACGCCCATGAGTGTTGAACGGACGGAATCAGTCTGTTGCCCACGTGTTGACAAGGTTGTTTGGATTCCGCTGAAGAAGTTTCTCACATCTTCCATACTGATACGATCTCTCCCTATGCTGCGATTTCGATGTTTTTGGAGCCCTGAGGAAAGACATTTGTGGCAGTCGATCTGCTTCTGTCAGAGAAGTGCACACGTTATTCCGTAGACAAGTGCGAACATTTTTCTTTGATGGCATTAACCGTCTTGTTTTACAGTGGGCTAAATGTATTAACAGTTGCGAGGATTGCTTTTGAAATAATAAACTGTTTATTTACCTTTTTTCCAAGTGTCTCGTTTTCATTTGACTGCACGCACTTAACGGAAAGTTAAAATCTTATTCTGACTTGATAAGAATAAGTAAAGTTGTCTTTGTAATCTGTTTCTGATTCAGACATATTTCCAAATGGACAAAAATAACCGAGCGAGGTGGCGCAGTGGTTAGCACACTGTACTCGCATTCCTGTCTCCGGCCATCCTGATTTAGGTTTTCCGTGATTTCCCTAAATCGCTTCAGGCAAATGCCGGGATGGTTCCTTTTTAAAGGGCACGGCCGATTTCCTTCCCCATCCTACCGTCACCCAAGCTTGCGCTCCGTCTCTAATGACCACGTTGTCGACGGGACGTTAAACACTAATCTCGTCCTCCTCCTCCTCCAAAAATAAACTGAAGAGCCAAAAAGTATGATCACTGCACACTGCGAGACTGATTGCTACATGGGGACGTTGTGAGTATGTTATGCAGTGAGGTGTGTATATAGGGTGTAAAAAACTATGTATACAAAATTCTAGAATTCTTAGAGGAGGTAAAAGGAAACACTATTTTATGTGGCAAAAATGTGACAGGGGCACCGTTTGTCAGCCAGGGGGCCATAATGATTTTGACACTAACGATATTCGGAAGACAGTGTTCAGACTGTTGTGTAATAAATATTGTTTTACAGATGATGCTGACCTCTTATATATTTATTTGTGTGGGTGTGTGTTTGGGGGGGGGGGGTGGAGAATAGTTCATTTGGTGTACAACACCAGAAGATCTGATTGCCTGTTTGGCTGAAACTGCAGCCATTATTCATGGAACATCTGGTTGTTTTGAGCGTGTTTGACAGTCATTACCATGCAGATGTCAGTTGCACATTAATGTAAACGAACTACATTTTCAACATCATCTCTAAAGCAATGTTCACCACACGGCAGTTAAAGCATCCTCTCTGAACAATCTATAGTCAAAACTTTTATGGCCCCTAGCGTGGAATTTTCGTCACATAAAAAAGCTTTTCTATATATCTTCTCTGAGCACACTAAAATTTGGTATATGTCAGTCCGTCAGAAATATGTACACACGCTTTAAGGAACGAAAATTAGTACTTAAGTGTTTATTTTACATTTAATAATTGATCACACACGTTTTACAACCTTCAGTTTAGCGCTTTAAATGTTCAAAATGTTCACCGCTGGCGGGTATACGCATAACAGAACGAGGAGCAATCGCCGTAACTACGTCACTCTGTGTTACAGTGAAGATCACTGCACATGTCGCTGTAATCTCTTAGCGGAGTTCCTCCACTGTGCGTGACTTACGTAGACAGACGTTATCTTTTACAGTCCCCGACAAGTAAAAGTCCATAGGTGTTAGATCTGGCGGCCGTGGAAGGTACTCAACGGGCCCTCTTCATCCAATCCTGTGCGCCGGAAAATTGTCATCTGGGAAAGCTCGTACGGCTAGGTGGTAGTATGATGGCGCCCCATCCTTTTGATAGAAGATCTCTTCATCAGCTCCATAAAGTGCACGTATGCCTGGCGAAAGTGATGTGCATAACATTTCCAGCTACACTTCTCCAGTGACACCGAGAATATTTCTAACTTTATCTTTTCAGGTTTAGTTTCAGTTCGTAAAGAGCTTCGACCCAGTAACAAAGGTAGTTTAAACAATTTACGAGCACAGACTCGCTAAATTCCAAACTGCCTTTTCTGAGGCAGATGTAAAGTTGTTATACTGTCATTCTGGCTCTGTCTACTAAGATTAAGTTTGTGTTTCTGATTAGTATTGTTATGTCATTAGAAAACTTTACATTTTTTTTAACTACAGTATCCTGTAACGTCACTGGAAGATCACTATTGTACAGGAGCGAACCCCGTACCGAAATCTGTGGGCTATCACAAGTTAACTCTCCTTTTCTGAGTTGAGTTTTATTATTGCGGTGTGACCTTCATAGAGCTGTTTAAAGGTAAAATTCCATTTATGCAAAAGAGATGCCATTTACATTATAATTTACGAAAACCAAACTGAGAGGTATTACCAAGTTATCCTCAGAAACTAAATCGGTAAATTACTATGGGCAACTTTCTAAAAAAAACTTTTGAGAACTATGGAAAAACATTAAATAGATTATTAGAGGCGGTTTGCTTATCTCCTGTTTTATACATGACTGTTTCTATAGTACACATGTATCAGCCAAAACATTTTGACTAAATGCTTAATAGCGTGTTGATCCATCTTTGGGGCGGAATATAGCAGTGGTTCTGAGTGTCAGGGATTCGACAAGTCCTTGGTAGATCCCCGGCGGTGTGTGGCACCACATATCTGAGCATAGGTCACACAATTCCCGTAAATTACGAGCTGGTGCTTTCTGGGCGCAGGGCTCGCGCCCGTTAGCGTCCTAGATGTGTGTCATCAGGGTAAGATCAAGCAAATTGAAAACATAAAAGTGAGTTCACTGTCATATTTCTCAGATCGCAGTATCCCTGTTCCAGCCTTTGGAAACTGACACGGCGTGGTGCAGGTTTCGAGCAGCTATTCGCCTGGATTAAGGCAAATCTGGACCTAGCTACCTGGAAACATGGTTTATTCGGCCAGGCGACACGTTTACATTGATCTAGGGTCCAACCGCGGTGATTCCAAGTCATTGAGTCAATAAAGGAATCGATGTTCAACAATTTGTAACGAAAGATGTGTTCCAAAACACTTGAGCCTGCACAAGCATTGGACTATGTCGTCAGATCTTCCACAGATAGCAGCCTATCCTGTTTTATTGTAACCACAAACCTCTGACCTCAAAGTTCTATGATGATGTATAACGTTCAACACCCTGTTGCCTAGATGTGGATTTACCTTCTCTCAACCAGTTTGCAAAGAGCCTCACGACAGTACAAAGCGAACAGCTGACCATTGTTCTAGTCACTTACGTCAATGGATTTTCCCCTTTCTGCCCGTATCGTCACTATAATGAATCCCTATTCGTCTCTGCTCCACTTTTACAGGGAGTGAAAGACATATACAGAGTCCGCCAGAAAAATAAATACACTCTTTGACAGGTTCTATCGATATATCGATATTGTTGTTCGATTTGAGTTACGAGTGTGTTGTAGTATGGTCTTTGGCTCAACACATGTTAGTACTTTCATCTCGGTATTGAAAAAAACAAGATGGCTGGAGCACGCTTGACATTCGAACAACGAAAATGTATTGTGAAGTGGGTTTTCAAGTTTCATAAAGCTGTTGGAAGTGCAACGCCAATGGTGGTTGAAGTTTGAACAGAACCGCAAACCCGCCTAACAATTAAACTCATCATTGACAAGTTTGAAATGCATGGAACGAGTTGTGATATTCACAAAGGAAGGTCAGGAAGACAGCCTAAAACTACAAGTACTGCTTCGTCAGCTCTCAGGTTGGGAACATTTGTTAATTCTCCACAGAAGTCTGCTACGCAATGTGCACATGAAGAGGGGATTGACAGTACAAGTGTTCAAAGAATTCTGAAAGCTGCAAAGTGAAAAGTTTACATTCCGCGATGACTGCACATGATTAATGATGACGATCCTGATCGCTGAATGCAATTTTGCGAGTGGTATCAGCAAATGGTAACCGATGACGAACAATGAATGATGAAGCGTGGAGTGCCGAGGCACAATTTAAACTCAATGGAACCATGAACTGGCATAACAGCGTGCACTGGGAACTGGAAAATCCGCATGTTTAGGTGGATAAAGAGATCAATCTACCAGGGGTTCGTGTGTGGTGTGGACAATCTATCATCTAGGGGATTAGCAGGACCCATTTTCTATGCTACTGTCACTGGAGAAGTGTACCTGGAAATGTCATGCACATCAATTTCGCCAGGTATACGCGCACTTTATGGAACTGATGAAGAGATCTTCTATCAAAAGGATGGGGCGCCATCATACTACCACCTAGCCGTACGAGCTTTCCCAGATGACAATTTTCCGGGGCACAGGATTGGATGAAGAGGGCCCGTTGAGCACCCTCCACGCCGCCAGATCTAACACCTATGGACTTTTACTTGTCGGGGACTGTAAAAGATAACGTCTGTCGACTAAATCACGCACAATGGAGGAACTCCGCTAAGAGATTACAGCGACATGTGCAGTGATCTCTACTGTAACACAGAGTGATGTAGTTACAGCGCCTGCTCCTCGTTCTGTTATGTGTATAGCCGCCAGCGGTGAACATTTTGAACATTTAAAGTGCTAAACTGAAGGTTGTAAAACGTGTGTGATCAATTATTAAATGTAAAATAAACACTTAAGTACTACTTTTCGTTCCTTAAAGCGTGTATACATATTTCTGACGGACTGACATATACCAAATTGTGGTGTGTTCAGAGAAGATATAAAGAAAAGATTTTTTATGTGACGAAAAGTCCACGCTAAGAGCCCATAAAAGTTTTGACTCTAGTTTGTTCAGGGACGATGCTTTAACTGCCGTGTGATGAACATTACTTTAGAGATGATGTTGTCAATGTAGTTTGTTTACATTAATGTGCAACTCAAATCTGCGTGCTAATGACTCAAATACGTTCAAAACAACCAGATATTCCATGAATAATGGCTGCAGTTTCAGCCAAACAGGCAATCAGATCTTCTGATGTTGTACACCAAATGAACTATTCTCAACCCCCCCCCCCCCCCCCCCCACACACACACACACACCCACACCAATAAATATATAAGAGGTCAGCATCATACATAGTATTTTATACCCTATATACATACCTCACTGAATAACATACTCACAACGTCTAGCATTCAGTCTCGCAGTGGGCAGTGATCATACTTTTTGGCTCTTCAGTTTATTTTTGTCCAGTTGGAAATATGCCAGAATCAGTGACTGTTTACTTATAAAGTCAGAATAAGATTTTAACTTTCCGTTAAGTGCGTGCAGTCAAATGAAAACGAGACACTTGGAAAAAAGGTAAATAAACAGTCTATTATTTCAAAAGCAATCCTCGCAACTGTTAATACATTTAGCCCACTGTAAAACAAGACGGTTAATGCCATCAAAGAAAAATGTTCGCACTTGTCTACAGAATAACGTGTGCACTTCTCTGACAGAAGCAGAGCGACTGCCATAAATGTCTTTCCTCAGGGCTCCAAAAACATCGAAATCGCAGCATAGGGAGAGATCGTATCAGTATGGAAGATGTGAGAGACTTCTTCAGCGGAATCCAAACAACCTTGTCAACACGTGGGCAACAGACTGATTCCGTCCGTTCAACACTCATGGGCGTTTGGACTTGGTGGCGCGCTTCAGTTTTTGTAAAGCGTCCATGTACCGCTGTGCGTTAATTGTGAAGATCTCTCCAAACGCGATTTCCACATTTTTGGAGCCCTGAAGATAGACATTGATGTTTGACAATTTGCTACTGACGAAGAAATGTGTGTCTGGGTGCAATCATGGTTCCGGAGGCAATAGTAAACGTTCTATTACGAATACACTGACCGTCTCGACTCACAGTGGGATAAATGCATTAATAGTTATGACGAATATTTTAAAATAATAAACAGTTTTTCATGTGTCCCGTTTTCATTTGACTGCCTCTTATAATTGCGTAACAACTTATCTGTGTGCAGTATTTGCCGAGTTAAGTATTCTCCACTGCAGAATATGCTTTCCTGGTGTGGTCCAGATCTGTACGTCACAGGAAGGTCAACCTAAGCTTAAATGAAACATGCTGAAAACCCATATCACTCGATAAACTGCACAAAGCGGCCGGATTTCCGGACCTCAGCTCCCGAAGATCACGAACATTCTGAGAAGCCTAAGGATTCCTGCGCCGAACGCTACATTCCATTTGGAGCTTCCTGCGAGCCTACAGCATTTAAATCTAGCGATAAATTCTTGAACAAAGAACTTAACGAGTCACCAAACGACTATTCCTCACTGCACGATATGATCAGCAGGAGAAGCACGGGAAAAAAGGATCAGATTACCTGAGCCGCAAACATAAAAATTCAGCTCCTGGACCGAAAATATTGAACATAAATGGACAACGTTGAAGAATCTTGTTGAGTAGGTATGTTCTGAGTAAAGTGGCGACAATTTTCGCTCGGGGTGGAAAAATCCATGGAGCCAGCCCTGCACACAATCTGCCACAGGAATATCTACGAAGAAAGAATTAAAACTATACTGTCTGCCTTATTAATTACTTCCCGATGTTCTTCTCGAAACACCGTGGTAGAGTCGTTCTTTCTGCTTCCGTGATTCAGTATTGTTTGCCCCGATTCAGTCATCCAGATACATAATTTTTTTCCTGTTGGGGTCCACGAATGACGAATGCAGGTCATAGTTATACAGTAACTGTTAAATACGGCATACAGTGTGTTGAAGTTTTTTCACGGCACACAATGTCAGCCCTATTATCTATCTTCGATATGTACTCGTATCCCGTAATACAACTGGTCTATAACAACAGAAATAGGTTTTTTCGACGATGACATGTCACACATTTCAACATGCCCTTGAGAATGGCTACAAAGCCGAAATAGCAATTGTATAAAATAATTGAACGATTAACAGTAAAAGGCGGAAATCTATTTTTTTTTAAAGTTTCACAATTTTCGTTTGAAAAGAATGTACTCGGTTTCATTTCTCGTCCTTCTGAAGTCGGTGTTTCAGCTCCTTTCTGCTGACTTCATTGTTTACAGGACGTTAAATAGTAACCTCTTTCCTCCCTACTTTCATTCTATACTCTGATGCTAACTGGTTAGTGCATTTTATTGTTAACATTTGATCAACGCGATGATATAGACCACTGAATACCATTTTGGATCTAAACTACTGAAGGCAGCTGGGATAAAAACAGACTGTCAATGGCATGTGCATTATAGCCTGAACATTTTACTGTAGTAGATAATCACAGCCGGCAATCAACAATACTACATCTCAGCAAGCACTACCATATGATAGAAAATCACTGCTAAAGTCTCCATAAAAACTAATTCTCGATTTAAGTCTCCACAACCTTATTAAAACTGTCTGCAGCTACAGCTGATTTCCCGAGCTTAAGATATTTCTTTACTTCTTATATGAACAGCCATCGACAGGTGTACAAGTAACTTCAGAAGTGCTCCACAAACATATGTTGGGAACTTTGGTGTTCACATTTTATATAATAATGTTGATAATATTCTCAGACTATTTGTTGGGGACACAGTTTTCTATAAGGAAGTACTGTGTGAAAACACCTGCACAGATAAACGTTCAGATGTTGATAAAATTTCAAGGTGATGCTAAGATGGGCAACACGCTTCAAATAGAAAGATGAATTTGCGCACTTCACAAAACGCTTAAGTGTAGGAACATATAACTACAACATCAATTAGTCACAACCGGGACAAGTCAATTCAAGCAAATATCTCCGATACACCGTTTTTTAGGTATAGCAAACGGTAGTCCTCTGTTCGTTGGCAGTACAGTAGGAAATGCGATCAGTCTACATACGAGTTTGCTTAGAAGCACCTTTGTGCACCATATTAGAATGATGGCTTTTTTTTAAAAAAAAAATGTTTTATTTAGCACTTAACAGTTTCACATAATAACAGAGAGAACAAACTAATCTGAAAAGTGATTATACAAATTACACCACTTTCACATTTCAGTCGTTTATGCGGAAATTATCCATAGAGTTATTTCCTAGATGACGCACTAGTGGAATTCACGTTATAGTTTCTTTTTTTTCCTTCTTCTTCTTCCATGAGGTTTCATGTCAGGATACTATCATAAGCTATACATACTGGAATTTTGAGGATATTCGAGCATGTGAGCCTGTATTTAGGCTTACGAGTTACTTTCTCGTATTCATTGCATTAATATGCTGTACTGTAAGTTGTCTGTTATTTTAAGTCCAAAAATTATGTGAAATGTTTGTGCCATGATCCACGTTGTTGCGTGTCGCTTTGCTTTGGGAAGCGATTTTGATCCGAGTATCTTGCGTATGTTCGTTCTATTGAACTGTCGAATCATGTCCCTTGTTGTGTGCCACATCTGAACAAATTTCGGGCACTCAAAACGATGTTCGATTGTGTCCTCCGAAATACGATTTCCACATTCGGCTGACGGTTTTAACTGGATGGAGAAAAGTTTGGAGTTGGTGGCTACTGTCCGGTTTATCACTTTGTACCAAGTCGATCTGGCGCCTTCTGGTATTACTTTCATCGCTAAGTTTTCACAAACAATTTTCCAGTTGTGCTGCGGTAGTCGCAGCTCCCGTTTATTAGGAACTCGTATTCTTTTGAGAGCTATGGCCATGTTACGAACTTTTCCCTGTTTTAGGACGTCTGCTGGTATGCAGCTTTTATTGAGATAATAATTTCGGACAACGTTTAATAAGTGTGGGATACTGAGAACATAAACCGGCGTTAAGTGTGAGGGACCAGTACCAAACAGGGCTGGTTCTGAAGAAAGGCAGCACGAAAGATAACAGGTTTGTTTGACCTACGGGAGCACATCACGAGCTGCTGAAAAAACTGAACAGATAGACGCTTGAAGGAGACGCAAAGTATCCTTTGAAATCTTACTTACTGTGTTTATAGAACCAGGTTTAAATGAGAAATCTAGCAATGTACTGCAATCCCTTACGTATGGCTGCATCAGAGATCGGAAGACAATATTAGACTAATTGCAGTGGGCAAATGGGCGTTTAACCAAACCATTCTTTCCACGCTCCGTAGGGGAATGGCATAGCAAGAAAGTCCTAATAAATGGTACAATGAAAGGTACCCTCTGAAATGCTCTTCACAGTGGTTTGCATACTATAAATTTAGATCTATTATTATGGCACAGCACTGTAAATGTTGATCAACACATCTAAAAGCTTTTTTTCCATACACAGAATGACTTCATTTAAAGTATACAGGAACTTCGTCTTCTTACAGTACAAATAATTCGCAGACCAAAATTCCTCTTCCAAATTTTTTTCGTCACTAATTTAGTCAATAATAAATACTAAATTAATTTTTTCATGAGAACGATGTTCTGAACCGCCTGTGGCTTTAACTGGCAATTATGTGCGACTATTAAGGTATGCGAATAACTTCCTGGTCAGTATCGAAAATCAGCGGTGGAAATGTGCATGAGACAGTATTGGACGTTCGTTGGAAGGCATTCACCAAGTAGTCCTGGTGACCCGTTCAAGAGGAGGTATGTCGTCTTTCGCTGTGTCAGTGAAAATACGGACATCTTTTCACTGACTATTCCGAAAATCTTTAAGATTTGTGTAAATTTCACTTTCACGCAACTTAGAACAATGGGACAGTTTAGTTGCCATATTCATTACATTAGTGAGCAAAAAAGGCACACTGTTTTACTATCCAGCTTATGAATATAGCGTGAATGGCTGCCTGAAAAAGTAATCTGAGTTCTTGCACCAAACATCAAGAAAAAAAAACTATCTGTAACAGTTATTCCTTGTTTCGATACATAAACGAAATGCAACGTAAGCCCTTTACGGTACCTATGTTAACTACACTAAGTGCTGACGCCTGAACTTTGATCGAACAGTGAAACATCACTTAACTTCGCGGTAGTATAAGTATTCCATTATTCCATGCTTTGCAGGCAAAAGACCTTGTAAAATGTTATCGATATTGCTTATTAAGGTCTTATCTCACTTCCTTGTCCGTTTTTACATAATTTGACCTCGGTATAAACATGTTCCTTGATATAACATCCATCTAAATGTTTTTTCACGATTTATGATAATTTATGTAATTTAATTAATCTATGGATTTAATTTCAAAAGCAGTGCTCTGTAAAAGAAAAGTTAAAACTTTACATGTAATACTGGTTCATGCATAGGGTATGTAGGATTGTAATGGTGTAAGACTAGGAGGAAGACGCCTCTGCAACGAAACTGGTTTCGCGGTAAAAGAAAATGTGGAATTGGCGGTCGAAGTGCAAAGTTCCTATGTGACATGAGTCAGACGGTGACTAGCTGGAACACATTCGCATCTGGCGAACTGACGAAGCATGAACAGCAAGATTACGTATCATAGCCTCGGATGTGGACGTAGTTTGGCCTATTATTCAGGGCATACTCTGGCTGCCTTTTTCTCTACGCTGAAAAGCCGACGCTAATAAGAAAATTTTCAGAGCGTTACACAGCAATAGCCATGGATACTTTTGCCTCCTTCTTTTGAATAGCCATTGTAGATCGACACTGCCACTACCTTTATCTCAAACTATCAGTTGAGTACTGCAAAATAGCATGGACCAGTATGTGCCTTTTTTTTCAATTGTAAGTTCGTGTTTTGTAAACTTTGTGTTGAGCATCGCATTTTATCCTTAGTAGTTTACCTAGTCAGAGGCCGGCCGGAGTGGCCGTGCGGTTCTAGGCGCTACAGTCTGGAGCCGAGCGACCGAACGGTCGCAGGTTCGAATCCTGCCTCGGGCATGGATATGTGTGATGTCCTTAGGTTAGTTAGGTTTAATTAGTTCTAAGTTCTAGGCGACTGATGACCTCAGAAGTTAAGTCGCATACTGCTCAGAGCCATTTGAACCTAGTCAGGGTCCTGTCCCTTGTGCTACGATGTTTCCGAGTATCCTGTCTTATTGAGCAAAAGTCACTTCAGTAAACTTTCACTATAGTTAATAAACATTGTGCAGTAATAAATTTCATAGTTAGTCAGTAAGAATAAGTTTTGAAATACTTCACGTAATTTTCATAAAGCGATAGTTAAAGTTTCATCACAGTACAATTATTAAGAGAAGATTTTAAGTGCGAGTATTCAGCTTTCAGATTTTTCCCACTGAAATAACAATGTTTATAAGTTCATATGTTATGTAGTTACCAATGCTTCTAATATTGTGTCGCGACTTAAGTGTTCAGTCTAGATCCGAGTCTGCTGATTAGACTAGTTGATTTTAATTTCATAATATAATAACACTACTCAAGAGGTGCAATTTTTCATTCTTGTAGCGTGTGTTTACTACAGCAAGCAAATAGCTACAACTATTCAAACTATCCTAGTTTCAGGTACACATGCCCCATCAGAAGTAAACAGTATAAGAAAGTGAATACTACTTGGGAACACAAACAATACTCATTAAAATGATGCAATTATTTGAAAACTACTTCAATGGTAGTAATTTCCAATAATTAAACTGACAAAAGAATCCTTTGTTCAAGTTATTGGAGCTGCATCACTAGAAATAATTATTTGCCTATAATGATCATTAGCTTCCCACTGTAATGTACAGATAGTGAGTGTTGTTGAGAGACAGTTGTTGCCTAAAGATAGTAATACTCCTCCTGTGTAGTTCATGTCAGACCACTGGTACATTACTGGCTAAACTGCGCCACTGCCTTGCATCTTATCGACAAAACAGAATTTCAGTATCAAGTAAAGTCAGTCCCAATGGTTATCTTCCTTAATGTTACCATGCTACTACTTGATATAACTTCGCCTAATTAGGCTGGCGAACGTTTCCTGGCAGATTACGTTATTACTGATAGAACCTCGGTTCGATTCTCTTTTGTTCTGCTACTTCTTCCCTTCAATAGAAATGTTTTAGAGAAACGATAACAGTCCTAAACGTTTTCATTAAGTACGATCACGGTCAAATAAGTATTCTTTCACAGGAGTAACATTAGCAGTATATTGGTAATACAATAGCAGCCGGTAGTGCTAGAGCCTACTGAGATAACCTTCCAAGAACATTCTAACTAATTGCTTTCTCTCCAATACACCATGTGCTACTAATAATGCAACAATAGTCACCCCTTTGAAATATCAAAACGCGAAGGACAGCTTTTGCGGTTAACAGAGATTTTAGTCGCTCATTTCTTCGCAAAACTCACAATGTACATTTATTACTGCTAAGGTGGAATTCACTATTTCCAATTGTTCGAGGCCCCACGAGAACCTATTGATTAAAAGTAATTTTCCTTATACTTACCTCGCGGAGTTAGTGATCTATTCTACTTCTTCGAAGGATGGTATCTCAGCTTCACCAGTCGTTTGCGATCTTCGCATTTGTGTGAAAATGAATAAGAAACAACAGTGCAGCCTGGTCACTTTAAATTCTAACAGATCGCCTACAAATGATTTTCAGCTGCACAGAATTTTGATTCGTGTATGTGTAGGCGTTTACATCCTTATGTTAATTAGACTAGAGTTTTGTTGACAAGGCGATTATCAGAGTAGACACAAAGCAAAGATTATCGAACAAGGAACATATCACGCGGAACACATCGGTATAGGTTTTGAATATTTTTGCTGGATCTTTTCGTGAAAAAATATTTTCTGCCTTTATGACTTTGATTTTTCAAGACTTTAAGGAGCCTTTTGCATGGCATATTCGAGCTCTTGCGTATACAAATAAGTGTCCCCTTTTGTAAATAGCAGTGTAAAACTTCCACATGAAAAAACTTTTGTTTGCTTTGGCCTGTACTTGAGTTTCAATATGCCGTTTTACAACTAATCATAATGCATGTCAGCAATCCCTAATGTAGTCTACATGAAAAAATAATGTACTACGATTTTGTAAAACGTGCAAGCAAAATTGGAATATTAACTAAGTAATTCCGCAAAATGGTCCAGAAGCCAAGAATCAAGTAAGTCAGCTGTCTATGAGTGCGTAACCTCTGTTTTGAAAGAAACTGATGAAGAACAGCAAACAGCAATCATATTTTTAAACTTAAACAGTCCTTTCCATACGATAATCCCCAAAATTCCTCTAAACAAGCTTGAATGCTATGACATGAGGGGCCTCTCTAAATGAATGGAGTTATTCATTTCTTAGTAAAAACAACTAAGCAGTTGTGGTTATTGTGGTCTTCAGTCCTGAGACTGGTTTGATGCAGCTCTCCATGCTACTCTATCCTGTGCAAGCTTCTTCATCTCCCAGTACCTACTGCAACCTACATCCTTCTGAATCTGCTTAGTGTAGTCATCTCTTGGTCTCCCTCTACGATTTTTACCCTCCACGCTGCCCTCTAATACTAAACTGGTGATCCCTTGATACCTCAGAACATGTCCTACCAACCGACCCCTTCTTCTGGTCAAGTTATGCCACAAACTTCTCTTCTCCCCAATCCGATTCAATACTTCCTCATTAGTTATGTGATCTACCCATCTAATCTTCAGCATTCTTCTGTAGCACCACATTTCGAAAGCTTCTATTCTCTTCTTGTCCAAACTATTTATCGACCATGTTTCACTTCCATACATGGCTACACTCCATTCAAATACTTTCAGAAAAGACTTCCTGACACTTAAATCTATACTCGATGTTAACAAACTTCTCTTCTTCAGAAATGCTTTCCTTGCCATTGCCACTCTACACTTTATATCCTCTCTACTTCGACGATCATCAGTTATTTTGCTCCCCAAATAGCAAAACTCCTTTACTACTTTAAGTGTCTCACTTCCTAATCTAATTCCCTCAGCATCACCCGACTTAATTCGACTACATTCCATTATCCTCGTTTTGCTTTTGTTAATGGTCATCTTATATCCTCCTTTCAAGAAACTATCCATTCCGTTCAACTGCTCTTCCAAGTCCTTTGCTGTCTCTGACAGAATTACGATGTCATCGGCGAACCTCAAAGTTTTTATTTATTCTCCATGGACTTTAATACCTACTCCGAATTTTTCTTTTGTTTCCTTCACTGCTTGCTCAATATACAGATTGAATAACATCGGGGAGAGACTACAGCCCTGTCTCACTCCCTTCCCAACCACTGCTTCCCTTTCATGTCCCTCGACTCTTATGACTGCCACCTGGTTTCTGTACAAATTGTAAATAGCCGTTCGCTCCCTGTATTTTACCCCTGCCACCTTCAGAATTTGAAAGAGAGTATTCCAGTCAACATTGTCAAAAGCTTTCTCTAAGTCTACAAATGCTAGAAACGTAGGTTCGCCTTTCCTTAATCTTTCTTCTAAGATAAGTCGTAGGGTCAGTATTGCCTCACGTGTTCCAACATTTCTACGGAATCCAAACTGATCTTCCCCGAGGTCGGCTTCTTCTAGTTTTTCCATTCGTCTGTAAGGAACTCGCGTTAGTATTCTGCAGCTGTGACTTATTAAACTGATAGTTCGGTAATTTTCACATCTGTCAACACCTGCTTTCTTTGGGATTGGAATTATTATATTCTTCTTGAAGTCTGAGGGTATTTCGCCTGTTTCATACATCTTGCTCACCAGATGGTAGTGTTTTGTCAGGACTGGCTCTCCCAAGGCCATCAGTAGTTCCAATGGAATGTTGTCTACTCTGGGGGCCTTGTTTCGACTCAGGTCTTTCAGTGCTCTGTCAAACTCTTCACGCAGTATCGTATCTCCCATTTCATCTTCATCTACATCCTCTTCCATTTCCATAATATTGTCCTCAAGTACATCGCCCTTGTATAGACCCTCTATATACTCCTTCCACCTTTCTGCTTTCCCTTCTTTGGTTAGAACTGGGTTTCCATCTGAGCTCTTAATATTCATACAAGTGGTCCTCTTTTCTCCAAAGGTCTCTTTAATTTTCCTGTAGGCAGTATCTATCTTACCCCTAGTGAGATAAGCCTCTACATCCTTACATTTGTCCACTAGCCATCCCTGCTTAGCCATTTTGCACTTCCTGTCGATGTCATTTTTGAGACGTTCCAAGCAGAGTACCGGGTACCGGCTGTTATCAGCATCAAGTAGTCAATGTGAGGACGTAAATGTGGAGCACAAATGGAAAAAATTCAAGAGCATCGTTTAATATGCCTTCGACAATTACGTTCCTACAAGATTTTAAGGGATGAAATAGACCCAACAGTGGTTTAATAGCCGTGTTACAAAACTGCTATGTAAACAAAGACTGCTTCATCACAGATTTAAGGGAAGTCAAAACCTGGCTGACAAACAAAAGCTGAACAATAAGCGCAAAGAGAGCAATGAAAGAAGCGTTCAATGGCTTTTAAAGAAAAATTTTGTCAACCTATCTGAGTAAAACCCATAAGAGGTTTTGGTCCTTCTTAAAATCAGTAAACGGCTCGAAATCCCCTATTCATTCACCAATGAGCATAGTGGCACCGAAACGGAATGTAACGGAAAGAAGGCCGAAATACTGAATTCGGTCTTCCGAAATTGTTTCACAGCAGCAGATCGTAACACGGTCCCTCCTTTTAGTCGACCGCAGCTCGTGTTATAGTGGGTATCGTTGCTGCCTCTGGCTCACGAGGTCGCGGGTTCGATTCCCGGCCGGAACGGGGATTTTCTCGGCCCAGGGACTGGATGCTTCTGTTGTTCTCAGCATTTCATCATCATTCGGGAAAGTGGCGAGATTGTACAATGCAAGGGTTGGGAATTTGTACGGGCGCTGCTAACTACGCAGTTGAGCACCCACATAATTAAATATCATGATCATCATCATCATCCTTTCAATCATCGTACGAACGTCGAAATGGCAGATAACTGAGGCCCAACCATGGAACAGAAAATCATCTACATTCGCTTGATAGTGAATGGACAAAAAAATGGTTCAAATGGCTCTGAGCGCTATGCGACTTAACTTCTGAGGTCATCAGTCCCCTAGAACTTAGAACTACTTAAACCCAACTAACGTAAAGGATATCACACACATCCGTGCCCGATGCAGGATTCGAACCTGCGACCGTAGCGGTCGCGCGGTTTCAGACTGTAGCGCCTAAAACCGATCGTCCATACTGGCCGGCAGTGGATAACAGGACCATATGAGATACGTGTAAGTTTCTACAAATATTATGCGACAGAATTTGCTCCCCTTCTAGCAGCAGTATGTCGTAGATCGTGGGGACAATAGAAGGTACCTAGCGACAGGAAAAAAATGCGGGTAAGTCGGTTTTCAAGAGGGATCGTAGGACAGATGCATATAATTATAGGCCTATATTGTAGAATTATGGAACCTGTTTTATGCTCAAGAATTATGACGTTTCTGGAGGACGAAGATCTCATCTATAAAAACAACATGGATTCCGCAAACAGAGAAACTCAGTTCGCTCTGTAGAACTGTAGGAAACGGCGCCCAGCTTGATGCCGTGTTAAGACTTCAGGAACGCGTTTGGCGCCGTCCCGCACTGCCGATTAGAGAAAAAGATACGAGCTTACCGAACATCGGACCAGATTTGCGACTGGATTCAAGGCTTTAGTGCAGATGGAACTCAATAGGTCGGTCTTGACGGAACAAAATCGATAGATCTAAAAGTACGTTCCATAGTACCCCAGGGAAGTGTGATAGAACTATCACTGTTCTCAATGTATACTAGATGTCTCTCCTACGGGTGTCTGGTTCATTTTCTCTGGTGTTTTGGAACATATCTGCAGTTTAGTTTTTGCAATACCGTTCGTCACTTGTTTCATGTGACGCCCAGTATCAGCGGATAGCTGAATTTTACCTACCCATTCGATTGAACGGTCCCAAATTAATCTAGTGCGGTACTCGTTTTATCGATCTGTGTTAACAGGGTTAGTAAAACAACAGGAATAACCAGTATTCCAGCAGTGACTGAATCGCCCAGTACCTCGCTTATTGCTATTGCTATGCAGCAGCGCTGATCAGTCGCTACTGGAGTACCAGTTATTCTTCGTGTTTTACCATCCCTGTTACTACATACTGATAAAACTAGACTAGTTTTGGACGGCTCAAACGAATGGAGACCTAAAAGTCCTCATCGAAAATTATCTTATCCGTAACGGGAAACGAACCTAAGCTTTCCTTCAGCACTGCGCATCGCATGAAATACTTAATAAGCGCTATTTGTCTGGGCTGACTCCAACTGCCCATTGCAAAAACGCAATTACAAATAATTGTCGAAACACCAGAGAACATGCGCGTAACGACTCTTGGGTGAGACGTCCTGTATAAACGATCTAACAGTTAAGTGATGGAAACTGTTTAAGACTTCGCAGATGACGAGTTTATCCGTAAGTGAGTAGTAATGCCAGAAAACAGCATCAATTTGCAGAATGACTTGCAGAGGAGAATGGTGCAGACATGGAGTTGACAATGCGCGCAAATAAATGTAACATATTGTGCACACATAGGAAAAGAAATACACTAATGTAAAATTACGCTATTGATGACAAATGTGCTGGAAACAGTATCTACCGTAAAATATCCTGGAACAACTATCCAGAGCGACCTTAAGTGGAATGACACTTAAACAAATAGTAGAAAAAGCGGATGCCAGACTGAAATCCATAGGAAGAATCTTAAATATATGTAACTCATCCATAAAGCAAGTGGCTTACAAAGTGCTTGTTCGACCGATTCTTCAGTATTGTTCATCAGTTTGGGATCCTGACCAGGTAGGGCTGATAGGTGCGATAGAGAAGATCCAACGAAGATAGACGCGTTTCGTCACGGGATCGTTTAGTCGACGAGAGAACGTCACAGAGTTGCTCAACGAATTCCAGTGGCACACATCACAAAAGAGGCGCCTCGCATAACAGAGAGGCTTTCTATTGAAATTTCGAGAGAACACTTTTCGGGAAGAGTCGACCAAATTTTACTTCCTCCCACATACATCTCGCGATAAGACCATGACATGAAAATTAAGAAGTTAAGAGCCGGTACAGAAGCATTCTTCCCGTGCACCATTTGCGAGTGGAACAGGGAAAGAAGGGGGAGGGGGGAGATTAGTTAGTGGTACCATAAGTACCCTTCGGCACACACCGTTAGATAGCTTTCGGAGTATGATGCAAATGTAGATGCAGATATCTTTTTAAGGCTCCTACAAGGATGAGTAAATGAGCAGTTAGTAGTGAGTGCAGCTCAGGGGATTTTCTGAATCCAAAAGAGAGAGGATTACTAAAGGAAGCAGAGCTAGATAGTCTTGTAAATCATTGTTTCAGATATCACAAGTGCTACCATTACGTTTATATTACGGGCACACTACTATATATTAGAAAATGTAATTGCGAATTTAGGCAGTATGAGAAAAAATTGCGATATACGCAGTCATAATACAAGATTAAAAGGAAATTTGCATAAAACACCAGCTAATACAAATTGTCCTTAGTAAGAGTAGCGTTCCCTAGGGCAGCGACTATGGAAACAGCAATCAATGGTTTCCGAGTAAGTGGTTTATGGCCGGTGGGTAGACATGTTTTTACTGAAGGTATCTTTCCTCCCTTGTCGGCCGTTGTGGCCGAGCGGTTCTAGGCGCTTCAGTCCGGAACCGCGCGACTGCTCCGGTCGCAGGTTCGAATCCTGCCTAGGGGAAGGATGTGTGTGATGTCCTTAGGTTAGTTAGGTTTAAGCAACTCTAAGTTCTAAGGGACTGATGACCTCACATTTTGAGTCCTATAGCGCTCAGAGCCATTTGAACCATTTTTACTCCCTCATCTTACACCGGCCAGCCTGAACCTCAAAGGGGGGAGCATGAAGCGTCCAGACCCCCTCATTCAACTGCATACATCCTCAGACTCTCCAGACACGTCGAATGCATTTCATGACTTTGTTTCAGCAAACTAAGTTAGTCCTCTTCCATCAACCAGTGTAGATGGTCCAATAATGAAACGTCGTAAGTATGATACGGCTTCTGAAATAATTGTACCTGGAACTCTTCATAAGGCAACTCTTCATGACGCAACCGACAAAACGTAGCGCAAATAAGCGACGGCTGTTTGCAGAAACGAAAATGATGACTGAAGTTACAAAGTCTTCAGATGGCAACGAGACTTCCTGGCTTGCATGTTGAGAATCATTTCAGGAAGACTGGATGCAGTCTGATAAATGTAAAGGAAGGTCACACGAAAACTGTGCTGAATTAGCAAATGATAGTTGTTTGGAATAATTACATTCTTCTTCAAATCTGAATTCTCCTTGTCTCGTGTCTATTGGACACCAAGTGAAATAGTGTAGCCGTGGCTGACTCAGAGATATCAGCAGATTCTTAAACCAGGTGATAGCAATGATCAAATTATGCTCTGTGTAAAACTCTACCAGGTGACTTTCTCTTTCATTCCTTTTCCCCTGTCCATATTCTCCTACAATTTTTTATTCTCTTCCTCTTCCCTCTACTGAATTTAAGTCACCCATCACAGTTAAGTTTTCCTCTCTCTTAGCTACCCAGGTAATTTCTGTCACCTAATCATACACACTTTCAGTATCTTCATCATCTAAAGAACTAGTTAGCACATAAAATTGTCTTCTGTGATGGGTGTTCGCTTTGTGTCTGTCTTGCTTATGATAATTCGTTTACTATGCTGCGCATAGTGGCTTACCCGCATTCCTACTTTTTTTATGCATTACGTATTAGACCTCCTATGTTACCTCTGTCTGATTTTGTATTAGGCTTGTCTCACCCCAGCAGAAGTGCTGCTCATTCAGTTACTCGACGTTGCTAATCCCCGGCATATATATAACTTAAACCTACCCATTTCCCTTTTTCAGTTTTCCAATCGACCTGTCTGAATAAGGGATTTAACATTCCACGCTTAGATCCTTAGGATGCTTGTTTTGTTTTTCCTTATGTCTACATCCACGTGAGTAGTTCATGCCTGGCGATCCAAATGGGGGACTATTCTACCCCCGGAATATTTTACCCATGAGAATATCATCGCCATTTAACCATACAGTAGAGATGCACGTCCTTAGGGAAAGAAACATCTGTAGTTTCCCTTGCTTTCAGCTGTTCGCAGTACAGCACAGCAAGGGCATGTTTGGTGATGTTACGAGACCCGATTAGTCATCCAGACAGTGGCGCCTACAACTACTGAAAGGGCTTAACTGCTCCGGTGGCATATGAACACATGCTAACCAGTATACCAGGTGTGAAATATTTTTACAGTACCGCTGCTAATAATTAACTTTTAAGTGACCGCCGTGGAACAAACTGTTTCACCAACGACAGAAGAAAAAGCCAGTAAGAAATTTTGGCAACCTGAAAAGTGGAAAATAAACACTGAAAAGAGGCAAAGATAAGGATAACTAATAATTTACGCTGTTCCATTTTTGCATCTACTGAGTATTGCGCATAATTATCAATGTTGGAGAGAAATTGATGTCAGAAATAACCTAAGAGAATATAAGAAAAAATGTAATGAGAGTTTGAACTGATCTTGTGCTAAGATTTTCCGCGATACAAAGCGACGAAAAGTAGTAATAGGCCAAATAACTGACTGAGAGACGCGCAAATTCTTAATTGTTACTGATTACCTCAGCTACTCTGGTGATAACATCTTAAGTCTTGGGTTGTATTGTCGAATAAAGAAATTAAATGTTTAAAAATACACATTAAAATACAATAAAAATAAACATTGAAACCCAATATTTGAACTGCCAAATCACACCTGTCACGAAACTCAGTGCTGTTAACAGAACCTCATAAGTAATGTGTTCATGGAGAAACCTTTGTGTTTACTACTATTTACATGAGGTTATGTCTCCCATTGTGTACAATTTCTTCAATTGTTAAATGAGCCTTCTATACTTAAATTACAATATACAACTGTTATAATGATTTCACTGTTTTGTGTGTTCAGGTGCTAAAGGCCTCCGTGATTATCATACACGTAACCACAGAGTTGGTTATCAATGTTCTTTGCTAATAATGTCTCATATCAAACACTTCTGCGAAGGGTTTTAACACCAAACCCAAAGAGGAAGAAGAACCAAGTGATTAAAGGAAACCACCACATTCAAATACAGTGTTGTCAGACAACGTGGTAACACTCTGCAACTCTGTTGTGAAACATTTCTCAGTATACTGACACCATTAAACAAGCACAGGGTCATATAGGTGTTCACAAACTTTAAGAAAGGCAACTGCCATGCCCAAGAAGATACCCGGGTGAAAATCACAAGGAGATCAAGTTTGGAGGTACAGAGAATTTGCAGTGTAGATGTCTCTGAATTGCATTATTCAACAGAAAAAACATCCCATGTTTATCTGCCAACAGATCTTGTATCAGAATTAATAAACTATGAAGAACGTCAAAAGGAGAAAGAGACGAACAAGAGAAAGTCACCTGCAAGCATTTTTACATCAAACGTGGACAATAATACTTATGGTTTCAAAGACGAACATCTGTGTTTTCAAAGATAATTTTAACTGGTTTATCCAATTAGACTGATATTGGGTACTTTGCAGAACCATAACTGTAGTATTAAAGTTAATGATGCGTAAAGCAGTATGGAAATATACAAACTCCACAGTTCGTAATAAAAATGACGTTCATCTCAATTTTTTGCAAACGACAGATGTGCATCATTGATAATAAGTTACGAATTTGACGCCATTGGTGTATTCAACACTATTTATTAACATCGTTATGAATAACAATTTAAGAAAAAGAAAAAGAAAGAGAGAGGATCAAAATATTGAAATTCATGTCCATGCAAACATTGGTATCTGAATCTTAAAAGTGATGTATTATAAGTATAACCGAATATATTTGGTAGGCTAATGCAAGTTTACTGTACAAACACACTGTAACACCAAGCAAATTTCACAATACGAGGATCATTCAATAATTGAAGAGACAACCTGGTCTGGGGAAGAAACTGCTAGTACGGCAAGTTTGGTACTTTTATGGCTTTAAGTTGGGATCAATGGGATGAGCCCTGATCAGCTAATGTATCAAGTCGAATTGATGACATTATTCGTGCCGACCGCCGTGTGACTGTGGAAATGATAGTTGATAAGGTTCAATTAGTACTAGTGCAGTTCATAACATTATCTATAACAAGCTGCAATACAGCAAAAAATGTGCAAGATGGTTCCCAAAGGGCTTGACGCGGCTACACCAGGAAACAAGGTTGCGAGTGTGCACAGAGCTAAAGGAGCGTTATGAAAGGGCACTTACGCAACAAAATTTTAGCTTGTGATGAAACTTAGGTTCACTATTATGAGCTAGAATCAGAAAGACAAAGCATGGATTGCAAGTACACCAACTCAAACAGTCAAGAAAAAATTCTAAACCCAAGCATGAGCAGGAAAAGTCATGTTGACGGCGTTTTGGGATGCTGAAGGTCCAGTTTTTTGTGATTATCCCGAAGAGCAGCGTACAATGAACAGCTAGTACTACACGGATTTGATTTTAAACAAGGTGAGCCAGCCATGAGAGAGAGACGTCGTGGACCTTAGAGGACAGGTGTGATTCTCCAGCAAGACAACGCACGTCCGCATAGTGCTCAACTAACCCGTGAAACCATCGACAAAATGGGCTGGGAAATACTGCCTCATCCCCCTTACAGTCCTGATTTAGCACCTAGTGATTTCCATTAGTTTGGTGCACTGAAGGAGGCATTACGTGGGAAGAGATTCCAGGACAACGAAGAAGTTTGTGGGAAATGGGTTCAAACATCAAGATAAAGAGTTCTTTGCAGCCGGAATAAAAAAGCTTGCAGCCCGTTGGAACAAGTGCATAAATGTTGGTACCATTGGTTGGCCATCGTCATAAGCTAATGCTCTCGAGCTGATGAAGAAGGAGAGGCGTTATTGGCTAAACTCTTGTGGATATTATTGGTGTCCCATTGTCATTAGATAGAAAGGCGCTATTCTGCACTTACGCTGGAGAAGGGTTATTGGTTGAAATTCCTCCTACTGCTAATAGTTGGCCGTCATCACTAGATGCGAAATGAACAGAGCAAGAGGGGGAATGTTTACCCAAAACATTATTGTCCGCCGAGGTGACTTGCAGTGCGTTGTTTATGTTGCTCGCGCACCGCGGTCGCTTATTCACTTCCTTGACAACGGGGAGCCAAGATGCTGGAAGCCTATAGCCGTCCTCTCTATGAAACTACATGCATTCTTGGAAATTTCAACCGCTTCTCGGACCTTTCTTCTGCAGATGTTTGTTTCCTTAGCCAGCACACGTACGTTATTGAAATCGATGTCAGATCCACAGTTCTCATGATGTTCCGCTACTGCCGATCATTATATATGTTAGTGTGAAGAACTTCTTCTTATGTCCATGCTTTGACATTAAAAATCTATACACCAACATGCCTATTGATGAAACTCCTGAGATCATACGGAAAAAGCTCTTAAAATTTAAAAAAAAGAAGATTCATGCAGGATGTATTTGAACTGCTTAAGCTATGGAGCTTTCCTTGTCATTTAACTACCTCATTTTTAATACGATTAACCATCAAAATGATGAACAAGGCGTCGGGTGCTGGCTTTCAGGCATATGTGCTGACATCTTTGTTAACTATCCGAAACAAAAGTTGTATCTACACAGTGATAAAATGAGCAATCTCATTACTCATCATACATAAGTTGAAGACATCTTTATTCTTTATCAAGGGAGTAACGATGACGCAGAGAGCTTTGCACGTATTTATAAGGTTCTTCTGTAAACAATTTGAAAATATATAGCTTTTCAAAAACTTCTTGTTTTTTGGGTAACCACTCATAGAGTATTTTTTATCAGTACTTGATTCCATTTATATTATTAATGAGAAAGAGCCTATGCAAACACAAGGTGTTCATGCACATACTGCGCCCCCAAGATTTAGTGAACAGTGTCGTGCAAATGGTAACAATAACCAACACAGCTGGAAACCTGTAATAGGCACCGCATGGCAATGGGAGAGGCCAAAAATATAAACGAGGTTACAAGAACAATCAAGAACAAAATTTTAACCATTAAGGCTATACTGATAAGGAAGGGTACAGCCAGCAGGTGCACGATGCACCGCAGACTGGTGGGAATAACTAGTGCGGAATTTAGCTATAACAAAATGCAAACAATCTGCCAGCATCTGATTGAAGTCAACATACTGACAATTATGTTCCAAATAGTGGACAAGGTCATCGAGATTTCGAATCAAGAACTGCACAAGACTCCAGTTGGACGAACACTTAGTTGACATAACCTAAAAGGAGGTACTCAGTCCCCAAGTTAGGAAAATTTAAACAGATCTCGATAGGCCCCCGTTCGACGATCAATGAAGGCGATAGGGTTATAAAGATAATTAAAAATCGTTTTATGAGATATGATCAGAGCAGAAACATCAAAGATGTATTGTGCCAGGAAGATACCACTAACAATGAAAGCGAAGGTGAGGAAACAGTACAAGCAATAGCTAACGCCCAAATATTTGACTTAAATGCACCTATGGAACAAGATACGTGCACCATGACTTTGATATCTCAGGGAGTATTTGATGAATTCCAAAAGCGAGCCTGCATAGTTCAGAACTGCAAAATAGAAACAGCAGTAGGAAGCAAGTCTAACAGAGTCGACATGCAAGCAGTAATCTCTGTTAAAATTCATAATTTTTCTTTACAATGTACTTTCCTACGTTGAGCAAATTGATAGTAAATTGCCCTGTTGGTATGGACACTTTCAGAAAATATCAGGCATAAACTGATATAGGAAAGGGGAAATACCGTTTTACAATAAACGGCCAACAATTCTCGGTAGATTTAGTTAAAACAAACAACAATGAAAAGAACAAGAGCACACCTAAGATATCCACATATAACTTTTTAACCAGCTGTCGTAGTGTTAAATATACAAGGGGTTGAACAGCTACCAGAAGAGGACGTGGATCCTAACACTTCACACAACAAGCTAAGTATAATTGAGTCTGTGCGTTTGACTGAAAGGCCAAAAGAGGAGCTTGAAGAACTAATAATCAGATAGACACATGTTTTTGGGACACACCTATGGAATAATCTACATCTACATGAACACACTGCAAATCGAACCACCTTCACAGTCCTCTATTATTCAAATCTCGTATAGCACGCGGAAAGAACGAAGACCTACATCTTTCCGTACGAGTTCTGATTTCCCTTATTTTATCATGGTGATCGTTTCTCCCTATTTACGTCGGTGTCAATCAAATATTTTCGCATTCGGAGGAGAAGTGTCTGGTAGAGGGTTCATCGAACCACCTTCACAGTCCTCTATTATTCCAATCTCGTATAGCACGCACAAAGAACGAAGACCTACATGTCTCTGTACGAGTTCTGATTTCCCTTATTTTATCATGGTGATCGTTTCTCCCTATTTACGTAGGCGTCAATAAAATATTTTCGCATTCGGGGGAGAAACTTGGTGATTGTAATTTCTTGAGAAGATTTGTCCAAAGAGAAAAACGCCTTTGTTTTAATGAAGTCCATCCCAAATCCTATATACACTCCTGGAAATGGAAAAAAGAACACATTGACACCGGTGTGTCAGACCCACCATACTTGCTCCGGACACTGCGAGAGGGCTGTACAAGCAATGATCACACGCACGGCACAGCGGACACACCAGGAACCGCGGTGTTGGCCGTCGAATGGCGCTAGCTGCGCAGCATTTGTGCACCGCCGCCGTCAGTGTCAGCCAGTTTGCCGTGCCATAAGGAGCTCCATCGCAGTCTTTAACACTGGTAGCATGCCGCGACAGCGTGGACGTGAACCGTATGTGCAGTTGACGGACTTTGAGCGAGGGCGTATAGTGGGCATGCGGGAGGCCGGGTGGACGTACCGCCAAATTGCTCAACACGTGGGGCGTGAGGTCTCCACAGTACATCGATGTTGTCGCCAGAGGTCGGCGGAAGGTGCACGTGCCCATCGACCTGTGACCGGACCGCAGCGACGCACGGATGCACGCCAAGACCGTAGGGTCCTACGCAGTGCCGTAGGGGACCGCACCGCCACTTCCCAGCAAATTAGGGACACTGTTGCTCCTGGGGTATCGGCGAGGACCATTCGCAACCGTCTCCATGAAGCTGGGCTACGGTCCCGCACACCGTTAGGCCGTCTTCCGCTCACGCCCCAACATCGTGCAGCCCGCCTCCAGTGGTGTCGCGACAGGCGTGAATGGAAGGACGAATGGAGACGTGTCGTCTTCAGCGATGAGAGTCGCTTCTGCCTTGGTGCCAATGATGGTCGTATGTGTGTTTGGCGCCGTGCAGGTGAGCGCCACAATCAGGACTGCATACGACCGAGGCACACAGGGCCAACACCCGGCATCATGGTGTGGGGAGCGATCTCCTACACTGGCCGTACACCTCTGGTGATCGTCGAGGGGACACTGAATAGTGCAAGGTACATCCAAACCGTCATCGAACCCATCGTTCTACCATTCCTAGACCGGCAAGGGAACTTGCTGTTCCAACAGGACAATGCACGTCCACATGTATCCCGTGCCACCCAATGTGCTCTAGAAGGTGTAAGTCAACTACCCTGGCCAGCAAGATCTCCGGATCTGTCCCCCATTGAGCATGTTTGGGACTGGATGAAGTGTCGTCTCACGCGGTCTGCACGTCCAGCACGAACGCTGGTCCAACTGAGGCGCCAGGTGGAAATGGCATGGCAAGCCGTTTCACAGGACTACATCCAGCATCTCTAAGATCGTCTCTATGGGAGAATAGCAGCCTGCATTGCTGCGAAAGGTGGATATACACTGTACTAGTGCCGACATTGTGCATGCTCTGTTGCCTGTGTCTATGTGCCTGTGGTTCTGTCAGTGTGATTATGTGATGTATCTGACCCCAGGCATGTGTCAATAAAGTTTCCCCTTCCTGGGACAATGAATTCACGGTGTTCTTATTTCAATTTCCAGGAGTGTAATTTCAATGATACTCTCTCCCTTATTTCGCGATAATACAAAACGTGCAGCCCTTCTTTGAACTTTTTCGATGTACTCCATCAATCCTATCCGGAAAGGATCCCACAAAGTACAGCAGTATTCCAAAAGAGGATGGACAAGCGTAGTGTAGGCAGTCTCCTTAGTAGATCTGTTACATTTTCTAAGTGGCCTGCCGATAAAACGCAGTCTTTGGTTAGCCTTCTCCACAATATATTTTATGTGTTCCTTCCAAATTTTGTTGTTTGTAATTATAATTCCTAAGTATTTAGTTGAATTTACAGCCTTTCGATTTGACCGATTTATCATGTAACCAAAATTCAACAGATTTCTTTTAGCACTCATGTGAATGACCTCACACTTTTCGTTATTTAGGGTCAATTGCAAATTTTCGCACCATACAGATATCTTTTCTAAATGGTTTTGCAATTTTTTTTGATCTTCTGATGATTACTAGTGGATAAACGATAGCTTCATCAGCAAACAACCTAAGATGGGTGCACAGATTATCTCCCAAATCGTTTGTATACATAAGGAACAGCAAAGGGCCTATAACACTTCCGTGGGAATGCCAAAAATCAATTCTGCTGTACTCGATGACTTTCCATCAGTTACTAAGAACTGTGACCTATCTGACTGGAAATCACGAATCCAGTCACACATCTGACGATATTGCATAAGCACACAATTTCCCTACAAGCTGGTTGTGTCGTACAGTGTCAAAAGCCTTCCAGAAATAAAAAAATACGGAATCAATTTAAAATCCCTTGTCAATAGCGCTCAACACTTCATATGTGTAAAGAACTAATTGTGTTTCAGAAAAACGATGTTTTCTAAATCCGTGTTGAGTGCATGTCAATAGACCGTCCTCTTTGAGGTAATTCATAATGTTCAAACACAATATATGTTCCAAAATCCTGCTGCATATCGACGTTAATGATATGGGCATATAATTTAGTGGATTACTCGTACTACCTTTCCTGAATATTGGAGTGTAAAAGGATATAAATGCAAAATGGAGGTGTACTCCCTCAAAACTTTCTGTTTCTCTTCATACCCACTTCTGTAGTTGAAGAAGAAGGCAGAGAGAAAGGAAATTGTTATACTGATAGATTGGGAAATTATATAGCCTATTTTCCCCATACTGTAGTCCTATCTTGGCTGTTGGTTAGCTAGATGGCAGTGTCCACCTCGTACTTGACAAAAGAGGCATAAATAAAATTATTATACCAGTTAGGACACACCCTGACAACCTAGAGGAACAATTACTAAAATTTCACAATGTCAA
Organism: Schistocerca gregaria; assembly: GCF_023897955.1. Lineage (NCBI taxonomy): Eukaryota > Metazoa > Arthropoda > Insecta > Orthoptera > Acrididae > Schistocerca > Schistocerca gregaria. The sequence continues at coordinate 624,885,636 of NC_064921.1, read as the reverse complement.
TTATCTCACAATAATAGACCTGAGATGCTCATACCGGCAGGTTGCAGTACATGAGAATAGCCGAAACTGTACAGCCTCTGTGTGCAGGGCCAAATGTTATGATTTTGCATCTTACATTCGGTCTAAATGTCAGTGCAAAGGTATTCATTTCTGCTCTGGATTCAGTCCTGGGGCCTGAACTACTTAGCAGGGTCACTGGTAACGTCTACAATCTAGTAATAGCCACTGCCACATGGGCAGACCATCTAAAACAGTTTGCGCAAGTCCGATACAGGTTTTCGGATTTTGAAGCCACAGCCTATCTAATGAAATCCCGTTTTGGCGAAGAAAAGGTTAAATTCGTTTGCCACTTAATATCTCCGTACGATATACTCCCAGACCCACAGAAGCTTGGCACGATCAAACGCTGTCCTGCAGCAGCTGTCTAGAACCAGCTAAAGGCATATCTAGGCCTAGTATCATTTTTTTAAGAAAATTTGTACCCAAACACCTTTTGGATAGTGACGCCATATTAAACCTTCTAAGAAAGAACCATCCATGGATATGGACTGATCAGTGTCAGGCTGATTTTGACAGCATACAAGAAGCCCTACTGAATGCCAATATTTTACACCACCCTGGTATGGCTCATTATGTGTCCTATTAAGAGCTAGGAGCTTGTATGTTCCAGAACACTGACGAGGCTTGGGGGCTTCCCTCCAGGGTGATTAGTTCACTAGTCGAACTTTACCTGAGTCTGAACGGCCATATTCCACAACAGAACTCGAGGCTCTCGCGGTAATAAGTGAGTTTAAAAAGTTTGAATACTACCGGAGGGATAGATACAAAAAAGATTATCGCAACCATTAGTGCTCGTCCTTTCTTTTTAGTTGCACACTGTTACGTCGAGAAAACCAATTGGTGCTTGTATTTCCAAGAGATTTACTTTGATATAGTACATAGTAAAGGCAACCAAATGAATTGCAGATGCCTTGTCAAGCCTACCTCATGAACTTGAAAAATTACTGGAATTTATAGAACACAATTCAGAAATCAAGTTTTTTTACTGCAAGATAAGACGCAACAACCATATTACATTAAGGTGTGTAAGAGCATGGAACAGCTGCAACAAGCAGATCTAAGATGGTGAAAGGAAAGACAAAGTATTACACAATGGCAATGATAATTTAAAGAAAGTTTTTACAATTTACAAAGCGGTCTTGTTTCGCAGACACCATACATATAAAAGTCAGGGGTGTGTTTGTTTTCCAGAAGACTATTTGATATTGCGTACTTACAATGTTTAAGGTCACTATGGCATTTCCAAGTGCACTAGCAAAATAAATACCTATTGTTACTATCCTAATTTGCGACGGAAATTCTGTCAGGTGATAAGAAAGTGTCTCATATACCAAAAGACAAAACATGCAAAAAAAGCCCTGATTAATTGAGCCGCACCCAATATTGCTAAAAACACATTTAGAAATAGTATTTTTGAATGCAGCAGTGTTCTATTTACAAGGGAAAGGAGAGGTAAAATACATTGTTGCTTTATACGATGTTTTTTCAAAATATGACACACTGTACGCTGTGCAGTCAGTGACTGCTAGAAACATCATTAGAAAAAGCACAGAGAATTGTCTGTCGAGTGTACCAAAGCCAGAAATATTGTTAACTGATAATGCATCATATTTTGTAAGTAATTGATGTAAGGAATGAATTAACACTAACAGAATTAAACACCTACTAGTGTCCCAATTACACTCAGAGGCAAGCCAGATAGTGGGAATATTTAAAGAATTTGATAGGTTCATCCACACCTATATCCGTCAAAAACACAAAAAATGAATTGAGTGTGTTATGCCATTCCAACAAATCATGAGAAACCTTCCACATACCTCTACTGGCCTTACACAACTGAATTAATCATTGGAAGAAGACAGATAGATAACTGGGAAAAACCAATGCCTAAAATTTCTAGAAAGAAAATTTCACTCGAGGATAATATACTCCATGTGTTTGCTAATCTTGAGGAAATGGCTGAACAAAGAAATTCCGTGTAGAACAACAGGTACTTCTAAGAACACATCCAAAATCTAAAAAGTATGGGAAGTTAAACCGCAGATGGCAGCTTCTGTACACAGGGGCATTTGTCATATCTAAAATCCCACATCCAGGCACTTACTAGTTAGCCTATGTGTACAGTAGGAAGGACGATGGACTCTACCCACATAAGGATTTGCGAGAATTTGTGCACTAGACAGAATTTGCATTGTTAAAAAAAAAGCAAGAAGTACTGCATATATACAGAAGATGATACAGTTCATTTGCACCTACATATCACTGTTTTATGCTTAGACGTATTTATCAATTCTTCCATTACTTCTTGTTAGAACAATTTCATATTTAAGGTTGTATAACAAGTACACTGTTTGTGTCCCAATTGCACTCAGAGGCAAGCCAGATAGTGGGAATATTTAAAGAGTTCAATAAGTTCATCCACACCTACATCCGTCAAAAACGGAAAAAATGAATTGTGTTACGCCATTCCAACAATTCATCAGCAACCTTCGACATACCTGGAAGACGCTAGTCAGTTGTTCCGTGAAGACGCCCTAATAATCCGAAAACTAGTTCGAATAAACAAAAATCGGAAGAAATGAAACACTGTAATTATTATTTAACTCCATCCCATAGATAGCGACCACCTTTGCAGAGGCATAGACACTCATGTGGGCCTGCTGTGATGGATGAAGCGAGAATTGTTGTATTAGCATCTGGGACCTCCTCCACTCATCTCTCCTCGATCACAATGTCTTCATCCTCATCTGCACTCGTCGCTGGTAAAAAAAGTCCTCATCCTTATCAGTGAAGCTAATTTCCTATTCAGCGTCGGAATTCTCTAAGAGAAGTAACTTTTTTTCGCAATAAAGTCCATGAGAGATGTTCGAAAACGTCTTTCATGGGCAAAGAAAATTACGTGAGAGACAAATTGTAATTTGCACGTTCCGGAATGCAACAATGAGCAGCAACAACATATCTGCGTTACTGCTGACGGCTGCTGCTTCACCATTGGATTAATTACGTACATTCAGTTCTGCAGTTCTAGAAATATTGATTGAAGTGTTTAAGAAAATGTAGATATTTTGTAAATCCTTATACATCACCGTAAAGATGAGAAAAAAAATTAGGAACAGTCAAATGATTTCATGAAGGACGAAAAAAATCTGGACGTGAGACTGAAGAAAAAGTATGACAAGGGTCATTTTCGCAACCTCTGCCATTCTAGCGTTAGAACAATAGCTGGCTGAGCCGGGCAAGATACATGACATATTACCGGAAGTATCGGTAGTTAGGGGTAGAAATGCTCGTTAGAGGCAGCCACGTAGTAGCAGAACGAGATATGTAGCGATACTTCAGTAAAATACTTTATAGCCAAAGTTTAGGTCGACTACAACCGAATTTAAATACAAAAGTAATACTGGTACGTATTACAGAGACTGAAGTGAACTATAGTGCATGAAGAAACAAATGTCATTACAAGAGCCACACCAGATTTTATAAACTCCAAGATTCCAAAACATTTCCGACTTGTTATCAAAGCAATAGCACAAGCTAGACCCAATTCTATCTGAGTGCAAAAACCTATTTCTACTTTTTCTTTCTTAAATATGTGGGCAATTTAACACAGTATAGGCCACAATAATACATAGAAACGTATTTTGCTTTTTCACCTATTAGGAATTTGTGTTATGGAGTTTCTCACTCATTTTTCGGATAATTTTTCTGTGTACCCATTGACTAATGCTACCTCATCACTAATGTTGATTTCTTTACTCGTGGCTTCATTGCTAAGCTCCAATTTACCTAATCAATTGGACATAGAAGAAAGAAAAGGACACTTGTAAATGATGGGTTGGTGAGAGTCTGCATCAATAGTTATACAGGGTGTTACAAAAAGGTACGGCCAAACTTTCAGGAAACATTCCTCACACACAAAGAAAGAAAATATGTTATGTGAACACGTGTCCGGAAACGCTTACTTTCCATGTTAGAGGTAATTTTGTTACTTCTCTTCAAATCACATTAATCATGGAACGGAAACACACAGCAACAGAATGTACCAGCGTGACGTCAAACACATTGTTACAGGAAATGTTCAAAATGTCCTCCGTTAGCGAGGATACATGCATCCACCCTCCGTCGCATGGAATACCTGGTGCGCTGATGCGGCCCTGGAGAATGGCGTATTGTATCACAGCCGTCCACAATACGAGCACAAAGAGCCTCTACATTTGGTACCGGGGTTGCGTAGACAAGAGCTTTCAAATGCCCCCATAAATGAAAGTCAAGAGGGTTGAGATCAAAAGAGCGTTGAGGCCATGGAATTGGTCCGCCTCTACCAATCCATTGGTCACCGAATCTGTTGTTGAGAAGTGTACGAACACTTCAACTGAAATGTGCTGGAGCTCCATCGTGCATGGACCACATGTTGTGTCGTACTTGTAAAGGCACATGTTCTAGCAGCACAGGTAGAGTATCCCGTATGAAATCATGATAACGTGCTCCATTGAGCGTAGGTGGAAGAACATGGGGCCTAATCAAGACATCACCAACAATGCCTGCCCAAACGTTCACAGAAAATCTGTGTTGATGACGTGATTGCACAATTGCGTGCGGATTCTCGTCAGCCCACACATGTTGATTGTGAAATTTTACAATTTGATCACATTGGAATGAAGCCTCATCCGCAAAGAGAACATTTGCACTGAAATGAGGATTGACACATTGTTGGATGAACCATTCGCAGAAGCGTACCCGTGGAGGCCAATCAGCTGCTGATAGTGCCCACACAAGCTCTACATGGTACGGAAACAACTGGTTCTCCCGTAGCACTCTCCATACAGTGACGTGGTCAATGTTACCTTGTACAGCAGCAACTTCTCTGACGCTGACATTAGGGTTATCGTCAACTGCACGAAGATTTGCCTCGTCCGTTGCAGGTGTCCTCGCCGTTCTAGGTCTTCCTCAGTTGCGAGTCATAGGCTGGAATGTTCCGTGCTCCCTAAGACACCGATCAATTGCTTCGAACGTCTTCCTGTCGGGACACCTTCGTTCTGGAAACCTGTCTCGATACAAACGTACCGCTCCACAGCTGTTGCCCCATGCTAATCCATTCATCGAATGGGCATCTGCCAACTCCGCATTTGTAAACATTGCACTGAGTGCAAAACCACGTTCGTGATGAACACTAACCTGTTGATGCTACGTACTGATGTGCTTGATGCTAGTACTGTAGAGCAATGAGCCGCATGTGATATCAGGTGTTCCCCAGGGAAGCGTCCTGGGACCTCTACTGTTCCTGATCTATATAAATGACCTGGGTGACAATCTGAGCAGTTCTCTTAGACTGTTCGCAGATGATGCTGTAATTTACCGTCTAGTAAGGTCATCCGAAGACCAGTATCAGCTGCAAAGCGATTTAGAAAAGATTGCTGTATGGTGTGTCAGGTGGCAGTTGACGCTAAATAACGAAAAGTGTGAGATGATCCACATGAGTTCCAAAAGAACTCCGTTGGAATTCGATTACTCGATAAATAGTACAATTCTCAAGGCTGTCAATTCAACTAAGTACCTGGGTGTTAAAATTACGAACAACTTCAGTTGGAAGGACCACATAGATAATATTGTCGGGAAGGCGAGCCAAAGGTTGCGTTTCATTGGCAGGACACTTAGAAGATGCAACAAGTCCACTAAAGAGACAGCTTACACTACACTCGTTCGTCCTCTGTTAGAATATTGCTGCGCGGTGTGGGATCCTTACCAGGTGGGATTGACGGAGGAAATTGAGAGGGTGCAAAGAAGGGCAGCTCGTTTTGTATTATCGCGTTATAGAGGAGAGAGTGTGGCAGATATGATACACGAGTTGGGATGGAAGTCATTACAGCATAGACGTTTTTCGTCGCGGCGAGACCTTTTTACGAAATTTCAGTCACCAACTTTCTCTTCCGAATGCGAAAATATTTTGTTGAGCCCAACCTACATAGGTAGGAATGATCATCAAAATAAAATAAGAGAAATCAGAGCTCGAACAGAAAGGTTTAGGTGTTCGTTTTTCCCGCTCGCTGTTCGGGAGTGGAATAGTAGAGAGATAGTATGATTGTGGTTCGATGAACCCTCTGCCAAGCACTTAAATGTGAATTGCAGAGTAGTCATGTAGATGTAGATGTAGATGTCAACACAAGCACCGAAGTCAACATGACCTTCCTTCAATTGGGCCAACTGGCAGTGAATCGAGGAAGTACAGTACATACTGACGAAACTAAAATGAGCTCTAACAAGTAAATTAAGCGTTTCTGGACACATGTCCACATAACATCTTTTCTTTATTTGTGTGTGAGGAATGTTTCCTGAAAGTCTGGCCGTACCATTTTGTAACACCCTGTATAATCTCAGCAGTTGATTTATTAAAACATCAGTGACAATCTTCGATCCTTCCTTGCAATCCTTAACCAAAGGAAATGAACTATCTGATTTAGAGTACTGTACAAAAATACAATTAATTTAATAAGAGAGAAAGTTATGATGATAGCAGCACCTGCCTATTGGTCAAGTTATTTTTTTCTTTTACACAAACTCCATACAGGACATGTCATAGCTACATCATTCAGTCTACTGCATCATGAACTCAAAATGATTAGTCGTGAAACTTCTCTTCCCATTAATAAGAATAACCTCTCCACTCTCGTAGTACGACAATGCTGATGGCAACGGGGTGGTTGTCTTGTTCAAGATTATTCCTGTACATCCGAAGACTTGCTGCAACATCCATGATGTGCATAGAGGGGAACAGATGCACCTGTAGGTCATAGAAATGAAATACTTATCTTTCACGAGCTATCCATTTTTTAGTTGTTGGAATCCAGACTTACAACAGACTTCTTTTCGGAAGGCAGAGCCTCTGGCTCTGCTTTTCACAACCGGCCATCGATGTAAGTTAACATGAACCGCTTCCCCTCCCGATGCCTCATTTTAATTAATTATTCGACTTCCTAGACTGGCCTAAACCTGCTAACTTCTGACCCTAGGCGTGCTCTTTGTACTCCGTATAATGACATATATCTTCTTTATTGTACTTAATTTCCTGTTTTGTCATTTAACGGCAGCCCTGGATGCCCACTCTCTAATCCTGACCGCTTGACCTCTTGCACTCTTCCGCCACGAGGCATATTTAACAACCTTCTTCCCCCTTCCCTGTCAATTTATACAGTAACATTGGTGTCAGAAATTCCTCTCCCCATCCCCAAACTACGTACTCTTTTACAATTGGTATCAGGAGTGGGATGTAACAATTATATCTCCCCTTCCTGGCACATACTCTTTCACAATTGGTGTCAGAAGTGGGATGTAACAATTATATCTCACCTTTCCAGCCTAAATAACTTTAAAGATTGTTTATATTTATTAATAAATTGATTCACATTTTATTATGAAGTAATGCCAACACAACAAATGGGAATTAATCACTCTCATTATTTCCTCTGCAACATTTACTTTTGTGAAAAGTTTAGGTTAAGCTCTTCTTATGAACATGTGCATGCATATTTTATAGGTACGTCTGTGCTTAAATGAATCTGAATGCTGAGATTCAAATCATAGAAGATGCTGCATTCCTGCAAGAGGCTTGCATAGGAGCATATAGAAGACTTTTGCTGTTGCTAAAGTAAGTGATTAGTTAGTAGGTGAATTAAACTTCTAAATGAAAAGTCTAATTACAGGGAATGTGTAATGTTGTGATGTGTATAACACAAACTTCACATTTTTAATTTAGTGTGGCAGGCAAGCATTGATGTTATGTATTGCAACATTTGATTATTTTGCTACTACATTTACTGCATTAGGATAAGTGGCACATTTTTTAGATTAAGCATGAGTCAAATAGTGTAACACATGAGAAAGAGTGGGTATAAAGATCTGTAATGTTCTAGGGTGCTTTCCAGACTCCTATAACCCCGTGGACTAGCTCCACTTAGCGATTTAGTGAGATTGTGTAGAAAATTTTGCAGGATGGCGTCACCTCCTGCCATCCTGTGACTGTAGTAACTTGTTAGGGCAATAAGGCATTTAGATGCTTGCTGTCTATCTTGCTACAGCTACATTCACCTGCAAAGGACTGCAATAGCCTATGCCAAAACACTGAGCCTGCAGTCCCCACCATTGCCACCCTGACCCCTAGAAGAACAACTCTTTCAGCCTGCTGTAATAATCAGTGCAGCCCGGCCCACTACAGTACTTAAAAATTGAAAAAAATTGTGAAACGTTACATAGCACATTTCTTGTTGTTAATATATGCAAATCTGTTAAGTGAAATGTGAAACATATTTTAACTGAAATCTTTTTTCTCTCATCCAGAAGATTACAAATTAAACATTGTTTATTAAAGACTTGAAAATAACAGTTAGCTTTTTATTTTATACACACTGTGACTTTTTCAAGATAATCAAATTTATATCAATGCTATGTGTCAGGTACATCACAAATAGAACTGATAATGTCTCATACTCTGTACTGGCTATCAGCCACAAATTTTTCCCAATCATCTCGTGTCAGTAGCAGTGAAATTGCTGTTTTTCCATAATGTCTTATCATCACATCCAAAACTCCCATATTAGGAGTTAGGAATTCCTGAAGAGTATTCACACCACTACGAGGCATACGGTCAAATGGAAATCCCATTGGCTTTTTGTCAGGATACATTCTATCACGCAAACCACAGTAACTGTGACTTGCCCGACATCCCTCAGGTGGAGGTTGATCTACCTATGAATGGAAAACATAGTTATATAAGACACTGATAATTCAGATAATTTTTCATATGTAATGTCATTGAAGCACAGCAAATTCTTTATGAAATGCTTATTGTAGAGATTTTTATTGATATTCACTTGACAGAACTTACTTTTTAGTAAGTTATAGAAAGCAATTGTTTCATTATAGCTTTTCTCTTTAATTTTAGAAAAGTATATACAGAAATGTCTGTTACCCTTTTTTTCTTTTTTCCTTGCTATGCAACACACTTGGTCCTCTTGATGGATGCACTTCAGGAAGAAAACAGTCTTATTTGATGTGGAACATCTTCATCTTCACAGCACCTCATTATGTGCAAACTTTTTAACATCACAAATGTTCTTTGAGTGGTCTAAATGAGTGAAAATAATCAAGTGCAAACTTTTTGACATGCCAAAGGTACTTTCACTGGTCCAAACAAGTGAAAATACTATGGCACCAGCTATATTGTGTTTATGGTCTGCTTCTAATGTTCACCAATGTGAGAATGAAAATATTTGGAGCATATGCATAAGAAAGTAGCTTCTGATAATTTTAAATGAGCATTTATCAAAGATTTAGTATGAGAATAGAATCAAATTTCACAGAGACAGAATTTTCGGCATTAATGCCCAGACCAATGAGCTCAGGAGACAATTCAGAAAACCCATTAACTTGCTTGGCCTGATCAGAGAGCACCAGACACATTCATTCATGGTCTGTATGGTGAACTATGTAATGCAATCAGACTGAAGAACATTAAGACATTTCAGCTAGTAGTGAATATATCTGTTGCCTTTATTGGCTAAGACATCTGACTGACATTCTATAAGAAAGGTACAGCATTTCAAAATATCAGTGACATGTTTCAAAGATAGAAAGTTTGCTGACACATGTGAGAACAGCTAAGAAGAAACAAACTTCACACAGATGTTGGATGCAGTATATTGTGGAAGCAAACTGATGCTTCTATTTGATTCAGGAGCTCAGATTTCAGTGATATGGAGTCACACATTTGAAAAGGATGCATTAAGGCTGCCACTGCATAAAGATGAGTGCTAAATGTTAAAAAATTATGCAACCATCAAGACACTGATAAAGAGATATAGTTAGACCAAGAAAAGAATATCCTCAAGATGCAAAAGGTTTCAAACAAGGAAACAAGTTATGACAGAGTAATTAGATTTGATATTTTGTTTGTAACATGTAATTATTGTGAGATAAGAGAGTGTTCTTTGTGCTGTGCTTGAAAGAGCTTTCCGGGATATTGTGTGTGTGTGTGTGTGTGTGTGTGTGTGTGTGTGTGTGTGTGTGTGAGTGTGTATTAAAGTGTACTACATGTACAGTTATGAGCTATTCTATGCAGTCATGAATATTAAAATATAACTGGCCTAATTCTTACTGTTTAGTGTTCATAATTACTTTTTCAATGCACTAGTTCTAACAGGTTGTGGCCCCAAACACTAGTGAATTCATTCAGAATAAGTATTCTGATGTAACATATAGAAAAGAAATGTCTTTGGAATAGTCATGAATAAGGAAGCACATAGTGAAAACTGGAGTGGCAAGCTCGGTTGTTTAGGATTTGCATAATTTAATACTGTGCATATTACCAATAAGGATAACTGTGAAAAATGAGCATGGCACAAACATCGCAAATAGAGTGTCTTGTAGGTTGCAAGAACTATATTACATGGAAGTTTGCTGTAGAACCATACTTAGATTTGGATGATTTCTGGGATGTAGTGAATGGTAAATGGAAGTCCACTGAGCAAATCTACACGAATAAGGTCTTAAGAGCAAAGTCGAAGTTGAGATTATTGACTGATACAGTGAACTATGTATAAATACAGAAATGTGTGATGACAAAAGTAGTTTGGGACAAGTTACAGAGTGCATTTGAAGATGAAAATCTTACAAGAAAAGTAGGAATACTCTGTGAATTTATAACCACTCAACTGGAAAAGTGCAAGAACTGGGATGAGAATGTCAATTACTGCTAGAAGGACTACCTAGAAAATGTGCACCCATGATTATGGGGTTAGACAGCTCAGGCGTACTGTTACAGGAGACCGCATAAAAGTGAAGATCCTGCAGAATGTGGAAAGTACAGCAGACTGCCATACTTCACAGAGGAAAAGAGCTATAGAACTTCCCAAGAAGAAACCAGTCAAGTGTTACAAGTGTCAGGACATGGATCACACACACCCCAGGTAAGTCAGTACAAAGGGAAAAAGGTACGATACAAATAGTCTAGACAGGAGAACTGATAATCAATGTAAGGCAGTCTCCATTTATTACTCTTTTAGAAAAATGGGTAACAGACAGCCAGAATGGATATTAAATTTTGTACCATCAGTACAGATTATCAGAAATAAAACAACTGTTTATGGCGTATATCTACAGTAGATGGTTCCAAGTTACCAGGAGAGCTGATTTTAATGTTATTGTATATGAAGAACCAGAAAGTATTATAGTACATGATGTTTACTATGTAAAAGACGTCACATCTAACTTTTTATGTGCAAGTGAAATACTCAATCAAGAAGGACAACAGAGTAATCTTTGCTAGAAATCGAGCAAAAATAATTAATCAATATAAAAAAATTAGAGCTGTGGTGCAAATGAAAGACAAATTATCAAGTTAGATATTACTAAAAGTGTATTTGAAGATGTATACCATTCTGTGTACTCAACAAAAGGTTTCTTATGGCACAGGGAGTTTGAAAACCTACACTGAAAAGGGATGACAATTATACAGGATATGGCAATAGGAATGGAAGACGGCAGTAAATGCAAGGAACCTTGTGAAACAGATATACAATGGAAAAAGACTACATTGACTATGTTGCCCTCTAAGCCTAATAAAACAAGAACCAAGGTGATCTAGCAGTTCATGCATATGGATGAAGTCATCATTTTCCTACCTTTATAGACAACTGTTCAAGTGTAACTAAGTTTACTTTTTAAGTTATAAAGATCAGGTGAGTGATATTTTTCACAATTTCCACAATATGGTAGAAAGAGAAATGTGAAACAAGATTAAAAATCATCAGATCTGATGGGACAGAGTATACCAACCAGAAATTCATGAAATATTTGAAGGAACTAGAAATTAGACATCAAACCACTGTCAGACACAGCCCATCTCAGAATGAAGTTGCATAGAGAGCAAAGGACTATTGTTGAAAAGGAAAGAAGTTTGTTAACTGGTACTGGATTACCTAAATGTTTTTTGGGCAGAAGTTGGGTCAACAGCCTAGAGTGTTACATGGTGCTTAGGCAAACAACATTTCACAGTCCTTATGCAATACAAGGAAAGATGATCATGACAGAATAATGTTAAGTAGAGAGCAAGTTGCAGAACATACACTGTACACAGGTGTTTGTTTTCATACGATCAGACATTAAACAGGGGGTGTGGAATATAAGAAAACAGCAAGGTGTGATGACAAATGAAAGGCTTCACTCACCAGAGAATAAAAAGTAAAAACCCCTATGGAGCGAGGATAGGGAAGAAACCAAATCTACGAAACTTAAAAGCTTTTGGGTGTGAGGCTATGGTACAGGTCCTAATACAATTGATATATATATATATATACTCCTGGAAATAAGAACACCGTGAATTCATTGTCCCAGGAAGGGGAAACTTTATTGACACATTCCTGGGGTCAGATACGTCACATGATCACACTGACAGAACCACAGGCACATAGACACAGGCAACAGAGCATGCACAATGTCGGCACTAGTACAGTGTATATCCACCTTTCGCAGCAATGAAGGCTGCTATTCTCCCATGGAGACGATCGTAGAGATGCTGGATGTAGTCCTGTGGAACGACTTGCCATGCCATTTCCACCTGGCGCCTCAGTTGGACCAGTGTTCGTGCTGGACGTGCAGACCGCGTGAGACGACGCTTCATCCAGTCCCAAACATGCACAATGGGGGACAGATCCGAAGATCTTGCTGGCCAGCGTAGTTGACTTACACCTTCTAGAGCACGTTGGGTGGCACGGGATACATGCGGACATGCATTGTCCTGTTGGAACAGCAAGTTCCCTTGCCGGTCTAGGAATGGTAGAACGATGGGTTCGATGACGGTTTGGATGTACCGTGCACTATTCAGTGTCCCCTCGACAATCGACCAGAGGTGTACGGCCAGTGTAGGAGATCGCTCCCCACACCATGATGCCGGGTGTTGGCCCTGTGTGCCTCGGTCGTATGCAGTCCTGATTGTGGCGCTCACCTGCACGGCGCCAAACACGCATACAACCATCATTGGCACCAAGGCAGAAGCGACTCTCATCGCTGAAGACCGACACGTCTCCATTCGTCCCTCCATTCATGCCTGTCGCGACACCACTGGAGGCAGGCTGCACGATGTTGGGGCGTGAGCGGAAGACGGCCTAACGGTGTGCGGGACCGTAGCCCAGCTTCATGGAGACGGTTGCGAATGTTCCTCGCCGATACCCCAGGAGCAACAGTGTCCCTAATTTGCTGGGAAGTGGCGGTTCACGTCCACGCTGTCGCGTCGTGCTACCAGTGTTAAAGACTGCGCTGGAGCTCCGTATGCCGCAGCAAACTGGCTGACACTGACGGCGGCGGTGCACAAATGCTGCGCAGCTAGCGCCATTCGACGGCCAACACCGCGGTTCCTGGTGTGTCCGCTGTGCCGTGCGTGTGATCATTGCTTGTACAGCCCTCTCGCAGTGTCCGGAGCAAGTATGGTGGGTCTGACACACCGGTGTCAATGTGTTCTTTTTTCCATTTCCAGGAGTGTGTGTGTGTGTGTGTGTGTGTCTATATATATATATATATATATATATATATATATATATATATATATATATATATATATATATATATATATATATATAATGTTGAAGACTCAAAGGTTAATGAATAATAAATGCTACCAGTAAGAATTTGCTGGCCATAGAGATTTTGGATTCCTTGAGAATTATTAAAATTAATTAAAAGAAGAGGAAGAGGAAGGTGGTAAGGGATGCATACATAAATTCTATGAAGATGAACTTCTAGAAGATGAAGAAGAGGAAGAAACTATTTAAGATCAGAATGCGATGTTCACTCTGCAGTGGAGTGTACGCTGGTCTGAAACTTCCTAGCAGATTAAAACTGTGTGCTGGATCGAGACACGAACTCGCGACCTTTGCTTTTTGTGGGCAAGTGCTCTACCGACTGAGCTACCCAAGCATGATTCACAACCTGTCCTCACAGCTTCAATTCCATGAGTACCTCATCATCTACCTTCCAAAGCTCACAGAAGCTCGTCTGCAAATTGAGCACATTCCCACAAAAGGCAAAGGTCCCGATTTTGAGTCTCGGTTTGGCACAGAGATTTAATCAACTATTTAAGATGTTCCTCTCATGTAACTAATCCTAAAGTGTACTCTGGTAATGAAATATACATAGCCTATTATTTTAATGATGAACTGCAACAGTTGTAGGTGCTATGACTGGTGTTCATTCTCAACAATCAAGAAAAGCTATGGAAAGAGAACTGGAGTAATTTCATCAAAATGAAACTGTTGAATTGATTGAGATACCAGTAAGAAATAAACCATTAAAGGAATAATGGATGTTTAACAAAAAAAATCCTGAGGAAACAGCAATAAAATACAGGGCATGACTTGTAGTCAAGGGAAGTTCACAAAAATATGGGGTAGACTACAGAGATACGTCTTCACCAGTGCTAAAATATGAATCACTTACATACCTTTTAGCCACAGCAGTAAAAGAAGATTTACTTTTTCACCAAAGAGATGTGAAGACAGCTTACTTAGATGGGAAATTAGGTGAAAAAAGATACGTGAGCCCACCAGAAAAAAGCCAGAAAAGCACATATAGGAAATGAGAAGATTTGGCAATTGAAGAAAAGTATTCGAGGAGCATTTTTTTTTAATTTGATAATTGCTCATTTGTTCAAAATTTAGATTTTTGTGGGTACACATCACGTTGTTGTCATGCACGACATGTTGAAATGGTTTGGTGCAGCCAATATTTACTGTTGGTATAAAGTTCTGGAACATATGAGTTTTTGCTAAATTCGACATTTGCTCTTAGACAGTTAAGAAAAAAATAATAAATACACTGTGCATGGGTTCTGGGAGGTCTGAAGGAGAATAGCAATTTAGGACATCATTTTTAATGATAACATGAGAGAGCTTTCTGCAAATACAACAGAACATAAAAGCTAGCAGAACCAACAGTGGAAAGAAATTAGTGGTTTACACAACATAATTAACTTCTGATTACTGTTCAATTTGACCTAGCTTCGTCAGGGAGGAGGAACATCAAGAAATAAGCAAAAAGCAGAATATTGTTTCAATAAAGTACAGCACAAGGAAAACAATGACCAGTCGGTACTTATATGTGCCGCAACATTTCAACCAACATCACTGATGTTCAAAGACAGATTCTTGAAGTGAACAAGATCTGGAGAAAAAAATCAATTGATAACAAACTACAGGGTGCACAAATGTTGAGCATAAAAGGTTTGTGCAATAATGAAGGAGGAAAATCCAATATGGCAAATTTTGATATAAAACAGGATCAGCCAATACCAGAGATCTCTGTGGGTGAATTTTTCTGTTCAAGGCAGGTTTGACTATGCAATTTATGCATTATGATTAATTATTGAGCATGGTCAAAGGAAAGGGTTACATTTTATACTTGTCTTCAAACAGATGGACTGAAAGGATGCAACCAAGTGGCCTCTGCTCTAAAGGATTTTGTCAGAAAACTTGAGGCATCCCACCCAGATAATGGTCCAACTGAAATTTATTCTTTTTCTGACTCTTGCACCAAAATAAATAAAAATACAATAATGATGTGCACAGTGATGGCCTTCATGGAAGAAAGCAGAAAATTTGACAAGGTAGTGCATTATTTCCCTATTCATGGTCACAGCTATAATCCTGACAGTGTTCAGTGGGGTGGATAGACAATACTGGGGAAAAATATGATATTCCTTCACTAACTGAATACTATAAAGTGTTAGAACCAGATGGCATTATCAATTTTCTAAATAAGGATATGGAAGAAAAGAAGAAAAAAAAAAACATTGCTGTGAAAGAATTATGATCCAAGATGTTCAAAAGTGATGGCTTATGGAGAGTCTAAGAAGAAGGTATTGTTGTCAGTATCAGACACTTACAATGGAAGTCCTGAAGATGTTGAGGTATAGAAACTGAGAAACAGAAGCCAGGAAATGAGGAAAGGAGCCATCCTGGAAAAGAAGGAAATGGCCAGCAAGGAAAAGAAAAAGTACACTCCTGGAAATTGAAATAAGAACACCGTGAATTCATTGTCCCAGGAAGGGGAAACTTTATTGACACATTCCTGGGGTCAGATACATCACATGATCACACTGACAGAACCACAGGCACATAGACACAGGCAACAGAGCATGCACAATGTCGGCACTAGTACAGTGTATATCCACTTTTCGCAGCAATGAAGGCTGCTATTCTCCCATGGAGACGATCGTAGAGATGCTGGATGTAGTCCTGTGGAACGGCTTGCCATGCCATTTCCACCTGGCGCCTCAGTTGGACCAGCGTTCGTGCTGGACGTACAGACCGCGTGAGACGACACTTCATCCAGTCCCAAACATGCTCAATGGGGGACAGATCCGGAGATCTTGCTGGCCAGGGTAGTTGACTTACACCTTCTAGAGCACGTTGGGTGGCACGGGATACATGAGGACGTGCATTGTCCTGTTGGAACAGCAAGTTCCCTTGCTGGTCTAGGAATGGTAGAACGATGGGTTCGATGATGGTTTGGATGTACCGTGCACTATTCAGTGTCCCCTCGACGATCACCAGAGGTGTACGGCCAGTGTAGGAGATCACTCCCCACACCATGATGCCGGGTGTTGGCCCTGTGTGCCTCAGTCATATGCAGTCCTGATTGTGGCGCTCACCTGCATGGCGCCAAACACGCATACAACCATCATTGGCACCAAGGCAGAAGCGACTCTCATCGCTGCAGACGACACGTCTCCATTCGTCCCTCCATTCACGCCTGTCGCGACACCACTGGAGGCAGGCTGCACGATGTTGGGGCGTGAGCGGAAGATAGCCTAACGGTGTGCGGGACCGTAGCCCAGCTTCATGGAGACGGTTGCGAATGGTCCTCGCCGATACCCCAGGAGCAACAGTGTCCCTAATTTTCTGGGAAGTGGCGGTGCGGTCCCCTACGGAACTGCGTAGGATCCTACGGTCTTGGCGTGCATCCGTGCATCGCTGCGGTCCGGTCCCAGGTCGACGGGCACGTGCACCTTCCGCCGACCACTGGCGACAACATCGATGTACTGTGGAGACCTCATGCCCCACGTGTTGAGCGATTCGGTGGTACGTCCTCCCGCATGCCCACTATACGCCCTCGTTCAAAGTCCATCAACTGCACATACGGTTCACGTCCACGCTGTCGCGGCATGCTACCAGTGTTAAAGACTGCGATGGAGCTCCGTATGCCACAGCAAACTGGCTGACACTGACGGCGGCGGTGCACAAATGCTGCGCAGCTAGCGCCATTCGACGGCCAACACCGTGGTTCCTGGTGTGTCCGCTGTGCCGTGCGTGTGATCATTGCTTGTACAGCCCTCTCGCAGTGTCCGGAGCAAGTATGGTGGGTCTGACACACCGGTGTCAATGTGTTCTTTTTTCCATTTCCAGGAGTGTATGTCCAAAAACTTGTGAGGTATTTTAACATACCATAAGGAGCAGAAAAGTTTTATAAGAACATAGTTGAAAGTGACTAATAGATTTACTGTTTAATATTGCTCTTGCCAGTATTTTGTGTTGTATTTCAACAGTACCTCTTGCTTTTTTACACTTCTACTTATCAAACATTTATGTAAATGTAAACTGCAAATTAAGCAATAATGTAGCTTTCTTCGCAAATCAATATTAAAGGTAAAAATCAATTTGAATATGTGCATTAATAAAACATTTATCTTCCATCTTTGCATTTATTGTCTTTTGAAAAAAAACTTAGAAACTTCGGCCCTCTATTCTGAAACAAACAAGTCAAATCCACAACTGGAATTGTGCCTAAAAAGCTGTGTTAATGTCAAATTATCTCATTTATTTAATTAGTAATGTGGTATGATATTTACAAAAATGTGTTGCCTCAAAAATTTACTTTTTTGCATTTATCGATATTTGAAAAAAAAAAAAAAAAAAGAGCGCTTCCCATTTATGGACTGAAACAGAGTGAACATATTTACAAAACTTTTAACTTCCATCTTTCTGTTTATTCACTGTTTTTTTAACTTTATAAAGATGGATATGAAACACTGCAAGGCAGATCCTGGTGGTATCCATTATAAAAGAAGTAAAGAAGAGGCCACAGTAATGACTATATGGGTGAATGATTTCTTCATTGTAACTGAAGATTAGAAGTAGGTGAAGCATTTCAACACACAACTCAAAAACAAGTTTAACATGCATGACGTGGAAGAGATAAAGCAGCTCTTGGCTATGATGACTGTTATAAATAAGAATACAGGAGAGTTATACATAAATCAATCATCATACACAGAGAAAGTTTTGAAACAGTTTGAAATGAGTGATTGTAAACCAGTTTCTACACTGATAGAACCAGGGGACATCTTAATGTGAAATCAAGCAGATATGGAGCCTCTTGTATTTGTTACAAATTTCAAGGCCTGATATCTCTTTTGCCATGAATGTTGTAAGCAGGTTGTCCAAAAGCAAAGTCATTAAAGGGGTATTTTGATATCCAAAGGGAACCACAGACTATAAATTATGATATTACAAAAAGGGAAATATAAAACTTGGGGCTATACTGATGCAGAATGGGGAAGTAAGTTAGAGAACAGACATTCTATTCCTGTATGTTTTTTGGATTAATGGAAGGACTTATGTCTTGGTCCTGTAAAAGTCATATACCCAAAGCCTTGAGCACTGTAGAAGCTGAATACAGGGCTTCATTAACATAAATCAAGAATCATTGTGGTTCAGGACTCTAGTAAGTGAAACAGAGCATAATATCTGTGTAGAACCCACCAAGATTTTCTGTGTCAACTTGAGAACTATAAACTTAGCCAGAAATGATGTCAATAGTGACAGAACCACACACATCACTACAAAGCACCATTTTATAAGGGATCACAGATAGTAAAGGAATATTGAGGTAGATTGTTAATGTACAGAAGAGATCTTGGCTGATATACTCACCAAACCGGATCACAGATAGCGAAGGAATATTGAGGTAGACTGTTTATGTATAGAAGAGATCTTGGCTGATCTACTCACCAAGCCCTTGAAGAAGGGAAAATTTTAGTAGGTAGTGCATCAGTATAGTTTGATGAAAGGGACATACAAAGTATATGCTCAAAGGGATATTTTGGGGACACATGAAAAATATGTATTTCTCTTAGGAATAACCTGTTATCATCAGCTATTGTATGTAATCATGACTGTTAAAATGTAGCTTGCTTTATTTTTGCAATTTAGTGTTGAGAACTATGACCTATTGTTCAAATTGTCCAAAATAACCTCAAGTGCATTTAGCATGTTTTAACAAACAACAGGTAACCTAATGTAATGTAATATGTTATCCTAAATATAAATGAATAACATGTATAGTATTATGTGTAAATGTTTGTATGTTTATGTTAGATATCCTACAGTTATATGTACTTCAGAGTGTATTCCATTAAATTCCTTTGAAAATTCCAACTGCAGATCCTATTAACTTGAACAAGAAGAGTATCACCCATATGTGGCTCACAGGGTACCCATGGAATCTTCCCCATCACCTGTATGGGTGATGCAGTGATGAACCTGTTAATCTAGCTAAATTTAACATAGTAAAAGTACCAGTAGTGTCATTACATTGAAAAAGAAATCACTGCTGCATCCTGAATTATATTAAATAGCTCATTTTTATCCCTATTTTTTTGCTTAATATCTATGTCACTTTGTTGATACTTATAAGTATAAGAATACAATCCTGCTTATAATAAATATTGCTTCTTGTCAGGCACATAATCAATCCTCGAATCTAGATAATCAAATAATTTGCAGAAGAAGCAGTCAATGAAGTGAGGTATTAATTTTCTGTTGAATTTGTAAAAGTTCTCGTTTTTATGCTTTATGTCAAATGAGGCCTTATTCAAAACTTTTGCACTAAAATATGGAAGTATACTCTAAGCCTTATGCAATAAGGCAAAATATACATAGAAATTATTTTTCTGTCTTGTCAATAAATTACAGTTCAAATGAAGCTGACTTTTATTGCTAGGAACAAATGTTATTAAAGAATATATGTATTGAAAAATGACTATAAGAATATATTTCAAGATGCACTGCTAGATAAACTGTTATCTGAGTTCCAAAATCAATACTGAACATGAGCAACACAGAATTTAACTGTCATAATGCACATGCTGAGCGGAAGAAGACGTGATGGCAATGTCATTCCTATTTCAAATGAGGACACAAATATGAGTCATGAGTGGTGTTTCTTATACCAAGGACACAACCAACGTGGAGCAGAGGATGGGGTGTGATGGGGAGGGGGACAGGTCTTGACCTTCCCTATCACCTAAATGAAATTACACATAACCCAACTGCCATATAATGAAATTGGAAGTTATAATGGGCAATCAAAAACTTTCAGTTTGAGGGTGCTGCTGCAGGATCTACATGACGTGGAAAGATTCCAATACAGATATATAACTACCAACATGTTGGCAAGAGATTAGACTGGCATTCATGTCTCTTTGGCATATGTGAGGTAAATGCAGAAACATGGACTATGATGATTTTATTACCAAATGGCTCCAAATATGACCAACATGCTGTTATCTTTTTCTTGCCTGCTGAACGACAGTTACTGGTAGGCATCCATTGGAGGATAAAGAGTGTGCATGAGGCAGCATGTCTGTTGAAAAGCACCATTGTGAAATGGAAACTTTTTGATCATCCCTTATATTTTGACTTTCAATCATATGACGAAAAAAGGATGTGCACTATCGACAGGCAACAAGGCTATCAATAGATTTAAACTGTATGTACATTGGCAGTACTATCTGCTTTTGCCTGTCCCTACTTTAGTCAGGACTAGCTATTGTATATTGTTGGCCTTAACCGATTTCAGAGTTTGTTTTGTTAGTTCAGTTCTTACTTATAAGCTAATTTAATGTAATCACTGATGTTTATTATTTTTGTGATATGTGCTGTTCTGATAGTTTCTAATTATGGACACATTTGAAACAAGAAAGAAGGAAAATTGATTTTGGTTCATCTGCTATCATTGTGATAAGTTAAAAATATGTAAGCACTACTATAATCCCTTAATTACCCATCTGTAGCAGGTTAATGTAGCAGATTAATGTTAGCATTGAAGTCATTATTACACTATGTCATGAGGCAGTGGAGTGGTGAACATCATTGCAAACAACATTACACTAAAATCAGTGCATAAAATTGCACTTAGATTTGTCTGTACCACCCAGAAATCTCATTGATCAACTAAAATATAGCCCAAACAACAATGGTTGCATTTCCTTAAAAAGTTTGCTTAAAATTTTGTTATTATGAGACCAAATCTGGGCATCCAGGCATCACTTAATTATGAAAACTGGTTCTGATACAGAATGATTTGAAGGGGTTTATGGAGAGCAAAAGATGTATGTGATGACAACACATTCTATAGTTTGTTCATTTCTAAAAGATTTTTTCAGCGGGTTGTTTGAATTCATCTCAGCCAACTGTGCCCTGCATCTGCCGCCCTCCCCATTTTGTCAATAATCTATTTACACTTTATAATATTACAATAAAAGAAGCCACAAATTCCATGCACAGTTACATTTTAAAATTGTATATTCATGCACTATTAAATCACAAAACATTCACAATCAAAGGAAAAACATTCTCTATAAGAATTCCACCTTTTGTTCTGATGCATTTCATTTCTTTGAAAACAATGTAGAAAGACCAATTATGTCATGTTCTCCTCCAATTGGGGTAGCTCTGCACCTTGAGGTGCTCAGCCAGCAATCCCTACATTTGGGAGGCAAGGTGGTTCGAATCCATCCACCAGCAACTGTGAATATGTTTTTCTGTGGTTTCCCATTTTCAGTTCAGGAAAATTCCAGGATTGGTCACTTACAATAGACTACAACCAATTTCTTCCAAATTCCTTTCTTTTCTGTCACATCCAACTTCCTTACAGATGCAGCCTGTCTGCTTCAATGAAATGAGCTGCATCAATGGTGAGCTGGACATCTCTTCAGATACCTGTCACTAAAAGCCATATTTACATTGGAAGGTGGTTAGTGTTCACCATTTTGCATTATGTTTCTGTGTATAAAAATGACTCACTTTTGGAATCATGCCTTCAAGTTTTACTATATGAACAATGCTCTGTTGTGTAGTGTCCTATTTGTAATATCCTTAGAACAGTGAGTCCAACCATCACAACTCAAATGTATTTCTACATAAACATCATATAAATGACACTGTATGTTGTACATCATAGAGGAGTTTGCTAGAATCTGAGGCTATATAACCATATTATTGTGGATAAATACAAACAAATTTTTTAGGTCACTTACATTAATTTGAATATCGTACTGAAACTAAAACCCTCTGTAAACTTTGACGAAGCCAATTGTATGAAAAATACTGAAATGCTAATAAAAATATTCTATTCTATTCTATTAGAAGTTGAGTTGACATTAAAGTGTGAATCAATGTTAAGGTACCAAAATTGTACATCACAGTATCTGTGTGTTCCGTTTTGTTTCATAAATAAATTTGGTTGCTATAGTTGACTGTTGAAATATATTAAAAACAAAGATTCCAAGACTTACCAAGCGGGAAAGCGCCGGCAGACAGGCACAATGAACAAAACACAAAAACACACACACAGAATTACTAGCTTTCGCAACCGATGGTTGCTTCTTCAGGAAGGAGAGGGAAAGACAAAAGGAAGTGGGTTTTAAGGGAGAGGGTAAGGAGTCAAGGAGTCATTCCAATCCCGGGAGCGGAAAGACTTCCCTTGGGGGGGAAAAAAAGGACAGGTGTACACTCATACACACACACACACATATCCATCCGCACATACACAGACACAAGCAGACATATTTAAAGGCAAAGAGTAAGGGCAGAGATGTCAGTCGAGGCGGAAGTACAGAGGCAAAGAGGTTGTTGAAAGACAGGTGAGGTATGAGCGGCGGCAACTTGAAATTAGCGGAGGTTGAGGCCTGGCGGATATCGA
Organism: Schistocerca gregaria; assembly: GCF_023897955.1. Lineage (NCBI taxonomy): Eukaryota > Metazoa > Arthropoda > Insecta > Orthoptera > Acrididae > Schistocerca > Schistocerca gregaria. Next base: position 624,862,551 of record NC_064921.1, on the reverse strand, counting down.
GAAGAGAGGATATACTGAAGAGCGAGTTCCCATCTCCGGACTTCGGATAGGTTGGTGTTGGTGGGAAGTATCCAGATAACTCGGACGGTGTAACACTGTGCCAAGATCCCACTCCTAATGATCCAACTCCCCAAGACACTATCCAAATTGAACCCTGCCTGCAACAGTTCCGTCCTCCATCACAGCGGGACCCACCTCCTCTTCCTCAAAATCACCCTCTCCAAACCTTCCAGGAATGCACCAAGGCATGTTTAGCCACAGGGTGATCCTCATTACCAACAAACACTGTCTGCCTGTGTCCATTCATGTGAATGGGCAGTTTGTTGCTGGTCATTCCCACATAGAAAGCGTCACAGTGCAGGCAGGTCAGTTGGTAAATCACGTGGGTGCTTTCACACGTGGCTCTCCCTTTGATCGTGTACACCTTCCGGGTTACAGGACTGGAGTAGGTGGTGGTGGGAGGGTGCATAGGACAGGTTTTACACCGGGGGCGGTTGCAAGGGTAGGAACCAGAGGGTAGGGAAGGTGGTTTGGGGATTTCATAGGGATGAACCAAGAGGTTATGAAGGTTAGGTGGATGGCAGAAAGACACTCTTGGTGGAGTGGGGAGGATTTCATGAAGGATGGATCTCATTTAGGGGCAGGATTTTAGGAAGTCGTATCCCTGCTGGAGAGCCACGTTCAAGGTCTGATCCAGTCCCGGGAAGTATTCTGTCACAAGTGGGGCACTTTTGGCGTTCTTCTGTGAGAGGTTCTGGGTTTGAGGGGATGAGGAAGTGGCTCTGGTTATCTGCTTCTGTACCAGGTCGGGAGGGTAGTTGCGGGATGCGAAAGCTGTTTTCAGGTTGTTGGTGTAATGGTCGAGGGATTCAGGACTGGAGCAGATTCGTTTGCCACGAAGGCCTAGGCTGTAGGGAAGGGACCGTTTGATATCGAATGGGTGGCAGCTGTCATAATGGAGGTACTGTTGCTTGTTGGTGGGTTTGATGTGGACGGATGTGTGAAGCTGGCCATTGGACAGATGGAGGTCAACGTCTAGGAAAGTGGCATGGGATTTGGAGTAGGACCAGGTGAATCTGATGGAACCAAAGGAGTTGAGGTTGGAGAGGAAATTCTGGAGTTGTTCTTCACTGTGAGTCCAGATCATGAAGATGTCATCAATAAATCTGTACCAAACTTTGGGTTGGCAGGCTTGGGTAACCAAGAAGGCTTCCTCTAAGCGACCCATAAATAGGTTGGCATACGAGGGGGCCATCCTGGTACCCATGGCTGTTCCCTTTAATTGTTGGTATGTCTGGCCTTCAAAAGTGAAGAAGTTGTGGGTCAGGATGAAGCTGGCTAAGGTGACGAGGAAAGAGGTTTTAGGTAGGGTGGCAGGTGATCGGTGTGAAAGGAAGTGCTCCATTGCAGTGAGGCCCTGTACGTGCGGGATATGTGGAAGTTTCTTTCTATTTTATTTACATGACTGTTGAAATAGTAATTTAAAAAAGTTCTTGATCAGTTAAGGCTAAGGAAACTGACAAATTTTAATGGAATGAAAGATTCTTTACTAAAACATGAGAAAGAATTTACGAAACTTGGGATTTTTGAAGTGCTGGATAAATTCTGAGCTGGTTTAAGGTAACTCATAAATTTAAATACAAGATTGTAGGAGAAAGTCAGCTGTTGCCAAAATAAATTTGAACCCATTTAACTTTATACCCAACATCAAGATTCTTCTGCTCTGCAATAGTAAACTTTATATTAGAAGCTGTGTTTTGTTAACAATGAGGCAATACAATACATTCAAATTTTAATTCATTTGACAATAAAGAGAAGTTATCATGTTGCCAAATAAAGAAATATTTTACTTAATTTTATCCATAGTTGACAGTGTTTCTTCTGTGGCTGTATTACTTTTGTAAAATAAAGAACAACCACCTTCAGTCAGAACCGCGTTTTATTTCAATGGACAATGTAATTTGAGCTCTTCAGATGCTTTAACAGCATTTATCAATTACAATGGTATATTACAAAGTGGTAGATTGTAAATATAAGTTTACAAAATTAAGACAAATTGAAAAATAATTTACTTGTTCTATCAGTGTAAATATCATTTGAAAGCACAGTATTACTAAACATGTTTATCAGCATTTATAAACATATATACCAAGTGATTATAATTAAAGTTAAACTTTCAAGCCTCTGCAGAAATAACACCACTGGTCAGAATGATGTCAAATTGCAACAGCATATTATCAGGGAAGGGGGAAAACATATGGCAAAAGAAAAATAAATAATTTCAACATGTAGCAATAAACGGCACTGTAAGCATCATGATTTAATAGTGGTCAACTACAAATGACAAATTAATCATACAACAATGCCTAAGGTCTATGTTTCACGTTAAACAAACTGTACTACTCAGTGTACATGGGTGTACAGATGTGATACTGTTAGTTATGTAAGTCCATCAACTACAGCAAGGTTATATCACATTGGATGGGAAAAATCAGTTTTTAATTGTCCTGAGGCCAAAAACTGCATAAAAAGCTCATCAGAATCAAATTGGATTATTAATTTCCATGTGACTCCTGCAAAACATGTTCATTATGCTGTCCACCATTTTCTCCAAGAAGTTGAAATCCAGAAACAGCATTTTCCACAAATCACTGAAGTGTTTCTGGCATCACATTCAGAATGTGTTCCACAATGTGTGCCTTCAATGCAGCTAAGTTTGCAGTTGGAACACTGAACACAACATCTTTCAGATAGCCCCACAGCCGGAAGTCACATGGATTAAGATCAGGTGATCAAGATGGCCAGGCTGTAGGGAAATGGCAGTTGATAATTCTAGCTTTTCTGAAATGTTGCTTCAGCATCTGCTTAACTGGATTTTCAATGTATGGAGGTGCGCCGTCTTGCATAAAAAGGATCCCACCCACATATACACACTGTTGGAGAGCTGGAATGACGTGGTTATGAAAAAGACCCTCATAGTGCTTACCAGTGACAGTACAGGTAACAGGACTGGAAGCACCTGTCTCTTCAAAAAAATATGGCCCTATGATAAATGATGCAGTAAACCCATACCACGCTGTGACCTTTACAGGATGAAGTGGTACTGGTTGATTTGTGTGTGGATTTTACATTGCCCATATTCAACAATTCTGTGTATTGACTTATCCTGTCAGATGGAAGGGGGCTTTGTCTGTCCACAAAATCTTCCACAGCCAATCATTGTCCACTTTCATGTGAGCAAGAAATTCTAAAGCAGTGGTCTCTCTTGCTGGCAGGTCAACAGGAAGCAACTCACGCACATGGGTAATTTTGAATGGCTAGCAAAAAGAAGGATGTTTCGTAGTATTTTACGCACCATGCTCACAGGTATGTCCAATGTTCTGGCAATTCTCTGTGCACTACACATTTGCACACCTCCACTCATCTCCTCCTGCACTGCTGTGGCCACTGCTTTCACTGATGTTGAATCAGTTCATTTCCTCCCTCTACCAGGTTGTACACCAAAAGAAACCATCTTTTTGAATTTCTGCATCATTTTCTTCAGACCCACAGCAGTCATCAGACCTGCGCCTTTTTCAAACCCTTCAGTGTCCAGAACACTTGCAGAGTGATGTGTGCACAGTCATCATTCACGTAATACAGCTTCACAAGCAGAGTGTGATTCTACATTGAGACAGTCATGATGAACGTCAGAGACATGAAAGGAGGAATTCCCATGTACCCGGTGTGTTTATACCAACTTCAATGGGTCATGCACATGACAGGTGTTTTCATTTATGTATTCTGACACATACAGCACAATCTATTGATCAATTTTCACAGTATTTTTTCTCTTCTGCCATATGTTCTCCCCATTCTGCGATTATATTCTGTTGCAATTTGACATCATTTTGACCACTGGTATGATTTGTACAGTGTTTTGAAAGTTTGACTTTAATTATAATCACCCTGTATTTATAATGCTACAGACGTGTGTGTGTGTGTGTGTGTGTGTGTGCACATAAACAGGTTTACTCATTCTGTGCTTCATAACTGTGTATTCCCTCTCAGTCACATATGTAAATATATATGTATGTACATAAGTGAACACATGCACATAAATAGGTTTTCTCATACTGTGCTTCAAAACCATGCATCCACTACTGGAAACAGTAAATTATCTTTCGATTAGTCTTAGTTTTTTAACCTTATATTCACAATTTGCCACTTTGTAATAAAGCATTGTAATCTTACAAGGACCACACAGAATTAACCTAAATCTGACACAAGAAAAAAATTGATGTAGTTGTTTAAAGCACCTGAAAATGAGAACCCAGGTCTCAAAATGCATTGTACACTGAAATAAAATTACATCTTTGACTGAAGGCATTTGTTATTTATTTTACGAAAGAAATATTTAATTGCACGTGTGGTTATTTCTTATTACACACTATACATTTTTAAGAGAGGCTTTTCCTGCTTAATTTTATAGACCAAATAGTACTTGTATGAAGTTTCTCCAAAAGCAAATTATGGACATTAAAATAAATAAATAAATACATGTGTTTTCAGAATAGAATGAAAAACATTATCCTGTTTAAAGTTCTGTTTAACATGTCCCGACCCCCTTTTTGACAAAATTCTGGCTATGCCTTTGCTTATAGTGCAAAGGAAGGACTGTAAGAAGGAGTCAAAGCAAGTAATGCTGCTTCCACTAATAGAGAAGCAGACAGTATGATATTGCAGAAGAGAGAGCATATGACAACTGAAGATCAGAAGAAATTGCCTTGGTGGATATTTCTTGAAGATGTTCAAATTTTCTTATGTTCACATGGTTTGGCAACTCCTACACACTTGAAAAGCAAGACTGAATACTTAAGAACCTCGCTGTTTACTAAAAATTCAAAAATTGTTAGCAGAAGACTTCTGTAGAACTGTCTTGTCTCTGTAAATTAACAAGGTATAAATGAAGTTTTTACCCCTGTCAGAATTTCATTTACATTTGCTGTTTTCACTATCTCTCAGCCTACTATATAACCTAGATAGCAGTGGCACTTGATTCAGAGGCAGCTGCTTATGATTTTGGTGATAGCAAAAAGGGGAGGAGAGGCAGCTGCATAAGTTCCTGATTGTCACTCTTTCTGCTACTGTCTTTGATTAAATGCTGTGCCTCTCCTCAGTAAATCAAGGCATGAGGGCATGTGACGCTGATGATAGTCATTCACGAATCAGATGGGGTGTTCAGTTTTGTGGATTCCTCGGTTCTATTTATAGGCAGTAGGTTATGTGGCAACACAGTTTCACTCACTCCCTTCTCTCATCATCATGCAAAACAAATATATGTGTGATAAACATTTCCAATTAGGCAGCTGAACCTACATCTGAAGGTCTCCAAGTCAATCATGCAAAAGACTTTACTTTTTTTTTACTGGCATCAGAGAATAAGTGTCTTACATAAAGATCATAAAGTAATATCTTATTGTTATTTTTATGTTGATGCATTGGAATTCAGAATAGGTATCAACATTTCTCTCTTTCTCCGATGCGAAACTAGAGCACAATTTTGTCTAAAACTGTTCAATTACATTTTTTCAAATTATATGAAGTTAGACATACCCCCATGAACCATGGACCTTGCCGTTGGTGGGGAGGCTTCCATGCCTCAGCGACCACAATGGAGGGGTATCTGTTGAGAGCCCAGACAAACGTGTGGTTCCTGAAGAGGGGCAGCAGCCTTTTCAGTAGTTGCAGGGGCAACAGTCTAGATGATTGACTGATCTGGTCTTGTAACAATAACCAAAACGGCCTTGCTGTGCTGGTACTGCGAACTGCTGAAAGCAAGGGGAAACTACAGCCGTAATTTTTCCCGAGGGCATGCAGCTTTACTGTATGGTTAAATGATGATGACGTCCTCTTGGGTAAAATATTCTGGAGGTAAAATGGTCCCCCGTTTGGACCTCCAGGCGGGGACTACTCAAGAGGACATCGTTATCAGGAGAAAGAAAACTGGCGTTCTACGGATCGAAGCATGGTAATGTCAGATCCCTTAAACAGGCAGGTAGGTTAGAAAATTTAAAAAGGGAAATAGATAGGTTAAAGTTAGATATAGTGGGAATTAGTGAAGTTCGATGGCAGGAGTAACAAGACTTTTGGTCAGGTGAATACAGGGTTATAAATACAAAATCAAATAGGGGTAATGCAGGAGTAGGTTTAATACTGAATTAAAAAAATAGGAGTGCAGGTAAGCTACTACAAACAGCATAGTGAACGCATTATTGTGGCCAAGATTGACACGAAGCCCATGCCTACTACAGTTGTACAAGTTTATATGCCAACTGGCTCTGCAGATGATGAAGAAATTGATGAAATGTATGATGAGATAAAAGAAATTATTCAGGTAGTGAAGGGAGATGAAAATTTAGTAGTCATGGGTGACTGGAATTTGAGAGTAGGAAAAGGGAGAGAAAGAAACATAGTGGATGAATATGGACTGGGGGAGAGAAATGAAAGAGGAAGCCGGCTGGTAGAATTTTGCACAGAGCATAACTTAATCATCGCTAACACTTGGTTCAAGAGTCATAAAAGAAGGTTGTATACATGGAAGAATCTTGGAGATACTAGAAGGTATCAGATAGATTATATAATGGTAATACAGAGATTTAGGAACCAGGTTTTAAATTGTAAAACATTTCCAGGGGCAGATGTGGACTCTGACCACAATCTATTGGTTATCAACTGTAGATTAAAACTGAAGAAACTGCAAAAAGGTGGGAATTTAAGGACATGGGACCTGGATGAACTGAAAGAACCAGAGGTTGTACAGAGTTTCAGGGAGAGCATAAGGGAACAATTGTCAGGAATGGGGGAAAGAAATACAGTAGAAGAAGAATGAGTAGCTCTGAGGGATCAAGTAGTGCAGGCGGCAGAGGATCAAGTAAATAAAAAGACAAGGGCTAGTAGAAATCCTTGGGTAACAGAAAAAAATATTGAATTTAATTGATGAAAGGAGAAAATATAAAAATGCAGTAAATGAGGCAGGCAAAAAGGAATACAAACGTCTCAAAAATGAGATTGACAGTAAGTGCAAAATGTAAGGATGTAGAGGCTTATCTCACTAGGGGTAAGATAGATACTGCCTACAGGAAAATTAAAGAGACCTTTGGAGAAAAGAGCGCCACTTGTATGAATATCAAGAGTTCAGATGGAAATCCAGTTCTGAGCAAAGAAGGGAAAGCAGAAAGGTATAAGGAGTATATAGAGGGTCTATACAAGGGCGATGTACTTGAGGACAATATTATGGAAATTGAAGAGGATGTAGATGATGAAATGGGAGATACGATACTGTGTGAAGAGTTTGACAGAGCACTGAAAGACCTGAGTTGAAACAAGGCTCTGGGAATAGACAACATTCCATTGGAACTACTGACGGCCTTGGGAGAGCCAATCCTGACAAAACTCGACCATCTGGTGAGCAAGATGTATGAGACAGGTGAATCACCGTCAGACTTCAAGAAGAATATAATAATTCCAATCCCAAAGAAAGCAGGTGTTGACAGATGTGAAAATTACCGAACTATCAGTTTAATAAGTCACTGTTGCAAAATATTAACACAAATTCTTTACAGATGAATGGAAAAACTGTTAGAAGCCGACCTTGGGGAAGAACAGTTTGGATTCCGCAGAAATGTTGGAACACGTGAGGCAATACTGTCCCTACAACTTATCTCAGAAAATAGATTAAGGAAAGGCAAACCTACGTTTCTAGCATTTGTAGACTTAGAGAAAGCTTTTGACAATGTTGACTGGAATAGTCTCTTTCTAATTCTAAGGATGGCAGGGGTAAAATACAGTTAGCAAAAGGCTATTTACAATTTGTACAGAAACCAGGTGGCAGTTAGAAGAGTCGAGGGGCATGAAAGGGAAGCAGTGGTTGGGAAGGGAGTGAGACAGGGTTGTAGCCTGTCCCCAATGTTATTAAATCTGTATATTGAGCAAGCAGTAAAGGAAACAAAAGATAAATTCGGAGTAGGTATTAAAGTCCATGGAGAAGAAATAAAAATGTTGAGGTTTGCCTATGACATTGTAATTCTGTTAGAGACAGCAAAGGACTTGGAAGAACAGTTGAACGGAATGGACAGTGTCTTGAAAGGAGAATATAAGATGAACTTCAACAAAAGCAAAACGAGGATAATGGAATGTAGTCGAATTAAGTTGGGTGATGCTGAGGGAATTAGATTAGGAAATGAGACTCTTAAAGTAGTAAAGGAGTTTTGCTATTTGGGGAGATGATGGTCGAAGTAGAGAGGATATAAAATGTAGACTGGCAATGGCAAGGAAAGCGTTTCTGAAGAAGAGAAATTTGTTAACATCAAGTATAGATTTAAGTGTCAGGAAGTCGTTTCTGAAAGTATTTGTATGGAGTGTAGCCCTGTATGGAAGTGAAACATGGATGATAAATAGTTTAAACAAGAAGAGAATAGAAGCTTTCGAAATGTGGTGCTACAGAAGAATGCTGAAGATTAGATGGGTAGATCACGTAACTAATGAGGAGATATTGAACAGAATCGGGGAGGAGTTTGTGGCACACCTTGAGTAGAAGACGGGACTGGTTGGTAGGACATGTTCTGAGGCATGAAGGGATCACAAATTTAGCATTGGAGAGCAGTGTGGAGGGTAAAAATCGTAGAGGGAGACCAAGAGATGAATACACTAAGCAGATTCAGAAGGATGTAGGTTGCAGTAAGTACTGGGAGATGAAGAAGCTTGCACAGGATAGAGTAGCATGGAGAGCTGCATCAAACCAGTCTCAGGACTGAAGACAACAACAACATGAAGATAGAATGGCAAGCCAGTACCTATCTTTACCTATGGCAAAATTCAGCATCTGGAAACAGAAACTGTCAAGTGTCACAATTATTGTTCATAATCTTTGGAATTTCTATATTGCTTCTACAGGGAGGATAGAGGGATTGGTTGAGGAGGGGCAGGTCACTCAGGCCCTTGGTTGAATATAACCTTCTTTTGAGCATAAGGGAAGACAAAGCATGAAGTAGAAGACATCAGAGAGAGTAGCAGGTCAAAGATCTTTGACAATCCATTCTCTCTGATGCTTTCTCCTATACGTTTGCCTTTCCTCACAACATGTGGGGCCCTCACACTCCAGAATCTGTGTTTCTATTTGCAGTACTTTGAATTTTGCCTCCTGAGGGAAGGCACTGGCCAACCAGCCTGTTTCCTTGTAATTTAGCAGTTTCCTTAGCTCAATTTGGCTTTTGATACAGTTAAATATGTTGTATTTTTTAAGATCAGAAGCAGTGTTTTTCCATACTGGCGGAAGTACTGTAACACTGTCAGCTGATACTGTACATTGAGATAATACTGGCTCTGATGTGAAGAACTGTTGTATCATTGCATATAAATGGATTGTATTTATAAAAACACACCATTTATTGCAGTCATTCCATGACATCGACAGATGAACCATGAAAGAGTCAATATAGCAATATTAAGCAGTGCTTGAAATCCCATATACAAAATGAAAATGTCTGAGATGGAACTCAATAAAACTCTTTCCTTAAATTTCCACTTTTTAACTGCTCTTACAGTTTCAATTCTTTCAACTGTTCAACCACATAACAGTCCACTGTTTCAAAGAGAAATATTATTTCTCATTATTATAAAGTGCAACTTATTTTAAAATCTCTGCCATTGCATCAACCAAAAATTAAAGCTATCTATTATTCCAACTGCTATTTACTAAACTGGTAATACATACCCTGTCTACGGCATAATCAGATATCATTACAAAGAGATGAGCTGGTAAACCTTCAGGTTTCCCTTTTGGAATCATCAAATGACGAGGCCACCCACAAGAACAGTAGCCACCTGCCTCTTGTGACTGTGGATCAGAATTGTTCAAATTTTTTAATGGACTTCCAGCTGTAGCTGCTACAGCAGATTTCTTTGACTCTCTCCAGAACACATTAAGTCCAGTTTTCACTGAAAGGAATTTTCCAGTTTTAAAAATTTTAAATTATGGTGTAATAATTATTGGACACACAAATCTCTAAAACTCTATATAAATGAAGAATTTTTTATAATGAATGTTTTTATCTAGAATTTTCCTGTTTAAAATATTAATCACCATGGTGTATTTTCCTTTGAGGCCCATCCTTTTCTTACGCCTTAATTTCGTTCAAATTTCCCCTCCAGTCTAGGATAATGCAATTTTTCAATGTGTAGCATATAGCTATAGACATTTATTTGTTGTTATTGTATAGTGTATAATTATGTGAAACTGTTTGACAATATACTTACAATGTACTGTAAACTTGTCCATCTCAATGAACAAATTTTTTTGTTCTCGAAACAGCATTGGGCGTCCTTGTTCATTGAATTTTGGAGCCAAAAATATTCTTACAGTTCCTGTTCGAGGTGGTCCTGAGTTGCTAACCTAAATTAATGAGGTTTATTTATTTATTTGTCCTCTGAATCTTTCTTGTACAAGACATGTATGTGGTGTGCACAGATCATGGGTTATGACACTGAACAAGTAACAGTATGGTGTGATGGTTCTGATGTGAGGTGATGTGATGCGACATTACAAAATATGATTTTCCATCTATATTATTTATTACAATGCTATCTTAGTTTCACTCCATACTCAAGCATGTACAAAATAAGTACCTGTTTGGAATAGTTACAGATTACAACTTATTACAAGGATATTACAGTTGAACATTTCCATCAGTTCTGCAATCAAAATTCATATTTCTCTGATGCTTATGGACGAAAACTTCAGATATAGGGTAAAAATAATGATTAAGCAAGAATTCCAAAAACAGAGACTTTGTATTTTTTTATTTTATTTTATTATTTCTCATGGCAGACTGTTGTAAAGTTGAATGCCTTGATTAAACGGTGAATTTTAAAAGCTAAAGTAGGCATACTTTGAATGTGAAGTTGGACTTTTTGTCCTGCATGATGATGATGGACATTCACATTTTTCTTGAATTTTCCACTGCTGCTTTTTACAAACTTACACATTTATCTATGTAGGGACTCAAGAGATAAAATGAGTGATTTTTGGAAGAGACGTCTGCAGATGTCAGTTGCCTTTAGACTGTTCATTACTTTCAAAGTTCTATTCTGAGTGTGGAGACTGTCCAAGCTGTGTGGAAAGTCTCATCATAATATTATACTGTACCATATTACACTATGAACCTGTGCACAGTAGACAGTGCAAAGAGTCCCTGGAATTGTGCAGTATGTAAATATGGATAAGGCATAGCACACTTTATTCAACTTACTATTATTTTTGCTGCATGGTATGAACATTTTGGAAAATGAAAACTTACTCTGTTAGAATCAATATGGATGCCATGAAAAGCTCTGTTCTTAAACTCAATGCCTCCATCATCCTTGTGACCAAAGACTCCATAGATAATGGCACTTAGTTTGATATATTACACCTCAACTTCAGAAAAGTCTTTAATACAGAAACTCTCATCTGTTAAACATAGCTGCCAGCTTATACAGTAGCAGACCAGCTTTATGATTTGATTCTAGTTGAGAGGAAATAGAGAAGACACAAAGAAGAGTGGAATTTTCATAATAGGTTCCTTTGTAAGCTTGACAGAGTGACTGAGATAATCATCATACTATATGAGAAGTGTTATATGAGGGTCGGAACTTAAATAGTGGCAACTATTTGTTCACAACTGAAGCAAAAGAGTTACATGTTTGCACCTGTTACTGTTCTTCAGAGTAGTCACCAGCATTGTGTAGAACCCATTACCAGCTATGTGGCAGGTGTAATAAACCATTAGCAGAGCCTGTTCTGTTGATGGTGCAAATGGAGCAGTCTACTGCATCTCGAATCTCTGCAACAGTTGTGAAGCGAATGCCACGAAGTGGTTACTTCATCTTTGGAATCAAATCAAAGTCAGAAGGACTTAAGTCTGGGGAGTATGGCAGATGGTACAGTACTTCCAAGTTGCATCAACCAAAAAGAGCAGCCACAGCTTGTGCTCTATGTGCACACGTATTATCATGCAAAATGATGGGTGGGTTGCACAGAAAGCGTTGCCACTTCTTTCACAAAGCTGGTCACAGATGATGCTCCAAAAATGAACAGTAATACTGTGCATTGATGGTCTGCCGTGGAGGAATGTAATGTGTTAGGATAACACCATCACAGTTGTACATGAGAATCACCATAACTTTAGACCGCTCCATTCGCACCATCAACAGAACAGGCTCTGCTAACGATATACTATACCTTCCACATCACTGGCAATGAGTTATACACAATGATGGTGACTTCTTTGAAGGACAGTAATAGGTGCAAAACATGAAACTCTTTTGTATCAGTTGTGAATAAATAGTTGCCACTATTTAAGTTGCGACCCTCGTACATAATGGAGAGGTTTACTGTTAAAATTCTGGGACACTGCCTTTCAAGAAGACTTGTTCAAAATTTTACTTTGTCCCATGTACTTCTTATGAAATGAGCGTTATGGCAAAGTCAAGGAAAAAAATGGCAATACCAAGAAGGAGTTGTGCGACATAAACAAAAGTTGGTAGGTGTGTTTCTATACCTGAGAGATGGTGTCTGTGTGAATTTCACACCAGTCACATAAGACTGATGCTAGTAGCACCACCATAAGAATCCAAATTGGTCTGCTTTCAACACACACTGCAACGGTTGTGAACAATAGTTACCTTTGGATCTCGATGTGGTGAGTTGATGTTAGTTGAAAATACCTTTAAGGTGACCAAGATGCCATTATCAACACCTCACTGATTTTGAACAAAGTCATGTAATAGGGCTATGAGAAACTGGATGTTCCATGTATGATATTGCAGGAAGACATGGCAGGAATGTAGCCACTGTACATGATTGCTAGTGGCAGTAGCCGCAAGAATGTGCAGTCCCAAGAAGACCAAGCTTCAGATGACCATGTGGCACTGCCAAGAGAGAAGATCATCATATTCAGCATATTAATCTGTATTTGCAGCATCAGTTTGAGTAGCCATTGACATCACAGAGACACAATGAACTGCTACAAATCAATTATTTCAAGGACAGCTCTGAGCCAGATGTCCTGAAGTGTGCATTCCACTGACCCCAAACGACTGCCATTTGCGACATCAGTGGTGTCAATCAAGAGATCATTGGAGGGCATGGTGGACATCTGTTGTGCTGTCCAGTGAAAGCTGGTTCTGCCTCAGTGGCAGCAATGGCCATTTGTTGGTTAGAAGGAGGCCAGTTGAGCGCCTGCAACCAACCTGTCTGCTTGCTAGACATACTGGACCAGCACCTGGAGTTAGGGTCTTGGGTGCGATTTCATATGACAGCAGGAGCAGACTCATAGTTTTCTCAAACATCCAGACTGCAAATCTGAGTGCTCGGTGTGATAATTCGATCTGTTGTGCTGCCATTCATGAACAGCTTTCCAGAGGATGTTTTCCAACAAGATAACACTCACCGATATACCACTCTTGTACCCAAACACTCTCTATAGAGTGTTGACATGTTGCCTTGGCCTCCTAAATCACCAGATCTGTTTCCGATCAACCACCTATGGGTCATCATCAGACAACAACTCCAGCATCATCCACAAACAGCATTAACTGTCCCTGTATTGACATACCAAGTACAACTCCATCCCACAAACTGAAACCAAGCACCTGTACAATATAATACATGCACATTGGCATGTTTGCATTCTACATTCTGGTGGTTACACCAGCATTTCACATTGGCAATGGCTTATCTTGCACTTACATTAACCTGTGATCTTGCAATGTTAATCCTTAAATATGTCACCCTCACAGATGTAGTCTTAAAATTTCATCACTTCACATTAATTATTTTTTTGTGTTATGATTTTTTTCCATCAGTGTAACAATGATACAAGAAGCAATCTCTGCTAGAAGCTGACTTGTGGTTTGTTGAATTAGTGGTAGAGTAAGTAAGATTGTGGAGTAATTTATTATGACATGAAACTTCCTTACTTGTTATTAATTGTTACAATTTACTAATTAATTCACAATTTAAATCCCTTTGAACACCCACATAGACTGTCTTGTCAAGAAATTTGAACTCTGTTGTTATTTTGGTGCACGTAGCAAACATCACGATGGAATTTCACTGCTGCATTGAAACACAGTGCGGTAGGATTATGCCACTTGCAATCATTCTGCTCTTTTAAATATTTTTCCCTTGTCATTCAGCTGATTATACTGATACAAGTATGGTATATATCATGAATACACAAAATGATTAATGAGTATGTAGTAATGATTATGTAGTAATTTACATAATCTCATTACTCGTATCAGAATTTAGCAACTGCTGAGACTAATATTGTATTTAGTTTTGTTTAAAATCTTGTTAGCTGATATAACAGCTAATTTAACTCATTATAGTAGTATGCTGTACAAAAATTAGTATGAATTAATCAGTAGTTATGAGAGGACGGACACTGCTCATTAGAAAGTTCAGATTTCATTCCTTCTGGAACCTGTGGAATGTTCAGAGAATTTGATGTCTGTTTTGTTGTCATTGCAGTTAAACTGAACAAGAATTAGATTTCATGTATGATTAGACGGTGGAGCAAGCAGCCAAAGTAACTGTGAACCAAAACAACTCTCAGTCAGGGCATCTGTAGCTGTGGTAGTTCATTTTATAGTATAAAATCTGCAAACAGCTCTGCCTTGAGCCAATTTTTATTAAGGCACTACCGGTTTTGGGTCTTATAGACACATTATCAGCAGCATATAAAAATGAAAGCATGGTAAACAACATGTTAGAGAATATAGAAGGCCCACCCTTCATAGTTAAAACCATACTGTCCGTAGGGCAAATACTCAATGAATAAAATGTTAGGTGACAGAAAATCTCCTACGCCATGTAACAAAGATGCATCAGGAAGTCAGCATAATTATCTCCTATGAAAATTATGGTTTTAACTACGAAGGTTGGGCCTTCTGTATTGTCCACCATGTTATTTCCATGCTTTAATTTTTATATGTATCTGATGGTAAGGCTATAAGGCATAAAACCAGTGGTGAATTACAGAAAATTGGTTCAAGACATAGTCATCTGTGCAGTTCTTCCTATTAAAAAAAGTAAAAAATAAAAAACTGTGAACTTATGTATTGGTAGGGGGCTTCACTGAACTTAAATGATCACACTATTTGGTGAATAGTGCCTTCCCCAGTGGGATGACTTCATTCTTCTTTTCTTGGATCAATCCCTTGTCCAACTACCCTCTCCATAGATTATAAGGAAAACTGTAATCATTTCTTCCAGTGTTTGATTCTAAATAATATAAAATTCACAGAAAGGCTTTCCTGGCACTGAGAAGCAACTGAAACAGTTGAAAATGAGTAAGTTGTCAGGTCTAGATTGAGTTCCAATTCAGTTTTACAGAGATTAGTCTACTGTATTAGCTCCTTACTTATTTTACATTTATCACAAATCTTTCACCCAGTGCAAAGCTCTAAGCACCTGGGCAAAGTGCGGGTGAGGAGTAGCAGGCAGATTTCATATTCTTAGATTTCTAGAAAGTGCTTGAATGGTGCCCTCTGCAGACTTTTCACAAAAGTTGTAGCATACAGAATGGGTTCCTGATGCGTGAGAGGATTGAAGGCCTTTTTTGTAATAGTATCCAGTATGTTGTCCTCAACAGCAAGTGTCCATCAGATACAGGACTTTCTCAGGGAAGTGTGAGAGGACCACTCCTGTTCTCTTTATCTCTTTATACACAAATGATGTCACAGAGAAGGTGAGCAGCAATCTGAGAAAGTTCACCAATTATGTGAAGTATACGGGAAAATATCATCACTGAGTGATAGAATGATGTAAACAGGATTTATATTTGGTATAATGAATGGCAGCTTGCTCTAAATGTAGAAAAATGTAAGTTAATTCAGATGACTAGGAAAAACAGTCTTGTAATGTTTGAATGCAATATAAGTGGTGTGCTGCTTGACTCAGTTCCATTAATTAAATATCTAGGCAAAACATTGCAAAGCAATAATAAATGGAACCAGCTCATAATGATGGTAGTAGGGAAGGTGAATGTCAACTTTGGTTTATTGAGGGACTCTTAGGAAAGAGTAGCTCATCTACAAAGGAGACTGCATGTAGAACAGTTGTGAAATGTTGGATTGAAGGTAAACATGAAAGCAATTCAAAAGCTTGCTGCCATATTTGTTATTGGAAAGTTCAATCAACAGGTGAGTATTAAGGAAATGCTTCGTGAACTCAAATAGTATCCAGTTCACAGGAGAGCTTCTGTAAAGTCTGGAAGGTAGTAGACGGAGGTACTGGTGGAAGTAAAGCTGTGAGGACAGGGTGTGAGTCATGCTTGGGTAGCTCAGTTGGTAGAGCACTTGCCCGCAAAAGGCACAGGTCCTGAGTTCGAGTCTCGCTCCGTCACACAGTTTTAATCTGTCAGGAAGTTTCAAATAGTATCCCTTGGGGACGGTAAGGTTCTTTTTGTGAAACATTTTACAGCTGCCTGCAGAATGATTCCACTGCCACCAATTTACATTTTGCATGGATTGTGAAGCTAGGTGAGAGAAATTAGGGATTGTAAAGAGGCATATAGATAGTCATTTTTCCCTTGCTTCATTTTTGAGTGGAACACAAGGTATCCACCACCATATTCCACACGGTGGCTTGTGGTATTCGCTTGTAGATGTAAATGTACTCATAGATTGATGTTTACCAAAGACATTCACAAAGATAAATGACTACATGTTGTAATAATCTTGTGAATGTTGGGGTGGGGGAAAATATTCATAGACTGGCATATTGACATTTTATAATCTTGGTATATACATGTTTGTTTGTAACTCTACAGGGCGAAAATTTAATAATTTAGATGACCTGTAAGCTCCGACAATAATTTGCTTTACATAAAATATATTTGCTTAGAAATGTATAAAAGTTCACAGTAACATTTGATTAGTACAGTATATGCACAGTGACCATGGAACTTCAGTACAGAGTAGCATCACCAAGGGGTGTATCAGAGCTGCTAAACACTGTTGCACGGAATCACAAAGTGCCTCAATATGCTACTGGGGAATAATCTGCCATACGGTTTGGGGGTGCATCCACAAATTACGAACTGTGGCTGCAGGAGGACTTGAACTACTGTGTGAATAGCTTTAAAACACGAAATTTTAAACTTTAGGTTTCGTTTTTATGTCTTCCGTTGCCACATTACACTGGTTGACATGCTTAGTGATTTTATGTAGGATCAGAATTCTCTTGGGCTCCTACAAAGATCCTTCGCTAAGGTATGTTGCTTGAAGTCTTGTTACAGATGCATGAATTTCTATTAACTTTTGCCTTTTTGCTTTTCCACATTATTTTTTGAGCCAAGCGTGCAACATTCCATGCTTCCATTACAACTGCATTTTCATATCAACAATATGGACATCTGCTTATTTCTATCAGTGATCAGTAAATTTATTGTGCTCAGTGCCTGTGGAATCAAAAACCAGCTTGTAGTGTTCAGCCAGCAGAATCCATATGTGAAAGTGCACTACTAACATTTTGCCACTTTCATACTGATTAGTAGGCTATTGAAAGTGTGCGCCTGTGATTAACAATCTACGTGAGATCTGAGAGCAGTCATTGTGTTGCTGCAAGTGATAATAAGTGTGGAAACAATTAACTAAACTCTGTGTTGAGTACATTATTTGAGAATTTGCCATGAAACTAGATTTCAGCAATATGACAGAGACATCTTACAATGACCTGCTGAGTGCAAACATGAAATCACATGTAAGACACACAACTATTTTGAAAAAGTGGAACATCAAGACTGATAGATGTGATCACAATGAAATTTATTCCATTGGTCAGGGACTTGACAAAATGCAAATGATTAGCATTACAGATCCGTAAATGCACTGTGACTCTGAAAATTCAGTATGTAGTAGTGTCACCAAGTGCTGCAATCAGAGCCATTAGACATAATTGCAGGGAATCAGAGAGTGCCTGAATATGCTGCTGAGGAATACTCTGCCAAGTAAATTGTAGGTGCATCCACAAAAAATTAATTGTTGCTGCAGGAGAACTTGAATGAACAAGGTAATAACCAACCATATCCCAAACATGTTTGATGGGTGACCTGTCATGTGAACAGGCAGGTCAGGGAAGGAGAGGTACCCATCATTCTTTGAAGAAGCCTTGCACATTCCTCAGTACATACAGCCAGGCATTGTCCTGCTGAAATGTGGGTTCTGGTCAATGGAAGCGACACAGTGGTATGAGTGTCATCAGTCTAGCTAGCAGAAGACGCCATCAGACCATCCACACAGACATGTCCACAGCTGTTGCAGTGCTCAATGCACTTTCATGCCTGTATTCCGCCCTGTGATGTCTGCAAGGCCTAGTGCCTCATGGGCCTATATACCTGCCAAACTCTGCAATTAATTCACTTATTATGTTTCTGCTGTTTTACACATCCTCATAGCATGCTGTGCGCACACCATTGCTTCTGAATGTTTTACCTTTTACAATCCCTTAGTGTACATCACAGGATGACTTTTGTATTACAGAATTAAAGCGTATGAGTAATTTGTGTGCATTGATATGTAGAAATTCTCAATGAAACCATGTTATGGTTATCAGGAATATATCGTCTTCTTGGAAGCCAATGTTAAGGCTTGGGCTCTGTCATTATAACAGTCTGATCCTATGTTGGATGAAGTTTTTGGAATTTCTGTAGTAGATTAGAGAGAAAATTTTAAAAAATCTTAATTAGATGAACCATCTAAGCAGAAGCATAGCAGATCAAGTTATTGAAGCATAACAAATTGAGAGATACCATGTCAACATTATCATTTTCTTAGTCCGTTCGCTGCACCCAATCATCTACTTATCAATGTTGACATACACTTGCAGTTTATTCACCTGCTTTGCATTCAACTGAAAGATGACTGTAAAATTGTAGTTATCAATCAATTCTATGAAAATATCAAATTGCAGTATCTGCTGAATGCAAGAAATTTACCCAAAACATAAATTTTGCCACTGTGACTCCTTCTACAGCTGCTAAAATTTTGGCCCTGACACTTTCACCAACGTTTGATTTCGTATAGAAGACCCTAGAATACTGTATCATGTTGTATATTTTTTTAGAAATCTGAATATGCTTTGCCAAGAATTTGCTAACCTACTGGTGCATGTACGTGTGTGTGTGTGAACTTTACTGTGTTGGCACTGGACACAACACTTCATACACTCTCTACAGTTCTTCTTTGGTTGCAGCCACACGAAGCGGTCTAGAACCACATGGAGCATAGATCTCTTACCTGGGTGTCTCAGGCTGTGTAGGGATTCGAATGCTTGCTGTCAGAAGTTCAGAGGAATGTATGGACGTGGCTTGGCTGTGGACACATCTCAATACAGTTGCATGCTGGCACCAGGAATGTCTACAGGCTGTAGTCGCAATGAAATCCTTGCATATTGTAACAGGTCATGCAGCTCTTGGCCTGACCTCTGTGCTTCTGCAAGTGCCATGTAGTCCAGTGAAGAGACACTGCTGATGTAAGAGAGACAACCCACCATGATGTTTTAAATCCTGGAAATGTGTTGAATGTCCATGGTGAATGGGGAAACATATAGATTGATTTTGTTGCCTTAGTGAGCAGTTTTGATTATATTCCTGGAAGGTGAATGTCAGTGGCTTCTGGTCTGTAAATACTGTGAATGCAAAATCCTCAACATAAGGATGAAAATATTTGACAGCCTAGCAAACTTCCAGCAGTTCACAGTCTTATGTGCTCCATTTTTGTTGCGACATTGTCAGATTTCTAGAGAAGAAAGCTAGCGGCTACCAGGCCTCATCAATGTGTTGTTGAGCACACTGCCTATTCCTGTCTAGCTCACATCTACAACCACAGCCAACAGTTCATTCAGGAATGCGCCAACATGCCACATCCACTATTACTTCTTTTGTTTTCTCAAATGCCATGATCACGTCATCCATGCAGGTACTTGTCAAATAGTCCTGGCCTACCAGCGCAGATGTTAACAGCTCTTGAACTTCAGATGCATGTGGCAGATGTCTCCGATAAATGTTTAACCCTAGGTAGTGTCTTAATTCCTTGCATTAGGCTGGTTGGGGCAGCTGGTGGATAGCTTCTATTTTGAAACTTCCTGGCAGATTAAAATTGTGTGCCAGACCGAGACTCGAAATCAGGACCTTTGCCTTTCATGGGCAAGTGCTCTACCGACTGAGCTACCCAAGCACGACTCACGCCCCATCCTCACAGCTTTACTTCTGCCAGTACCTCGTCTCCTACCTTCCAAACTTAACAGAAGCTCTCCTGCGAACCCTGCAGAACTAGCACTCCTGAAAGAAAGGATATTGCGGAGACATGGCTTAGCCACTGCCTGTGGGATATTTCCAGAATGATATTTTCACTCTGCAGCAGAGTGTGCACTGATATGAAACTTCCTGGTAGATTAAAACTGTGTGCCGGAACGAGACTCGAACTCGGGACCTTTGCCTATAGCGGGCAAATGCTCTACTGACTGAGCTACCCAATCAGGACTCACGCCCCGTCCTCAGAGCTTTACTTCTGCCAGTACCTCGTCTCCTACCTTTCAAACTTAACAGAAGCTCTCCTGCGAACCCTGCAGAACTAGCACTCCTGAAAGAAAGGATATTGCAGAGACATGGCTTAGCCACAGCCTGTGGGATATTTCCACAATGATATTTTCACTCTGCAGCAGAGTGTGCACTGATATGAAACTTCCTGGCGGATTAAAACTGTGTGTCGGACCGAGACTCGAACTCGGGATCTTTGCCTTCTGCGAACAAGTGCTCTACTGACTGAGCTACCCAAGCACGACTCACACCCCGTCCTCACAGCTTTACTTCTGCCAGTACCTCGTCTCCTACCTTCCAAACTTAACAGAAGCTCTCCTGCGAACCCTGCAGAACTAGCACTCCTGAAGGAAAGGATATTGCGGCTAAGCCATGTCTCCGCAATATCCTTTCTTTCAGGAGTGCTATTTCGGCAGTGTTCGCAGGAGAGCTTGTGTTAAGTTTGGAAGTTAGGAGACGAGGTATTGGCAGAAGTAAAGCATTGAGGATGAGGCGTGAGTGGTGCTTGGGTAGCTCAGTCGGTAGAGCACTTGCCCGCGAAAGGCAAAGATCCCGAGTTCGGGTCTCGGTCCGCCACACAGTTTTAATCTGCCAGGAAGTTTCATACCAGCGCACACTCTGCTGCAGAGTGAAAATCTCATTCTGGAAGCTTCTATTTTGTCCAGCAATGAGTGTGAGCCTTAAGGAGTAATGTGGTGCCCTAGGAAGTCAACTTGCATCTGTTCGAAGATACACTTCACCATGTTTTGCACAATTCCATACTCACTTAGTCATTGAAAAACCTCGATGAGATGCTGGCAGTGTTCTTCTGGCGAAACTGAGAAGACCAAAATGTCATCCAGCTAAGTGAAACAGAATGACAAGCCATGCAGCACTGAATCAGTGAACCTTTGCGAGGTTTGCACTACATTCCGGAGACTGAAAGTCATAAATTGGCTTTCAAATAAGCCAAATGGCATAATAATGGCTGCCTTCATTGGCCACCACAATCTGTGTGTAGGTCTTGGTGCAATCTAGTACACTATACACACAAGCACAGCTCAGTGCATAGCTGAAGTCATGGGGCAGAGGTATCGGGTACCTGTCAGGTATTGTGCGGATGTTCAATGCTCTGTAATCCCCAACCTTTATGGGGATGAGGTATAACAGTGAAGACCAAGGGCTGTCTTCTTTGATTATGGTATCAAACTCAGACTTGGCTATCTTCAAAAAGTCCAGCGCCAGTCAACTTGGTCGGCAGAAGATTGGCAGCCCCTTAGTTGTCTTGACATAGCACACAGTGTTGTGCCTAATGTTCTTTGGTATGCCCAGTGGCTTTTTTAACGCTGGAAGGTCCTTCAATAATATGGCATACTCATTGGCAGTGGCAGATTGGTTGGATGCCTGGTGCCAGAAATCTGCGTCCATCAGCCCGATCATCTAGTCTACAAGGTAGGTGTTGGTCAAATCTGCCAAAAGGTTATAGTACACCAAGAAATCCACTTATATTATTGGGTCTGCCACATCAGCCACAGTGAAATTCCAAAGGAACACATGTCAGAGGCCAAGATCCAGCTATATTCTGTGCAAGCCATATGTTGCAATGGCCAAGTTAGTCACAGCCACCAGGCAGAATGATGTACGCAGTTGGCACTGATGTAGTATCGTACATGGGTAAATACATAATTCGGAGCCAGTCTCACTCAAGTACTTATAGCTGGTGTGATGATTGCTGATGAATAGACACTATGATGTTGGCTGACAATCTGAGTGATGTCGGCCAACAATCTGACAAAGTGCCTACGTTCAATTGCCACTGCCATTTGGGAACATGCATGGTTTGGTTTAGCATTGCGCAAGTTCCCTCAAATGCCATCGGTACCAGCACACATCCTTCTGTGCATCAGGTGATGGCACAGGTGAGTGGGACACAGACCTGCTGTGGGGGTGTCACCTGTATCTTGCCCAGTTGCGATCTCCACCGACACTGCAACACGCTACCAGGTGGCTAATATGTTGCGTCAGTTGATCAGCCTTCACCGCTAATGCATCGTACTCAGCTCATGCTACTGTGATGGCTGATACCATAATAGGTGCAGGTGAGGCAGCATCCAGCACCTTGTCGTCCAATCCTGCCACAGAGTCTAATGACATCTCTGACTGCATCGTGGTAATCGCCTTGATAGATGGAGGTAAATGACTGCTCCAGATTGTACACAACAGATGATCAGATACAGTACCAGCATCAATTTTACTTCTAAGATGCTGCAGATACAGTGAAGGTCTTTGGTCCCCAATGTCTTCTTGAATTAATATCTGATGGATGCACTCTTCTTTTGATGCAGATATGTGGTGGATCAGTTCCATCTTCAATCGTTCGTATGCATTACCTTCAGGTGGTGTGATGATGATATCTTGCACTTCTACTGCATATTGCTACTTCTAATCTTACCCTCCCACACGCCACCAATAAATTTTCAGTCTCTTTATTAGTTTCGAAGCTTTGAGAGGCGTAAGATATGCAATTTCTTTTCTCATTGTTGGCTGCAGGACATCTAGGGGTAGATTCTTGAGGCTGCAATTTTGACTTTGTGAGTTCCAATTGACATAATAATTGATGAAGTACTTTTTGTTTTTTGTATTTTATCCTGTTCTTCTACATCACACTGACTTCACAATCTCCATTTTCATCAAACTAAAATTTACGTCATTATTGTCAAAATGAAAAACACATCCATTTCCATCAGAGGCATGCCCACCACTACTCACTCATTCTGCAGTAGTAACACATTCCAAAGAGTTTACAAAAAAAAGAGTTTACAATCTTTCTTGACAAAAGAAGAATCATCACCAAGTTATATCACACAGAAATAAATTTAATAATTAGCATTAGATTGTGCAATTAATAATATGAATTTTAAGTATGCCAGATATTTCATAATTTCAAATAATTCTAAAAGAAGAATAATTTAATGTATACAAGCAGGAGATAGTAGCTATTGATTGTAACAAATTAGTTTCTTTTTATACATTTTAACATGAAATATAACATAACATACACAAAATCATATGAAATTCTTTTAGTGAAACAGCTGAGATAATTTTCACCTATACAAGATTGAAAATACTCTTTGATATTGGCTATTTCTATAAGAAAAGGTAATACCAGAGGAGGGTGTCCCATTACATGTTCTAATTGGCTCACTGCTGATGCAAATTTAGATGCATCTGAGATAAAGCCTGAATGAAAATAAATTTCCTGTACCTGGGCAAACCACAGCACCAGATTTTGCAGCCAGGAGGCGATAGTTTCAAGGCTAGACTAGATACTGCTGGGTTAGCAGCTGCTTGATTCTCATTAATCCTTTACTGGTGTTACACATGCACAGGAAGGGCAGATCACATTGGGGTCACTGCTTTAGCCACAGTGTATATGAATTAGGTCCTATGATTCTGCCTTGCCTGCTACAGAAATGACGCATCCACCAGAATATGTTAAACTAAATGATGGAACTTTATTTTTGTGTGCGGTGCTAAAATACAGAGCTCATGATTCCAGTAATGTGCAACAGTCTAGTCGAGGTCAGTGAGCTTCTCGTTCCTAGTGTTACTAAACATGTATAAAAGGAACACACACTACAGAAAGATAGATAAAAAACATAGAATAATTAACATACAAAAGGTGACTAAAACAAGGAATAAATTATATGCACTTCGCATGAATAAAATAAACCCAGTGCCTCTGGTGGCGCACATGGAACTACTGATGCATGCACAAAAATTTTACCCTCACGCTCAAATAATTCCTCCACATTTGCATAAAAAACTGCAGCACAATAGGAATATCTTCTCTGCCTAGGCCCCGATGAGTAAGCACTCACATTATTGAGTCCATGGCTCAAGTGGTACACAATAATACTTTGAGAGCCCACCATCACACTGGCACAGTCACACCAGGCACCTCTCAGTTCCAAGCAGCAGCCTCCACATGACGCCAACAAATCAGGACCGCTTTTTTGCTTCTGCACCACATTCATTGACTTGTCATATTCATCATCCAATAGCTGTCACCCACCACAGACAGTGAAAGAGAGGCTGTCAGCTGGGAAGTCCTTTGCTTACCTAACATCGGTGAAGATCGAGATGCTTCTGCTGATAGGCAGAAAAGACAGTGTGCTGTGAACACTGCCACAGTTCAGTGGCTGCAACCAGCTCAGTTCACTTCCTATACATACGCCACAGAACACAGTTTTGCAAGTCCCATTCAGAAGACTACATTCCAAAGTAGCAGTCACCATATGCAGAGAAATAGGATAGTTCAACAAGTGTGTACGTGATTATTTTTAGTCTCAGTGACAATATCATAGATTGCAAGGAATCATTCAAGTTATTAGGAAAGGATTACAAACAGTCTTGACCGAAAAACACCAAATGCTGTACTGTGCCATCACCACTAATAAATATTATTGATTACTTCTTATTGGGTTGCCACATTTCTATTTTATACCACTCTGTGAAGCAATTGAGTAATTTGATAGTACTAGTGGAAAAACTGCCTCCCATTTTTTGGATCATAATTGGAATTAACCTTTCTGTTACCATGGATGTTTTGGCTGAACTGATAGTAACAGTCAGTTACAGCATACCAACACACACACTCACATAGCTGGCCATTCTCAAGGTAATATTCCACTGTTGTCTTGAGATAAAACTGTCAGAAAATGTTTTTGTTTCAAAGACAGGAAGCGAACCTGCTATTACAACCAGATGCAGCTTCAGTTGCCAGAAATCAGCTTTCCACTAAGTTCTTTCCTACCAAGGCCTATCCACAACTATAACTCAAATCTGCAAACCAGACACCGAACAGACCTGTATGGAAGTGGATCCTACACCAGCTTCCACTTTACTGCTGTTGCCAACACCTCAACAGAATCCACAGGCCTGCCTCTCCCCATGAAAACCAAAGCCCTCTCAACACATCTCTCAAGTCGAGTGCTGTACAGCAGCTACAAGCAGTTTCCAGCTTCCAGCAGTCTATGGTGTGGGTATTTTCTGCCACTGCCCAATTCCTCCTCACTGTGACAGCTGAAACGTCATCCATGGCATTTCTAATTATATGAGCTGGTTATAGGAGGAAGTATTTCATATACCTGGGGAAACATTAAAATGAATGTAAAAGTAAATATATTTGGGAAGGCGTCACTGTGGCACAGTGCACAACTACATCTCTGAGGTCATTCGTGTTTGGCCTTTTATGAAAACCCACTGGTATCCAACCAGCTTCAAAAGACCTACGCTGTGTTTTGGCTGTCTTTGGGATAAATGCTTAGCCTCTTGCTCCATTATGACGACAGGTACAGATGTGGTATATGTTTGAGAATGGTTATTGTTAGCCTGTGAATCATCACTGTTTATCAACATGGACTGGCTTACTTCTTTTTAGGAAAGGGCAGTGTGCTAGTGAACCTTACAATAATTACAGGCTGGAATATTACAGACTACCTTTTGATTAAGATTTTACTTGTTCTGATAACATTTCCAAAGGTCTATGCAGGAATCGCCTAGCATTTGAACACAAATGTGTAAATAAATCCTCTATGGAAGAAATCATTATTCGATGTTTTCTACACCAATAACAGTTTATTCATTTATTTATTTTTAATCAAATAAGTGATTAGTGTAAATAAGAGTTTCAATTGAACTCACCTGTACTGCAAATAAGTATGGTGCATGCTGCAGATGTGTAATACGAGCATAGACTGCTCCACCAGGGGCAAAATCAAGACCTCTGGAGAGATCAACATCGCTTTTCTGCCAAAATGTTGCAAATTCATTTTTTATTGAATTTGCTGTTATAAGCTCTATGCCAGATACATTAACACCAGGAAAAGTTAACTGCAAAAGAATTGCCTTTATTAAAGGAAGGAACAACATGCTCTTATTTATATATTTTTATTTTAAAAGTTGGAAGTTAATTATTATGCAGTACATCACTTATATATAACTGTGTTTGAGAATATAAACAGATCATACTTTAAATAGGCTGAATATATAATTTGGGATAAACAACAAGCCCCTTTATCTTCATATATTACTGTTTGTTTTAAAGTCACAATACCTGCTGACAGCACAGGACATGCTTTCACTGTTCTTACAGTATTTAATTTCCAGGAAATGTATTCAAATATTTTAAGACAATGAGTGTGGAATTTGTTTCTGTTCATTCTTAAGTGTCATGAATTGTTCTTGGAGTTTTGGGTGAATTTATTTGGTGCACAACTAATGCTCCAGTTCATATTGAAGATAGTGAGTGTGATTGTGATAAGGTTTTGAGAAGGGCATCCACATTCTTTGAATAAAGACACAATATTCCTTTCTTTGTGTGCAGAAATGTTATCTTGCTGATGTAGAAGAGTTATGGTTCCACATATTTGTCACAGAGTGTCTATAATGGTTACATAAACATCAATGTTCATAACATCATTGCCTGAGGCAAAACTAAGATAAACAGTTGTAAGCCACTTCCATTGTGTTTCACTATTATTGCAACACATACAAGTAACTGCATTCAGTGGACATCTGTTAGATCCTCACATAAAACATATAAAATACTGTACCAGTCCATAAAAGTTTCATACACTATTCCATAAACAGATGCCAGTGTGGGGACATCCACTACAGTAGACATTGCTGTTGTGCTGTGAGTGGAATATCTGTGACTTCACCTAAACTTTAGTTTGTTCTTAGCATCCATGGTGAACACTTGGATATATCTGACCATTTTACTGTTAGTCTACCATATCATGTTGTACCTGATTTATATAATATCCCCACAGTACCTGATTTTCACGTTGGTGCCCTTCACAGTAGCGAATCCTGACAGTTCACAATGACCACCTAAGAGATTATTTTTACACTGATACAGTTACTACATGACCCTCACATAACCATCATGTGCTAAAATCTGCACGCCATGCTGATGCTTTCCATTCTGGATGGTGCAGTGCTTCTCAGTTGACTCTTCAATCACCTACAGTGATCAATCCTGTGCATGATGTGGTTCAATACCTTGTTTCAGCTTATGATGTCAGTAACGAACAATTGAAAGCAACAAACAGTATTTCTGTGGGTCTCATCACCGTTCCCATACTGCAGAAACACTATGCACCTCATCAAGTTACTTTCCATTGTAGTGATTCAAGAATTTCCAAGTAAATTCTAGAACCATTCTCTCTTCTACCATCTCAAACACACAATATTTTGAAAAATAAGTGTGACAGAATGTTCATACTACACAACACATGTTTATGTGTGTAGGCTGGAAAGGAGTCACGAGTGTAAGGTAGATGCGATGGTCAGATGGCATCGACAAGTGTTTGCCACTCACATCACAGAAGCCATATTGGAAGAACAAGGAGTGTTTATGTATCTTATGGTGTTTTATATTGTTGATTATTTTAACAAGAAAAAAGAAGAACAGTTGAAACACTCTTAATTATAATTCATGCACTGGACTTGAGAGAAGTAGGACATGTTCATAATTGCTGGTGGTTATTAAGCCAACTATATTGTAAATGTATTCTAATCGGATCTGATGTGAGATGAATCAGTTGACTTGCACGAGTCTTAATATTTATATGTGGAAAATATTGAATTTAATCTCAGTGGAAGTTGAAAGTATTCTTTGAGTACTAAATTATTTCAAAAATAGAGAGAGAATATTATAAATTCCTATAACCAGCATTGTTCTTTGGTGAAGAAGGTTTCGAACATTGACGGAGCCGGCAATCCAGAGAAGAAG
This sequence comes from Schistocerca gregaria, assembly GCF_023897955.1. Lineage (NCBI taxonomy): Eukaryota > Metazoa > Arthropoda > Insecta > Orthoptera > Acrididae > Schistocerca > Schistocerca gregaria. Next base: position 624,834,147 of record NC_064921.1, on the reverse strand, counting down.
ATCAGCTGCACAAATCAAGTAAGTCAACCAATGAGAGAGAGGTGTGAATTTTGCTTGCAATCCAACGTCACATTGCTTCTTATTGTCACACATTGTTAGACCATTACGAATGTGGGTGCACTCAACAACTGTGATACGACTTTCAAAAGATAAAGCACAGTGATCAGTTGTCCTTTTCTTTCCGGTTTTATTAGCAAATCTAGATTTTATCTAGTGGCTAGCCATTATCAATGCACTATTTCATTATATCAATACATGTCCTAATATGCCAGTCCTCTGTTCTTTGGGCTTCTGTCACAGTTCATTCAAGACTATGTAGGACTAGTTCCTAGCCATTATCAATGCACTATTTCATGGTATTAAGGGGCTATTACACTATCAGTAAGCACATGTCTGGTGCAAGTGATAACAGTATATCTTCAAGTGTAATTGCTGATAAGTATGGATAGAAAGTGAATCTATAAGACACCCCACTGGATATGATTGGTAAGGTGGTATGTTGAGGATTGTTATTACAAACATAGCAGGACTGCTGATGTTCAACTATTGATCAAAATAACTTATGTCAGTCAATAAGGACACATAAACTTGTGATTACCATTTTAAAAGTTTAATGTTTGAGAAGTGCAACTTTTCCCTTCTCTGAAACCTGCTTGCTGTTGTATTAGAAGAGACTCCACCTTTCTGATCTTAACACAACATATTGAAGATGGATATGAGAAATGGCTCATTACAGGTGCTGTCTTTATCGATCTATCCATGGCTTATGATACAATCAACCATCGGCTCCTTCTGAATAAAGTTTATGATATAAATAAAGACTTCACACTCATGTGCAATATTAGAAACCTTCTCCAGAACCGTAGATTTTTTGTGGAATTTCAGGGTAAGAAAAGTAGTTGCATAGCTCAGAAAAATGGGCTACCACAAGGCAACATGCTTGTGCCACTATTATTCAACATCTATACCAACAATCAACCTATACCTGAAGGAACTCGAAGCTTTATTTATGCTGATGACTGCACTGACACTACTCAGGCTGACTGTTTTGAGACTGTAGAAAGTAAGCTATCAAAATCTTTGGAAGAATTCACTATTTATTATCATGGGAATTACTCGAAACCTATTCCTGCCAAGACTCAGACGTGCAATTTGCACCTGAAGAATCAACAGGCAAATAGATCCTTAAATATATCCTTGGGAGGCATCATACTCGAACATAATCCTACTCTCAAATATCTTGGAGTAACTCTGAACCATACGCTAACATATAAAAAACATTGCCTAAACACCAAATAGAAAGTGGCAGCCAGAAATAACATAGCGGCAAAGTGGGAAAATGACAGGTACATCATGGGGTGCTAATCTATGCATTGTGCATTCAGTATGGTACAAGTCCAGTCATGCCAGGAACATAGATGTGGCTCTAAGTGAGTCTTGCCGGATTATCGTGGGTTGCTGATGACCTACTTCTGTGGACAAATTCCATTGCCTCGCTGGCATAGTTCCTTCTGAAATTTCACTGACGTAGCTCCTCCTGAAATCAGATGTGAGGTAGCTGCAAGATATGAGAAAAGTAAGGCCACAATTATGAAAGCCCATCTATTATATGGTCATCAGCCCGCACATCGTAGGCTGAAATCAAGAAAGAGCTTCTTCACAACTACTGAGGCACTCTCATCAAGAATCTACATGAGCAAGGATCTCGTGATGGCAGGAGAAATGTCAGTATTTGGAAGAATGGTTGGCTCCAAAGGAGGAACTTCCCCCTGGACATTCGGAGATATGGTCAATATGGAGGTCTCTCAATATATTACGATCAAACACAACGAGATGCAAGACCAATCTGCGGACTTGAGGTTTCTCTGTGGACTCAGTTCTTTGCCAGTGTGGCATTGAGCAGACTAACAGTCATTTCCTTCAGTGTTCCTCATCACCAACCACCAGCACCATGCAAGACCTTATGAGGGCTACACCAAATGCACTTGAAGTGCCCAATTTTTGGTCTTCTTTTGTGTATAATGTCAACACATATTTTTTTTTAATATATTTCTGTACTTTTGACACAATAAATAAATAAATTTTAAAAGTTACTTCTCTGTTATATCAGAAGCTTATAAAATTTCATTCAAAGATGGATACATTTATTGAGACTCCATGGTCAACAGTATGATTGTGCTATGTTAATTATAATAAGTTAGTCACAAATGACCACAATTACTCAATTATAGGGATGGTAGATGTGAGAGTACAAAGACATGAATTAATAATTCAGAAGTTTGTAAAACACCTTCCCCCATAACAGTTGATATAATTGAGAAATCATGGCTAGTTGGTTCATAATCACATTTAAGTTATGTTATTATGGTTAGTCAGAGTATTGAATTGATTGTGGGTTCATTGTGTTTGGATTTTTTGCTAGAGGTCCTGGGGCATAATGCAGCAGAGAAAGGCCATATTATGATGAAACCATTTCATCGCAAGTAGCTGTAGAGTCTACAGCACTATGTGTCATACCAAGGAGACCTTCATGAAAAAGTTCATGACAATGGTCAGCACTGACCTAAAAGTTTTGAATGAAGTAGAGGAGGATTCTACCAATAGCCTTGGAATAGTTCAGTCATGCTTGTGTTGATAACAACTTGTAACTTGAGTCATGAATTCAAGTCTGTTTATAAACTCACAAATAAAATTTCCCAGAACAGTTAGATTGTTCTTCTTTGTTAAAAAGCAATTTTCAGGAAGAACTTCTGGAAGAAATGGGGAGTTCTGTCAACTAAAGTTTAAAGTGTGTATCGAGATGATGGAACCCCTGCAAGTTCAAACAGCTTGACAAGCTGCAGAGCTTACATGATGGCCACTGGCTCTGCAGTAGCTACTGACTTTTTTGAGGGAGGGGGCAAAACAGTTCTCCTGGAGATCAGGAGAAGATAAGGCACTAACCACAAATGGTTTTGTGTTATTTTTGACCCATCAATAAATGTTTTCATTAAACATTTGCATTGGTTGTACTGAATATATAAGGTCACGCTGACAAGTAATGCCTCCAAAATTGCTAATAACTGCTAAACTGCTAAAACTGCTAATTTTTTAAAAAATAAAACAAACTTTATCAACAGTCTACATAATTAGTCTCCATATCTACACATTTTTTCTCAACAAGTCATCCTGGCAATGAACACATTGCTCATAATGAGAGACCCATTTGTTAATACCATCATTGTAGAATGTTTGACTTTGTTGACTGAGCCACAAGCTTACCTCTGCTTTTATGTATTCTTCACTATCAAAGTGAAGCCCTCAAAGGCATTCTTTAAGTTTTAGAAACAGATGAAGATCAGGTGGGAATAAGCCTGAATCATATGGAGGACAATCAGTAACAGCGAACCTAAGAGTGAGATTTTGCAGATGTCACAGGACTCATGTGTGCTGTGGCATTGTCATACTAAAGGAGAGCATGCTCCATGTGTGGATGAACTGTTTGAATCTATTCTTTCAAAAATGGCTCTTAGCACTATGGGACTTAACATCTGTGGTCATCTGTACCCTAGAACGTAGAACTACTTAAACCTAACTAACCTAAGGACATCACACACATCCATGCTTGTGGCAGGATTTGAACCTGTGACCATAGAGGTCACGCGGTTCCAGACTTAAGTGCCAAGAACTGCACGGCCACACCAGCCGGCTAATTTATTCTTTCAGTTTTCTAAGGGTTTCACAGTACCTTGCAGAGATTATGGTGGTGTCTTTAGGCATGAATTCCAAATGAACCATGGCTTGAGTGTCTCAGAATACTGTGAGCATGACTTTGCTTGCTGATGGCATGGGCTTGAATTTTTATGGCATCACTGATTCTTTGTGGGAACTTCACTGATGATCTCCTGTTTTCAGGGACAAAATAGTGAATCCAAATTTCATCGTCTGATGAACACATCACCCTCACACTCAAAACAAAAGTTATTGCTGACAGGTGCCCAATCTCCTCTGTTTTGTATCGAGAGTGAGCATTTGAGGCATCCAGTGAGCAAATAGTGTTCTATACTGCACTCCTGCAATAATGGCTTGTACATACTCTCATGATATTCCACACTTACATGACAGCTAAGTCTGTGTTATCTGATGATTTTCTCTGATGAGTTCATCAACCCGATTCCAACGAGTCTTGTTGGTTGCGATATGTGCTCATCCGCTCTGACCTCTGTCTCACAAAGTTCTTTCATTATGACTCACACAATCCAACATTGCATGTTATGTTGTTGATACAATCATCAATGTACACAGCTTTCATTATTCTACAGATTTTTAATGGATGCATGTTTCCTGTGGTTAGGAATTCAATTACAGCACACTATTTTCCACCCACTGATATAGTACCATTAAGAACTGTCATGTAACACACTACAGTTCAGAGCCCTCCAGCTGCAGAGGATTGCAGCTTGTGTCAGTCAAGTGGGAAAGTTAACAAAGTAATATGCATGACGTGTAATAGCTTGACAGGTATTGAGAACAGAAGAAAAAAATTTAGAGACATTCTCATATGTTAATGTGAAACATTTCAGATTTTCATAAATCAAATGAAATACAATTGAGGTTTCATCAATGACATACAGAATGAGCATTGTCATCACATGTGTGCCATACCACAAGTGTTGGCCAGTGGGTGGAGAATGTTATCACATGTTCTAACTCAAAATCATTTGTCTAATGAGGACATACCACAATAGTCTAAGATTAATTCTTGGTATTATGCAGTCAAGGTTACTCTTACTGTATGGACTTCCAATTTCATCCGCTGTGCAATATGTTACCCACATTTGTGAGTAAACATCATAACTTCTGATCTGTAAGGTGATATTGATAGCTCAGTTTTCATTAACCAATCTTCCTGGTATACGGCAGCACATGCTAAATTATGACATCCATCCTGAAGAGACATGTGCATTGAGTGTAAACACATACCATCTTAATATTGTAACAGATTAACAGTCAGTGCTAGAGGGCAAAGTTTATGTATAAATGTAAGGGCTTGAACATTACCATATACTTCTTTCATGTCAAGTAAGACTAAGCTGAGGAAACTGTGCTGGACAAATGGACTGCATGTCACTCATTAATATTATGTAATTTTCATGTGTTCTGCTTCCTTTTACACAGCCATTGTAGGTGCTTGACAGTAAGCAATTGTGTTCCAGCCACTATTAAGTCTTACCAATCCATTGTAGAGTTTTGTTGATTATGAGCTTGGTGCAATTAGCCAATATGATTTGCTGGTAAGTGGCCTTTTTCCTTGCTTTGGTGTGAGGTCTGTGATTTGTATGACTCAAGTACTTGGGACCAGTTCCATGAGCCAAATATCATCACCTGATGACAAAAGTATGGCCATCAGACAACAAATGTTGTCATCCTAGGGCAGTGTTAGAAGCAAGACTGTCTGTTGAAGTTTCCACATTGCAAATGGGGGTATATAAAAAGTGATCTTGCAATCAACTGAAACTGCTTGATTGTTAGCAGATGGTGCAGTAATTGTGTCTGCAAAGTTTCCTATCCAGTATGTACTGTATCTCTGATGCTAGGAAAATATGTTATGTTTCTAATTCTTGTAACTTTTTGCCATTTGTATTTCACTTTAGTTCATGCATCATTAAGGTACAGAACAACTATCATGTGTCACTTTTGCATTATTTCAAGAATCTCTTCACCCTTGCTCATTTATGTTTTAGGCACATTTTCCCTGTGGACTACTATCTAAATTCTATTAATACTGGCCTCCTTAAAGCAACAACCTAAGAAAATTATGGATCCCACTGTACTGTAGGCTGTTTATCAAAGTGGCTGTGGAGTAAACTTTCTCATAGATTCACTATATCTGCTCCATTCACCACCACACCAGCCATCATGGGGTAATATGGTGTGAAGAAGGTTACATTTTGACTGAAACTGACTACCATTGTCAATCATTATTTATTGCAGCAAATAATAATTTTAATTCAGTTTTAAAATATTTTACTGAGACCTCTGATACTTAATCTCCATAAGAAATGTTTTCAAAAACTGCTTACACAAAATTTTAGTTCTAAATTACTGCACTGGTAATGACTAACTATCTTCAGGTAGCGCATTAAATAATTTTCGAGGCATCGTTGGGAAGCTGTTTTGTGTCTTTGTTAACTGACGTCTTGGCCTGTCAATATTATCTTTATTGAAAGTGCTATTTTGATTAACTTCATCTCCCTTGCTTTAGGTCACATGATTTATATTTCTGAGAATGAAACAGCTGAATACATATGATGTGAAAAAATTCAGAACTCCTAATCTGGAAAAAGTTGGTTTACAATGGTCAGGTTTTGCTTGAGATAATAAAAAAGAACATTATTGTTGACTGCAGAGTGGCTCCACAGGAGCAGACCACATCTGATGTGGCTGTGGAACATTGCATAGTACACTGTTAGTAGGTAGGCTATTGTTTTCATAGTACACTTTTGCAGTTGGCAAATTTAATGTTAACAGCATTGTGAAAGACTTAGCTGGTTGGGAGACATGTTTCAAAGAGTTCCTGCTGATGACTGTTGGTAGGTTCACAGGGCACTTGAGCTCCATCTCAAAGTTTCCATATTCTCCATAAATCCCAACTAATATCATGAATTGATAATTGTGTAGGAACACCAATTTAATGGCACAAGGTAAGAGGAATGGAGCACTGATTAATGTGTTAAGATGCCACACTTCCTATAACAAAGCAATTTGACTAGCAAGCCATGCTTTAAAACATTACATACTCAAACATTTCTTGAATTAACCCAAATAATTAAAGGCAATTAGAGTAGAAAACTTGTATACAATAACCACTACTAGGCAACACCTGAACAGGGATCCTGTGGTAGTCAGCTACCAATGCAAGTAAGAACTACACTAGCTATATACGATGAAAGATCAGTTGACAAACTGCTGCTCGCTGCAGACATAATCTGTGAGATGCACTAGCCTACTGCAACAGTCGCAATGACATCGACAGATGCCATGTACGGTAACTACCATTACCAGCAAGACCAAATTGACGATATAACAGTAAACTGTGCCGCGGTCGCAATGCGACAAACAACAAAAAGTTCAAACGAAATTAGAGATTTTAAAACTGCAATAGAGGATTTGCGAGCACAACTATGCATGCTACAGTGACCACAAGTTATCTTTAAGCGCAAGAGAGACCGGGCTGGGCGTGAAACACGAAGTCAACAAGAGGACGAGCATAAGGTATATTGGTACCATAAACGTTTTGGGAGAAATGCTACAAGATGTACATCACCATGTGCCTAGTCGGACAACCAAGGTATGTACAGAAACAGTGCAATGTTTTCATGTCAGTGACAACAGTCGTCAATACATATGCCTTCTGCTTCGGAAAGATTGTATGTATCAGACGTACTTACGGGTACAAGGTTTTTGGTGGATACCAGGTTAGACATTAGTTCGCTTCCTGTCAGCCATGCACCACACAACGAAAAAGACATACAGCCATGTTTGAAGGCAGTAAATAACTTGGTGATTAACACGTATGGATGTAAAGTGTGCAAGATTTATGTGGGTTTTTCCAAACAGTTTACCTGGTCTTTTGTGGTAGCTGGTATATCAGAACCTATTTTGGGCGCTGGTTTTCTGGCACATTTTGAGTTGGCGGTCAACTTACAAGGAAAACGTTTGTTAAATCTGATGGGCAACAGTGCAATATCAAGCACTAAAGGGCATACAACTTGTGAGAAGCTACAGGCGATTGGCAACTCTGTAGCCGAAGAGCTACATGACGAAGAGAAGATTCGGAGATGTTCTGACGGACAGACAAAAGAACTTAAACATAGTACGGTTCACTATATTCGTACCATGCCAGGACAACCAGTTTCACAACGAGCACGTAGAATCGTACCAGAGAGATTGACAGAAACAAAGGCGATATTCGAGGAAATGTTACAGGTGGGGATAATTCGCCAGTCAGAAAGTCCGTGGTCTTCCCCCCTACACTTAGTACATAAGAAAGATGGATCATGGAGACCGTGTGGGGATTACTGAGCATTAAACTCAAGAACCATTCCAGATAGATACCCAGTACCTAATACACAGGACTTCACGTGTGCTTTGGCCGTCGCGAAAATTTTTAGCGTCGTCTATTGCAAGAAAGCATACAACCAGATACCAGTGGCTCCAAGAGATGTTCAGAAGACAGCAGTGATTACACCATTTGGATTATTCGAGTTTTTATTTATGCTTTTTGGCCTTAAGAATGCAGCACAGACTTGGCAGCGATTTATCGACGAGGTGATAAAGGGATTTTGCTTTGCTTATCTTGATGACATCTTGGTTTTCTCTCCGGATGGTCAAACACATGAACAGCATCTGAGTCAACTTCGCAAGCGTCTGTCTGACTACGGAGTCATTTTAAACGAAAATAAATGCGTCATGCACAAGAACCAAGTCACTTTCCTCAATCATACTGTGTCATCAGAAGGTATCTTGCCTCTGCACGCAAGGGACACAACGCCAAAGGTCGACGAATAGTTAAGTGGACACAAGAAATGGACAAAGCATTTAATGATCTTCAAGCAAGCCTTAGCAAAGCAGTGTTGCTCGCTCACACAGTTCACTACACACAGCTCGCTATTGTTGTAGACGCAAGCCAGTCAGCAATAGGGGAAGCGCTGCACCAGCGTGTAGAAGGGCAATGGCAACCACTATGGTTTTTCTCTAAAAAGTTACAGGCTGCACAACAGAAGTAGAGTGCGTATGACAGAGAATTGTTCGCAATGTATGAAGCAATTCAATACTTCTGCCCACAAATAGAGGCTAGACCAGTGATGTGTTTACAGACCACAAACCCATAACATTGGCTTTTAAAAACACAAGTGATAAATGCTCACCAAGACAGTTCCGTTATATTGAGTTCATAAGTCAGTTCATGAAAGATATACGCCATTTAAGAGGTGCAGAAAATTTAGTGGCTGACTATTTTTCACGTATTTGCGGGATTTCAGAAAATATAAACTATGATAAACTTTCTGTGGAACAGACGAAGGCTGCAGAGCTATGACAGCTGTTAAACGACCCGTCTACAGGTCTGAAGTTCGAGCAAATTCTGGTGCCTAACTCCAAGCAGAAGCTGTGGTGTGACTTTTCTCAAGGCAGACCAAGGCCATTCATTTCAGAAATATTGCTCAAGACGGCATTCGACAGTGTCCACACACTATCGCACCCAGGAGCTAACACTACAATAAAGCTGCTGACAGACCACTATGTGTGGCCTTCTATGAAAAGAGACGCGCACCTTTTGGTACATTCCTGCATTCCTTGTCAACAGAGTAAAGTAGGACAACATGTGCATGTTGATATTGGAGATTTTCAAGGTACCTCTGCTAGATTCGCACACATTCATGTGGACCTGTTGGACTTCTCCCATAGTCAGAGGGTTACAGATATTTGTTTACGGCCATAGATAGGTGCACAAGATGGGCAGAAGCAACTCCAATAGTCGATATTTCAGCCGAAACTACTGCTAAGACGTTTCTGTGTACGTGGGTTGCCCGTTTTGGATGCCCCCTTCAAGTCACAAATGACCAAGGACGTCAGTTCGAATCTACGTTGTTCCTCGAGCTATCCAAAATATGCGGTTTCCAATGCCACCACACGACTGCCTATCACCCTGCCAGTAATGGTATGGTCGAACGATGGCACAGAGCACTCAAAGCAGCATTGATGTGTCATCAAGAGAGATGGAGGGAAGCATTACCATTAGTGTTGTTAGGCCTGCGGACAGCTCACAAACCCAATATTGGTGCATCATTTACGGAGATGGTTTACAGCGAGCCACTACGGATTCCTGCAGATTATTTAGTACCAACCTCACTGCCTGGATCAGAGGGCCTCACACATTGGGTACAGCAGCTAAAACGTCACTGCACGAATATACATTGCCCGCCACCTTCTCGCCATGGTAACCGTAAGGTGTTTGTACACAAAGACTTGTACAATTACTCTCACATAATGTTGCAAACAGACTCAGTGAAATCGCCTTTACAACCACCATATATGGGCCCATTTCAGGTGCTGAGCAGAAATAATCATACCGTGGACATAATGTACAATGGTGTTCCGACAAAGGTATCGATTGAACGTCTCAGGCCAGCATGGGTTTTATCCTCTCCGACCTCTGACACCACACCTGTGCATCAACACATGATGGACGCAGAGCATACCAAAACACCGCTCAGTACATTGTCCGAGACAGGTGAATCATCACCACAAACAACAACGTCAATGCCCCCGAGACATCCAACACACACCAGAGCTGGACGTCGAATAAAATTCAAGTGTCAAGATATCCCTGGGGCTCCGCACTTTAAGGGGGGGGGGGCTGTGTGGCAGTGATATTTTTCATGTGTGGTGCAAAGTGATATCAAAAGTGCATGAGAGTTTTTTTTTTTTTTGTCATGTGTTGTTTTTTATCTTTGCCGTAAGACTATAGGATCTCCTATTTTTTGTTACTTCTCTGTTTTTGTTTTTTAGATTCTTCTCATTGTGAGTTTTCATGAATTAATATTTTTTCGTTAACTCATTATACCAGATGGCTACGCAATTATTTGTTATAGGCAAGTCACCTACACATATAAACATAAAATTACAAAAGTGTCTTGATTAATGTCGAAATAGTTCAATATGCAACTGTAACACATGGTTTATCATTATATCCGCATCTCTCCTAACAGCACTTTGAAATAGCTGTAGTAAGTGAACAACTAAGGTTAACTTCATTCCTGTTTTACTAATGTGAGTCAGATCTATTTTCTTAGGATGTACACACATGGCAAGAAGAACGCTTACTAATGTATTTTCTTTATGAATATGACTGAAACAAAAATGGCAGCTTTCGTTTTGCAGCAGTAGTGACATCTAAAATTTTTTCTTGATTAACTTGTTTCTTCTGCTGTAGGTAGAGTGTGGATACCTACAATAGCTTACCTTTTCTCCTTCAAGTGGCGTGATTTTCTAGGGATTGTCATACATGTGATTATAAGTGTTTTTGTAAGCACCATTCTCAGTATGTATCAAATGTATTTCTCTTATATATTACTAGAATGTGTAAAGCTCTGATGTTCTGCAAGCTAAAAAACAGAGTAGGCAGCTAGTAATTGCTTATCCTTGAAAAATAATACTCTGATTTCAGGTGACGGACAGCATCCATGTCCCCTGCCGTGAGTTTGTACAATGTAATCAGTTCAGGTTTATCCACTATGCTACTGTTAGTGTCTATACTATCATTGCTGAGCCTGATAGATAACATTTATACATTCTTTATCCATTTTCTGTTTAGAACATATGGGCAAAGGAGGCAATTGATACCTGGTTTCTCTCCAAATGCAAAAATGGTGCTATCTGATGGCCTCCCCTTTAATGACAGCAAATCCATTGGTAGCAACTCACATAGATGTAAGGGATTGATTTAGTTATAACACCATGCTTCCTGCATCATTGAATACTTGATAGGTACCAGCTGGCTGTTTTCCTGCATTAATTTCCATACTTAGTGTATAAATCAAACAATGGAAAAGTTGTTGTGCCTATTGTGACTCAGCATCTCTGTTATATGGTGAGTAGCAACTTTCCTTCTCTGGTATTGATACTTAGTGTATATAAAGTTATAGCATCACAGAAAGTGCACAGATCAAAAAAAGTTTTGCATCACCTCGGTTCCGAGAGTTTTGTAACCTGTACAGAAAACTGGAATAGAATTCAACATCAGCATCATTTCCATCCTTTTTATTGCCCATGAAAACCACACATTGCATGTTGTACCATCATACAGCAAGACCTTCACAAGTGGTGGTCAAGATTGCTGTACACACTGGTACCTCTAATACCCAGTAGCATGTCCTCTTGCATTGATGCATGCCTAAATTTGTCATGGCATACTATCCACAAGTTCATCAAAGCACTGTTGGTCCAGATTGTCCCATTCCTCAATGGCGATTCAGTGTAGATCCCTCAGAGTGGTTGGTGGATCATGTCCATAAATATCCCTTTCCAGTCTATCCCAGGCACGTACAATAGTGTTCATGTCTTGGGAACATGTTGGCCACTCTAGTCGAGCAATGTCATTACCCTGAAGGAAGTCATTCACAAGATGTGCATAATGGGGGCATGAATTGTCTTTCCATGAAGACGAATGCGTTGCCAATGTGCTGCTGATTAGTTTATGCTATTGGTCGGAGTACGGCACTCACATATTGTACAGCAGTTACGGCACGTTCCATGACCACATGCGGCGTACATCGGCCTAACATAATGCCACCCCACAATAGCAGGGAACCTCCACATCGCTGAACTTGCTGGATAGTGTGTCTAAGGTGTTCAGCCTGACTGGGTTGCCTCCAAACATGTATCCAACGATTGTCTGGTTGAAGGCATATGAGACATTCATCAGTGAAGAAAATGTGATGTCAATCCAAAGCGGTCCATTCTGTATGTTGTTGGGGCCATCTACTGTGCTGCAAGGTGTTGTGGTTGCAAAGATGGACCTCACCATGGGCATCGGAAGTGAAGATGCACATCGTGCATCCTATTGCACACAGTTTAAGTCATAACATGACTTTCTGTGGCTGCATGAAAAGCATTATTCAACATGGTGGAACTGCTGTCAGGATTCCTCTGAGCCATAACCCATGGGTAGCGGTCATCCACTGCAGTAGTAGCCCTTGGATGGCTTGAGCTAGGCTTGTCATTGACAGTTCCTGTCTCTCTGTATCTCCTCCATGTCTGAACAACATTGTTTTAGTTCACTGCAACATTGTCATTGACATTTCCTGTCTCTCTGTATCTCCTCCATGTCTGAACAACATTGTTTTGGTTCACTGCAACATGCCTGGACATTTTCCTCATTGAGAGCCCTTCATGGTACAAAGTAACAATGCAGATGCGATCGAACCATGGTATTGACTGTCTAGCATGGTTGAACCACAGACAACACGAGCTATGTACTTTCTTCTTGGTGGAATAACTGGATCTTATTGGCTGTCAGACCCACTCCAGCCAACAGGAGCTGCTCATGCATTCTTGTTTACATCTTTGGGTGGGTTTAGTGACATCTCTGAACAGACAGAGGGACTGTGTCTGTGATACAGTATCCACAGTCATCTATCTTCTGGAGTTCTGGGAACCAGGGCGATGTAAAGCTTTTTTTGATGTGTGTATATACATTTATACAGCACTTTGCCAGCTTGTTTGGGACAGGCTGCCTGAATTTGCAACATCCTCAGAATGCTTCTAATGTATTGGGTGTCTATTATTCCTTCATCTTTCAGACATTTATCTGTGATATTGTTAATTCTTGTTCCGCTATTTCAGCTGAGCTGGGTCATTTGCTAGATTTTGAAATCACTAGTGTAAAGTGATTTTAATATTTTGCAGATGACTCACACTGGGAATAGCCGTAAAGTTGTCAGCTAAAACCATTACAACAAGAATTGGTAATATCCTAGTTGCACACGTAAAACTATATGAAATATTTTATCTGCAGGAAAACTACATGAAACACATATTGTCTATTGTTGTCAATGCTCCTGTGCTGTAACTCTTCATGCAAACATTCACAAACTAATCAAATATTTCTCTAATTCATGCCAGATTATCTTTTTCCTTCCTCTGCAACCTCCTAGATTTGTCATTAACTTGTACGGCTCACAGAAGAGTATAGAAACTCTGTTTGCTAGTTGACACTATAAGAATATCTTGTGCAGTCTCATAAGTGGTCCATAGATCATTGGCATTGGGATTCAGTGATGTTTTCATTCCCGTGAGATATAAAATATCAAGAAAAGTAGATAATTCTTCAAAATCTATCTGTGGACAGTCTTGAGCACTTCATGAATAAGCTGCTGCAATTCTACTACATTCTTGGTTTACGTACTTTACAATGCCGTCAATTGAAATGTCCAGAAAAAAATATTTTCCAACAATCCAGAAACACTTTCAAATTTTTTGCTTTCCACGTGTCTAGAAGGTGTGTCACAGTCTTCTGACAAACTGATTTTGCTGGAGGAGCTTTAGGTTTGACATTGTCGATGGGTTGTTAAACACTAACAACCACCACCACCACTTCAGGTTTGAACCGTGTTTTTCCAGCCATACCTGGCTACCACAATTTGCAGAAATTGGGCCACTCTAGATGCAGTTTCAGAACCATTTGTCAGACTGTGGGTCAGTATCTGAAGACAAACTCACTATGTGGATATTCTAGTCCACTGGTTCTTCATCTGTTCATCTTACACAACTTTTACACACTTTTAAAACTTTAAATACTTCTTTCCTGTAAAATTTTATATTTTTTCAGATAGGGCCAGTCAAGTACTGAATAAATTCAATTGTTTCCTTCAAAATGTAAAACCCAAACAATACTTATAAAACATGTAATATTTGCAAAATATATCCAGGAGAAAAAATTAACCCAACTGCATTTTACTAGCACAAAGAAATGGACAAATGAGAAACAACGTGATGTTTTAGGAATGCACAAGAAATTGTTATGTAATAACTCCCTGGTGAATAAAAATTTAAGAAAGCACACTGCTTCAGACAAAGGTTATAATTGTAATTTGACCAATGAAAGACACATGGACAGTCTGTACAGATATCAAAGAAAACATTACTATATCAGTACCTCAATAGATATAAAATATTCTGAAATGTTGCAGTAAAATCATAAGTGTTAGAGTTTTTCTCAGATATGAGCAAGTGTAGATTAAAAGTGTCTTCCTATTATTTCCTTAGCTCAAAAAATGGAAATATTTGAAAAGAATCATCAGTGTATCAGTACCTCAGCATAAGTGTAGTGCTATGCCGTACTGTAATTAAAAGAGCTTCCAGTCCACTGGGATGCTCTTTCTTATTTTTCTCTGTGAGACCTGTCATTTTATGTATAGTAATTTGATAAAATGTAATTTTTAAGCATTCAGTGTAGATTCCTTGTGTTGATCATTAATGAGGCTATATTACATGCTGTAGATTGACCGCATATTTGATGAAATAAGAGACTGATAACTGAGAGAACCAGGAAACAGTTGATTATTAATCACAGAAGTTTATGAGGCCTTTAGATGGTTTTGCTTAAAAAGGAAATGTCAAGATCAAAATGGCTCAATTCCATTTTGGGGAGTCTTCCCCTTTATAAATAATTAAGGGAGCTCATTCTCAGATCAAAGTTGAACAAAGGCAAGTCCCTTGAAATACCTTACAACAGAAGAGAGTATAATGTTAAAAAGAAAGATTTGCTTTTGATACAATATCACCATTTCTTGTGGGCAGTGCCTTAATAGGTGAGGTCAATGTGGACCATTTCAAAACTCTAACTGATCACTGTTTTCCTACTCCTCTTTAAATTCCCGCAATGGCTTTCAGACTTAATACTTCAGACTACCATTCCTAGGAGAACAGCTCAACTACAATTTAAAACGTGCTATGACAATAGATATTATGAGTAGCAAAGAGATAATTAAAGGCATTTTAAAAAAAAATTTCTTCGCACAAAAATATATGGAGCAAACAGAAGGCAGACATGTGCAAAACTTACACAGGCGTAATAATATTAACTGCAAAACTGCAGCTACAACAAGTAATGTGGGTTAAGATGGCAAACTTATGGATATTTAAGTAACAAATTGACAAATAAATGTATGGTTGCTGGCATAGAATACTTTTTCTTATGTATTATATTCAGATTTCTCTGTAACCACATGTATCAACACAAGTTCTTTTAAAGAAAGAACTTCTCCTTACCTGTTGAGTGGTGTACCTTGGCAGCAAATTCTTGTGTTCTTGGAAAACTGAATTAATGAATGAATGCCATCTGTAGAACACAGGGTCTCTCATGGCTGTTGCTACATCTGCCATAACACCAAAGGTCTCCTGTGGAGAAACATTTGTTTACATCTTAAATTTCAAATAAAGAGTAATTTAACACTTAACATGAAAAGTGATAAAGAGATTCCAGACTGATAATAATATTTTATCAATAAAAATAATCAGTTCTTGAAACATAATGTAATTAGATTCAATTTGTTGACCCTGTGTTCTTTTGGAGCCACAGAATATAGTTATCACAAGTAAGCATTGTGCTGCGAATGATGAAAATTTAAAAAAACATATGGTGGCGGATGGTGAAGAAGCAACTACAGTAATTAAGATTATAGCATCTGACACAACAGCTGTTATGTGCTTGTGGAGAGGAGTGAAGTGTTCACATAGTGTGTACACATGCAGTTTCGCATGCTGTAAGAGTTCAATCACAGCTGTCGAGGTAGTTCCATTTCAGCTGCCAGAGGTGCTGTCTGCATGTAATAAGTGAATCACAGCTGTCATAGAGTTACATGCCTGGCCACCACAGGTGGTGCTTTTTTACACCTTCTGCGTGCATTGCAACATGTATGAACCCCCAATTGCAATGTACCAAGGAAGCAGGATACACTAATAAACACCTCTCATAACCACCACACGCCAATAACAGGAGTCAATACTACTTTCCCACCCAAGAGCAAGTGAACATCCTGAAATTAGGAGGTGACTTGTCAACTGAGGAGAGCAGGTGTCCACCACTGCATTTTTGTGCACTCCAGACTTAAAAAATGCAAAACTGAGAAAAACGTAGAATCAATGGAAACATTAAAACCCCCCTGAATATGATAAAAAACACTTGTAATTGGCATTTATGATTAAAAATAGCAATCCTCTCTGATACACTGTATAAAATCTGTATAGGCGAAGAAAATTAAATGTACAGTACCATGTTTACACAATAATTTTGTGGTAATGAACTTCATCAGTGTGTAACATCAAGTAAAAACTATCAAAAATTGAAATTGATACCTGGGTACAAGATAATTGAGCTATTTTCTGACATGCTATGAGCACAAATTATTTGTCAAAATACACATTTTTGGGAGATCTTTCCTTTGTGCTCACCCAGAAGAAACCAAAAAATGATGAACATGAGGAATTAAAACAAATGTATCACAGCAGCAAAGTGGTTAAACCATAAGCATAAATGTGGACATCTGCCTAATGACAGAATCAGTCACCATTGTTGTTATTGTTTAATGTTTTTCTTACGAGCCACACTTTAGGTGCTTGCCACTGTGAAAGTGTTATTTTAGGCTCAATGAGAGCAACTGAGATGTGAGAAACTGGGTCTACTTCCCCAGTTGATGTTACAAGCTTATTACAAATCAGCCCAGTGAATTTCTGTATACTGTGTAAAAAGTAAATTTGAAAGAAAGCTCAGGCACTGCAGTTTTGCTTCATGCCCTTTATCACTGTTGTCAATCCTTACGATCTACTGTGTGTGGTGCAAAGAATATATGTGATTGCTGCAACTGCATCATGTCGGATCTGAATAAGAAATTATTTAAAATATGCTATCGCAAAAACCTTGTTCTGTTTCCATGCGACTTCCGTGCCACAGCACATCATTTGCACAAAAAGTATATTTTCAGCATTTCACAAAATGCTTTTACCCATACCTACACTCCTGTTGTCCAAGGGCCACTCCCACTCACCACACATCCAGCAGGTGAGCTCATTTTACATGTTTTAGTGTGATGTGGTAGGTGCTCTGGCTGTTGGGTGACTTAAGACATAGGCAGCCAATAAAAGCTCACTAGCCAGAAATGACCAATCTTTCCTTGATTATGACTGAGCTTATTCTTCAAGGTTCAGTGTTTTAATTTAAAAGGTTGATGATCGATATTGTTGGGGAATACAGTGCATCAGAAATACATGCAAAAAAGTTTGACAGATTTATAAGTGGCACAAGAAAAGGTGGTGGCTGGTCTCCCTCATCACATATTGGCTGGGGCCAGAACACTTCACATCAACTGTCTTGTTTTCCCATTGCTGTTGCAATCTATCAGTACTTGTATCATAACTGCATGGTGAAGCTAAATTTTTAAAATTGTATTAGCAGCACCGATCATGTATTACATCAGCATTTTCTCTCTCATGTCTCCCTCTCTGCAATGGCCCACAATATTCCCTCTACTCCACCACCACCCATGGAGCAAACCATCTGTCTCTTGTGCCATTTATAACTCGTTCAGTCACATCAAATGTAATTAGGAAGAAAACTGGACAAAGTCAAGCAGAGACGTCAAACAAGAACTTAGAATTGAGCTAAACCTTACTAGGAAGAAATGTAAAATTGGAGAATTCTTAGCATTGGTCTTATGGGTTTTATACAAGGGCTATGAATTCATGGTGTAGAATCATGAAAAACATAAAATCAGAGAATGTAAAATTGAATTATCACTGTACACTCTTATGTGTACTTTATAATTTTATCAATTGGCCAATGAATCTTAGTCAATGAATTATGAAAACAAACACATTAACACTTTTGAAAACACTTGATTTAATGACAATAATTCACATTTGAAGATTCATCAGTACACTGTTATTCCAAGAACAAACTGAACTGATCACATGTCTCTCATGCATGGAAAACAGTTTGCTGACAAATTACACATATGCGAACCCAAAATAGACATTATGTAGTGTTCAAAAGACAACCAGCTATTGGTATTTCAGAAGCACTGAAATATATACTTTAGTCTTAATGTTAAAACAGACTTCCGAGATGCGATACTTAGCTTACATACCTGAGTGGCACCTCGCTGTCTAGATGACCTTACCTGATTGGCATCCACCAACAAAACATCCCAGAAACATCCATGTGTGCCCTCAACTCTGTGAGTAATGTGATCATTAACCTAGCCAAAATTCCATCTGCCGCCAACCACATTTTCTCACAAACAGTCTTTCTTATTTAAAATTTTAATCATATTCAATAAAAATATTTATGAGAAAATTTAAAATATCCTCCATCTTTTATGGACTAAAGTAGAAGTGTTTTATTGTGGATGACTTGTCTTAGTAGTTATTTTCTCTAAATCTCATTTGTCTCTAGCCACAAAATAACTAGGCGAAATTTCCCACAGTACACATGTTCAGGCAGACAGTGCTACATCTGTAATTTTTATTATCATGTAACACTGCTGCCTATTATCTTACAAGATTTCCACTTTTTGAAGACATTACCTCAGTAATGGCTCCAAGAAGTAGCACCAAGATTTCCATTCTCATACTATTACTACCATATGCTCTCCAATGACTGTCTTCTGACAATCTGATTTGTCCTGCCACACTATTTATTAGTAAGTACATTTACATAACATGTGTAAGCATTATGAGCACACAGAGCATACTATGTCTCATTGCCTCATAGCAATCCTCATTTGTAGAGTCAGAGATTTTATGCCATGCCACCACAACCTCATCAGACATTGATAGCATATTATCAAATTTGCTAGACACTTCATCCCCAACTTTGGACTGCTACAGAGGCACTCCTCATTTGCCCCCCCCCCCCCTCCCCCCTCCAACCACTATTGTGCAGAACACATGAGGAGGGGTTGCGGTGGAGAACCGTATGTCGTAAGTGATCCAGGTGGCTGTGTGAAGGTGGATGCAATGAAAGAAGTGATGTGAACCAGGAGCACAGGGCATGGCCAAAGCACGCCAGCTGTGTGACTAACGTGTTGCCACTGGCTGTGCTAGCAGATAAGGAAATAGTATTGAATACATCTTTTATTCTTGGTAGCTTTGTGGTGGTGTTTGAAGAGGGAGGCATGTTGGCAGCATTGCCTGGCATTGTTGTGTTCACAGGAGGCTTTGCAAGGCTGGCAGCAGTGTAAGTCGAGGCAGTGACAGTGAGTGTACCTTCTGCTGATGAACAGGATGTCAGTCCTGCCATGTCAGCATCTGTGGGAGAGGAGAGGAGATCACCGCTGCAGGCTACTGGTGCTGTGACAGCAAAATAGTGACACAACATGGAGATATGATTTACACACTGTTAATTAGTAAGCATTACGAACATACAGAGCACACTAAAACACTGCCTCAAGCGGCAACAACCCTCAATTACTGATTCAGAAATTTTATGCCATCACAACTTCATCAGACATTGATAGAATGTTATCAAACTTGCTAGACACTTCATCTATTTTATCAACAAGTTCACCTTTTAAATCCTCAACTTTGGACTTTACACTATTAACAATTTGAGCCTCCATGTCATCCAATTTTGATTCCATTCTGCCAATTAGTTTCTCATTCAATGAGTTTAAGAATAGAGTAAACTCATCGGCCATGGCTGGTGACTAGCAAGACAAGATATACAATACAACTGATGCTTGTACTTAACTCGTGGCTACTATGATACTCCGACGGTGACTGTTACTGAGAAACGTGGAGTGGGCAACAATACAGACAACACATCAGCAGGGATGCTACGAAGGTGCAGCTTGGCTGTGGTGCAGGCATAGTGATAGCCAGGTGACAATGTAGAGACCATCATGGTATGTGTGTGTGTTTGTGGCACCACAAGCAAGAACAGCAACACTCGCCGCTATGAGTCAGTGGAGTCTCGTTACAACTGCCCCATGAACTAGCAGCAGCATGAACATGGTGGCACTGTGAAATTCACATGGACCAGTACCATCCAAATTTGTGTAACAGACTGCCACACAAAATCTGGCAGCATGTCTAGGTATACACTGCAGAGTCTCTTATGCTGCAGCCCATCATTATATCAATGTTCACATTTGCACAGTGCCTGCACTGTCAGACTATTACTGCTGTGCACTATGTGTAGCTCTGAGGCCCCACACTGACTGTTCACAGTCCTATACATTTCCTGGGGCATTTGATCCCAAAGTACTTCTTGGGTGGAAAGGACACACTCCAGTCCAGGATGAGCCCACTCAATTGCAATGTACCAGGAAAGTAGCATACACTACTAAACACCTGTCATGCCTATGAAATGCCAATAACAGGAATCAATGCTACTTTCCCAGTGAAGGGTAAGTGAATGTCTAATAATTAGCAGATGGCTCATCTACTGAAGGGAGTGGTTGGCCACTGTTGTATTTACATCATTATCTACATCAACATCCACCTCTAAATGGATACACTGCAAATCACACTTAACTGCTTGGCAGATGGTTCATTGAATGACCTTCACAATAATTCTCTATGATTCCACTCTCGAATAGCGTGCGGAAAAGCAAACACCTCTATCTATCTGCGCAAGCTCTGATTTCGTTTGTTTTATTATGATGATCTTTTCTCCCTATGTAGGTCAGCATCAACAAAATATTTTTGCATTTGGAGGAAAAAGAAGCTGACTGAAATTTCATGAGAAGATCCTGCTACAGTGAGAAATGCCTTTGTTTTAATGATGTCGATCTCAAATCCTTTATCATATCTGTGACACTCTCTCCCCTATTTCTTGATAATACAAAATGCGCTGCTCTTCTTTGAACTTTCTTGCTGTACTCCATTAATCCTATCTGGTAAGGATCCCACACTGTGCAGCCGTACTCCAAAAGAGGAAGGACAAGCACAGTATAGACAATCTCTTTAGGAGATCTTTTGCTTCTTCTGAGTGTTCTGCCAATAAATCACAGTCTTTGGTTTGCCTTCCCCACAATATTTCCTATGTGTTCTTTCCAATTTAAGTTGTTCATAATTGTAATTCCTAGGTATTTAGCTGAATTTACTGCCTTTAGATTTGATTGATTTATCATGTAACCTAAGTTTAACAGATTGCTTTTAGCACTCAAGTGGATGACCTCACACTTTCCATTGTTTAGGGTCAACTGCCAATTTTTTCACCATGCAGATATCTTTTCTGAATCATTTTGCAATTTGTTTTGATTTTACAATGACATTAATAGATGATAAGTGACAGCATCATCTATAAAAAACCTAAGACTGCTGCTCAGATTGTTTCCTAAATCACTTATATAAATAAGGAACAGCAGAGGGCCTATAATCCTACTTTGGGGAATACCAGAAACCACTTTTGTTTAACTCAATGACTTTTCATCAGTCAGTATGAACTGTGACCACTCAGACAGGAAACCACAAACCCAGTCACATAACAGAGACAATATTCCATAAGCAGGCAATTTGATTACAAGCCACGTGTGAGGAACAGTGTCAAAAGCATTCTGTAAATCTAGAAATATGGAATCAGGATGAAATCCCTTGTCAATAGCACTCAACACTTTGGGTGAGTAAAGAAGTAGTTATGTTATTTAAATCTGTATTGACTGAGTGTCAATAGATCATTCTCTTCAGTGTAATTCATAATTTTCAGACACAGTATATGTTCCAAAATCCCCATGCATATTGATGTTAATGATATGGGCCTGTAATTTAGTGGATTACTCCCATTGCTGTATGAATATTAGTGCGATATGTGCAACTTTCTAGTCTTTAGGCACAGATCTTTCGTTGAGTGAGGGGTTGTATATGTTAAATATATGTTAAGTATGGAGCTATTGCATCAGCGTACTCTGAAAGGAAGCTAATTGGTATACAGTGTGAACAAGAAGACTTGATTTTATTAAGTGATTTAAGTTGCCTCACTACTCTGAGGATAGCTGCTCCTAAGTAAATGATGTTGGCAGCTGTTCTTGATTCGAATTGTGGAATATTTACTTCATCTTCTTTGAAAAATGAATTAATTGTAGAATGAGACATTTAGGTTTTACACAAGTGGCCAGATGCTAGAGATCTATGATGATTAGTGTAACACCCCAAGAAACCCAAAAACCCAAATAAGAATGTCATGATAATTTAAAGTAGGGAACAGTGTTATCCTGACATGTACGACAACTTTGACAATAATATAACATCTTAAAGTTTTGATGAACACCAATTTCAATAATTACTGAGTATGTCATGATATAAAGGTAGAAAGAAAGTTTATTTTAATTAGCAATCAAACATCTCAGTAATAACTGCAAATCAGTGTGACAAAAGTTAAGTCCAAAGTAATATGGCAGTCAGAGATAACATTTATTGTGAAAGAGAGTTGTAAATGTGGCAACAAGAAAATTACATGCGTCTACAATGCTCAATTATGGAAATGTTAGTCGCTTACTTGCTATCAAGTCATGAGAGGGCACCATTTGTTATAGTACTACAAACAGAACACTACGAGCTTGTTTCTATTCAAAAAAAAAGTACTATTGCGTGATAGAGATGTGCAGACTTTGTTCTCAGTTATTCTGACTTGAGAACTTGAACTAAAGTGATATTCTGATAGTGTGTGATGAGTTAATGAACTATAATTATTGGAGATATTATTGTTGGACTCCCCCTTCATCAAAGTTAACAATTACAATGAAGAATGGACATAGTATCGGAGACTGCAATACCTGATTATCCTTGAGTAGGAAACATTAATACAACCACACGAAGATAATACAAATACGCCGATTGTAAAAGTTGTCAATTGTCATGATCACCGAAATGAAAAGAATCATAATTGATCTGATCCATCAGTGTGCACGTGGTATGATGATTATAAACTAACTGCTAAGAAGGAACAATAAAAATTGTTTGTCAGTAATGAAAATCTCACGTGTTGGCTCTATCATTAATAGAACTGTGTGATAGTTGATGATCAAAATTAACTAACTATGAACATTTTAATTGAAAGAGAGACTTGATGAACCTTGAGCATAGAAAGGAGTGGTTTGCCAAAATAATATTATGAGGCATGAAAGCAAGGTAGCATTATAGATTATCTCTGGATTTGCGCCATGCTGTAGTAAACAATTCTGCCTAGCAACATAACAACATCTACTGATACTGAACCGCAAATGAATTTTTCCTTGCTTCAGTGGTGTGAAATGACACTGGTGTTGAATGATTCACTCAATACTGTAATAACTAACTAACCAGGCATGGCAAATCATCATAAAACCATAACAGACAATTAAAATCAGCAGTTCACATCGCTGAGAAGACTGTGCAGACTCGCAAATGGACTTTCATACATTACGCAAGGAACAATTTTCTTTAGAGATTTTCAGGTGCTGTTGCATGTTATCCAATGGGGACAACTATCACTGTGCGTTGCATCTCCATTCCACCAACTGAGCTGTAGCAGTAGTGGCTCAACATCAACAGCAACAACAAAAGGGGAGAGAGAATGTTACATTAGGTACAAATTCTCCATTTAGTGGCACCTTCATGAATTGTAAAATTTATCATCATAATGTTTTCGTCAACTTGCCTCGTTTTTGAGATGGGTATACTGAAAAATTGGTGTTGATGGAAACTATCAGATGCATTCAGCAATGTTTTCAGAGGACAACGTCCATCAAAAACTAGAGTGAATATAACAACAACAACAACAAAACAATTAAATATGGACAGAATTATTTAATTGGATAGATAAAAAATCTACTCACCAAGCTGCAGCAGAACACACATAGGAGACTGTTGAAACTGGCAAGCTTTCAGAACCAGTGGCTCCTTTTTCAGGCAAAAGGGTTGAAGGGAAATGAAGAAAGGTGAAGGAAAAGGACTGGAGAGGTCAAGGAAAAGGGGTAGATTTCAGGAAATTTACCCAGAATCACAGACTTACCATACACGGTGAGAAGGAAAGAAATCCAACAATCAGTCTTTCCTTCTCATCCTGTATGGTAAGCCCCCCTGACCCATGGTTCTGGGTGACTTTCTGCAAAACCTACTTCTTTTTCTAGACTTCTCCAGTCCTTCTCCTTCACCCTTCTTCCTTCCCCTTCAACCCTTCTGCCTGAAAAAGGAGCCACTGGCCCCAAAAGCTTGCCAATTTATGTGTGTGTTCCATCACAGCTTGGTGAGTAAAAACTAGAGTGAGTATTTCAATGCTCCTCATATTTATATGTTGATATAACAATAATTTCGTGTGATGAGAGGCTCCCGCTGGGTAGACCGTTCGCCTGGTGTAAGTCTTTTGATTTGACGCCACTTCGGCGACTTGTGCATTGATGGGGATGAAATGATGATGATTAGGACCACACAACACCCAGTCCCTGAGTGGAGAAAATCTCTGACCCAGGGGGGAATCAAACCCGGGCCCTTAGGTTTGACATTTTCTCACACTGACCACTCAGCTACCGGCGGCGGACTATATGTTGATGAGTTTTATACACATACAAAAACTCATGCAAACACAACTTGCTCACACAACAGCAGTCTCAGACAACTGAAACCACAGTGTGGTTTCAGCATCTCCACTGTATGGTGAGTAGCAACTTTCCTTTTCTATTGTAACAGTATTGTTTGTAACACAATTAACAGCAGGTGCCCTCCAAGCATCACTGTACATGTACATTAAGCCAACATCTTGATTACTTTAGTAATTTATGTGAAAACTGCATTGGGTAGATGCTAAGCACAGTTACTTAAGAGATCTGTATTTTCGGCCACATAATTAATTGGAGATAGTCCAGTGTACTTGTGAAGGAAAAAGCTACTGAGTTATCAAATTAAGTTCCTCTAGTTATTCACCAATGGATGTGAGTTACCAATAAAATGGCATCACCTGATTGTGCTTGAACAATGTCAATTGAACTTAATTCCAAAATTTGGTTTAGTAATAAGTTAGTGCAAAAAATAATTCTAACCTGTGATAATGCCCAAACAACGCATGAGAGTTTTTAATACTTTGGCAGTGTTTACATTAATCCATTCACATTGGAGGGCTGTGGACTGTGGGAGCCTGGGAGCTGTGTACAATTTGCACATATGCTATGAATGTAAGAACAGTCTCATACAGCTCTAAAAATGTGGTACAATCCACTGCTGGCTGTTAGTAACTATTTTGACTTATGATTTTCAAAAAACTTTTGTCTCTAATGTAATGTGTTATATTTGCTTCCCTCCTTCCAATGTCTAGCTGCTGCATTATCCTGAAAGCTTTTCCAGTAAGAATGGGAAAATCTGTACAAAACATGAGCATTAAACATGAGTTTATTATTAACTCACACGATCTTCGACTTTTAAAACATTTCTGAGAAATAATACATACCAAATTTCGTCCATCAGGATCATGGCAGTAGGCAACCATCATATGCCCAAGGTTGTGCATGTCACCATAGAAATTCTTGTTAACTGACAGGGAGCTTGATTGCACCATGTTACCTAACATATCAATACCTTTTTCCTCTGTTAAAGGTACATATTCTCCTTTGTCCTGCAGGAAAAAAAGCACTGATGACCACAGAAAAATTAAATTTAAAATATGTGAAAATTAATATAATTTGAAATGAAATTATTCAATATTCTCAGCTCTCAATACCTCTTATCTCCTAAAATTACTATGTTGACAGAAAAGTGATCTGCATGTAAACTAAAACTGACATCTTCATTTTGTCGCAAGGAGAATTCCAACCAGAATTCAGTGTAAAACATTTGAAACATATCTTGGTGACACTGGGAATGAATATTGTAATGGAAAGCAATCCATCCAAAGGGTTTTTAATTCAACACTTTCTTTTATACTTGTCCACATATATAAGCAAGTATGCGTAACAGATGTTGTTTCTTAGTTTTTAGTGAAGTTTGGCTGTTACTGTGTGTTTGGTTCTTATTTCAAAATTTGTAGCAGTGAATAGCAAGCTATAGGCCATAGTGCCATAGAACTGGAGGATTCCAACACTACCACCTGTCTGGTAGAAAAGAAAACAAAATAGCCATCACAGTGAAATAATAGTTGGGCATCTTGTTGGCACATACTTTCACTCACTCTTGGTTAATATGTAAATGTGTAATAGTAGGACGCAGGTAAAAACAGTATGAGCTCCCAGTAATTATAGTTCTACTGTAATGTTTTGATTAATTATAATAAATGGTATATATATCCACATAAACATCAAATAGAAAAAAAATATTTTAAACAGATATCCTAGAAAAATAAAACTCTAATGAAAGTTGCTTAATGGGAAATGAATCTTCAGTGAGGTCCATGGTTTTACCCATACGAAAATCACTCAAGGAGAGATGTATATGGTTGATTGAGAAACCCAGTACTTATTATTCTTAACTAAAACATTAAGGTGGGCTCTTGCATCATCATCTGCTGATGTAAAGACAACTCTGCACTGAAGAAAAACAATGTCATCATCATCATCATAAGCCATTTGATGTTGACTGCTGAATAAAGGTCTTCTCCAAACTTTCCCATGTATTATAGTCTGCAGTTGTGTTGTTTCACAGGTGTTATGTAAAAAATGTTTGGCCTTTGGCATGACTACCACATTACCACCCAGTTATCAGTCAGGATGAATGGGCACAGGCACAGGATGTATACCAGCACATCCTGTTGCAGAGTATACTATACAATATGACAGTCCTGATCTTGATGCCTGCTTCACCACACACGCCATCTGGATTCTTCCCCCAGACACCAGTTTCCCAGAACTCTGCAGGTGCGAACTAGACATAACATGTCCTTGGTTCTCGCCACCCACCTGGCCTTAATTAACGTTAATTCCTTCCATCTCAGCATTTATTCACAGTAACTACTCCTTTCTTCACGCCATTTCAGTTTCCTACATCTTTCATTTTCTGACTTATCTATTTTTCACGTTTCTCCATC
Organism: Schistocerca gregaria; assembly: GCF_023897955.1. Classification (NCBI taxonomy): domain Eukaryota; kingdom Metazoa; phylum Arthropoda; class Insecta; order Orthoptera; family Acrididae; genus Schistocerca; species Schistocerca gregaria. The sequence continues at coordinate 624,806,618 of NC_064921.1, read as the reverse complement.
CCACTTCTGTTACATAAAATGCACTTCGCTTTACACTCTTATTAACTAATGCAGGATGTTTTAGTAGTAATCTCTGTCTTGCATATTGCCCTGTCTTCCTCCTTTAAGCTCACAGGTTTTCAAATATCATTCAGTCCAGTCCCCAACAATCAGTCTTTCCTTCTCATCCCATCTGGGGACAAGTTGCTACTCACCATATAATGGTGATGCCGAGTTGCAGATAGACACAACAAACAGACTGTCACAAATATAGCTTTCGGCCAGTAAGGCCATCTCAAAATTAGACAACAAACAAATACATACTCGCTCGTGCAAACACAGCTCACACACCCATGACTGCATTCTCAGGCAACTGTGGCCTCAGTTTTGTGTTGTTTTGACACAATTTGTGTTAGCATATGAGAATCTCTGTCATTTAGTTTTGATTTGCACCCACTATTACGTTTACACACTGATGTCTTTCAATGTTTCATGCAGGCTTTCATGACTATTGAAACAGTTGCTCTTGAAACATTCAATAAGTTGGCTGTCTTGGTGACTGATGATCCAGCTAATGAGGCCCCGACAATCTGCTGCCCTCTTTAGAACTCTGTTAGGTCTTTCATTGCATGTTGACCTCAGCCTCTGAATGCCAATATGAAGTGTGCACTACTCACACACAATCTGCACTGATGCCTAGTCTGTACTGAATGCGCACAGTCCAGTGTGATAGACGGAGAGAGAGAGAGAGAGAGAAAGAGAGAGAGAGAGAGAGAGAGAGAGAGAGAGAGAGAGAGAGGGAGAGAGAGAGAGAGAGAGAGAGAGAGAGAGAGATGTGGACTTTTAATGTGAAAACCATCTCTATACTGAGAGTTGCTCAGTTAAAAATGAAGATACACAGGTTGTGAATTACTAGAAGAGAGATAAATACACAAATGAATCAAGCAACAAACCGGAGTAGAAGATCCAATTACAACCATAGTGAACATGAGATGATCCTCTCAGTATAGAGAAGGTATTCACGTTAAAAGTCCATCTCTCAATGCTTTAAGTCAAAACTGGTAATACAAAAACAGAGTGTGCACATTTGTTCATACTGATCCAAAGATAAAGTTTGAAAACTTCATGTAAGCAACTGCTAGCTCTGCTACCATTGGAATGTGGTGTGTAGTGTTACGTTTTACTTCACTGCATTCTGCTATGTTCACTGTCATACTGGGAGTATCATCATCTCTGAGATGATGTACATGCTCTTGAGCCATAGCAACTGCAGCGGCATTGTCGAAAACATAGGCACGCAGGGCCTCATTCTCAGTAAGAATGCACACTTTTGTAACTTTTGAAATTAGATCACAAATAATTGACAGCAAGGTAAGGAGCTCCTTTTAAGAGTGGTGTTTTGGCCTCTACTGCTGAACATGCTGAAGTTATTTCATGTGATGGGTGTGGTTGCTGCCAAATAGTAAGTGTCTAGCACAGTTGTAATTGACCACATACAATTTCATTGTTCATGTTAAGTGTAGCCTCCTGAGTGGACACAGTTATGTAGCAACAGAGGAGAAAATCTAAGCCAAGTATGGACTCAGTGATGTCAGAGATCAGGAATGTCCATCAAAACTTCTGTGAGAATCCTAAATTCATGACTGCATCTCAGTCACCAAAAGTAGGAATTCTTGACTTTCTTGTTGCTATAAAACATGATTCTATGGATGAATGGTTTCTTGATGATGCTGCATGGAGGCCACTGACTTCGGAGCCTGTATTAATTAAATAAACTAGCTTCTTACACACGCCTTTGAATTAAAGCTGATGTGACATATAAACACAGAGACAAATAGAAGGCTTGTCAGCAGCATTTCCAATAGATTTATTGTCTATACGGGGAAGTACAGTAGCATCACATAGCAGAGTATGAGTAATTCACCCACCTCTAGTGGGGGCAGAATTCTTTGTAATAGTTGGTAGGCACTGCACAGTGAAACAATCAGGTGTGCCTAATTTTGATCACTGTCCTCATTTGGGAAATCACATGGCTGTATGCATCTGTATGTTAGTTTCCCAAAGAGAGAATGATACCAACACAGTTTTGGATTCTGGTTCACATTACCATGTGCACTGTACCATCTGGTAGGATGAGTGCTCCTAGAAGTGACTGGAGCTCCTCAGGCTTTCGGCTGACGAGCATCATCGTTATAATGTGATACACTCACTAGTTCTACAAGCAGGAGCTAATGCTCCTTAGCAATGGTGGCCACAACCCTACCCACAAAGCTATGTTGTCCAGTTTCTTGGGGCCCATTTACATCATCAAATAATAGAACATGATAAAGATGATTTGCAATAGGTTATTGTGAGTTGAATGGTGAGGAAGGATTGGAAATCATTGCACTTTTCACCAATAAAGATAATTGGCTCATCCAAATCAGTTTGCATGAGGCATCAGAAACCTTGGTCAGAGAAACCTGTGATTTCAGGTGATGCCAAAAAAATGGAAAGCACCTAATCACCAATAGTTTCACCTTGAAGACTTGTTGAATGTGGATGTCCATCAGTTTGCACACTCAGTGATTCATACTGTTCTTGATATGTGTATATTTACCCACAGAAGCTGTGTTGTGCACAACATTTGATAATAACAACAAAGTTTGCAAATCCAGTTCCCCAATAGTGAGGACAAATTGCATTATTACCTGAGGTGCGTAGGCCTCAAAGGAAAGTTCAAGAAGCCAGAACAAAAGAACAGGCTGTTGTGAAATTTGACAATTTACTGCATGGCACAGAACACATGCTGCAGTTTGCTGGCAAACTGTGTGAGAGCTGCATAAGATTCAAAGTAACTAGCAGTTGCCTGGAAGTTAACACCAATAGCAGAATAGTCCAAAGATCTTCTAAAAAACATGATAAATCACTTGAAGATGTTATGTCCACATTAGTAGGCAAAGTGATGTCACTCTCAATTAGTTTATTGTCTTTCATTGTTGGGGTCACCAATTATGAGAACTGTAATTTGCAGCTGAATACAGACTGTGTAAATATTGTAAACTTTATTATTTTAATCAAACTTGAAAATCAAGGAACAAAATATGCTGGAGAGAACTAGGGAGGACTTACAGAAACAATGAGTAACACATAAACAAAAATCCTGTTAGATTATCTGTCACATAGGCATAAAGAGAGTCGATACTTTCATTTACTTGTTAGATTGCTTGTGTCACCAAAATAGGAAGCATGTGAGAAAAGTAATGAGGCTCATTTTTTTTTTTATCTACCGAAGTTTTTTTTTTTTTTTTTGCAAACAATATTTTCCCTTTGAAAGTCGTTCCTTCAGCAGCTATACACCAGTGGATTTGCTCCTGGTCTTGGTAGCAGTGCTGAAAGGCTTCAACTGGTAGGGCCTTTAATATGTTGGTCACATTCTTCTGAATGTTCTGCAGAGTCTGAAAATGACATTCTTTTTAGACATCTTTCAATGTTGGGAAAAGAAAAACGTCACATGGCCCAGATCAGATGAATGGGGGGGGGGGGGGGGGGGGCTGTGGAACAACAGGAATGCCTTTTGAGGTCAAAAATTCTGTGATGAAAGTGGCCGCATGATATAGTGTGTTGTCACGATGCGACATCCACTTGCCTGCAATGTCCCATCTCACTTGATTCACTCTTTTCTTGAGCCTTTCAAGGATATCTTTGTGAAACACTTGGTTCACAGTTTGTCATGGGGACCACATTCTTTGAGCACAACATCACTACTGTCAGCATTGTTTTTATCTTTGATTTGCTCGTTCGAGCTTTTTACAGTTGAGGAGAATTCTCAGTGTATCACTCCTTTCTTTGCCATTTTGTCTCCAGATTATACTAAAAAATTCAGGATTCATTACCTATCATCATGTGACTGAGCCACTTGTGGCCACTGACAATTCTCTAAAGAAGGCCAATGCACACATTTCTTCAATTGTCCTTCTGCTCTGTTGTGAGGTTTTCCAGCATCATTTTGGCACAAACCTTTTGCTTGTTCAAATCTTCAGAAAAAATTTAATGTATGGTTAAAATGTTTAAGCTTAACAGATCATCCATCATCCTCATTGTTAAAACTCAGTGTGGTCTCACAACAGGACACATACATTTGACAGTTTTGAAGCTGAAGGTCATCCTCAGTGAGGTTCATCTCCAACATGTTCTTTGCCTTCCAAAAATGATTTATGCCAGTGGAAAACTTGAACTCTTGATACAGAGTGTTTCCCATAGGTCTGTTTCAACTTTTTTAAGGTCAAATTCATAGATTTTCCAAGTTTGACACAAAACTTGATTGCATAACTTTGCTCTATATTCTGTTTTTCCATTTTCATAACACACAACAAAACTTAATTTCACTCATGGTGCTCACAAAAATCACATGACGGCTGTTTGGAGCTGAAACTCATGTTCAGCATCTGGAAGAAATGAACTCAATGATCTACACAAGTACAACAACACAGCAAAATAATAATAATAACTTTATTCAACATTGGTTGGTGGACTGCACATGTACAAAGAAACAGTAATGATTAAAGTTATTTGTACAATACACAAGACACATTCTTCTGAATACGTCATTAATTTACAACAAAATTACAATAAGATGTTTACTGATTTCTATTCACATAATTTCACAAAGCATTTGTTGTTCTTCATATAAGTATGGTACTCTTATAATGTGTAGAAAGGGTGTTTTACTAAAACTTTCTGAAGCTGATGTTTCAGTTTAATTGTAGGAAGAGCCATGACTGCACTAGGCAGTGCATTAGCTAATTTTATACCTGCGTACTGCGGCCCATTTTCGTAAAATGCTGTTCTGTGGCTGCCAATGTAAAATCTTTCTTTATTTCTAGTATTTTACTGGTGGAAATCTGAATAAGTGTTTGGGTGCAGTCTTTTCACAAGCAATATGGCCTTTAGAATGTATATGTTTATAACAGTTGACACCTCTGTTTTTGGAAACAAGTTGCAACAAGATTCCCTATATTTTGCTCCACGTATTATTCTCACACCACTTTTTTGAAGAATGAGTAACTTATCTAGATTAGCTATGGTTGTTGCCCCCCAAATTTCAATACCATAGTTCAAGTGAGAGGAGAAAAGAGCATGGTATGCAGTCTTTAGGACTACGGTGTCTCTACAGAACTTGCTAATAGTACTGATTGCAAATATATTTTTTGACAACTTAGTTGCTAGGGAGTTAATATGTGTGTCCCATTTCAAGTTGCACTAGACTCTTTCTTTACCAATTTGTTGCCCATGTATAATTTAATTTCATTATTCAAACTACTTTTGTTAAACTCCATCAAACATGTTTTACTGGTGCTTACATTTAAGTGGCTTTCATTAAAAAACTGAACAATTTGTTTTGTCACATTATTACACTTGGCCTCTAGTTCATTACATGTTACCTTTTTACATACAATGGATGTGTCATCGGCATACAGAACAATTTTGGAATTAATAGTGCAGTATTTAATCTCATTTACAGAGATCAAGAACAGAAGGGGGCCCAACACCGAGCCCTGGGGCAGGCCATATTTTATGCAAGTGATCTCTGATTTGTATACACCACTTTCCATTTTAAGTAGAACAAACTGTTTTCTATTGCTCATATAACGCTTTATTAGTCATAATCAGTGCCTCTAATGCCCATGTTCCGTAGCTTGTCTAATAGGATGTCAACGTTCACACAATCAAAGTCTTTTTCCAGGTCTAGGTATACACCTGCCACACGTTCCTTGCTTTCAATACCCCCTAACACCTCTTCAATTAGTTGAGCAGCTGCAGTGCTACTTGATTTACCTTTTAGAAATCCATTTTGATTTTAGAACACCAGGTTGTGTATTTGGGAAAAGACAGGAAGGACTGAGACTGATCTGTAGTTTTCAATTTTGTTGTTGTCACCTTTCTTAAAAATGGGTGTTACCACTTGCTATTTTTAGTCTGTCTGGAAAGGTGCCTGATTCTATTATATTGTTGACTGCTGCAGACAGAGGTACAGAGACATTTTGGCTACAGGCTTTTAAAACATTAGTATTTAGGCCATCATGCCCAGCTGAATTAGAGGGTTTTAGAGAGGGTTTGTGCTCCCTGCCGCCGTTGGATAAGCAGCTGCAGCAGCAAGTCGTATAACCCTAGCTTACTTATTTGTTAGATAGTTTAATTAACTTCTTTGCGTGTTTTTGGGTACTTGCATTGTTTAATTCATATATTTCGGGCGTATTATAGTATTTGACAGTTGTAGCATCGCGCTTTAGGGTTTACTTCGTAGATTCTTATTTAAATTGCGTGTGAGTTTCGTATAGGAGGTGCAATTTCGAGTTGTAGTTACTGTAATCGTAAATTCAGCAGATTGTAGCGCAGTCGTTAGGCGTTTGTACAGGTTAGTTGATACATTCTTTGCGTGTTCCTGTTGCGTTATCTAGGCACGGACTCGTGTTTCGGTAACTGTTGTTAAACATCGATTAGAATGGACAGGGACTGCGATTGCTGTGTTCGGATGAGGGCTGACTTGGCATCCCTTCGCTCACAGCTGCAATCGGCACTGACTTCGGTCGCGTACCTTGAGGCTGTTGCCAATGGGCACCACTGTGGGGAGCAGGACTCGGGTATCACGGGGATGTCAACCTCGTCCCGTCTGTCCCCAGATCGGTCTGCCGCTGTGGTTGCCCCGGTTGCTGCCCATAGTGGGGCTGAGCCCTCGCCTGTGGTTGATTGGGAGGTCGTTCCAAGGCGTGGCAGGCAGCGAAAGGCATCCCCGGAGGCTGATCAGAAAGCCTCCCCGGTGCGTCTGACAAACAGGTTTCAGGCACTGTCTCTGGTTGAGCCAGATGCAGATGCCTGCCCTGTTTCAGAGGATCATTCTCAGCCTTCAAGGTCCGGGCAATCGCAGAGGGTGGGCTTACTGGTAGTTGGGAGCTCCAATGTTAGGCGCGTAATGGGGCCCCTTAGGGATACGGCGGCTAAGGAGGGGAAGAAATCCAGTGTGCACTCCGTGTGCATTCCGGGAGGAGTCATTCCTGATGTGGAAAGGGTCCTTCCGGATGCCATGAAGAGCACAGGGTGCAGCCAGCTGCAGTTGGTGGCACATGTCAGCACTAATGACGTGTGTCGCTTTGGATCTGAGGAAATTCTCTCTGGATTCCAGCGGCTATCTGATTTGGTGAAGGCTGCCGGTCTTGCTTACGAGATGAAGGCAGAGCTCACCATCTGCAGCATCGTTGACAGAACCGACTGCGGACCTTTGGTGCAGAGCCGGGTGGAGGGTCTGAATCAGAGGCTCAGACGGTTTTGCGACCGTATTGGCTGCAGATTCCTTGACTTGCGCCATAGGGTGGTAGGGTTTCGGGTTCCGCTGAATACGTCAGGAGTTCACTACACTCAGCTGGCGGCTACATGGGTAGCGGAGGTTGTGTGGCGTGGACTGGGCGGTTTTTTTAGGTTAGAAGGCCTCGGGAAAGTGCGGGATGGGCTGCAATGTCAAAGGGTGCTTGGCAATTACAGGACGTGCTTGGATCAAGGAACAGTCGGAATTATAGTTGTAAATTGTTGTAGTTGCGCTGGAAAAGTCCCTGAGCTTCAAACGCTAATAGAAAGCACAGAAGCTGATATCGTTATAGGTACAGAAAGCTGGCTAAAGCCTGAAATAAGTTCTGCAGAAATTTTTACGAAGTCTCAGACGGTGTTCAGGAAAGATAGATTAGGCAGAATTGGTGGTGGAGTGTTTGTGTCTGTTAGTAGTGGTTTATCTTGTAGTGAAGTCGAAGTAGATACTCCGTGCGAATTGGTGTGGGTGGGGGTTATACTTAACAGCCAAATTAAGTTAATAATTGGCTCCTTCTACCGACCCCCAGACTCCGATGATACAGTTGCGGAACAGTTCAGAGAAAGTTTGAGTCTCGTAACAAATAAATACCCCACTCATACGGTTATAGTTGGTGGGGACTTCAACCTACCCTCGGTATGTTGGCAAAAATACTTGTTCAAAACCGGTGGTAGGCAGAAAACGTCTTCCGAGATTGTCCTAAATGCATTCTCCGAAAATTATTTCGAGCAGTTAGTCCACAAACCCACGCGAATTGTAAATGGTTGCGAAAACACACTTGACCTCTTGGCCACAAACAATCCAGAGCTGATACAGAGCATCATGACTGATACAGGGATTAGTGATCACAAGGTCATTGTAGCTAGGCTCAATACCATTTCTTCCAAACCCATCAGAAACAAACACAAAATAATTTTATTTAAAAAAGCGGATAAAGTGCCACTAGAAGCCTTCCTAAAAGACAATTTCCATTCCTTCCGAACTGACTATGCGAATGTAGACGAGATGTGGCTCAAATTCAAAGATATAGTAGCAACAGCAATTGAGAGATTCATACCTCATAAATTGGTAAGAGATGGAACGGATCCCCCGTGGTACACAAAAAAGGTCCGAACGCTGTTGCAGAGGCAACGCGAAAAGCATGCGAAGTTCAGAAGAACGCGAAATCCCGAAGATGGGCTAAAATTTACAGACGTGTGAAATTTGGCACGTACTTCGATGCGAGATGCCTTTAATAGGTTCCACAACGAAACATTGTCTCGAAATTTGGTAGAAAATCCGAAGAAATTCTGGTCGTATGTAAAGTACACAAGTGGCAAGACGCAGTCAATACCTTCGCTGCGCAGTGCCGATTGTACTGTTATCGACGACTGTGCTGCTAAAGCGGAGTTATTGAACGCAGTTTTCCGAAATTCCTTCACCAGGGAAGACGAATGGAATATTCCAGAATTTGAAACACGAACATCTGCTAGCATGAGTTTCTTAGAAGTAGATACCTTAGGGGTTGCGAAGCAACTCAAATCGCTTGATACGGGCAAGTCTTCAGTTCCAGATTGTATACCGATTAGGTTCCTTTCAGATTACGCTGATACTATAGCTCCCTACTTAGCACTCATATACAACCGCTCGCTCACCGATAGATCTGTACCTACAGATTGGAAAATTGCGCAAGTTGCACCAGTGTTCAAGAAGGGTAGTAGGAGTAATCCATTTAACTACAGACCTATATCATTGACGTCGGTTTGCAGTAGGGTTTTGGAGCATATACTGTATTCAAACATTATGAACCACCTCGAAGGGAATGATCTATTGACACGTAATCAGCATGGCTTCAGAAATCATCGCTCTTGTGCAACGCAGCTAGCTCTTTATTCGCACGAAGTGATGGCCGCTATCGACAGGGGATCTCAAGTTGATTCCGTATTTCTAGATTTCCGGAAAGCTTTTGACACCGTTCCTCACAAGTGACTTCTAATCAAGGTGCGGAGCTATGGGGTATCGTCTCAGTTGCGCGACTGGATTCGTGATTTTCTGTCAGGAAGGTCGCAGTTCGTAGTAATAGACGGCAAATCATCGAGTAAAACTGAAGTGATATCAGGTGTTCCCCAGGGAAGCGTCCTGGGACCTCTACTGTTCCTGATCTATATAAATGACCTGGGTGACAATCTGAGCAGTTCTCTTAGACTGTTCGCAGATGATGTTGTAATTTACCATCTAGTAAGGTCATCCAAAGACCAGTATCAGCTGCAAAGCGATTTAGAAAAGATTGCTGTATGGTGTGTCAGGTGGCAGTTGACGCTAAATAACGAAAAGTGTGAGATGATCCACATGAGTTCCAAAAGAAATCCGTTGAAATTCGATTACTCGATAAATAGTACAATTCTCAAGGCTGTCAATTCAACTAAGTACCTGGGTGTTAAAATTACGAACAACTTCAGTTGGAAGGACCACATAGATAATATTGTCGGGAAGGCGAGCCAAAGGTTGCGTTTCATTGGCAGGACACTTAGCAGATGCAACAAGTCCACTAAAGAGACAGCTTACACTACACTCGTTCGTCCTCTGTTAGAATATTGCTGCGCAGTGTGGGATCCTTACCAGGTGGGATTGACGGAGGACATCGAAAGGGTGTAAAAAAGGGCAGCTCGTTTTGTATTATCGCGTTATAGGGGAGAGAGTGTGGCAGATATGATACACGAGTTGGGATGGAAGTCATTACAGCATAGACGTTTTTCGTCGCGGCGAGACCTTTTTACGAAATTTCAGTCACCAACTTTCTCTTCCGAATGCGAAAATATTTTGTTGAGCCCAACCTACATAGGTAGGAATGATCATCAAAATAAAATAAGAGAGATCAGAGCTCGAACAGAAAGGTTTAGGTGTTCGTTTTTCCCGCTCGCTGTTCGGGAGTGGAATAGTAGAGAGATAGTATGATTGTGGTTCGATGAACCCTCTGCCAAGCACTTAAATGTGAATTGCAGAGTAGTCATGTAGATGTAGATGATGCCCATTATTTCCGCAGAGTTTGTGGGGGCTAGATATATACTATGGTCACATGTATTACCTTTAAAACTGTAGTGCATGTTTTTATGTTCGTCATTTATGGCTTCCCCTATGGAAGAAAAATATTCATTAATAATATTGGCAATTTCTAGTTGATCTTTTATGAGCATGCCATTGTGGTTAATAGTAAAGTCCATACAGGATTTGTCATTGCAGGTTATAAAACTGTTTATGACTGCCCAGACACCAGCAGTTATGTTGTGTGAGTTTTGAAGCTTATTTGCAACATAGTTGCTCCTGGTCTGTGTGAGTAAGTCCTTATAGTGTGCTTGATATATTTTGAAGGCTTCCTTTAGCTCAGGAATCTCTCTATTATTCAGCATTGCACTGTGGAGCAGTTTTAATTTTTCCCTCACTTCAGTGACATTACTATTTACCCAAATATTTTTGTTCATATTTTTTGTTTGTTTCATTTTTGTGATTACAACTGGTCATGTGATATCAAAGCAGTAATAGAAGTCAGCAGCAAAGCTATCATATGAAAAGCTATTATTTTAAAACCATTTTATTTGTATTAGCATGCAGTTTAGTCTATTTATGTTGTCATTATGCATTATTCTTTTAGTTACAAACTGTTGCTTTGTGGTGACAGTGGGGGCCTCATGGAGCTCCAATTTAAGCTGTACTGCATGGTGATCTGAGATGGATAGTTTTAAAACCGATGCACTGTGGGATAGGTGGGTCATTTTTGTTATTATTATGTTGTCAAGACATGTTTTACTATTGCCAATTTCTCTAGTGGGTTCCCGAATGAGTGGGGTCAGGTTAAATTCATCACACAGATGATGTAACTTTTTTGGTGATGACATCATTTGTTAATAAATCTATATTTATATCCGCTGTAACTATAATATTTACATGACCATTTGGCCCAGGAAATGTTGTGTCTATATATACAAGCAAGTCAGAAAGATTTACAAAAAAGGTATCTGTATTTGCTGCACGTGGCCTGTAAACACCGATAACTGTTATGTTATCTCTACCCCATTTTAGGTTTATTGCAGCAAACTCTGAGACTCCTTCCAAGCAGAAGGCACTCACATCAATAACATTAAAATTACTTTCATTTACAGTGAAAATTGCTACACCTCCCCCAGTCTTGTCTTTTTCTACTGAAGGCTGTGCAGAATTTCATACACAGTGGTTGACTAATGCTAATCAGAGCTTCATTGTACCAATGTTCAGTTACAACTAATATATCGGGTTTGTCAATCCATGAAATTACATCTAGATCATTATGCTTATTTCTAAGACTACCAAGATTCTGTTGGATGATTTTAAGGCATTGTTAAATCACTCATAGCATTGTCAGTCACATTACTTTTCTCAAACATCTCATATTATTCCTCCTGGAATTTTATATCTGTGCATATACATGATGTGAAAAGATTATGATTCATTTATAAAATTTGGTTATGAGGTGTGAGTCACATAAAAAGAACTCGAGTGACTAAATAGGTACCATGTGATAATAAAAAGATAATTCAGTCATCATCATCATCTTGGACAGTTTCCAGCCTCTGGCTGGGTCTGTATGGAACATAGGCCTCACCATCATCTTCTGTCCTGCCACCATCTCTCTGTCTTCACCATGGTCCAGTCTTCTCCTTTCTTCTGGAAGCATTCCTCTACTCCTTTCAGCCATCTGCCTCTCTGTCTTCCTCTTGGTATCTTTCCTTCCAGTTTCATCTTGTGTATCCTCCTAGGTATCCTCTTCTCCTCCATTCTCTTAACATGCCCATACCATCTCAGCCTTGATTTCTCTATCTCCTCCTGTAACAGTTCCACCTTCATTAACTCTCTGATCCTCTCATTTCCTAACCTGTCTATTTTTGTCACTACAATACTGTTTCTCAAGAATTTCATCTCACTAGCTTGTACTTTGCTTTTCCCTCTTCCTTTCATAAACCAGGTTTCACACGCATATGTCAGGATTGGGACATAGTATGACTGGTATATAACCTTTTTACTGATTTTTGGGTACATCCTTGCTCCATATCAGGCTTCTGACACTCTTCCGAAATGCTTCTGCTTTTCTCCCTCGCTCGTATATTTCTCTGTCGTTTTTTTTTTTTTTTTTTCATCTTCCTGTATCAGGATTCCTATTTACTTGAAACTCTCCACTCTCCTCAATTGTTCCCCACCAATTGCTATTCCCATTGTTCCTCTCTCCTTCTTTCTTATTGTGATAATCATCTCACTCTTACTTATACTAAATTTCATCCTGTATTCTTGTACTTTTCATTTCCATACATCCAACCGCTCTTGTACTTCCTCCTCCTTATTCCCCAAAATCATCAGATCATCTGCAAACACCATAGCTTTCATCTTCCTTTCACCAATTACTTGTGCTACTGTACTCATTATATCATCCATCACTACAATGAAGAGTAAAGGTGAAAGTGCGCTTCCCGGCCTCAAGCCATTCCTTTGTTCAATCCAAGCTGATCTCTCTCCTCCCACTTTCACACAGCTCACACTTCCATGATACATTTCCCTTATCCCCTAAGTAATCTGTTTTGCTACTCCTATGTTCTCCAGAGCTTTCCACACTTTGCTTCTGTGTAAACTATCATATGCTTTTTCAGTGTCCAGGAAGGTCATTAGTAGATTTATTCCACATTGATAGTTCTGTTCCTGCAGTTGTCTTACAGCAAAAATAAAGATGCACTGTGGACCTTCCTGTTATGAAGCCATGCTGCTCTTCCCTCATTCTTCCTTCTAATTTTGCTTGAATTAATGCTTCCAAAATTTTCTCAAAAATCTTCGCACAATGACTCATCAGGGTTATTCCCCAATAGTTCTTGCACTCTTTTCTATTTCCTTTCTTAAAGATCGGGATAATTATTCCCTTCTTCCAGTCTTCTGGGATCATCTTCTGTCTCCACAAAATTTTCATTACTTGATATAGCCTTTGTATCCCCACCTCTCCTGCTGCTCTCACCATCTCTACACTTAGCTCATCCAGACCTGGTGACTTCCTCCCTTCATCTTGCCCAATGCCTTTTCCACTTCTTCCCATGTACTGTCTTTTTCTATTTGCTGTTCCTCCTCTTTTTTCTCCTTGGCTTGCTCTTCCTCATCTAGGTCTCCATTCAGGTTCAGGAGTTCTTCAAAATACTCCTTCCATGTATTCTTGAGTTCCTCCTTATTCTCTACATCTTTTCCACTTTTGTTCACTATTCGAGCATAATCCCTTCTCTTGTCTCTACTGTTCTCTTAAGGAACCATACCCTAAATGCTCTATTCTTCTTCTGTACTATATCCTTTGTTTTATAATTACACAAGGCTGTTTCTTTCAATCTCTTTTTGTTGCTTGTACTCCCACATACTGCTTTTGCCGCACTTACTGATGTTCCCTTGAATCTACCCCATTCCTCTTCTACCATTTTTGGTTCTTCTTTCCTCCACTGATTTCCTTTGCTACTTGTACGTACTATAGCCTGCTTTCTTTCTCCTTCAACTTTCATGCCCTTATATGTCTTTCCTTGTTTTCTGTCCCTTTATTATCTTTAGTCCCTCTCAGGTTCATTACCAGCAAACGGTGGTTGCTATCCAAAGCCTCTGATCATATTGTCTTAATGTCAGCGATGTTCTTATTCATCTCACTATTGTACAGGAAGTAGTCAACTATCAACTTTCTCCTTAAGTATTGAACCAGGAGTTCCCAACCATCAAGCCGTTCTTTTGACAGAACTCCGATAGTCTTCCACCTTCGTCAATTCCAGCAGCAACAACCCTCTGGTCTAAGCACACTTTTGCAGCCTTGTCTTTCTCTTCCTATGTGTGCATTGAAATCCCCCATTACTATCATATTCTTCCTTCCCATCTGCTTCTGCATGTCCTCGTCAAACTCTTGCTTCTCCTCAGAAGTGCAACCCACCTGTGGCGCATACATTTGTATTACCTCTATGGTCATCTCCTTGAGTGATATTATGGTCTTCATCATCCTATCACTTACTCTCTTCACTTCCTCTTGTAATCCACCTCTTACCACTATTCTGACTCAAATTCTCCTTCCCTCCACATTTCCACTCCAGTACGATCGGTAACCTTTCCTCTGTTCTCTCCTTCCTTCTCCTTTCCATCTTGTTTCAGTTAACCCCAATAGGTCTAACTTCTTTCTTTCCATCATATCTACCATCTCCTCCACCTTTACAGTCAATGTTTGTATATTTAATGTTCCAAGTCTTAGTCCTTGTTTATAGCCAGTTTGTCGTCGATTAAATCTGTCCTTTCTGAGGCCAGTTCTATTTTTGAAAGCGGAAATCATAATCCACTACTGGCTTGCTGGGCCTATCGTAACTTCACCAGAGTCCTGTTAGCCATCACTTTTCAGGGTTCCTGTAGGATGTTCACAGCTACCATAGCAGTCCCGGGACATACGCAGTCCCCACTGTACCTCGCTCCTGCAGGCAATCCCTACTTCATGCCATTGCCCGTCTCTCACGATTTGGACGAGGCACTGGACTTGTGGGAGATAATTCAATAACTTACAAAAAGTTCATCTAACAGCCAGTGTAATCAAACATGAGTAAATGGAGAGAAAAATAGGGTTGTAAATACAGTACCTCCCTTAAGTAAGGCAGAAGATTGGGTGAACACACGAGTTAATGATTCAATGCTTATGTGGAATAACATACGTAAAACTGCTATTTAATAAAAATCAGGAATACTTAAGTGACTAGGAACCTTTGCTGGCAAAATAAGAGTGTAAAAAAAGATCTATTTGAAACAGAAAGAAAGAACTGTAAATCTAAAAAAGTTGTCTACGACTATTTTGCCAAATGACTTTACAAATAACACCAGTGGACTGAGTCCCATTCTGAGCTTGGAACAGGTGTAACTTACCAATTCACATTTTTAGATATTCTGAGAAGGAATATCTTGTACTATTTTTAATAAATCTTTGATACACAGCATGAGGCAAGGGCTTATCACAAAATAATGAGATCTGACAACTATCATCTGAAAGAGAAAGCTGGCCTGCAAGGAGTGTTAAAAAAAATTCACATTTCATAATAATGACGGTTTAGATAGAATGCAGTCAAGTGATAGTGTGAGGTGTAGAAAGCTTTGCTAAGATTAAAGGTGTCTTATTTGCCAGTAGAATTGATGAAAATAGCACAAAAATTGGCTTGAGTAACTACTTTCATAAGAAAACAGGAAGTTTTCAGTTGGATGTTTCTGTTTAATATTAACCATTACAAATTTTCATGTCACTATTATTATTATACATTGTTTTTCCCATAACCACAATAATTAATTATGGTCCCTGTATCAAGTTCCATATATCTTCTTTTCTTCTAAGTTTTTTCATGATCTTGATCACGCTAAGCATCACAGCTGACATTAATGTTAATGATCAATTTGGAAACCACTTCAGTTGAGGTGGATTTCATTAGTCATTAACATAATTTTCTTCGCCTTGAAAGTGGCTCCTTGATATTAGTTTCAGTGCAAATGCACAAACATTGTCCTCCTACAGGAACTAGGATGTGCAAGTAATGAGCTTCATGAATGAGGACTGCTGTATTGCATAATGTGATTAGTTGGAAACTTGAGCTGGATGGTAGCATGTCCATATGGCCAAAGTGGTTAACACAACCATTCTTAAGAAGTGATAGATCTGGATTTGAGCCTGGTTCAGCAAAAAACTTCAACTTTCACCATTGTATTATGCAAATGCCCTGTGTGGATAACCATCACAGTTTCCCACCAATCCTTTTCCTTTCCTTCCCCTTCCTACATTTCATGCTTACATGTATGTACCAGCCGTGAAGGCCAACAGAATGGACACAACTCAGATATATACATTTAATTAATACAGATTAAAACTGTCTGCTTGACAAGAACACAGTTTTCATCCGTCACTGTGCCAGGTTGTTTCAAAACAGTGCACACACTGCTGCAAATTAAAGCTTCATTCTGAAAGTTCCAATACTGTTTGGGTTCCTGTTGATCATCTGTATGGTGAGTGATTACTTTTATTACTTCTATGAGTATTCAAATTTTATTTCCCAATTTTTTTCTTGACATACCTATCCATTATGTTTTATTGCACATTTTATCAGTTCATTCGATTTTAAAAGCCTTGCTTAAGGCTTCAAATACTACGGTTCCAAAAATGCTCTTATCAAGTGGTCCTGTCATTAAAATTTGACTGTTGTTCTGTAGTTGACATTACAGTCTAAATGTCAGAATGCTGAATTCATTTAAACAAACAAATAAGATTAACATTACAGAAATGAGTTTTACTGAAAATAAGCTACTGAAACACCGAAATACACCATACAGATCATTTTTAGGAATGGGGTTTTAGTTACATCTAGCTTAATCTGTAAAAAAGTTTTCTTTACATTCTGATCAGTGATATTTAACATACTTTTGAGATTTAATAATGTTACATCACAGCACACAGAACACAAGTGTATGAGAATATGGTAGAGCATAAACTTTGACTCACGTTTATCGCTGCTCCACGGTGAATGGCATCAAATATTCTACTTCTCCAGCGTTTCATGTCATCAATGTCAAATGAAAGCCGATCAGCTTCACGGTTGATATCCTGGAAACACATCACTCTGTTGCAGATTACAATCCAGGTTTTCGTTAGAGCAGTAATACCGTAACATTCAAAAGGGTTCCTCACATGTAACTTAGTAAATTTTTCCCGTGCAGGCCACACCCTACTTGCCAACACGTTGTCAAGCTTAGGAAAATATGCTTCCTTCAATGGTTCATCCCAGTTGTTCAACTTCTTTACACATCCAAGATTGTTGCTCAACCGTTCAAAGTTGTACCTGAAGAGGAGTTCACAAAAACTGTAAAGTAACTTAATTTCCAAACAAATGCATAGCATTTATCAGGTCAGTGCACACTTCTGACTGTCTCTTTTTTCTGTAATGTAAGGCACAAACAACAGTATATCCACAATAAACCAAGGTTTATTTTTCTTCTATATACACGGGAACATCAGTTGAAAAGGCAGGTACAAACACAGAAACAATCCAGGCTCTGATACAAGCAGTTGCCGACAGTAAGTAAGAACAAAATATGAGAATGATTGCTTTCTGCACTGTGCTTATAAAGACGAGGGCTCTGGTGGACAGCGTGGTGGATGCCATGCTGTGTGCACAAGTCCTGTGGCCCTCCGTAGGTGCCTCTCGAGTCTGGTCCATGCAGATGCCTTTGGCAGAATATTCAATGTGTAACATGCCAGTGGCCTGGTACTGCAGTGTGAATTACCAAATATTACATACAGGGTTATAGCATTTTTACACAATGGAAATTCCACACGCAAAATCAAACAACTGCTCATCTTCAGTTACTTGTTGTATGACACCTTAAACAATTTAATACTGCTGGAAGGATGTGGAGGGTCTTTCATTTGCAATTTTTAGGTATTTATTGGCACTTTTTAACAAAAGATGGGAATTAATTTTATGAATTATTTATTAATTAAAGAATTACATAGAAATAAACACCATTAAGCATACAAATGTTTCATTACTTAATTTTTACATAAAATATGTAATGTTAAGAGCTGTTAAAATTATTATTTTGTAGACTTTTACATAAAGTATAGTGTTTTTATGAAATTACAACGCTTTTGGCTTATTTTGTTGTTTTGATTGTTGAACAATAGCAGCATTTCTGCTGACCATATTCAGTATTGTGTAGAATACAGTCTGAGGCCATTTTTTGGAGTTCCAGCTTGCATCATCATTCGCTGACAGCTCATCTGCAATGCCAACTCCACATTTTGTAGAATTATAAAACACATTCATCTCTGTTTTCTTTTTATCTCCTATAGATTCATCAATTT
Source organism: Schistocerca gregaria (assembly GCF_023897955.1). NCBI lineage: Eukaryota > Metazoa > Arthropoda > Insecta > Orthoptera > Acrididae > Schistocerca > Schistocerca gregaria. The sequence continues at coordinate 624,788,409 of NC_064921.1, read as the reverse complement.
CAATTTTGTGGTGAAGATTAGACTTGAACGACACAACATTGTTTTTCTTTGGTATATGAGAAACAAGTGAAAACCAAACTTAGATGAGTAGATTTCTCTACCATGGGGTTTGCAAATTCAGAATGGATTTGCCACTTCTTCTTACGCATTGTTGTCACAGAAGTTATCTTCTGTTCTACCGGCAGAGATAACATTAGTTCATAGCTCATAAACCATCAAAAGTCACAGAAGTTATCTTCTGTTCTATCGGCAGAGGTAACATTAGTTCATAGCTCATAAACCATCAAAAGTCACAGAAGTTATCTTCTGTTCTATCGGCAGAGGTAACATTAGTTCATAGCTCATAAACCATCAAAAGTCACATTACGGCTTGTTTTTGAAATGGGTTGCACCAGCCGAGTCACCACATCAAATGATTTACTATTTTGTGAAAACAGTCCATCTGGGTGCAACTTGTTGTTGAGGTGGACTTTTGCACAACTTGGCCCCATCTTTACAAAAATAAAATGAACAGCATTGTAGGCAGTATTTTGTAGCTCATTTAGTGGTATAGTATTTCCTTTGTCACTGCCTTCACATGAATTGTGCTCAGTACCACTACTGTCACTGTGCTCACTTACATAATCTCCATTTTCACTGCCATCTGTCATAAAGTTGTTTTCAGTGTCTGGTAATTTCACCTACCAACAACATATATGCTCAGACTCCCTTTCTTCATTTTTCGTTTTGAATAAAAACACCAAAAAACACGAAACATTCATGAAAAAAGATGAATTGAAAAATGGCACAGAAATACTACATTGCAGTTGTTGAAGGGTCAAAAATACCCTCTTCCAGTTTGCACTTGTTTATCTCCTTTCACGGACAGCAGTTGGCAGAGAACATGCACGCATTAGGGACGGGAGTTCAATAACTAGCGCTACTGAGAACTTCAACAATGTGCAACTGTGCAACAAAGAACTACCAACAAAACAAAATGAGCAGGGTCAAATTGACCCCACCACATCCTCACTGGGTTAAAGCCACCACAACTTTTCCAGGTTAAGAAAAATTATAGAGGCATGGACAAACAAATGCATATCTCCACAGAATCAGTCACACAGATTATTTATCAGTGGTTGTCCATACTTACTGGTGAGGGGAGATAGAAACCATGTGGCAACAGAAATGAAGAAGATTATTGTGAATGGAAAGATTATTGTCATCTTTGGATAACTCATGCTTCTCATTAACAGTTATTCAGTAGCTGCAATGGAAAGTCTTGGATGTAATTCAAGTTATAATTGATAGGACCAATGTCCATTCAGCTGTAAATGAATATAATGACTGTGAATATTAACACGTGTTCAATAGCCTCAACAGCAATTTCTTTTTTTATATACCTACCATCTAAATAGAACAGACAGAAATAACATTTTCTTTAATAATAATAATAGTAATAATAATAATAATGATGATGTTGTTGTACTGATCAATAATCTGGTGCAATTCTTTCAATTAGTGCCAGTTCGGTGATGTGCATGCCTCTGAGCCAGTAGTGGACACCCATATAGGTACTAACGAGATCTGGTGTTGCTTAACTTTAATGATTTTTTTCTTTTTTGTTGAGGGGGGGGGGGGCATCTAACTCAGCAAGACCATTCACAATAAATAACTGAAAGTTGCCACTGAATTATGGTCTTTATGATGAAGGCAGTATCTCATTCTAACCATAGGTTAGCTACAAACAATATATAAAATAAAGGAGACCTATTCCAGACAAGAAGTGAAACAATTAGCCCTTAAATAATAATAAGTATTACTTTCTTACTCAGCATAGTCATTGACTGGAAATACCCAGTACATAAAATTTTTGGTCTCCTTACAACAGTATTATTTTCTCTTCTCATTTATGTGGATGGAGTATGCAATAATAGCATCACACTAGTAGATTGTACTACTCCATGAAGTTGTAGTATTACTTTTAAATGCTCTTTGAATGGTGTAAATGAATGCCTGTTGGATGCAGAATGCATTAAATGTGTCTGCTTGGAGATCTGAAGCGAGTAGTACACACAAACCTCAAGTATTTGCCATGTTCTTCTTTGGAAATACTGCAATATAGACAACATTATTGTGATAACATGGATAAAATTATTGATTCAGCATAACAGATTCCATATTTCAAAGTCAGAACTGCAAGAATGAAATGAATATCTTGGATTGTAAACATGACTGATCTGAATGAACCACAGCTTCTAAAACATTATTACTGAAATCTGATTGAAGACACATAATCTTGCTGAAATCTGACTGAAGACACAAAATCATCTTCATTTTATGTGTATTGTACCACTAGAATCAGACAGATTTTGAACTGAATGCTAAATAGTACATTAATTTGCGGCTGATGAGGCACAATCATATTTTTTTATGATGAATATGGGATTGTTTCAGCAACTAATAACTGTAAGAGCATGTCTCTATAGAAACCAACTTCAGAAGTTACTTAAAATTAATCAACTTAATTTATTCTTGAAACTGCAGACATTCTGCTTGTGAGATATGTATTTGATATGGCAAACATCAATTTGCTCAGATCTGGATTACAGTTTAGGAAAATCCACCCTCTCTCACTTTTTCTGACATACATGATAGCATTCAAAGATACATTGCAAGTGCCCTATTATAAAATAAGCTCGTAAAATCTATGAGAGGACAACCATGGCACACAGGTTATGCCATGCAATGAAAATTTCTTTCTCCAGTCTTATAAATGAAAATTAACTAAAGCCTCAAAACAAAAGCCTCACATCCTTGACAACATGTAGGTTACCATACCTCAGCCAGCCCTCAGTTGCTGGAAATGCAAGGCCCAAATTATCAGGTCACCAGCATATTTAAACCAAGTCAAGAGCTGAATCAAATGCTGTGTATGGATTTCATGAGGCAGTAATAGTTGGTGGAGTGGAAAAATGGCTGAAAAGAGCCTGGACCTCAGCATAAATGAAGAAATGGAGAACGTTGCCACCCTAACTTTTTGCACCAAGACGAATTTTGTTGAGCTGTTCTAGCCTTACAACTAACCCCACCTTAGAGGTCTGTAAAGCAGAATACTGTGTGGCTGGATATATTGATGATGATGGCTGATTTTGGTCTTGTTGCAATGGTACAAATTGGGGTTATAGTAGATGGTACTACACAAGCCATATGTGATACATGGTAGGACTAGGCCATCTGTAGGATTAATAATCACAACCTATGTCCCTGTCTAAATATAGTCTATGTTTTCTTAGAAACTTCCTCAGCTAGCTCAAAAAAGAAACAATTTAATACAACAAAATCCATATTTATTAAGCATCAGAAGGAAGATGTCATAATGATAAGCAACTATTGCTCAACACCTGAGAGGTAAACGATCAGAAAATCAATATACTGGTGGGACTTGAATAATGGGGCGAAATCATCATGCAAAAATGTAAGTGAGTAAACAACGTGAAAAAGCAACCAAAAAAGAAGAAAGTCAAATTTTTAATAGAGCAAATGTATAATAAGGAATGCTTGTTAATCGATATTAAGATCCAGCACTATAAAACTGATGAAACTCTAATTCTCTTGATGCAAGAACTCTGTTCCGATAAAAGTAATGTGAAGTGGGGCACAGTATCATAAGAACTTCAGAAAATCTGAAAAATACTTCATAAAAAAGAAAAAAATCCATATTTTTAGTATATCACAGGAAGTAGAAATTTTTAGATACAAAACAGAAAATGCAGAGTCACATTGAATAATCAATTAGAATTAAAGCACTATAGCATTCTGGCTAACTTCGATTGTTTGTGCCAGTAAGTATTAATATGTAATAAAATTCAGTATTATTCTAGCTTGTAAAGAGAATGTCCCAGTGGTTCTAGTCATGTGTACATGATATCCCACCTTGCACAAGATAGTCTGCATTCTGCAAGCCTCTTAATCCATCTTAATTGCTTGTGTGGGACACTTCTACCCTTTCCAACACTGGCTTACCCTGCTGTCAATCTGGTAAGAAAGTGCCACCTCTTACCATTCCAAACAGAAATTTGAATTGTGGCCCAACTAATCACTTGAATAGTGATTGCCAATTCATCTTTTTTTTTTTTTTAAAAAAAAGTTTGCACCCTCTCAGAAAACATTTTTTCTTTTAGACACAGACAAATTTTGAAACATCAGTCTAAACCACATAATGCATCCACCAGCAATTTTTACAAAACTAATGGATCACATCTTTGTCAGCCTTTCTTCACCAATATGAAACACACAATATTAACTGAATAATATATTTTGACTAGGAGTGATGGATACACACATTTTTGGCCCTTTGGCATTATGAGTATTTTTTAAATATCATCTTTATTAATTTTAATTTTCTCAAAGCTGAGGCACTGTAAATTACTCTTTATCATGTAGGCTGCACCTGATGATATGACTTTAGGCCCTGAAACTGGTTGTGCATCAATAAAACAAGAATTTTACCAGCTGTCACTGGGATTTTTCTTAACATCATCCAATAAAATTATTTTTCACTAGGCCAACCCAATCATCAGTTCAATGAAGTAGAAAAATAGCTCATATTTCCTTTACACGTTATGACTGTTAGCAAATAGTATGTTACAGCAACTACTACTACTGACAAAAAGAACATGAGAGGAGAATTGCTCCAAGAAACCAACAATATCTCAAAGCAAATGCAGAGAGAGGTAAAATTAACACCCTTCTTAATACTCAAAAATTTTCAGCAGAAATGGCACACAGAAAGACTGTAGACATTTCAAAGAAATTGAGGACATCACGTTAGCAACAAATAAAAAGATACTAGATGGACCACAACAATGAAATAGTACAAGCTGAAACAAAGCAAGCTGTAACTATTCCAACTGCTACTAATCTACTCCTGTCAAATAACAAAATTTTTCCACTTTATATTTCAAATGTGTTAGAGTACTCATATTGGGTGTAAGTTACACATACTTGAAATTTCCAAAATACTATACATGCAATACTTCTCATGAATTCATCATTCAGGTAGTAGTTTTCACTCTGCTGATTGCTATGACGTATCAAGTTTTGCTGGAAATCATATTAATGAAGAGTAAATTATTACTACAGCATGTAATGATCAAAGTGGTATGAGCTAATTAGTAGATTTTAGAGTATGGGCACCACTCATTATAAAGATCTCATTTCATTCTTTCTGGTAACCTGTTTCAGTTTTGTGAAAACTAATTACTTTAGAAGCTATCTGTAACTAAAGATTGCTCACACTCAAATTTACTTTTGCAATCTGAGTCAGTATGCCTGTTATATTCCAGGATTTCATTTGACCACCACACTAATTTTTGGACCAAATGATACCACTCATTATTCAATAAAATCAGTAATTAAGAATTAGTAAATTAATGTAATTTCAAACATGGAAACTTTACTTGTAAGTCAGTAATTCAAAGTGGAGCATCACAAAATAGTTCTGTGACCCTTCTTACATTCTCAACTAACCATATTTTAGTTGAAAAAACTTCTTGTTGAAATCTATAGAGTATCTGTCATAGTAAATTCATAAATTAATACATATTTACAGAAATAACAAAATATCATTATGCTAGTCTTTATATACCACCTACACACTAAAACCTTTAGTCTGTGTCTCAAAAGCACACAAGAAATATTTGTATGAAAATTTCGTTCACATCACATTATAAAATGCATCAAAACCCAATTACAGCATTCCCTGTGCTAGCATCTCCATGGCAATTAAAAATGGTTCAAATGGCTCTGAGCACTATGGGACTTAACTTCTGAGGCCATCGGTCCCCTAGAACTTAGAACTACTTAAACCTTACTAATCTAAGGACATCACACACATCCATGCCCGAGGCAGGATTCGCACCTGCGACCGTAGCACCAACGCGGTTCTGGACTGCAGCACCTAGAACCGCGTGGCCACCACAGTTGGCCCACAGCACTTATTTATTAATCAACATGTAGTCGTTTATCTTTGTGAACCTCTTTGGTAAAATTCAGTCTGTGAGTAACTTCTAGTCTGGTCGTATTTTTGACTCAATAAAATGGACATCTATTCAATTCGGTCACTAAACACGAAGTTCATTGTGCTCAGTTACTGCCCGTGATTAACATTCTATGAGAAATCTGAAACTGATCACTGTGTTGCTGTAACTGCTAATAACTGTGGAAATAAGTCAAATTTACTCAATACTGTATCGAATACATTATTTGAGAATTTTCCACAAAATTAAAGTTTCAGCAATACTACTAACATTCAATAAAGACCTACCAAGTGCAAACCTGAAATGACAGGTAAGACATGTTTCAAACCTTCAATGAAGAAGTAAATCTATACAACTAAAATGGTTAATGTAATAAAAAAGATAAAAAACTTGTTAACTAAACCCTAAGTCCTCATGAGGTAATGGGTTCCACTGAAAATTGTTATACATCTTCTCTTTCTTGGTGCCCCATACTTGGAAACACTGCTCACTTACTCACTCAAAAAAAGTCTTCTCTGTCCTATTTCATTGCTATAAGAACATTTTTGGAGTCTTAAAACTATTTGTCTTTGGTTTGCATCAGACAATTTTGTATTCTGATCATCAATTTGTTGTCATTGCTTTTATTGGACCTTATGAATACATCCATACTCTGCCTTTGCACAAATTCCTCAATGTTTGGCATAGCTGAGTGAATTTCATGATCTGAGCTAGAACAACTTTTGTTCTAGTCAGTACAATCTCATTTTTCAAATGGTCATTTTTCTTTTCAAAGTTAAGTAACTTTCTTTACATGTCACAATTACTTTCCTATTTTCTTCTTGAGGTCACTTGTCCTAGTTGGAGGCACTTCTACATTTTTGGGGCATTTAATAGCAAAATGCTCTGCAAAATTCAAATGAGTCACCTGGAACAGTGACTGTAGGGGTTCTAGTCGGCTTTGGCCTTTAAAATGTCTGCTGAATGTCATCACATGCCCACCATTTGCTCCCCCCCCCCCCCCCTCGCCCCAAGCATGATGTCACAAGCCTATGCCCCTTAGCTATGACATCATCAGCATCATCACATGACATGCTACACCCGCATTCTCTGTGTTGTGTTTCACAATACAAGTTTCACAATACCTGGAACAGTCGCTTCTGTTAAAATGAAACAGACAATCACATCTCCGTAATTTACAAATAATTACAACAAAACATCCAACTACAATGTAGCCATAGAGTCACCATCTTGGACATGTTCAAAAATATTTGAATAATCTGTGATATGCATTATTTTCTAAAATACGGGGTGATTTGAAAAGTTCTCGGGAACACCGCAAGAGGTCAGTGGTAGCAAAACGAGTTTTTCACATGATATTCATTGGACTGTTGCCTGTAAACATGTGCCATATCAGTGTTCTTGGAAGAGAGCTGTGGCGGTGATGTGGCTCTGTTGTTGTACCCGCATAGTGATTTGGGAAGATGGAAAAAATCAAGATTCGAACAGTGATTAAGAACTTCATAAAGAAAGGTATGGAAGCAAAGGACATTCATGCCAATTTCCAGAATGCACTCGGGGCTCCGCTCCTTCATACTCAACTGTTGCCAAGTGGACAAATGAATTTAAATTTGGTCAGGAGAGCTTAGATGATGATCCATGTTAGTGGTCAGCCAAGCTGTGTCACTACTCCATAAATGCACAAAATGGTCATGGAGGATCACCAACTGAAAGTGTGTGCAATTGCACATGTTTGCCAGATGTCATCTGAAAGGATATATCACATTTTAACTGAAGAATCAAAAATGAAAAAATTATCTGCAAGATGGGTGCCGCGACTCTTGACACTGGATCAAACACGCATGAGAATTGGCATATCTGAACAATGTTTGGCCCATTGTAGGAGAAACAAACAAGATTTTTTTGTGCCAGTTCGTGACTATAGATGAAATTTGAGTACAGTACTATACCCCAAAGACAAAACAACAGTCAAACCAGTGGAAACATGCTGTTTCTCTGCCACCAACGAAAGCAAAGACAATTCCTTCAGCGGGAAAGGTGATGGCATCAGTGGTCTGAAATGTGAAGGGGAGTCTGTTTGTAGATTATCTCTCCACTGTGCAAACAATTACTGGAGAATACTATGCCAACCTCCTGGACAAATTGCAGCAAACAATACACGAAAAAAGACCAAGTTTAGCCAGGAAGAAAGTCATCTTCCATCAAGACAATGCGCACCCACACATATTTGCTATTGCCATGGCAAAATTACATGAATTAAGGTATAAACTGTTGCCACATCTGCCTTATTCAGCAGATATGGCTCCGTCAGACTACCATCTCTTCCCAAAAGTGAAAATTTTTCTTGGTGGATAAAGAGTCACTTCAAACGAAGAACTCATAACCACAGTTGACGCTATTTTGCAGGCCTGGAGGAAACTCAGAATCAAGGCACTGGAACATCATTGGACCCACTACATAAACCTACTATGTTGAAAAATATAAAAAGTTTCAGTGATGTAAGTCTTTATTTTCTATTCCGTTCCAAGAACTTTTCAAACCATCCTTGTATTTATCAAATAAGTTACATGAAGGGTGTAGCTTACAGTATTTCAAGGAAAAAAAATACATAAGCTTCACCTGGAGTTCTGTAATTTGGTGCAATGTTCAAAACATATTGCCAACGCTACAGCATTTCCAAAAAAAGTCACTCAAACTGCACCAGAATTGTGTAAATATGTCCTGTAAAAAAAAAAAATGCCAAACAACTGTTTTACCAAAATAAATTATGTAAGCTTCACCTGAGCAGTGGAAATTGGTGCCATCCATCAGTTCATCACAAACACACAAACACATACACACACACACAAATGCCATGAACTTACAGGTCAAAAAGCGCTTGTGAATGTTAGTAGTGACTAGTGACTGGGAAGTTAGGTGAAGAGCTATATTCTTACAGACTTATCTTAATAACTTAACTTACCTATTTATTGACCATAAAATCAATTCTTTGGTCCTTTAAAGCTGCAAACTTTTCAATGATGTTATCATAGAATGGCTATCTGTTTGTTAAATGAACTAGAAGTTCTTTCTGAATTGATTATTAACTAAAGAAGAAAGTCTCTCTTCTTAAACAAGATTCCTCAGGTACATTTTTATATGCTTCAGACAAGGAAAAGGTTAGTCCCATAGATGTTGTAGTAGAAGATATGGGCAGAATAAGGGAGGAGACTTTATAAGTAACCACAAAATATATTTATCCTTATTAAGCATTTCTGACATTTTGTAACAGAAACCTTTATGTACTTCTCATTGGCATCAAAGTAGAGTTTGTTCATTAAGCATTATGCCCTTAAATATACGGGTTCAAAGAAACTTTGCAAATTTTCAAGTGCCCTGTAAGGAAAACAGGAATGGTATTTTCCAAATATTGTGATATCAGCAAGGTAAACAAACTGAATTTTTCAGATTATCGAAATCTTTCATCTATTTCCAGCAAAATGTGATTCAAAATGTCATAATTCAAGGCTCGATACATTTGAATAAGTCCACCCTAACAGTGGGAATTGTACTCTAATGAGAGGCAAGTGTCTTATCATTTTGCTTACCTTTTGAAAATTAATTGAAAAATATTGTTTGTCCCTCTTGTTTCTAAGTGTATTATGAGTAGTTCTTACTTTAGGTATGCAGTAGTTAACATCTCATGATCTCTTCTTCAAAACATTGAACAGTATATATGATAAACAAAACATGTCATAAAATGCTACTGCCAGAAATGGAAACTCTAAATTGTTCATGTCATTAAGGAATCCACTGGTAAGCTAAGTGGAATTATCATCAAACTTTTACAATAAACTATGGTTTTGAAAACTTCATTCAACTTTCCCTAGTTATCCACAATTACACACAACAATTTTCGGTTGGTGTTCCAGTGGACAGATGTTACAGTTGGGATGTCTGGTGATGGAAACAAGTGAGAATTCCAGTACTAGAAGAAGAAAAGATTACAGAACACAAAAAAACATCAAGCAGTTGGCAATTAAGTTTTCGTACAATCACTGATGTCGTTTGAAATGCAATACCATAAATTAATTCTTTTTGTTTAATTTTTGATTTGCTATTGAATACGTTTTTATCTTGGAATATTGGTTCTGAATTTCTACAGGATTCCCCGATACAGTTCCTTAAATTTTCCATGTTTTATTGAATCTATTGATTCATCATGGCAGCAAAATGTTAATTCTTATTTGCTTAAATGGAATGCTATAACAATCATTAATTGTAGAAAAAGCCTGTTAAAATGCACATTTTCACTAAACAGCATGGTTTATAGTCTAGCATTTCCCTTTAGAGAATTTCAAACTGTATTTTATTTCTTTCTAAACTTTTCTAATTAATCTGGCACTTTAAATGCTGTGCCAAAACTGAGTGTCTGTGTATTGTTCATGTTATATTTCACAAAGAAGCTCATCTTTCTCTATTCCAACCACTGGTTTTATTGGTAAAAAGCAAGTGTGGCCAAAACAAGATTTTCTGCAGAGTTGGCGAGGAGCACAGACAGGGGAATTCCATAAACCACGATCTTTTGGAACTAATATTGTAGCATTTACGTGACTGTTTCACTTATTTTGTACTGCATAGTGGCAGAGATTGAGTACAGCACCCACAATTCAAAACTTTATTCTTAACTTTGACTTCTCATCATGAAAAGACTGATAAAGTACACACTATATCATATGTAAGATTCATGTTTAAAATATACATCACTAAATGCACTCCAAGCACACAACAACCATTGCTTTACAGCTTGGAAACAGAAGTAGCGAGGAACAAAATTTCCATCGACCTTTACCTCACCACATGACCCTTCCACAGACAAACTCAGCCATGTGACATTACAGTTGCTAACCACACAGCTACATTTGGCCTGTGGCTCCGCTCAAGTCATTGAGTTGCAAGAAAGGGACCGAGCGAGGTGGCGCAGTGGTTAGCACACTGGACTCGCATTCGGGAGGACAACGGTTCAATCCCATCTCCGGCCATCCTTTATTTAAGTTTTCCGTGATTTCCCTAAATCGTTTCAGGCAAATGCCGGGATGGTTCCTTTGAAAGGGCACGGCCGATTTCCTTCCCAATCCTTCCCTAACCCGAGCTTGCGCTCCGTCTCTAATGACCTCGTTGTCGACGGGACGTTAAACACTAACCACCACCACCAAGAAAGGAAGGCTACTTCATTTTGCCTGATCAGAATTGCTCACATGCTGCTACAAGGAACTCAGGCACAGTACAAAACTCATCTACATTAACTTCCATTTTTCTACATTTAGCGTAAGCTGTCATTCACCACCCACTAAAAATTTCATCTAAATCATCTTGTATCCTCCTATAGTCACTCAACAATGACATCTTACTGTACATCACAGCATCATTTGCAAAGAGTTACAGATTACTGCTCGCCCTGTCCGTCAAATCATTTTTGTATACAGAGAATATGCGCTGGCCTATTACACATCCCTGAAGCACTCCTGACATTACCCTTGTTTCTGGTGAACACTTGCCATGAACGACAATGTACTTGGTTACATTACTTAAGAAGTCTTTGAGCTACAAATATATCTGGGAAACCATTCCATATGTTCATACCTTTATTAACAGTTTGCTGAGGGACACCCTGTCAAATTCTTTCTAAAAGTCAAAGAATATGGAATCTATCTGTTGCCCTTCTTCCATGGTTGACAGGATGTCATGTGAAAAAAGGACAAACTGACTTTTGTATGAGTGACGGTTTCTAAATCAATGCTGATCTGTGGGCAGAAGATCTTCTGTCTCAAGGAAATTTGTTACATTCAAAGTTAGAATATGTTCAACAAACTTTTTTATGGAACTTGTTCATATTGAAGTGAATATCTTTCTTCAGTTTCCTGCAGTGGAGAATTGTAGAGAGCACAGGAGATCATATTGATATGATACTCTCAGTTCCATTTCACATGATTTATCAATTTCAAACTGATAATCCAAGAGTTATGCAGCAAACAGATATTAAAGATGATGGTCTGTAATTCTGCAGATCTGTTCCTTTATTCTTCTTATATACAGGAGACACCTACACTTTTTTGCAATCATGTGGGAATTCATGCAAGCTGAGAGATTCCTCACAAATGCATGATAAGTAAGGGGCCAGTGCTGTAGAGTATTCTCTATGAAACCAATGTGGGATTCCATCCAAACCTGGTGACTTATTTGTTTTCAACTCTTTTGGTTGCTTCTCCATCCCAGGGATGCCTATTACTACAAGGTCAGTTTGATAGGTCTGGTAAATTTCCATAAAGGAATGGAACATTGTTGTTGCACCTTCATGGTAGGTAAGCTTGGTTATTCCAAGGATTGTATAAAGAATTTCAAAAATGTGCAGCATACAGTTCATTGTTGACAGCCCTCTGAATTGGCCAGTGTGTTGACCACTATTGAAACTGGAGAAAGCCAAGTTTCATGCGGTAAACAAACATTTTCATTTGACGGTTAGACTGTTGCAAAACATAATTTGATGAAGTTTGCCGCCCGTAAAACTTTGCTGCCTTAATTGGCCGTCTAGTCTTGCCTAATGGTAGCGACGACTGTGATTACTTAAAAACTCTTCAAGCTATTCACGTATGTGAGAAGCTCTTCTTTATGCTCTGGCATTTTGTTAACAGCCAGCAGTATGTGCCATTCGACAGTGGAATGGTTGAGAAATAGTCTGATAGTCATTCTATGTACACTCTGCGAAAGTGCTGACTCTGCACTATCATTCAATCAATGCCATTTACTTTTGAATTTATCAGTTTAAACATGGTCAGACAAGCCTTGGTGACAAGGTGCACTCCAGCCATTCAGTTGAGGTCACAACAAAGGAACCACTAACAAAATCAATGCCTGTTCATACCACCTTTTATGGATTCATAAATGCCCCAGCCTATACTCAGCAGGTTAATGTAGCCTTCAACTAATACTGCATGATCTATTTCCCCACTACTAAGTATAGACTTTCCTCAAATAAATCTAAAATAGTCATGACAGAATTGAGTTGATGATAAAAACATTGAATAATTAACCTGAGCTGACCTAGCCCTGTTACACATGTCTATGTAACCTCACTATTAGACACAATATTTTGTCAACTGCAATGAACTCTCCCCCAGCTGTGGCATGTAATCTGTGTTTTCCATGTATGTACCAAGACTTGATAAATATTTCAGAGTTTTCACCTTCAGGTTTCAGCCAGCTCTCAAGTCTGAGAATAATTCTAGTGTGAGGGCACTAAATTCAGGAACTTTATCATGAATACTTTGATCATTTGCAGTTAAAATTTTTACAGCCGAAGTGTCTTTACTTTGCACACTATCTGGTTTCACTCTCTTCACATTACATTTACTGGTGAGCATTCATCAGAGGATCTCAAACTACTGCCTAGGCAAAAAAAAACACGCATATGCATTCCACAAGTACTCTGCCACCAAAGTAGCTGTGTTCTTTGTGTAATGCACATCTGACCTATTAAGCAGAGTCCTACAGTTCTCCATCCCATAACACACATCCAGAAATAAGTAGCCATGAATGTCACAGAATCAACAGAGCCTTTGATTGTGACCCTTCACTTGGGTCCAAACCAATGAAACAGATCAATTCTGGGAAAGATATTGCAAATTGTGAGCTCTGCTTGCTCCTCACACATTAGGACAGGCATCTTCATGTCTTGCACCAGCCACCCACATGAACTGAGTATAGACTAAGAACTGAAGTGACAGACATCATTGGTGCTGACATGAGCCAAATCTTGGCCCTGGACATTATTTCGATAAGGGGTCCATAATGCACCTAACACTGGAGCTCCCAATAACTAGCAATCTCCTCCTCCTGTGTGGCTTCTCAGATCCTGCTGAACAAGCATCCACATGTCCATTCACATGGTCAATGAGTGAGGGAAGCCATCTTGAATTATGCAACTGTGTCATCACCCACCATTCATCCTGGAGTGAGGGTGAACATAAGGTATTGGATACACTGTAAGGTGCCTCAGCAACACTTTCTTTGGTGATTCTTGTTGAGAAGTGCACTTCAACCCGTAACTTGGATCAGCAGTAATGTCCATGTGTGTTTAGTAATGTTTAAAAAATAAATCTATATTTATTTAAGTAAACTTAGTGCATGTTCAGTAAAGCCAATGTGAGCCATGTGTGTTTTGATAAGTAATACAAACAGTTTTAGTGTGTCAATATTCGATTTGAGGGTCCATTCTGCCTGCAAACTCAAACTTTAGTCATCTACAAGTGCTCCTTAACCTCTCTCTCTCTCTCTCTCTCTCTCTCGTTCTCTCTCTCTCTAAGGCCAGACTGCAAGAAACTGTGCATGCTGAAAGAAACAATTTGGGGTTGGGGGAGGGGGGGTAAGGAAGATTCTGGGAGTGGGGGGGGGGGGGGGGGGGGTGTTGGAATAGCAGGTTAGGGGTTGCAGACAGTAAAGTTCTGCTTGTGGGAGCCTACAAGGATGAGATGGAGAGATGGTAGGGCAGCTATGTGCAGTCGGGAAGTTAAATGGAGGGAGGGAGGAAGGGAAAGAGAGCAGAAAAGGAGAGAAGTAAAAATATTGTAGTTGCATTGGTAGGACAGAAGGCTGTGTAGAGCTGGAGTAGGAACAGGGAAGGCAATGAAGGACAGTGACTAATGAAGGTTGAGGTCAAGGGATTACAGGAAAGTAGGATATAATGCAGGGAGAGCTCCCACCTGCACAATTCAGAAAGCTGGTGTTTGTAGGAAGGATCCTGTTGGCACAGGCTACAAAGAAGTTATTGAAATGAAGTACGTGATCTTGGGTGGCATGCTCAGCTGCAGTCCAGCTTTTTCTTAGCCACAGTTCATTGGTGGCCATTCATGTCAACAGACAGCTTGCTAGTTGTGACAGAAACTTAGAACACAACACAGTGGTTGCAGCTTAGCTTGTAGATCACATGACTGCTTTTACTGGTAGTCCTCCTTTTGATAGGACAGGTGCTGCTTGTGACCGGACCAGAGTAGGTGGTAGTGGGAGGATGTTGGGACAAGTGTTGCATCTAGGTCTATTACAGGGATATGATCCATAAGGCAAAGCTTTGGGAGCAGGTGTGGATTAGTGGTGGACAAGGATATTGTGTAGGTTTAGTGGGCAGTACCACTGTGAGAGGGGTGTGAAGGATAGTAGGTAGGATGTTCCTCATTCCAGAGCATGATGAGAGGTAGCTGAGTCACACCTGACACATTGACTGTTTGTGTTGTTATTTACTTCCCCCTAAAATGGAGTTCGTTTATGTTCTGTTTCACTCATATTCTCATTTAGGTCTACAGTCACATTAATTATGAGATATCAATCCTGTAGCTGTACTTCTGGATGCCTATTTGTTTGTGTCCCTGCCAGTATAATATAGTATTTTAGCCATATTTGTTTTGTGCCGTTACAGGTTTGATGAAATTTGTTTTGGTACATCACCACATTTAGGCCTAAAGATGGTATTTTGTCTACACGCTTAGGACATTATTTTATAGCCACAAGCATACTGTAACAACTTAGATATGAAAATACCTTTTGTGAGTCCACAGTCATATTGTAGGCATAAATTTTGATACATTTTGTGCATGTGCACTTGCACATGTGTGTGTGTGTGTGTGTGTGTGTTTGTGTGTGTGTGTGTGTGTGTGTGTGTGTGACAGAGAGAGAGAGAGAGAGAGAGAGAGAGAGAGGGAGGGAGAGAGAGGGAGGGAGAGAGAGGAGGGGAGGGAGGGGGGAGAGAGAGAGAGGGAGAGAGGGGAGGACGAATAGTGCCAATTTATGTAATACGGTTGAAACTTAACATATTTTTTTAGGAAATACTGTAGCACTGACAATATCTTTTGAACATAGTATCAATGTATGCAAAATCAGGTGAAGGTAATGTATTTTGACACACAAATACTGCTAGTTACACACTTGATTTAATTTTTTTGGTAAACATTTTTGAACGTAATGCAAATTTTAGATAATGCGGATACTTTTCAACATCGCCAAGGTTAGTATATCTGAGGCTTCACTGTGAATGGGTGTTTCGTTTTAATGGCTCTCATTGTTCTGAGAAATGAGGTGTGACTTCTTGGATTGTGAATGACTTCATAGATAAGCAGACATGCCTTGTCACAAAGTGATGGTGACATCATAGATAAGGGGAGGGACCATGGTTAGTGATGTCATGTGCGGGGAGCATGTGCCTGACACATGATGATTTTCAGCATATGGCAGAAGATCAAATTGTGTTCAAGCCTCTGCCACCATTCTACTTGAAATCTCAACCATTTATCCTGAAACACTTATATTGAATATTTTGCTATAAATCGAGCAACAAGATTTTGCTGTGGAGAATATGTGGTTGTGAAACTGCCACAAAAATGAAGGCAAAGGAGTGCATTATGTAGCTATAGTGTTTGTCGTTCCATCACATCTACTTCTGGCACATTTCCTAGTCTCTAGAGTCATAATTATTACTCATGCAACTGGATGTCAGAACTTGGCATGTAGCTGAGAGTTTTTACCTACAAAAAGGCGAAGAGGGAACTGTAATTAAATTTGTTTTGTAAATACAAATCTACTTTGAATCACTTACTGATTGATCAGCATTTAAAATCCAGAATCAATTTTTCTTACTTTTTCAATACAAGTTAGAACTTTACCATTTTTTCAAAGGGCCATTCTTTAAACAAACTGTGAAGATAATGTGATGAGCACTTATTTTAAAAAAAATAACCACTGCTGTTATCAAGCTGATAAATATTATATTACAAGAACACCAAGTCACAGTATTTTTTCACTGTGTAGCTGTGTAGCGAATAGGATATAGTCAAAAACTCTCCACCATTAAACAGATGGGTACTTTTCTATACCTCTATAATGTCAATTGGTTTATCAGTCAGAATGTAAAAAGATACCTATATCATAATTAAGAATAGTCACTAAAATTCTGCAGGAAACCAACCATACTTTTCACTAATGACTGATGGTAGCATAACAAAAACTGACATGAATGTCCAGTGTAACCCAACAATGTTCGATGATTTCTGTTCTCTATCAGATGCAACATGATAGAGAGAAGACAGACAATTATTACTGTTTACATATAAAAAAGGTATGAAATGGAAAAGTAATGGAGACAAATCTTGCATAGTACAGCAGTAGCAAACAATGGAAACTCCAGGTAGGAATATTAACAAAGTAGAAAAGAAAGATTGTTACTTTCATAAAGAAGACACATTAATTTGCAGACAGGCACAATCAAAAGACACTTACCCAAAGCATTCAGCCACAGCCTTCATCAAAACAAGATATACACACACCATTCATGCACACAAGCAAGTGTACCTCATGCACATGTGCGTGCCAACTCCAGCAACTTGGGCTGTAATACAACTATCAGTGGAGGGAGAGGGTAAGGAGAAGGGACAGTGGTGTATGAATGGGGAGATAGATGAATAGTATCCAGTAGAGTGTGCAGGGACTATAATGCCAACAAGCACAGCATCAGGTGGTTGTTGGGTAGGGAGGTAGGGAAAAAAGGAATGGGAAAAGAGGGGAGCACAGAAAGATGGCAAATAACAGGGTGGGAGACAAGAATGGGGAGGAGATGATAGGACAGAGGGAATGGAAACTGTTGGGTAGAGGGTGTGGAGGCAGTATGTTACCATTGGTTGAAGCCAGGGTAATTATAGGAGAAGAGAATGTATTATAAGGATAACTCCCATCTGTGCAGTTCAGAAAATCTGGTAGTGAAGGGAAGGATCCAGATGCCTCAGGTAGTGAAACAGCCATTGAAATTAAGTATGTTTTGTTTAGTTGCATGTTAGGCCAAAGGGTGGTCTCCTTTGCTCTTGGCCACAGTTTGGCAATGGCTGTTCATCCCAGTGGACAGCAGGTTGGCAGTCATATCATCAGGGGCCAGGCCAATGTGGAAACAGCCATGATATTTACCAGCTTTGCTGCAATTATTGCACAGATTTTTATTTTGGTATGGCTACCAACCAGCTGTCCACCAGGATGAACAGGCACCACCAAACTTTAGTCAAGAGCAAAGTAGACCATCCTGTGGCACAATATGCAGCTGAACAAAACACTCGATTTCAATGGCTGCTTCACTACCTGAGCCATCTATCTCCTTCCCTGTACTATTAGAGATGGGCAGTCTGCTCCTGAATTGATTCAAAAAGCCAGATCCTTCTAAAGAGTGGATGTTGGATGATTCAGAAAAAATGAATGGTAGTTCATCTTACATCAAAATGCATCTGAGGTGGCTGTAATGAGCAAGGTAAAAATTCTGTGCTAGGCTGCTGCAACAGCGTCCCACCCCATATCCTTAAGAAAATGTTTTCCAGGCTATAAACAATGTGTTATAGATTATGTGCACATGTGGATTTTCATACCTTATTAGTACATAAAATTTTTCTCATCCATTAAGAACAGAAACTGAAGAAAGCTCCAGGATTTTTTGTTTTGTTTTCGATTTATTGGCTGTCCAGCAGTAACCATTCAGCTATCTCAATAGTAATACTAATAGTGACAATATGAAAGTAAGCATAACACCACACCCAGCCTCCAAGTGGAAGAAAAACCTTCAACCAAACCAGGTATCAAACTTGGGACCCTCCACTTCATAACCCACTGAGTTTACCATGCAGCTACTGAGGCTCATGAGCCAGAGGTGCTCCAGTACTATTCATTAAGACAGAAAACACCTCGAGCATCATGTCTCCACTCTTGATTTCAAAAGAATGTCTCAAATTTCAGAAGCTCAATAAACATTTACATACTTTTGAGTGAGTTGTTACTTCTTATCCTTCAACTTAGCACCACACTAGGAATGTGTTACCACTGAACGCAAAAGCTGCAGTCTGAGCATATCACAAAGTGACTCAGGCATCACTCTGCTCCCAACGGCTCAGCACTCCCCAGCACTCTCACCAATCAGACTATAAGCCATCTCACTAGCTCACCACTCTCAGGGACCTGATTGCGAGATAGCTCACTAGCTCATTCCTCCCCCCCCCCCCCCCCCCCCCACTCTTATTGATCAGATTGCAAGGTAGTTCTCTGCTATCCCCTCTCTCATGGACAAGATTGCATGGAGCAGACCACATGGCAACTTGTGGTGTCATTCTGTTCTCTGCGCTCTTGGCACAATGATAAGAGTTTGCAACCTGCTTTCTTGACTGATCATCTCTCCATCTAAGTTCAGCTCTTTATTCTTTGTATCCTTATTTGATTTTTGCTAATCATCATCTTCTTGTTTTGTTGCTTTCTGTTTTCTTGTTGTGTGTGTGTTCACTAGCTCACTGCTCCCCACCACTCTCAGGGACCTGATTGCAAGATAGTTCACTAGCTCAATCCTCCCCCACCACTCTTATTGATCAGATTGCAAGGTAGTCTCTTCTTGTTAAGTGTATTCTTATGTCTTCTTCTTTGTCTGTTGCATTTATAGTTGCTGTTGTTGGTGTATTCACAGCCTTTATGCAGGTTTTAATTGCTTTTGGTGGATAGACTACTAAATATAACAGTATATAAAACACATAATTATTTTAACATACATGACTGTCCATGTATAAAGGTTGTCCCATGAGAAAATGGTCAATATTCAGAGGTAAGACAGGAACAGTCATTTGGAGCAAAAAAACTAAATATGGATGTATGCCCTATTCCAAATGGTTTCTGATATAGAACATATGTAAAGTTACTTTTGTATGTTTGTTTTTTAATGACATGAAATCCACAGCCTCTTGGCAAATTTTTTTGCTGTACAAAATTAAACTACATTAAATTTCTTTTAAAAAGGTCCAATTCATTTTTTCTTGAGAACTTACAGATTGCATGAAGAGAGCAAGAGTACAGAAAGTCTTGCATAATGTACATGCATTGAGGTGTAGATATGCCAGTTTGCAGTAGTTGTTCTACACTACTATGTTACATTGTAAACAATGACAGTGTGATGAACAATAATAAAAATAAGTAATAATGTACATTAAATAAATTCCATTGGAAACCATTCAAAATAATGCATATGTCCACTTGAAGTTTTCTGCTTCAAATGACCGTTCCTGTCATATCCCTGAATATTGACCAGTCATTCTGGAACAATCTACATATTATGTTTAATTTTTTATTTATTCATTTAACATGAACAGTGCAGACGAAGTGAGAACAGTTCATGAGAAATGATTTCTCAAATTTCTGCATCAATTGATGGTGATCTTGATCAGCTTCCTCACCCACCTCATTCCAGAAGTACTGTAAGATGCTTCAATTTTAGATGTCTCTTTAGGTTTGATGATGAGCCAGAAGCCATGTTTGGTGCCATTTTACCAAAATGGAAGAAAAAGGAAAATGATGCTACTAACATGAACAGGAGTCCTCTTACATCAGACCAGAGTTTTATATGTAATTACAAAGCTTATTAAAATCACAGTTACTAAAAAAATCATAATGTTTTCAATACGATATATATTCTCCCTCTCTCTACATGTATTAGGCATTTGACTGTTACACCTTCTGGGTTGTAATTGTTGATTTTCCTTGGTCTACCTAAATATCTTCTGTGCACTGGGTAATAATTATCACCAATCTTGGTAATCTGTCACCTTCCATTCTTGAGACAGAATCCTTCCAGTTGTTTCCACATTCTTCAGTCTGCTCATTTAAGTTTTTCACTCTCAGTTCTTTTCTGATGTCTAGATTCACTGCCTCATCAAAAAGAGCATATCCAGCTACTCTTCTTAGCAATCAGTGTAGCTATAGCCACAGCTGCCGACCCTGTCCTTGCTCCCATTCTGCGTTTTGTTGCTACGCAATGGCCCTTGTCAAAGTCACGGATCGGGGACGCATTGGTTCGCCAATTTTTTGCTCACAAGGAGAGACTTTTTGTACGATGTGGTGTTTTGCTGTTGCTTTCTGATAATGATCAGTCCAGGGTTGTAGTACCACGTTCGTTACAGTCCTCTGTCTTACAGCTTCTCCACCAAGGACATTCGGGTATAGTGAGAACGAAACAACTTGCTCGTCAGCACTGCACTTGGTTTGGAATTGATGCCACGATTACAAATATGTGCTCTTCTTGCATGGTGTGTGCCGAACAACAATCAGCACCACCGCGGAAATTCTTTCCATGGCCAAAAGCCACTTCACCTTGGAAACACTTACACATCGATTTTGCTGGTCCATTTTGGAATGCTCGATGGTTGGTTGTGGTAGATTCATTCAGTAATTTTCCTTTTGTTGTCTGGATGTCTTCCACGAGGTCTTCTGCCACCATCCAAGTGTTATCTGCTATCTTTTGCATTGAAGGTCTTCCACAGACTATTGTTTCCGACAATGGACCACAATTCATGTCCGCAGAATTTCAGTCATTCTGCAAGGCCAATGGTATTCAACATCTGAGGTCCGCGCCATTTTCGCCACAGTCAAATGGTGCCGCTGAACAATTGGTCAGGACATTCAAGTCACAGATGTTGAGGTTGAAAGAGTCGCATTCTCGGGAGGACGCGTTATTGCTCTTTTTGTCCTCGTATCGCTCTCAGCCCCGAGATGATCGCTCGCCGGCTCAGTTGCTCCACGGACGTCATCATCGAACCTTGATGTCTTTGCTACAGCCACCGCATCAGGTTCCTGTGCCGTGGCAGACACCTGCTTTTGCTCCAGGCGACGTTGTGTACTATCGCCACTATCGAGGTTCACGGGGTTGGCTCGAAGGGCACATACTTCGCTGCCTCGGCCGCGGTTTGTATCTGGTTTTGGGGGCCTCTGGCGAGGTGCGTCGGCATCTCAATCAGCTGCGCCTCTGTCGCCGCACGCGATCTGCTGCTCACTGTCTGCTTTCAGCGACAGTGCCGTCCGGTCAGCGCCCCGGGGACCCATCTACTGGTTCGCCTCAGCCCCAGGTGTTACCAACACTGCCTTCCATTTTGCCCCATGGCGACGCGCCGCCGCTGCCTGTTCTCCTGCCAGCGACGCCCGCAGTGGATGCGTCGCTGCAAGCGCCGGGCGCTTCCCTGGGTCTCGCGCAGCCGATCGCTTCCCGTGACCAGTTGTCTCAGACATGGAACTCTTGCCCGCTCCGGACCATATGTTGTCTTCACCCGTCGGGTGCCCCGGCCCGATGGAGATTGACCCTTCGGCCACTCCTGTCTCTCTACGGGCGCATACACCGCATGTTGACGTGCACCCTGGAGCAGGTTTTCAGGCGTTTCCTAGCTCCCTGCGGTCTGAATGGCAGGGTGCGGGTGGCACAGCCTCGCCTGTTGTTAGGCTCCCCACCTCGTCGCATACGTCAACATGGGTTCCTCCCCATGGCGGGTGGAAGCCTTATACCACAACCATACGTCGATTTGCGGGGGAGGAATGTGGTGTCACCGCCAGACACCAGACTTGCTAGGTGGTAGCCTTTAAATCGGCCACGGTCCGTTAGTGTACGTCGGACCCGCGTGTCGCCACTATCAGTGATTGCAGACCGAGTGCCGCCACACGGCAGGTCTAGGGAGACTTCCTAGCACTCGCCCCAGTTGTACAGCCGACTTTGCTAGCGATGGTTCACTGACAAATTACGCTCTCATTTGCCGAGATGATAGTTAGCATAGCCTTCAGCTACGTTATTTGCGACGACCTAGCAAGGCGCCAATATCCGTACTATTGATATTGTGAATCATGTACCATAAAGAGCGACATTCTCCATTTATGGATTAAAGTTAAGTATTCCACCAGCTATGTCCATTTTTTCTCAATTCTAATTCCCTTGTCATGTTCCAAACCTCACATCAGCCTGCGTGAGCTGAGTCGTGTGCATTTCGGCCTCCTTTACTAACCCTGGTTGGCTCTCCTGCCAACCACAACAGACTCAGCAATGATAAGTGGCATTAGGATGCAGAAGGCAATGGAAACCACTGCATTAAAGACACCTAACTTGTATCTACAGCACATGTGGTCTGTAATTGAAAAAAAGTGTCATGATAGTGTCTCCATTGGCAAAGGATTCCAGACTAATTCCTCATTCAGGTCTCCAGGAGGGGCTGCCAAAGAGGAGATGACCACGATAAAAATATTGAATAATCAATGAATTGGTAATGTTTAATGAGCCAGGGCCTGGGATGTCAGAAGATTGAATGTGGCAGGGAAGCTAGAAAATCTGAAATGAGAAATGCCAAGGCTCAATCTAGATATAGAGGGAGTCTGTTAAGTGAGATGGAAGGAAGAAAAGGATTTCTGGTCAGATAGGTATTGAGTAACATCAAAACATCAGAAAATGATGTAACAGGAGTAGGATTCATTATAAATAGAAAGGTAGGGCAGAGAGTGAGTTAGTTTGAACAGTTCAGTGATAGGGTTGCTCTCATCAGAATCAACAGAGAACCAATACCGAAAACAATAGTTCGAGTATAGATATCGACATTGCAAGCTGAAGATGAAGAGATAGAGAAAGTACATGAGGATGTTGAATGGATATGTATGTAAAGGAACACGAAAATCTAAAAGTCATTTGTAGGGGAAGGAACAGAAGAAATGGTTATTGGTGAATATGGGCTTGGACTAGGAATGAGAGAGGAAAAAGACTAATTGAGTTCTACAACAAATTTCAGCTAGTAACAGTGATTACTGTGTTCAAGATTCACAAAAGGAAGAGGGATAAGACACAAGATATGGTATGAGGTGTACTGGGAAAAGGCCACAAAATACTGAAAGATTTCAGTTACATTTCATAATGATCAGACAGAGATTCTGAAATCAGATGCTGGATTGTAAGGTATACCCAGGAGCAGATATAGTCACATATTACAATTTAGTAATGACAAAAGGTATGCTGAAATCAGGAAGAATCAATGCACAAAGAAGAGGGATATGGAAGTACTAAGGTACAAAACATATGCTTGAAGTTCTCTGAGGCCGTAGATACTACAATAAGGAATAGCTCAGTAGGCAGTTCAGCTGAAGAGGAAAGGACATATCTACAAAGGGCAATCACTGTAGTTGGAAACAAAAACATTGGTACAAAGAAGCAAAGCAAAGCAACTATGAGTAACAAAAGGAATATTTCAGTTGATCGATGAAAGAAGGATGTACAAAACTGTTCAGCAAAATTCAGGAATGCAGAAATACAAGTCACTTAGGAATGAAATATATATGAAGTGCTGGGAAGTTAAGGTGAAATAGCTGTATGAAAAATGTGAACAAACAAAAAAGAAATGTTTGCCGGAAGGACTGCCTCACTGTCAGCCAACAGATAAATCAAGATAACTTTTGATGAAATGAAAAGCAAGAGTGATAACATTAAGTGTGCAATGGGAATTCCACTGTTAAATGCACAGGAGAGAGCAGATACATGGTAAGAGTACATGGGAGGCTTTCATGAGAGGGGAGACTTGCCTGATGACATGACATGAAACAGAAGTTTATGTAGAAGAGATGAGGATGTGTTAGGTGATTACCAGTTTGGCTTTAGGAAAGGTAAAGGCACTAGAGAGGCAGTTCTAAAGTTGCAGTTGATAATGGAAGCAAGACTAAAGAAAAATCCGCGCACCTTCTTAAGAGTTGTTGACGTGGGAAAAGCCTTCAACAATGTCAAATGGTGCCATATGTTCAAATTCTAAGATAAATAATAGTAAGCTATAGGTAAAGAGAGGTAATATACAATATGTTCAAGACCCAGGAGAGAACAACAAGAGTGGAAGACCGAGAACAAAATTCTCAGATTAAAAAGGGTGTAAGACAGGAATGTAGTCTTCTTCCTCTTCTATTCAACCTGTCCATTGAAGAGGCAGTGATGGAAAAAAAAGAAATGTTCAAGAGTGTAACTAAAATTCAAGGTGAAAGGATATCAATGATAATATTCACTGACAACATTGCTATCCTCAATGAAACTCAAGAAGAACTGCAGGATCTGCTGAATGAAATGAACAGCCTAATGAGTATACACTACTGATTGAGAGTAAATTGAAGAAAGACAAAAGTAATGAGAAGTAACTGAAATGAGAACAGCAAGAAACTTAACATCAGCATTGGTGATCACAAAATAAGTGAAGTTGAGGAATTCTGCTACCTGGGCAGTAATATAACCCAAGATAGATGGAGCAAGAACATAAAACATAGATTAGCACTGGTGAAAAGGTCATTCCAGGTCAAGAGAAGTCTACTGGCATCAAACATAGGCCTTAATTTGAGGAAGAAATTTCTGAGAATGACATTTGGGGCACAGCAGTGTATGATAGTGAAACGTGGATTGTGGGAAAAATGGAAAAGAAGAGAGTCAAAACATTTGAGATGTGGTGCTAGCGAAGAATGTTGAAAGTTGGGGGGGATGATAAGCTAAGGAATGAGGAGGTTACTGGGAGAATTGGTGAGGGAAGGAATATATGGAAAACACTGACAAGGAGAAGCAACAGGATGGTATGACATGTGTGAAGACATTATGGAATAACTTCTATGGTACTAAAGAGAGCTCTAAAGGGTAAAAACTGTAGAGGAAGATAGTGATTGGAATACATCAAGCAATTAATTAAGGAAGTAAGTTGCAAGTACTACTCTGAGATGAGGAAGGGAGCACTGGAGAGGAATTTGTGGTGGGCCCACCAAACCAGTCAGAGGACTGATGGCTGAGAAAAAAAAAAGGTGTGTGTGTGTGTGTTTGTACACATGTACATGTGTGTGCATGGGTGCGCACGTGCGCGCACACGCACGCACGCACACACACACACACACACACACACACACACACACACACACACACACACACACACACAGGAAAGTGCTCTTTGTTTGTGCTAGTCTGCTTTTTTACACCAAGTTTATTGTTAATCTTACTTCTGCTACTCCTCATTGCTATTATCTTTTTTCAGTTTACTCTCAATCCATATGCTGTACTCACTAGGCTGTTCAGTCCATTCAACAGATCTTGTAATTCTTCTTCACTTTCACTAAAGATATCAGTGTATGATTTTTATCACTGATATCCTCTCAACATGAACATTAATCTCACTCTCAAATCTTTTATTTATTTCCATCATTGCTTCTTTGATGTACAGATTGAATAGTTGGGGTGAAAGACTGCATCATTGATAAGCTCCCTTTTTAACCTGTGAACTTTATTCTTAGTTTTTCATTCTTATTGTTCCCTCTTGATTCATGAATATATTGTACATTACACCATCTTTCTCCACAGATTACTACTGTTTTTATGAGAATTTTAAACATCTTGCAACTTTTCACATTGTCACATTTCTAGGTCGACAAATCTTATGAACATGTTTGATTTTTATGAAGTCTTGCAACTATTGTCAAGCCTGTCAGAACTGTCTCTATGGTTCCTGTACCTTTCCAAAAGCCAAACTATCTATGATCTAACAGATCCTCAGGTTTTCTTTCCCATTCTTCTGTACATTGATTTTATCAGCAACTTGGATCTATGAGCTCTTAAGCTGATTGTGCAATAGTTCTTGTCCTTCCCTGCCTCTGCTATCTTGAGAATTATATGCATGATGTTTATCTGAACTGACCTGTGAACCACAGATGTTGCCAAGACAGGGTGGCCTGTATGTCTCAGTGATGCAGATGGCCAAACGCATATGCAACTGTGACAGTGGGATATTCTGAGTGAACTTTTTTTGAGTGGGGGGGGGGGGGGGCAGTGTGGGGGGGGGTTCAGTCTCCTGACTGGTTTGATGTGGCCTGCCACAAATTCCTCTAATGTGCTAACCTCTTCATCTCAGAATACCACCTGCAACCTATGTCTTCTATTATTTGTTGCATATATTCCAATCTCTGTCTTCCTCTACAGTTTTTGCTTTCTACTGCTCCCATAGTCCCATGAAAGTCATTCCCTCTTGTCTTAACAGATGCCCCATCATCCTGTCCTTTCTCCTTATCAGAGTTTTCCACATATTTCTTTCCTCTCTGATTCTGCACAGAACCTCTTCATTCCTTGCTTTATCAGTCCACCTAATTTTCAACATTCATCTGTAGCACCACATCTCAAATGCTTCAATTCTCTTCTGTACTGGTTTTCCTACAGTCCCTGTTTCACACATATAATGCTGTACTCCAGACATACATCCTCAGTAATTTTTCTTCAAATTAAGGCCAATATTTGATATTAGTAGACTTCCCCTGGCCAGGAATGCCATTTTTGCAATTTCTAGTCTGCTTTTAATGTCCTCCTTGTTCTGTTCATCACTCATAATTTTACTGCTTATGTAGCAGAATTCCTTAACTTCATCTACTTTGTGACCATTCCTGGTATTAAGTTTCTCACTGTTCTCATTTCTACTACTTCTCATTACCTTTGTCTTTCTTTGATTTACTCTTAATCCATACTCTGTACTCAGACAGTTCATTCCATTCAACAGATCATGTAAGTCTTCTTCACTTTCATCAGCAAATCGTAACATTGATTTCCTTTCACCTTGAATTTTAATTCCACCCCTGAACTATTCTTTTATTTCCATCATGCATCTTCGGTGTACAGATTGAACAGTAGGGGCAAAAGACTACATCCTAGCCTTACGCCCTTTTAATACGAACACTTTGTTCTTGGTCATCAACTCTTATTATTCCCTCTTGGCTATTGTACATATTGTATATGATCTCTCTCTCCCTATAGCTTACCCCTACTTTTCTCAGAATTTCGAACATCTTGCACCATTTTATATCATCGAACACTTTTTCCAGGTCGACAAATCCTGTGAACATGTCTTGATTTTTCTTTAGTCTCAATTCCATTATTAACCGCAATGTCAGTTTGCCTCTCTTGTGCCTATATCTTTCCTAAAGCCAAACTGGTTGTCATCTAGCACATCCTCAATTTTCTTTTCCATTCTTCTGTATATTATTCTTGTCAGTAATTTGGATGCATGAGCTGATAAGCTGATTATGTGATAATTCTCACTCTTGTTAGCTCTTGCCATCTTCAGAATTGTGTGGATGATGTTTTTCTAAAAGTCAGATGGTATATTGCCAGACTCATATATTATATACACCAGAGTGAATAGTCATTTTGTTGCCACTTCCCCCAACAATTTTAGAAATTCCGATGGAATGTTATCTATCCCATCTGGTTTATTTGATCTTAAGCCCTCCAAAGTTCTTTCCAATTCCAAATAAATAAGATGCTGACAGGTGTGAATATTGCCAAACTATCAGTTTAATAAGTAATGGTTGCAAATTACTCACATGGGCTATTTACAGAAAAGTGAAAAATCTGATAGGGATCGACTCTGGGGGAGATCAGTTTGGATTCTGGGGAAATGTTGGACCATGCACTAAAGAAAAGCAAACTTATGTTTATGATCTGTAGATTTTTAAGAAAGCATTTGACTATGATTTTGGAATAAATTCTTTAAATTTCTGAATGTAGCAGAGTTGAAATACAAGGAGTGAAAGACTTTTTACAACTTGAGCAAAAACCAGATGGAACTTATAAAAGTTGAAGGGTATTAAAGGAAAGCAATGGTTGAGAATATAGTGAGACAGGGTTGTTTCCAATCCCCAATGCTATTCAATCTGTATAGTGATAAAACTGTGAAGGAAAGCAAGGAGATATTTGGAACAGAAATTAATATTCAGGGAGAAGAAACAAAAACTTTGCAGTTTGCCAGTCATATTGTAATTCTGTTAGAGACAGCAAAGGAGTTGTAAGTACAGTTGAGCAGAATGGATAGTGTCTTGGAAGGAGGATATAAGATTGACATTAACAAAAGGCAAAAAAGGACAATGGAATGCAGTGAAATTAAATCAGGCAGTAGTGGTGGGATTTAGATGAGGAAATGAGATGCTCAGAGTAGTAGGCGAGTTTTGCTATTCAGACAATGAAATAACTGATGATGGTCAAAGTAGAGAGGCTGTCAAATGTAGAATGGTAATGGCAAGGAAAATTTTTATGGAGAAGAGGAATTTTTTAAAGTCTAATATCAAGTTAACTTTTAGGAAATCTTTTCTGAAGGCATTTTTCTTGAACGTAGCCTTCTACAGAAGTGAAATCTGGATGATAAGCAATTTGGACAAGAAGAGAATTGAAGCTTTTGAAATGTATTCCTACAGAAGATTGGTAAACATTAGATGGGGAGATCACATAATTAATGAGGAGGTACTGAATAGGATTCGGGAATAAAGAAAACTGTGGTGTAAACTGACTAAAAGAGGGGATCAGTTGATAGGACATGTTCTGAGACAACAAGGAAACATAAATTTAGTCTTCAAAAGAATTATGGAGGGTAAAAACTGTAGAGGGAGTCCAATAGATCAGTAAAGCAAGCAGGTTCAAATGGACATGGGTTGCAGTAGTTTTCCAGAGATGAAGAGGCTTGCACAGGCTAGAGTAATGTCGAGAGCTCCATCAAACCAGTCTTCAGACTGAAGATAACACCAAGAACACTAATGAGATTTATCTGAAAGTCTGATGGTATGTCTCCGGTCTCGTATGTTTCACAAATCAACTTGAATAGTCTTTTCATTGCCACTTCCCCCAACGATTTTGAAAACTTTGAAGGAATGTTATCTATCCTTTCTGTCATTTAACTATAACTCTACAAGTGGGTCCCCTGCACCTCCCTTATTGATTCCCATTTTTCTTATGTGACATTATCAGGTAAATCCTCCCTTTTGTGATTGCTTTCAGTATACTCTTTCCAACTATCCACTCTATCCTCTACATTTAAAAATGGAATTTCCACTGACATTAAATGCTGCCAATCTTGCTTTTAATTTCACAAAAAGGTGCTTTAACTTTTCTATATGTTATATTATTTCCTTCAGTGACCATGTCTTCCTTGATTCTTCACATTTTTCCTGTAGCTGTTTTGACTTGTCTTTGAAGTATTTCTTCTCTTACTCAAGTATTCTTCACAAATGTCCTCCTCATACATACAACAGTCTGTCCAACTTCTGTGATCACACTTTTTAGGGATGCTCAAACCTCTTTCCACTGTATTTCCAACTGTGGTATTCTTCGCAGTGCCTACACCCCAAGAGAACTTCAAATGCATCTCGTCATCCCTCAATATTTCAGCAGCCCACTTCTTTCCACATTTATTCCTCTGAACAATTCTCTCAAAATTCAGCCTACTCTTTATCATCATTAAATTATGATCTGAGTCTGTATCTGGTCCTGGGTATGCCTTATAAACCAATACCTGATTTTGGAATCTGTGTCTGACCACAATGTTACCTAATTGGAATCTTTCCTTACATCCAGGCCTGTTCTGAGTATAGCTTCTCCTCTAGCAAATTTTGTACAATGTATTCACATTACTAGCTGAGATTTATTGCACAAAACAGTTGTTTTCTCTCCTCTTTCATTCCTGGTACCAAGCCCATATTCTCTCATAAATCTATTTCTGCTCCTTTCCCTACTACCAAACTCCAGTCCCCCAATGATTATTACATTATTATCACATTTCACATTCATCCTAGAGTGACCAAACATCTTTTGCAGAAGTGCTGTGAAAACTCTTTGGGAGAGCACAATGTGATTTTAGTGTGAGCTGTCAAATGCGACTCACTAGATGATTTGTTCTCGTACTATGTTTAAGATAAATAGTATTCTCTTGATTCAGTTGTGTCACTTCTAATGATGGCTTCCTACTGCCACATTATCCCACTTCCAAAACCTGTTCCAAAATCCTTATATACTTTCTCCCTTTCTTCATCTTCTACATGTTGTGATGTTGGCATGTATAAATGAACTATTGTTGTTGGCAATGGTTTTCTGTTGATTCTGATGAGAAAAATCCTGTCAATGAAATGTTCAAAATAACTCACTCTCTGTCTTACCCTCCTATTCATAAGAAACCTACTCTCATTACACCATTTTCTGCTCCTGTTGATATTACACCATTTCTTGTGACCATAATTCCTTATGTTCTTTCTGTTTCAATTCACTGTCCTTCAGTACACATAGTTTCAGCCTTGGAATTTCTGTTTTCATATTTCCTATTTTCCCTACCATGGTCAAACTTCTGACATTCCATGCTCTAACCTACAGAATGTTAGGCCCCATCTTTTCGTAGTCTTTCCTTGTTGTTACCTCTCCCTTGGAAGCCCCTTCAAAGGATCTGAAAAAGGGAATAATCAAGAATCTTTCGCCAATCCAGAGAGCATACAACACTTTTTACTGGATCTTTAAGTTTTGTGGTTTTTGAAGAAACTCAAAGTGAAAAAATTGAAAATGGAAAATCCTTCCTAAAAAGAAGCAAGAATGTGGTAAGCAAACTAACAGTGAAAAACTCATGAAGTGACGATATCTAATTTTCTGAACCTTTAAGATCCACTGTTTGTGAAGAAGTGCAAAGTGGAAACACTTAATCAAAAA
The DNA here is from genome assembly GCF_023897955.1 of Schistocerca gregaria. Taxonomy (NCBI): domain Eukaryota; kingdom Metazoa; phylum Arthropoda; class Insecta; order Orthoptera; family Acrididae; genus Schistocerca; species Schistocerca gregaria. The sequence goes on along the minus strand of NC_064921.1, from coordinate 624,757,047 downwards.
CAAATATCATTGGAACAAGGTTACATACAGGAAAAAATGAAATAATCATAACAGTACTGAAAAGGAAAACGATGATGAATTTCTCACTTCTAAAAAATGATGCTGTGGAACATTCAAGAGTTACATTCATCCTGGGATCTGGATCCATCAATTAAATCAACACTTAAACAATATTTGAAATTCAAATCAGTGCAGATGAAGCACGAAAAGGAACAAATTCACTACATAGTACCACCAAGAAAGACATTGTCATTGAAACTAGAAAAGTAATCCAATTGCAAGAAACCTATACAGGTCTTCCTGAATAGTAATCAGCAGAATAATTTGCAGAAGTTCTGTGAGTGATACATACATAGTGAGGATATTCAAGAGATCTGTAATAATCTTGGAGCAAGATTTATAGATCCAAATAGATTTTTAAGCAACAATTGTCTGAGAAAAGATGGTACTCACTTAAATAGGTTAGGCTCCAAGACTTTTAGTAAGATGATTATTGATATTTGCAACATTTTAGGAAATGAGGGAAATTATACATAGTAGGAGGGATATGCATGCACAAAATGTATCTGAAGAAAGAAATCCTTCTTCTCTACATTATAATGTACAGGGACTAGGTAATAAAATAGATATTTTCGAGCACTATTTTACAGATATTAGGCTCCACATACTTGTTGTCAGTGAACATAAAAATCTGCAGATAGCATGCACTTGTTTAAAATTGAGTATTACTCCTTATCTTGTTGTTCCTATTGTACTGACCGTAAAAGTGGAGAAATGGCTGAATACCTAAGAACAAATAACTTAATAGAAGCTTCTTAAAATATATGCTGGGTGAAAGAGTATTCTTCTGATTTACACTATGAAATTGTTGCTATTAAGATGAAATTCTTACCTGTTGTATACTTTATCTTAGCACTGTATAGATCACCAAACAGAAATTTTGAATTATTTCTGAATTCCCTTCATACAGTTTTTTTAAATTAATGTCTAAGGAGAAACATATAAATATTATGCTATTGGCAGATATTAATTTTAACACTTAACAAGATTCCCAAGAAAGCAAATGCTTTAAAAACTGTATCTGTTCTTATGATGTAAAAGATTTGTTAGGAGACATACCAACTAGAATCACACACCAACTAGTATAAGCTCTATAGGCCATGTTATTACCAATTGTGAAAATATTGTTATAACTGCTGTTGTAAATGGTCACACCTCTGACCGCCTAGGCAAACTATAAGTACTAAAGGGAGATCCTTGTACAAAACTAAAAAATATTTATGAACATACAAGAACTCTCTCTGTTATCAATAATGTCAAACTGAGAGAGAGCTTCTCAGGAATCTAGGCATTTAGTATACAAGCCCAATGCGTAAATAATAAATGGGATGCCTTCCTAGATACATTTTCTTTTCATCTAAATACGTCTATTCCTATAAGAAAGATAAATGTAAATTAGAATAAGGAACTACAGTCAAGACCTGTAGAATTTGATAAAAGATGAAAGGCTGAAAAGATTAACCTAAAAATACAAAACTCAGATTGTATTCAAAGACCTGCTGATCAACAGTAAGCAAAGTAAGAGACAATAAAACAAAACTAAAAGATAACATCACAATACAGGTATCTAATAACAAAATTGTCACCAATTCTCATGAGATAAGTAACATTTTTAACGATAACTTCATACAAACTGACTTTTGTACTACAGATAATGTATATGTTGGAAATCATGCTCAGCTCAACTCTAACCCAGATCAACTACCTGAAGTTGAGCTCAAAGATATTTTGCAGCTCATCATAGAGTGTAAAAACAATAAAATCTGCTGGCTGGGATGAAATTTCCCCATTTTTCCTTAAAAAATGCAAACATGCCTTTGAATATTCATTGATGCATCTAATAAATAGTGTCTTAAAAGAACAAGTATTGCCTAATATATTAAACTTAGCCACTATTGAACCTCTCAACAAAAAAGGTGATAAAGAACAAGGTAGAAAATTATAGACCACTCATTTTAACTTCCGCTTTTAGTAAGTTAACTGAAAAAATAGGTGTAAAACAAATCATAGGGCTATAGACTAAGATATGCTGAATGAAACACGTTTGTCTGTTAAGAGAGCAATGCATGATGCCTTCAATGACCACCATAGCAGAATATTGTCAAGTGATCTTTCACAGAACTCAAAGAAATTATGGTCACACATAAAGGCTGTAAGTGGCACTAAAGTTACTATCCAGTCTAGGGCGATTGTAAAAATACAGCTATATCAATATTTTCCCCAAAATATATTGATATATATTGATGATCTATTTTCCCCCCATATACGAATACAGAAATTTCTATATCGACTACAAATATTTTTATTTTCTTTATATTTTTTTAGCAGATTTGGGAAATATTTGGAATTGTTCTTATGAAATTATGCATTTGAAATTGTAGTAGAATATAATTTTACTTTGACTGTGTGAAGAAGTCTTACCACTTTTTGAACTTTCATCCAGTCTTTCTCTTTGACTGTGTGAAGCAATTATATGTGGCACAAAGAATTAGTCCAATTGCTCTGTGGGGTGGCTGTGTGACTGGATTAATGAGATTTCCAACGTGAAGAAATAGCACACCAGTTATATATTTAAAAAAAAAAAAAAAAAAAAAAAAAAAAAAACTTGTAACACAACTAGTGTGCTGTTTCTTAATGTTGTCATTCTTCAAAAACAGTAGCTGAAAAGATGAATGAAAATCCAAATGACAAGATTTGTCTTTGTGGTGGTCAGAGGTGTGTGAAGGGAAATCCAGATGTAATCAATGCTCAGTGCTATCAACAGGAACTGCAACATTTAACTTCACCATGCAATTTTGATACTACAAATGCTAGGTCACTGGTGCCATAAAGTGTTCTGGACAAATTAGATATGTGATGAAACCAAACAATGGAATCATCAGACATCTTTTATTGTGACACTTACATGAACTTACCACCATTAGCACTTGATCTAGGAGGATAAGCAGGCTTATAGCATGTTGATGTACAGAATATCTAATAACAAATCATTACTTAAATTTACATCCATAAAACTGGCAGCATATTTACTATGTGTAGCCAATACTTTTGTAGGTCAGTACATCGATATTTTTTTCCTTCAATAGACTTGTAATTTCTTTTAGGTATATCAAGGGCTGATAATGATATTTTTATAAATATATGTACTGGATTGCCCATATTTATTAAAACTATCAACACTCTTACTCCAGTCCACAGTGGATAAGACAAGGACTGAAACTGACAGTAGGAAAGCAAAAACTGAAATGCTGAAGTCCATTTTCAAATGTTTCTTTACAAAGGAACACCCAGGAGAATTGCACCAATTTAATCCTTGTATCACTGAAAAGACGAATGAAATAAGTACTTGTGTCAGTGGTGTTGACAAATAGATGAAATCATTAAAATTGAGCAAAGCTCTGGCACCTAAAGAAATCCCTGTCAGATTCTACACTGAATTTGTGCCTGAGTTACCCCCTCTTCTAACAATAATCTGCGAATGAGTTACGCCTCCTCTAACTATAATTTATAATAGATCCCTCAAACAAAACAACATGCGCACTTCTTGGAAAAAGGCACAGGTCACACCCATCTACAAGAAGGGTAGTAGAAGTGATCCACAAATCTAGCATCCAGTATCCTTGACACAAAATTGTTGTACAATCTTAGAAGATATTCTGAGCTCAAACATAATAAGGTATCTTGAACAGAATGACCTCCTCAATGCCAACCAGCATGGATTTCAAAAACATCAATCACGTGAAACCCAACTTGCACTTTTCTCTCATGACAGACTAAAAGCTTCAGATCAAGTCCATCAGGTACATGCTGTATTTCTTGATTTCCAAAAAGCATTTGACTCAGTACCACACCTACACTTACTGTCAAAAGTATCACCATATGGAGTATCAAGTGAAATTTATGACTGGATTGAGGACTTTTTGGTAGGGAGGATGCACCACCATATTATCTTGGATAGAAAGTAATCATCAGATGCATAAGTAACTTCTGGTGTGTCCCAGGAAATTGTGTTGGGTCCTCTGCTGTTCATGTCACTTATTAATGACCTTGTAGACAATATTAAAAGTAGAATCAGAATTTTTGCAAATGATGCAGTTATTTATAATGAAGTACTAACTGAAAGTTTAAGTGTGTGAGACATGTACCAGATAGGACTGACATAGGTTAATGAACATAAACAGAAATGGGATGCATGAACGGTCACAGATTTGTTTAATCTCTGGTAGAGTGTCACAGAGATACTGAAGGAACTAGACTGGAAGACTCCTGAAGAGAGTCATAAACAATCCCAAGAAAGTCTATTAACAAAGTTTCAATAACCAGCTATAAATGATTAGTCTAGTATGTGTCATTCACATAGGGATCATGAGGATAAGATCTGAATAATTACTGCATGCACAGATGCATTCAAAGAATCTGTCTTCCCATGCTCCATACATGGATGGAACAGGATGTACCCTCTACCATACAACTTAGGGCTATTTGCAGAGTACAGATGTAAATGTAAAAATAATTCTGAAATATATGTTAGAGCATAATATTATCCACAAACTCCTTGGAGATTTTCAGCATGGGTTTAGGAGTGATCAAGCGCCATTACAGCAGCACTGCAATTTATGCTCAAAGTTCTTGACAAAATCAATAAAGGCATGCAAGTGGCTGGAATTTCCTTGATGTATCAAAGGTTTTTGATAGGATTGATCCTGATGTACTCCTGTCAAAATTGGCCAGATATGGCACCAGCAGAAACCTTTTTACATCTTACTACATCCTATTTGAAAAACTAAAGGTACTTTACTGCAATCACACACAATAATGGAGGAACATTAAAAAGTTACACATCAAAGGTAAGGAATATTAAGTTCAGTGTCACTCAAGGATCAATAATTGGTCCATGCAATTTTATATGCTATATCAATGACTTCCCAAATACATTTAAAAATGATCAATCATTTCAGTGTATCCAGATGACACTTCAGGCCTTTGTGTGGTAAATGATATGTTTAATCTGGGCATAAAGATAAAAAAATTTGGTAGATATCAGAAAGTCTAGTCCTGAAAATGATGTCATCTAAGTCAACTTAAAAAAACAAACATAATTTCCTCCAGTTTGAGATTTGCAAAATTGTATTTATTCTCAAGACAGTACCATATTTTGGAAAATCTGCACTGAGTGTAAATTCTTAGGTATACACATAGATAGCAAACTATTATGATCGCAACAAATTGTCAATGTGTGTGCAAGACTGCCCCTCATGTTTCCTTGGATGGTATCATCCACCAAGCCAACTTCAGACTGCAACAAAATGTCCAACTTCACCTAAAAAAGCTATCCCAATTTCTCCCAAACAACTTCAACAGTGGTGTTTCCCTTCCTGTCCCTCTGCAGCTCCCCAAACAGCCACACCATCAACCACAACTACTCTTCTACAAGCCGAGCTTGCCAACCTCCTTAAGATCCCAGCCTTCATCATTGCCTCCCATCCCAGTAATAATTCATAATCACAAGAACCAGTCACAACAATACTGTGTTCTCAACCTCTTGTCCAAGGCACTCTCCTCCCCTGGATTAATTGCATTACCTACTTTCCTTGATGCTGATCTCATCCTCACTGAAGGCCAGCTACACACTTCCGTCCACATCAAACATACTAACAGACACCAGTACTTACAATTTTACAGTTGCCATCATTTCCATGTCAAATGTTCCCTCCCATACAGCCTTGGCATCTGAGGCAAATGTATTTGTCTGGATGCAGACTCTGTACAGCAACACACCACCACTCTCACTTCAGCCTTCACAGGATGTAATTTTCCCAATAGCCTAATTCAAAAGCAGATTTCCTGGGCCATCACATCCAATGCTGGTACTGCTGATACCTCCAGAAAACACCTTCAGAGCACACCACTTGACACCTGGTATTATCCTGGTGTTGAATGCATCCATCAGCTACTTTGACAAGGCCGTGACTTCCTAAAATCATGCACTGAAATGAGATCCATTCTGTATGAGATTTTGCCCACTGCATGTAGGATAGCTTTTCGTCACCCTCCCAATCCCTGCAATATTGTTGTCAGACCCTACACTCCTTCTGCACCCATCTCCCTACCCTGTGGCTCCTACCCCTGTAACTGGCCCCTGTGCAAGACTTGCCCTATGCACCATGCTATCACCACCTGCTCCAGCCCTGTAACTGGCAAAACATATGCTATGAAAGGGTGCACCACCTGTGAAACAACACATCATATACCAGCTGTTATGTAAACATTGTCCGGCCTTTCACACTGGCATGACTATCACCCAGTCATCAGTCAGGATGAATGGGCATAAGGAGAGGGTGTATACAGGCAACACACAATATCCTGCTGTAGAGTATGATGTAAAATGTGACAGTCATGATCTCGGTGACTCCTTCACCATACGTGCCATGTGGACTCATTTCCCAGACAGCAGTTTCTCAAAACTTTGCACGTGGAAACTAGCACTACAACATGTCCTTGGTTCTCGCAACCCACCTGGCCTTAATTAACATTAATTCCTTCCACCTCAGCATTTATTCACAGTAACTATTCCTTTCTTCACTCCATTTTAGTTTCCTATATCTTTCATTTTCTGACTTGTCAATTTTCACCATCCGCCCTCCCTCCTGTGTTACATACAATGCACTTAAATATTCACTCTTATTAACTCATGCAAAATGTCTTATTAGTAATTTCTGTGTTGCATATTACACTGTCTTCCACCTTTAAGCTCTCAGGTTTTCAAATCTCATCCAGTGCAGTTTCCAACAATCAGTCTTTCCTTCTCATTCAGTCTGGTAAGTCCTCTCTGACCCAGGGTTCTGGGTGTTTCCGGCAAACTGTACCTCTTTTCCTTCACCGCTCTTCCTTCCGCTTCAACTCTTCTACCAGAAGAAGGAGCCACTGGCTCCAAAAGCTTGTAAATCCTTTTATGTTTGTGTTCTGCCCAACTACGTGAGTAGATTTTTTATCTATCCATTTACATTATATTATCAGTAACTGATTATTCTCGTTGTTAAATTCTATGCATGTGTTTGAAACAATAATACTAGCTGTAGAAGATAAGAAATATATGTGTCGTAATGCAGAAATTCATGAACATTACACCAGACAAGTACAAAAATATCATATTGTAAATGGGAGACTGAAAAAAACTGTGAACAGTACATACCTTAAAAGAGCAACATATGAGGGTAATCCCAAAAGTAAGGTCTCCTATTTTTTTACAAGTACAGAACTCTGTTTGTGTGGCAGTTTGTCACACTGTTATGAAGAGTGCTTCATGCACTTTGTGTAAACATGTGCACAACGTGCTGAGGTGCTCAGTCTTGGCTTGGCAGCCATTGAGAATGGAGCTCCCGTTGGATGTTACCGCCGAGAGAGAATTGCGCGCAGTTATTCGGTTTTTCACTGCAAAGGGCACTGCGCCGATTGAAATTCATCGCCAATTGATGGAAGTGTATGGTAAGTCATGCATGGATGTCAAAAATGTTCGTAAGTGGTGTAAAGAGTTAGCACGTGGTCGGACCAAAATTTAACAAAGGTGCGGGAGACCATCAATTTCTGAGGAGACAGTGTTGAAGGTTGAGCAAAGCATGTGTGAAGATTGGTGGATCACCCTGAATGATCTCTGCATGTTTGTTCCTGAGGTTTCCTGGTACACCACTCACAGAATTTTAACAGAAAGATTGAACTACCAGAAAGTGTGTGCAAGATGCGTTGCTACGCTTGCTGACTGAAGACCACATGCGGCAACAAGTTGATGCTTCCCACACATTTCTTCACCTACTTGCAGCTGAACATGACAACTTTCTTGACTCAATCGTCATGAGTGACAAAACCTGGGTATACCACTTTACACCTGAGACCAAGCAACAATCACACCAGTGGCAGCATCCTTCTTTAGCAAAGCGGCAGGCTGGTATGACATGGGCATACAAAAACAGCCACAGTATTTACAAAAATGCATCGGCAGAAATGGTGATTATGTTGAAAAGTAGCTAAATGTTCAAGCTGTAAACTGATGTAAACTACTGTAGAAATAAACAGGTCTATGTACTTAGGAAGAGACCTTACTTTTGGGATTACCCTCATATCTGAAGCTGATGACAGGCGAAAAATTGAAAAAAAAGAAAAAAAAAATTAAAATCATGGTTCATTGAGCAGTGCTACTACAGCCTACCACAAAAACCAAAATCTAATTATTAATGTAAACTAATTTAGACTGTATACATGAGTATCTATTATAAATTAAAGTTTGATTGTATACTGTTGTATGTATTGTAATACCAATTGTTATGCATGGAATTACATGTTTCATGCAAATAAATTATCGAATTACCATGTATTGTGGATAAACATTTATGTGTCTTTAATGGAGTGGCTTCCACTGCCTTCTGCATCCTGACAGGGTTAACCATTGCTGATTCTTACACACTCTGGGACAATTTCCCATACCAAGGGCAACAAGCTGGCCTGAAACTTTGTCCACTCCTCTGTCCCATTTCACAAGACTGTTGGCAAAAAGGATGTGATTCCTTGTACTGGAAATCTGTGGCCACCATTGGAGATGATTATCGGGTTATGAATATTGTAAAAATGTGAGTATTCTTCTATATTAACTTTAGTCAAGGTTCTACATAACCTGAATACCAAAAGTAATTCAGATTATTTGTCTTAGGTTCAGTTTTCTCTGTGGGAATAATGTTTGTATTACATAAGCATTTTGAATCTGTCACAGTAACTTTGTTACAAATTCTTAGGACTGAAATCATTTTTTGTTACTTAGAAAAAATATCTTCCTCTGTATATGTATTGCTTTCAATTGAACCCAAAATAATAACTAATAAGTGACCAGATAATTCACATTTGCAGCAATGAGGATTAACAAAGCAAACTATTTCTCACACATCAGCACAAACAAAATAAAACATTTTATTTGACAATGTGCTGGCATGTGTCACATGGTTATCTGATTTCATATTATTCTGTACCCACAAACCTAATAACCTGATCTCTTTATTATTTACTGCAAGCCAGTTATCAATTGTAATACCAGAGTCTTTGTTATATCTATTATGTGCTCTATTTCAGCAGTATTTATTATTTCTTCAATATTGTCTTGTTTCAGCTTTTGCTGTATGTATCATGTCATCACCTGATAGGTTTGTTTTGTACCCTTCATTATTGAAGCTCAAGTCATTCACATAGACAGCGATAGGAGGTGGTTCCAGTACAGATCATTATGTAATGCCAATGTACAGGCTCAGTATTCTGTTTATTTCTCAGCACGATGTTGTAAATGTTAAGAAGATGGGAATCTATGTTTGACATCGAAGTGACATTGAGGCATTAAAAACCGAACTTTAGACCATCAAGAAAGAAAACGATACATTAATACAAGAAAAGAAGTCCTGTGTGTGTAAAAGCCATCAAATGGAAAAGCAAGAAGATCGCGAAAATACGAATGACCGATCATAGTTTAAAAACAACACTTCGAGTGTTCCCGTTGATGTCTCGGTAAACTCAGTAAGCCAAAAACCGGAAGATAAATATAAATGGAAGGTGGTGACATACAGCAAAAGGAAATACAAGGCGACAGATATGCAACAAAAGGAAAATGACTTTTTAATAATTGGCGATTCGCTGCTGAAGATTATCACTGTCCCCAATTGCAAGATCGACGTATGACCTGGTATTAGAACGCATCAACTCGGTAAACATATTAAAAATATGGTAAATGCAAGACAAGATACTACAGAACCAGATTCTGAAACCAGACATAACTATCTATAATGGGATGTTTATACATGTTGGAACGAATTCGTTAAGGAGCAGCACTGAGGAAGAAATGGCAAGCGAAACAAGAAACATGATCTGTTCTGCAAGAAATATGTATGCAGGATCTCGTCTGATACTTAGCGGAATCATAAACAGAAGGTCGGTGAGAGAAAAATATATCGACAAAATAAACTGTGCTCTTAAAGAGCAATGTGATCGTCTTGGGGCAATTTTTATAGACCCAAACAAATTCCTATGTGAAAACTCACTAGTGAAGGATGGCTTGCATTTAAATAGACTGGGGTCTGTAACGTTCAGCAGAATGTTTGCAGATGTCTGCAAAATCATTAGATGCAAGGGAAACTAATATGGCCTGAAGGGGGTGAAAAATCATACACTCCAGCTGGAAAAGAAAAATATAAGCACAATACAATAAAAGATGATACTAAAGAATTTGCCCCACAATACAGCTCACAACATGTAAACCAACAAACGAAAAATTACATAAAAGTAGTTCATCAAAATATGCAATACTTTGGTAACAAAAAATTAGAAGCAGAAGTACTCCTGAGTGGAGTAAGACCAGATATATTATGCATAAGTGAACATGGACTAACTGAAAGTAAAATACATAATGTGGCAATAAAGGACTACAAACTAACTAATTACTTCTGCAGATCTAAATATAAGGGTGGTGGCGTTTGTATATATATTAAAACAGGTACTCTATCAAAGAATGTAAACAGTGAAGCTGCTACATTTCCCTTAGCTAGAGAAAAAGACTTTGACGTTACTGTTATAGTGGCAGAGGTTTTTAGAGTGTTTTGTGTGTACAGGTCACCATGTGGCAATATTAGCATCTTTCTAAAAAAAAATTGCTAGCTTATTGAGAATGAACATGAAGAGAAATCTTATTATATGTGGAGACTTCAACATTGACATGGGAAAAGACACAAAAATAAGACAGTATTTTGAAGAATTGTTAATACAGCATAACATGAAAGTGACAATAACTGCACCAACAAGAGTGACTTCACAAAGTGAGACAATTATTGACAACATAATTACTAATGTGTGTAACTATGAGTCACATGTAGTTCAGACAGAAATACCTGATCATCATGGACAACTAATCAGCATTTGCAGAAGTAATGACTCAGTATCAGAACCAAAACAAAAAACCAAAGAAATTAGGATCATCAGTGAACAAAATATCAACATCTTTAGAACAATGTTAAGTAAGGAAACCTGGAGTGAAACCCTACAGGCCCAGAGTGTAAATGAAAAATATGATGCATCTATTTCAACAATTAAGTACCATTTTAATGTATCATTTCCCAAAGTAAAGAGACAAGAAAGGCAGCAAGATGAAACACAGTGGATTACCAGTGAAATACTAGAACAGCGAAGGAAGCTTCAGGATGTGAGATGGATAGGCGAAGCTGAAAACTATAAAATGTTAAAAAAGAAGTATAGAAAAACAAGAAGAGAAGCGAAAGCAAGAGCAATTGAAACCACTATAGCAAACTCAAAAAACAAGGCAAAGGCAACTTGGAATGCAATCAATGCTGAAAGAAAGGAAAAAGATGGGTCAAAAAAAGAAGAAGGTATTAGATCAATTAAAATAGACAACAGAGTGGTCACAGATGGTATGGAAATATCAAACATACTGAATAATAACTATCAGTGTAGTAGAAAACCTAAAATTGGAAAGAAATAGTCAAAACAGAAGGATATTAAGGTACCAAAAAGATCATGCAGTACTATGTTCTTAAGACCAGTCACAGAAGATGAATTACGGAAAACTATACAGAAACTGAAGTCCAAGAAATCAACTGGTGATGATGAAATATAAAATCATGATGTAATAAAGCTGGTATGTGAGGAGATAATAACACCACTGAAGAACATAGCAAACTGTTGTTTCAGAGATGCAATTTTTCCAGAAAAACTGAAGATAACGAAGGTAGTGCCAGTGTACAAGAAAGGGTGTAGGGATGATCCCAACAACTACAGACCAGTTTCACTGATATCAGGTTTCTAAAAAATCCTAGAAATGCTTATGTATACCAGATTAGTTAACTATTTGGACAAACACAACATTCTCATGCCCACACAACATGGTTTCAGAAAGGGTAAATCTACAGAATCAGCAATTGTCAGTCTAACAGAATACATTTTACAGTCCTTGGATAAGAAAAAGTTTGTCTCTGCAATGTTTCTGGATCTTTCAAAGGCATTTGACACCATTGACCATGAAATGCTGATACAAAAATTAAGCAACTATGGCATTCGGGGCAACCAGGTGAATGGATAAAATCATACTTGTGCAACCGCAAGCAGTATGTATCATTAGGAAACTCGTACCAATCAGAAACCAAATCCATCAAATATGGAGTGCCGCAGGGTTCGGTAATGGGGCCATTGTTATTTAATATATTTGTAAATGATATAGGTGTTGAGGAGGAAGAAAAGAAAATATTGTATGCAGATGACATGACAATACTAAATAGTGACCAAAATATGGAACAGCTTGAGAGAAGAGCATACATATCTTCAAATGTCACAGCTCAATGGCTGTTTGAAAATGAACTGGTTATAAATCTAAAAAAGATTATGTATGCAGTGTTTAAAAACAAGGAAAAGGCTGTAGACATGGATTTAGAGGTTAATGGAACAAGGCTGGAAGAAGTAGAATCTGCTCGATTCTTAGGTATTCTTGTGGATAATGAACTGAAATGGAAAAAACATATTAATAATGTCTGTAAGAAACTGAGCTCTGTCATATTCTTAATGATGTAGCTATCACAGTATTCAGACAAGAACCTTCTGTGTCAGTGTATCATGGACTTTTCGAACCATACTTACAGTATGGAGTGACTGTGTGGGGAAACTCAAACAAGAGACAAAACAAGTGTTCACATTACAAAAAAAAGCAATTAGGACTATTTTAAGAAGAAAGACCTCTGAAACATGCAGAAACTGTTTCAAGAATTTAAATATCTTAACTTTTTCATTGTTGTATACATACAAAACAATAATGTACATCACAAAAGGTAGTGAGGGTTGGATTACAAATGCTAGTGTACACACCCACAATACAAGAAAGAAGAATAAAGCACGGAGAAAACCCCACCGACTGGCAATGCTAGAAAAAGGACCCCAGTACTTTGGTATCAGACTACTAAGAAGTCTGCCCAACACCCTGAAAGATAGTGTACTTCACAATGACTTTCCAAAGAAACTTAAAGACTATCTCATTGAAAAAGAGTTTTACAGCGTTGCAGAATACTTATGCGATTAAATTTGTATATATTGTTACTCATTATCAGTAATGTAAAAATGTAAGCTAAAGGTGTAGAAAAATAAGTGATAAGAAATGTTAACACTTTGACATGTCCTATATTACAGGTACATTTACTGTACACAATGTAATCTTACAGGATCAATGAGAACATTGGCACAGGGGCAGTTATTTTCCACTTCCTCAAACAATTATTTATCAAACGAGTACAGAATATTTACCTACACCTAATCAACATCTACACCAACATCCATGCTCTACAAACAACTGTGAAGTGCATGGCAAAACTGTGTTCTATATCATTTATAAGAGACTCTTTTCATTCCATTCATATATGTAGCATAGGAAGAATAGTTGCTTAAATGCCTCTGTGCATGATGTAAATAATCAACTCTTCTCTTTCTACGTCTGCTTTGCTACCCACAATTTCAGTTGCTGTCTCATCTCATAACTTCAGTGTCGCTAACAGTTGTTACAAATGACCAAAATTTCTTTGGGTTTTGTGAGAGATTTTTCAATTATACTCTCTGTGGTATCAATTCAGACTTCACACATTGCCCTTTTACAGCCAAAAGCAGTTTATTCAGCATCTTTTTATCTGTAGTTGTATACTTTGTTTCATGTTTGTTATTCAGTAGTTGTTATTTCTTTATAGACACTGCATTCCTTGGTGGGTTTCTTCCATAGTGAGCTATCCTACTGAGTACATATATATCAAAAGCTTGCTTAACTATTCTCCTAAACTTCAGGCACAGTATCTCTATGAGCTCCTGCCCAGAGCTAAATGTTTCAAGTTTCTTAGGGGGATGTGACACTACCACCTATTTATTAAGTTTGCTGAAATGTAAATCTTTCTGCTTGTTTTATTTGCCCTTTGTATTTTGGTAATCACTGTTGCTACAGCAGCTTCATGGTCACAGATAAATTTCATTGTGGATATCCTCAAGAGACTCAGGTCTGTTCGTTTCCATTACATTCAATATATCTCCAACATGAACGAACTTCCAAGCTATCTGTTCTAGACAGTTTTCAGATATTTGTTTCACTGGATGGCTTATCAAATCTACCATTTACAAAACTGTAATTATACTGATTGATTAATGGGCTATTAATGTCTCTTCTAATGACGACAGCATGAGTGAGGATCTTACGTACTGGTAACTAATGTTTTCTCTAAAGTTTCTCATTGTTTCTAGAGCTGAATCTCATTGTTTATAAAAATAACCAGTTGAAAGCTTATACCAATGTGTGATACTGAGTCTTGTTTAAACAGTCTCACATACAGCTCCAGTTTCAATCTCAGTAAATTTGAGTTTCTTATATATTGCAATTTTCCTCCATTTGCCATTACCATATTGTTTCAACATACACCCACATTTTCCTCAAACAATATCATTACCATCAGTTTTAGATTTGGTGTATCTTCTATATCTGGTATCATGTGTGATTCACTGCTTTCTAGTGCACTCTATATTTTCAGAATAATGTCTCCAGTACAAATTCCCCAGTCAGATGTTCTTGGATTGCACTCTGTAAACCCCAGAGATTCATAGTATGCAATATATTTCAGTATATATTTGCTTTTGTATCCTCTCCTTATCACACCATCAATCACCTGATCCAAACCACTTAGGAACTCATTCTTCTGTAGGTCTACTTTACAATGTAATTGATTAAGAATTATTTATTATAAAATATTAAGTGCAATACTTTGAGAAAAACTGTTTTTATTTTAATTATTCTGTAGCAGGCTAACATCTATACACACCATCACAGCTGGTTACTTTTAAGGCTGACACTAAAGCTTGAGCTGAAGACATATTATTGTCTTCAACTCAAGGTCAAATATCACAATCAAGAACTGGAAATCACAACTGGATGATTCTATTATCCATTTTTAAACTCCAGATTGCAGGATAAAGTTGAAGCATTATAATATTTTGCTAATAATGCCATCACGTAATTTATTACGTTTAAAATTTCTAACAAATTATGCAGCCTGTAAAAAAAAAAGAAGATGCAGCCTAACCTGGCAATAATTTGTTGATGGAAATAGTAGAATAATTCACCACGGCGATCTTTATTCACAATCCTACGGGGTCCAGAAAATGGGTATATCAGATGAAAATACCAGTGATTTAGATTCAAGCCAATATCTTCACGGAAATATGAAACTCGGTGCTCAGGCTCAAGATCTGAAGCAGTGTAATCCTTTGGAATTTCTATTGGAACCTGGTTACACAAAAACAAAAAATTAGTACTAAAGATACATTTTGTTTGGATTATATGGCACATACAAACTTCTGACAGATTACACAACATAAAGTGTCTCAGGTAATTAATTAAAATATTTTGCTCTGCTATTTAAGTTGCTAACTTTTGTATATTGTGTGAGGGTAAAACTGTAATTTAATATGGGGTAAAAAGCAGAACTAACCACACCTATGATGAATGAAGGAAGAAAGTTTCTTAATGTTTATGAATATAAATAAGGAATAAAGGGTTTTAAGCAATGAAACTTCCTGGCAGATTAAAACTGTGTGACAGACTGAGACTTGGACCTTTGCTGACATAAGTAAGGGTGCAAAGCCAGATCATAAGTCACACTTGGCTTCTCAGTTGGCAGAGCACTTGGCCACACAGAGCACTTGGCCACAAAAGACAAACTTCCCAGGTTAAAGTCTCAATCCAGCACACAGTTTTAATCTACAAGGAAGTTTCAAATCAGAATATGCTCTGCTGCAGAATGAAAATTCACTCTGGAGACAATCCTCTAAGCTGTGGCTAAGCAATTTCCCTGCAGTACACTTTCTTTTAGACATTCTAGTGTTGTAAAATATGCGCAAGAACTTCTATTAAGTTTGGAAAGAAGGAGAAGAGATATTGTTAGAAGAAAAGCTATGAGGGCAGGATGAGAGTTCTGCCTGGATAACTCAGTTGGTAGAACAACTTCTAGTGAAAGTACAGGTTTGGGTTCCAGCCTGGTACACAGTTTTAGTGTACCAGAAAGAGTCTGATCAGTGCACACTCCACAGCAGAGTGGAAATTCATCCTGGCTTTCAATTACATTTGTGTTGCAACATATTGACCCACAGAACTTAAATTTTGTCACTCTGAATTGCATTTTACATTATCTGAATTGCATTTTACATTATAAATACTTTGGGCAGTTTAGTATAGCATATTTGCATCAGGAAAATTATATCGGAGATCCACGTGACAGTTTACAGAGCAACAAATATGGAACCAGCATAATACAAGTAAATAAACCATTTGTTCATACTAATATGAGCTAATTTGTTTATTTGAGTTTTAATAGAAAAAGAGAAGTAAAGAAATGGCGACTCTGCGTGGTACTATATGTCTATGAATTATTATGCAACTAGTAAGACAAGTATGTCTATGAATAATTAAGCAAGTAGCAAGACAGATACTATGCATCACATTAAATTTGCACATATTTTCCCATTTTTAGCTCATCTGGACTCTAATGTTTTGATTTCAGGACAGGAGCTTATTGCAGATGTTTTCTGTCCAAAATTTTACACTGCTAACTTAATACAGTAATATATTTTTATCTGAGGAATTTCATGTCAAAGGAGTTTTAAATTTAATTAAGACTATATCTGTCTGTGAATGGAGGCTAATTCTTTTGATTTGTTTCTTGCCATTGAATGACTGTCTATATTTACCAACCAAGGCTATTTTATGTTGAATGTATCCATATTACAAAAATATCATCAACCGATTTTGTGGTGAATGATGAATATATTGTAATTTTGCACTTTCTATGAACTTATTTATATGGCAGTCACTGATTATTGTAACTTTCTTGTGTTACACAAGTACTTAAATGTTGTTGTGGGTTGTATCACCCACAAAAATCTTCATGTACAGGGACAGCAAATATTCAAAAATTTCCAAGTGTCACATGGACATACTGTAGTGAGCTAAATAACTTTCAACTAATACTGCAGAGGTCATACTGATACTAGAACAGATCAACAAGATGGTTGGTTGTGGGATTGAAGGGACCAGACTCCTACGGTCATTGGTCCCTAGATCAACAAGAAGCAGCACTAAATACTGGCAATGTTGTAGCAGTTCTCTATATTCTGTAATTACTAGATAACTACTTCATATCAAATGAAAAGTGAAAATTTATTTTCTCTTGAGAAGAACAACATTAAAACCTTGAAAACTAGTAAATACTAAGAATAAATAACTCCTAATCTACTTGGCTGCCTCAGTACCATCTCTTGACTACTGTCGAGTCTTGACCATCCACATATCACTATAATACATTACCACAGCAGGGGACGGGGGCACACAAACACACACACACACACACACACACACACACACACACACACACACACACACACACACATATTTCGGAATGTGGGCCATGAAGTTACCATTGTGTGGTGACACTCTGCAGAACTTTGCTGTTATTTCCTCTCCCCAACCATACAAATCTTCTTATGGAAACCTGCTGCACCTGGGACCTAGAAAACATAGGATAAATTTGATGTCCAGTTTGGGAGAACTCTCCTCTGTGAGGTCCAGTCATTCGTTGACCAAGGTGTCACATTATGCATCACCACTTGCATAATCAGTGACTGTGGTCTTGGTTGCTGTCCATGTGGTTGTGGTTGACTCACAGCTGAGGCATCTAGTGTGTAGGAGCACAGAAGTATGAATTTCATTGCTAATCTCTACAGGCACCAAAATTTCATGATCAACTGGCTGCTTGTACGCCTCCTATTTATGCATATCTCATTAGTTTCAAAAACTTTTGTACAGTCAGGTGTTAACGCCTTTCCACCACACTGACTGTCTGTGGTTGCATGTGCTGTAGGCAGCACTGCCATTCTCTTCTTGTGTCATATACACTGGCCTTAGCCTCTCTATAGACACTGTCATGGCCTTGTTTTGCTGCTCTATGAAAAAATTATGAGTATTATGCCCCAAGACCTGGTAAGGTCCCACATACGATGGGCAAAATGGTGGTTTGAATGCATTTGCTTGTAACCATACATAGGAACACTGATGAAGGTCCTTACGAATAAATACAGATGTTGTACCGTAATGAAGAGACACTTGCGGACAAAGCTTTTGCATTGAATGTGGCAATTTATGTGAGAAGTCTTGTAACATAGAAGATGAAGGTATTATTATATTTTGTAGCTCTACTAAGTTGGCAGGAATGTGAATCTGCTGGCCAAAGCCAACTGACTTGGAGCTATTCTGCAGCAGTTGATAACCCAAGTAGCACTACTGTGGTAATGCTTTGGTCCATGTCTCTTAGCAGCACATCAGTGCAGCTTTAAGAGGCCTCTGTAGTTTTTCTACTATGCCATTACTGGCAGGATGGTAGCATACAGTCTGCAGATGGGAGATTCCACATAATCTCATAAGCTCTGAAAAAAGATCACTCTCAAACTGACATGCGCACTCAGTTACCACTGTGAATAGGAGTCCAAATTGATGATCCATACATTGAAAAAGTTTCCAGTGACTGTCTCAGCCAAGATGACCATAGTTGGTACAGCTTCTGGCCATCTTTTTGAGTGATTGATCATTGTCAGTAGCTACCTATATCCTTCTGAAGATGGTAAAGGTCCCATGATGTACACATGTACATTGGTAAATCTTATTGCTGACATAATGATGTCACCAATAGATGCAAAAACATGCTGTCGAACTTTACATTGTTGATACTGTAATTAATCTTTTGCCAGTTGTTGACACTTGTCTGTAATTGGCCAAGTGAAGTGCTGCATAACTGCGCAGGCTGAGGCACAAATTCCTGGATGTGAAAAGTCATGAAAATTGTGAAATATGGTCCTGTGATATTGCAGAGGAATGTAGGAGAATTTCTTTCAGTTCAAAACCTGAATCTCTGTCTTCCTTTAATCCTTGTATCTCCTTGTCCACTTTTTGTGCCAAAGCAGTAGCTAACTACGAAATATCCTGTATTATGATAGGCAATCTGCCACTATGTTATTATGATCACTAACGTGTTTTATGTCCACTGTAACTTGTCCTATGCATTCCAAATGTCTAATGTGACACAGGGAACTCAATTGGATGATCCTCTTAAAGGCATTGACAAATGGATGGTGGTCTATATAAATAACAAAGGCTCTAGCCTCTACCTCTGAAACTAATATTTTACTGCTTCATACATCGCTAATAGCTCCCTGTAGATGGCTGATCATAAAGTCTAAGCTGGCATAAATTTCCTTGAAAAGAATACCAGCAGCTGCCACTCTCCTGCTACCTGTTGCTTGACACACTGGACTCGCATTCAGGAGGACGACGGTTCAATCCTGTGTCCGGCCATTCTGATTTAGGTTTTCCATGATTTCCCTAAGTAGCTCCAGGCAAATGCCGTGATGGTCCCTTTCAAAGGGCACGGCCGACTTCCTTCCTTGTCATTCCCTAATCCGATGAGACTGATGACCTTGCTGTCTGGTCTCCTAACCGAAACAACCAAACCCTGTTGCTTGATTGATGCACCAATGGCATGCTGGCCTGTGTCAGCTGTTAGGGTCATTCCGCAGTATAACTAGGATGGCATGACATGACAGAGTAATCAATGCTAATGAATCCTTAAGCTTGGATAAATCTCCTGTCATCTGCTGTGGCCATGGCACTGGATGTTTACCATTAGTATATTTGCCTGCCTGCACTGTATTAAGGGGTTCTTGAATCTCTTTGACATTTCGTAAATGAAATTGGAAAAAATTTATCATTCCCAAAAATTATGTCACTCTTGACACATTTATGTATGGTGCATATTTTATATTGCCTGTACAAGATCTGGAAGAGACCTTATACTTTCTGCTGTTATTTTGTATCCCAGAAGTTCATAGCGACAGCATCCAGGGGCTGTCCAAATGATGTACAATGCCGCGTCCTGCCATTTATCGAAGTGTTGTTTGGCTGCTGCATACTTTCAAGGTGCTAGGTGGTATGCCCACTCACAGAGCATTATTCATTGAAATGTGTCCTCATCCTTGCCTGTGGTGGTTGTTGTTGTTGTTTGTAACTCCTTCATGTTGGTAGCAGGAACCTTGAGTGGAAAAACCACTAGTAATTAGTTGTTGATCACGTGAAACATTCCAGGAAACCTAACCCCAAGGTGAATGAGTGCAGCAAAATGCAATTCCATCCTTCCTGAGTTTCAGGACTAAGTCTCACTGATGCTCAAGTTGTTCTGAACATCTGTACCATCATCTTGCTTGCAGCCTTCAGTGTACACAACTGCTTGAGTTGCATCATTGCTACTCAATCTTCTCTTTAATATTACTGTCTTGTTTGTTAATATGTGTGGCTTCCGCCTTTCCGACCTCCTGTGCTGTCCCTCATGGGATCTTTCCTCTGATGCTCCTTAAATGTAACACACTTCTTTTGGGCTTGTGTTGCTGGTGAAAACTGGAAATCTGTGTCAGCATTTTCCACCAATTCTGACAGCAACAGATCATAGTGAGCTGCTAGTGATAGTCTGATATTTGTTCAGACAGCTAATCAAAGAGGTATGTAATGTTTCATCCAAAAATAAGCTATATCCTACTAAGTTGTACAAATTCCACTGTAATTCTGGCACAGTAAAAACTGATTGGTTCGTCAGACAAACCATGCTGCATGCATTGCTCCTTGAGTATTGCCAAGCATTTATTGACTATGTGTTTGAAAGTTTGATTAGATTGCTCAAGAACTGGATTTGTGATGAGATCTTGCACTATTTTCAGTAGCTCTTGATCCACATCTGCAAAAATATAGCTTAGCTTGCCACTGTCTCTGCTCACATTATGTTGCTGGAAAATTTTATCAGCTTTTATAAACCATTCTTACCATAGCCTAGACCAAAATTTCAACAAACATAATGTTGTAGTCACACTTCTTGCAGATATAGTAAAGTTGTTCGCCTGTAAAGCAGATGATAGTACCTCATACCTTCATGTTGTTCCGACTTCATTATAAGAAAATTATTTTTTTGGTGGCTTGAAGTGTCTTCATCTTATTCTTAGTAAGGTGCCACCAACATAACATTTCTCTATATTCCATAACAACTACATTGTTAGTTTGTAATGAACAAAAACTGTTCATTTATTTTCTCTTGAAGAAACAACACAAAAACCTTGGCATCCAGTAAATACAATGAATAAATGCAAATGATGAACTTATTGGCTGTCTCAATAGCATCTCTGGACTACTGTCACCACACTGTCATTATTGTCCTTTCAGCTCAATCTTTTAGGAAATATGGACTGCAACTGCTGTGTTCGGATGCAGCCTAAATTGGCATCCCTTCTCTCCCAGCTTCAGGCACTGTTGGCTTTGGTCACACAACTTGAGGCTGCTGCCAATGGGCATCACTGTGGGGGTCCGGACGGGGGTTTGTTGGAGACGGCCAGCTCGTCCCACGCACCCCCAAAGGGACTACAGCCCTGGCTGCCCGGGATACTGCCCACATTTAGGCTGACCCCTCTTCACGTGGTACAGTGGGAGGTCGTCTTGAGATGTGGCAGGGGGCAAAAGACATTCCAGAGGGCTGAACGGAAGGCCTCTCCAGTTTGTCTGATGAACCGGTTTCAGGCTCTGTCTCTGGCTCATATTGATCTTTGGCCAGACATGGCTGCTTCTCCCATTCCAGAGGTTGCCCCTCAGTCTGCAAGATCAGGGCAGTTGCAGAGGGTGGGCTTACTGGTAGTTGGGAGCTCCAACATCAGGTGCGTAATGGGGCCCGTGATATGGCTGCAAGGTAGGGGAAGAAAACCAATGTACACTCCGTGTGCATACCGGGGGGAGTCATTCCAAATGTGGAAAGGGCCCTTCCAGGAGCCACGAAGGGTACAAGGTGCACCCATGTGCAGGTGGTTGCTCATGTCAGCACAAATGATGTGTGTCGCTATGGATTGGAGGAAATCCTCTCTGGCTTCCGGCGGCTATCTGCAGGATGAAAGCAGAGCTCACCATCTGCAGCATCATTGACAGGACTGACTGAAGACCTTTGGTTCAGAGCTGAGTGGAGGGTCTGAATCAGAGGCTGAGACAGTTCTGCGACCGTGTGGGCTGCAGATTCCTCGACTGGGCCCATAGGGTGGTGGGGTTTCGGGTTCTGCTGGATAGGTCAGAAGTCCACTACACACAGCAGGTGGCTACAGAGGTAGCAGGGGTTGTGTGGTGTGGACTGGGCAGTTTTTTAGGTTAGATAGCCTGAAAGTACAGACAGGGCAACAGCCTCAAAGGGTGCAAGGCAAATTCAGTCCATGTGGGAACCAAGCAGCAATCGGTGTTGTAATTGTAAACTGTCAAAGCTGCAGTGGTAAAGTACCAGAACTTCAAGCACTGATAGAAAGCACCGAAGCTGAAATTGTTAAAGGTATGGAAAGCTGGCTGAAGCCAGAGATAAATTCTGCTGAAATTTTTAAAGGCACAGATGGTGTTTAGAAAGGATAGATTGCATGCAACTGGTGGTGGCATTTTTGTCGCTGTTAGTAGTAGTTTTCCTGCAGTGAAATAGAAGTGGATAGTTCCTGTGAATTATTATGGCTGGAGGTTATACTCAACAACCAAGCTAGGTTAGTAATTGGCTGCTTTTACCGACCTCCCAACTCAGCAGCATTAGTGGCAGAACAACTGAGAGAAAATCTGGAATACATTTCACATAAATTTCCTCAGCATGTAATAGTCTTAGGTGGAGATTTCAATTTACCAGATACAGACTGGGACACTCAGATGCTTAGGACGGGTGGTAGGGACAGAGCATTGGGTGAGATTATACTGAGTGCACTATCCGAAAATTACCTCAAGCAATTAA
This sequence comes from Schistocerca gregaria, assembly GCF_023897955.1. Lineage (NCBI taxonomy): Eukaryota > Metazoa > Arthropoda > Insecta > Orthoptera > Acrididae > Schistocerca > Schistocerca gregaria. The sequence goes on along the minus strand of NC_064921.1, from coordinate 624,734,050 downwards.
ACAGAGAACCGACTTGTGGAGGTAACATCTTGGACGTACTGATAACAAAAAGACCCGAGCTTTTCGGCTCTGTAAGTGCAGAACAGGGAATCAGTCATCATAAGGCCATTGCAGCATTCCTGAATATGGAAGTAAATAGGAATATTAAAAAAAGGGAGGAAGGTTTATCTGTTTAGCAAGAGTAATAGGAGGCAGATTTAAGGCTACCTAACAGATCAAAATCAAAATTTCTGTTCCAACACTGACAATGTTGAGTGTTTAGGAAAAACTTCAAGGCAATCGTAAAATGCGTTTTAGTCAGGTACATGCCGAGTAAAACTGTGAAGGATGGGAAAAACTCACCGTGATTCAACAACAAAGTTAGGAAACTACAGCGAAAGCAGAGAGCTTCACTGCAAAATTAAACACAGTCAAAACGTCTCAGATAAACAGAAGCTAAATGATGTCAGAGTTAGCATAAGGAGGGCTATGTGTGAAGCTTTCAGTGAATTTGAAAGTAAAATTCTATGTACTGACTTGACAGAAAATCCTAGGGAGTTCTGGTCTTATGTTACATCAGTAAGTGGATCAAAACAGCATATCCAGACACTCTGGGATGATAATGGCATTGAAAGTGAGGATGACATACATAAAGCTGAAATACCAAACACCTTTTTCCAAAGCTGCTTCACAGAGGAAGCCCGCACTCCAGTTCCTTCTCTAAATCCTCGCACAAATGAAAAAATGGCTGACATCGAAATAAGTGTCCAAGGAATAGAAAAGCAACTGAAGTCACTCAACAGAGGAAAGTCCACTGGACCCGATGGGATACCAATTCGATTCTACATAGAGTACGCGAAAGAACTTCTCCCCATTCTAACAGCCTGTACTGCAAGTCTCTAGAGGAATGGAAGGTTCCAAATGATTGTAAAAGAGCACAGGTAGTTCCAGTTTTCAAGAAGGGTCATCGAGCAGATGCGCAAAACTATAGGTCTATATCTCTGACATTGAGCTGTTGTAGAATTTTAGAATATGTTTTTGCTCACATATAATGTCATTTCTGGAAACCCAGAATCTACTCTGCAGGAATCAACATGGATTCCAGAAACAGCGATCATTTGAGACCCAACTTGCTTTATTTGTTCATGAGACCCAGAAAATACACTCCTGGAAATGAAAAAAGAACACATGGACACCAGTGTGTCAGACCCACCATACTTGCTCCGGACACTGCGAGAGGGCTGTACAAGCAATGATCACACGCACGGCACAGCGGACACACCAGGAACCTCGGTGTTGGCCGTCAAATGGCGCTACCTGCGCAGCATTTGTGCACCGCTGCCATCAGTGTCAGCCAGTTTGCCGTGGCATACGGAGCTCCATCGCAGTCTTTAACACTGGTAGCATGCCGTGACAGCGTGGACGTGAACCGTATGTGCAGTTGACGGACTTTGAGCGAGGGCGTATAGTGGGCATGCAGGAGGCCGGGTGGACGTACTGCCGAATTGCTCAATACGTGGGGCGTGAGGTCTCCACAGTACATCGATGTTGTCACCAGTGGTCGGCGGAAGGTGCACGTGCCCGTCGACCTGGGACCGGACCGCAGCGACGCACGGATGCACGCCAAGACCGTAGGATCCTACGCAGTGCCGTAGGGGACCGCACCGCCACTTACCAGCAAATTAGGGACACTGTTGCTCCTGGGGTATCGGCGAGGACCATTCGCAACCGTCTCCATGAAGCTGGGCTACGGTCCCGCACAGCATTAGGCCATCTTCCGCTCACGCCCCAACATCGTGCAGCCCGCCTCCAGTGGTGTCGCGACAGGCGTGAATGGAGGCACGAATGGAGACGTGTCGTCTTCAGCGATGAGAGTCGCTTCTGCCTTGGTGCCAATGATGGTCGTATGCGTGTTTGGCGCCATGCAGGTGAGCGCCACAATCAGGACTGCATACGACCGAGGCACACAGGGCCAACACCCGGCATCATGGTGTGGGGAGCGATCTCCTACACTGGCCGTACACCTCTGGTGATCGTCGAGGGGACACTGAATAGTGCACGGTACATCCAAACCATCATCGAACCCATCGTTCTACCATTCCTAGACCGGCAAGGGAACTTGATGTTCCGACAGGACAATGCATGTCCGCATGTATCCCGTGCCACCCAACGTGCTCTAGAAGGTGTAAGTCAACTACCCTGTCCAGCAAGATCTCCGGATCTGTCCCCCATTGAGCATGTTTGGCACTGGATGAAGCGTCGTCTCATGCGGTCTGCACGTCCAGCACGAACGCTGGTCCAACTGAGGCGCCAGGTGGAAATGGCATGGCAAGCCGTTCCACAGGACTACATCCAGCATCTCTACGATCATCTCCATGGGAGAATAGCAGCCTGCATTGCTGCGAAAGGTGGATATACACTGTACTAGTGCCGACATTGTGCATGCTCTGTTGCCTGTGTCTATGTGCCTGTGGTTCTGTCAGTGTGATCATGTGATGTATTTGACCCCAGGAATGTGTCAATAAAGTTTCCCCTTCCTGGGACAATGAACTCACGGTGTTCTTATTTCAATTTCCAGGAGTGTATTAGATACAGGCTCCCAGGTAGATGCCATTTTCCTTGACTTCCGGAAAGCATTCGATACAGTTCCGCACTGTCGCCTGATAAACAAAGTAAGAGCCTATGGAATATCAGACCAGCTGTGTGGCTGGATTGAAGAGTTTTTAGCAAACAGAACACAGCATGTTGTTCTCAATGGATAGATGTCTACAGACGTTAAAGTAACCTCTGGTGTACCACAGGGGAGTGTTATGGAACCATTGCTTTTCACAATATACGTAAATGACCTAGTAGATAGTGTCAGAAGTTCCATGCAGCTTTTCGCAGATGATACTGTAGTATACAGAGAAAATTACAGCAAAATGCAGGTATATCTGCAGCGGATAGACACTTGGTGCAGGGAGTGGCAACTGACCCTTAACATAGACAAACATAATGTATTGTGAATACATAGAAAGAAGGATCCTTTATTGTATGATTATATGATATTGGAACAAACACTGGTAGCAGATAATTCAGTAAAATATCTGGGAGTATGTGTACGAAACGATTTGAAGTGGAATGATCATATAAAATTAATTGTTGGTAAGGCGGGTGCCAGGTTGAGATTCATTGGGAGAGTCCTTAGAAAATGTAGTTCATCAACAAAGGATGTGGCTTACAAAACACCTATACTTGAGTATTGCTCATCAGTGTAGGATCCGTAATAGGTCAGGTTGACAGAGGAGATAGAGTGGATCCAAAGAAGAGCGGCGCTTTTCGTCACAGGGTTATTTGGTAAGCTTGTTAGTATTACGAAGATGTTTAGCAAACTCAAGTGGCAGACTCTGCAAGAGAGGCGCTCTGCATCACGGTGTAGCTTGCTGTCCAGGTTTCGAGAGGGTGCATTTCTGGATGAGGTATTGAATATATTTCTTACCCCTACTTATAGCTCCTGAGGAGATCATGAATGAAAAATTAGAGAGATTGCATCGAGGCTTTTCCGGCAGTCGTTCTTCCCGCGAACAAAACGCGACTGGAACAGGAAAGGGAGGTAAAGACAGCGGCACATAAAGTGCCCTCCACCACACACCGCTGGGTGGCTTGCAGAGTATAAATGTAGATGTAGATGTAGACTACATCTCTTGAAATGATGGACCCTAGCACAGTTTGTATTCCAGTCAAATGTCAGGTGGCCTCTGTTGCATGATAGGCTGAAAATGATACAGTTATACAGAACTGGAGATACTAGAACATCTCTTGTACACTTAACACGATTCTCTATGGCTAATATTTGTTAAAGTTATAGAATTAAAAATTATAGAATCAAATAAAACTTAATACTTCCATCAAATCACCTGCATCAGTTCTGACATAGGGCTTTGGGGTATGGCAGTAGATATGCAGTGTCTTGTGTTTCCCATTTTAGAATATTACTTAAATGTTAAGCACCAATACCATATAGGACTACAGTGGCTATTGAATGTATACACAGAAGGGGTCACAGTTTTGTTTTCTTGATGGGAGAATGTCACAGCAATGCTGAAAAACCTGAAGTGGCAGCCACTGGAGATAGGTGTTCACTATCCTACAAAAGCCTACATACAAAGGCCCCTTGCACACTATTTCAGAAGAGTCTGTGAAGACATGGTCACACTAATTATACATGCACAACGTTGTTTAAGCAGTCATTCTGCTTGTCCTCCGCATGCTAGTGGAATGGGAAGAAATTCTAACATGTTTAGCAACACTAAGTGCCTTCTGTCATGCACTTTACAGCATTTTACAGAATTGGAATTATATGGGATGGACCAGGATATCGCATAGCCCATTCCTATAATATGCCTGCTCTCCACCAAGAACCTCACAGGTCATAGTGTATAATGATGGTGGAATTTGTATGCCTTGTACCTACATACCTCATTGTATTGTAGTCCAGTCATATGTGCACATGTAGCGTCATGTATGAAAGCATTCATGTCACACAGCCAATATCTAACGCTCTCTCTCTCTTTATTTCTCATCCTCTCATGCTTCATGCACTCAGTTTTGTGATGATTAAACCTCAGTTTGTCATTGAAATCCACCAGTCTTCCATCTCCTTTATTCAAATAACTTACCTCCTCCTTCTTGCCCTACACATCCTAACTATCATTTGCCACAATCCTTCCCTCTGCCCTAGCATCCATACACCCAAACTATCACATCATAAAGAGTCAATGTCAAAGGAGCTGGAGGAGTATATGTTAGTGTGTGTGTGTGTGTGTGTGTGTGTGTGTGTGTGTGTGTGTGTGATAGAGATTGGGGGAGGGGGAGGAAGGGGAGGTGGGGGGTGGGGGGGTGGGAAGGATGTACTCCAACTTTCTGAGCAATCATGTGGCTATTTCTCATGCCTGAAACCCAAAAGGGAAATTTAAACTGTACTGCAAAGGTGAGATAAGATAAGAAAACTGTTTTACATACCCTAGAACCATCAGGCACAGCATTCGCCTCTTGTCTCGCTCTAGGAAAAATTCCTCCAGCTACATACTTGTCAGGAAAAATCTCCACAATCGTTGGTAGTGTAATGTTTTTGGTATCTTGTCTGTGTAACATTGCCACTGACAAAGCATAAATGTAAAGATATGGATTGATTTTTTCTCTGCAGAACACTGAAGCTGAAAGGAATTCCTCACTCCCATGCATTCCTAAAACAATAAACATCATAAGGCTTTCTTAGAATACCAATTATGTCTCAATGATTTTCCACTAGTTTTTTGTCATTCAGCATTTGCTTTCAGCTTGTACATTTATACAACCACATGTTGCTTGAATATGCTTGCTTATAACAGTCACTGAGAAGTATGTTATACACAGTGCCTTCTTATTTATCAGACATATGTGCAGATGGATATGTGTGTGTGTGTGCCAGTGTATACCTGTCTCTGTTTCCCCCTAAGGTAAGTCTTTCCGCTCCCGGGATTGGAATGACTCCTTACCCTCTCCTTTAAAACCCACATCCTTTCGTCTTTCCCTCTCCTTCCCTCTTTCCTGATGCAGCAACTGTGGGTTGCGAAAGCTTGAATTTTGTGTGTGTGTTTGTGTTTGTTAGTGTCTCTATCAACATACCAACGCTTTCGTTTGGTAAGTTACATCATCTTTGTTTTTAGATATATTTTTCCCATGTGGAATGTTTCCCTGTCCAGTTTGCTAAAACACTTGATATTCATTATGAAAGCATACAGAATGTCCTGGAAGGACATATATTATCATGACAGTCAGGGGATTATTGGCATTAACAAAATTATGTACAGATGCTGAGTTAGATGATTATTCAAGAAACTGAAGTGTTAAATATCTGGCAGCAAATATTCAGAGGCTGTGGAAATGTTGGCATAATCGGCTGCCGCCTCTAATTACCTTAATTGCAGTTGACTGATGGGTTGACACAGAGAACCTCATTATCTTGAGAAACAGCTTAAAAGTTATTACCAAGCTATTTATTTTCATTTGTTATTTATTTTTATGTCCTCCTCTGTAATTAATATCCTTTGTAATTACATTTATAATTAACTCTCCAATTGTTTACATCATTTTTTTCCAATTTCCAGAATTCGAGGCCTTATTTGCAAATTTTACATGTGTAATCAGATAAAGCACAAGATTTGTACTGTCATTGAATGTTACTAACCAAATATTAACTGTAATTAATTACATAAGTAAAATAATACAAGAGACATTTTTCTAATTAAATATCAGATCGATTTTCATATTTAAAACTAGTGATGATACTATAAAAATTATGTAAATTACTATTGTATTTTATACCTTAATCGACTTTAACATCATTTTCTTTACGTTTTGTAAATTTCAATTGTAACTTTGAAATTGTAAAAATTTAATAACGGGTTATTTTGAAATTTACTGTTAAAATTCTATAAAAAGCAAAGCAGTGATGCTGCAAGAGAGTCAGTTGTTGAGTTGTTGTTTTGCCAGTCAGTCAAAAAGATCTGTGAAGTATGTTGGTCAGTGTGTTTGTTAATGTGACGTGTATGCAGTTCAGTTGTCAATAAATAATAAGTTGGAAACTGTTATATTCTTTCATCAAATGAACTCCAGGCAATAGAAAATTAAGTTAAATGTAACGATCTGAGTGGAACATTATAAGGTGAAGAAACTGAGGGAGAAGTTGTTGAGGTTCTGGAGGAATGTAGATAGGGTGTCCTCACCCTCAATTCAGATCACAAAGATGTCATCAATGAATCTAAACCAGGGGAGGGGTTTGAGATTCTGGGTGTTTAGGAAAGATTCCTCTATATGGCCCATCAATATTTTAGCATAGGTTGGTGCCATGGAAGTGCCCATAGCTGCACCCATGATCTGTCTGTAGGTTATGCCTTCAAAGGAGAAGTAACTGTGGGTGAGGATATAGTTGGTCACAGTGACTAGGATGGAGGTTGTTGGTTTGGAATCAGTTGGGCATTGATAAACTTAGTTTTCAACAGCAGTAAGGCCATTTGCATTAGGGGTGTTAGTGTAAAGAAAGGTGGCACCAAGTGTGACGAGCAGGGCACCATGTGGTAAAGGGACAGGAACTGTGGAGAGTCAGTGGAGGAAGTGGTTGGTATCTTCTATATAGGAGAGTAGCTTCTGGGAAACAGGCAAATGGTGTTGTTCTAAGAGAGCAGAGATTCTCTCAGGGGAGCACAGTAAGCGGTCACAAAGGGGAATTCTGGATGGTTGAGTTTATGGACTTTAAAAAGAATGTAGGAGGTAAGAGCGTTGGGAGTGGTAGGGGTGAGCAGAGAGATGGACACTGGGGAGAGGTTCTGGGATAGGCCTAAGGAGTTGAGGAGAGACTGGAGAATCTGCTGGATTTCTGGAATGGGGTCACTGTGGCAAGGTTTGTAGATGGATGTAGCTGACAGCTGGCAGATTCCTTCTGCCACATAATCCTTGTGCTTAAAAACAACAACAGTGGAGCCTTTGTCCGCAGATAGGGTCATAAGGTTGGTATTGGTTTTTAGATGGTGGGCTTTCTGAGAATGTAAGGTTACTTTGCTTGTCGAGGGATTTTGAGAATGATGGTGAGGCAAGGTTTAACGCTAAGAAATTATGCAAAGTTAACAGGGGATGATTTGGAGGCTGTGGGGATGCATCACAGTTGGATTGAGAGGTGAACTGAGTCAGGCAGGGTTTAACATTGGTCTTTTGTTGAGTCTGATTGGTAGGGTAGGTGGCAAAAAAGTGTTTCCACTAAAAGGACTGGGGGAAGGAGATAAGATTTTTTAACAAGTCCTGCATGATTGAATTTCAGAGTGGGGCAAAAGATGAGGCCTTTGGAAAGAATTGATATTTCTGTAGAGCTAAGGCTTCTGGAGGAAGGATTCATGACTGTGTTTTGGATCTGTTTAGGTTCTGGATTCTGTGTGGAGGCAGGGGGGAGTTTTGGAGAGTGGAGTAGATATCATAGGCCAGTGAGACAGGGTTTGTCAGGTTTGAAGGGATGTGGGAGAGGTTTGGAGGTTGTTGTAGAGGTGGTGGACAGTGGTACTCTAAAGTGGGAGTAGGAATTGAGCGGGGTGGAGAATTTTTTAAGCTGGTGTTGTGCATGTTCTCTAGTTCTTGGGGGGGGGGGGGGGGGTAAGAGTTTCAATGTGTGTTAATGTTTCCAGGAATTTGGGATTGCATAGCAGAAGAATTTTATGGATAGAGAGAAGGTATTGCAAGGAGGTTTGAACTTGGTTAATATGGTCTTGCAGAACTATGTTGTTGAGAGCTAAGGATTGGCAGAATCTGAAAGATGGAGGTCATTGTGGAAGGAAGGGTGCCAGCTTGACAAATTCCAAACCAACAACCTCCTCTCTAGTTTCCTGGAACAACTATATCCTCACCCACAATTACTTCTCCTTTGAAGGCAATACCTACAAACCTACCTATGGGCACCTGCATGGCACCATTCTATGCCAAACTATTCATGGGCCATCTAGAGGAATCCTTCCTAAACACCCAGAATCCTAAACCTCTCTCCTGGTTCAGATTCACTGATGACATCTTTGTGATCTGGATTGAGGGTGAGGACACCCTATCCACATGTCTCCACAACCTCAACAGCTTCTCCCCATTTGCTTCATCTTGTCCTACTCAACCCAACAAACCACCTTCCTCCACCACAAAGATGGCTGCATGAGTATCTGTGTTCATATCAAACCTACTAACCACATGCAATACCTCCTCTTCGACAGCTGCCACCCATTCCATACCTAGAAGTCCCTTCCATACAGCCTAGCTACCTGTGGTTGTCACATCTGCAGTGATGAGCAGTCCCTCTCAAAATATACCAAGAGTCTCACTGAGACCTCCACAGACTGTATCATTATTTGTACAAAAACAAATCTCCCATGCCTTATCTTTCCAGTCCCCCACAACCTCCTGAAGTCTCACCATATGGCCACAGAGGAGCATACTCCTAATAACTCAGAACCAGAACTGGAGCAACTGAATTATGTTCTCCACTAGAGTTTCAACTTCATTGCATCGTGCCCTTAAATGAGAAATGTCCTGCCCACTACCCTTCCCACCCCTCCCACAGTGGTTTTCCACCATCCACTCAACCTACACAAACTGTGGCTAAGAAACAAGTGGACCTCTCTGTTGCTGGGCACGCTGCCAAACATGACATCCTTCATTTCAATGACTGATTCACAGTGTGTGCCATATGGATCCTTCCCACCAACACCAGCTTTTCTGAACTGCACAGTTGGGAACACTCCCTGCAATATATCCTATGTTCTCGTAATGCTCCTGGCCTCAACCTTCATAAGTGATTTTTTCACCCATCCAACCCTTACCTGTTCCCATTCCAGCACTACACAGCCCTCATTCCATCAATGCACCCAGTCTTTTAGTTCTCTCCTTTTCCACTATTGCCGCCCCCCCCCCCCCCCCCCCCCCGTCCCCGTTCACTCCCTCCCACATCTCCCCTACCCTCTCAGTGTGGATTTAGCTGCCAGAGACTGCAGTCATCTGTCATCTGTGTGTGAGTTGCATATCTGTGTGTGTATGTGTGTCGTGTATTTTTGACAGAGGCCTTGTTGGCCAGAAGCTCGTATTGCGATAGTTTTTTTGTTGTGCCTATCTGTGACTCAGCTTCTACACTATTTGGTGAGTAGCAACTTTCCTTTTCATAATATTGTTATATTCCATTCTGGACTTTCCATTGTTCAGCATTATGAAAAGGATAGAGTGCTACTCTACAGGGGAAATGCTTAGTTGCAGACAGGTACTACAAAAAGACTGCTAAACATGTGAGCTTTCAGCCAAAAGTCTTCTGCTAAAGTAGACAACACACACACACACAGATTTACGTAAGTACAACACACACACACACATGACCACTGTCTCAGCTCATTGAGGCCAGTTTCTCACAGTCTGGCCTCACTGTCCTTTGAGGCTGGTCATGTTTGTGTGAGTTGTGTTTGCATGAATGTGTTTATGTTGTCTACTTTAGAAGAAGGCCTTTTGACCAAAAGCCTACATGTTTAGTAATCTTTTTGTTGCACCTGCACATGACTCAATACCACCTCTATATGGTGAGTAGCAACTTATTTGTAGTTGAGGTACATGAGACAAGAATAATGGAAAAACAGGATACACATAACAAATTTGTAATACAAACATACATATGCTATCTATTGGTGAATTACATACTGCTTCAGTAAAACTGAGCTGTGTCCTAAATGAAAGTAAAAACATCTCACTGTTTGAGTTGAATGTTCACACACGGGCACACCTATGCCCCTACATGGTGTACATGGTGTCAGCACCATGGGACACAGGCATGTGTATGCATGGGTTTTCTTTGTGTATTTTACTCAGTTCTTCAAAGGATAACTCCAAAAGCTAGGAAGTGTTCTTTATTTTGTGTATGCCTGTCAACAACTCAATGTTTCTGTCTTTTTGTGAGTGGTCTCCTTTAATCCAAAAATATTTGATAGATATTTACAATTTTGGACAATTAAGTGTTAACCTATAACAAAGTGGATGAACTGAGTAAAATGCTAAGATTTGCAAATATAAACCACATTAACAATAACTGAAACAAAGGCTGAAAATGCTATAAATCAATTGTGTAAGTTAAAAATTTATTTGATGTAGATAATGTTACAGCACATCTTATAAAGAAACATAATGGAAGTCCAGGAAAACTCTTAAGATATATACTGAATGCTGTAATAGAGAAAGACTCTACTTATAGTTTCATTACAACTAATTAAAATAATGCCAGACTTAAAGCAATGAAACAGAGGTGAATTAGGACATTACATATTGACATAATGAGTTTCCATTTTGTCAAAACTCTATGAAATGAAAATGAAATATATAGTTGTAGCCTTACAATAAATTTTAAAATACTACATCCAGCTTAACACAGTTTCAGGAAAATGAAGAGAACAAAAATGACAACAAAAGATGCTCTTCTGAGCCCCTTTGATAGAGATTTTAAAGGAATTTTATATGGTATTTCATTTTTTAAACCATTCAAAGGCAATGTAAAAGCTATGTCAGTAAGCCAATAGGATACAAGGCTATGCTATAACATTTTTAAATCTTCCATGGGAAAGCAGAAACATTGTACAGAAATCAGACACATTAATGGAAATAATCTGATCAATTACAGATTTCAATTAAAAACCAACCAACCAAAAGTAACACATTACAAGATTGTGTACTCAGATTAGTTTCACTTATTCTGAATGGATCAGGATTTTTCAAAGCAATCTGATCACACTATAATTATGTACACAGTACAGCCAAAGGAGGACATTAAAAATGAAGAAGTCCTGAATACTGGAATTGCAGGAATTTCAAATGGTAGGGGTCATGCAGACACACTGTGTAAAAGAAAAACTCGACATTTTTCTATTCTGAAAAACAGTTAAGCTAGTAGATAAGAAAGTTCTTGGAATTATTTAAATGTGGAAGTTCAGATTTAGAATATGCATAGATGGTGACAGTTTTATTAATATGATTTTATGATAAAATATCCACAATGACAGGCTAAACAGTAAATTTAATTTGTCCATTCCATTACTTTGATTCATGGTGGCACTTCAGATTCTCAATATATATATATATTGTATACTCACATTACCACTACAGTCTGATAAATTATAAATTAATCTGTATGAAAAAATTACTACATTTTCACCCTGCCTATCACTTTTACACCAATTGGTTATGGTAAACGTATCTTCCTGTACATTAATGTCCCACCTAAGAATATTATCAGATGTTTCCTTATCACATTTTCAAATTCAGACAATTGAATTTAAAGTATGGAACTGCATGTATTATTAAGAGGTACATACAACAGAACAATATAGTAATTTACAGGGTACAGATACTTATAGTTTATTAAATTTAATAGTGTCATAATTTTAGATGAATTTTGATAAATGAATTTATCTTAAAACGAATGTTTACTACTCATGAGTGATCTTACCCATCAAAACTTCAATGAGTTGAGCTGCCATTTTACGATGACTTGGCAAGAACATAGAAAAATTCTCATCTCGACCTAACTTCATTGGAATACTGATATCAGGTGGTTTTATTGGTTTAATCTCAACTTCTTGCACATCACCAGTCACACCACTTCTATCAACTAGATCAATGTCCTGAAAACGGTCTTCCTGTAATATAAAATGATGTATAAATATATAATTTATCTTGGTTTTCATGGAGTATAAGACTTTTCACAAGATAAATATTTCATGGTAAGTGTAAGAAGTTTCGTATTCCCAGGAACAAAAAAGCAAAAATCATAAAGGTTAAAAAGAAAGAGAATGTTGTTGCAAATCAGTCCTGAAGTTGAACTTCTTGTAACATACATTGTTCAAAATGTGTCTTTTCTGAATAAAAATCTTATTTTTGTACCTCTGCTACAAACAAGTTATTTCAGTTGTTTGGTCTACCTATTTTATTTTATAAATATTGGCACGTTTAATGCAAACAAAAGAAGGAGTAAAGATTTAGCTGACAACTTGAATGGTTGATGGCACATAAAGAAGACTGAAAATGTAGCTGAGCTTCAACACTATCTAATTCTTCACACTCAGAAATGGAATATGCATACACCCACATGACTACAATGCTTAGGTTGACTACACTGTACTGCCACTGCAGTCTGACTGGACCCGCCGAGTGGAGGGTCTGAATCAGAGGCTGAGACAGTTCTGCGACTGTGTGGGCTGCAGATTCCTCGACTTGCGCCATAGGGTGGTGGAGTTTCGGGTTCCGCTGGATAGGTCAGGAGTCCACTACACGCAGCAAGTGGCTACATGGGTAGCAGGGGTTGTGTGGCATGGACTGGGCGGTTTTTAGGTTATATGGCCTTGGGCAAGCACAGAAAGGGCAGCAGCCTCAAAGGGTGCAGGGCAAAGTCAGGACATGCGGGGGCCAAGCAGCAATCAGTATTGTAATTGTAAACTGTCAAAGCTGCATTGGTAAAGTAACAGAACTTCAAGCACTGATAAAAGCACCAAAGCTGAAGTCGTTATAGGTACAGAAAGCTGGTTGAAGCCAGAGATAAATTCTGCTGAAATTTTTACAAAGGCACAGATGGTGTTTAGAAAGGATAGATTGCATGCAACCGGTGGTGGCGTGTTTGTCAATGTTAGTAGTAGTTTATCCTGTAGTGAAGTAGAAGTGGATAGTTCCTGTGAATTATTATGGGTGGAGGTTACACTCAACAACTGAGCTAAGTTAATAGTTGGCTCCTTTTACCGACCACCTGACTCAGCAGCATTAGAGGCAGAACATCTGAGAGAAAATTTGGAACACATTTCACATAAATTTTCTCAGTATGTTATAGTCTTTGGTGGAGATTTCAATTTACCAGATATAGACTGGGACACTCAGATGTTTAGGATGGGTGGTAGGGACAGAGCATCGAGTGAGATTATACTGAGTGCACTATACGAAAATTACCTCGAGCAATTAAACAGAGAACCGACTTGTGGAGATAACATCTTGGACCTACTGATAACAAACAGACCCAAACTTTCCGACTCTGTAAGTGCAGAAAAAGGAATCAGTCATCATAAGGCCATTGCAGCATCCCTGAATACGGAAGTTAATAGAATATAAAAAAAGGGAGGAAGGTTTATCTGTTTAGCAAGAGTAATAGAAGGCAGATTTCAGACTACCTAACAGATCAAAACGAAAATTTCTGTTCTGACACTGACAATGTTGAGTGTTTATGGAAAAAGTTCATGGCAATCGTAAAATGCATTTTAGACAGATACGTGCCGAGTAAAACTGTGAGGGATGGGAAAAACCCACTGTGCTTCAACAACAAAGTTAGAGAACTATTGCAAAAGCAAAGAGAGCTTCACTCCAAGTGTAAACGCAGCCAAAACCTCTCAGACAAACAGAAGCTAAACGATGTCAAAGTTAGCGTAAGGAGGGCAATGCGTGAAGCGTTCAGTGAATTCGAAAGTAAAATTCTATGTACCGACTTGACAGAAAAACCTAGGAAGTTCTGGTCTTATGTTAAATCAGTAAGTGGCTCGAAACAGCATATCCAGACACTCCGGGATGATGATGACATTGAAACAGAGGATGAGATATGTAAAGCTGAAATACTAAACACCTTTTTCCAAAGCTGTTTCACAGAGGAAGACCACACTCCAGTTCCTTCTCTAAATCCTCGCACAAACGAAAAAATGGCTGACATTGAAATAAGTGTCCAAGGAATAGAAAAGCAACTGGAATCACTCAACAGAGGAAAGTCCACTGGACCTGATGGTGTACCAATTCGATTCTACACAGAATACGCAAAAGAACTTGCCCACCTTTTAACAGCTGTGTACCACATGTCTCTAGAGGAACGGAAAAAAGCACAGGTAGTCCCACTCTTCAAGAAGCGTCGTCGAGCAGATGCGCAAAACTTTGGAAACCCAGAATGTACTCTGTAGGAATCAACATGGATTCCGGAAACAGCGATCATGTGAGACCCAACTCGCTTTATTTGTTCATGTGACCCAGAAAATATTAGATACAGGCTCCCAGGTAGATGCAATTTTCCTTGACTTCCGGAAGGTGTTTGATACAGTTCCTCACTGTCACCTGATAAACAAAGTAAGAGCCTATGGGACATCAGACCAGCTGTTTGGCTGGATTGAAGAGTTTTTAGCAAACAGAAGATAGGATGTTGTTATCAATGGAGAGACGTCTACAGATGTTAAAGTAACCTCTGGCGTGCCACAGGGGAGTGTTATGGGGCCACTGCTTTTCACAATATATATAAATGACCTAGTAGATAGTGTCAGAAGTTCCATGTGGCTTTCCGCGGATGATGCTGTAGTATACAGAGAAGTTGCAACATTAGAAAGTTGTAAAGAAATGCAGGAAGATCCGCTGTGGATAGTCACTTGGTGGAGAGATTGGCAACTGACCCTTAACATAGACAAATGTAATGTATTGCCAATACATAGAAACAAGGATCCTTTATTGTATGATTATATGATAGCGGAACAAACAATGGTAGCAGTTACTTCTGTAAAATATCTGGGAGTATGCGTGCGGACCAATTTGAAGTGGAATGATCATATAAAATTAATTGTTGGTAAGGCAGGTGCCAGGTTGAGATTCATTGGGAGAGTCCATAGAAAATGTAGTCCATCAACAAAGGAGGTGGCTTACAAAACACTCGTTCGACCTATACTTGTATACTGCTCATCAGTGTGGGATCTGTACCAGATCGGGTTGACGGAGGAGATAGAGAAGATCCAAAGAAGAGTGGCGCATTTCATCACAGGGTTATTTGGCAACCGTGATAGTGTTACGGAGATGTTTAGCAAACTCAAGTGGCAGACTCTGCAAGAGAGGCACTCTGCATTGCGGTGTATCTTGCTCGTGAGGTTTCGAGAAGGTGCGTTTCTGGATGAGGTATCGAATATATTGCTTCCCCCTACTTATACCTCCTGAGGAGATCACAAATGTAAAATTAGAGAGATTCGAGTGCTCACGGAGTCTTTCAGACAGTCGTTCTTCCTGAAAACCATATGCGACTGGAACAGAAAAAGGATGTAATGTCAGTGGCACATAAAGTGCCCTCCGCCACACACCATTGGGTGGCTTGCAGAGTATAAATGTAGATGTATATGTAGAGTGAAGGATGTATTGAGTGGAGTTTTATTGTATTTTAACATACTGGAACTGACAAAGCTACTTTGACTGAGGGCATAGCTAAAAGGTAGGTAGGAGGGGGGTGAGGGTGGAGGAGGGGGCGGGGGGGGGTGGGGTGGCGTAACACTCTATTTCCTAAATGAAGTTACATATGACCTAGTTGCCATGTAGCATACTTGAAAGATACTTTTATTTTCAATCAAATGACAAAAAAGGGATATGCACTATCGATAGCCAACAAAGCAACCCATAGATTTAAACTATCAGTATATTGGTAGCAGTACCAGCTATCACTAATCCCAAATTCAAACAACACCAACTACTGTATGTTGTTGGCCTTACTTGAGATTAGTTGTTGTTTTATTGATCAGTTCAGTTATTACTTATATTTGAGTTTAGTGTAAGTGCTGTAGTTTATTGTTTTGTGCCATGTTCTGTAATGATAACTTCTAATTATGAATATCTTTGTAACAAGAAGGAAAAAGAAAACTGATTTTGATTTGTCCACTAGCATTACAATAAGTTTAAATTATGTAAGCACTACTGTAATAGTCTAATTACCCATCTACAGCTGTTTAATGTTAGCACCAAAGACGTTATCTGGAGTATGGTAGAACTTTGGGGCTGCAATAATTCAGCATTTCACAAGGCAGTAGAGTCATAAACAACATTACTAATAACTTTTCATTAAAATTAGTGCATAAAAATCCACTTGGATTGGCTGGTTTCTCCCAAAAATTGAGTTCATCAACAAAAATATCACATAACTGCATTTCTTGAAAAAAAGTTTACTCAAAATTTTATAATTAATACCTCAAACAGCAAAAATCACCCAATGTGGTCACCCAATGTAATGTAATTGACGTGGTCTGCTGTGGGCCTTATGGGTATTACATAGACACCATTAGCTCATGGACAGTTCATTAGAAAATCCCAGTAAAACATTTTTTGTCATTTTTCATACCAAAACCAAGCCACAGATTTGAAGACAGCCATGCACAGCAAATGGCTAGCATTTTTACAATATATTCCTAAGATCTCAAACTCTAACAACCTTGAAAATTTTGTTGACATCTGCTTCCATTTCTGAGATACAGAGGTCCAAAGTTACCTTACAGTACAGTACAGTAGATGTAAAATACAAATGTAAAATATGGTGTGATGCAAAAATATAGTTTACAAAGTGATGTAGCATGGAGAAATATGCTGCAAAGAGTCCCCATTATCATCTGAATGGTTCTGAGAACCCCGTGTAATACTGAAACACACACAATATTTTTGTGCATGTAAAATTCAATTTCACATAAGTAAACTCTCAAAATTTTACTGACCCATACAGCTCTTTTCACATGAGTGACATGCCCTGGTGTAGCAGTAAAAACAAGGAAACCAGTAGAAACTCGCTCCTATCAGAGCATAAAAAAGGTGAATATGCTGGCATTTCAAAGATTCTGACTGAAAAGTTGGGGTACCAACTGCCTCATTCTACTTTCCTCAGCACCTTAAAAATTTATCCTAAAAGTCTGGTATGTTCACATATTCAGACATGTTTACACTCAGAGAAAAGAAGACAGTGGCAGTGTGAGAGAGATGGGGAAGTAATAAATACTGGGTGACAGTAAACAGTGGTTGTGGTACAGAAAGAGCAAAGAAGACAATAGTAGCTTGAGAGAAATAGAGAGAGACACAGTGGCAGTGGAACATAGTTGAAAGTGAAAGAGCAATGCTAGGAAAAGAGTGATGTAGACAATGCCAGAGGGACAGGAATAAGGAGATGGAGAAAATGGAAATGGGCGAGAGACAGTGGTAATAAGAGACTGTGTATGTGGTCTTGACAATGAGGAAGAGTGAGATAGTGACAGTGAGAAGAGACAGCAGCAGCTGGAATAAATAAATGAGATGTTAGCAGGAAGTGAGGGCAAGAGGGAGACAGTGATAGTGCAAGGAGACAGTAGTAGTAGTACATCAGAAAGAAGGAGACTGGCTGTGAGATGGGACAGTGGTAGTTAGAAAAACACAAAGAGATATTGACAATGAAATGAGCTAAATGAGTGAGTGAGAAAGGACAAGTGGTAGTGAATTGATATGAGCGCTTTGCAGTAATGGACTAGTGGGTGTGAGCAAATTACAGTTAGGGCAGCTTGTGGGAATGAGAGGTAAGCTGAGTGTTAAAAACAGTTTCAAATATGTTCGCATGCCAAAATGTCTGAGATCATTTTTTTGCTGAGGAAGGTCGAATGGGGCATCTGGTACCCCACTTTTCAGTTACCCTTTACACAAGGGCATATTTACCTTTTTTTCTTCTCCAATAGGAGCATTTTTCTGCTGATAACTAATAATCCAATTTCTCCTAATTTAGGATCATGTGTTTATCTGCAGAGAATGATCTACCTCCATTGCATGAAGTGAAAGATAAATACTTAAATGGGAAAGTGTAAGGTTGAATAATTCCAGATTCTTTGCATTTTTGGTGCAAAACATTGCTCTAGATTCTCTCTCAAACAAAGCAATATCAGACCTGTTTATCTCAACAACCCTGTCTTTAAATGTCATGGTGTTCCAAAAAATTCATATTCATTGATTCCTGATTACTTCCTCAGCACAAATCAGAACCGAAAGAAGAAGAGCTAAAAATAACCTTGGAGGCTGCAGGGAGATTAGAGCATGACTGTTTCTCAGTAGTTTGCCAAAATTCACCACTCCGCAGTAATGATATCATATCTCTGCTTGGTAAAAGCACCGAGATCATTGTCACTGAAAATGGTTTATCATTCTTTATGGAAATTCCAGTTTGTACAAACCAAAATTGAGAAAATGCACTATTATGCACAGAAGTGTAATATTATTCAACAAAGGCAGAAAAAAGTGTTTGGTGTGCAGCATTAAAGTGTAAAATATGTCATATTAAGTTCAAAAAATCAAAATATGCAATATGCATTAATTTATTTTCTGTAAGGCCAAAGTAAGCAGACATGCACAAGGAAACCATGAGACATGCAATGACATGGCACAAATGGCACTGATTTGTTTAAAATGGCTGAATTTTATCTGAACCACATTGATAGCCACACCCATTAGCACACAGCTTCTGGGATTTTCTCTACTGATTAGTCTCAGAAAATTATAAATCTAGCAAAATTTTATGTATGATGAGATTTAAATGAATGTTTCCAATTGATAGTAGATGATGCATGAAATGCTTTATAACCCATCCTGGCCTGGACTAACCCTACCTACACCTGAGAGAGACAAAATTGAAAACATCCTCAGAGCTACCAGAGTAAATCTACCAAATGACTCTTAGGAGGGTCACTGTAATGGGACATACTCCTCTAACATTTCGAATCTTGTATAGGTGAACATTATGTCAGCTGTTTAACTAAATGAATTTCATATGATTTTGTATATGATGTATTATATTTCAGTCTAAAATGTATACAAAGAAATTAATTGATATGTACTAACTCTGTATACACTGCTAAAATTCTTCTTCTTTTAGAAATATTTCAAATTACAAAATATCTGACACACTTAACATTCCTATTATTAATCATGCCATCTGACACTAATTATTAAATTTATTTCTGGATTCATTTACAAAATAATGATATAACTTGGTGAAGATTCTCCTCTTTTCAAGAAAGTTTGTAAACTCTTTTGTTGGTACCCCAGAATGAGTTACAGGCAGTGGGCACACCTCTCTGATGGAATTAGACATGTTTTTCATTTTGGCAATAACAATGTGAATTTGTGTTTTAAATTGGAGATTGTAAAGACAGTGTGACATAGAAGAATGGTTTAAAATAAAAGAGTCATAGAAACAGAAATTACTTCATCAATTATCATGTGAACTGGAACCCATAAACTCAAAATTTCAGCTCAAAGAATCTACCCATAGACGTGATGAACTGGAGCCAACAACAAGAAAATGAAGATAAGTAACAAAACTATTGTATCTTACTCCTCTCAAAGTGTTTGAAACAAAGCAATTAATCTTCTTGAAGATACTGTAAAACTACTGGTGATGTGTGGGAGGGTAAGATTACAACATCCTTTATGTATGTCATAATTTCAGTAATGATTGCAATATTACAGAAGTGCTGGGGTCAATAAGCAAAATTTGTTTAGCTTGAGAAACAGTTTCTGTCTTCCTCCCAAGGTATGTATTATGTCATAATGACAGGACTTATTATGACACTCACTCACAGTGGTCTTGTACCACATACTTAATGTCCTTGTGCTGATGTTGCAGTGTAAAAATATGCAAAACAAGAAGATTCCAATCAATCTGAATTTACTGGTGTTCAGTATCCAAGGTGTTTGTATTTATTAGTTATTTGGAACATTAGCTTTGTAGCTAGACTGATGCCTAAATGTTAACTAAGCAGATAAATTTTCACACTATTGATACATTATGAAAAATATACTGAACACGCGAGTTTTAATGTATTTCTTTCATTGATAAATCTCAATATAGTCTGTGTATAACTACTATCTGAAAAGTGATGTTGACACAGAATTCAGGAGAATCTGTTCCATAAATTCATACATTGGAAATTTATATGTCAATTGAGTGTGTGCATGGGGGCCAATAAAACATTGTAACCACAGGATAAAGATTGTAGAATAAATGTACGATGTGTCATTTTCTGGCATGAGGAGACACAAAATGACGACACGACATGCAGCAAATGCTTAAATTATGAAATGCATAACTAGTGTACAACAGACAGTTTTATTAAGAAATTTGTTACGTTCACAAAGAGACAGGCCAGCTGACCAGTACCTACTTCCAAGAAGTATGGCTCACAATATATTCAGTAGTGACACATGTAAATCAACTAAAGCATTATTTCTAGCTTTCTTAACAAGAACTCCACCTAAGGGGAGAAATCAGGAAAGAAATGGAAGGGGTATAATCACTAAAACTTAGATTCAAGAGAGCCATTA
Source organism: Schistocerca gregaria (assembly GCF_023897955.1). Taxonomy (NCBI): domain Eukaryota; kingdom Metazoa; phylum Arthropoda; class Insecta; order Orthoptera; family Acrididae; genus Schistocerca; species Schistocerca gregaria. Next base: position 624,713,410 of record NC_064921.1, on the reverse strand, counting down.
CACGACATGGGCTCTCGTTAACCTAGGTTTTGTGGAACCCTACTTGAGTCATAAGACCACGAGGTCACATTGGCCCCTTTCAGATTGGTTCTAAGTTGCCTGCCCCCAACCCCTCACCTTACTGTTTTCCTGTATCTCCCTACTATTTACTCTTTTGTACTACGGAGACCTCATTCAGCTGAATCATGGTTTTATGTCATTTGTACTGTAATCATGCCACCTGAAGTTTAATTTGTGAATCTGACAGCATACTTTGTCCTGTAATGGTCTTACGGTTTGTCACAGTATCATATTTTGGCAAGAAGAAATCATGCTTTTACCAGGATACAAAATAGCTTTAGTATTGAGGTAATACTAACTATGAGTGTATTAGCTTAGGAAATATCTGCCACCATAGGAATGACAAAATGTGTAGAAGCAAGTGCTCTAGTGAAACTGTAACATTTGTCCATTTCAATTGTTAAGGAAAGAATCATGTAACATCTGTGGAATACTGGTCTGTAAAATACTTGATCTTTGTTCTTAATCACATCTAATTTTTTATGTTCAATAAAGTTAGTTAGAGTCACAAAAGAGCATTGCCGTTCACTTCTATTTACAGACAGTGGAACACTAATTAATCAGATCTATTCCACTCATTTAATCAGGTGTGAGAAAGATGTAGTCACTGTCTGATCCAGTAATAATACAGGGTGACAATTACTGAACTACATTAAATAAAATCATAACTTCTGAATCGTTCGCATTAGGACGTTCAAACTGCACAGTTGGCTGTGAGCCACCATGGGAATTAGTATGCGCATGCACACAACTCTTGTTGTTCTCAGTCATTTGTACATGAAAACATACACATATAGTGCTTGTGAAGGCTTACTATGCAAGCAATAACAGCCCAACTGCAGTTCAAAGGAAGTGCATCACCAAGTTCAAGCTGAAGACAATTAGTTCAAGTGTGCTAACAATCAAGAATTTGATTCACAAGTTTGAGAGAGCAGGTAGTGTTCATTATGACAGTGTTGGCAATGTTGTTCATCCAAAAAGCATAAAAAATGCTGGAAAACATTGACAAGACGGATGCTGTGTTTCAAACCAGCCCTGGGAAATTGAGCAGATGACTGGTTTGGTTTAACGATGTAGCCCACTTTCGTTTGGATGGATTCATCAATAAGTAAAATTGGGACTTTTAGGGGACTGAAAATCCACATTTTATTATTGAGAAGTCTCTTCATCCTCCACAAATGACTTGTAGTGTGAAATGTCCAGTCACCAAACGGTATGTTAAGGTTTTGGAAGATGATTTCATCCCCATTATCGAAAGTGGCCCTGATATCAACAAGATGTAGTTCATGCAAGACAGAGCTCAATGCCCTCAAAGCAGGAGGGTGTCTGATGACCTGGAGAAGCACTTAGGTGGCAACATTCTGGCTCTGAGGTACCAAGACCACTGGCATGAGCCTCGACTGGCTGCCATATTCTCCAGATCTGAACACATGCAACTCCTTTTTGTGGGGCTACATTAAAGACAAGGCTTGTGGCAATAACACCAACACCATTGCTGAACTGAAAACAGCCATTCAGGACGTCAGTGACAGCACTGAGTTCTGAAACTTTGGCAGGTCATATAGAATTTTGCTATTCATCTGTGCCACATCATCACGAAGGATGGCAGGCGTGTCGAACATGTCATGATCTAAACCCAAATATCTGCAGTGATGTTAACATGTTGAATGTAGTGTGTGCACGCTACAGTTTGTAACTAATTTACATTTTTTTTGTATAGTTCAATAATTTTCACTCTGTATTTTCACAATGTAACAACCAAGAAGACCGAGTCTGAAAGGGAAGTCATCAATGAAGAGCAACATGTAGCACTGAAAGCATAGAACTGAACTCCTGGGTGGAGAGTGCTGCAATTTATATGAACACTGAATACTCCAAGATATACAAACATTACAAGCCTAAAAAAATTTCAAGACACTTCCAGGAATGGTAATACTAAATGACAGATAACTGCTGCTGGCCTGGTTTGAACAGGTTACACAAATCATGCCAATCATCAACATTAACAACTGCCACACTGATGCAGTACAGTTTGTGGCTGTTTTCCCACCCTGGAGAAATAGCATTGTGCTGTTTCAGAAGTACTCATTGAAGCCAACTACAGAACCATGGACCTATATCTTATCAATGGTCCTCAGTTTGGCAGCCCTGGAAGACCCTTTTATTCTGGTCATGTTGTCAAATTCTCTTCATTATGATGAGCATTATGGGTAGCCTCACCCACTGAAGTATGGTGATCACTGAGCAGGTCTTCATTTTCGTTGAACAAGAAGCCCTCCATTATCAATCTGCACCCCATTATTGTACTAGGCACTTCTGTCTTTTTGATGAATGGTCATAATCCTCAACTTTGTACATGATATCCAACAAATAATGAATGATACCATACACTTGAAATAGTGCTTCAGTAACTTTTGCAATTGTGCCAACATCCACATAGGCAAAAAATCCATACCAAGCTTCCTGGTCTGTATTTCAACAGTGAGTGTTTGGCATTATAGTACTCTTGTGCTTTTGCTTGGGTGTCCCAGGTCCATATGTAAGCCAGCTGTCTTCTGTCCCAGTTATGTTGTTTTTCACATAGTCATCCTAGTATCATGCAGCTGAAGCAAAAACAAGTGTATCCATTGCTGTTTCACCCTCTCAACTATGCAGAAGAAAAGACAGTGTAAAGGCTATACTGTCTTGCTTCACTGTGTTGTATGTGAATGTCGTGAAAGGTAGTACTATATCTGAATCTCTCTATTTGAAATCAGTGTACATCGATACCATATCTATCAAGTCTTATTAAAACATTCTGTGAGGCCATTTGTCTATTGGTGATGTCACAGTGTGATATTACCTCTGATACTAGTCTTGGCTCCAAAACATATCCATGATCAGAAACCATCACACCGGGTGGTGTGTGGTTTAAAATGAAGTTTTTCACAATTCACTTCCAGAGCTTCAGCAGTTGGCACTGCTTTGGTGACAGATTAGTGGATGTGACAGTCAGTGTAGACTGTGTAGACAGTGTAGATTGATTCATGTTTGTCAACATCAGGAACCTACCCAATGAGGTCGATTCCAATTCAGTGGAATGGTGCTGTTACAGGCAGAACTGGTACCACATGCCCTGAGGCAAATGCAGCATGTGGTTGCATCATTAGCATTCCTTACAGTAGGTAACATAGTAACAAATGAATGTGTCTAATGGACCAGTAGAGACTTAGCTAGTGATACTTGCAGCTGCTTTGATGTACTGTCTCCATGAAACCCAGGTGACCAGATGTTGGAGGGTCATGGAAAGACTTCAGGATAACTGGCCACAGTTGAGCTGGGCTGATGAGTAATCATTTCCATGCTATTGGATCGCAGTTCCTCTAACAGAATATTTCATTTATTACTTGGAATTTTCTTCTAGCTGATTCAATGATCTTCAAGGCTTCTACAGTTTTCAGTAATACTGGTTTTTCTTCTGTTCAGCAGCAGCAGTGCCATTTGATGCAATGATAAATGAGATTTTGTGCTGCACAATGACGTGTTCCACCAAAGGATTTCTAGAAACCCAGTCAATGTCCTTATGTTTTTGTCTATTTTTTGTGATGATGTACTCCTGAAACCACAGGGTCTACCTTGTCAGTCAACCCAGCAAGTACCTTAGGTTAGTTAGCCAGTACAGACAATGGTGGTCCATTACAATGGTGAAATGTTTGCCAAATAAATATGGATGGAACTTTTTTATGGCCAAAATAACACAAAATTTCTCAGTTGCAGAGTTGTTCATCTTAGACTTGGAAGCATTAGCTACCTCCTTTTTAGCACCCTCCAAAATATGTACTAGACCTGCAACTATCCCATAACTGCTGGTGTTGTTGAGAAGTTCTATCTCAGAATTCTCATCATACAACACAAGTACTGTAGAAGATGTAAGCATCTCCTTAAAGAGACCTCTCGTGCAGCTCGCTCAAAGAAATTTTGCATACATTCTGAGAAAACTTCTCACTTCACAAATGCACCCTTATTTTCTCTGTGTCAGGACAGATTTCATCAATAATCACTAAGTGACCCAAGATTTTTAATTCTTGGGTGGCAAAGAGGCACCTTTTTGAATTCAGGCAAAGACCTATAGTCTGAAAATACTTCAACACTATTCATAGGCAGCTTAGATATTCTTCAAACCACAAACAACAATGTTATCCTGATAGCAGAGGCATATCTTACATTTTAGTTGTTGAAGTAATTGTCCATCATACACTCAAAGGTGGTAGGTGCAATACAAAATCCAAACAACGTAAATGGAAGTCATCATAGAAACCATCAGTAGTTATAAAGACAGTCTTTTTCCAGTCAGCTTTGGCCGTTTCAATTTTCCAGTAGGCTACTTCATGTCCACAGTTGAGAAATATTTTGCTCCTTGTAACAACTCTAGGGCATCATCAGTGTGCAACAATAGGTAGTCATATTTTTTCATGATTTACCTCAGCCATCAGCAGTAGCCTGGAAACACCATATGCCATTCTTCTACTTCACAACCACAACAGGAAAGAGCAAATGAATCTCTGAAGGTTCAATTATGTCATCTTGCAGCATCTTCTCCACTTCCTCCCTGACTGCCGTCAGCTGGAGACCCACTGTACAAGTGCTGGCTAACTTGGTTGATGATCCCCAGTGTTGATAGGATGTTTTTCCATGGGCTTCCTGCTCAATCTTTTCTCCAAACCATATTTGGAAGCAGAACAGCTAACACATTGTGACATTGTTCCTTAGTCAGACCAGATCCTATTTACAGTTCGACAGTAGCTTTCTACCCTGCAGTCCCTGTAGTGGTAGTGGGGCAGGAATCTTTATCAATGGAACTAAGCTGCCTTTTCAGAATTGTTTTGGCTTTCTCTATGGACATATCTTTTAGAGACGAATTGTGGCTTCTTGTGTGCTTATGATCATCCCTTGCATTTAGATTTATTTTGTAGCCCTGAGAAGCTTTTTGCAGTTGCCAAAGCTTCATAATTTTAGTTAACACCTGAATCAGTGAGGAGAATTCAATTAATTGATAATGGCAGGATAGCATCATCTTCAACTGCAAACAACTGCCCAGAGTAGTCTTTGTTACATGTGCCTATTAGAAAGCTTCTTCAACCTGGAGCTCCAATCTTCCACAGTCTCTTACAGTAATGCCTGCATGAAACCCCATACAAGCATAACATTATGACTACATTCTGTTAAAATGACAATCTCACATGGGTGTGTTCTGTCACTGATATTTATTATTGTAATACATATTCCTGTCAGATGGAGATATTTCCCTTTTTGTGACTTTCAATTCAATTGATTTCATATAACAGAACATATTCTTCTTTAACTGTTGAGTGATGATAACCATTTGAAATTACAGAAAAAGAATCCCGTGAGTTGACTACTGCCTGGACATGTTGGCCATTGATGATGATGTCAGTGATATGTCCTGACTTCTTACTGACTGTCATCAATGGAGAATTTGCATCTGCAGTGGCTTCACTTTCAGAATTGGTTGCTTCACTTAGTTTCCCTGAATTTATCAGCAGCTGGTTTGTACCCCTGTACTGTGACAGGGAATGGCTACAGCATATTGGGGAGAAACCTTTTGCAGGGTATGGCAATAAGCTACATCCCACAGGTTATCTATAATCACCTGCAGTTGACCAGCATGAGTAGAACTATTGGCTGATGTCAGGTGATGCATAGTCATACTGTCTTCCAAATGTCTGTTCCTTTGCAGGACACTATATCTGGAGAAGAAGTTGTTTGTATCTGTGTTGGTCACGTGCTGGGTTACCATTTCAAGTCTGCAACATTAGTCTGAGTGGGCTGAGTCCAGTCCTCTTGGCATCTTCTACTATAGATTGATGCTAAAGATTGATACATCTCTTCTTCAACATTTTCTGTTACCTCCTGATATGGGTTCAACATTCATGGCTGCTATTACTTGGTTCAACAGTTCTTGCTGCTGTAAAATGTCGCACCATTCTCTTAGTATGTGACGTAGAAGAGAGATAAGCCTGTGGTGGTCTTCCACAACTGGCACAGGGACCACATTTGGGATTGGTGCTTCTTTCATACAAGTCTTTTCTGTTGCATTTTCTCAATGTACTGACTCCCTTCATGAATTCCACAGTTGCTGTGATGTCCTTTACCACAAAAACTTGGTGAATGTCTTCTACCACACCTTTCATCAAGCATGAGATGTTGTCAGATGCTGTCATTCACAATGTGGCAAAGGGCCAAAATATTCTATATTTGAGACTGTGTCATTTCCCCTCGGATTTGGGTCCTGTTCTTCAATTGTTCTACCACCAAGAAGGCTTGCTGCTGACATCATCTCATTCCACCTATTGTATTTGGTGGTCAGTCAAATCCTCTCAGCCATTTTATAGGGTCCTGACCAATGTCCACAGAAAACACTGGTGGATACCTGATGTGTAGCTGACTTACTGCTGTGTTGGAATACACTGATCGCTTCAATATACAGACCTAGGGAACAATATACTGCTTGTACTCTGTTTCCTGTCCAGGAAAGTGATGGCTCTTAGATCGCCTAATTGGAAGCACGATGATGCAGAATTTCTGAAGTACACAGTGTGTCCACCAAACAGGGTCATGCCATAACCACAATCACCTCCAAATGCAAAAGCAGGATTGTCAATGAAATATAACACTTACCACTGAAAAACACATTTACACTACTGGCCATTAAAATTGCTGCACCAAGAAGAAATGCAGATGATAAACGGGTATTCATTGGACAAATATATTATACTAAAACTGACATGTGACTACATTTTCACGTAATTTGGGTGCATAGATCCTGAGAAATCAGTACCCAGAACAACCACCTCTGGCCATAATAACGGCCTTGGTACACCTGGGCGTTGAGTCAAACAGAGTTTGGATGGCGTGTACAGGTACAGCTGCCCATGCAGCTTCAACACGATACCAAAGTTCATCAAGAGTAGTGACTGAAGTATTGTGACAAGCCAGTTGCTCAGCCACTATTGACCAGACGTTTTCAATTGGTGAGAGATCTGGAGAATGTGCTGCCCAGGGCAGCAGTCAAACATTTTGTGTATCCAGGAGGCCCATACAGGAACTGCCACATGCAGCTGAGCATTGTCCTGCTGAAATGTAGGGTTTCACAGGAATCGAATGAAGGATAGAGCCATGGGTCGTAACACATCTGAAATGTAACATCCACTGTTCAAAGTGCCGTCAATGTGAACAAGAGGTGACTGAGATGTGTAACCAATGGCACACCATATCATCACGCCAGGTGTTATGCCAGAATGGTGATGACGAATACACATGTCCAATGTACATTCACCTCAATGTCATCAAACACAGATGCAACCATCATGGTGCTGTAAACAGAACCTGGATTCATCTGAAAAAATGACCCAGGTTCGTCACTGAGTACACAATTGCAGGCACTCCTGTTTGTGATTCAAGAGTCAAGGGTAACCGCAGCCATGGTCTCTGAGCTGATAGTCCATGCTATTGCAAATGTCGAACTGTTCATGCAGATCGTTGTTGTCTTGCAAACGTGCCCATATGTTGATTCAAGGATCGAGATGTGGCTGCACGGTCCATTACAGTCATGCGGATAAGATGCCTGTCATCTCGACTGCTAGTCATACGAGGCTGTTGGGATCCAGCACAGCGTTCCTTATTACCCTCCTGAACCCACCGATTCCATATTCTGCTAACAGTCATTGGATCCGCACTGTCGCCTGATAAACAAAGTAAGAGCCTATGGAATATCAGACTAGCTGTGTGGCTGGATTGAAGAGTTTTTAGAAAACAGAACACAGCATGTTGTTATCAATGGAGAGACGTCTACAGATGTTAAAGTAACCTCTGGCGTGCCACAGGGGAGTGTTATGGGACCATTGCTTTTCACAATATATATAAATGACCTAGTAGATAGTGTCGGAAGTTCCATGCGGCTTTTTGCAGATGATGCTCTAGTATACAGAGAAGTTGCAGCATTAGAAAATTGTAGCGAAATGGAGGAAGATCTGCAGCGGATAGGCACTTGGTGCAGGAAGTGGAAACTGACTCTTAACATAGGCAAATGTTTCCGGAATGAGATTTTCACTCTGCAGTGGACTGTGCGCTGATATGAAACTTCCTAGCAGATAAAAACTGTGTGCCCAACCGAGACTTGAACTCGGGACCTTTGCCTTTTGCGGGCAAGTGCTCTACCATCTGAGCTAATGAATCATGGCTCACGCCTGGTACTCACAGCTTTACTTCTGCCAGTATCCGTCTCCTACCTTCCAAACTTTACAGAAGCTCTTCTGCAAACCTTGGAGAACTAGCACTCCTGAAAGAAAGGATACAGGGGAGACATGGCTTAGCCACAGCCTGAGGGATGTTTCCAGAATGAGATTTTCACTCTACAGTGGAGTGTGCGCTGATATGAAACTTCCTGGCAGATTAAAACTGTGTGCCCGACCGAGGCTCGAACTCGGGCCTTTGCCTTTCGCGGGGATCAGATGGTAGAGCACTTGCCCACGAGAGGCAAAGGTCCCAAGTTCGAGTCTTGGTCAGGCACACAGTTTTAATCTGGCAGGAAGTTTCATAGACAAATGTAATGTATTGCGAATACATAGAAACAAGGATCCTTTATTGTATGATTATATGATACACTGAAACACTGGTAGCAGTTACTTCTGTAAAATATCTGGGAGTATGCATGCGGAATGATTTGAAGTGGAATAATCATATAAAATTAATTGTTGGTAGGGTGGGTGTCAGGTTGAGATTCATTGGGAGAGTCCTTAAAAAATGTAGTCCATCAACAGAGGAGGTGGCTTACAAAACACTCCTTCGACCTATACTTGAGTATTGCTCATCAATGTGGGATCCGTACCAGATCGGGTTGATGGAGGAGATAGAGAAGATCCAAAGAAGAGCGGCGCGTTTCATCACAGGGTTATTTGGTATCCGTGATAGCATTATGGAGATGTTTAGTAAACTCAAGTGGCAGACTCTGCAAGAGAGGCACTCTGCATCATGGTGTAGCTTGCTTGCCAGGTTTCGAGAGGGTGCGTTTCTGGATGAGGTATCGAATATATTTCTTCCCCCTATTTATACCTCCCGAAGAGATCACGAATGTAAAATTAGAGAGATTCAAGCGTGCACAGAGGCTTTCAGACAGTCGTTCTTCCCACAAACCATACGCGACTGGAACAGAAAAGGAATGTAATGACAGTGGCACGTAAAGCGCCCTCCGCCACACACCGTTGGGTAGCTTGCGGAGTATAAATGTAGATGTAGATTTAGACCAACACAAGCAGCAATGAATCATGATAGGCTACAATCCGATTTTTATCAAAGTCAGAAATGTGATGGTACACATTTCTCCTCCTTACATGAGGCATCACAACAATGTTTTAGCACGTAACACCGGTCAACTGCTGTTTGTGTATGAGGAATCGGTTGGAAACTTTCCTCATGTCAGCATGTTGTAGGTGTTGTCACCGGCGCCAACCTTGTGTGAATGCTCTGAAAAGCTAATCATTTGCATATCACAGCATCTTCTTCCTGTCAGTTAAATTTTGCGTCTGTAGCACATCACCTTCGTGGTGTAGCAATTTCAATGGCCAGTAGTGTATTATGAATACCAGCATACAACCAGAGCAGAACGGAACTCCTGAATGGAAAGTTCAGATATTTGTACAGACCCCATGAGTATCAGAACTGTAGATTTTATAACCTCCTAGCTCCAATAGGAATGAAGATAAGAGCAAAAACATGTTTTTTACAGCACATAGCATATAAGCTCCCTGCCACAAGTGGCATTTTGTATTGGAACAGTACTGACCTACCAAATCAACTTGCTTTATAGGGCAGCCTACATGTTAGGGGCATAAAATGGTTTTCCAGGACCCAACATGTGGGCTGTCATGTATGTGAGGCATGTTGTGTTGGAGTAATATTGTCCTACACCAATCTGCTTTGCATGGTGGCCTGTACATCAGGGCAAATAAATAATTTTCAATCCCCAGATGTGTAGTCTGACCTGCTTGAGAGGCATACTCGAGTGATACATGTCTACTGTGTTGAACTGCATCACATGGGCCACATGTGCCAATGAATGTGGCTGGGACCAGGTTGAGTTGGATAAAGGAGGTGGCTGACAGTGACTGGGAGGAGGAAATGGACAGAGGGAGAGAGAGAGGAGGAAGAGGAGGAGGAGGGAGAGATGCATGAAGCAGGTGGAAGTTGTAGAGAGGTAGTGAACAGGTGGTAAAGGAAGAGAGGGGCGCAAAGATTAAAAGAGAGAGGGGGAGGGAGATATGGGCAGAGAGATATGGGAAGAAGATATGGTCAGAGAGAGAGAGTGAAGGAAATGGACAGAGAGGTGGAACAGGAGACGAATATACAAGGAGTGTGAGGAGGAAGAGACAGACAGATACAGGTGGGTGAATAAGGTGGGTAGACACAAGTAGGAAGAGGAGGACACACAGAGGGGGAGGTGTGTTCAAAATACGTGTAAAATGCATACATGTGTAAAGCCATGGGGAAAGGCTAGTAACAAATAATTGATGATGGTTGGGTTTGAACTGCCAACTCACAGCACACCATCCAGTTATGCAAAAATGTTACACCATACTCACCATACTGTGTACAGCACAGATGCTAGCAATTTTATGAATATCTGCAGCGTGCCTAAGAAGACCAAGTAGAATGGAAGTATATTGTATGAGTGAATGTGATACAACATTAATTCATTAACTCTTTTCAATTCAAAATGAACAAATCAACTGATTTTCCTTGATGATAATTTGTTTTCAGGGGTTCAACATTTACCAAATCTGGAAAAGTTATCTGAAACATCTTTTGTAGGCAGCACTTACAAGAGAAGTGGGGAAATGACGTGTATCTAGCAGGCAGTCACCTAAAATTTCAGCATGCACATTAATCATAAATTGGTGCTCATCTATAAGCAGACTCATAAAATGAAGATTTTCATTCACCCACGAAAACTGACTGTCAAAATTTTTATTTGTAATTAGACTTGACTCTGTAGAGAGTTTCAAAGCATTGGCTAATAAATATAAACAACTACAAAAAAAGAAACCAACTGCAGAATATGTTATAGTAAAGACAGATAAACTTGTAATCTTAAGTTCAGAACATAAACATACACATATAAACTTTTATCGACACACGAAATTTGTTACATAGATAAAAATTTACATTTATTGTTGTGTCATTTGTGCCAGTAAGTAGTTTACAGCAGCAAATTCAGGTGACAGCACACAGACTAGAACTAAAGTAATATTCAGTGCAAAAAGATTTTGTGTCCGGTAACTAAATACGTTGATGTGACTTTGTATTCCTTGACTTGTGCTATGTTGCAAGTAGGTATATCCCTTGTACAGAATTAAAAACAGGACAAAAAAATCAAATCAATTCCCATTCACAGAACAAGCCTTAAGAAATTCTGCAATTGAAGTTACTATTGTGGATGTAGGTTTATTCCAACACCAGTATCTATTTGAGTCTAATGAAGTCTACTCCTACCTGTACAGCCATGGAAACATAAGGAAAAAAGAGAACAGGGAACTTAAATAGGCAATATTTGACATTCAAATGGACTATGTAACGTTAATGTTGATAAGAGAGAGAGACAATAATATGATTCTCCAGTGATCATATCAATAAAAGCAAAAAATTTAATGAAACTGAGGTAGGAACAGTATTAGTCTCCTAGGAGTAAGTAATAAATTACACAGGCCAATGATGGAAATACTTTTTTGCTAAAAATACCTTATTCGTAGGTTTTTTTAGGGTGGGAAATCCAAATATGATACTTAAAAAACTTTTATCGCCCACCATTTCTTCACTTTTACAGTTAAATTTATTAAATTAAGCGATTTTTTAAAACAATGTAACAGCTTTTATATAGATAAAATAATTTAAAAAGGAGGTGTAATGAATGTAGATGAGATTGCTAGCACTGCTGAAAAACATTTGCTGGCAAAAAAGGTTGATTCTATTTTTATGTTAACATATGGTGTTTTGTTTACTGTCAACCTAACCTCACTTTCCCCTTTCCTGTACATGTGCTCAGTATAATGTCTAATCATGATTGTAAAAACTCTGCTGACAGCTTTTGTTATATTTGTTATGAATTTGTGATTAAAAAACATCAAAGAAACATTACAGACTTGGTGAAAAGGTTTATCTATCATACCTTGTATCTAAACTTGGTGATCAAGATAAATCTTGGGTGCTGCATAGGAAAAAAACCTGAGATTTGCTGTTTCTATGATATGGAGGGAGCCAAGAAATCATTCTGATGATTGCTACTTTTTCAGTGTTGATATTACTGGTCATAATCCGAAAAGCAAGATGGTAATAAGCTACCCTAACCTTCTGATCCCCATCTGATCAGTAGGGCATGGTGTAGATGTGCCGATTCCTGAACCACCAGACGATTTAAATTCTATTCAAACAGAAGTATTTTCTGATGTACAATCTGATATAGATGAACCAGATGATGATGAATTCCATTGTAATACAAAAAGGAAGACTGGAGGCTGTTTATTGATTCTTCCGAAACTAGTTTAAAGGCTGTTTTATTACACAATGGTAACTAGTATGCATCCATACCTGTTGGACATTCTGTACATATGAAAGAAAGCTATGAAAACCTATAAATAGTGCTAAATAAAATAGGCTATTCTGCTCATGGTTGGATGATATGTAGCAACCTGAAAGTAACACGCATGCTCCTTGGTCAGCAAGGTGGCTTTACCAAATTTCCATGTTTCTAGTGTGAATGGGACAGTAGGACTAGGGATCAACACTGATGCAGAAAGAACTAGCCTGTGAGGGAGTTTTTAAAACCTGGTGAGAAGAACATTCTATGCAAAAATCTTGAAGTTCCAAAAAACATACTCCTACCACCTCTACGTATAAAGTTAGGCCTAATGAAACAGTTTGTAAGGGCTTTGCCTAAAGATGGATCATGTTTTAATTATCTCTGCAAAAATTTCTTTCAGAAGCTAAACTAAAAGAAGGCATCTTTGTCAGACCTGACATTAGAAAACTGATGTTTGATGTGAACTCTGAATCCACAATGACCTTAAATGAGAAAGAAGCATGGATATCATTCAAGCAAGTTGTTACAAAGTTCTTAGGACAGGAAAAAGACCCAGAATATGTTCCTATTATAGCAATAATGTTAAACAAGTTGAAAACTTTAGGATGTTTAATGAACCTGAAAGTTCACTTTTTGAACGGTCACCTTGATTACTTCCTGGACAATATGGGAGATGTTAGTGAGGAGCAATGAGAGCGTTTTCACCACGACATTAAAGTGATGGGAAAACACTACCAAGGCCGCTGGAACATCAACATGATGGGGGACTATTGTTGGTCACATCACCGAGAAGTTCACCCAGCGACTCATCGTAGAAAAAGCTACACAAGAAGCTTCAAAGAAAAAAGAGGAAGAAAATACAAACCAATTCCAGCTGACAAGTGAAACCTCCATTAACGCATATGTTTTTTTTTTAAGTAGCTTACTGTAAATACAAACCATAGTTATTTTGTAACAAAGCATTTCATTAATTTCCTCATTTACCATGCAGCATAGGATTTTTATACTATATAATGAAAAGCACATTGCTCAAAACTCATGAGTGATATAATAAAAACTAAGGCTAGATTTGGATTCAGCTCATAAAAGTCTATATATCAAAGTAAAGAAAGTTTTTCAAAAAAAAATTTTCATTGGTCTGTGTTATTAAATTTAGTTGCATGAAGTATAGTGTGAAAAGATGCTTTGAGCCAAAGGAGACACAGAGTTCCATACTACTGAACAACTATGAAAGGCAGCAAGTACAACATGCATATCACTCCCTATTTTTTGAGAACAAAGTAAACTGAAAATAACAACAGATGAAAGTACATACAACGTATGAATAATGACAAATGAGGAAAATAGTAAGTCTCGCCCAGCAGAAGTTAAGAAGATACCTGAAATTAATGCTTTTATTAAATGTTGTTCATGCTTATTAGCAGAGGAGTCCTGGTAAGCATAGGAGTTATGTATCTTAATTTGACAGTAGGTCGATCTTGGAGATCCTGTTCTTATTGTAGATTGTAAAATGTACATTATAATGTAATATCTACAAACATATATGCACTGGAGGAGTAAGATTTACTATCAAACAATCACATGCAAATAAAAAGTGAGCTCTCTTCATAAATTTCTGACAGCACACAAACTGAGAAATCATCTCAACAAAACACTCCAGAATGCTGTATTGTACACTTAAAGTGCACGGCAAGTAATTACCAATGCCAAAATAAGCCATTCAGCATATGCTTCTACAGGGTGTTACAAAAAGGTATGGCCAAACTTTCAGGAAATATTCCTCACACACAAAGAAAGAAAATATGTTATGTGGACATGTATCAGGAAATGCTTTCTTACCATGTTAGAGCTCATTTTATTACTTCTCTTCAAATCACATTAATCATGGAATGGAAACACACAGCAACAGAACGTACCAGTGTGACTTCAAACACTTTGTTAAAGGAAATGTTCAAAATGTCCTCCTTTAGCGAGGATACATACATCCACCCTTCGTCGCATGGAATCCCTGATCCGCTGATGCAGCCCTGGAGAATGGTGTATTGTATCACAGCCGTCTACAATATGAGCACGAAGAGTCTCCACATTTGGTACCGGAGTTGCATAGACAAGAGCTTTCAAATGCCCCCATAAATGGAAGTCAAGAGGGTTGAGGTCAGGAGAACATGGAGGCCATGGAATTGGTCCGCCTCTACCAATCCATCAGTCACCGAATCTGTTGTGGAGAAGCATACGAACACTTCGACTGAAATGTGCAGGAGCTCCATCGTGCATGAACCACATGTTGTGTCATACTTGTAAAGACATATGTTCTAATAGCTCAGGTACAAAATCCAATATGAAATCATGATAACGTGCTCCAGTGTGCATAGGTGGAAGAAACTAAAATGAGCTCTAACATGGAAATTAAGCGTTTCTGGACACATATCCACATAACATCTTTTCTTTATTTGTATGTGAGGAATGTTTCCTGAAAGTTTGGCCATACCTTTTTGTAACACACTGTATAAGTTCATATAAAAAATTTGACCATCATTACTATTCCAGGATTACTTGAAAATGGTATAACAGTTGAAATAGCATTCACTGTATATGCAGCAGAAATTGGAAAAATATGTTGTGTTTCATTCATCACATTAGTAAGATATTTGCATAAAATTACCATAACTTACCAAATAATCTTTTGGCACTTTAAATGCAATGTTTCTATGTCTTCCCTTTAGAAGGCATACCGGCTCATTCATATGCCCCATCAGTGAGGGGATGTACTGTAGTTTGTCTGTTATAAAATCCTGCTGTCTCTGTCTAGGTTTTAAGGATATTCTCTGTGCCTGGAATCCATTAAATGGAAACACAACTATATTAAAAGATTGTGTTTTCATCATCTAACATTCCTATGTTAAAAAAGGAAACACTGAATAACATATACTGTCGTGTTAATAACTATATCTCACAATACAGTTAATTTGTGCACCAATGCTTGAACAACATATTTACTTTTACCAGCATAATTTTAACTTCTTCATCACTAGTATATATGTCATAAATATCTTACTCACTACATAAATCCAATTGTTAATAAGTCCATAAATTAAACTGTTTATTTCAGAAAACTTTCTCTATCTTAAGACTTCCTTTACTCACATATATTTGTGTAATGTACAACTTGTATTAACATGTCACTACTATATATATTGAAAAAAATATCAAATTTCTGTATCAAATGTTGTCATATTATTATTACATATAGACGATTGGTAGTCAGAAAGTATGAGATATACAGCTATATACTGAGCATCTGTAGCAGTCTGCCACTTTGGTTTAATGAGGTGTCACTGATGTGAATCATCATCAGGAAGCACTGAGTAAAAAGAGCCAAAAACACACAGTATTATGAGTTACATGGTCTCCAGTTAAGCTCTGTAGTGTTTATTTACTAAATTTCACACACACATTAGTTAATACTTGTTGGTAGCAGTAAGACCCTGATGACCAAGTTCTATACCACCATATCCTAACACTGTCTTACAGTATGATTTCCATAGTCAACCAATTATATAGCAGGCTCTTTTCTACATATTCGACTGAACCCTTTCTCTGTACTCGATGACCTACAAGAAAGCAAGAAACAGATAATAATTTTGTCCATATTACAACATATGAAGACAGTAATGAAGTCCTGTAAGCAAAAACATCTACTACAATGTTCCATGTTAATAATGCCACCTGTTTCAGAACACCATTTTTTCACCTTCAGACATTTTAGTATCACAAAATTGAAGGCCAGAAGCTCATCCTTTGCCATGGGGCTGTAACTGACCACTTTTCAATGCCTGAAGATGGAGGATTAACCCTCTCAAACTAGTAGTTTTACAAATACAGAACATTATAGAAAATAAGGAATTCTGTCCAGTGCAAGAAATAGATCTGAAATACAGTCTTGGTACTGCAGGATGACGATCTCAAGACAGCAAAAATTCTGCCATACATAAATGTTTTACTTTTCGACCTTTCAAATTTGCTTGTAGATGATTCTAAAGTTAGTTTTCACTAAGAGGAATGTGAAAATATGTTCCATCATGCAACATGGTCATTTATGTAATGTTGCAGGACTGATGAAGTATAGTTTAACTGTCCGAATTTCATGTAAATAGTTCTAAAATATATATAGCTGTTGCAACATGACCTAGTGTGGAGCATTGAACTGCATGACAAAATGATGCCATATGGAGTGAGGTGACATCAGTATTGTGATCATGCACTAGCAGTGCTCCAAACTGGTAAGCAGCGCTGTCCTCATTTTCAACTTGAATGACATCAGGTAAGCCATAATAGTATATGCTTTAAATATGTAAAGTTATTTCTATGATTTTTCTACTAAACTGTTGGTGTTCTCTACTTTTTTTCATGTTGCATGGAGGAGATCCTGACAAGTGATTCATAAATATTCCACCAACGCAGTAAATCAGCAATGTGGGTCACAATTATCAGTGGTCCACAGCAGCATGAACATTGGGGCACCCTTTGTCAGCACCATCTCTACTCTTTGTTGAAAACTGATGTTTAAAATTAATATATAAAAATGTCTCAGTTGTTGAACGGGCATGACCATTGCATGTTATCAAAATTTGCAAAATAAACCAAATGTTGACTAAATGTGCATCATTAACTACATTTACTTACCAATATAGTAACTGTACAATAGAATCCTACTGAAGTTATTGGTGCTCGATTTGTTACAAGAAAATTCTGAAAGGCTTCTGACTCATGTTTATTGGAAGGACAGCTCTTCTATTTTGATCTGATGGTGACTGATGAAACCAAATTTGAAATCACTGATGGACAAAATAATTGTGGTAAATTACTATTCAATGATACATACAGTGAAGCACTTTCCCCATTGTGAAAGTGCCCAAATTAAGTTTAGGAAGTGTTATATCACTGAAAAACAATAACTTTCTCTAAAGTAACGAGCTATGAGCAAAATAGTTTTGTTTGATTGCTTGACTTCAAATTTGATTTTGGTAGTCATTTAAGTAGTCAGTATTGCTATGCAAACTTTGCCCTAGCAATAAGATCTGTGAAGCTTACAGATCAACATTTTAGAGCAAAGAGGTATTTGACAGGCAAATGAACATTGGCACACACACACATAGCCATTATTACAATGTCTTGCCAGTTTAGACCAGTATTTAAGAAGAAAGCAACTGAAAGTGATACATTACACAGGAAAACTGTTAAATAATAACAGTGGTTCAGCAAATTTCATCAAGTCAATATGTCATTCTTACATAGGCACACACACAAAGTCATTACTAGAATTTCTTACCACTTAGTGACTACCATTTATGAAGAAATTAACTGAAAGTGACGTATTACGCAGGAGAACTGTTAAATATTAATTTTATCAAGTTGATGTCTCATTATTTTAGTGCAGCAAAAGGCTTTTCTTACATGATGAAGACAAATTATTCAAAATCTAAGGGACAGTCCCTTTTCATCTAGGCACACAACACAAACGTGATATAAAGGTATTTAACAGAAAGCGGTATATGCTTACAAGAAAGGAAGATATAAAGTTATTTACAAATACATTTTTGTATGAAGTGTAGTCCCACTGATAAACGTGGTCATTTATATTATCAGAATGATTCCTTGAGAAGTTCTAATTAAATATTTGCCCGTGTGATGGACAAGTACAACATTAACCATATGTGGAATATGTCTCTGTGAGTAATTTAAGACAGGGAGGCTGTGACTTATTAAGATTGTATTTAAGAACAGAATGCATAACCAGGGGGAGACAAAATCATGACTAGTATCAGGATGGACCAACCCAAATTATGAAGTAAGAAGACGCATTCAGTGTGCAAATATGCCAATGCTGCAAAATCTTTTTGCCCCCAGTTCTGAAAAGTGAAGTTGAGACACCTTTCAGCTATGGCAGACATCCATAAAAGCTGACCATATGAGTAAAGCAGGCCAGGTGAAGTCACTATTGCTTCACAGAGGCAAGCGAGCACCCTAACTTCATTCACATTCTGGGCTACAGAACTGGCAATAGGAAAACACTAGCTAGCACGTTTTGCATAAATAGTGCTAGAATCAGACCATCTCCTTCAGCATGCTAAATGGTTCTAAGACAGTATCCAGGTGTGCACGTTATACTGATCCACACCACCAGTGCCAGTCTCTAACCTCAGGATGAAGACCTTTCACAGCACATGGTGATGCAACCAGTCACCTGTTCCTGGCTTAGACTCCAGAAGTCACAGGCACCTGCTTGAGCAGAAAATTGTGTGCGGTCCAGCTGGTGTCTTCACATCGTCGGGTCACCTACTGGGTGACTGCCTCCTGAAGGTGTCCGCATCCCTGGTGGGACATGTGTTTGAGTCCAGACTGGTAGTTGCCTGGCTACCCTGAGTCTACACATTGGTCCATGTTGACCACTGCACAAGATGGGAACACGCCTTTGACAGCAATCATCCTGGGGCCTAACTGTTTGAGACCACCCACCCCTGTGCTGTATTCCACAGCTCAAGATGGGAAAGCAGCCTGGATGTAGCTTCCATTCGTTGGCAATGATGTGTAGTCTCTGACAGCTACTACTATCCTGCTGACCTCAGCAGATTATGCTGTCTACACATGCTGTTTCCCAGGTGGTCCTGCTGATGGTGGCATTTCCTCCAACACTGCTGGGGCCACCTCCTGGCTCCAACAATTTGGTGTCATAAGTGTCTGTAGCTACATCAGCTGCTGTAAGTTGTCAAGAGGACACTCTGACTGCAACACTGTCACCAGCTCTGCCTTGCAGTTTCAATGGCACACGTTTGGAGAGTGAGCTTTATATTCTTAGGTGATATTTTGTGGTATTCTTATGTATGTGTATAGCTGATAGTATGGGTGCATAGGAATTCATGGGTACAGATTGAGAGACCTGAGGGACCTTTGGGTCTGTTCTATTTTACAAGAAATTGTAAAGATTATTATTTATGGCCAATGTGATGTCAATATTGTAATGTGGTCCATCATGAATTGCCGCATATAAAGGCAGTACAAGCTACATGTAGGAATTACTGACATTATTGGCATGAGGCACATCAGTATTCTGAATCTTGATGTGCTATGACCTGTCATAAGAATTAGTGCAATTTTTCATGTTCTCTACCCAAGTGTTTGTGGTAACAATCCTTGCTTTGATGTTGTGCATTGTACTTTAAGTATACTGTCCTTCTAGACAAAGGTTACATAACTGCCAGAAACATGATCAATGACAATGCAGGATGAAGTTGTAAATTGGTGAAACAGATGGACAAACTATTGGCAAAAAAATGCCACATTAGAAAGGCTGGTAGATACTTTAACAGTGGATAATGAGTATTGGCAGCATAACCACTTGAGTCAATAGAGACAAAAGTTTCATTCAGCGTACCTGTTTCTTCTATGGATCCTATTGTGGCTAGTCTTGTGGCTTCTTTGCATGTAAACCATCACAGGGTGTGTCAGTCTTCATTTTAAGCTGCTGATACTCCAAGTAATTGGCCAGATGAAGTACATCTGCACATGATGCAGTTATGATTCATTGGTGAGGTAAAGATGCATGTCATGTATCATGAGGGACTGGATAAAATATGCACATTTGAACGTCTTAAAAAAGGACCCTTTCAGTGTTATTTACAAGCAGAATAGTGCTATATTCTTAAGGGAACAACACAACAGGATGTTCCAGAAATGGCACAAGGTGGTGGAAGCACTCTTAAGTAGGATGATCAAAATAAATGTAGAAACATGTAAGTTGAGACAGAATGTGGGGTTGGATAAATTTATTCTGAAAAAAAAAGAACAAAAAGCATTATATGTTCTTTTCAGAGGACTTCCATTCAATAGATTGAGAAAAGTACAGATGCAGAATTAAAAGGTTTTGGCTGCTATGCAGCTGTAGAAATTAGACATAGCTACTCAGGCATAGGGTAAATGCAGTGTTTTCGTCCTCAGAGGTCAGGCGCTACAGATGCAGATATGTAGCATGCGTTTGGAAAAAATACCACCAATCAAAATGGTATTGATGTGGTGTGACAGGGTATTGGGTGTACGACTGTTAAAAGAAAGTAAAATGAACAGAATCTTGGTAAGGCTTCATTAAATGACAACAGGAATTCCTCAATCACTGGATGGCATTCCCAGTAACGTGTAATGCTACAGAAATATATGCAAAGGTGGAATGCTGCCTGGTGGACATAGTAAGTGGAGTGGAGCATAGGTTTCTGGTGTACACAGGGGCTCATGTATCTATGACTAATCTTGACTAGTCTGGACTTATTATGAACAAAGAGACTGAATTCTTAGAGAAACAAATTACATTGGGGTAGGGAATAGTGATATGGCATCATTGGGATCATGGTTACTCAATTTTTGCACTGGAACAAGAAATTTTCAGGAATTTATGGAAGTGTTACCCAATGTCTGTGAAGGCAGTTGCACAATCAATCCTAGGTCTGATTTTCTGAATAAGCATCATGAAAAAAATTGTCTTTCACTCCACACTATCAAATCCAGTGGGACATTGTTCCAGCTGCGAATGACCACTGTAAATTCACTGATCATAAAGGTGGAATCAAATAAACCAGCACACATTTTTTGGAGCTCAATTTGCATGATAAGAGTACCAAGAGGTATGGGAAAATTACTCTTGGTGATTGAAGGAACTAACCTGCCAAACGATATGTTATGTGTTGTACAGCCACTGTAAAACAATGAAGCATTGAACACTTTACATTGTTCTGTAATGAGGAGGAGTGACACAGCTGCAGGAGGTGGATGGAGAGCACATGGTTCCCATGAACCTGGATAATTTTGGCTCAAAGTGGATCTGACAAAAGGATCGGTAATTCCAATTTGGACATCCTAGAAGAGGATGACTTACATAGGGCAAGTGGAGACCTTTGCCAGAAGCAATCCATCGATGAACTTGCATTATGTAAATACAGTATTTAAAAGAAAACAGTTGGACACTGAAACTCTATTAATACAATTTACAGATTTGCTCATGTTGTAGTGCACCATTACCAGTTACATAAATGAAACAGAATGAGATATTGACAGGGGATAATTTCCCAATCCACTAGAATCCATACAAAACACCTTGGGATTTACAACTGTTAATGGAGAAATCCATCAATCGGTACCTGGTAGATGGCATTTTTCAGCAGAGTACGAGAGTCCATGATGAGCACCCATTGTCATTATGATAAAGAAATCATCAGATATGTTGGAGAAATACAAGTTATGTTGGATTATCAATATCTGAACACAATAATGGTGACAAATGTGCATCCTATACTAAATACAATGGACGTGATGGACAACATAGAACAACATAATACATACATCTCCATGGTGGATTTAAAGAGTGGCTATCACCATTTGGAGGTGCCCACAAAAGACCTACTGAGGACTGCATTCCCTGTTCCATGGGGATACTACCAACATCAAAGGATGGTGTGTGGGCTTAAGAATGAGCCAGCCACATTCCATAGATTATTTGATGAAGTGTTAATTAGATTAAAACCATATTTAGACAATGTTAATGTGTTGTCTTAATATTCAGAGGAGCATGTGCAGTGAGCAGAGCAAGTGTTTAAGATTTTGGATGTGGCATGTGTAATTTAACTATTGAAACCGTAATTTTGCATCCACAGAGGTAAACTATCTAGGTTGTGTGATTAGCCAAGACTGAATGAAACGATTTCTGTCATTTTTACACCTGTGTAATTATTACAGAAAATTTATCAAAGGGTTTGCTGAAATCACTAAACTTTTAACTCATTTGTTGAAAGGTGTGAAATTCCAATGGAAAACTCACTGCCAAACTGCACCTGAAAAATTGAAAGAGATGCTAAAACGAGCACAGTACTAATATTTCCAAAATTACAAAAACAAATTAACCTATTCTGTGGTGCAAGTAACCAGGTATTTAGATGCAATCTGAGTCATTACATAAATAATGGCAAGGAGAACACAATAGTACATGCATTAAGGCAGTAGAATGTTGTTGCTGTTGTTGTTGTTGCTGTGGTCTTCAGTCCTGAGACTGGTTTGCTGCAGCTCTCCGTGCTACTCTATCCTGTGCAAGCTTCTTCATCTGCCAGTACCTACCGCGACCTACATCCTTCTGAATCTGTTTAGTGTATTCATCTCTTGGTCTCCCTCTACAATTTTTACCCTCCACACTGCCCTCCGATACTAAACTGGTGATCCCTTGATGCCTCAGAACATGTCCTACCAACTGATCCCTTCTTCTAGTCAAGCTGTGCCACAAACTCCTCTTCTCCCCAATCTTATTCAATACTTCCTCATTAGTTATGTGATCTACCCATCTAATCTTCAGCATTCTTCTGTAGCACCACATTTCAAAGGCTTCTATTCTCTTCTTGTCCAAATTATTTATCGTCCATGTTTCACTTCCATACATGGCCACACTCCATACAAATACTTTCAGAAATGACTTCCTGACACTTAAATCTATACTCGATGTTAACAAATTTTTCTTCTTCAGAAACGCTTTACTTGCCATTGCCAGTCTACATTTTATATCCTCTCTACTTCGACCATCTTCAGTTATTTTGCTCCCCAAATAGCAAAACTCCCTCACTACTGTAAGTGTCTCATTTCCTAATCTAATTCCCTCAGCATCACCCGACTTAATTAGGCTACATTCCATTATCCTCATTTTGATTTTGTTGATGTTCATCTTATATCCTCCTTTCAACACACTATCCATTCCGTTCAACTGCTCTTCCATGTCCTTTGCTGTCTCTGACAGAATTACAATGTCATCGGCGAATCTCAAAGTTTTTATTTCTTCTCCATGGATTTTAATTCCTACTCCGAATTTTTCTTTTGTTTCCTTTATTGCTTGCTCAATATACAGGTTGAATAACATTGGGGATAGGCTACAACCCTGTCGCACTCCCTTCCCAACCACTGCTTCCCTTTCATGTCCCTCGACTCTTACAACTGCCATCTTGTTTCTATAAAAATTGTAAATAGCCTTGCGCTCCCTATATTTTACCCCTGCCACCTTTAGAATTTGAAAGAGAGTATTACAGTCAACATTGTCAAAAGCTTTCTCTAAGTCTACAAACACTAGAAACGTATGTTTTCCCTTCCTTAATATAGCTTCAAAGATAAGTCGTAGGGTCAGTATTGCCTCACGTGTTCCAACATTTCTACGGAATCCAAACTGATCTTCCACAAGGTCGGCTTCTATCAGTTTTTCCATTCGTCTGTAAAGAATTCGCGTTAGTATTTTGCAGCTGTGACTTATTAAACTGATAGTTCGGTAATGTTCACTTCTGTCAACACCTGCTTTCTTTGGGATTGGAATAATTATATTCTTCTTGAAGTCTGAGGGTATTTCTCCTGTTTCATACATCTTGCTCACCAGATGGTAGAGTTTTGTCAGGACTGGCTCACCCAAGGCCGTCAGTAGTTCTAGTGGAATGTTGTCTACTCCGGGGGCCTTGTTTCAACTCAGGTCTTTCAGTGCTCTGTCAAACTCTTCACACAGTATCGTATCTCACATTTCATCTTCATCTACATCCTCTTCCATTTCCATAATATTGTCCTCAAGTACATCGCCGTTCTATAGGCCCTCTATATACTCCTTCCACCTTTCTGCTTTCCCTTCTTTGTTTAGAAATGGGTTTCCATCTGAGGTCTTGATGTTCATGAAAGTGCTTCTCATATCTCCAAAGGTCTCCTTAATCTTCCTGTAGGCAGTAGCTATCTTACCCCTAGTGAGATTAGCCTCTACATCCTTACATTTGTCCTCTAGCCATCCCTGCTTAGCTATTTTGCACCTCATTTTTGAGACGTCTGTATTCCTTTTTGCTTGCTCCTTTTACTGCATTTTTATATTTTCTCCTTTCATAAATTAAATTCAATATCTCTTCTGTTACCCAAGGATTTCTATTAGCCCTCGTCTTTTTACCTACTTTATCCTCTGCTGCCTTCACTACTTCATCCCTCAAAGCTACCCATTCTTCTTCTACTGTATTTCTTTCCCCCATTCCTGTCAATTGTTCCCTTATGCTCTCCCTGAAACTCTGTACAACCTCTGGTTTAGTCAGTTTATCCAGGTCCCATCTCCTTAAATTCCCACCTTTTTGCAGTTTCTTCAGTTTTAATCTACATTTCATAACCAATAGATTGTGGTCAGAGTCCACACCTGCCCCTGGCAATGTCTTACAATTTAAAACATGGTTCCTAAATCTCTGTCTTACCATTATATAATCTATCTGAAATCTGTCAATATCTCCAGGCTTATTCCATGTATACAACCTTCTTTTATGATTCTTGAACCAAGTGTTAGCTATGATTAAGTTGTGCTCTGTGCAAAATTCTACCAGACGGCTTCCTCTTTCATTTCTTAGCCCCAATCTACACTCCTGGAAATGGAAAAAAGAACACATTGACACCGGTGTGTCAGACCCACCATACTTGCTCCGGACACTGCGAGAGGGCTGTAGAAGCAATGATCACACGCACGGCACAGCGGACACACCAGGAAACGCGGTGTTGGCCGTCGAATGGCGCTAGCTGCGCAGCATTTGTGCACCGCCGCCGTCAGTGTCAGCCAGTTTGTCGTGACATACGGAGCTCCATCGCAGTCTTTAACACTGGTAGCATGCCGCGACAGTGTGGATGTGAACCGTATGTGCAGTTGACGGACTTTGAGCGAGGGCGTATAGTGGGCATGCGGGAGGCCGGGTGGACGTAGCGCCGAATTGCTCAACACGTGGGGCGTGAGGTCTCCACAGTACATCGATGTTGTCGCCAGTGGTCGGCGGAAGGTGCACGTGCCCGTCGACCTGGGACCGGACCGCAGCGACGCACGGATACACGCCAAGACCGTAGGATCCTACGCAGTGCCGTAGGGGACCGCACCGCCACTTCCCAGCAAATTAGGGACACTGTTGCTCCTAGGGAAATCGGCGAGGACCATTCGCAACCGTCTCCATGAAGCTGGGCTACGGTCCTGCACACCGTTAGGCCGTCTTCCGCTCACGCCCCAACATCGTGCAGCCCGCCTCCAGTGGTGTCGCGACAGGCGTGAATGGAGGGACGAATGGAGACGTGTCGTCTTCAGCGATGAGAGTCGCTTCTGCCTTGGTGCCAATGATGGTCGTATGCGTGTTTGGCGCCGTGCAGGTGAGCACCACAATCAGGACTGCATACGACCGAGGCACACAGGGCCAACACCCGACATCATGGTGTGGGGAGCGATCTCCTAAACTGGCCGTACACCTCTGGTGATTGTCGAGGGGACACTGAATAGTGCATGGTACATCCAAACCGTCATCGAACCCATCGTTCTACCATTCCTAGCCCGGCAAGGGAACTTGCTGTTCCAACAGGACAATGGATGTCCGCATGTATCCCGTGCCACCCAACGTGCTCTAGAAGGTGTAAGTCAACTACCCTGGCCAGCAAGATCTCTGGATCTGTCCCCCATTGAGCATGTTTGGGACTGGATGAAGCGTCGTCTCACGCGGTCTGCACGTCCAGCACGAACGCTGATCCAACTGAGGTGCCAGGTGGAAATGGCATGGCAAGCCGTTCCACAGGACTACATCCAGCATCTCTACGATCGTCTCCATGGGAGAATAGCAGCCTGCATTGCTGCGAAAGGTGGATATACACTGTACTAGTGCCGACATTGTGCATGCTCTGTTGCCTGTGTCTATGTGCCTGTGGTTCTGTCAGTGTGATCATGTGATGTATCTGACCCCAGGAATGTGTTAATAAAGTTTCCCCTTCCTGGGACAATGAATTCATGATGTTCTTATTTCAATTTCCAGGGGTGTATATTCACCTACTACATTCCCTTCTCTGCGTTTTCCTACTACCGAATTCCAGTCACCCATGACTATTAAATTTTCGTCACCCTTCACTATCTGAATCATTTATTTTATTTCGTCATACATTTCTTCAATTTCTTCATCATCTACAGAGCTAGTTGGCATATAAGCTTGTACTACTGTAGTAGGCGTGGGCTTTGTATCTATCTTGGCCACAATAATGCATTGACTATGCTGTTTGTAGTAGCTTACCCGCATTCCTATTTTCCTATTCATTATTAAACCTACTCCTACATTACCCCTATTTGATTTTGTGTTTATAACCCTGTAGTCACCTGACCAGAAGTCTTGTCCTTCCTGCCACCGAACTTCACTGTTCCCATTATATCTAACTTTAACCTATCCATTTCCCTTTTTAAATTTTCTAACCTA
This sequence comes from Schistocerca gregaria, assembly GCF_023897955.1. Taxonomy (NCBI): domain Eukaryota; kingdom Metazoa; phylum Arthropoda; class Insecta; order Orthoptera; family Acrididae; genus Schistocerca; species Schistocerca gregaria. The sequence goes on along the minus strand of NC_064921.1, from coordinate 624,686,425 downwards.
CCTGCCTGATTAAGGGATCTGACATTCCACGGTCCAATCCGTAGAACACCAGTTTTCTTTCTCCTGGTAATGACATCCTCTTGAGTAGTCCCCGCCCGGAGATCCGAATGGGGGACTATTTTACCTCCGGAATATTTTACTCAAGAGGACGCCATCATCATTTAACCATACAGTAAAGCTGCATCCCTCGGGAAAAATTTCGGCCGTAGTTTCCCCTTGCTTTCAGCCATTCGCAGTACCAGCACAGCAAGGCCCTTTTGGTTAGTGTTACAAGGCTAGATCAGTCAATCATCCATACTGTTGCCCTTGCAACAACTGAAAAGGCTGCTGCCCCTCTTCAGGCAGTTGAATAAAGCCAAATAATGGTGAAAGAGATGTTTAGTGTCACATATGGTATTACGTATTTTTGTTGTTACCTGTATCGGAGGAAATTCAACATTATAATGTTCCTAGTGGCATTTAAGTGGATACCAGGAGTGAAAGATCCATTAAGTAGATTAACTCATTGGGCATTAAGGTTGAATGAATTCATTTAGGAGGAAGTACAGAAACCTGACAGGGAACAAAGCAATGCCAAATGCTTGAGCAGAAAGACTGGTGCTGTATCCGCACTTGGATGAGTGGCAGGAGGCACAGAGCACTGGACCAGACTACCAGTTATTCAGGACGCAACCATGCTTCATAATGCACAGAAGGCTGTCATGTAAGATGATGAAGTTTGGGCCACATATTATGATACACACAACTTGAAAGGACGAGGTATCGAAGAAAGTGCACAATCATGTGCTAGCAGATCACTGAATGTGTGAAACAAATGCTATCAAACAGCTGAGCAATACTGGTGGAAGAAAAGGAGATGGGGTATTGACCTGTATCTGAGGTATTGTATACTACGTGCCAATCTCAGTCATCATGGCATGCCATTTCAAAGATTACCAGAGGCTCCAAACCACCTGAAATGTTAGAAATTGCCATTTTTGGATCCATTCAGCTTAACAATGATGGGTAACTGCCATGAGTTAACCAACATAGACACTTTTCATATTACATGGTGATTGTTGCAATCCTGAATTGACAAGCAAGCATGGCAGCACAGCCCATGGTAACTGGTTATTCAAGTTTCACATTCCCAACAGATCAGGGCATTAAATTCATGTCTGAGCTGATTAAGCAGTTCCACCATCTGTTGTGAATCTGAAATCTAAGAAATAATCCTTCTGACCTCAATCAGACAGAAGAATGGAACACATCCATCAGACTGTCAGCAAAATGTTAAGTTATTATGTAAACAGCCATCACAACAATTAGAATGTTTACTTACCCTGTGTTGTACATGTGTACAATTCTAAAGTACATGATTGGATTGGGCTTTCTCCATATGAGTGGCAATGGTAGAAAGATGCTGTTGCCATTTGAAGTGATTAAGGCAAAAGTTGAGAAATGGGAGAATCACTGAAAAACTTTTCAAAGATGTTACAGAATGTGAGGAAATGGTTGCAAAATTCAAAAGAACTCATGTGGCAAGGGCAAGTGGAATGATGTGAAACCACCTGCTTACAGAAACAGTCAATGTGTTCTGCTGATGAATCCCTACACAATGAAGGGTAAAACAAAACAAAAATCCTTACGTATATCAAGGACCAATCAAGTCAAGGAAATGACATCATCCATCAATGTGAGGTTATTGTGACACACAAGAATTTCCATTGTACATGTAGGACACATTAAGTCTTTTAAGAGTACTTTATACATTTACATTTTGACAAAAGTGTGAGTACACTACCAGCAAGGAAACTTATAGTTAAAAATGAAAGAAAGAAAAGTGTAAACTGAGGAGTGGAAGGTATGAGGAGTGCCTTATGCTCTTGGATGATGACTATAGATACCAACTGGATGGGAAGTACAAAGTAGTATTATGGGTAAAGTACACGATAATGTTATCACTGTCTCATTGTAGTGGGAGTTATGTTTTGTTAAGTTTTTGTGATAAATGTTTAGTTTATAAGTGAACAGGCACATGCTACTGTAATCTGATGTTGATTTAGTAGTGAATAATTTGTATCTTGACTTGTGAGGGAGGGAGGAAGAGTGATGCAATTCCTTCCCTCAAGTGGTGTTAAGACTGATATAATCAAGAATTAGTACGATAATTCTGATGATACAGAACCCCTTTGGGGGAGAGGGAGATGCCAGAGGGATATTGTGACACCGCACATATAATTTTAAAAGGTGGTCATGTCTTCATTTTACTCTGTGTCTACTCAGAAGCTAGTGATAGTGAACTGTTGCAAGCAAAGGAGGCCCAAGGGAATGACAAGGTTGCAATTGCAGGATAGTGGAATATCAGCTAATGGCACAACTTGTGATATATGGGTATGACATTCCATCTCCCAGCTACCATCACTAGAACAACCATAATAAACATGACCCAACACTCATTGTATTGACCAAGGAGACCATTAGATGTGTTGCCAATTCAGAACCTGATCTACAACTATTTAAACAACACCCTAAAACCAGGCCTCCTATATTTATGAGTTTATAGCCTCACAGAAGGGACATATAAGCACTGAGTAAAGGTTTTGGCAAACACAGTATTACTGTGATAGGTAATGTGATAACACATTACCTTAAGCATCTTAGTTTCTGATACTGATGTGGTTGTGAATTTGGTTTGTTTAATATGCATCTACCTCAAGCAGGAAACCACCCGCTCTCCTGAACTCCCAGTTCATCAATCACCAATTGACTGGATTACCCTTAGCAAATAATGATTAACTAAGAAAGTATTAAATGAGAAGCTGCCTGGTAAACAATGAGGAATCCTAAGCATGTGGAACAGCTGAAGCGAACAATTTGCTTTGAAATGTTTGATTAACAGAATCAGCTGAGAATGAAAAGTTTCAGTAATTTACTTCACTAGTTTGTTATGTGATGATGAAGAATAATTTAGGTTAAGGAACAGCCAATTATCCATGTGGTTTATGCTAAATTAGAGTAAGAAGGAAAGTAAAAAACTTGTATTCAATCTGCATTATTAGGCCAACCTCAAAACATTTTCAGATGTGTTTTGTCCAGATATGTAAAAAGATACAAATCTGGAGGCTGCATTTCTTTGAAGAAGGGAGGACTTTCGTGCCATGGCCCAATCTGGAGCATTGAACTGCATGGTGTCAATGCAGTATGGGAGATAGCTGCAGTTATAGAGAGACAGCTGCAGCCATTACGGTGACTATGCACTATTAAGTGAGAAAACATATTCAGAGTGCAAGAGTAATTATTCGGTATGTCAATGCTGCAAAAGATTTGAGATCAGTGAGACAGAGAGCCTGATTCAAAGGCTATTTATGTGAACTAGGACAGATAGTGTTTTCCTCTCACAAGCACTTTAGCACAGAAACCAAAACAAGATGGAGTGCTCACTCACCACAGTGAAGCGATAGTGACTTCACTTGGCCAGCTTTACTTGTCTGATCAGTTTTTCTGGATGCCCTGTCATATCTGAAAGGTTTCCACTGACTTCTAGTATCAGCTGCATGTAGTTGACATCAACAAGTGTATGGGCCTGAAGATGACATTGTTACAACGTTGAAACTAGTTGCCAAAATAAAATCGACACCTTAAATACAGCTGGGGGAATTTCTTCAATTTTAATATAAATTGGTCATTTTGGTGTTCCAAGAGCAGGGCTTTTCATGTCCCTTGACAGAGTATTGAAAACTTTCATGCCTGAGTAATTTACTTGTTTATGCACAAAGGTACAGTTTGTCAGGTTGCTATGTAAATCCTGTTTTATCTCTGTACTGTGGTCGTGATATGTACTATTGGTGCTGAAAAGAGAGTGGCTGTTACTGATGAAAGTTGCAAGGGAGAAGGTATGCTGAGATGTCACTGCAAAAGTCTATAGTTTACAAAACAGATTCCTACAAGTGTCTTAAATGAAAACCACCATAATCCATATAAATTTCTTCTGAGTGACCCTTCTTTTGTCATGGATGATTACTCAAAAAGATGCTGGCAAATGCCATAAAACAACAGTGCATGGAAACCTCCAAAGTAAGCAGCTATGATGGCATATGGCATCCTTATGTGCAGATAATGTGATTATGCATAAGGGGAAAGCTGTATAACAAAGTTTTTTGACAGATATAGGATGTGATAGGGCCAGTTTCATTTCTATCAATATTCATACCAAAGAATTTAGCAGAGTCCACTTACTATGTCTTCTTGTTCTTTGTGTGTTGCATGAAACTACCCATAATGTATTTTTATGACTTTCAGAGAGTCCATTACAGCTAAAACAGTTAAGTTTATCATTAAATACACAGTTAACATGGGATTCCTGGTTTTTCCCTGATAGCCCAGTCAAATGGGCTAACGAAATTGTCAGGTAACAAAATCACAGAAGCTTTTCCTCGATGATTCTGTACATTTTTTGGAGTGTTTAATCTGAGTTTCATATTTGGTACCTTGTAGAAGACAGAATTTTTTTTAAAAAAAACTCAATATTTTTTTGAACTTTTTTCAGCTCTTGAAAACTATATGTTTTTTCTAAGTTCACTAATCTATATAAAGTTAAAGAAGATAAAATTCTCACAAAATATGCTAAACAGATTTGATTGCCTGGCAAGTGGTAATGACACCAGAACCTGCTGAAAAGTAGTGATTTATGGTCTTTCTGCGAAAATGTAAAAAACACCCACTGGAAACCCCCACAACTCAAATACATGTTACCAAGAAAGGATCTCTACGACACACAAACGTGCCTTAAAATGACTACAAGAGATGTCTGTAAAATACAATTTCCTCTTTTGGTGGAGGGCTGCAAGCAAAAATTAACAAAAAATGCCTTCTGCGTCCTGCAGCCAAATGACCTCTCGCACCTGTCTATCTCTTAGCAGTGCTGTACTTTTGGTGTATAACTCTCATAAAAAGTTGTTTCAAATTAATTTATGAAAAAACATATTTGATGAAAAAAGTAAGAAAGTATGTTTGCAGCATATTACTTACATATTACTTAGATGAATATGAAATCTGCATGTAGTAATGTACATGTGTCATGAAATGAGTGAAGGTTGAGACAAGGGATTGGGTCATCACTTTGAATAGATTCTTTATCTAGAAAAGAACTGAAGGCATCTGATGATAAAATACAGATACAAAAGACAGATAACTTGTACAGTGAACTATCAATGCATGAAGAAATACTTGTATTGACGTCATGTGTACAGTTTTTCTGCTTGTCTCTTCTTGGCCGTTGGAGGCTCAGGCAATATTTCTTGGCCACTAGAAGGTTAAGTGAAGGGTTCTGGGTAATGGAAAGTCCAGGGGATGTAGAAGATCCAGACTGAACAGCAATTTGTTGCAGTGCTTCACACAAAAAAATTTAATTGTATTATTAATGTTGTGCTAGAGGAAAATACATTCGTAAGTATGCTGTAAAATTTTGCATGAATTAATACCTTCAGTGGCCTCAACTGCTTCAGACAGTGGTAGTGCACGAGGCTCATCCAGGTCATCTTCATCTTCTGTATCAAAATTGTCAATAACATAGGAGCCAACCCTTCATTGCTAGAATATTTACATGCAGAACAGTCCTGTTCACCTATACCCACACTGACCTTGGTAATGAGTCTTGCATTTGCAAGTATAAGCTCAAGAAGCCTCTCAAGAGTCGGGGATTTCGGTGTGGTAATGAGAACCAACTCATCTTTTGTCAACTTCCACCCCCACTGCTCTGTATCTAAGAAGTTTCCAGTTCACTGCTGTCCCTGATGAAAAACACTGAAGGTGTTTTGCTGAGTTGGAGATTCAGTGGAAGGTTTGGAAGCCATGTTTGCTGCATGTACTGGATATACCTCAGTGTGGTGAGTGTTGTAATTGGATGGTTACCACCATAAACACCAATCAAAAATTTCTCACCAGCAGCTATTATTTCCTTTTTTCAGATTTAAGGATAAGTGAATCTGGTAATCTATGATTTGAGATCCATATTTGTGGAGACTTCTTGAGACTTTCAACCATGCTTTGGTAGATAATGTGGATGTAGAGTCGTAACCACTCACTGCATGGAGTAAGAGCATGTGCCTAATAACACTCTAGTCTACTGCACATCTCGGTTTGTGTAGGATCTGAGGGGTTATACCTCTCCATGGCTTGAGAAAATACACATTGACAGCATCTGGAGACCCTGAAAGTCATTATCTTCCCCCACAATTGTGACACTCTTATGTGCAGAGCCAGGGATTTCATTATCCACACTATCAGTGTGTCTGCATCATCTGCTGCCTGCTTGGAGTGATTCCACTTTCACTGTATTTTATGATCAGCATGGTGATGAGCATATCCTTGTTTTTAGCATTTGATAAAAAATTTACCTGTGAAACTATTTCTTTCATGGTGCTGCTTAATTTTATTTCCTAGGCTGCTTTATGATTGAAATCCTCAAGAAATCCATGGGTTTGATAATCTTATGTCCGTCCGAGTCCCCATCAAACACAACTGTGACACATTTACTGTCCTTACTTCATAAATAGTAGATATATGAATCACAAACTTGTTCAAATGTACACCCATTTGAACACACAAATCACTGTGACGAAAAGCTCCAATCAATCACACATAATATACTACATGGATCCAGTACAGTGGGAGCAGAAACTGACAAACAATGGGTTAGCTCCCATTACCACATGGAGTTCCTGACTGTTTAGAGGCTTCTTTAACTTATAGCCTGTAAATGCAAGGCAAATAGCCAAGGTTAGTATGAGTGTAGGTGGGCAGGACTGTTCTGTATGAAACTATGTCAGCAATGTGAAGAGTCATGCTCCAAACATCAAGGACAATTTTGATATACAAGATGAAAACAACATGGATGAACCTGTTACAATACCACTGTCTGAACACTTTGAGACAGTCATGGCAAATGTTGCAGACATGAAAGAAGGAAAAGCTGTGTAACTGGCGTGTTTATACAGCTTCAATGTCTTGTGTGCATGACAGGTGTTTTCATTTACATATTCTGACACATTCAGTGCCATTTATTGATCAATTTTCATCTTTTTTTTCTTCTGCCATGTGTTTTCCCCCTTCTCTGATAGCTGTTGTCGTTGTTGTGGTCTTCAGTCCTGAGACTGGTTTAATGCCGATCTCCATGCTACTGTATCCTGTGCAAGCTTCTTCATCTCCCAGTATTACTGCACCCTACATGCTCCTGTATCTGTTTAGTGTATTCATCTCTTGGTCTCCCTCTACAATTTTCACCATCCATGCTACCCTCCAATACCAAATTGGTGATCCCTTGATGCCTCAGAACATGTCCTACCAACTGATCCCTTCTTCTAGTCAAGTTATGCCACAAACTTCTCTTCTCCCTAATCCTATTCAATACCTCCTCATTAGTTATATGATCTACCCATCTAATCTTCTGCATCCTTCTGCAGCACCACGTTTCAAAAGCTTCTATTCTCTTCTTGTCCGAATTATTTATCGTCCATGTTTCACTTCCATACATGGCTACACTCCATAGAAATACTTTCAGAAACGACTTCCTGACACTTAAAACTATACTCAGTGTTAACAAATTTCTCTTCTTCAGAAACGCTTTCCTTGCCATTGTCAGTCTACATTTTATATCCTCTCTACTTCGACCATCATCAATTATTTTGCTCCCCAAATAGCAAAACTCCTTTACTACTTTAAGTGTCTCATTTCCTAATCTAATTCACTCAGCATCCCCCTACTTAATTCCACTACATTCCATTATCCTAGTTTTGCTTTTGTTGATGTTCATCTTATACTCTCCTTTCAAGACACTATCAATTCCACTCAACTGCTCTTCTAAGTCCTTTGCTGTCTCTGACAGAATTACAATGTCATCGGTGGACCTCAAAGTTTTTATTTCTTTTCCATTGGTTTTAATACATACTCTGAATTTTTCATTTCTTTCCTTCACTGCTTGCTCAATATACAGACTGAATAACATTGAGGAGCAGCTACAACCCTGTCTCACTCCCTTCCCAATTACTGCTTCCCTTCCATGTCCCTCGACTCTTATAACTGCCATATGGTTGCTGTACAAATTGTAAATAGCCTTTCACTCCCTGTACTTTACCCCTGCCACCTTCCGAATTTGAAAGAGAGTATTCCAGTCAACATTATCAAAAGCTTTCTCTAAGTCTACAAATGCTAGAAACATAGGTTTGCCTTTCCTTAATCAGCTTCTAAGGTAAGTTGTAGGGTTAGTATAGCCTCATGTGTTCTATTATTTCTATGAAATCCAAACTGATCTTCCCCGAGGTTGGCTTCTACCAGTTTTTCCATTCATATGTAAAGAATTTGTGTTAGTATTTTGCATCCGTGACTTATTAAACTGATTGTTCGATAATTTTCACATCTGTCAGCACCTGCTTTTTTCGACTCAGGTCTTTCAGTGCTCTATCAAACTCTTCACGCAGTATCGTATCTTACATTTCATCTTCATCTACATCCTCTTCCATTTCCATAATATTGTCCTCAAGTACATCGCCCTTGTTTGGACCTTCTATACACTCCTTCCACCTTTCTGCTTTCCCTTCTTTGCTTAGAACTGGGTTTCCATCTGAGATCTTGATATTCATACAAGTGACTCTCTTTTCTCCAAAGGTCTCTTTAATTTTCCTGTAGGCCGTATCTATCTTACGCCTAGTGAGATAAGCCTCTACATCCTTACATTTGTCCCCTAGCCATCCCTGCTTAGCCATTTTGCATAGCCATTTTGCACTTCCTGTCAATCTCATTTTTGAGACGTTTGTATTCCATTTTGCCTGCTTCATTTACTGCATTTTTATATTTTCTCCTTTCATCAATTAAATTCAATATTTCTTCTGGTACCCAAGGATTTCTATTAGCCCTCGTCTTTTTACCTACTTTATCATCTGCTGCCTTCACTACTTCATCCCTCAAAGCTACCCATTCTTCTTCTACTGTATTTCTTGCCCCCATTTCTGTCAATTGTTCCCTTATGCTCTCCCTGAAATTCTGTAAAACCTCTGGTTCTTTCAGTTTATCCAGGTCCCATCTCCTTAAATTCCCACCTTTTTGCGGTTTCGTCAGTTTTAAGCTACAGTTCGTAATGAATAGATTGTGGTCAGAGCCACATCTGCCCCTGGCAATGCCTTATAATTTAAAAACCTGGTTCCTAAATCTCTGTCCTACCATTATATAATCTATCCGAAACCTGTCAGTATCTCCAGGCTTCTTCATGAATACAACCTTCTTTTATGATTCTTGAACCAAGTGTTAGCTATGATTAAGTTGTGCTCTGTGCAAAATTCTACCAGGTGGCTTCCTCTTTCATTTCTTAGGCTCAATCCATATTCGCCTACTAAGTTTCCTTCCCTCCCTTTTCCTACTACCGAATTCCAGTCACTATTAAATTTTTGTCTCCCTTCACTAGCTGAATAATTTCTTTTATTTTATCATTCATTTCTTCAATTTCTTCGTTATCTGCAGAGCTAGTTGGCATATAAACTTGTACTACTGTAGTAGTTGTGGGCTTCGTGTCTATCTTGGCCACAATAAGGCGTTCACTATGCTGTTTGCAGTAGTTTACCCACACTCCTATTTTTTATTCATTATTAAACCGACTCCTTCATTACTCTTATTTGATTTTGTATTTACAACCCTGTATTTGCCTGGCCAAAAGTCTCCGATAGTATTCCATCACAATTTGACATCATTCTGGCCATTGGTGTCATTTCTACCGAGTTTTAAAAGTTTGATTTTAATTATAATCACCCTGTATATAGTGTTGATAGTGTTAACTATATACTTGCTGAATTACCAAATTTAGGTGTAATGATCAAAGGCACAACTACAACACAAGAATCTATACCTCTATGTTCTTGTCAGAAAAGCAAAAACTAACAATGGTCATAAGTACATTGCAATTAAAATATATAACAAATTGTCTAAAAATGCCTAAGTGAAGTACTTCAGCAGTTAGACAACAGCAAAAATGTCATTGGAATATGTCAAGATCTTTCTAAGGTTTTTGAACACATAGATGACATTAAGTCATTCAAAACTATTGCCTATGCTTAACAACAGGGGGATTAGAGGAACATCCAACAACTGGATAAAATCATATCTAAGCAGCCAAAAGCAAACGGTTGAGGGGCAACATATTTCTGTTATATATGAATGACCCAACAAATTCTGAAAGGATACCATCCAGTTTGCTGATAATATAAGTGTGTTAGTGAGTGGGAAAGAAATGGAAATGTTTCAGAAGTGTACAAAAGAGACATTGAACAATACTGAAAGCTGGTTTAGTCACAATGAATTGGTAATAAACGCTAGTAAGAGAGCAGCACTGAATTTTTATAAAGTGAAAAATGTGAACAAACTAATTTATAGAATGTGGATCAGACTCTGAATGTGGCTCTCCAGCAGGGATACGAGGTAGTAAAATCCTGCCCCGAAATGAGATCCATCCTTCATGAAATCCTCCCCACTCCACCAAGAGTGTCTTTCCGCCGTCCACCTAACCTTCATAACCTCTTGGTTCATCCCTATGAAATCCCCAAACCACCTTCCCTACCCTCTGGCTCTTACCCTTGCAACTGCCCCCAGTGTAAAACCTGTCCTATGCACCCTCCCACCACCACCTACTCCAGTCCTGTAACCCGGAAGGTGTACAGGATCAAAGGCAGAGCCACGTGTGAAAGCACCCACGTGATTTACCAACTGACCTGCCTACACTGTGACGCTGTCTATGTGGGAATGACCAGCAACAAACTGTCCATTCGCATGAATGGACACAGGCAGACAGTGTTTGTTGGTAATGAGGATCACCCTGTGGCTAAACATGCCTTGGTGCAAGGCCAGCACATCTTGGCACAGTGTTACACCGTCCGAGTTATCTGGATACTTCCCACCAACACCAACCTATCCGAACTCCGGAGCTGGGAACTTGCCCTTCAATATATCCTCTCTTCTCGTTATCCACCAGGCCTCAATCTCCGCTAATTTCAAGTTGCCGCCACTCATACCTCACCTGTCATTCAACATCATCTTTGCCTCCACACTTCCGCCTTGACTTACATCTCTGCTCATACTCTTTGCCTTTAAATATGCCTGCTTGTGTCTGTGTATGTATGGATTGATATGCATGTGTGTGTGTGTGTGTGTGTGTGTGTGTGTGTGTGTGTGTGTGTGCGCAAGTATATATCTATCCTTTTTTCCCCCTAAGGTAAGTCTTTCCCTCCCGGGATTGGAATGACTCCTTACCCTCTCCCTTAAAACCCACATCCTTTCATCTTTCCTTTTCCTTCCCTCTTTCCTGACGAAGCAGCCGCCGGTTGCGAAAGCTCGAAATTCTGAGTGTGTGTTTGTGTGTTTTATTCATTGTGCCTATCTACCAGTGCTTTCCCGCTTGGTAAGTCTTGGAATCTTTGTTTTTAATATAAAATAGCTTATTCAGGTGGGAATCCACTAGATTTTGTTGTTCACAGAGTAATTTCCCAAGCACTCATGACAATAATACAGTTGGTTTAACTAGAAATAATTTTATAAAGAAATATTCATAATTTAAGGTTCATCTGTTTTGTTTTTTTCATAAACTTCCTACTCAAAAATTTTTCATAATCAAATTTGTCATTTTCTAGAATGTTTGTGTCTCTACTTGTGATTATCTCCAAAATTGGGTTTAATACTTTTGTTGCCCTGATTATTCTGATTGTTAGAGTGCTTACTTACACTAGAAGAAATTGTTTGTTTGGTAATTATTTTATTTCAAAAGTTACACTTTTAGCAGTTTGTGGACAGGGGTGGCTAGGTGACAGGGGGCAGGACTCTGGAAGTATCTGCAGAAGAATAAATTATTTAAATGAAATAGTACCTATAAATTTGTCTTTTTTTCTGGTAACACAAGTCATGTTTAAACCAAACTGCTCTTTTGCACCTTATAATAATGTGTTACCTGATTTTGCTTTGTTCTATGTTACTAAGTAACATGTGAAACCAAATTTTCATTTTTATTCTTATGCTCATCCGTAAGTAAGTGTGCATTATAATGTTTCGAGCAGTTCCTGGTTGGCCACCACCAATATGTAAACATCTCTGTGTCATTAGCAGTCATTTAAATGTTCATAAACAGTAGCTGAAATGTACATTTCTAGTGATTTAGGTGTAGTTCACATGTGTGTATAATTGGTATTAAAGTCAGCAAAAGCATTAAAATTACATTATAAACAGCTCAGTACTGCAATTGGTCTCCAGAAAATACTGTTTCTATATATAGCCAATAATACAAATTGAACAGTAACTAAATGTAGTGACTAAGTAATAAAATCGACATCACATTATTTGACAGACAGAATTCGAATGTGAAGGTGTATTGCAAAAATATTGCCACTCTCTCAAAGCAGTCATAGGGTAGATGCCAACTGTAATTTATGAACTACTCAAATTATTTATTGTTATCTGATCATTGTTAGTTTACTGATGCCAAAATAATATGCAAAAAATTGTAAATTATACAGTGCTGTGTTCATCATATAACGAACTGATGACTATATCAATTTATTGCAGGAAGCAGCACTACTACCAAGATAAAATCCAGGTCAGTAATCTTGTATCAACAATAACCCCAGGCTTCTCTAAGAAAACTTTTTTCAGAATATGCAGTTATCTATAATGGCATACTACTTGCAAAAAGGTGCAAAAATATTCAGGCATATTTTGAAAAGATTTCAAAACAATGAAAAATTGGACATTTGCTTTAAATGTTCATATATGAAAAACTGTGCACCTCACAAAATGAAAACACATGGCATCCTATGATCGTAATATCAGTATCAATGAATCACAATTATAAGATTAGGTCAATTGATACAAATTATAAGTAGGGACATGAAATGAAATGGTCACATAGGCTCAGTTGCAGGTAAAGTAGGTGTTCATTGTTAGTATACTAGGAAAATGGAATCAGTCTACAAAGGAAAATGGTTGCAAAACACTCAAGCTAAAAGCCCAAAATATTCCTCAAGTGCATAAGACCTGTTCAAAATAAAACTAACATGAGATATCAAATGTATACAAAGAAGAGCAAAGTTAATGACCACAGGTTTGTCTGATCCAGAAGTGATCATAATGGATATGCTGGAAAAACTGAAGGAGCAGATGTCTGGGGATAGATGTAAACTGGGTACCTCACACAACGCTGATGCTACACACCATTAGGGAGGAAATCAGTGGAATCATGTACAAAATTTAAGAGTAAGTTGTCCACAGTTCTAGATCAGATTACAGTGTTCCCACTAAAAGGTTTAGCAGCATAAAGGCACCTCTAACAGACATTATTAAAGCATCAGTCATATCTGGTTGCTTCCATGATTTCCTCAAAAATGCGGAAATTCTTCCCATCCACAAAAATGGTAATACAGAAAATACAGAGAATTACAGACCAGGTTCAATACAGTCCTCTTTTTCAGAAAATAATACAAACTATTATTAAAAAACAAAGTTGACGTGACTTACCAAACAAAAGCGCTGGCACGTCAATAGATACACAAACAAACACAAACATACACACAAAATTCAAGCTTTTGCAACCATCGGTTGCTTCTTTAGGAAAGAGGGAAGGAGAGGGAAAGACGAAAGGCTGTGGTTTTTAAGGGAGAGGGTAAGGAGTCATTCCAATCCGGGGAGCGGAAAGACTTACCTTAGGGGAAAAAGGACAGGTATACACTCGTACACACACACACATATCCATCCGCACATACACAGACACAAGCAGACATTTGCAAAGGCAAAGAGTTTGGGCAGAGATGTCAGTTAAGGTGGAAGTACACAGGCGAAGATGTTGTTGAAAGACAGGTGAGGTATCAGTGGCGACAACTTGAAATTAGCGGAGGTTGAGGCCTGGCGGATAACGAGAAGAGATGATATACTGAAGGGCAAGTTCCCATCTCCCGAGTTCTGACAAGTTGGTGTTAGTGGGAAGTATCCAGATAACCCGGACAGTGTAACACTGTGCCAAGATGTGCTGGCCATGCACCAAGGCATGTTTAGCCACAGGGTGATCCTCATTACCAACAAACACTGTCTGCCTGGGTCCATTCATGCGAATGGACAGTTTGTTGCTGGTCATTCCCACATAGAAAGCTTCACAGTGTAGGCAGGTCAGTTGGTAAATCACATGGGTGCTTTCACACGTGGCTCTGCCTTTGATTGTGTACACCTTCCGGGTTACAGGACTGGAGTAGGTGATGGTGGGAGGGTGCATGGGACAGATTTTACACCGGGGGTGGTTACAACGGTAGGAGCCAGAGGGTAGGGAAGGTGGTTTGGGGATTTCATAGGGATGAACTAAGAGGTTACGAAGGTTAGGTGGATGGCGGAAAGACACTCTTGGTGGAGTGGGGAGGATTTCGTGAAGGATGGATCTCATTTCAGGGCAGGATTTGAGGAAGTGGTATCCCTGCTGGAGAGCCACATTCAGAGTCTGATCCAGCCCCGGAAAGTATCCTCTCACAAGTGGGGCTCTTTTGTGGTTCTTCTGTGGGAGGTTCTGGGTTTGAGGGGATGAGGAAGTGGGTCTGGTTATTTGCTTCTGTACCAGGTCGGGAGGGTAGTTGCAGGATGCAAAAACTGTTTTCAGGTTGTTGGTGTAATGGTTCAGTGATTACTGACTGGAGCAGATTCATTTGCCACGAAGGCCTAGGCCGTAGGGAAGGGACCGTTTGATGTGGAATGGGTGGCAGCTGTCATAATGAAGGTATTGTTGCTTGTTGGTGGGTTTGATGTGGACGGACGAGTGAAGCTGGCCATTGGACAGATGGAGGTCAACGTCAAGGAAAGTGGCATGGGATTTGGAGTAGGATCAGGTGAAGCTGATGGAACCAAAGGAGTTGAGGTTGGAGAGGAAATTCTGGAGTTCTTCTTCACTGTGAGTCCAGATCATGAAGATGTCATCACTAAATCTGTACCAAACTTTGGGTTGGCAGGCCTGGGTAAACAAGAAGGCTTCCTCTAAGCGACCCATGAATAGGTTGGCGTACGAGGGGGCCATCCTGGTACCCATGGCTGTTCCCTTTAATTGTTGGTATGTCTGGCCTTCAAAAGTGAAGAAGTTGTGGGTCAGGATGAAGCTGGCTAAGGTAATGAGGAAAGAGGTTTTAGGTAGGGTGGCAGGTGACCAGCGTGAAAGGAAGTGCTCCATCGCAGCGAGGCCCTGCACGTGCGGAATATTTGTTTATAAGGAAGTGGCATCAATGGTTACAAGAATGGTTTCCAGGGGTAACAGAATGTTTCCCTCTATTATATTCAAACTATTATTAAAAACAGACTTATTGATTATTTCAAGAAATACACACTCTCTGCAAAGATAAGGTTGATTTCAAGCGTGGAAAGAAAACAGAAGTTGATGTATCAAAAATTACAAGAATAGTTTCAGAAATCCTAAACAAAGGACAATGACCTCAGTAATGTATGTGATATAGCTGATCAAGAAGTATGTCTAGGTGTACATGAAGCACAAAAATAAGAGTATTTGTAAATAAATGCTTCAGGTCTTACCAAGCAAATGGTGTGCTGAGGCTAGTGACCCAAATTTCAAATGGCTCAGAATATATGGTGCAGCAACTTTCAGATCCAGAATATTTTAGCACTGGGGTCCCTCAAAGTAGTGTGTTAAGAGTCAATACTGTTACACATTACTGATTTCCCACTCATACAAGATGAAACTTGACATTTGCTGATAATAGCAATATTGTAACTACAGATGGAACACCAAAAACGTTAGGAGTAAAAGCTGACAAGGGAATTATGTTGACCCACAATTGACCAACAAACAATAACGTAACTCTTAATATAAAAAAGACTAATAATATTAACTTCTATAAACAGGAGAAGGTATGTCAATCAGCAATTAAAATGGGATGAACGTATCAGAATAATTGTAAAATTAGCACAGCATTCTACACACTATTAATATTAACTGCAGTGTGTAATAGCTCATGCCTAAGAACAAAATACTTATCACACATTCATTTGTTATGGCATAATATTCTGGTGTGGAAATGCTCAGATTATATAATATATGTTCAAACTTCAAAAATGGGCCACCAGAATATTGAGAAAGAGTCGCAAAAGGAGTCAATGCATTGAGATATTTGAAAAATGGGGTATTTTGACAGTTCCAAGTGGATATGTCTTTGAATCCACAGTTTTATATAGTAAAACATTGATCAATATGCAGCAAATATTATAATGTTAGGACCCAATCTACTATATTTTATGAGGGAGTCAAACTATATAATAAACTGACAAAAGAGACCAGAAACACAGAGGAACTGTGTACATTTAAATCTGTCTTAAACTATATTTATATTAAAAAAAAAGAAACGTTTACTCAGTTAAAGAGCACATGCTATGAAAACATATTACATATAAATGGTCAGGTTGACCAATAATAAACAACCACTCAGGGTGGAGTCTGCAAGCAACACAATAGACATGCATGTCCTGTTTGTAAATTATACTGGAACCATGTACTGTAACAACCAAGATGTGGTATCAGGCGAGTCTCATGATTTACTTTTCTTGCCTGTCTTATTTAATCTAGTGATAAATAGTCTATATATGTCTGCACTGTGAATTAATTATGTGGTATTTTATCCATTATTATTATCTAATGTAACTCTGTTATAAAAATGCAAAGAAACCTACCTATAGGTCAATGAATAAACAAATAACTTGAAAGCCCAGTTATAAAGTTCTGAACATACCATTTCTGTAGGAATCTTGAAGACAATGACTAGACTAACTACACCATGAACAGAGGTGTTTCAGCAATCATTCTTCTCGTGCCTCAAATATGAATGGGATGGGATGAAGCCCCCCAATTGTTAACAATGGGAAGCACTCTCTCCTATACAGTTCACAGTAATTTGTAGAGTATACATGTAGATGAAATTATCTTCTGAGGCAGTGCACCTAATTCATATTCATACAGCAAAAACAAGAAGTATGAATATTGATATATAATAAAGACCATTCCATTGAGAATATTCGAAGGGGAGGGTGGGTTATATAGCTTACTGCTCTGTTACGCAAGGATACAAAGGTAAAATATTTACTGTATACTCCACAAGTGTATTTTATTACTGAGTCAACATTATCAGTGTACCTGAATTACAAGAGTGTCACTTTTATTTAATCACTTCATTGTTCAGAAACATCATTGATGTAGATTAACTTGAATCATAAACTATATAGTTCATGATTCCCCATATTACAGTAGATACTGAAAAACTAACTTTTATCTTTCACTATCATTCACAACCATAAAATCTTAGGATACAGAAACATACTGGTGTATGATGGACAATGACACTAGAAACCATCCTTGACTGTAATTGTTTGTATAAACTGAGATTTATAAGACAATTGTCCCAGCTGTAATCCTCAAACTGCATAATTACAACCTTGCAAAGCAGCACTATTTACTGAGGACATAACAGTAATTACAGAACTTACAGTACTCTCCAAATTTAGCTGCAAAAGAACCTTGTTTGTGGACAAAGATAAAAATAAAATTGAAGAAATTATATTTAATTGAAATGTTACAACTAAACAAGACAGTAAGACAGTTAAATTTATTGATCTCCACATTAATCAGAGACTCAAAGTAGAAATTCACACTGATAAACTCTTTTCATGTGATCTATGAAGTGTAATAGTTGAGAAGCTGCAGCAGTAGAATACTGCCTCATTCCATGCTCAAGTAACTTATGGTATTCTGCTGTGGGATAATATGACTCATTCAAAATGTGTTTTTGATTGGAATTGCTCAATGGGAATTGTGTAGTTCAGTAAATGTAGTATAAAAACTTAAATTACAGATTCTATGCTGTTTATATCACATTTAATTCCATACCAAATGCTGCTGCATGATATAATAATTCATTATTCCACACACATCCACTTACTACATTACTTTTAGGGGAATGCATAACATTAAATGTTGATGTATGCTATAAATAGGCACAGTTCAGCATGAAAGTTATGACTGTCCCTAATTTACTCATTTTTTGCGGCTTAATTCATATTAAAAAAAGCTTAGTGAGTATACTACAAGCACATCACATACAATAGAAATGGGCATATGTTTGATAAACAACTTTACCCTGCATTCCATAACAAAGTTCTCCAAAATGACTAGGTCCCTATTCAGTATCCGTGAGTAAATTTGAAAGCACAGCAACAAAAAGATTTCAATGTAATACATATTAAATAGTTCAAAAATTTCAATAGTGTTTAACAGAGCACATGGAATTTTCATGAACTGTGCCTATTTATAGCATACAGCATCATTTAATGCTATGCATTCACCTAAAAGTATTCTAGTAAGTGGATATGTGTTGGATAATGAATTATTGTATCATGCAGTAGCATTTAGTATGGAATTAAATGTGATATAAACAGCATGGAATCACTGATTTAAGTCTTTATACTAGATTTACTGAAGTAAGATGCTATATCATCAAAGTCTATTCTGTAGATGACTGTATTTTGTCTGATGGCATTGATTCTATTTCACTGGTTCAAAGCTGAAAATTTTATTTTCTTATTTAATGATTGACAAAATTATAAAACAACTACACAATACTACTTACTTCAACAATTTCATTAAGGAATTCAGCAGTAAATATCAGTAACAACAGTTTTGTCTTCATTTTTCCAAGGAACTTACTAACTTAAAATACCTCCCAGGCAGTTAAATTTTCTGAGTCTTTCTCTAGCACAGGCAACCTTAACAAGATATCTGGAACAATGTCATTAAACAATATATATATAATTAAACATACATCATAAGTACTCCTTTCAGTGAGACACAGGAATCTACTTTAAAAAGTCATCAGTTCTACTGGTGATAATTATAATTCTACCACATACATACTTACATAAAATGGAATTATTTCATTGGAGTCACTTTAGAAGCTCTTTCTTAACACATTATAAGACGGTTGCACACTACTGTGTTTTGCAATTGACAATTGCAGGCACTGCAATATTTTATCAGCCAGCTTGTTTTGCTAGTCACTCATTTCACTGAACAGAAAGATAAGTATTCTGCAGTGGCATATGCAGTCATCAGCGTGCATATAGTTCCAGAAGTGGCAAGAACTGGCTGTACATTTAGAAGCTAACAAACACTGTCAGCAGCACGATATTTATAATAATGTTTAACTCTATACAAAATTTCTGTTTCCTTTCAATGGAAGGTATCCTTTTGGGAAGTATGCAAGGCAAAGTGTTGCCTTTTTGTAGCTATATTAAATGAAATACATACCAGTGAATGATAGTGTAATATTCTTCACAACCACTCCTCTTATGGCCAATGTGATGAATAATAAAAAGAGGCAAGATAGTGTTGATGAGGTCAGCACTATAATGAAATTGTACTAGTGACATGGTTACAAAAGAAATTTATCTTGAAAAGACCTTGAACTCTTAGGTTATTTTGCCATAATAATAATAGCATACAAAAGATCTCTTTAAAAAATGTAAAATACAGTATCTTGAAAGATACTGTTAAATCAAAGATGAGAAAACTGTACACAAAAACAATATAGAAGTAAAATTCTCTGTGTTCTTCATACTATTTTAAGTGCATTTGGACCAGACATTTCCAAATCTAAATGTGGTAATAGCAATGTCCAACTAAAACAGATGGAAAATAGTATGTATTAGCCCATCCAGATTTTTGAATGTCTCATATTTGTAATAGAGGCCGTAGTAGCCAGCTTTCACATATTCTTATCATGGTTACAAAAAGTTGTGGCGGGTAGTGCTGACAAAAATGTTCCAGCTAGCTAAAAAAAAAAATTGTCAAATCAAAATTTAAAAGCAAAGCAATCTTGAAGGCTGTAAAATAGGAAACAGAGAAAACAATGAGAAACACAATTACTTGCATCTTATGATCACAGAAAGATGTCACTGCAACTATTGCATTTTGTGAATGAATATCTTTTCAGCATTTCAACAAAAATAAAATAAATATTATCCAAAAGAGATGAAACATCCAAAAAATAAGAACATGCAGCTGATATAAAGATATTGTTACACACCACAGAGCTTATAAAAATATTACCAACTTAAAGAATACAAAGTCAACATGTATAGAGGAAGGGTCAGTATCTGTTCTTAAGGAATGCAGAGACAATACAATAATAAAATGATTCTTTCAGCTCACGTTACTTACCAGAGTACCTTAACCATATCAAATTTGTATCTCAGCTAAAGAAAAGTAATGGTAATGCAGAAGATATAAAAAGATGAGTCTTTCTCTTTGCTATCATCACTTTCAGGGAAAAAATCAATTACAAACACATATTAATGAGTTAAAAACATGTGCCAGTGAGTTACCTGAACAAGTGTCATATCATCTGCTAAAATAATTTGGTTTCTGGAATAGCAGAAGTAAAGGAGCAGCCATATAAATACTTACAAAGTTATACTTATGGTTATTGCATCATAGATAATTAGACAGTGTGGACACTGCCTGCCAAATTTCCATACACAACACTGACTCCATTTGAACATTAAGCCTTTATTGTGAGACACAAAACATTGAAATCTGCCTTATAGTAGTCATCCATGGTCAACAGCACCAGCTTATTACTACTACCTTCGAATTATGGCTACTAGAGAATGCAGCAGAACTGAGTGCCATCTCTTTCAAAGCAACTGGGAGCATTTCATTGACAAGAACAATATTTAGTAGTCTCCACATGATGAATTTGGCATCTTAAAATCAACAGGTTAATAGTATAAACTGTAAAGCACTTCACTGTTTGAAGCAGGTGAGCAAGAGAACACCTGGAATCTTTATATTATGAATCGTAGGTATTCCAAAGCGAATGCAAAAGAACTGTGCACAACCTTTCTGGAGGTAGCTGGCAGCTCTGCGTTCATCAGAACAATATCTAATCATCTCCACTTGATAAATTTGACTTATTATGGCTGACATACGGACTCTGTAGCAAGTTGGAACATGAACAAGGTGAGCAGGGGATCACCTGGACTGGAACCTGGATCAGTGTCGTCAGATTCCTTTCACCGTTGAATGTCTGATCCCTAATGATCATCACATAAGATTTTGGAGTTGCCCAGATAGCAATGCTTGTATTGGGCAAGCAGTTACATGAGTTCAGCAGTGAAGTGTCCTGGATGAATCTAAACACATGAAAACATTAAGGCTCTCTAACCCATTATTGGAGGAAGTATTAACTGCAGAAAACAGAAACAGCAAGAATATAACCAAAGCCATTGCAATTCTTCACAAGTGAGAACCCTTTGCAGATATCAGTGGAGGAATGTCTGACAAATTGGCCACTCTAAGAGAAATTGAATTTTCACCAAACCATGGTTACTGATAGGAGCTTGCTGCTTACACATTTTGAATTTATGTATTATAAGGTAACACACCAAATATTTTTAAGACTAAAAGAAAAATATGTGGAAACTATATATTTTTTTCTGAAGGCTTACACAGTGGCTGCTTTTCCCTACCTAATGAGATAATGTGGCCAGTGCTTCTCCACTTTTCTGTGTAAATTATTAGTATAAAAATGATGTGGTGCTTTGTTACACTCTGAAAACTGGAATGCTATTGGCTTTTTCATTTCAAAAATATAATTAAGGATTTCTTACTCTTCTTCACTCAGCACACAATCATTTTACCATCTCCTGTATCTCATTCTTTTCCCTGGAAGTCTTCATTTTAGCACGTTACATGAAATATTAAATTGCATGGCTGCTGAAAAAAGACATGTTATCATCCTTTACCACTTCAATCACATTTTCTGATACAACTGCATCCCATGTTTGTTTCTCCGATGTCTGGACATATTTTCAAGACGTCTTGATGTCCTTGTGCCTAAAACAATACCAACTGGCTGCAGCAGAATGCTTTTAATAAGGTTTTTGTTTATATAGTGCAGTAACAGGACAGAGATGACTTTAAATGCAATTAACTAATTAATTCAAAATCATCACAAAGGAAAATAATCATGTATCGCACCTTTGTATACAAAAGAATTTGGCAGTCAATCTGTAGTATTAGGCATCAAAAATGGAAGTTCCGGGGTAGACAAATTAAAAATTAACCATTCGGGAAAAGTGGCCTCTGGATGGCTTGTTGGCATTACTCGTTCACACATAAGGCTACTAAACTCAAAGAAACAAGGTGCTACACCTCTAAGCCAAAATGAGTCATTTAAACATCAATACTGTAAGTGTAAGTGAGATAACAAGAATAATATAAATGAATTACCTCACATCTAATTAACAATGGAAACTCCAGATTGTAATATCAACAATATAAGGAAAAGATAGATTGCTACTTACCAAAAAAGAAAATGACACCTTAAGTTGCAAACAGGCACAACAAAAAAACTGTTACACATTATCTTTCAGCCAAAGCTTTTATCAGAAAAATAAACACACAAGCACACAGACTCATTCACAAAAGGAAGTACACTTCACGCACACATGATCGCCATCTCTGGCAGCTCTGTCCAGAATGCAACTGTGCTGTAGAATGGAAGCAGTAATCAGAGGGTGTCAGGGAGGGGAATGGATGACAGGATATGGGTGGGGGGGGGGGGGGGGGGAGAGTGCTGCCTAGTAGAGTGTTCAGGGACAAGGCTGGCAATAGGCACTGTGTCAGGAGGCTGTGGAACAGGGACATGGAGAGGCAGGGGAGGGGGCTGGGAGCAAAAAGGAGAAGTGTGAGGAAGGTGCAAGATGGGTGGATGCATTGATAGACAATGGCACACAAAGAGGGGAGGGGAGATGAGAAAGGAAAAGAGATGACAGGACACAGGGGGCGAAAACTGTTGCGTTGAGGGTGTGGGGACATAGGTTGAGGCCAGGATAATTCCAGGAGTGGAGAATGTGTTGTAAGGATAATTCTTATCTATGCAGTTTACAAAAGCTGGTTGTGGAGGGGAAGATCTAGATGGCTTGACTAGTGAAGCAGCCCTTGAAATCAGACTTGTTATATTCAGCTGTCCACAGGGTGGTCTACTTTGCTCAAAAATGTTCAAAGGTGTGTGAATCTTATGGGACTTAACTGCTAAGGTCATCAGTCCCTAAGCTTACACACTACTTAACCTAAATTATCCTAAGGACAAACACACACACCCATGCCCGAGGGAGGACTCGAACCTCCACCAGGACCAGCCGCACAGTCCATGACTGCAGTGCCTTAGACCGCTCGGCTAATCCCGCATGGCTCTACTTTGCTCTTGGCCACAATTTGGTGGTGGCCTTTCATACTACTGGATAGCTGGTTGGCAGTCATACTAATATAAGAAGCTGTGCAATGATTGGAAGAGAGCTGGTCTCTCACATGGGTGCTTTCACAGGTGACCCTGCCTCTGACCTGGTAGGATAAACCTGTAACAGGACTGGAATACACAATGTTGGGTGAGAGAATTTTGCACGTCTTGCACCTAGGTCAGGGGTTGGGACTGGGAATGGTATAGGGATGGACTAGGATTTTGTAGAGATTGGGTAGGTGACAGAACACCACTTTAGCAGGGATAGGAAGCATCTTGGGTAAGATGTCTCTCATTTCAGGGCACGAGTATTGACAGTCAAAGCCTTGGCAAAGAATATGGTTCAGTTATTCCAGTCTGGGGTTATATTGGTTGTTGAAGGGGGCACTCCTTTGTAGCTGGTTCTTGCGAGTGGTGGGATGATTGTGGGTTTGACGGGAAATGGCATGGAAGATCTGTTTGTGGACTACTCATGGGAGATAGTGCCTGTTTGTGTAGGCCTCGGTGAGACCCTCAGCCTATTGGGCAATGGAGTTCTTGCCATTGCAGATTTGCTGTCCTCAGGTGGCCAGGTTGTTTGGGAGGAATTTTTTTGTGAGAAAGAGATGACAACTGTCAATGCAGGTACTGTTGGGGGTTGGTGAATGTGGAACTCTGGGTTGAGGAAGACCAGGTGAAGTCCTTATGTCTTATGCTGCCACCTCAGCATATGAGCAAAAAATTGGACAATGTGAAGACATTAAGATAGGATGTCTTGGTCCTGAGTCTACGTTATGAAGACATAATCAATGAACCTGAACAAGACTAGTGCCTTGGTGTTTTGGGAGGCTAGATGGCCCACAGACAGGTTGGCATAGGAGGGAGCCATGTGGGTGCCCATGGCAGTGCTGCAGATTTATTTGCATAGTTTTTCTTCAAAGAAGAATTGGCTGAACATAACACACTTGAATTCAGTGGCTGCTTCACTATCCAGGCTGTCTGGATCCTCCCCTCCAGCACCAGCTTTTATAAATTGCACATATTGGAATTATCCTTACAACACATTTTCCACTTCCAAAATCATCCAGACCCTAACCTACAGTAACCACAGCCTCCACACCTTCCACCAAATGGTTTCCCTTCCCTCTGCCCTGTCACCTCCTCGCTACTGTCATCTCCTACCCCCTTTATGTGCTGTCCTCTACCAATGCACCCACCCATCTTTCTCCTTCCCGCACCTCTCTGTTTCTCTTCCTGTCCCCTTCCCTTCCACACCTTCCTGCCTCACAGCCTTCTGACACTGCATCTGTTAGCAGTCTAGTCTCTGTTCCACGAGACAGTGCCCTACCCCCTGTATGTGCTCTTCTATCCCTTCCCTTCCCCTTCCCTGCCCTCCTCCAGATTGCTGCCTTCCATTCTACATGACACTTGCAGTCTGTCGAGGCTGCTGGAGGTGGCAGTCATGGATGTGTGAGGTGTGCTTGCTTGTGTGACTGAATGTGGCTCACCTTACATCAGATGACTGAAAATAAGAAAAGTTTTTGCTAATGCATAATGAAACAAGGTTCTTCTGAGAAACTCACTGAGAATAATTGTGTATTACAACTAGTATGACCACTTCTCAGCATACAGCAGCACTAGTAGGGGTAAAAACATATAGTGGCCATTTTCCCATTCTGGTCACTGTACCCCACCTTCCTCCCATGTGCCCTAAGCCCCTTGTAGAGGGATTCAAAAACAACATTAAATTATTGTTCCATAAAATTTCAGGCCAAAGACGACTTAGAGCTGCACAAGGAATGTATTTATAAGATTCTGTGTAGGTGTGGCCAGTGTTATAAAAGGCAGACAATGAACATGAATTCGGAAACTTCTGTGGCATACCCTCCTTCTTCATGCCAGCAGTCATTTGATGAAATAGAATTAAAGAAAATCATAGCCAACACTTGAAATTTTTGGAACTTCATCTTCAATAAATCAGTAGAAGTGTGACTGTCTGATGGCCTTGTCAATTGGGACAGTGGTTTCTGGTTTCCAGTTTGTTACTGTGTGGAAAACTGTCACAGAAAAAGCAGCATACCCAGCATCATTCCGTGATTTTGTGATTTTACTATTTTGTTTCGAACAGCCAGTGTCTGTTGGTCACAGCCATTGTGCTCCCTGCCGCTGTTGGGTAAGCAGCTGCAGCAGCAAGTCGTATAACCCTAGCTTACTTATTTCTTAGATAGTTTAATTAATTTCTTTGCGTGTTTTTGGGTACTTGCATTGTTTAATTCATATAGTATTTGAGGGTTGTAGCATCGCGCCTTAGTACCTGAATAGTGTAAATTCGCGTAGTCGTCTGTCTTCTGTTTTTGTTTTGAACAGCCAGTGTCGGTTGGTCACAGCCATTGTGCTCCCTGCCGCCGTTGGATAAGCAGCTGCAGCAGCAAGTCGTATAACCCTAGCTTACTTATTTGTTAGATAGTTTAATTAATTTCTTTGCGTGTTTTTGGGTACTTGCATTGTTTAATTCATATATTTCGGGCATATTATAGTATTTGACAGTTGTAGCATCGCGCTTTAATGTTTAGTTGGTAGATTCTTATTTAAACTGCGTGTGAGTTTCGTATAGGAGGTGCAATTTCGAGTTTTAGTTACTGTAATCGTAAATTCAGCAGATTGTAGCGCAGTCGTTAGGCATTTGTACAGGTTAGTTGATACATTCTTTGCGTGTTTCGCTTGCGTTATCTAGGCACAGACTCGTGTTTCAGTAACTGTTGTTCAACATCGATTAGAATGGACAGGGACTGCGATTGCTGTGTTCGGATGAGGGCTGACTTGGCATCCCTTCGCTCACAGCTGCAATTGGCGCTGACTTCGGTCGCGCAGCTTGAGGCTGTTGCCAATGGGCACCACTGTGGGGAGCCGGACATGGGTATCACGGGGATGTCAACCTCGTCCCGTCTGTCCCCAGATCGGTCTGCCGCTGTGGTTGCCCCGGTTGCTGCACGCAGTGGGGGCTGAGCCCTTGCCTGTGGTTGATTGGGAGGTCGTTCCAAGGCGTGGCAGGTAGCGAAAGGCGTCCCCGGAGGCTGATCAGAAAGCCTCCCCGGTGCGTCTGACAAACCGGTTTCAGGCACTGTCTCTGGCTGAGCCAGATGCAGCTGCCTGCCCTGTTTCAGAGGATCATTCTCAGCCTTCAAGGTCCGGGCAATCGCAGAGGGTGGGCTTACTGGTAGTTGGGAGCTCCAATGTTAGGTGCGTAATGGGGCCCCTTAGGGATACGGCTGCTAAGGAGGAGAAGAAATCCAGTGTGTACTCCGTGTGCATTCCGGGAGGAGTCATTCCTGATGTGGAAAGGGTCCTTCCGGATGCCATGAAGAGCACAGGGTGCAACCAGCTGTAGGTGGTGGCACATGTCGGCACTAATGACGTGTGTCGCTTTGGATCTGAGGAAATTCTCACTGGATTCCAGCGGCTATCCGATTTGGTGAAGGCTGCCGGTCTTGCTTACGAGATGAAGGCAGAGCTCACCATCTGCAGCATCGTTGACAGAACCGACTGGGGACCTTTGGTGCAGAGCCGGGTGGAGGGTCTGAATCAGAGGCTCAGACGGTTTTGCGACCGTGTTGGCTGCAGATTCCTTGACTTGCGCCATAGGGTGGTGGGATTTCGGGTTCCGCTGAATAGGTCAGGAGTTCACTACACTCAGCTGGCGGCTACACAGGTAGCGGAGGCTGTGTGGCGTGGACTGGGCGGTTTTTTAGGTTAGAAGGCCTCGGGAAAGTACGGGGTGGGCTGCAATGTCAAAGGGTGCATGGCAATTACAGGACGTGCTTGGATCAAGGAACAGTCGGAATTATAGTTGTAAATTGTTGTAGTTGCGCTGGAAAAGTTCCTGAGCTTCAAGCGCTAATAGAAAGCACAGAAGATGATATCGTTATAGGTACAGAAAGCTGTCTAAAGCCCGAAATAAGTTCTGCAGAAATTTTTACGAAGTCTCAGACGGTGTTCAGGAAAGATAGATTAGGCAGAATTGGTGGTGGAGTGTTTGTGTCTGTCAGTAGTGGTTTATCTTGTAGTGAAGTCGAAGCAGACAGGTATTTCAAGGTGCAGCAGGCGGTTCCGACTACTGTGCAAGTCGTGCAGCCATACTCCGAATATAATCCCATGTACCAAAACAATGCCACACCGTCAACAGGCAGTGCTACACGTCTCTCCACCTCCGTGTGAATTGGTATGGGTGGAGGTTATACTTAACAGCCGAATTAAGTTAATAATTGGCTCCTGCTACCGACCCCCAGACTCCGATGATACAGTTGCAGAACAGTTCAGAGAAAGTTTGAGTCTCTTAACAAATAAATACCCCACTCACACGGTTGGTGCAGAGCCGGGTGGAGGGTCTGAATCAGAGGCTCAGACGGTTTTGCGACCGTGTTGGCTGCAGATTCCTTGACTTGCGCCATAGGGTGGTGGGATAGTTGTAAATTGTTGTAGTTGCGCTGGAAAAGTTCCTGAGCTTCAAGCGCTAATAGAAAGCACAGAAGATGATATCGTTATAGGTACAGAAAGCTGTCTAAAGCCCAAAATAAGTTCTGCAGAAATTTTTACGAAGTCTCAGACGGTGTTCAGGAAAGATAGATTAGGCAGAATTGGTGGTGGAGTGTTTGTGTCTGTCAGTAGTGGTTTATCTTGTAGTGAAGTCGAAGCAGACAGGTATTTCAAGGTGCAGCAGGCGGTTCCGACTACTGTGCAAGTCGTGCAGCCATACTCCGAATATAATCCCATGTACCAAAACAATGCCACACCGTCAACAGGCAGTGCTACATGTCTCTCCACCTCCGCGTGAATTGGTATGGGTGGAGGTTATACTTAACAGCCGAATTAAGTTAATAATTGGCTCCTTCTACCGACCCCCAGACTCCGATGATACAGTTGCAGAACAGTTCAGAGAAAGTTTGAGTCTCTTAACAAATAAATACCCCACTCACACGGTTATAGTTGGTGGGGACTTCAACCTACCCTCGGTATGTTGGCAAAAATACTTGTTCAAAACTGGTGGTAGGCAGAAAACGTCTTCCGAGATTGTCCTAAATGCTTTCTCCGAAAATTATTTCGAGCAGTTAGTCCACGAACCCACGCGAATTGTAAATGGTTGCGAAAACACACTTGACCTCTTAGCCACAAACAATCCAGAGCTGATAGAGAGCATCATGACTGATACAGGGATTAGTGATCACAAGGTCGTTGTAGCTAGGCTCAATACCATTTCTTCCAAATCCATCAGAAACAAACGCAAAATAATTTTATTTAAAAAAGCGGATAAAGTGTCACTAGAAGCCTTCCTAAAAGACAATTTCCATTCCTTCCGAACTGACTATGCGAATGTAGACGAGATGTGGCTCAAATTCAAAGATATAGTAGCAACAGCAATTGAGATATTCATACCTCATAAATTGGTAAGAGATGGAACGGATCCCCCGTGGTACACAAAAAAGGTCCGAACGCTGTTGCAGAGGCAACGCAAAAAGCATGCGAAGTTCAGAAGAACGCAAAATCCCGAAGATGGGCTAAAATTTACAGACGCGCGAAATTTGGCACGTACTTCGATGCGAGATGCCTTTAATAGGTTCCACAACGAAACATTGTCTCGAAATTTGGTAGGAAATCCGAAGAAATTCTGGTTGTATGTAAAGTACACAAGCGGCAAGACGCAGTCAATACCTTCGCTGCGCAGTGCCGATGGTACTGTTACTGACGACTGTGCCGCTAAAGCGGAGTTATTGAACACAGTTTTCCGAAATTCCTTCACCAGGGAAGATGAATGGAATATTCCAGAATTTGAAACACGAACCTCTGCTAGCATGAGTTTCTTAGAAGTAGATACCTTAGGGGTTGCGAAGCAACTCAAATCGCTTGATACGGGCAAGTCTTCAGGTCCAGATTGTATAACGATTAGGTTCCTTTCAGATTATGCTGATACTATAGCTCCCTACTTAGCACTCATATACAACCGCTCGCTCACCGATAGATCTGTACCTACAGATTGGAAAATTGCGCAGGTCGCACCAGTGTTCAAGAAGGGTAGTAGGAGTAATTCATTTAACTACAGACCTATATCATTGATGTCGGTTTGCAGTAGGGTTTTGGAGCATATACTGTATTCAAACATTATGAATCACCTCGAAGGGAACAATCTATTGACACGTAATCAGCATGGCTTCAGAAAGCATCGCTCTTGTGCAACGCAGCTAGCTCTTTATTCGCACGAAGTAATGGCCACTATCGACAGGGGATCTCAAGTTGATTCCGTATTTCTAGATTTCCAGAAAGCTTTTGACACCGTTCCTCACAAGCGACTTCTAATCAAGCTGCGGACCTATGGGGTATCGTCTCAGTTGTGCAACTGGATTCGTGATTTCCTGTCAGGAAGGTCGCAGTTCGTAGTAATAGACGGCAAATCATCGAGTAAAACGGAAGTGATATCAGGTGTTCCCCAGGGAAGCGTCCTGGGACCTCTGCTGTTCCTGATCTATATAAATGACCTGGGTGACAATCTGAGCAGTTCTCTTAGATTGTTCGTAGATGATGCTGTAATTTACTGTCTAGTAAGGTCATCCGAAGACCAGTATCAGTTGCAAAGCGATTTAGAAAAGATTGCTGTATGGTGTGTCAGGTGGCATTTGACGCTAAATAACGAAAAGTGTGAGATGATCCACATGAGTTCCAAAAGAAATCTGTTGGATTTCGATTACTCGATAAATAGTACAATTCTCAAGGCTGTCAATTCAACTAAGTACCTGGGTGTTAAAATTACGAACAACTTCAGTTGGAAGGACCACATAGATAATATTGTCGGGAAGGCGAGCCAAAGGTTGCGTTTCATTGGCAGGACACTTAGAAGATGCAACAAGTCCACTAAAGAGACAGCTTACACTACACTCGTTCGTCCTCTGTTAGAATATTGCTGCGCGGTGTGGGATCCTAACCAGGTGGGATTGACGGAGGACATTGAAAGGGTGCAAAAAAGGGCAGCTCATTTTGTATTATCACGTTATAGGGGAGAGAGTGTGGCAGATATGATACACGAGTTGGGATGGAAGTCATTACAGCATAGACGTTTTTCGGCGCGGTGAGACCTTTTTACGAAATTTCAGTCACCAACTTTCTCTTCCGAATGCGAAAATATTTTGTTGAGCCCAACCTACATAGGTAGGAATGATCATCAAAATAAAATAAGAGAAATCAGAGCTCGAACAGAAAGGTTTAGGTGTTCGTTTTTCCCGCTCGCTGTTCGGGAGTGGAATAGTAGAGAGATAGTATGATTGTGGTTCAATGAACCCTCTGCCAAGCACTTAAATGTGAATTGCAGAGTAGTCATGTAGATGTAGATGTGCAGATGGTTGATTTGATATCAATGAGGCCAGTTTTCACCATGGAGGGCTCTTGAAGCAGTGCAAAGACTTGCAGCAGAAACACATCTGCTTAAGCAACACAAGCACAGTGGCAATTGGACACAATACGCTTGCACTGACGGGGATACTTCCACCATTGTATATATGAAGATGACTAGAAGACTCTGCATCAAAAGACTATGGCAGCAAGTTACTGACATCTGGCAGTTCACCTGAAATATCATAGAACTACATGTACACTGGGAGCATTTTAAATTTACAGCATTAAATCATGTTTAGCTACTATTCAAATCATGATCTAACTCATTCACTCACCCATACACACACACACAAACACAAACACACACACACACACACACACACACACACACACACACACACACACACACACACACACACACAAACACACAAACACTTAATTTTTGTGCCAGAAACGAATTCAAATCCCACATTCTAACCAACCTTTTCTTGATTATCAGGTAAATGTAAGGACTTGAAATATCCTCACAAATATTCCCAATAGTAAACATCTCTGACCTACTCCTAACTCACTGGAATTTGGAAAAAAAAGGACTGAGCTTTCCCCAATAGCCTACAGTGGCCTCATAAATAGGTGGAAAATTTTCCTTCTAATACAAACAGTGAACCATTTCCTTGAGTGTGTATGAGTTACAACTTATATGTACCTTTTGAGTTTATGATGTGTGTATAATGTGGTGTAGTGTCTGAGTCATACAATGATGGGAGAAGGGAGAGGATGGACTGTTTTCACCCATTACCTGCTCCACTTGAGCATTACTAAGCTTAACATCCAATCCGACAAATGGATCACTATCAGCGCTGTAACATGCCCTCACTTCATGAGACACTGTGGATAGTTTTTGAACATAATACAGGACACTGGCACAATTACTGGCGATCAGGAGCTTATGCTTCCACATCAGTGTATGAACAAAAAATTGGATAATAGTCCTCCAAATAGGTAATTAGAAGAAATCCTAACAGGAAATTCTGGTTCAAATATAGAAAATTTTTTCACTGATTAATTGTTAAATGCAAATGTAACTGAAAACAAATGTAGTAAGGGAATGGAAATTATTAATGTTTGTCAGGATACATTAACTGAAATAGTTCCACTGTGTTCTGGTGATAGAAATGAGATGTTTTCCAATACAAAGCAGGTAAATACTGTTGTTATTCAAAGTATGGAGGTAACTACAGATGATGTTGTTGTTAAACACTGATGTTGATGATATGGTAATGGGATGTGGAAACACTGACAATGTCAGTGATCTGGTTATCCAAGAATGTAAATATTTGGCAATCAGTGGCAGTAATGTAAGTTAAATGCACATATTTGAGATAAATATAAGTAGCATTCTGTGTGAATGTTGACTTACACAGAGGAGAAAATTCATCAAAATAAAGAAACTTATTATTAAGTTGTTAATAAGTGACATACACAGAGTGTTAGAGATCAATGAAGTAATGAACCATTTGCAAAGACTAGTGAGAGTGTGAAAGAAGTGGCTGACTGTGTACAAAGAACCGTTTTGAATTTTTGTGTGCAAAGTGGAATTTTCAGTGAGAAT
The DNA here is from genome assembly GCF_023897955.1 of Schistocerca gregaria. NCBI lineage: Eukaryota > Metazoa > Arthropoda > Insecta > Orthoptera > Acrididae > Schistocerca > Schistocerca gregaria. The sequence continues at coordinate 624,654,124 of NC_064921.1, read as the reverse complement.
GTACAGGTAATGGGAATGTAATGGGAATGAATTCCAATGTGTTTCTGACATGTAAAGTAATTGTCCATTGAGAGTGAAATATTCATTAGTTTTGTGGTGTTCTGTAGTGGAATGGCAAATTTTTCAAAGTATAAAAGTGAAATTACACCCCAAGGTGCAAAAGAAGATGGTGGAGCAGAAGGTCAGATTCATAGTGAATCCAAAACGTGGTAGGGGGTTCATTACAATAAGCAAAGCAGGTATTTTGATGATTCATTACTGATGTAATGAGGTATGTGAAGCAGTGATGCATTATGTAATAAAGAAGTATATTGCAATGAATAAACTAAATGTAAAGAGATGTATGAATCAATGGAATAATAAAATATTATGAAGTATATAGAAAGCAGTGACAATGAGGGATCCTGTCTTTGTAGTATCTTCTTTTGTGAGTGCTCTCCTTCAGGCAACCTGTTTGGAAGGAAAGAAATAATGGAAATAACAGGTTTGATAAATTGTAAGGTGTGCTGATGTACATAGTGTCCTGCTGTGATGATACATATAAGTAATATGACACAACTTATTGAGAAATGATTGAAAATTATGGCACTGTAGTCAGTAACAGTTTGATATTGTCCGTGAGCAATAATGGTAATAACAAAAATCTCTTAACAAATTCTGCAATGTAACTAACTAAAATAGTAATTTATGTAAGGACTTTTGAATATAAAATGCTGACAACTGCATTTCAGTGACACTATACTGTTTACCTACTATGTCACATAATTGTTTTTCTGGCAGAAATTAAAAATTGCTGAGAATTTCATTAGCTCAACTTTAAATTTTTCAGGCAACTTAATTTGTCAAATTTCATAAGAAACTAAGTGAGCAAGTATAAAAAAGGTTCCATTCTCTTTCAAGTTTTCTGTGTATGTACCTGCAAAATTTTCATCGTTGTGTTATATTGCCAATTAAATATGTCGATAAGGACTACAGAAACACCATCTTTATTGCAAGCTTAAATGTAAGAATTGCTATTATACTAACAAAAGAAATTAGTATTTTCATGTTCAAATGCTGAACACCACCTTATCTACAGACATGGGTGAAAATGTAAAGGAGAACTCACAAAATGGGTGTGTAGAAATAAGCTGTGAGATAGGAATGTGCAAAAAGTGGTGATAGCAGTGAGTGAACACATTCTTATATTATGAGTGTTGATAGTACACAAGGCACAAAATCTCATAAAATGAAAAAAAAACAATGAAGTGACAGTTACAAAATTAATAATAAAAATAGACTCCCAAGCTGGAGGTAACCCTTTGAACTTACACTTTCAAATAACATAAAGTTTATTACGTCTTTTTCCAGCTCCCAAGAAAAATTTAAAAAATTTTCACTTGTTTCGTTTTATGTTTAAAGCAGGTACATATTTAGTATACCATATGAACAGGAATATGTTAAATTATTATTTATGCAAAATTTCTTTTAAACTTATAGCTCAGTTGTTTATATTTATGTCCAAGAGTATAATAATGTAACTAGTGTAACTGGAAGCCTGAGTAATTAACAGCAACACCTAATTAAAGTTATGATCTCATATAACAGGAAAAACTATTGTGAGCAAACAAGTAGCAGACGAAATATTATTTCCACTCATTCAAAAGGAAACGCTGTCAACTTTCCCAGAAAGTATTTAGAAGAACATATTTAGAACTACGTGAAATTAATTAACTCAACAGATAATTGCCATGAAAGGTGTGAATCCTACAAAGTTCAATTGCTTGATGCTTTAATGACTGCAAGATTTTGACCTCTGACAATATGGTTTTATTTTTATATTTTTTTGGATCAGTCAACACTACTCACTACCTAAAGCACTCAGTAATTAAGGTTTCATATAATTTAGAATCATAGAAGATTTACTTCGAGATGGATGACATACCTATAAATAGGGGATTTCAGATATTGCATTATAACAAAATTCCATGTTCTTTTATGAATTACTAGTCTGAAACAGATTTTCATAAACTAAACAATAGTAAAGTGTCTAGAAACTGTGCCAGATAGTAGTGGTAGTGGTAGTGGTGGTATCCCACCAGATATATGCGATCTGGTGCACTTACGCCTGTCATCTACATACTTCACCTGGCGGGGAAAATATTACGAACAGTTAGATGGAGTGGCGATGGTTTCCACGCTCTCCCCTGTAGCTGCGTACATATTCCTGGAAGCCTTTGAGCAAACAGCCCTAGCTTCTGCTCCTTTGAGTCCCAGTTGTTGGCTACAATATGTAGGCGACACATTCATTATCTGGCCTCATGGTGAAGCGGAACTGGGAAACTTCCTCCAGCACTTAAATAGCCTGCACAAAAAAAAGTTCACACATGAGACTGAAAACAATGGTACCTTGCCATTTCTGGATGTAGAAGTATACAGAGCTGCCAAAGATAAACTGGTACACAAAGTGTACCGGACACCAACGGTACCTGCACGCAGAGAGCCATCACCACCCAGCTCAAAAGTATTCTGTTCTGCATGATGTTAACTGCCTGAGCCTACCGGATAAGCGATGAAAATAACATCAAAGAAGAATTAAAGGAGCTGCAACACATGTTTCATGTCAACGGCTATGATGACAACATCATAAGCAAGGTAGTTAAAACCAAAGGGAGCAGAACATAAGAAGAACGCAAAGAAGAGAAGCTTCCACTGGTATACTTACCATATGTAAAAGGTGTCAGTGAACAGCTAGGTAACGTCCTCTGCCAATGAGGTTTCAAACCGATTTTTCAAAGCAGTCACAGGATTCATGAAATGATAGGTTCCACCAAGGATGTAGTCAACAATCTTAACACTGCAGGTGTTTAAGAAATATGGTGTGAGTGCGGAGCTGCCTACATAGGGGAAACAGGGAGACCTGTCAGCTTATGAGTAGCAGAACACAAACGCTATGTATGATTACAACAACATAATAAATAAGTGATAGTGGAACACCACCATGACTGTGGACAACCTATCAGGTTCAAGGAAGCCTGAGTACTGGTGAAAGAACCGTGGATGCGAGAACGCAAAATACAGGAGGTGATCAAAATTATTAAGCAGCCTGACAACATCAACAGAGAAGATGGCTACAAACTCCCGGCGTCCTGCCTGCCAGCCATCCCAGTCCAACGGGCCATGATCGGTCGCAGGGCAGAAGCTACAAGGGACATGGACGTATCTCCACAGACAGCTGTAGAGCAACTGTCAGTCCACTTCTGTGCACACCAGGAGGAAAACTTGCCGACCAGAAGCCGAACGCTGATTGGCAGACAGCTACCAATTGTTGACGACATGGACATCCATGAATAGCCTCTTTCCCTCCATCTTCCCTTACGCCATGACTAGCCAATCATGTTAGAGGGCCAATTAAAGGTTTTTCAACAGTGACATCAGACATTGATAGTCTGTAATAAAAAGAAGCACCTACCCCCATGCAAAACCAGTCATGCCCTGAGGAAGGCCATTGCAACTCAGCCAAAATGTTGGTTTTAGTTTATTATTGTTGTTAGTTTTTTAGCAATGACATGGCATAATACCCAGAAGAATTTTAATCACTATGACACTGGCCGCGGAAACCTATGTTCTTATATCTAGAAGTCAGATTGCATTAGCTGGTATAGTGATAACATACACAGCTTGAGTCAGGAGGAAAGGTATGCTCTTGATGGGTGATAGTGATTCTGAATAAAGAACTCCATATGGGCATATGCCCTATTCTGAATAATTTCCAAGGTAGAACAAATACAATATTACTTTTGTATGTTATTTCTGAATACGTTGAAAATTGCACTCTCCAGTGAAAACATATCAAAGCTCAAAATTAAACTACATTAAATTAAAAAGGTCCTATTCATTTTTCTCTAGAACTAATAGTTTCCATGAAGAGCATGACACAATATTGGAAATCTCACATGACAAGCATGTGCTTGTGGGTTAGGTAGTTCGTGTAAGCAAATTTGTGGTAGTTTTCTGAAATGATACACCACAAGTGTCCTACATGAAACTGTTGGTCTCCACATCATCTACATCACTATGGTACATTGTAAAGCATGACAATGTTTGAGTAATACAAATAATAAATAGCAATGCACCTTTAATTTGTTCTTTCTCAGAAACTATTTGGAATAGAGCAAATGTCCATATGAAGTCTTTTTGTTCAGTCTCACTAATGATGTCATCCTTCAAAATGTGCACCATTCCTCCTGACTCACCCTGTACATATGTCAATTCATTTTAAAGTTTGTGACTGGTGAACACAGAGACAACATCAGTATGTCATTTAGAGTGGAAGTCCTATTATTCCTAGCCTGATGCTAATAATTTTGTGTCAGTTAAGGTAAAATTCTTCACCTTAATAGAATATATGCAAAGAATATGAAACTGTGCAATACCTTGGTGTCTTAAGATCTTGGGTGACCTAGTAAATGCTCAACTCAACAGCACAAATGATCTGCAAACGTTACCTATGTGACAATATTATAAATTCTGGTAACATTATTTTGTGTTCTTTCATGCACACTGTTACAGCCTTGTTTCTGTCATTATATATAATATGCCACTGTGAACTTCAACTAAACCTGTGATGCTGCCTAACAACTGGATGATTCTCCTTCTTTATGTGTTAAGAAGGAGATGCACTTTCCTTTACCTGCATAAACTGTGAATTGTGAAATCAGAAATGGCCACCAACTAGGGTACAATGTAAACACATTATGATGAACCAGCTTGAAAACTTATTTCATGTACAGTCTACATCATTTAGATATGTCCTAGATGCCATCAGTTTCCAGTACAACTAGATAAGAGACTTCAAGATTCTTTAAACCTGATTGCAATAACAATTTACACATAAGCAGAATGTCTCACGCTCTGCTTATCTTATGTATGCAAGTTGCTGGTCTAGCCCCAAGACAGAACTGCCCCTCCATAATGTATTAATTTATTTCAATATGTTTCATCATTTTAGTATTTTTACAAGTATAGACATATGCACCAATGGCATAGTTTTTACGAATGGAACACATTTAATTATAACTGCAAATATAAAATTTAAAACACTTAGTTTATTATTGTGAAATGTTTCTTATTGAAATCATGCTTACTAATTTAATATGTAGTATTTACATTTTTAAACACACTCTCTCATGTTAAACATATATTATCAGAAAAATGAACACTTGGCCGTTGAAAACCTTCTTTACCATATGGTTTATAGTACAGTGGGTGGCCAAATTATTGGGGACAGTGCTCACATTTATGTAATTTATAGTTTAAAACAACAGTTTGAACAAATAAAGTGGCTGTCAAAGGGTTGTTTTTTTTATATTACTACTGGTACCATTGTTGTTACTGGAGACATACATCATTTGTCAATTATGTGATGTTTCCTCTCATTTGGTTACTGCTCATTAAAAAGTGTGTTTCACTGTATTGCCATTTTTAATATTGCCTATTTGTTTTTCACTAATTTTCATACCTAAAATAATCAGAAAATATGTAATGATTCTTATTACAATATTTTTGGTAAGTTTTTATTGATGAATTTAAATTTTTGTTGATGGTTCGACATGATAACTTCAAATTTGATTATTTTTAGAAAGAGCATGGCTTCAGACACTTGTCCAAGCAAATTTAGAACAACATAAACATTCTTACTATTTTCCACACATTCCTAGAGAGATAAAATAACTATTGCAGGGGTTTCAAAGTGTGTCATCAACCAAATTAAAATTAAAATGGACAATAAAAAACCTCTCAAAGAAGATCATGTAGGAAAATATGGCAGAAAAATACTCACCTCTCCTTGTACCAATTGGAAAGTCTAGGAGAACTGCCTTGAAAATTATGGTTTGACTATGATGATGAACAATGAGAGCATAAAGTTTTGAAATGGGTGGTCTAGAGATGGTTGGTCAAAGAGAATCTGTTTGGTCATTGGCCTACCCAACAACCATGCCTCACTGAGACCATAATGAAGAAATGACCGCAGTGGGTTAGACAACACAAAAATGTGACTGTTACAGGACTATAGAGTTGGGTATATACAACTTTTTTGATTAGTGTAATATATCATTAATGACTGAGAAGTAATGGCACCAGTCACAAAAACTAACAACGGCCGCGAGAGTGATGTGCAGACCACACGCCCTTCCGTATCTCCATTCGGTGACACCTAAGGGCTGAGGATGATACAGTGGCCGGCCCATACAGTTGGGCCTTCAAGGCCTGTTCAGAAGGTGTTTTCTTCTTTTTTAACCATTAATGATTTTCTACTGTTAATTCTAATATTTTACAGATGTGCTTCTCGAACAAATCAACACTCCAAATTTTTGTTGGTGGAAGTTCTTTTGTCAGACAACACCATGGAGAATAATTCCACACATGTTGAATTGTGGAGAGGGTTAAACACCTGGTTAGTGTCATGGCATAATCTCTCATCTCAGCCAAAGGCACAGAGCACCTATATATCATAGAAAGAGCAATGAAACAAGTCCAGTACAAGCAAGCACTAGTAAACAAGTCACTGCCATAGCTCAATGAATGGTTCCCTTATGATGACAATTACATTTTTATGCATGATTCAGCAGTGTGCCACAAAGACGGAAGTGTTACTGTATACACAGCTGAAAAAAAATGTTACTGTTTTGCCTTGGTCAGGCAATTCACCATACATGAACCCCATATAAAACATGTGGGAGCTCTCCAAATGGGCGTCTGCAAAGGAAATGATCACCACCAAGTGCCAGTTGCTTGAAACTCTTATCAGAGAATGGCATCACTACTCCAAACTCCAAGAAAATGCAAAGCCATATTGAGCAATAATGCCCTGGTGCATAGAAGCTCTTATTGCAGCATAGAATGGCATCCCTAAATACTGAAATCTATTTATTACATTTTTGTCAGTGCTAATATTACTAACATAAAATTTTTTAATAAAGGTTCTGACTACATGTTTTGTTGTTTTTATGATACCAATAAAACACAAATAAAAAACAAGCTCTGTCCAAACAGGCCTTGAAGACTGCTGACAGGCTGCTGTGTCATCCTCACCCCTTGGGCATCACCAGGTGCAGATCTGGTGGGGCATGTGGTTAGTACACCACTGCCTCATTCATTGTCAGTTTTCGTGGCCAGTGTTCACTATTTCTCAATCAAGTAGGTCCTCAATTGGCCTCACAAGGGCTCAGTACGTACCACTTGCCAACAGCACTTGTCAGACCCTGGCGGTGGCCCATCTAAGTGCTAGCCAAGTCCAACAGTGCTTAACTTTGGTGATCTGGTGGGAACAGGTGTTACCACTGTGTTAATGCCATTGGCTAATAGAATAAAGATACAAACAAAAAGTACATAAAGAGACCTACAACCAATTTTTTTTTCGTATTTTTGTATTTCCTTATTCATCCTGTAAATTGTGATCAGGTACATAGTTTGTATAAACAATATAGGGTAAGTCAGGATTGATATAGTACACACAAGTCAATACATGTTGAATATTGATAACATAATTATAACAAACAATAAGATGATTGCAAGAAGAATTAAGCATAATTATGTGATCACTTACATTGTATTTTCTTTGTGCTCCAAAACCTCAGAAACAGAATAGAAGTAGTGATCAAACAAGCACTCTTTTAGTTTCATTTTAAATTTAGGTAAATTCTGTATCTCTTCCAAAATGGACAGCATGTGCTGATATAACATAATGCCCAGTTGTGGCTTAACACCTTGGGCATTTTTTGGTTATTTTTCTTTGTCTTCCATTAAACATAATGTATCTCCAGTAATCTGAAATACACAACACTAAACCTAATGAGTTACATTACATTACTAGTCTGGACTTCATGAAACTTGGCACCAGGGTCATGAGTGCACCTTCAGTTGTACATGTTTTAAGGAGCTTCTGCACATGCACAACTGGCATTATGTAATTGCCTTATGCTACAAATACATACAGATTTGTTAAACAACATGCACGGTTCATGATGTGCACAGCTAGCCCTTACCACTCAACTACAAGTTTACATCAGTGCCAGTAGTGTATGTCAATGTCACCATGTGATAACACAGTGCAGCAGACTTGTATCCCTGTTCACTTGGCATAGATCCCAATAAACAGTAGCACAATCCTCAGATATACCTGGTCACTCACTATATAGCAAAATTGTTGTGGATATCAGTGTATGTTATAGTTATACTGACAGAAAAACCTATTTTGTGAGTTTCTGAATGAGCTACAGCATATTAAGTTTAGAATTTTACCATACAGAAATTCAATTGAGGTGCTGATAACCACTGAGCACATCATTGTCAATTGTGAGATTGTAGGATCTATTTGCGCTTCTGAAATCTGTTGATCTAATGTAAGCCTACACTGTATATATAAACATTCATGAAAGGCTGTCTCATTGGTCCATCTGATATTCACTTAAATGTTGGTTCGGCGATGGTGTGCTTTTGGTTCTAAGGGTGCTGGGTGCCTCATTTGCATTCTAGTCTAGTGACCATGCTGGAAGACATTACTACCTGAATTTAACCATTTTTGCAAGTGGCAGTTTGTCTGGGGTTTCTTATTTACTATGCTGAAATTGGCTTGTGTGTGCAGTGTCAATATCAACTCTGTTGAATCCATTTTAAGTGCTAACAGAAAAGAAAATTATCAGGATAAGTTAGTCACAAAGGAACTAATGCCTTCCAGACCAGATCGGTTGACTCAGAAAATGAATGAAATCAAATAAGCATGCCTACAAGCAAACATTTAACAAAGAAGTGTATAATAAGCATAAGTTGTTGTGTAGGCTGTGGGGAAGCAAACTGGGATCTCTTCACTTCCTCTCCTGTTTTGCCATCTGCCTCCTTAAATTCATTGTTTTCATTTTTGCCTAATTACAATTAATATGCATGACTATAATCTGCATTTCCATAAAAGAGAAAGGTTGGCCCTCAGCCTTAAGGAATATGGCACCAGGTCTAATTTTGTAATTAGATTTCTGTAAGTAATTAATTTCCTAATTTATTTTGACGTTCCCTAATTAATATCTTTTGCTGCAGATCATTATAGGGTGAATTGTTTCGTGACTTAGATTCTATTGTTGACTTATAGACAAATACAAATTCTGTACTAATTATAAACATTTGGGAGAAAAACTTCTAGGATTCTTATTTAAAATATTTATTTGGCTCTATTCGAAAACATATTTGCAAAGCTAGCCCGTAATTAATTCCAAAATTATTACTAGGTGTGTCAAAAGTATTTTTTGTATAACTATATCTGTAAATTTCATTATTTAAACAAATAACTCAGCCTAACCTTTGTGGAAGAAGGAACTGTTAAAAAGAAGGAATTTTTCAATGTATTCAGTAAATTGAATGAGTTATGTTTTCATTGTAATTTCTGTAAATCAAACAATGTATAGTCTCAGTGCCTATTATTGTGAGGATATATAAAGGACCGATTTTCAGTCCCAAGACAGTAAGTTCACGGACGATTTTCAGATGTGAAACATGTATTTGCTAGACTGACAACAATGCATCAACTTAACAGTTGAATAAGTGTAACACAAATAGGCCATGTGTTAGAACAGTTAATGAGAATGTCTGTTTCATTTATTTAAAAAATAGTGTCACACATACCGTATTATTCTGCAAGAATTGTGAGCTGTGTGGTTAGGTTTTTACTGCTCATTGACATTGAACAGCAAGCTATTGTAGCAGTATGCTGATGTTGCCTGCAACCTAATGAGGTTTATCAACATTTATTAATAGTGAACTGGCCATACAATTGTGTAATATTGGGGTATTGTGAACAATGAAAGTAAAGAACTGTGAAATGCAATTGTGCAATGGTCTGCTACATCATTTACAGTAGTCAGTGTTGAACTTCTACCTTCCAATTTTCAGCCAGTATAACTACGCACCACATTGACACCAAGGGCTATCAATGAAGAAATAAAGCAGGCAAATGTCACAAGGTGCAAAGTGAGAATGTTCCACAAGTTAATGCATGGATTATTACAGGTGTTATGATCCTGTACATTTATCTGAAAAAATAAAAGAGCACAAAAATTCCCCTTACACAAAATTGCAAGATGGGGTGTAGTGGAAGTTTAAACATTATTTCGTTCTTGCCCTAAATTGTACTTAATGATGTACAAAACAAAACAATCAATTTTTTCGTTTTCAGGCAAGTTATATGTATTGTTATTATTATTATTATTATTATTAATGATTATTATTATTATTATTATTATTATTATTATTACTGGCAGTTACTGAAGTTGTATAAACATGTTTGTAAGCATAACTGTTATACAGCAGATGCTAATAATTTCACACTCTCAAATTTATTTGATTCTAAAAATTTGTGAACACCGACAATGTATAGCCACAAGCCACCACTGATGATTAATAAAATTTTTTCTTGGGCTTCCAGCCACATCAGGTGGTTAAAATCCCATGAGTGTTTGACCGAGCTCTCCTTAGTTATTGTCAAGTGGTAAGAATGACTGCTGTGTCGCTATGACCACATCATTATATAGCCGCACTGCTGGCTATGACGTCACTGGTGCTCTCTTCCTCGCCATATATGGTAATGTTTTCATCCCGCATCCATCACACCTGCCTTAACCTCACAATGGCCAGGTCCCAGGCTGTGCTGAGCTGCAAACCGCTGTCCATGTTAATAGTGTTTTCAGAGGTTTTTATTTCAATAGCTTCTTTTATGATGCCATCCCAAAATTCCTTCGTCCTCATAACGACAGATGTTTCATTGAATAGAATTCGGTGTCCATTTTCCAAGGCATGTTCTGCCACGGCTAATTTTTATGGATAGCGTAGGCATAAGCACCTCTCGTGTTCCATCCTGCATTGCTCCAAGGTGCATACTGTCTGGCTGATATAGTAACAGCCACACTGGCATGGTATCTTGTACACTCCAGGTGTGCTAAGCCCTAGATCATCCTTCACAGTCCTCATGAGCTGTCAGATTTTTGCTGTGGGCCTGAACACTGATGAAATGTTATATCTCTTCAGGAGACATCTAATCTTTCCTGACACAGTACCACAGAAAGGTAAAAACAAAAGTTTCTCGCTTTCTTCTTCAGTGGTGTTTCTTGCATGTCACACCAGATATAGCCTGTGACACCTGTCCGTGGCTGTACCCATTTTCCCAAAAGACTTTTTGGAGGTGGCTCAGTTCTAGTGGCAGACTTTCAGTGTCTGAGACGACTTTAGCATGATGGACAAGGGCATTCAGAACGCCACGCTTTTGTGCAGGATGGTGGTGGCTGAAAGTGTGTGTGTCAGTTTCCTGTAGACACTGTGGCTGAGGTGCCCATTGGTTTTCCGTCAAACAAGGATGTCAAGGAAGGGGAATACACCATCTGTCTCAACTTCCATCGTAAACTTGATGTGGCTGTGAATACTGTTCAGGTGTTCTAAGAATTCTAAGAATTCTCCCAGTTTTTCACGACCATGGGGCCAGATGATAAAAGTGCCATCAATGTTACGATAAAAGCAACTTGGCTTAGCTGGAGCCGTGTCCACGACAATGTCTTCAAATTTTTCCTTAGAAACGTTGGCTATGGATGGAGCTAATGGGCTTCCTATGGCCATGCCGTCCAACTGGTCAAAATACGGGCCACCATGTAGCAAATACAACAATGTCCATGTGTGCTTAAACAGTCCCACAATTGTGCTACCAAATAACTGGGAGAGGAGATCTATACAGTCTTTGACCGGAATATGTGTAAACAGGGAGACCACATCGGAACTAACTATTATATCTCCTTGGCTAAGAAGAAATTGTTTAATTCTGTTGATAAAGTTGTTGGTGTTCCTGATGTGATGCAAACAATGGCCCACATGCAGTGCAAGGAGGCTGGCCAGATGTTTTGGCAATCTGTAAGTGGGTGACCCAATGGTGTTCACAATGGGATGAAGCCCCATTAGCCTAAATGTTTTTTACTGCATGTGGAGTTTCCCCAAAAGATAATTCCATACATCAGGATACCGCCATGGTACATTATGACCACTGATGCATGACCTATATTTTGTGAGAAGATTCTTACAGCATATGTAGATGTATTTAATTTTTTATTTGCAGTATTTATGTGTGTCTTCCATTTCAGTTTATCCTGGATATGTATACCTACAAACTTTGTCACATTCACAGACGAGACAGTTTTACCATCAATGTTAAAAATTGGTGTTGCCAGGTGGAGTTTCTGTGAAGTGTGGAAGTTGACTGACAGTTTTATCCATTTTATTTGTTCTGGAGCATTGTGCTAAATCCTATATTACACATGCAGCTGTTTTTTGTTTTTTTTTTTTTTTTTTTTTGGAGGCTGTTTTCATCACATGACTTAATTAGGACATTCGTGCCATCTGCAAAAAGTACTGTTGTCCCTTTAGTTAATTTTTCTGATAGATCATTAACATAATGAATGAATGGGATGGGCCAAGGGCCAACCCTTGAGGGTTCAATGTCTGACTTTTTCGTGTGTTACTATAAAAATGAGAAATTTTGTACTTTTTTATGTCTTTGTATTTTATTTGAGTGATCTGTTGATAATTATCCACCTGTTTGGTACACCTCATAATCCATCATTTCTTAGCTTCAGCAATTACTAAGGTCAAGGAATATGCCAGAAACATGTTGCATATTATCTATTGCAGTTAGAATTTCATATAGGAAGGTGAAAATAGCTGATTCTGCTTTTCAAGAATCTTGCCAAAGCATGACAACACTGACACAGGCCTATAGTTTTTAGCCTTAAATTTGTCTCCTTTCTTGTACAGTAATGGTACTTTCAGTGTTTTCAAATTACCACTCATGAATGATGAGTTGAAAATGTCTATTAATGGTTCTATGATATATATATTGCACTTGCTTCCAAGATAATTCTGGTATTTCATCAGCACCTGCTGAATATTTATTGGGTAGTCTTTTTATAAAAACTAATAATTCGTCATGTTTTATAGGAGACATGAATAGAGTTCTTATATAAATACTTGAATCTGACTGTAGTGTATTGCTATCTGTTTGTGAGCTGTAATGTTTACTAATGAGGTGTTCTGCTATATTTGTTAAATTTATTAGCCACTTCTGCGAGGTCAGTACTTTTATTGCTATTTTCTTGAAGTTACATGTTGTTGTGGTCTAACTATGTAGTACCTGTTGCTTTTTTGATGATAATCTAGGTTGCTTCAGTCTTGTTCCTCGGATTTTTTATATATTTGTCATTTTCAATTTTCTTTGTTTTTGATGTTACTTGTTTAAGAATTCATTATTTTTTTAAATAATTAACAAAAATAAGATTTGTGGTTTGCTTTGAGTATTCATATCATTTCCTTTTGTTCTGCCACAATATTTTTATTTCTGCTATGATCCATTTATTTGAATTTTTTACTAATTTAGGAAAATCTATTTCAAAAAAATGTTTGTATGTGGCAATTAATTTATCAAACTTGTCATCTCTGTTGTTTGAGCTGTAAACACCATTCCGGTTTGCCCTTCTTAAGAGAGAGCAAAACTATTCTACATTTTCCTCATTGAACTTTCTGACATTAGCTCTAGTTTTTTGGGGTTCATATTTGGGCATCGTTATCACTAAAACCAGCGTTTACAATTTGTGTCTTGCAGGTATAGTTATCTGTATTTACAAAAACTCGATCAATGATTGTTGCATTCTGGGAACTGGGGTGATGCAAAACTTTTTTGATGTGTGTACTATCCAAGGTACAACACAGTTATTCTTGGATCAAGGAGGAAGCATTGGCCAATATGTTTCCATAAAAGAAATTTAACCAATACTTGTATGGTATGAAATTCATTCTTACTGTAGACCATATTTTATTTTTCACTATTTTAAATCTACACCAGACATCCCAGATTGTACAGCTAATCACCGACAGTGACGGGCACTCCCTTTGGCTGGTTGCAGTTATGAAATACGCAATCAGACCACAACAAATCCCTCAAATCCTAAGGCTTCATCGCACATGTAATCAGGCCCTGTAACTACATTTGATACTGAGGAATGTGTGTGTGTGTGTGTGTGTGTGTGTATGTGTTTGTGTTGTCATGTGAGAGCTCAGTGGAGGGCAGGGTGGAGGTATGTTGTGTTTTCTGATGGAAGCTGTTCTGCCTTGGTGCCCGTGATGCCCGTGTGTTGCTTAGAAGGAGGACAGTTGAGCACCTGCAACCAACTTGTCTGCTTGGTAGACACACTGGAGCTACACCTGGAGTTATAGTCTGGTGTAGTGTTGTACAACAGCAGACTGTGCACTCTCATGGTTATCCCAAGCACCTTGATCACAAATCTGTATGACAGTCTGGTAGTTTGACCTGTTGTGCTGACATTCATGAGCAGCATTCCAGGAGGTTTCTCCAACAGGATAACGGTCACCCACATACTGCTGTTGTAACCTAACATCCTCTACAGAGTGTCGACATGTTGTCTTGGGCTGTTCAACACCAGATCTGTCTCCAATCGAGCACATATGGGACACCATTGGACAACTCCAGCATCATCCACAAACAACATTAGCTGCCCCTATATTGCCCAACCAAGTGCAACAGGCATGTAACTCCATCCCACAAACTAAAATCCAGCACCTGTACAATACAATGCATGCACATTTGCATGGCTGCATGCAACATTCTGGCAGTCACACCTGTTATTAATGTACCAGCATTTCCCATTTGAAATGAATTATCTTGTGCTCAGATTAACTTGTGATCTTCAGACGCTAACCACATACATATGTTACCTAGACAAATGTAGTCCCAAAATTTCATTGCTCTATATTAATTATTTTTTGGTGTTGTGGTTTTTTCTGCTAATGTATATACTCTGCAAACCAGTGTGAAGTGTACTGCAGATTATACCTCCTTTTACACCAGGTATTAGGGCATCTTAACGTTCCATTCATGTGTCGAGCACAGAAAGACAGCTGAAATCCCTCTGTACATGTTGTAATTGTGCTAACCCTTCCTTCACAATATATGGGGGTGTTACTTATATCTCTAGATACCTCACTTAAAGCTGGTACTTGAAACTCTGTAACTAGGCTATCATAGATAGTTTGCATCTATCTTCAATTCCCTTCATGTTTCCCAAGTGCCTACCAATTTTTGGCCAGTACTGGAGAGTCTCTGTTGAGAGTGTCGCATTAAAACGTTTTTTCGGTGGGTCACGTAAGTTTTCTCAATTTTCTTAGTTTTATGATAACGGTGGTATTGCGCTGTAAACGTAGGCTACTGTAATAATTTAACTAATGTGAAACTTTCAGTTTTATGCCACCATAATCAACTTTTTAATTAATTGTATTGACTGTGTCTAAAATATCAATTAAACAGAAAAGCGTGGTCGGTGTAAAAGAAATATTACTGCTAGAGACAAAAGTAACAGTGTTCCTTTCGTCCCCCTTGCTGAAAAAATATTGTTAGCTGCAGGTCCCCCGTGTTTTTTTTCCATTAGTGAACAGTAAATTAGGTACGATACTGTTAGGGGTAGCAGTGTCTTGCTGAAGAAACTCGTTATTACTGAACAGATTCGTTATTTACTTAGTTATTTCATTACAGGGAATTATGCCATGAACATGGGTTAGGACGACTACAAGAGGACTAACTCCTACTACTGTATATCAAACTGCGGCAGATGATGTTGCAAATTATAAGTATTAGAGCAGCTGCAAAGAAACACAATGTATGCCATGTGACATTGCATCGGTACATTACAAAGAAGAGACACATATGAGTGCAGCACACCAATGCCTCGTGTTGGATACAGAAGTGTAAAACTAGTGTTCTCTTATGAACAAGAAAAAATTATAACTGAATATGTAATTAAAGCGTCAGAGATATTCTACGGACTTTGCCCTAAGGATATCCGTCAATTAGCTCACAAACTGGCAACGACAAACAATATACCAATTCCATCGACTTGGGTGAACAATCAAACTGCTGGTCCAGACTGTTTTCAGCATTCATGAATAGGAATCCCCAGTTGTCTATTCGGTCACCTCAACCCACAAGTCCTGCTTGAGCAACGACTTTTAATCCATCAAATGTGAACGCCTTTTTCAACTACTTGACTAGCGTTATGGAGAGATGTAAGTTAGAGAGCCCATGGACATTTGGAATATGGTCGACACAGCTGTCAGTATTCAGAAACCAAACAGGTTGTTGCTAAACGGGGAATAAAGCAGGTAGGAGCAATCATGTTGGCTGAAAGAGGCATTCTTGTAACTGTTGCTATTGCCATCAACATTCAGGGAAACAGTACTCCACCTCTCTTTGTATTCTCTTGCTTGAGGTACCATGACCGTTTTATTCGAGACGCTCCTATTGGTTGCATTGGTGCAGAAAATGTGAGTGGCTGAATGCAAGAGGAAGAATTTTTGTTATTCTTGCACCATTACGTAAAATTTGCTAAACCAACTCCTGAGCACAAATGTTTACTGCTTCTCTACAACCACGAATCTCATATCTCCATCAGAAGGCTGAATTTTTGCAAAACCAAGGGGAATGTTATGCTGTTATTCCCACCGCACTGTACACACAGGATGCACCCTCCAGACCTTTCAGTTTATGATCCATTTAAAAAGATCGTGAATGCTTTTGCTGACAACTGGATCAAGAATCATCCAGCAAACCACAATCAGTAACTGCACTAGACCTTCAGCAGAAACAACAGCAAAACCAAGAGATACTACAACAACAGATCCACCATCAACAGAAATAGTGCCAATAAAAGAATCAAAGGCAGCAACAGCACGAAGAATCCTGTCAGCACCACAACCACAACCACTACCACCACCACCACCTCCGGCCAAAGAAACAGCAGCAGCAACAACAGCAGCAGCAACAGAACCAACAACAACAGTAGCAGCAACAACAAAACCATCAACAACAGTTGCAGCAACACAACACTGCCTAAGGAGGAGTCAAAGACAAGGTACATTGACATCATTAAATAAGGATTTTTTATGGCTTCAGACAAAGAAAAGGAAAAGATTGTGGCAAATCAGTAAGAAAATTTGCAGATAAGTCAGAACTACTATGGAAAAAGCGGCACATTACCAGGTAATGACAAAAGAAAAAATACTTGCAAAACAGTCAGGATAATGTGTCAGAATATTCAATGCCTCAGAAACAAAGTACTAGATCTAGAAGTAGCTTTAAATAATCTTGCTGATGTCTCTTGTATTTGTTTATCTGAACACTGGTGCAAAGCTAGTGAATTAAGTCTCATAAATATAAGCAAGTTTAATTTAGCATCACATTATTGCCGAAGTGTTTTTAAAAATGCATTTACTCTAGAGTAGGACTGCAGTTCAAAGTGAAAACAGAATTGGACCATCTAAATATAGAAAAACATTTTGAATCATGTGCCATAGAGTTAAAAACTGAGGAGAAGAGTGAAAAACTAGTTGTCATTACAATATATAGATCTCCACTGGGTGACAAAAACATATTCTTCAAAAAAATAGAAGCAGCATTAAACACTTTTTATAGTTATGAAGTGAAATTATTTTTATGTGGAGATTTTAATATTAACCTGTTAATTGAAAGTGATGAAAAAAGACAGCTTTTGAGTATACTCAGCAGCTTCCACATGAAACCACTCTTTACAGATGCCACCAGAATAACAGAGCTGTCATCTTCTCTTTTAGACAATATTTTCACAAATATGGAGAATGGTATCACTGAGCCACTAAACATAAACTTAGGTCTTTCGAATCACAATACACTATTAACAAACATAAATTACTCTATCCTCAAGGCAGTAAAATATAAGTGGGGATACAAAAGGCACTTCTATACAGAAAAAGTGAATACTTTCATCCAGTTGTTAGCTAATGAAACCTGGGAAGATGTCTTTGCACAAACAACAACCGAGGAATCTTTCAATGCTTTTTCTAGTACATTTATGACCCTATTTGAGATGTATTTCCCAAAAAAGCCTACAAAGATCAATGTCATGCCTAGGAACACAAGCCAGTGGATAACACCTGCTATTAGAGCATCTAGTCAAACACTAAAACATATCAGTCAAGTCAAAGAAGATAACAAAGATGAACACTTCACAGTTTATGTTAAGGCGTACAAGAAAATTTACAGGAAAGTGATCAAAAAAGCCAAGACAATGCACAATGACAGTGTAATTGCTGGGTCAGCAAACAAATCGAAAGCTATATGGAATGTAGTAAAAAAGAGAAATAGGCTCAAGCAAAAATGTTAGAAATCCAGATGACTTTGTTTTAAAAGATGATCAAGGTGTGCTAGTCAGAAATCTTACTTTAGCAAATTACATTAATGACTACTTTATAAATAGTCCAATCAATCTCAGTAAAAACTGTTCTGAGATTAGTAGAACATCAATCCCAGAAGAACAAAGTGTTAATTCATTATTGCTACCTCCCACCAACAAATTGGATGTTAATCGAATAATAAAAACAATGAAGAATAAAATGTCCTCAGGGATTGACGAGATACCTTGCTCAGTCATGATGAGATGTGCTAGTGTCATATCAGACCCACTCTCACACATCATTAACATCTCATTTTCAGAAGGTGTCTTTCCACAATGATTAAAAATTGCAAAAGTAAAACCATTGTATAAAAAGGGCAATATACATGAAGTGGTAAACTATAGACCAATAGCTTTATTATCAGTATTTTCAAAAGTAATAGAGATAGTCGTGAAAAACAGAATTACAAATTACCTCGAGAAATTCAATCTTTTGTCTGTAAACCAACACGGCTTTCGCAAAGGAATGAGCACAGAGTCAGCCATCACCCAATTCATTGAAAATATTGTAACAGGGCTAGATAAGAACAACAGTACAATAGGAATTAATTTGGACCTCTCAAAGGCATTTGATACTGTCCAACATGATATGCTGCTAGACAAAGTAGAATATGTCGCTATATGAGGAGTAGCTAAAAAGTGGTTTCAGTCATATCTCCATAATAGGAAACAGGTAGTAGAAATTGCAACAGCAAACATTAAAAACCAAAGTATTGTTTACAGATCGGATATTCAGACTGTACCAGTTGGGGTACCGCGGGGGAGTGTTCTAGGACCTCTCCTATTTCTTCTTTACATAAATGATATCAAGATTCCACTAAATGGTACTCATATAACCCTGTTTGCGGATGACACAAACATTGTAGTAACTGACATAAACCAGGTATTGCCAACATCTGCAACCAGAGTTATAGAATATTTGCAAAATTGGTTTGAAGTGAACAAATTAACCATAAATATCTCTAAAACTAATTATATCCATTACAGGAAACCAAAGTCACACTCTGATCTAGATCTCAGAACACAAAATAAAGAAATTGTGAGAGTTGCTACCACAAAATTCTTAGGTGTACATATAGACGAAAATTTAGACTGGAAATCTCGTATCCTGTATCTCTTGCATAAGTTAAGCTCTGCTTGCTTTGCTTTACGTGTTATTAGCTTTGTATGTAGTAGAGAATGTAGCAGAACTGTATACTTTGCTTATATACATTCTACTATTACCTATGGCCTCGCCTTCTGGGGTCATAGTAAGAAAAATCTCAAAACCATCTACACTCTACAAAAACGAGCTGTTAGAATAATTCAAGGCTAACTCCTTCAAAGCAATTATTTAAACAGCTGAATATTCTACCCCTACCGTGCCTCTATATACAGAAAAGTATAATTAATGTAAGAAGAAATATTAACAATTTCCAATCCAACTCGGATCTACATACTTACAACACAAGAAAGTGCAATGACATTCATATAAAAAGAATTAACAAGGCTTTGGCGCAGAAACAAACAAACATACAAGGAAGCAGATTGTATAACAAACTACCGGTAAAGATAAAAGAAATAAAAAAATTGTCTGCGTTGAAAGAAGCAGTATTCAAATTTTTAATGGCCAACTGCTATTATAGTGTAAAAGAATACCTAGAATAGCTTCATACTAAACAATTATATTTGTGTACTCTGTGCCAATAGTAATTTTTATCTGACTGTTGCTATGATCTAAATAAATAATAAGTACAAAAGTGCTATAATTATATGTGTTATATCTAAATGTCAACTGTGTATTCTATGTAAAATTCTTCCTCATACATCAATGTAAAAAATCAAAGTTCTACGTGCTATTTCAATGTGGCCTGATGTTATGTAGTCTACTGCACACATCTGTAATTTGTATAGTATTGTTCACCCTATATATATATATATATATATATATATATATATATATATATATATATATATATATATATATATATATACTATGTATTTTTTGACGAAATCCATGCAATGTACTTTGTCTCTGGATGAATAAACTACTACTACTACTATTACTATGACCATGTCAATTTATGACATCCCTTTAATTGTATGGGAAGAACTTCCACTTGCTGTAACTCCCGAAAACATTTCAGCAGGGTTTCACTGTACAGGCATAGTACCATTTAATAGGAATGCGTTCAGTGAAATCGATTTTGCACCATCTTCTGTCATTGATCGCCCAGCACAAGCTTCCAGTTATGGAAACCAAACTACGTACTTAGCAGAATCATTAGCGATTTCTAGTGACCCCTCTGAAGCTGGGAGGGCATCTAATCCTGATCCAGTAGCAATATGCGAGAAAACACTTTCAAATGTGACAGCTTATGATGCAGGACCTAGTGATTTATAATCATCTTCTTCAGTTCGCGCAGCCTTTTCACCCGGAGGCGATTGTCTGTTACCAAAAGCGGGTCCAAGGCAAAAAACAAGAAAAGGAACAAAAATGAGAAAATATGCAATTTTGACCGACACCACTTGAGACTTGCTATAAAAGAAGAGCTAAAGGCCCGTCCCCAGGCGAAAAAAGCGGAAAACAAGCTAAATTTAAAAAGCAGCCGGCCAAGAGTGCGAAAGCAGAAAAATACCCGAAGAATCATCACCGGAAGACAATGATAGCTACTGCCTTGTATGTGTCGAGCCTTTCCACCACAGTCGTCCCAAAGAGAAGTGAATTCAGTGTTGGGAATGTAAGAGGGTTGGCCTCATGTTGCTTGTACCAAAGGAGTATGTATTACTTTTCTGTTTTATTGACGCACTGAACATTTACTCATTAAACCTGAATTTTTGCAGTGCTATTAACTGCTATTTCAATTAATATAATAATTGTAAACGAATGAGAATTGAAGTTTATTGATGTTTAACTAATGTTTCGTAATGGTAATGTACTTTAAGTTACTGTAATAAAATGTGTCTTAACTTATTATGTTACTTTCGTAACCTACCTGTGTTACTATCGTCCCCGGTAACGGGGATGCCTTAAAATTAGTTTTACAAATACCAAATACATGTAATTTTGTGGAAATTAAATTTATTTGTGTTAGGAAAGCTTCAGAGAAAACACACGTTAGTTCCTTTTGTTTCAAAAGTTTATAGGGTAGTAATAAAAAAATGCAGTATCCAAAATGTTACTTTTGTCCCCGGTCTCCCCTACCTATACCGTATCTTGGAACGTTGGCATTCGCCGTGAATTTCAGGATTTACAAATATAACGGCGAGCATCATTGAAACTTTTCAGGAAATCTATAATGAATACCTAAAGCATATTCCAAGCGATTTAATACCGTCTTTAAATGTTTATCTCTTTCCTCTAATCACCTTATTCCAAGGTTTCATTATTTATCAAAATCAGTTATTTTCGGCGAATTATTCATTCCTAACTTGCGAATGTAAGGACTGCAGTGGAGTGTGAAATGTATGCATAAATGAGAGGTAGTTGACTCACTCACTACGTGCATACCAACAACTGCTAATATTAGAAGAAACATTATGCGTTCATTTCGGAACTGGGTGTTTGTGGATAATGTTAATCTCTTGTCCAATAAATTATTTAATTCCAACAACGAACCGCAGGAAACTTACTCCAGCGATAAATGGATGCTAATTATTAAAGAAACAGAAGTTTTCTATGTTTGTATTATTTCTAGTGATAATATATGATTATTGAAGTGTGTTAAAAACTAACTATAAAAGTAATATATAACTGTAATATATCAACTATCTATTTAATTGGCTAAATAGCTGGGCAGATAGAGGCCAAATAAATGCAATGAAATAAAAAAAAAAAGAAAACGTTAAAAGAGATCTCTGCTCACTCAGGCATCACTCACATTGGATGGGTAGATCAGTTCGCAAAATTAGCAATAGCTACCATCAGAAATTTTTTATCACTCACCAGTTTCTAAATCAGACCTGAAACACGGATCAGGAAAAAAAAAAATGTCTGTTGGTAAGAATATTAGAATTATCTATATCTTGTAACGGGGAAAGGTATGTCTCGATACAAAGAAATAGCCCTCCTAAACCTTGCTTCCACGCCAAAAATTTATCAGAGAAATTAATAACAAGTATAATTTGGATGCATTTTAATTATGAATATTTTCCAGCACATCTACACCGAATACTAATCTTGAGTTCACCTTATTGTGATAGTAATAATGCCTATTACGCTGACCTCAACCACATTTTCCTCGCTCTTCCAAACGCGGTAAGTGCAACAGGTTTCAATGGAAATTTAGAGAAAAGCTGGCATCCATCTGTGTTTTCGCGTATCAATACCAACCCACAGCGTTCTACAGTTGTTAATGGAACGGCACGTTTCGGTAAGACCACGACAGCGGTCCTACAAGATCCAGCCGACCCAATGGAGCACGGCTGCTGAGAAATGCCTCCAGCTAATATCCTTTTTTATGTGTGCGAATTTGAACAACTTGGATCAACATTCTCCTTCCACTTTGATTAAAAAAAAATCCGACGGTTGGTGCTGTGACAAAAATTACAATGAGCAGTCAAACGAAAACTAGAAGGATAGAGAAAAATAAGTAAACGCTTTATTATTTAAAAAGTAATCGCCAAAAATGTTAATTCATTTATCCCACTGTGACGCAAGACGCGAATGCCTTCTTGCAAACATGTTTTCCATTGTCTATGAAAACATGATTTCTTCCGGACCTCTTCATCCAAAGCAAAATGAAATGCCATACGATGATCTAAAGCAAATTTATAGCCATGAATGTCTTTCTTCGGGGATCAAAAACACGGAAATCGCATGGGGAGAGGTCGGGACTGAATGGAGGATTTGTAAGTGCTCCCCATGAAAAGTTTTGCAGCGTAGTCGAAAGGACTTTGCAGCATTCTAAATCTATATTACTTCTGTTCCTTGCCCCATAACTGTGGAACTTCTGTAAATTAAAGTCGCTGTCTGTTTTCTTTTATTGTGATGAGTTCCTTAGGAAAGGAACAGGTAATATTTTTAGTTCTGTGAAATTTGAACGCTATGATTCTCTATTTGGAATGCTCGTAATTGTTCTCACTGCCTTTCTTTCTTTTTTGCCAAATAAACACTGTTTTCGGGTCAGAAGACTTGTCCCAAATATTTCCCTAAGTAAGACGAGAAGAAAGGCGCAGAAAATAAATTGAAACTGTTCGCTCCTGACACAGGATTTTAATCCACGTAGTAAGTACGATCACGTATCATATTTAAATGCACAATTGGTCTGTGTGTGCATACCATGTCAATTGTGGGCCGAAATTAATTGCAATTAGCCTAACAGATCCCACTCGCGTACCTACTCACTTAGTTTGTGGAGATTTAAGTACATTGTTTAAGTTGTGTTTTCATTTAGTAATAGTATGTCAACAGCCGCGGTCTACTGAGAAGAAATTTAGTTGGAGCACAGACAGCTTTATAAAAGATGAAGTAAGCAAGTGTCCACTTGATTATGAAGGAAAGAATCAAGTCCAGTTTGCTAGAACTTACCTTTGCGATTCATTCAACCTAACCCTCTAGATGCAGCCTTTCGCAGACTACAGTAAGATCCGAGAGTCTTGTCAGTCCCTCATCTTTTTTGGTCATCATGTGAGGTTATACTCGATGTCTTTTCTTTATTTTCAGACGGCGGACACAAGTACCTGCAGTATGGAAGAACGTGTTCTACGTGCAGTAATGGCGAATTCTGCGACCAGACCTCCCACAAAATCGTTCCGGAAAAGACTTGCTGAACTTGGAATTCCAGAAACGACTACGCTGACACACATGAAAAAAGATCTAGAATTGTTGTATTTTAGGCCAACATTGGTAAATGAATTGAGTGATGAGGGCACGCAGCGAATACGTGAAGTGTAATCAAGATTGCTCGATGTGTTATCGGTCTTGTCGGAATAGCGGTATTTTTTCTGGAGCAAGGAAAATCCATATTATTATGAAGAGTTGAAGAATAATTATCCACATGTTATGATCTGGGGTGCAATTTCCAGTATGCACCTCGCAGGCGTGTTTCTTCGACGGTGCAGTGAATCAAACAATCTTATTGCAAATGTTGCGTTAATGGTTCATTCCAGGTCTCCAGAGACTCAACACTCTTGGTGGCAGTTTGCTTCAACAAGTGGAGCTCCTGCCCAGTACACCCTCCGTGCTGGAGAACTCATGAATGGAGCGTGGCCCCAGGGGTGGATAGGGAGAGGATCAGTGCATCTGGCAGCGGGAATCCAGATCTAACATCATGCTACAGTTCCCTGTGGGGAATAATTAACCAGCTTGTCGCGAAACGACGATACCAGATAATTGACGAATTGAAGCAAGCTGTTAGTGAGGTGAAGCAAGCTGTTAGTGAGGCATTCAATGGAATCACACTGCCTACACTTCAGCAAATTTCACACAGGACCTGGGGCCGCGCCATTTCGTGCTGCGACAATGATTGTGCCCATACTGATGTTCTGGATCACTAAAATATTGGAACGTAAAGTATCAAAGTTTGTCACACATCTACTATGACCTGTTCAAAATAAATAAATACACATCATGACCAAAAAAGAGGGAGATGGCAGAACTTTCGAGCCAGACTGTAGAACTCGAGTTAGTGTCCGACGCAGTAACGCATCACGACCGGAACTACTCGCCCATTCCGCACCGATCTGTTAAGAATTTCTGCAACCATTTATGCGGAGTAGGCGGAACATAATCATGTTGAGGCCACACGAATTGCCTTATGGCAATGATGTATGTCTTGCAGTAACAACGGCGACATATCTGTTAGGAACTGAATATACTTGTGGCTACTTAGAGCCCTATTAATAAAACAAGGGCCAATGATTTGGCTCCTGAAAATCGCGCGCTAAACGTTCACAATCTAAGCTGTTGTTTCTTCGCTTCATTCAAGCAGTGTGGATTTCTAGTTGACCTGTAGTACACATTGCGGAGATTCTTTACAGAACGTTGTCGATAAGAGCTGCTATTATTGCCCTTATTATGAGACATCGTTGTTGTTGTGGTCTTCAGTCCACAGACTGGTTTGATGCAGCTATCCATGCTACTCTATCCTGTGCAAGGTTCTTCATCTCCCAGTACCTACTGCAATCTACATCCTTCAGAATCTGTTATGAGACATTGGAGGAAAATAAATGTACAGTGAGAGATTATTACGAAGAATGTTTTACACGCAGGATTCTAAACTACTAAACACCTGAAAAAGTTTTCGCTTGTTATGTTTCTTCCAAATCAATCAGTTCAGAATCATTAGTAAAACGAAGCAATATGATTGTACTGTGTCGCTGGAGTATCCTGGCGACGTACTGTTTTGAATGTTCAAATGGTTCAAATGGCTCTGAGCACTATGGGACTTAACATCTATGGTCATCAGTCCCCTAGAACTTAGAACTACTTAAACCCAACTAACCTAAGGACATCACACAACACCCAACCATCACGAGGCAGAGAAAATCCCTGACCCCGCCGGGAATCGAACCCGGGCGTGGGAAGCGAGGACGCTACCGCACGACCACGAGATGCGGGTGTTTTGAATGTCCCGTATCTCATGTACTGTTCGCAAATTTGGTGATGGATCACCACCACCAGCACGTGGAAAATAATTTGTTCGATTTGTCACCGATTCCACTGGAATCCTGGTCCCTGGATAATGTATTGCAGAGAAGACAAAGTTGACAGTTGTCCGTTGCAGCTGCTTGCGCGTTGACTCATTTCTGAAGTAGTCTGACGACGTAGCTCTGCTAATATATGTATGAAAATGCTTAGGGTATTAATCTTGATATCTAGTTTTCCTCATGGGGCAAGAGACTGGATTGAGGATACAATAGGTAAAGCGAAGTTAGTATCACCATCTTTGGTTTCGTTTAATGCTTGTAATAACTCTTTTATCGCCGTCATCAAGATTAGTACGATTCTGCCTAAGGCTTTTTTTACCTCCAGGATGTGGAAGTGACCTACAAGTAGGAGGTTCACATTCGCTGTCACCTTCAGTCAAGATCATCGTCAGTTGGAGAATGTGCTGGTCCTATGTTACCTTGCGTTGAACGATTATCGATACACGAAAGTAAAAATAACATTTTGTCAAAGTAGATATATTTTCGTCTCTTGCTCGCAGTTGACAATACGTCGTATTCTTTAGTGCATTTATCTCTACGAAAACAAATCCCAATTATTCCACTTTTTCTGCACAACAGACTGAACAGATACACAGGAATATTATAGGAAATTTTGACTACCTAACCCGACAGTCGATTGCTCTTATTTTCGACGACGTATTTTGCTGCATGTAAAAACTTTTGCTGTTTATAAATTCTTCATTGCTTTTAAAATGCGTGGAATAATATCCATTATAAATATTAAATAGCCTGCATCGTACGCAATTTACCATACTAGCTTTCTATACATGCATCGTCCAAATGTTTATATCACTTGCTGGTTTAAAATGTCAATCATTTTTATGTACTGTACCTGCCCCTCTTTCACGGTTCACCGTTAGGAGCACTAGTTATACTTGCTCTAGCTAGCGCCATCCGGCTGGATTTTCGGATACCACGGCCGATATAATTTTCCTCATGGTTGCCTGCATAGAGCTCTAAGCAAGCGCCCACATCGCCTCCATCTGACAATATGGTATGGGTTTACTATGTTTAGATACATTTTTGCACGCTCAGCAAGGTTTATCTGATTCTGAGCGCACCAAATGCTCGTTTTGTTTAAGGGGCACCTCCTTTTTTTTATCAATTTCACAAACGCATCTAGAGGCTTTTGATCCATCGATGATGTGAAGGACGCGGGGGGGGGGGGGGGGGGGGGGGGCTCAGAGCAGCGTACAATAAGCCTAATGTACAACACTATTCGACTCCATATAACAATATTTACTAAACCAGTGTAGAAAGAAAAAATTGTAAAACACTTTCTTTCTAATCCCTTTTTGGATCACTGAGGATCTGCCTAAATTGGCGTCAAGCCGGTTGTGGTTTTAATAAAAAAGAAAAAAAAATTTACAGCCAGAGCGGTTTTTTGCGGTTGCCCGTAATTCAGTATAATTATGAAAATGTAATTTAGTTGAGAATAATAGGGAGACTTGTATATTATTGTTAATACTTTTTTGCGTGTATCTGGCTACTAGGTGTAGGTTCAACACGCTGTCATTTGAATATCTCATTGGAGCGTCTACAATACAAGATATTGTTCAAACGACATGTGAGCACATTTGGAATATGTGTCAAACACTCTCGTATACTGCAAATAAAGAAGAAGATGACTCGTTACAAATTGCTAGCGAATTTTATCGTCGCACACATTTCCAAACGCAATTGTAGCGACAGACGGCAAGCATATACAGATGATGCATGCCTAGTCAGAACATACCGGATCTTCATATCTTCTATAAAAAGTTCTTCTCTTGTGTTCTGATGGCTTGGCCGATGCTGATTACTAATTTGTTTATAGGCATCGGTTCTTATGGAACAGCTAGTATCTAAATCATCTAACACGGGTAAAAGGCTCTCAGGAAATCAACTGAATGTTCCTCCTGGCTAAAACTTGCCCACTGAAGCTATACCATTTCAATCACGTATTACATCTATATGAGGAAAATATTTAACGACACCACGAAAATCTTTAACTATAGACGTTCTAAAGCCCGCCGTATGATCGAATGTACTTCCGGTACTATAGCCAACAAGTGGCGTTTTATTTTATTTTTTATTCCAACGCTCAATACACGTCAATATAAATTGTTGTGTTCGCAGTACTGGAGGCTGCTGTACCCTTCACAATTACGTACGAATAAAAGATGGAGCGAAATTCGCAGATCCGCTCTACGATTACTCTACTGGATAATTGTTTTTCATAGTTTATGAAAACAAACTAGGAACATGACAATGCTTACCGTCGTACTTTACGTCACCTTAAGGCTCGCTTTCATTTCAATATGATAAGGTGTTAAAATGTAAATATTTGTGTAAAGTGCAAAAAATATAAAATAAATTCGTACATACCTTGTTTTATTTTTTCTTGACTATGACATAGATTGCATCCCGGACCAACTGCTTCCCGCGGACTTCCAACCACAGATTTTTCTTGAAATTATATCTCCATGTTCCTTTAAACTATTTTTATACAGAGCTCAATCTCTTCTTTAAGGTTTCTATCAATCTGCCAACTATCAGCGCCATTTCACCACCTCACACTATGTACAGAAAAGCGTCCCACACTGAAAACGAACGAGATAATCGACAAGACGGCGCACTCGTATAGTGCCGCTTGATGTTTAAGAATCGGCCGATTATTGGCAAACAATGAAGTCTGAAGGGAATAGTTGTGTCCATTAAACTTTGTTGTCGGCCGACTTCAAATCGTTTGAGTGTGGGCGTTCGCATTTGTTTTCGTAGTAAGTACGAGACCGTTCAAGGTATCGGCCGATCAGAAATCTGTTTTCTACGCTGGTCCTAAAATGTGGAACGAATGAAATGCATTGTAGTGCATATCTTTAGCAGACCACTCCTTTGCCTGATTCTCCTGGCACATTCCATCCGCCTCACAGTGACAGGTAGTGTTAGCGCTACTAAAATAGTAGTTGCATTTCAGTCATCAGTTCCTATTCTTTGTCTTCGGTCTATTTTATTCTTCAGTCCAGTTTCTAGAATTTTATAAAGCTTACTAAGGCAGATCGTGAGGGTTTGGCATGATCAGGATACCCTTCACCATCCTACCGCACCGCTGCTTCAACTACACTGGTGTAAAAACCATACAGAGCAAAGTAACTTTCGTATAATATGGCACTGCCAAGTAACATAGCTCGAGGAATCGTGGACCAAGAACTGCTTCAGTGTAGCACAAAAGGTAACTGCAAGATATAAGCAATGATAAAACAGAAAGACACATTTATTCAAAGACAATAATTGCGTTGAGGTCCGTCCCCGGTACCTGAGTGGTCAGCGCGCCAGAATATCAACCCTAAGGGCCCGGGTTCGATTCCTAGTTCGGTCGGAGATTTTCTCCGCTCAGGTACTGGGTGTTGTGTTGTCCTAATCATCATCATTTCTTCGCCATCGACGCGCAAGTCGCCGAAGTGGCGTCAAACCGAACGACTTGCATCCGGTGAACGGTTTACCCGGCGGGAGGCCCTAGTCACACGACATTTATATTTATTTACTACATTGAAGCCACAGAAATATGTGGTGGTCCCCTGGACATAATAAACGGTGGGGCACGGATATGAATGGAATGTGTGATCACCACGGACGGCAATGCATTCTTTGCAACGTGTTTCCAAGCTGGCCCCAAGTTTTGTAAGGAGTTGTTGTGGTAGGGTGGTTAACAATAACATGACGGCCATTGATGCATGTGCACATGCTGCAGTTCGTCTCCCCAGTGCATCCTAGTAGGTGTACCGTGTTCAAAGATTTGGACGTCAGTACGCTCATGTAACGTTACTCCTCCCGACACTGTAACACACCACCAAAACTATCATGTTCAACAATGTTCCGGCTTGCACTGTATGTTCCCACCTCTCCCCACACGAGAGTACGTCCACACTGTCGTAAATGATCATTTAGGTGTTTGAGGTGCTCTGGTGTAGTGTGGCATAAATCTGCATAATATTGTATGGTCATGCTGAGTTCCAGATCTCTAAGCGCGGTGCACTCACCAGTCAATGCCATTGCGACACTGTACTCCCATCCTGTGTCCGTCTTCTTAGGTGTGCTTTCAGCCCTAACTTCGTCTTTATGGGTGACAATGGGCGACCGAATCATATAGCGCTGGTGAAGGAGCTCTTGGAATGAGAGGATATTTAGTAAATTGGCTGACTCGCCCTTCCCTCAAGTGGGGTTGCGACACTTGTGAGGAGCGACAGTTGTGAGAAGCGACATTTGTGAGGAGACCCGGCCGACAGGCAGCGGGAGGTCTACAGGGACAGCAAACAGGTAGCACACCGCAGTTCAGTACTGCATTGTCACATCACTGCCGTCACGCAGGAGTGCAAAACGATCGCTGCAACGGATCAGGCGAAAATCATGGAATCTACACAAGATCCGACCGATGCTGCGGGAATATTTGTGCAAGAACATCATTTGCTAATGAATGATGGGAGCAAATTTTTACTTGCAGATGACGACAGAGAACCAGATGATAGGATATTGGTGTTCGCCAGCGAAAGGGGAAAAATCTGTTTAACAGACTGGAATTCGTTCTTTGTCGATGGAACGTCCAAAAGCTCCAGCAAGCAGTTTGGACAGTTATTTATTGTTCATGCCGATATTGCTAGTTCTGAGAAAGAAACAAACACAGTTCCAACCAGGTACGCCTTGCTACTCAATAAAAAGCGAGAAACGTACGATCGATTTTTCACAGCTGTAGAGAGCAACGTATCTAGATGGGATCCTACAGCTATCGTGACGGATTTTGAAGCTGCAATCATCTAATTAGTAACACATTTGTTTCCTGATGCAAAGATTAATGGCTGCACTGAAAGGAGAAAATATAAAAATGCAGTAAATGAAGCAGGCAGAAAGGAATACAAACGTCTCAAAAATGAGATCGACAGGAAGTGCAAAATGGCTAAGCAGGGATGGCTAGAGGACAAATGTAAGGATGTAGAGGCTTATCTCACGAGCGGTAAGATAGATACTGCCTACAGGAAAATTAAAGAGACCTTTGGAGATAAGAGAACCACTTTCATGAACATCAAGACCTCAGATGGAAACCCATTTCTAAACAAAGAAGGGAAAGCAGAAAGGTGGAAGGAGTATATAGAGGGTCTATACAAGGGCGATGTACTTGAGGGACAATATTATGGAAATGGAAGAGGATGTAGATGAAGATGAAATGGGAGATACGATACTGCGTGAAGAGTTTGACAGAGCACTGAAAGACCTGAGTTGAAACAAGGCCCCCGGAGTAGACAACATTCCACTAGAACTACTGACGGCCTTGGGAGAGCCAGTCCTGACAAAACTCTACCATCTGGTGAGCAAGATGTATGAAACAGGAGAAATACTCTCAGACTTCAAGAAGAATATAATTATTCCAATCCCAAAGAAAGCAGGTGTTGACAGAAGTGAACATTACCGAACTATCAGTTTAAGGGAAGCAGTGGTCGGGAAGGGAGTAAGACAGGGTTGTAGCCTCTCCCCGATGTTATTCAACCTGTATATTGAGCAAGCAGTAAAGGAAACAAAAGAAAAATTCGGAGTAGGTATTAAAATCCATGGAGAAGAAATAAAAACTTTGAGATTCGCCGATGACATTGTAATTCTGTCAGAGACAGCAAAGGACTTGGAAGAGCAGATGAACGGAATGGATAGTGTCTTGAAAGGAGGATATAAAATGAACATCAACAAAAGCAAAACGAGGATAATGGAATGTAGTCGAATTAAGTCGGGTCATGCTGAATGAATTAGATTAGCTAATTAGACACTTAAAGGAGTAAAGGAGTTTTGCTATTGGGGAGCAAAGTAACTGATGATGGTCGAAGTAGAAAGGATACAAAATGTAGACTGGCAATGGGAAGGAAAGCGTTTCTGAAGAAGAGAAATTTGTTAACATTGAGTATAGATTGAAGTGGCAGGAAGACTTTTGTGAAAGTATTTGTATGGAGTGTAGCCATGTACGGAAGTGAAACGCGGACGACAAATAGTTTGGACAAGAAGAGTCTATAAGCTTTCGAAATGTGGTGCTACAGAAGAATGCTGAAGGTTAGATAGGTAGTTCACATAACTAATGAGGAAGTATTGAATAGGATTGGGGAGAAGAGAAGTTTGTGGCACAACTTGACCAGAAGAAGGGATCGGTTGGTATGACATGTTCTGAGGCATCAAGGGATCACCAATTTAGTATTGGAGGGCAGCGTTGAGGGTAAAAACCATAGAGGGAGACCAAGAGATGAATACACTAAGCAGATTCAAAGGGATGTTGGTTGCAGTAGGTACTGGGAGATGAAGAAGTTTGCACAGGAGAGAGCATGGAGAGCTGCATCAAACCAGTCTCAGGACTGAAGACAACAACAACAACCATTTCAACCAGTGCTTGTGGAGGCAAGTGCAGAATCGCGGCCTTGTTGCTGCCTACAAGGAAAATGAAGAAATTCGTTTTCACAGAAGTGTGAGTGTTGTGGCGCACAGTTTGCAAGTTTATAGATGCCAAAGTTAGAAGAGCAACGCGTCTGCATTAAATTTTCCTTGAAACTCAATAAAACCTTCACAGAGACTCACCAAATGATGCATGAAGCCTACGGTGATGAGTGGTTAAGCGGTATTCAATATTACGAGTTGTTCACACGGTTTAAAATAAAGATGACCGTTGTTCAGGACGTCATTCGACGTCTACCGACGACGTTTATGTCAGGAACGTCAACGAAATTGTGCGTACCAGTCGAAGACTGTCAGAGAGATTGCAGAAGAACGTAACATTTGTGTGTGATTACACGATGAAATTCTGACACAGCATCTTGAAATGCATCGTGCTGCCTCCAAGTTCGTCCCATGGTTCGTGAGTCAAGACTAGAAAGACCTTCGCCTCGCAATCTGTGAAGAGCTTTTGGATCGCGTTCAAGTGAGAACGCGATTTGCCTTAAGAGAATTATAACTGGTGATGAGATTACTGTTATGATGTTGAGACCAAGGTTCAATCTCCAGAATGGTTCGAGGAAGATTCTCCAAGACCAAAAAGAGCTCATCAGGTCAGGTCAAATGTCGAAGTCAAGCTGATAGTTTTCTTTGACACTGAAGGATTAGTTCATCATGAATTCGTGCTACAGCGACAAACTGCTAATCGATGGTACAACTGGGATGTGTTGCGACGCCTGTGAGAAAACGTGAGAAGGAAACAGCCTGAAATATGTCGAGATAATTCAAGGCTCTTGCATCACGATAACGCATCCGCATATTCATCCCTGTTGGTGCGTAACTTGTACAAAAAACGAAACCTCTGTGCTGCCTCATCCTCTGTACTCTCCATATCTGGCACCTGCGGAATTTTTTTTTATTTCCAAAGTTGAAAACCCTGTTGAAAGGACGAAGATTAGCAACGATAGACGAGATAAAATTTGAAGAAGGCGCACCGCGCGATCCTGGAAGAGGCGTAACAAGACTGCTTCCGAAAGTGGAAACGGCGTATCAGTTGTGGAGGAGAGTATTTCGGAGACCTTGCACAATAAGTAAAAGGTAAATGTAGAAAAATTTTGTGGGCAAAGTTCCGGAATTTGTTTAAGAGACCTCTATGATCCCAAGTTTCATCGAGCTGTGTTACTTGGTAGTGACACACGATACGAAAGTTACTTCCGTCCTTAAGTTTTGTAGACCACTGTATTTGGCAACATTCCCCATAAACGAAAACAATAACGACTCTTCCGAATGACGTATACATTGTGAAACCCTGAACAGAAAGTTGTCTGACATACATATACAGGGTGAAAAGTATTTAAACCGACTAACTCTGGGAGGTTGTAGGAGACATCAAAACAAATATTTTTCCCTAATGTCATTTTTTCCTATGAGGAGTATTTAAACCGGTAGAGGAAGATTTCTCTGGTGGCAAATTAATTAAAGCAACCATTTTTTATGACCGAGAGACAACACATTAACACAACCCAATTTCAATTACAGTAGATTTTCAAAAATGCCTGCATTGACACATAAACAAAGGTTACACCGTCGGATCATGTTCGCTCTGATTCGGCAAAAACCCCAGGAGTATCCTGAATTGTTCCTGCTGCTGCTACTATCCAGGCAACCAGATCCTCTTCTGATGGAACAGGAGATGCGGAAACAAGGTTCGCTTCTCTCCCCACATAAAAAAGTACAGAGGGGACATATCTGGGGATCGAGCAGGCCATGGTACAGGACCACCTCTGCCAATCCACGTTTCTGGGAACCGGCGGTCCAGGAATCGACGCACACGACGAATGAAATGCGCCGGTAATCTGCTACATGACCCGGTCTCATGCAGACGTTGGTACACAGCAGCAAAGGTCGTATGATGCGGGATACGGCGATTAGAATGTAGTACGCTCCAACCATATCAGTATACTCACTCCAGGTGTATCGCCCAATTAGTAAACAAAGACAATGCACTACTACACTGGTGGACAACAGTTGCCTACAACTGAAGAGCGTAATACGCCCTCTAACAACTGGATATCGTAATACGGCCTCTAACAACTGAAGAGCGTAATACGGCCTCCACCGGTTTAAATAATCCTCATAGGAAAAAATGACATTAGGGAAAAATATTTGTTTTGATGTCCCCTACAACCTCCCAGAGTTTGTCGGTTTAAATACTTTTCACCCTGTATAAAGCCAGAGCGCACACTGATAGGCTTGTAGCGCACAGGTAAAGCGACGAACTGTACCGCGTTTGCGGACATTCGGTACAACAGTACAACCGTTTGTGTGGCCTCTCCTCCGAATGGCAGGAGAGTGGTGTGCGGCGCTGTTACCTTGTTCTCGTTCATCAGGTTCCACACATGTTATGTCGTTGAAGCCCTCTTCCAAGGCTCTTTCCAGTGCCACGGAAAAAGTATACAGTTTCATTTCATGTCATTCGACATCTGTAAACGTTAAACTTTTCTTACTTACGTCAGAAAACTCGCTCCGTTGTCCGCAAAATGGAATATCATCCTGATTGAAATATTTTGTTAACTAATATGTTACTTTCGTAAAAGTCTATTTAGTTTTGGAAACAGGTAAATTGGGATCGCAAAACTACGCTGCCGTCATTCTGAAAGGATAAGATTTGAACATTATGGAATACAGTTATTTTGAATATAAATAACTTCCCTAACATCAGGTTTTCTGAAAAGGTAAAATGACTGTTTGAAAGAGTATAATGAGGGCTTTCAAATAAGGTATGTTAATCCTAAAATAAATAATTATTAGTGGAGTAGAATTTGAGGAGCACGTTGTATTTAGTGAAACGTGGATTTAGAGTATTTCACGAAAGAAAATGTTTTCTGGAAACTTTATTATTCTGTCATCATCAGTGGTTTGAAAGCTATACATTGAATAATAAGTTTAGCAAAATACAGCGTGGATAAGAATTTAGCTATTACAAGCATTCGTGGTAGATCTATTATTACGTCTAAAACAGAAAAATAAAAAAAATAAAAAAGATTACGGAGTTAAATTACAAGTGGAGCTATTTCATTCTTGGTAGGTTTTACAGTGTCCATCACGTTACTTCAGATGACGAAAAAGCGGTCAAAGGGCAAAAAAGATTCTTCTTATTGTATGCTTTGCACAGAAAAAAGGTGGCAAATAGTATGAAGTAAACGTGAGGAGATGCTTGAGTTACCAAAGAAAAATTCGTATGTCATCAGGAATAATAACTTGCCCATAAATATGTCTTGGCAATAGAAAAACTTGAACATTTGAAGTACAAATTGTTGAAATGCCCACTTTATTCGCCGGACTTGGCTAAAAAGTGTTTTGAACCCAATAAAGAACTTAGGCAGACATGGATGGATGCTTTGCAGATCTTTCAGAATCGCAGTTTTAGGTCGAATCCACTCACTGGAATAAAGTGCATTGATCTTTAAGTGGTCCAAGTAGACTCCTCACTCTGGAAATAAACGTTGAGGATAGGTGCAGGAACTGTGTGTTGCCATCCTGGACTGGGCTTTAGTGGAACTGATTTGCCGCTGCCTTGCTTTGCTTTATCATGAATTCTTAAGCGTTTTTATCGTCTGAGTGACTGGTGAGTGCTCGTACAGTACAGTATCGTGTTTGTGTTGTTATGAAAAAAAAAAATAGCCTACTCCTCTCATTAACACCAACGGGCCCCCGAGATAATTTTCCTATCCGACAGTCGGTTGACGATCAACAGTGTCATAAGACTTCACTCCAAGAGACTGTGTAAACCTTCGGTATTTACTCCAGGATGCTGATGAAAAGTCTGATGACCAGTAACTTGAGTTCTCTACCTCACCTCCCCATGCCAACCAAATACCGGTGGTGAACATATCTTTAGCCGAGGGTATTCGAACCAGCGACTTCTGAAACGATTATCATTCCACACGCCCACCTTAGCACATTCGGTTACACTTACAGGTATTCCTCGAGAGTTCTAAGTCGAAATTAAAGTACATAACATTTTCAAAATATTTTATTATTACCATGCCTATTAGAGATCTGCTAACCACGCCCTCATGAGAGAAACACCCGCAGAAACAAAACTTTCTCTTTACTTAATCTGCTGTAGATCGTTTCAGTGAACGTACTTTTTCCAAACACGTGTCAGTGGCAATACTACCACAACATTTCATTACGCGTGCTGTCAGCTGGCGTCTGCATGTCGCGCTGTCCTGCTGACGCCACGGACATTGCGATAAGAAGCGGTACATTGCCCTTAGCTGCTACTCTTCGTTTATTGCACTATTCATCAAAGATTATACGCCATGCTGACTCGATTCGGGACGCCAGAAGAAAGGCATTATACACTGCGCAGGATCTTACTCGCACGTTGCTACGCAAATCAAGAAACATTTCTTGTGTTTCAACGTTAATATCGCGTATTGACAGCAAAATTTGAGACAGGCGTATGTAGAGTAGTACCTACAATATTTCTTCGAGTGTATCATTTACGAACGGAATACGAAAGCGGGGTAAGTGGAAGGGAGAAAAGGGGAGGAGGTGATTCTGGTATACCACACAACGTTCAGTAGCTTGCTGTGTACAGAGGTAGGTACATAAAATTCTTCATTGGGAAGCCGAAGAACTGTCGCTGAACCTACGCAGAATGAAACAGACAATATGGATAGAGTTGCTGAGAATAACTGGCGAGTGGTAGAAATTGCCAACTCGGGTACTTTGCAAGGTTTGTTTCAATGCTAGTCAGGTACAATCGTAATAGGTCGGAGAATGACGGCGCGGTGTGCCGATCAGCCGTTAACCAAGAAGCGAAGATTAGAATCGAACCTCTGGACGAGTTCGAGGTCATGATCACTGGGGATGGGACATTAGCACAGTTTGACAACGATACGCAATAGTAGCGGTCATTGCTTTCTGAGATATGTTTCACCATTCGCGTGCACTGATTCCTGTAGAACTGCTTATCAGTATGTACAGACGGCGATCTGAAAATAATCTTCCTTCGAAGTATATCAACCAGTGCACCATTATCATTCTGTATGTGTTCTGAGCAAAAACAGTGAATGCACTTTAGAAGCAACGACAGTTTCGCCTCTGTGAACGCGTGAATAAGTCGTTTTGGAAGGGAGGTTTTGTAATGTCACAGTCCTCATTAGCTCTCCAGGCAATCGGCATAATCTGGTAGTCCAGCATTCGGCGGGCCTTTCAAGTTTGAGATAGCTGTCCCTTCAATGTCTCACGTCATTGTAGAGACACCTCTAGTTTGCAGCAACTGTTTCTCCTCCCAGTAGGCTTCTTGCGATCTGCAGTAAAGATATTAAGTATTACATACACCGTGTATACATGTATAACACTTATCAATATTTGTTCGGTTCATTCTTGATGTCCCTTTGGTCAGTGCACCAAAGCAACTTTGTCGACAGGTGTGAGAAGGTCCTGCACTGCCACAAGTGTACATGACATACAGTTTCATTCGTAGTGATACGGAGACGGGTGTGTGGTTATAAAGATTGTGTCCTGAAACAGAGCGAAGAGCTCGGAAACACGTTTGTATGTATTATATGCGCACGTTAAAAAGATACTCTTCGACGTCGCTAATGAGACTACTTCAACCAATGAAAATGAAACGACACTGATTTTCTGACCGATACTAACGTTAACTAAGAGACAATACTATTTAGTGCTTCTACATCAAAGAGAACAACAGCAGCACACTTTGAGTTAACGATAGTTCAGATTCTAAGTGTAATTTATTTTATAATCACGTTGTTTACTGACTTGGTTGACTCACTAAACATATTGTTGAGTGATGAATCAAGTTAGATGCGATAGGAAAGGATATTATATAAAGTGGGTGTGCTGAAAAGTAATGCCTCCGAATTTTTATTCTGTTCTCAATGTTAGGTGAGGGAATCCATGTAATTCATTATTAACGAGTTGAGTTTCCCGTTTCACTGGCGCAAGTTGCAACTAGTAGGGCAAGGGGCTCCAGAGCGCAATTTTGGTATCAAATTGATATGCGAATTAATTAAACTGATCAATTAATTAGCCCCACCCCTATATGCTTTCATGTTTTCTCCAGGCAGCACGTTGGTCCCCGACCTCTCCACCTCCCCCCCCCCCCCCCCCCCATCTACCCCACTGGCGGGAATTTCAAATTTTGACGGGAATTCGAAAAAAATGATGATAATTTAAAAAATTGCGAGAATTTCTTTGTGCCGAGGCTGTGCTGACGTCCCACCCCACCTGGGAATTGGCAGGACAGAAAGCCCCAAGTGCTCTCCCCCAACACATGGAAACACTCCAGGTGCAGGAGAGATTATTGTACTTTATTTATTTTGGTTCGGAAACTGAAGTAAAGATCGGTCCTATTTACACAACTAATCATAAAACTCGGTCCTAATTACACATCTATATCCACAGCGCTACACAAGCACCTAAAATCGCAATACACAACAAAATTGATGATGCCTTACAACTGGTGTTATCCTGCTGGGAAAAATTTTCGCAATACTACTCGAACATAATGGCAGATGCACTCAAACTCTGCAGAGGATGACAAAAAGGCTGGAGTGGAATGTACTATATTTATTTTTGGCGAGAAATATGTGCAGCTGACGAGACACTAGTAATGGATAGAGAGGAGTTTTATAAGTGTATTATCTGTAAGCATACCGGTACAGCTGAGGACTTTGTCTATCGCTGTTTCACATCAGAGTTCCCTACAGACGCCTCCAACTGCATTGCTCGACAATCACCCCGCAGCCCATGTAATCAAAATTCAGGAAAGCCAATACACACTATCACAATTGATGGAAAATGCTTCACCATTGTCATGACACTTCGAAATTGTCATAAAAAAACAGCCGGCCGCGGTGGTCTCGCGGTTCTAGGCGCGCAGTCCGGAACCGTGCGACTGCTACGTCACAGGTTCGAATCCTGCCTCGGGCATGGATGTGTGTGATGTCCTTAGGTTAGTTAGGTTTAATTAGTTGTAAGTTCTAGGGGACTGATGACCACAGCAGTTGAGTCCCATAGTGCTCAGAGCCATTTGAACCATTTTGAACCATTAAAAAAAAACAGCACTCATAATCAATGGGCCCTAATGCAACACATTTACTGGGCATTGGGGAAAATCGTCGTCCTAAAAGTTTGCACCAGGAGGAGAGGCAGCAGTTGCACATGTGTTCTCATCAATGAGCGGTCATGAACTAACCAACTTAGAGCCACTCTTACCTGCCTTCGTCCCTCCCTGTTCGTCCCTCATCCCATCGTAGGTAGGGTGAAACGTGGCAATGTGCTGTGCACGAGTGACCACGCTTCAGATTAGCAATAGTTTTAAGAACTTCTCGTGATACCTAAGCATGTGAGGTTGTTTTCCGGCAATAAAACTAAAGTTCTAGCATTTTTTTTTTTTAATTTAGCGAGCACCGATTAGCATTCAGCGGGATGGCAGACAGGCGGACGGCCAGAGCGGAGGTAGCCTGCCGAAGGGTTACAATCAGAGCGAGTCGGGCGTAGTAGGCCAGCACGGTGTCGTGCTAGAACTTGTAGGCAATAAAAAAAAATTAAAAAAAGTTTTAATGGCTCTGAGCACTGTGCGACTTAACTTCTGAGGTCATCAGTCGCCTTGAACTTAGAACTACTTAACCCTAACTAACCTAAGGACATCACACACATCCATGCCCGAGGCAGGATTCGAACCTGCAAGCGCAGCGGTCGCGTGGTTCCAGACGGTAGCACCTAGAACCGCACGGCCAAAGAAAGGACACAGCAAAGCCAGAGGTAGCTTAGAAATACGATGCGGCATCCACAGGCGGACACACCTTGGAGATGGAGAAGGTGGACTGATCCGACCAGAGCCAGCCTAAGGGTAAATAAAAGTAGTTCATTTAAAAAAAAAAAAAAAAAAAAAAAACTTTAAATTAGAGCAGAAGGCCAGAGTAAAATTTGCAGAAGAGTGTGAATCAAAAGTCTGTTTAAGCAGAAAGCAACAGGGAAAGTATAAGGTAAAATGTGTTTGTTTTAAGGGATGAGAGGGTGGCAGACGTCACAACCAGTTTAGTGGGGGAGAAGGAGAGCACAGCTCGCCATTGTTGAGGACTAGCTGTTCGACTGGGGAGCAGTACGGATGACCGGCAGTTGCGCTCCCGCAAGATTACCAACTAAGCTTTGCATTTCGGCTAAATCTGAATAAGGTCGTGACAAAGTAACGTTCGCGTAGGTGGTGAGGTTATTTTGACTGTGAATGAATGTTTAACTTAATATGTGACAGTTACTGAGGGATATATGGCAGTTGTTAATTGAGCGAAGTCTAGTGCATGTAAAAACATGATCAGTGGCGCCGTCTTAGGGGGGAGGGGGGGGGCAAGGTACTTTGTCCCCCCCCCAATAGTTAAAAGTAGGGGCCTCGCCCCTCCCTCCTCCCCAATATTCAAACATGCATTTCTCACCGCTCTCCCCCCCCCCCCCCCCTCTTCCTCATCCTTGCAATACATGGGCATACTGATGAAACAATTAACTTTGACAATTTATTACGCCTTCGACGTGAAGATAACCAGCTACTTTTAATATGGCCACAGCGCGAAACTTGCAAATGGACATCCCATGATATGCAAAACGAAATTTTGGCCATTTTAAGTCATACACTTCTTAGAAAATTATTGGAGGATATCAACAGACCTGAGTCGGAACAAGGCCCCCGGAGTAGACAACATTCCATTAGAACTACTGACGGCCTTGGGAGAGCCAGTCATGACAAAACTCTACCAGCTGGTGAGCAAGATGTATGAGACAGGCCAAATACCCTCAGACTTCAAGAAGAATATAATAATTCCAATCCCAAAGAAAGCTGGTGCTGACAAATGTGAAAATTACCGAACTATCAGTTTAATAAGTCACAGCTGCAAAATACTAACGCGAATTCTTTACAGACGAATGGAAAAACTGATAGATGCGGACCTCGGGGAGGATCAGTTTGGATTCCGTCGAAATGTTGGAACACGTGAGGCAATACTGACCTTACGACTTATCTTAGAAGAAAGATTAAGAAAAGGCAAACCTACGTTTCTAGCATTTGTAGACTTAGAGAAAGCTTTTGACAATGTTGACTGGAATACTCTTTTTCAAATTCTAAAGGTGGCAGGGGTGAAATACAGGGAGCGAAAGGCTATTTATAATTTGTACAGAAACCAGATGGCAGTCATAAGAGTCGAGGGGCATGAAAGGGAAGCAGTGGTTGGGAAAGGAGTGAGACAGGGTTGTAGCCTCTCCCCGATGTTATTCAATCTGTATATTGAGCAAGCAGTAAAGGAAACAAAAGAAAAATTTGGAGTAGGTATTAAAATTCATGGAGACGAAGTAAAAACTTGAGGTTCGCCGATGACATTGTAATTCTGTCACAGACGGCAAAGGACTTGGAAGAGCAGTTGAACGGAATGGACAGTGTCTTGAAAGGAGGATATAAGATGAACATCAACAAAAGCAAAACGAGGATAATGGAATGTAGTCCAATTAAATCGGGTGATGCTGAGGGAATTAGATTGGGAAATGAGACACTTAAAGTAGTAAAGGAGTTTTGCTATTTAGGAAGTAAAATAACTGATGATGGTCGAAGTAGAGAGGATATAAAATGTAGACTGGCAATGGCAAGGAAAGAGTTTCTGAAGAAGAGAAGTTTGTTAACATCGAATATAGATTTATGTATCAGGAAGTCGTTTCTGAAAGTATTTGTTTGGAGTGTAGCCATGTATGGAAGTGAAACATGGACGATAACTAGTTTGGACAAGAAGAGAATAGAAGCTTTCGAAATGTGGTGCTACAGAAGAATACTGAAGATAAGGTGGATAGATCACGTAACTAATGAGGAGGTATTGAATAGGATTGGGGAGAAGAGAAGTTTGTGGCACAACTTGACTAGAAGAAGGGATCGGTTGGTAGGACATGTTTTGAGGCATCAAGGGATCACAAATTTAGCATTGGAGGGCAGGGTGGAGGGTAAAAATCGTAGAGGGAGACCGAGAGATGAGTACACTAAGCAGATTCAGAAGGATGTAGGTTG
Source organism: Schistocerca gregaria (assembly GCF_023897955.1). NCBI lineage: Eukaryota > Metazoa > Arthropoda > Insecta > Orthoptera > Acrididae > Schistocerca > Schistocerca gregaria. The sequence continues at coordinate 624,611,620 of NC_064921.1, read as the reverse complement.
CAGTAGGTACTGGGAGATGAAGAAGCTTGCACAGGATAGAGTAGCATGGAGAGCTGCATCAAACCAGTCTCAGGACTGAAGACCACAACAACAACAACATCAACAGTGCAGAGTATTTTGCAATAATAGCAGACGAAACAACAGACATAGCCACCAAAGAGCAATTTAGTATCTGTATAAGATTTGTTGATGCTTCGCTAGAGATAGAAGAATATTTTTAAGGGCTATGCTCAATACAAAGTACTACGGTTAAGGCTCTGTTTGATATTATTATCGACATTTTAAGACGATTTGATTTGCCTACATCTAATTGTAGGGGCCAATGCTTTCACGGTTCAGCTAACATGGCCGGATTATATAATGGTGTCCAGGCAAAGTTTATGGAAATGGAGAAGAGAGCTATGTTTGTGCACTGCCTTGCACACTGTTTAAATCTAACACTACAAGACACTGTGAAAGCAGTTCCAGAATGTCGAAATGCATTGAATGTTATGACGGACTTAATACATTTTGTGAGAGATTCACTTAAAAGATTAGATCTTTTTGTTCACCTGAAAACAGATGCCTCTACAAATTTGAAACCACTCTGTCCTACAAGTTGGGCCGCAACAAAGTTCGCAATGTCTTCAGTTTTGTCCAACTATACAGAACTTCAGGAATTTTTTCTAAGTGTTTCAAGAAATGACAATTCAGACACTGGGGCCAAAGCAAACGGCTTGTTGATTAATATGCCGACATATGATTTCTTTTTCATGTTATCAGTTTTGGTAAAACTGTTTGGTCACATTGATACCGTAAACATAGCACTACAGAGGATATCCCTACACTTAGAGGAGCCCAATATGATTATTTCCACTCTTGTAACTTCTATTAAATTTATGAGAAACAATTTTGAATCATTCTGGGGTGAAGTAACTTCAAAATGTCAAGATATGGATGTTGATTCCCCAAAATTACCCCGCAGAAGAAAAGTCCCTAAGAAATACGATGACGCCATCAATTCATCTGCAGAAACATTCACTGAAGTATGTGACAAATGTAGAAGATTGGATACATGCATCAGCTTCTTGGAATCACGGTTCGAAATTGAATCATTCATGTTTGTAAATCAAATTGAACAATTTCTTCTTGGTGATAACAAACGTTCATTCGATATTTTATCATTCTACGAATCAGATATCGACAAAGAACGCTTGCTTCTCCACCGAAGCATGTTTCATGAGATTATCCAAAGTAGTTAGTTGGATGACATAGTGAAATAACTAAAACAGGAAAACCACCTGTTTGACATACTACCTGAACTGGTGAAATTCATACGTGTAGTGCTGACGATTCCAGTAACGTCCTGCATCGCTGAGCGATCGTTTTCTTGTCTGCGGAGGGTGAATACGTATCTTCGTTCTATAATGAGACAGGATCGTCTTAATGCTATCGCCCTTCTAAACGCCCAATCGATGAAACTCGACCCTGATGCCATATGTGACGAGTTCATATGCAGGAATGATCTGAGGAGGAGTACATTTGCCATCAAAAATAAAGGTATGTTTCTTCAACTTTATTTATGTATTTGTTTTGTACCACTACTGACCTATACTCCGACTGAAATGACATTGTGATTGACGTTTCAGCGAGCCGAGGGTAGGGTCTAGTCGCCAGCCAATCGTAATTTCCCAAGAATATGATCTCATAACTCAAAAGGGAAAGTATGCGTGCATAGTACACCTCTCTCCTTCTGCACTTGTGTTGTTCCATATAATTCTATTTGCATATGTCATTTTAGATAGCTTAGAATTTAAGAATGTGATGTGGGAATTCCATTTCAGATTGTCTTGTAAGTAAACAAAGCAATTTTGTTTCAGTGGCACTTAATTTTTGGGTTTTCCGAAGAAATATTTGGTTTTAACAGATTTTTAATATTGCTGTGTGTGGCGATTTTTTCTTTTTTTAAGGGTTAATCGGCAGCTTATTCCTCACAAACCACTCTGAAATCTTTTCATTTGTGACTTCAGCATACAGCCTAAGAGCCTTTCTATTTCCACCTTCAATCAATAAACTGGTGTCATCTGCAAATAGGACTGGTTTGGAGTGTCGAACATGTAGATGGAAATGCAAAGTTAACTGTCAAATGTAGTACCTAATAAAATGATTCTTGCTCTCCCCCCCCCCCCCCCAAATATTTTCAAGTCGGTGCCTCTGCACGCGACAGTCATTGAACACGGTAAGTCGGCTGCTGTGCTCGCTCCTGCTGTTGCAAATTCTGTTTTTGTTTTCTGCCAATGATCATTATGACCAATTCGTTATGATCATTCTTATTTTTATATGGGATATCAAGTGTAAGTAAAGACTGAGTTCCGTGGCATCTGGTAATACAAGATCCTGACCTTATGCACTAAAAGACTCGCGTGGCGGCTGAGGGAATGATATTAAAACGATCACAATTGGGATTATCCTGATTGAGACAACAACCAAAGGCAATCGGTATCTGACAGTGTCCTAAACCCACTTAGTGGGGCATCTCCGTCTGTCCGCTATCTGGCTGGATTCTGGCACGCAAAGTACGATTTAGCAACTGGTTTGTAGTAAATTATATCAAAGGATTTTGAGGCCACTTTGTCTCTAGAATATAATTACGTTTATCAGAGCAATGTTGCATTATTTACCAGCACCGGAATTCCTCTCCAAAACCTTAGTTCTACGTAGTTACTAAGTCCAGAATCCACAGGGTGCCGAACAACGTACGAGCGGCTTAATTGTAGGTAAGGGCAGGTAAGATTTCAGGCCGCGAAGGTGCGGGGACTGACTACGCTGCCACCGCGCAGGTAAGTCACAAAGAGAACCTGCCACGCACCCCTGTGCATATACCACTTCCCGTACCGGACAGTCCAAGTGGTCCAGTACGTTATAAGTTAAGAGTTTTGAAACGTCCCCTTAGAAAAATTTATACACGACTGTGCTTAAACTGACACACAATATCTTTAGCGCAACGCAATCTGACTTCCAAAAATCCCTACGAAAGAATGGCCCTGACTAGCATTAATCTATACCTTTCACAAATCACTTACCTCAGAAAAAATCTTCGTTACTCGAACTACTGCAATACAGCGAGCACCACTACTGCCAGCTAAATAAAAGATTCTAACTACGGAAGGCACTAACTACTGATAGGTATAGTTAGCAAATGAAAGATTTTAATAGAGAACAAACAGTGTATTTACCTTAATAGTCAAAAAATATATGATAGTTCATGACATCCAGTCTTACAAATTACAAAACTCCGCCATCTCTCTCCCCACGTCCACCACTGCTGGCGGCTCACCTCCAACTGCGCAACGCTACGCGCTGTTAGCATCCAGCTGCCGCTGCCCGACACTACAATGGCAGACAACAATGCAAACCAGCCACAGACTGCACACGGCACAGCCAGTGATTTTTATACGGAGCGCTATGTGGCGTTACCAATAAGAAAACCTAAACAGCCTACTTACATAGCCCCCATGCTCCCCACAAAAAAATTTACAAATTGTTTTGGGCAGTGGCCAATACAGGTTTGAAAATTTTTTTCATAATTACAATAACAAAGAAATGCACACACTTATCGATACAATGTTGGTCAAAAGCTAAAATTTTCTCACAGTCCATAAAGACAGTCCTGATCATTCATCAAAGTAAAATTGCAGTGTTTTTCTCAAAGTCTGAGCAGTAAAAGAAAATGCACACGGAAGTAGTGGATTTCCATGCAGTCTTGAGGAAGTGTTGTCCTTCCAACAGAAAGGCAGTGCTGACTCTTGACAAGCAGTCAGGTAATGGGCCACAGCAGAGTCAGTCGACGTTGAAAACTATCGGTAGGTAGGTCATCACAGAGCAGACCCACTGTAGTCCTGGTAGAGATTACGGTATTGGTGGGCCACCAGAGGTGCAGACCCATTGCAGTCCTTGTAGAAATAATGGTATTGGTGGGTCATCAAAGGTGCAGACCCACTGTAGTCCTTGGAGAGATGGCCAGCAGCCATCTGTTTGACTGTGCAGGCGCACAATCACCATTGAAGAGTCTTGGAGATAATATAGCAAGGCCATAACCACTACTTGTGCACTCACAAAAATTGTTTTTGAAATGTCCTTAGAACCAGCAATGCTGTTATGCAGTCCCTTACTGAATTATGAACACACGTGCAAACACTATCAGTCCCTACTTCTCACATATTGTCCATATACAATGACCAACAGAAACGTGTGCAGTGGAATGTAATTTACAAGTTACTTAATTTGATGAACTGGTGTCAATTACAATTTTATAACATGAAAATACAATAACAAAGGTACAAAATACATCTTTAAAGAACATAACAATACAGAGAACATTTGCAGTAGTACAGGCTTTACAAAAGAATCGAAATAGCAAATACATCAGTGTTACAAAAATTACGACATAAGTACATACATAAAAGATCAGAATAACTTTTGAAACATCAACTTCACACATGAGCATTAGAACAAAACAGAATAAATAATGTGTAAACATCTTTACAAAGTAAATAACATGTTATTAATGCAAATTATATTTGAGGATAACAGTATTCCTCATCATAGTGAATGTAGCTTAGTATTAGAAAAATTCTGCAACATAAGTCTTATCAGATAAACATATAAAGACAGGAAGAACATAAATACACAAGGGTACACAAACACATAGTGGGATAACACAAGGAAAGGGCAGGGTTTGTTTTACTGCAGTATTTTGCAAACAAAACTTTCTTTACTTCTCGGAGATCTCCCTTCGTTCTTCATTATTTCCAAAAAGTCCTATCTATACCTGCTTTCTGTACTTTTCTTATATAACCTCTCAGTGCATTTCTTCAAATCCATCGCAACTCATTCTCTTATATAGGCTACCCCCTCATAAGCTAACTTAAATCTACTGAGCTCAGATGCTTAACTAAGGGACGAGGCAATGCAGCGGCACAAAACAATTTACACAAACAACGATAAAAAAAATGGAAATTGGCAAAAAAGGCAGCAATATCACAACTAATATAAGGCAATGCGCAGCAAACAAGAAAAATAAATCAGTAATAAAATTGGCTTATCCTAGTAATACAAAGTGACATTCAGTAGCACTATGAATGGCAAACAGCCGCAGCAAATGCTATAACTTATACCTAAACATGAAAAAGCTACAAGCAGAAAAAAATAGTACACTAAAGACAACAATGCAGATAAGGGAAAGATATAATCACATCTTAATGGCTATGTAATTAAAGTGGTGCACCACAACTTATTCTATGAAATAAATTACCAAGTACTTGAAAAGAAAATTATGTATGCAGTTCCTGTTACTAGTTCCTTCTTATTGTTCTTTCCTTTCCAAGTGCTCTTTTTTTCTTTTTTTTCTTTTTTTTTTTTTTTTGAAGAATGTGGATCATTAAATTATTATTTAACAGATCTGTTGACAGAAAGTTTTCACATTAGCAAATGCATTTACTTTTATTTTATAAAACCAATGTTGTAACACAGCTGGAAAACAGATATCAACTGAAATAAGCAATAATGCAAAGTAAAGAATAAAAACATCATTCAATAGCTTATTTGGCATTTCATAAGTCAGAAGAAGTTCTCTCAACTCTCGTAGAAAGACACTTGTCATAATCAGGTGTGCAGATGTAAGAATGTTTCCGAGAAATGAGCGTGTCGTATTTGCGGTGCTTTCTACAAAGGAATGTCAATAGCGAGGATAACGGCATCTTTTTTTTTTTTTTTTTTTTTTTTCACCTGTGCCTCTGACAGGCACACACTAATGGCTTTCTTTTGTCAGGTGGTTGTCGCGCAGCTGGGTGCCCACGACGCATTACATGCAGGTGGTCACTTAACTGTCTTATCGAAATATTTACGACACCAGTTTCCCCTACAGTGGCAGTCTCATATAAAAAAATTCACAGGTCAAGAATTTGCGTTACAAATATGTAGAAACAAAATCCTTTAAATAGAATAGTGTCCAAATAATTTTCGCCACATAGTGATACATTCACGCATATACACTCATTTTATAACTCTTAAAGTACGATTCTCGGTTTTCAACATCCTTTCTCACAAATCAGAGTCCCTAACCACTACTCTTTATTCCTTACCTTATTCGTCGACACTTCTTCAATATTTCATCATAATAAATAAGTAGCATAATCAAATTCCTCAAATAGCATCAGCTTAAACATACCTCAGCAGTATAATTCACATTGTCGTCGTAATAATAACATCATAACACCTCAGTCAAATTCTCAAAATCGTCGTAGCTTCCTCCAATAATTTCAAACCTAAAAAAATTCTCTGCTCATGTCAAAAGTGTCATCTGCCTCAAACGTACTTTAAAAATCATGATCCCATACCAAATATGCCATTCAAAGCTCTCATAGTATCACAATGGTTCCGAAAAAATATGAACAGTTCACAAAGTACAACTTCGTAAGTGTGAAGTTATCCAACTGTGTAATTACGTAAACATCTGTCACTGATGTAGTATAATAAATGTTTGTTTCTCTCAGTTAAATGATCAGATAGCTGTGTAATTTATGTGTTAGATAAATACGGTACCGATGTGTAGAGTTGTATAAGCAAATACCATATTAGCTAGGGCTCCTTGTGCTTGCCAAACACATGGTACACAAAGCAAGCGTGTACCCCCCTGAGGATTAATGTGATTATATCCTCAGGTGTTACAGATTACAGCAATGGAATGAAATGTATCACAGAAAACCTTTGTATCATTGTACTTCAAATATCTTTAAAAATAAATGTTTTAAGTACAAAATTAATCACTCAAATACGTGTACTGTAGCGATAAACTGTGCGTCTTGTTGCAAGATAATTATGTGGAAGTGTCGTAGTTATCGACCTCTGCAAGCAAAGTTCTACTGAAGTCAATGTACCTACCTCGTAATAAAGGAAGTGAATTGCTTTGCGTATAAATATCTTAGTTATTACGCTTATTGCCGTGATGAAGACAGTACTATGCTGCAACGTATTGCTGTGCTATGGAAAAGGCTGTCTAATTGTAGCTATACCACAAAAGTTACCACTAAAACATGTTTTACTTTCCAGAAAAAATTCAGAAAAACTGTTCTGATATAAAACAGATACACCGCAAAAGCAACAATGTAAATCATGTCACATATCAGTAGCGTCGTGATATAATCGTGTAGCTATCAAAGAAACCAAATGCTAAGTCATCTTTAATCTCACAGAAAGAACTTTAAATCTAGAATTTATTTTCAAGTAAACCAAAATGTTGCATTAAAATCTCATTAGCAGTAGTGGTAACTGTTCTAAGTATGTCAGCCTTATAGTCGTTACGTAATCGTGCAACTAACAAGCAAGAATGTACACACAAAATAACACTGTGTCGTGTGTTCACTATGACAATGCATTCGTAATTTCTGTTTAAATAAGTTCTCTTGGTTCTTGACTGGATATTTAACTTCAAACATTGTTGCATGTTAACAGATTCTGAGTCTGACAAAGCATACTGGTAACGTGAAATGAAAAATTTTATAGCAAAGACTAAGTTAAAAAGCAGATTATCTTTCAATAAACGGTTTTACATGTGAAATGTGGTGTAAACCTTTACTCTTCCTAGTACGCAGAGTTTCAACTTCAACGCAATTATCATGTGGTATATGTCGGATTCTGTAAGGTCCATTGTAAACTAGAAAGAATTTGTGACTCAAGTGTTTCTTCTTATGTGACAATGGATGAGCCTTAATGAGAACTTTCTGACCAATATATAATTTCTTTGCATTTGCTTTACCATGTAATTTTTTTCTTTTGTCTGCAGCATAATTTATATTTTTAATAGCCAAATCAATTATGTCTTTGTGTCGAAGTTTACGTGTATTCGGAAAAGGTACAAGCTCTCTGATTCTGTTAGGTGGTTCTTTATTCTTCAGTACAAGAACAGGTGGTAAAGCAGTGGAGTCATGAGGCATTTCATTCAGCACGTTTTGAAATAAGTGTAAATATCTGTCCCAATGCTGATGCTTTCTGTGACAATAAAGTCTGCAAAGCTTATTGATTTCTTTCATAATCCGTTCAGACGGGTTACAATGTGGTGAGTACAATGAAATAAAAACAGATTTGATTTTATGGTTACGAAGCATGCGTGACCAAACAGCAGATCTGAATTGCGGTCCGTTATCTGAAATTACTTTACTAACGTGTCCAACTTCACGTAAGAAATTTCTAACAAAGGCGTTGGATACAGACCGTCCAGTGGCTTTACGTAACGGAGTGAAAGAAACAAATTTTGAAGTAAGTTCAACAGCGACTAGAACGTACGAAAATCCATTAGATGTTCTGACAAGCGGTCCCAAGAGATCAACAGCAGCAAATTCTTTTAATTTAGAAGGAATGATAGGAAACAATGGAGCACGATGAGTGACAGTAGATGGTTTCGCCTTTTGACAAAGTTTACAAATAGACAAGACTCTTCGAATTCTCTTTTCCATATTGTTAAAATAACAAGTCGTTCGAAGAATATGATAACATTTTCGTGGACCAAAATGTGCATAGCTGAAATGAATGTACCAAATGAGCTTATTAACAAAATCGTCTGGAATGCAAAGTACCCATAGCTTGTCATCAACAGTGCATCGTTTGAACAGTATGTTGTTTCTAACCAGATAATAATGCCGAATCTGTGTGTGTGTCTTTTCATGCCATTTACTTTTGATGTCTTTCCAAATCGGATCTTTATCTTGTTCAAGAGCAATGTCCTTTAAAGATGTGGTGATGAAGTTTTCAAAGGCGACTTTCTGGATGTAAAGAATACTAAAATTTCTCTCGAGGTTGCTTTCTGTGTTACTTTTCTCGAGCCCAGCCGGTGCGCGTGACAGTGCGTCCGCAACAATGTTCTCCTTGCCGGGAATGTAGACTATTGTGAAGTGGAATTCTTGCAGAAACAATGCCCAACGTTTTAACCTGTCATGATTTAATTTTGAAGACATAAGAAATTGTAATGCACGATGGTCACTGTATACTTTAACGTGCTTACCATAAAGAAAGAAACGGAATTTGTTAAATGCCCAAACGATAGCTAAAGCTTCTAATTCAGTAACGGAATAATTTTTTTCAGATTTTGTTAGCACTCGGCTAGCAAAAGCAATGGTTTTCTGAACAGTAATGTCATTTTCTGTGACTTCTTGAAATAAATGGGCACCAAGACCGACTTTAGAAGAATCCGTGCTAAGGCAAAAATCTTGTGAGAGATCTGGATGAGCTAGTATTGGCGCGTTAAGTAACGATTCTTTCAAAGAATTGAATTCCAACTGTGCTTGGTCGTCCCAGTTCCAAATAGTATTTTTTCCAGTGAGAGAACAAAGTTTTCGTGTAACTAGAATTTGCATATTCAGAAAACGACGGTAAAAATTTACGAGACCTAGAAAACTGCGGACTTGTTTTTTTGTGGATGGAACTGGAATGGCTCTGATTGCTTCTAACTTATCAGGATCCGGCTGGATGCCTTCAGAAGAAATAATATGTCCCAAAAACTTCACTTTTGTCCTACCGAATTCAGACTTTTCCAAGTTAACTGTAATTCCAGATTCTGCAAAGATATGTAACACGCTGTTGAGGATGCGATTATGTTGTTCCCATGAGGCTTCTGCTATCAGAATATCGTCCACATATAAGGTGATGTGACGTTTTAAGAGCTCAGGTAATATGGAATTTAGCCCGCGAATGAATGCTGCCGAGGAAATGTTCAAACCAAAAGGAAGTTTCCGAAACTGATAACAAACGCCGAAACAAAGGAAAGCTGTATATTTTCTACATTCTGGATGAAGTTCGATCTGATAAAAGCTGGATCTGAGATCAATGGAAGACAACACTTTTACACCATTAAAATTTTGAAGAAGTTCTTCCAACGTTTGCGGCCTGTCTGTTTCAGGAATAATGATAGTATTGATTTGTCTCGAATCTAAGACAAGCCTGATCGATCCATTTTTCTTCTCAACAACATGTAATGGATTGTTGTATGAGCTTACTGCAGGCTCAATAATGCCCTCGTCAAGCATAGATTGTATTTCTGTTCTAACACGGTCCCTATAATGTGCTGGAATTACGTATGGTCTAACACAAAATTTTGTATGCTCACGAACACGAAATTGGTATTGAAATCCCTTGATTGTTCCTGTTTTGTAAGTAAAAACTGTGGAATGTGCTTGTAAAATCTCAAAAAGGTCCTGCCTATCAGTGTCATTACAATTCTCAATTGTTCGAATTTTATTCTGAATTAACTCATTAGTTTCAATTGTGCCGTCGATATCATCCCTGTCAGTACTTGCAGAGCGACTGTTAGTGTCTAGTTCCGTAGAAAATTCCGAACTGTTGTCTAACAGAAGGTAAAGCCGATTAGTTTCCTCGTCATGGTTTGAGAGCCAATCTTTAAATTTCAAAGCTATTGACTTACCTTCTTTCTCTAAACTTATTTCAGCATCGTGAAAGTTTAAGATTGCTTTGTTTTCATTCAAAAAGTCTACTCCCAGTATAATTTCCGTCGACAATAATGGAACAATAAGAAAATTCATAGAGAAGCTGTGGCTTTGACAAAAGAATTCTAAGTTGGTTTGTTGGCGTACATCTACACTTTTTCCAATGACTGCACCTTGTAATTTAATCTTGCGTAACGGAAGTGTGGGGCAATCTTTCGATTTGCTGCATTTACTAAAAGCTGTTTCACTAATTACTGAAATGGGACTGCCTGAGTCAAGTACTGCCGTAAATTTTACGTCATTTACTGTAATGTGAATCACAGGATATGCAATGTTGTTATGTTTTACGTCCTGTTCCTGGAGTAAGATGTCCCTAATGTCTTCCATTTTAACGTAATTACTAGCTACGGCAGCTGCGTCGTCAGTTTCATAAGTACGTTTTGAGGCTGCCAGCGGTATGAGTCATTGCCTATTGTGTCTTTGTTGGCGCGCGTCGTTATTGGGATTTGGAGACCTAACTTCTACAAATTCATCTTGTCGAGAGGGCCCTGCTCTGTTTGATTCCCGCCAGTTCTGCTGCAATTCAGGTCTGTCGTTACGATCATATCGTGTGTCGTCATGTCGGTAGATTCCATAGTTTCTTTCTTGTCGGTCACGTGGTGGAGAATTTCTCCCTGAATCGTAACTGCGCGCTGGACCGTTGCGTCTTAAGTTATTCCGTCTCCCTTGATAATAATTATTTTGGTTTCCATATTGTATGTTTCTCTGATTGTCTCTGTGATAGTCATTACCGCGGAGAGGTGATCTTTCCCTGTAATAATTACTACTCTGCCAACGGTTGTCATACGGGTGGTGTCTGTTTTGGTCACGATTTACGTTGTACGAATAGCCTTGTCGTGTATTATTTCTGTCATCGCGGAATTGTGACAGGTGTGACCTGTAATTGTTGTGCTCCTGCTTTCGCGTTCCGCGATTGTCAGTGTCAATTTCCAGTTCTTGTAACAGTCCCTGAAAAGCTTCAATGTCGTCTTTGCATCGTCCTGCTAAAATAATCTGTCGTAAATGTTCAGGTAATTTGATTAAGCAAATGCGGATGAGTTCTGAGGGGCTGTATGGGTTTGAAAGATACTGATTCTTATGTAACATGTCTTCAAAATATTTGACAAGACTGGAAAATTCAGATTGTTCGAAATGTTTCATCATTATGATGCTATGTTTTACTCGGTCTTGTGTAGCTTGAGACCAATATGCTGAGAGGAAGGTATGATAAAATTCTCCTTCACTGTGACAATCGTGAATGACCGATCGCATTCTTACAGCTGGTTCATTCTCTAAGTAGCCACACATAAATTCTAATCTGTGCTCTAATGACCAGTTGGGAGGAAAACAATGAGAGAATTGATGGAGCCACGCTTGTGGATGAATGTCGTTGCCAGAATTCTTAAATGTTTTGAATTTACGTGCAGTAATGAACAGCTTATAGTCAAAATCATCGTGTCGGCGGGTAGCATATCGTTCATTGTTACGTCGTGTCGGCAGTTCCATCTCAAAATTCGGTGCACCTTGCCAATTTCTTTCACAATTTCCGAAATGCCCTGTGTTATTATTTTGTGGCTTTTCCGTTAAGTCCCTCTTCCCGTGTTGGAGCGCGACTGCCCTCTGAAATACGTAATTCTTGTATTACCTGTGTCAGCTGATCTTGCACTTCCCGGATTTCTCTTTGGTGTTGTGTATTAATTTGATTCTGATTTTGTTTGAATTTCATAATTTGTTCGCACCCTTCTGTATCATTCAGATCATCATCTACCTTTGTAGATAAGTTAGTGAACTGATCTGAAAGTTCGGCTACTTTCTCCGATAGTGAACACATTTCCTCAGTGTTTCTTTCTGAACCAAGTTTCAGAGTGTCCATTTGTGATGAAATCGAATCTACTGTGACCTTTAAGTTTTCCTGAGTTCTTGCAAGTTGCGTAACCGAATCGGTGGATGCAACTGAGTCCATTTTAGCTTGCAAGGTGTCGTGATTTTCACGAACAATAGTTTGCAGTTCTTTTATGGCTGCTTCATGATTCTGTAATGCATTTTCATGCCGCGAAAAAATAGGTTGAAAATGCTCACAAATTTGTGTTTTAACGTCATTACAGATTTTTTGGCATTTCGATTCAATGTTATGTAACTCAGTAGTTAAATCTTCACGTGTTTGTTCAAGTGTGGTGTCTAACTTTCGAAGATTTTGTTCCATTGTGTCTAACTTTTGAAGCTTTTGCTGTGTTTGTCTCTGATTTTGTTCCATTGTGTCTAACTTTTGAAGCTTTTGTTGTGTTTGTCTCTGATTTTGTTCCATTGTGTCTAACTTTTGAAGCTTTTGCTGTGTTTGTCTCTGATTTTGTTCCAAGGTGTCTAACTTTTGAAGATTTTGTTCCATTGTGTCTAACTTTTGAAGATTTTGTTCCATTGTGTCTAACTTTTGAAGATTTTGTCCCATTTGTTTCTGATTTTGTTCAAGCGTTGTGTCTAACTTTTGTAGCCTTTGTCCCATTTGTTGCATTAACTGTAATAACAGTGCACTGGTGTCTGAAACATGTTCCTCAGTGCTATTCGGCAATGCATTTGAACCGGCAATATTCGCAGTTTGAAAAACAGAAAATGTGTCTTGATTTATTTGAGAAAACGGTGAGGACGCAAAATATGAATCTACAGTATTTGCAAGATTGTGTCCTGTCATTTCGGAATCCTGAGGCGAGCTGTTGCCGACCGATCGATCGATAATGCTTCCCTGTTCACTAATTGTTTCACTTCCTACACCATTATTTGCAACCCGCTCCATTTCCTTATGCGCTATTACCAAATTACTACTTTGAACGTTAGTGAATTCATTAGATGGTGACGCTAACACACTGCTTTCGTCTTCACTGTCATTTCTCAGTTTACTTTGGAGCCTAGTGTTACGTTTTTCACACGCCATTATTGTCACAATTTTTCACACGACAACACAGAAAAACACAATTTGAAGAACAAAAATAAGAGAACACATTAACATAGCACTGAAAATAATATCTAGTTAATTGCAAGCGCAGCTGCGAAATACTTCGTGCAAAACTACATGCATGCCACAACTGTTTTACTGTACAACAATGAAAGACTGCAACTACAAAGGAAATTCTCTCTATGATAAGGCGCTAGCAATAAACAAAGGCTACACTAACTACACAAACTACAAGGAAAAAAATCAGAAGATTCCAGTGAGGTATCCTGGCAGGGTCGCCATATGAAACGTCCCCTTAGAAAAATTTATACACGACTGTGCTTAAACTGACACACAATATCTTTAGCGCAACGCAATCTGACTTCCAAAAATCCCTACGAAAGAATGGCCCTGACTAGCATTAATCTATACCTTTCACAAATCACTTACCTCAGAAAAAATCTTCGTTACTCGAACTACTGCAATACAGCGAGCACCACTACTGCCAGCTAAATAAAAGATTCTAACTACGGAAGGCACTAACTACTGATAAGTATAGTTAGCAAATGAAAGATTTTAATAGAGAACAAACAGTGTATTTACCTTAATAGTCAAAAAATATATGATAGTTCATGACATCCAGTCTTACAAATTACAAAACTCCGCCATCTCTCTCCCCACGTCCACCACTGCTGGCGGCTCACCTCCAACTGCGCAACGCTACGCGCTGTTAGCATCCAGCTGCCGCTGCCCGACACTACAATGGCAGACAACAATGCAAACCAGCCACAGACTGCACACGGCACAGCCAGTGATTTTTATACGGAGCGCTATGTGGCGTTACCAATAAGAAAACCTAAACAGCCTACTTACAGTTTGTCATTCCGCAGAGGGAATGTTACAAAGTGGTACCTCGGCCTAGGGAATGTCGCTGGTGGCCCGAAAATAGATCAATTTGGTGGCAGTGATATACTGTCTCCTGTCTGTAGAACTCAGACCTCCTTCATGCTCTTACACGTATTTCTCGAAAAGACTGGAACGACAACAAAATTCCGCAGAACTCTTCAGATCGCTTTTTCAGATGAACAGCAGCTACCAGATACTGACAGCAGCGCCCCGCAATAGACAACACTTGAATAGTAGCTCATTGTGGAACCTAGAAATGATAGTATTGTTCACGACATACGAGTAGAGTGAGTGAAACGCCTTCACTTTGGTAGTGATGAAGCGGTGCAAACAGACGTGAGGTCTCCACACAAAAAAAAATTCGTAGGCATTACTTTTCAGGTCGTCCTCGTACGAGAATTCTGATACGATGAAAGTTTCTTATTTCTTGGGTTTACTTTGCTGTCCTGGCTGGCTGTTGGTTTGGAAGTCAATGATAGCCTGCGAAACAACTGTAATTTGGAACATTTGTTGGACACTTGAGGAAAAATATGTTCTACATACTGCATGATGCCATAAATTCTAGCAGCTCGAGTTTTCCTCTTAACAGGCGGAAAGTCTGTGTCACAGAGTGGGAGGGCACGTCTTCGTACTATGAACTAATGATTAATTGTGACAAAACGTTCATATTCTGCAAGTGTCATGAGGAATCTTATCATAGTTTTATTCTTATTCTGCCTGAGCAGCCGTCTGAAAACAGAAGCAGATGTTTTATGTTTGGTGGCAAAACCGTTTTGTATGTCTTCCAGCGGAAATATAGGGGTAATGGATATTGAACACAATTAACTGTGCCGTGAAACGATGTCAGGCAGCAGCGGCCTTTGATAATCCGCGCCACCGATACGGCATGCGTGGTCGAGCAATTCGGTAGCGGCGCTGCGCCACGCCCATCGCGACACAGGCGACACCGCGAGGAACGTCTGGAGGAGAGGAAGTGGAAGTAGAGTCTCGTTTTGGAGAGCGAGAGAGCAGTTCGCGGATACTAATAGATCACACGGCCGTTGGATGACTGGATGCCGTGCTGCAGTGGTGGGACAGCGGCAACAAGGAGCAATGCGCTGGCCGGATACTTGCGATACAGCGAGGCCAGGTGCTGTTTTGTGTCAGGGCTGTCTGGCTAGTCATTTCCGAAGCAAAACCTGGGGACAGCGAGTTTTCCTGTGTGAATGTTTTTTAAGACGTGTCTGCTCTCTGCTGGAAGGATGTCTGGAAACGTTAGAAGTTGGTGTGGGCTGATGTATGTGGTGTACGAGGGTCACTCTAAAAGAAATGCACACTATTTTTGTAAACATACGGTTTTCATTTTGCATGTGTGAGGGTTTTACAGTGTGTAGATACATCCTACCCGCTTGTTTTCAAACTTAGTTCAACGTGTTCCCGTGAGTGGCGCCGACACAGCATGTCTTCAAGACGGCTGCTACACTTGACTTTCGTCAGAAGCAACGTGGTGTCATAGAATTCCTGTGCTGTGAAAACGAGACAGTGGGAAACATCCACAAGAGGTTGAAAAAGACGTATGGAGATGCTGCTGTCGGTCGCAGTACAGTTAGTCAGTGGGCAAGCAGGTTACGTGATGAAAGCGGGTACGGCAATATTGAGGATTCTCCTCGCAACGGCAGGCCTTGTACTGCACACACTCCAGACAATGTGCAGAGAGTTGACGTATTGGTGACTGCTGACAGACGCATCATAGTGAACGAATTGCCACGCTACATTGGGATAGGGGAAGGAAGTGTTTGCAGAATACTGAAAGTGTTGGCGTTAAAAAAGGCTTGTGCCAGGTGGATTCCCAAGATGTTGACAGTGGCTCACGAAGAAACAAGAAAAACTGTATGCAGCGAACTTTTGGAACAGTACGAGAATGGTGGAGATGAATTTCTTGGAAGAATTGTGATAGCTGGTGAAACATGGCTCCATCATTTTTCACCAGAGACGAAGAGGCAATCAATGGAGTGGTATCACGCAAATTCACCCAAGAAAAAAGATTCAAAACCACACCTTCTGCTAGAAAAGTTATGGCTACGGTGTTTTTCGATTCCGAAGGACTCTTGCTTGTGGACATCATGCCAAGTGGAACCACCATAAATTCTGATGCATATGTGACGACACTGAAGAAACTTCAAGCTCGATTGAGTCGTGTTCGACCACATTGGTAAAAGCAGGATGTTTTGCTGTTGCACGAGAATGCACGGTCACATGTCAGTCAAAAAACCATGGAAGCGATCACAAAACTCGGATGGGCAACACTGAAACACCCGCCTTACAGTCCTGACCTGGCCCCATGTGACCATCATCTCTTTGGGAAACTGAATGACTCTCTTCGTGGAACAAGGTTTGAAGATGCTGACTCCCTTGTGCATGCTACCAAACAGTAGCTCCAACAGGTTGGTCCAGAATTTTACTGTGCGGGTATACAGGCGCTGGTTCCAAGATGGCGGAAGGCAGTTGAGAGGGATAGAAATTATGTGGAGAAATGAAAATATTGTTCTTAAGGATGTATCTACACAATGTAAAACTTTCAAATATGTAGAATAAAAGATGATTTTTTAAAAAAAAATAGTGTGCATTTCTTTTGGAGTGGCCCTCATATGTAATTCAGCCTGATCTGCATACATTATATTACCAGTACTCGCTGTGTGACTTGGGTTCGCGCCTCTTATTTCCTTATATACAGGATGACTCACCTAAAACTCGTTTAACGCCTGTTTTTCTTGTTTGTTTATATTCTCATTATGTTTTTTAACTTTTCTGCAGGCTGTAGAGCAGCATATTATGCTACCGCCAGCTCACCCCCCTCCCCACCACCGTGGGGCGGGGGGAGGGGGAATTGAAATCCAATAAAGAAAAGAAAACTAAAACTCGCACCGCAAATATTGTGACAATGGAAAGTGCTACTGATGTGCCGTTTTCACAGAATGGATTGGTAGTCAGGGGCTCGCGTTATTAGTCAGATCGTAATAACAGTTAGAAAGTGTATTTTTTGTGCAAACATACAGTTCTTTAATGGAACAGTGCCTCTTGAGATTAACAAACTAAAAGGTGTATAAATCAGAATGCCAGTGATGTTTGTGCAGGTATTCTATTACGAGTCGTTTACGAGGTATCGCATTTTGAAAAGTTCCACACCGACACGTGAATGATACCTGTGGTAACATACAAAAAAGACAACACAAATGTTAAACTAGTTATGTGGATTCTTATCAGAAGCGAGATTACTGACTACCACAGGTTGTGTTCAAAATGACAACTGGGAGGCAGTACACGGTTCCACTGTGGTATGGAAAGACTGCTTCACACATGCAAGCACTTCAGCGGAGATGTCCGAGCAGGTTGCAGTAATACGCCGTTGCATATCATCGGGTGTAGTTGGTATGTCCTTGTAGACAGTGTCTTTCGGCTTTCCCTGCAGAAAAGTCTATTGGCGTCAAATCCAAAGATTTGGAAACACCTTCCACATTGCTGGCAACGGGTTCTGCACAACGCTGGTGACTACTCTGAACGACTGTAACAGTTGCAAATATGTAACTATTTTGTATCGGTTGTGAATAAATAGTTGCCACTATTTAAGTTCCAACCCTAGTATATGTATATATGAACACATACATGTTGAGCGTTTGTTTAAGTTGCCGAAGGTAGAACACTTCCCGAGCTGGTATGGTAGGAAAGGACAAGTTTTGTATAAAATCTATGGCAGTACCTTGGACATCAACCTCTTTTTAACACAGTTTTTTTATTTCATGAAAATTATCAGAAAAGATTGAAGCCCTGCCTTTGTGATCTATCATTTCTGCTGCGGTCACTAACCTAGCTTTTTCATTTAGTGTCTTGGTTCGTAATTTATTTTTAGCTTATTCATTGAAGTTTCCAGAATGATGCCGAATGGCATTGACTTTTTGCCACAATATTTCGGCTGACAACAATTTAGCCACCTTCAAGTCAGTGTTCTGCACAGGATATTGCTAGTTCACGTCTCAATTTTATTTTATTTTTTTTACCAAAAATTAGCTCGGAGACGCATGCGCAAAGGCAGCCGCTACATGAGCGACCTCTGTCGACATTCGCGGCCTCTTCGAATGCTACTCTCCATATGTGGCACGCAAGCGCATGCGTATTGGTGATACTATCTCGGATGTAAAATTAATAAAATCAATTATCGCTAGACGACTCATTAGTCATAAAATGTTTTCTGAAAATACTATAGATCCACCGGGTTCCACATCATACCCGCTTGAAAACCGCTCTCACAATTAATGAGATTTTCCTGCAACAGTATTTCCACCAATTCCTTAATAACTGAATCGCCTTATATGTAACATTTTATTCCCATATTAGTTGTCATAACACTCGGATGAAGAGCGGCGGATTGTGCGCTGACAGCCCTCCCTTGCCCATATGGGGCAGGGGAATGAAATCACAATAAAGAAAAAAAAAAATTAATAATTGAATCCGAAAAGGGTCTCGTCGAGACCAAGATTTCGGTGACAGAATAATCTATGGAATGTACTGTTGAGACACAATGCTCGACAATGGCCGACTTACTGGGATGCGAAAGGCAAGTGTGATGATCATGTTCAACGGAGTGGCCGTGTTGTCTGACCTATGTTGGCTTTGTCATACTGGCAAGTATTCTGTAGATTCCAGCTGTTCAGAGACCCAGATCGTCCTCTGCCGAACTGAGAAGAGCAAACATCTTTGTTGATGGGTGGAAGATAATTTTGACATAATGTTTGCTTAATATTCTGCCTAATTTCGATGAAAATTGCCGACATATGTGAGGACGCTGCTCCTACTCCTCTTGGTCAAGCTTCTTCTCCCTTAAAGCTGTTATGATCTGATATGGAGAATGTCTGTTATCTTTGAAATGGTGTCTTCATCAGACTTTCCGAATGACAAAGTCATCCAGAAGCGGCATCTTCTCCGCTTCCATCGTCAATATGATATTCTCGTGGACTGACTTCAGATGCTGCAAAATTGCAAAAGAATTTGGTTCAAGTTCTGCCAAATCGAGTGCCTTCTCCTCAGAGTCTTCCATAAAAAAGCTTGCTACCAGAGGTGAGAGGCGGCTACCCATGGCAATACCGTCAACTTGCTCTAAATATACACAGCAGAATAAAAAGTAGGTTGACGAAAGTGCATGATAGAATAGCGCTGTTATATCTGTTTTGAGTTTACTGCTGTTGAGTGACAATGAACCCATAAGAGGGATCCTAGTGAAGAGTGAGACGACACGGAAGCTTACTAATAAGTCTGACCCATTGAGTCGAAGTTACTTCAGTCTGTTAACCCTTCGGCTACGGTGAACTCTGTAGAAGTCGGGAGCGAATGTGCCGGTGGACTGCTGCGAGCAGTTTCGTGCGGCCCGGGCTGTCCAGCCGGTGGACTGCTGTAGCAGTTCCGCCTCGAGTCATATTTCTCCGCTTCACTACTCTCGACTTGTGTGGAAGTTTGACCCATGCACCATTATTCACACACCAATATTTTCTGAACTGCTACCTAGAGACCGATTTCAACATAACTTGCGGTTTTTACATATCGCCAATAACGAAAAGCCTCACGACAATGACTATTTGTACAAGCTAAGGCCAGTAATTGGCCACTTTAGAAAACAATGTAAGGATAATTTATATCCCAATGAAAAGTTATTTATAGATGAAAGTCTTATTCAAAGGCAGGCTAAAAATCAAGCAGTATATACCTGCAAAACGTAGCCTTTTTGGATAAAGATATTCGTTATATGCGACGTTCACACAAATTATATTTTGGATTTTATTCTCTACTGTGGCTCACATACAGATATTGAAAACTATGATCTCGGTATCTCAGAAAATGTTGTAGCTACATTGGTAGAGTCATATTGACAGAAGGGACACATCCTGTGCTGTGACAATTGGTATACAAGTCCTGCCCTGTAGTGTTGGTTGTATGATCGGGCAAAAAATGCTTGTGGTACAGTCAGGCACGCAAAAAAAGATATGCCTAACATGCCTGAGAAACTAAAGAAAGGAGAGACTTTCCGTTCCGCATCGGAATTTCTGTTGGCACTGAAATGGCGTGACAAAAAAGACGTATGTATACTTCCGACAGTCCACTCTGCAGATATTGTGGAAACATTGAAGATGGATCGTCAAACAGACTCAAAGCAATTGAAACCTTCAGTAATATTAGACTACAATACATCAATGGGATACGTCGATAAAAGTGACACGGTAATGAAGGCCGTGGAAAGTATCAGAAAATCCACTGAAGGTATCGCAAGCTGTTTATTCACATCGTGGACATGTCTCTTTTCAACGCTTATTGTTTATATAAGAAATTTTAAAGGAAAATTAGCTACACTGACTTTCAAATGAGAGTCATACAGGGAATCCTGGAAAAATATAAAACAGAAAACAGAAGATCGAGCAGAGGAATAAGGCCAGAACCTCCCCCGAGACTGACTGCTGGGCCTCAGCTATCTGATGAGTGGAGCAGCTACAGAACTTGCGTTGTCTGTAGAGCGCAGAAAAAGCGGAGGCAGACTAAAACGTGTTGTAAGGAATGGAATGCGACACTTTGCACCTTACGCTGCTTCACGATTCGCCATGCACAAAAGACTTTTTGAACTCTAACAGTGTGCAATGATATTCTCGTAATGTAATCCTACTGAAACGTAATGTAAACCAATTGTAAATAAATATTATTGAACAAGTGAAAACAAAAAATAGTATTCAATATACGTTTTAAATAATAAACTAGACACCCCTCCAGAGCTGAATCCAAAACACGGATCTTATAGAATGTACGAAATGGTTCAAATGGGTCTGAGCACTATGGGACTTAACATCTGAGTTCATCAGTCCCTTAGAACTTAGAATTACTTAAACCTAACTAACCTAAAGACATCACACATATCCATGCCCGAGGCAGGATTCGAACCTGCGACTGTAGCGGTCGCGCGGTTCGAGACTGTAACGCCTAGAACTGCTCGGCCACATCGGCTGGCAAGCTATTGCATCTTGGTTTGCAGTTACCTCCTTCTGGTATTCTTCCTCGTCTTCTAGAAATATTGATTTCAGATATGAACCCTTGAAGATAAGAATCCACTGCATGCTTTGATGTTATGCTATAGAAACGTGAAAATATTTCACTTCTTTGCGCTTCAGTAATTCTTCGAAAGCACTTTTTATGATACATAGAAAATTTCACATATATGTCATTTAGGTAACAAAACATCAGTTTACTACTCTAACAAATTATAATCTTCATTATCGGAACACTACTTACTTGCAGTTTTCACCAATGTTTTGCTCTGAAACTTACTTGCCACTGTAATTTTTGTGCTGCAGATCATTAATTAGCAATCTTTTTATTATTTCACGTTAATAATCTAATTTCTTGTAGCAAGGCACTTTATATTTTAAATTTGGAAAAATAATGTTGTTTTTAGTGAATTCTTCTACCAGATTCCATGTGCTTCAAATTTTTCTTAAGCCTTAGTAGTAGAGGTAACTTCTCATGGTGGATGTTATAGACAATATTTTCAAGTTCGAATCCCCACTTACACAGCAGTATCTCTTTAAAAATTATATTGTGAGACGAAGCCGACACAATTAACGGAATTTGAATTTTTTAAATTTTTTTATGGTATCTTTAGGTTCTCCCCTCCTCCTCTCCCTCCCCTCTTCCGTGGTAGTACATATTATTGGAAATGCATTGGTACTTGTGTCTCTTTAAAAAGAATGTTGTTAGTAGACGTTAACAATAATCAAAAAGGGGCTCTGAGCACTATGGGACTTAACATCTGAGGACACCAGTCCCCTAGAACTTAGAACTACTTAAACCTAACTGACCTAAGGACAGCACATACATCCATGCACTAGGCAGGATTCGAACCTGCGACTGTAGCGGTCGCGCGGTTCCAGACTGAAGCGCCTAGAACCGCTCGGCCACTAACAACAATCAATGAATTTTCCTTCCTTTTTTAATACGAGGTTTGTCAGGAAAATACGTATAAAAGTTGAATAATGTCTTTATGTTGCAAGTTGCAGTCACCGCCAGGTTGGACTACTGCTGTAATCAATCCCATCAACGCTCAGTTCGAGTCAGAGCACTCTGTGTGAAGGTGGAAGTGTGCGGCAGCTTGTTGACAGTTACCCTTTTTCACCTGCCGTCGGCATGGAGCTCTCTCTGATTGAGGAGCAGAGCGTCAACATCAAGTTTCTTGCAAAGCTAGGCAAGAATGGCTGTGAGATTTTTGAGTGTTTGAAACAGGTTTGCGGAGACAATTCTCTGAAGGAACCAACCGTGAACAAGTGATTAAAAAGGTTGAGGGATGGCCGAGAAGAAGCGTACGATGACCCTCGCCCAGGACGCCCGTCGACATCGAGTTCCGATGCAAATGTTGAACGAATTCGGGCTTGTGTTCTTAAAGACCGTAGATTGTCTGTCAGAATGATTGTTAACGAGCTGTCAATCCCCAAAACAATCGTTCACGAAACCCTGACACAAAAACTTGAAATGAAGAAATTGTGTGCGAAAATCGTACCATACCTCTTGACGCCAGAACAGAAAGCAATGAGGGTTGAGTGCTGTGAGGATTGGTTTGAACAAGGAACGAGGGGACTTTCTCAACCGAGTCATCACTGGTGACGAGTCCTGGTTTTACAAATTCAATTTGGAGCTCAAATCTCAAAGCAAGGAATGGAAACTAGCAGGAGAACCGGGAACAAAAACGTCGCGAAAATCAAGGTCGAATGTGAAGACAATGTTGATTGTTTTCTTTAATTCTAGGGGCATTGTTCACAAGGAATTTATGCCTCCCGACCAGAGAGTGAACGGAAATTTTTACGTTGAAGTTCTGACACGTCTCAGAGCTCGTGTGGCCCGAGTTCGACCAGAGTTGGCAAAAGGGAGCAGGTGGATCCTTCATCACGACAATGCGCCCGCTCACACATCGCTCGTTGTGCGCGAGTTTTTGGCCCGCAGCTCAATCACCGTGACAGACCACCCGCCTTATTCACCCGATTTAGCCCCGTGTGACTTTTTCATGTTGCCGAAATGCAAAATGGTGCTTCGGGGGTGGCACTTGGAAGATGTGGAAGCCATCAAGACGGAAACGACACGGCAACTGAACAACATCACAACTGAAGACTTTCAGCAATGTTATCAACAGTGGAAACGGCGCTGGCAGAAGTGAATCGCGTCTCAGGGCGAGTACTTTGGCGGAGACCATATTGTAATACCCGAATAATTGTAAAATAAAGTTATTATTCAACTTTTATACGTATTTTCCGGACAAACCTCGTACTTTCAGGGTGAGCATGAAGTACCTCCACCTCCTCTTTCCCCATCGGTAATACGCCTTATTGAAAATCCGTTGGTGTTGCTAGGGTTAAGAATGCAGAAGAACGTGTTCTTTCTGTGTTCGTTCGATAGACGAATCGTTATAATGAGGAAATCAACTCTAAACTCAGGACAACCAAAATCCGGGCTATTATGCCGTGGTCTAAGGGATTTCACTTCAAACCCCAACGTTTCGTCCCCGTCTGCGGAGGGAATTTTCAAGGGGGATCGTAGCTTTGTTGAATGTCCGCTACTGACTACTGACTACAACAAAATTCCGCTTCCGCGCAATGACGTGACTTCATATGTTTTGAATACGCGAGCGCAACTGGCCGTTGTCGATTGCCGTCGACCGCTGTTACTGTACCAGTCTGGAACACTCGTACACATCTTCTTCGGCACAGGAATCCAAATTTCATTCAATTTCACACTCTCTCCTTTCTATTAAAATTCCCGGGGTGTTTCACAATCCCTATGGCCTCTCTGTATAGCCTTTCGTGGTATCCGCTTGTGGCTGCCTGTACTTGAGTCCGGTGAAAATGAATGTGGTGTCCTCCTGGCTGTAAAGCATGTTCCGCAACAGCTGATCTGTCAATCTCCCCTCTTCTGCAATTGCCCTTGCGCTCTTCGAGTCGTTTTTTTGGCAGTTGATTTTTAGTACCCTCGTATACCTCCCCACAACTACACGGAATCGTATAAATTCCACCTTTTTACAGCGGTGGCGAGTATCCTTGGACGATTTCAGATGATCTTATATCATCCGGAAGAGTGTGTAAATTACCGCAATGTTCTGCTTTCTCAAGATTTTTCCTATACGGTCAGTCACTCTTTAATGAATCACAGGGAAACTTTCGATGTCGCCGGCGAGTGAGCATCACTATGATTTCTACGCGTTGGCCTTAACGCTCTTTTCACCTCAGCGAACGAAGAACCATTCTTGAGCAATGCAGTGGTGAGAAGTTTTAATTCTGCATCAAGCAGCTCTGGTTCACAGATTTTCCTTGCTCTATCCGCCAACGTTTTTATGACGCCTTGCATTTGTTATGGGTGGTGGTTCGAATCCCAGTCTAGGTAACGGTCTGTGTGCATGGGTTTTCGGTAAACTGTGTGGCCCAAGCTACATTCTTCTTTCTTGAAAACTAGTGCATCAAGAAAATTTACTATTTACCGCAATGGCAGAAATCAAGACGTAACATCGGTCTTAAATTCAGTTGGAAAAAATCTGCGAGTTGCTGTTTCAAAGATCCAACTAAGACTGGATATGCTTTTTTCGCAAATTCAAGCACACACATCATACTAAACGTGCAATTACCAGAAAATTTCCGAACTTTGAACCATGTGCATTTTTACTTTTGTTAATTTCCTTTTTCCAGTTTGAATGCAGCACATTTCAAACTGGCGTTTAAATCTTGACTGTCGTTTTGTCGTCAGTCGTACGTCGTGATCTTTTACATATTAAAACATTCCAAATGAATTAAAAGCAATATAGACGGAAACAGGTGAACTTTAAGTAACCAACTATTTAATTAATTTGTGACCTAATTTGTACAAAATAGGTAGCGAAATAGACATATTTGCTCAATTACGATAACTGCACAGGCAGCTCTGGTTAATTACAAACAAGTTGTAATCGTTAGCTTTCATCACTTCTAAATAATAAAAATCTATGATAATTAAGAAAAACATTTAGCTCTGATGCGCTCGAAGGTCACTAATTATTGCTATTGTTGTAATTAATAGTTGCAATAATTATACAGAAAAAAATATATATAGTGGCCCGTTTCTATATGAGAGTGTTGGTTCAAATGGCTCTGAGCACTATGGGACTTAACTTCTGAGGTCATCAGTCCCCTAGAACTTAGAACTACTTAAACCTAACCAACCTAAGGACATCACACACACCCATGCCCGTGGGAGGATTCGAACCTGCGACGATAGCGGTCACGCGGTTCCAGACTGTAGCGTCTAGAACCGCTCGGCCACTCTGGCTGGCTGAGAAGTGTTGAGGAAGGAATGAAGGGGGGAGGGGCAAAATAATTTAAGTTTAAGAAGTGGGCGCGACTGAAGAAGTTTGAGAACTCCTGGTCTAGGCCACCAACTACTTGAATGCACATTGTTGTTTGCAGTTCATGATGCTTCCGTAGTTACTACACTGACTTCGTTTATGCGCCAGGAATAAAAGTGTTCATGGAACTTTTTGGACGGACGGTGTACACCACCTTTTACGTCTAAACTGCCACTGTATGCACTTTACATATACCCCCAGCTGGCCTGAGAATATTGCTAAATGGACAGATAACACGCGAAATTAAATGAAACGGAAATCGCTGTCTCCACTTGCGGTTCAGAACCTAACCAATCATCAACAACCATGTACCTAGTACATCCACTGTTTTTGTTTTGTTTTTTGTTTTGTTTTGTTTTTAACGATGCATCCGGAGGAAGGTAGGAAGATCAGAGTTTAATGCCCAGTAGGCAACACGGTCAACAGAGACAGAGCACGAAACCGGAGAACGAAAGGATTTAGGAAGGAAATCCTCCGTGTCCGTTTCAAAGGAACTACGTCGGTATTTGCCTGCAGCGGTTTGCGAATATCACGGAAAACCTAAATCTGGATAACGTGAAATGTACTCGCTGTTCCGAACAGGTACAACCGTCAGCTGTATAATAGAATGATGACAATGAAAATTTATGCCGGGCAGCGATTCTAACGCGGATTTTCCGCTTATTGCTAGCGGTCGCCTTACAATTTGGCTATTCCAGCACGACTTATAGCGAGCTCCAAACAAACTTCCATATGTCCCCAAGCATGTGTCAACGACCTGTAGTCGTACATTCATTATGTTTATTCCCGTGCAGGGGAGACATTTTAATTGAAGGTCGTTTGCATGGTTTCGGCGGATAGTTATGAGTTGTGCTCAGATAGCCTAATGGTAAAGAAAACATTTGCGATAAGCGGGAAATATGGATTCCGGTTCGGCACAAATTTTCATTATCATCTTTCCATTATACCACCAATGGTTGTTTGTATTCGCAACTGCGAATACATTTCACGTAATTCATAATGGCTGTAGCTGCCGCAGTGCCTGCTCCTCCGGACATACATGCTTGTTCGAAGGAACTTTGCACTGCACTTCTCAACAACACATGCACTGTAATATTGTATCGTGGCTAAATCTAGATGACCGGACGTGGATTTGAACCGTCGTTCTCCCGAATGCTAATGATTACGGAGCACCCGTGCGCCCTTAATAACTACGTTTGATGAAATGTGTTTCCAGGTGGCACTGTTCGCATACTGTAATTTTTTGCGGTCTTCTTCTTTATTGTATTAATATCAGAAAAGTGGTGTCCTATGATCTACAACATCAATGAGCCAGAACTGCAGTCAGTCGACTTACTCAATTACATACCGGGTGATTAAAAAGTCAGTATAAATTTGAAAACTTGATAAACCACAGAACAATGTTCATAGAGAGGTAAAAATTTACACACATGCTTGGAATTACATGGTGTAAGGTGTCAGGCAAATCCAACACCTTACATGAAAACCCTGACATAATA
Organism: Schistocerca gregaria; assembly: GCF_023897955.1. NCBI lineage: Eukaryota > Metazoa > Arthropoda > Insecta > Orthoptera > Acrididae > Schistocerca > Schistocerca gregaria. The sequence continues at coordinate 624,584,350 of NC_064921.1, read as the reverse complement.
AGCAAATCTACTAGTATGTGACATAGCTCCGAATAAATCGTGACATTAAATTAACCAAAGTAATACGAGTAACGAGTGAGCAAATGGAATACCACAGACTAACACAAGAATGCCTAAATGCATGTCGTACCTTCCCACCGTGAGGCAGACGCAGTTCCGAGGGGAGAAACGAGGACAGAAGCCGAGAGCAGAACCGTGTTAAGGTAGATAAGGGAGGGGCTGGGCACCCACCCCGCGAGCCTACGTGTACGACTATACAACCCGCACGTTTTAGCGTGAGGCTTTTTCGCGTCTCAGGTACGTCAAGGATCACCCCCAGCCCATGTTAAAAGCTAGAGCCCTCCAGAAAAGCAGTATAGATCTTATGATAACACAAAAAGGGCCACTACCACCCGCAAGTTTTAGCGTGAGACTTTTTCGCGTGTCTGTTACATTAGGATCACTCCCCAGTCCATGTTAAAAGATAGAGCCCTCCAGAAGAGCAGTATAGATCTTACGATAACGCTAAAAGGACCACACTAGCTGCAGGTTTTAGCGTGAGACTTTTTAGCGTCTCTGTTACGTTGCAAACTTTAAAAACATTGCCCCACCACGAAAAGTATAACGTTTCTCATTGGATAGACAGAATTTTTGTAGGCGGAGCTTAAGGTTAACATTGAGACCCTGATTGGTCAGATGAAAACACATCCAGATAGTTGTTTTTAACTAACTTCGGTAAATTGTAGTAAGGAGAAGTTAGAAGAGAGTTGGTTCCGAGACGGCGAGCTGGATGGCTGGTGCGCCGGCCGCTGCCGCCCTGACGCTGCTTAAACACCGACAAGGTAATGAACGCACGCGATGCCGCATTTTTGAGCGCATAAGGCTTCACTCAGAACTGCAGAAGTCTCATCTGTTACACCCTCTTTTTGCGTAATACTAGTGTCGATCGTTAATTAAAACTCATGGTGTTCACATTTGCCACTTGAAGAACAGATCTGAAACGCGATGATTTTTCTTTTATATAGTTATTGAGAAGCCACATCAGCCACTGTAATTTACGACAAGTTAGATAAGTTATTAAAGATAATTGAGGGTCACTGTAGACCATTTTGATAGTTTTCTCTTTTTGTGAAACTTAAATTAAACCTAGATTATAGATGTGATATGGCATAGGTCATCCTTCGATCGATTGTAGAACTTGGAAACCCATTTAGGGAATATTCGTTCACATTTTTGTTGAACGCAGTTGGTTTTTACTATCCTGTTTTAAAACATTTCCTTTTATCAATAGTGCAATTTATAAACGATGTTTTGTGAGTAGAATAAAATTTCCAATGGTAAACTTAACTGCTTTTTCGACGTTATTTTACCAGCTAACTAAAAATAGGAAAGCCTTGAACCCTTTCCACTAAATTTAGTTAGTATTAAGATTCTTTTACAGGGAGTGCAGTGGAGCTGACGCTGAGATCATTTAGTACTTGGTTATATCATCGCTAGTGTCACTGAACTCTTCTGAATTCTACATGTCATGTGTGCTCTGGCGTCTCCTTACCAGCAACAGGTCCCAGGTTCAAACTAGTTAATTCCCTAAAAAAACAAGCTCAGAGCGTCGTTGCGCGAAAGTGGTAGGGAGACACGATATAGAACAATCAGACACCACCATGAATGTTTAGAATGGGGTTTTATTAGAACCAGAAAAAACACCCCGTATTGCTACATGCGTGAAAGATCTCTTGTGCGCGTCGTTTGGTGATGATCGTGTGCTCAGCCGCCACTTTCGTCATGCTTGGCGTCCCAGGTCCCCAGTCATCAGTCCGTGCGATTATTGGCTTTGGGGTTCCCTGAAGTCGCAAGAAAATCGTGATCGACCGACATCTCTAGGGATGCTTAAAGACAACATTCGACGTCAATGCCTCACCATAACGCCGGACATACTTTACAGTGCTGTTCACAACATTATTCCTCGTCTACAGCTATTGTTGAGGAATGATGATGGACATATTGAGCATTTCCTGTAAAGAACATCATCTTTGCTTTATCTTAATTTGTTATGCTAATTATTGCTTTTCTGATCAGATGAAGCGCCATCTGTCGGAGACCTTTTGAACTTTGTATTTTTTTGGTTCTAATGAACCCCATGTCATTCCAAGTATGTGTGTCAATTTGTACCTCTCTATATACATTAATTGGTGATTTATTCAGTTTTCAAATTTATACTGACTTTTTGATCAACTGGTATGTGTAACAATTTGTGAGAATAGGCACAATCATAGCTGAGGCAGATAGCAGGCTTTGGTTCTTTGGCGAGATACTAGGAAAATGCGGTCAGTTAACAAAGATAATGTTGCTTACAAAACATTCGTGCGACCGATCCTAAAATACTGTCCTAGTGTGTGAGACCCGTAACAAAAACGAGTTGGACTATCCGGGGACATTGAACGCATATAAATAATACATGAAATGTATTCACAGTTGAGAATATGGATGACCATCGGCTGTATAATGGAATGACGTCAATGAAACTTTGTGCCGGACCGGGATTCGAATTCGGATTTTCCTCTTATCGCGGCCAGTCATTAGGATATCTGAGCACACACCAAGGCTGTACCCAGACTTCCATAATCATGTCGCCATTTCCGTGTGGCATCCTGTACTAATACGTACTTTATGTAATTCCCGTACAGCGGAGAGCAATTAAATTAAAAGTCCTTGCTTGGTACCGGCGAATGAAGATGATATTACAGTGCGTGTGTTGTTAAGAAAAACGATGCATGTTCCTTCGGAAATGCATGCATGTCCAAAGGAACAGCACTGCGACGACTACAGCCGTTATGAAAGGCGACCGCTCGCGTAAAGCGGGAAATCCGGGTTCGAGTCCCAGCCTGGCACAAATGTTCATTGTCGTCATTACCACACACAGCTGATGGTTGTCGTATCGGCAACTTCGAACACATTTCATGTATTACATTAAGGCTGTAGTCGTCGCAGTCGTTCCTTCGAACATGCATGCGTGTCCGAAGGAACATTGCATCGCATTCTGAATAACACACGCACTGCAACATCGCATACAAAGAAGGACAACACGAAAGGTCACAGGTTTGTTTGACTCAAGAGAGCACAGAGTTGGTGACAAAACTGAACGAGCAGGCGCTTGAAGACAAACGCAAACTATCTCTTATACTGACCTTACGACGTATTTTAGAAGAAAAATTAAGGAAGGCAAACCTACGTTTCTAGCATTTGTAGACGTAGAGAAAGCTTTTGACAATGTTGACTGGAATACTCTCTTAAAATTCTAAAGGTGGCAGGGGTAAAATACGGGGAGCGAAAGGCTATTTACAATTTATACAGAAACCAGATGGCAGTTACAAGAGGCATGAAAGGGAAGCAGTGGTGGGGAAGGGAGTGAGACAGAGTTGTAGTCTCTTCCCAATGATATTCAATCTGTATATTGAGCAAGCAGTAAAGGACACACAAGAAAAATTCGGAGTAGGTATTAAAATCCATGGAGAAGAAATAAAAACTTTGGGGTTTGCCGATGACATTGTAATTCTGTCAGAGACAGCAAAGGACTTGGAAGAGCAGTTGAACGGTATGGACAGTGTCTTGAAAGGAGGATATAAGATGAACATCAACAAAATCAAAACGAGGATAACAGAACGTAGCCGGCCGCGGTGGTCTCGCGGTTCTAGGCGCGCAGGTTCGAATCCTGCCTCGGGCATGGATGTGTGTGATGTACTTAGGTTAGTTAGGTTTAAGTAGTTCTAAGTTCTAGGGGACTGATGACGACACATGTTAAGTCCCATAGTGCTCAGAGCCATTTGAACCATTTTAATGGAATGTAGTCGAATTAATTCGGGTGATGCTGAGGGAATTAGATTAGGAAATGAGACACTTAAAGTAGTAAAGGAGTTTTGCTATTTGGGGAGCAAAATAATTGATGATAGTCGAAGTAGAGAGGATATAAAATGTAGACTGGCAATGGCAAGGAAAGCGTTTCTGAAGAAGAGAAATTTGTTAACATCGAGTATAGATTTAAGTGTCAGGAAGTCGTTTCTGAAAGTGTTAGTATGGAGTGTAGCCATGTATGGAAGTGAAACATGGACGATAAATAGTTTGGACAAGAAGAGAATAGAATCTTTCGAAATGTGGTGCTACAGAAGAATGCTGAAGATTAGATGGATAGATCACATAACTAATGATGAGGTATTGAATAGAATTGGGGAGAAGAGAAGTTAGTGGCACAACTTGACAAGAAGAAGGGACCAGTTGGTAGGACATGTTTTGACGCATCAAGGGATCACAAATTTAGCATTGGAGGGCAGCGTAGAGGGTAAAAATCGTAGAGGGAGACCAAGAGCTGAATACACTAAGCAGATTCAGAAGGATGTAGGTTGCAGTAAGTACCGGGAGATGAAGAAGCTTGCACAGGGTAAAGTAGCATGGAGAGCTGCATCAAACCAGTCTCAGGACTGAAGACCACAACAACAACATCTCTTGTAAACCTGCATACAGAGTTTCGACAACCAGTTTTAAGTGATGACTCCAGGAAGATATTAGAACCATCTACGTATCGCTTGTACGGGGGCAAGAAGACAACATCAACCTTATTAAAGCGTCCACAGAGGCACTTCAGATGTTCCGATCGGGAAGAAACTCTAACATGTGATTCAGCGTTGAGTACCTTCTGCCATTCACTTCACTGTCGTTTGCAGAGCGTAGGTATAGGTGCAGGTACACCTACGATCGTCTGCTTGTTAGCCGTGAGGCAACGGTCGCCGTAGCAACGAGTTGGCGTCTGTAAACACGCCGCGTTTCGCTTGTCCGCCGACTGGCGTCTCTCCGTGAAATGTGCGAGTCGCAGAGTTCTATCTCAGAAACCGTGGCTTTGTCCCTGCACGAGCGCAGTACAAATTGCAGAGGCATTCGTGTTCTCTGTGTGTTCACGTTGTCCTCCTCCACAGAAGAACGAGTGTGTAAGTAATGTCGTCGAACAAGCCTACGAGAGTCGTACGAGGCGCCTGCATCTTCAACAGTCCTGTAGTGAAGTACAGTAAGGAGACGGAGCAGCTGCTCAGAAGTGAGTCATAGTTGTAGTTTTGGTATAATAGATATTTGTGTTCTGTGGAAGATTTCCAACTTTAGCAAAATGTAGTCGGGTTTTACAAAGTAAACTGTGGCTATACAATACGCGGGTCAATTCTAGTGACTGATTCCACCCGCCGGCTTTGAGCAATGACGTCATATCTAAGGCAAGGACGCTACTTAAAGGCAAACTTTGGAAGAAACTGATCACATTCGTAAACAAACGAATGAAGCATACGATAAAATTTCATTCACAGGTCACGTGATTATATCAAAAAGAAGTGAAGGTTGTTGTGGTCTTCAGTCCAAAGACTGGTTTGATGCAGCTCTCCGCGCAACTCCATCCTGTGCAAGCCTCTTCATTTCCGAGTAACTACTGCGACTTACATCCTTCTGAATCTGCTTACTATATTCATCTCTCGCTCTCCGTCTACAATTTTTACCACGTACGCTGCTTCCAGTACTAAATTGGTGATCCCTTGATGCCTCAGAATGTATTCTACCAAGGTTCTAGGCGCTACAGTCCGAAACCGCACTGCTGCTACGGTCGCAGATTCGAATCCTGCCTCGGGCATGGATGTGTGTGATGTCCTTAGGTTAGTTAGGTTTAAGTAGGTTTAAGTCTAGTGGACTGATGACCTCAGATGTTAAGTCCCATAGTGCTCAGAGCCATTTGAACCATATTCTACCAACCGACCGCTTCTTCTAGTCAGGTTGTGCCACAAATTTCTCTTTCCCCTAACTATTTACGTGATTTACCCATCTAATCTTCAGCATTCTTATGTAGCATCACATCTCAAAAGCTTTTATTCTCTTCTTGTCAAAGCTGTTTATCGTCCATTGGTAATATTGTCTTCACTTTCAGCCATAGATAATAAAACAGTTCTGTGTTCCTGATAAGCGCTATCATTGTACATTAAAATAATTGAATGTGATTTTAAAAGAGATCGCTACATATTGCTCAAAATATTCTTCGTGTGCATTTTTTAAAATAATTGATTGTTTGCAATTCATTCGGTACTTAATTTCATTCTTCGTGATACTGAGGTAATTTGGAATTTTAGTTTCTTGTTTTAGGACAGTTTTTAGTATTTTCGATTGTAGGTATGGATTTATCTGTTCCGGTGAACTTGGATAATTTGAAAGAGGCCATGGGCGTAGACATGTTGACCACGATTTGTTTTTCACAAATGTGTGGTCTCGTCGCCGAGTATGTTCGATGTCGTGAGTGCGGCGAACATATGCGCCTCACAAGTGTATCTCGTCGCCGTACTCACGACGTATTCTTATAGCACTGCAGCAAAGATCGGTTGTGGCGGTCCATTAGACGAGGGACGTCGTTCGAAAAATCCAAGCTCGCCTTCAGAGACTTCATGAAAATCACGTACTGTTGGTGTTTGAGATATCCTGTGTGACTGTGTGTCCACGCATGTCGTGTGAATAACCGCAGAGTTGTAGATTGGTACTCTTTTTGTAGGGAGGTTTGTGCGGAATACATGAAATGTAGGGGGCCGTTGGGGCTCCGGGTGTTATGGTCGAAATTGCCGAGACGCATTTTGGCAAAAGGAAGTACAACAGGAGGGGGGGGGGGGGGGCTGTAGTTTCAGGTCAAGAGTGTGACGATGTAGTGTTTACAGTAGTACCCAATAGAAGGAAGGAATTTTTGGTCAGCTTAATTGAAGATCACGTTTCAGAGTGTTCTATTGTATTTTCAGGTGGTATTTCTTCATATGGGGATTTAGGGGAAAGGGGTTATCAGCATCTCGTCGTTAATCACAATATTGAGTTCAGATCATTATCCACAGGGGCTTGTACAAATAGCATAGAGGGTTGTTGGTTAGCTGTGAAATCTCTTGTAGGGAAGGGGAAACGCCGGATTTCCACACTTCAAAGGCACTTACACATATGTTCATGGAGGCGTAATATTCCCCAAACATATTGCCCGTTGAAATGTTTCGTTAAACGTGTTGGGCAAATGCACCGCACGAAATATGTTAGCTAATTTCACATTAGCATAAGGGGTGGTTGGTGAATGTGTTTGTCTGTGTGTGTGTGTGTGTGTGTGTGTGTGTGTGTGTGTGTGTGTGTGTTTTCGTAATGTTTTGTTTGTTGTGTATGTGAGTATGTGATTTTTGTTGATGTCTTTCTAGGCGAGCTTCGGTTCTTTTAAGAAGTTCCCATGTGGTAAGCTCAGTTTTCCATTTTTTCTTTTACTGCATTTGACTATTTTGACGTATTTCATTGTTGTATTACACCATTACGTATGTTTCGTGCACTCCAGTACGTAATAGAAATTTTGCAGCTGTCGTTCGTTATAGTTTCCCAGCACTAGTATCAGTACGATTTTTTCGAATCTTTATTAGCAATAATAAAGGCGAAACGGCCTACACAACTAAATTTTGCATCCCGTTCTTCAGTTCACCTTTACACTGACACTACCTATTCGAAAAGAACGACATATGTAACATTGATGAGATTTACCTGTATATGTCAAATGGAGAGCAGCATACAAATTAACTATATAGCTCAACTAAAGATTGGGATACTATTGTCACTGCTGTGATCAAAACTATAACTTTCAATCGATACTATTAGCATCGAAGGCGAAAAAAAAAATACAAATTGTATATGTGTCGTCTTATTGCCTCTTCGCGTAGTTCAACTGAGATACAGGTTGCAAATGTGACGTAGTCCACTTCCACGTTTTCGTTAGCAGTGTACATATATATAGGTCAACGGAAGTATGGGATACAAATATTTTGTACGTAGCTCCTTCTGCCATCGGTAGTATTACTATCTACGTAAGAACAAACTATTAGTGATAGCACAGGCGAAAGAACAACACATGTAAAATTTTTATCCCGTGCTTCAGTTGACCTATATAGTTCAACTGAACAACAGAATATTAATGCTAACGAAAACGAAGAAATCGACGTACTCTAAACTTGTATCCCGTGCTGCAGTTAACCAATACAGTTCGGATGAGGTTCGAGATACAACCCAAATATATGTGACGTGAGGTATTCTATGCTGCCAATATTTCCATCCATTTTTTCCCCTTCATTTTCCACAGAAATAATACGATACAGCCGGTCTGGGTAGCCGAGCGGTTCTAGGCGCTACAGTCTGGAACCGGGCGATCGCTGCGGTCGCAGGTTCGAATCCTGCCTCGGGTATGGATGTGTGTGATGTTCTTAGGTTAGTTAGGTTTAAGTTCAAATGGTTCAAATGGCTCTGAGCGCTATGAGGCTTAACATCTATGGTCATCAGTCCCCTAGAACTTAGAACTACTTAAACCTAACTAACCTAAGGACGTCACACAACACCCAGTCATCACGAGGCAGGGAAAATCCCTGACCACGCGGAAATCGAACCCGGGAACCCAGGCGTGGGAAGCGAGAACGCTACCGCACGACCACGAGCTGCGGACTAGGTTTAAGTAGTTCTAAGTTCTAGGGGACTGATGACCTCAGAAGTTAAGTCCCATAGTGCTCAGAGCCATTGTAACCATTTGAATACAATACAAACACGCGATATCCTTAACGTGAAAATACTACTTGCCTTGACACATGTCAACTATATTTTTCGTCTCTCGTATTCCTTTGTTTCTGAACAGTCTTGTCAGCTCTTTCGACTGTGTAATAAATGCTCTCTGGCCAGTTCTGACGTCATTGATCAAAGCTGACGGGTTGTATCCACTGCTTCACTAGACCCCAAATACTTTCACAAAAATCTTCGTGACATTTAAATCTATACTCGATGTTAACAGATTTCTCTTCTTCAGAAACGCTTTCCTTGCCATTGCCTTCTACATTTTATATCCTCCCTGCTTCGACCATCATCAGGTATTTTGCTGCCCTAGTAACAAAACTCATTTACTATTTTAAGGTCTTATTTCCTAATCTAATTCCCTAGCAGCACCTGATTTAATTCGGTTACATTTCATTATCCTCGTTTTGTTTTTGCCGATGTTCATCTTATTCATTCATCGTTTCAAGACACTGTCCATCCCGTTCAACTGCTCTTCCACGTCCTTTGCTGTATCTGACAGAATTACAATGTCATCGGCAAACCTCATTTTTTTTTTAATTTCTTCTCCCTGGATGCCCCTCGACTCTTATAACTGACATCTGGTTTCTGTACAAACTGTAAACAGCCTTTCGCTCCCTGTATTTTGTCCCTGCCACTTTCAGAATTTGAAAGACAGTATTCCAGTCAACATTATCAAAGCTTTCTCTAAGTCTACAAATCCTATAAATGTAGGGTTGCTAAGCCTTAACCTATCTTCTATGAGAATTCGTATGGCCAGTACTGCCTCACGTGTTCGTATATTTCTCCGGAATCCAAAATGGTCTTCACCGAGGTGGGCTTCTACCAGTTTTTCCATTCATCTGTAAAGGATTCGTGTCAGTATTCTGCAATTGTGACTTATTAAACTGATAGTTCTATAACTTGCACACCTGTCAGCACCTGTCTTCTTTGGAACTGGAATTATTACATTCTTATTGAAGTCTGTTTCATACATGTTGCTCACCAGATGTAATAGTTTTGCCATGGCTTCCTCTCTCAAGGCTATCAGTAGCTCTAACGGAATGTTGTCTACTCCCGCAGCTTTAGTTCGATTTAAGTCTTTCAGTGCTTTGTCATTCTTCACGCAATATCATATTTCTCTTCTCGTCTTCGTCTACATCCTCTTCCGCTTACATAATATTGTCCTCAAGTACATCTCTTCCTCCTATCCTCTATATACTTCTTCGGCCTTTCTGCTTTCCCTTCTTTGCTTAAGACTGGTTTTCCATCTGAGCTCATAATATTCGTACGGTCATCTATCTTACCACTAATGATATATGCTTCTAGATAGATCCTTACATTTGTCCTATTGCCATTCATGCTTAGCTATTTTGTGTGTTCAAATGTGTGTGATATCAAATGGGACTTAACTGCTAAGGTCATCAGTCTCTAAGCTTACACACTACTTAACCTAAGTTATCATAAGGACAAACACACACACCCATGCCCGAGGGAGGACTCGAACCTCCGCCAGGACCAGCCGCACAGTCCGTGACTGCAGCGCCCAAGACCGCTCGGCTAATCCCGCGCGGCTAGCCATTTTGAATTTCCTGTCGATCTCATTTTTAGACGTTTGTAATCCCTTTCGCCTACCTCATTTATTGCATTTTTATATTTTCTCCTTTCATGGATTAAATTCAGTATCTCTTTTGTTACACAAGGATGTTTACTAGCCCTCGTCTTTTGACCTACTTGATCCTCTGCTGCCTTCACTGTTTCATCTCTCAGAGCTACCCATTCCTCTTCTACTGTATACCTTTTCCCTGTTCTTGCCAAGTTCTCCTTGATACTCCTTCTGAAACTCTCTACAATCTCTGGTTCTTTCAGTTCATCTAGGTTCACATCTGTCCCTGGAAATGTCTTACAATTTAATACATAGCTCCGAAATCTCAGTCTTACTATTATGTAATCAGTCTGAAATCTTCTGGTGTCTCCAGGTCTCTTCCACGTATACAACCTTCTTTCATTATTCTCAAACCAAGTGTTAGCTATGATTAAATTAGGCCTTTACAAAATTCTACCAGACAGCTTCCTTTTTCATTCCTTTCCCCCAGTCCATATTCATTTCTCTTCCTTTTCCTATCATCGAATTCCAGTCCGCCAAGATTATCAAATTTTCATCTCCCTTAAGTATCTGAATAATTTCTTTTATCTCATCATGCATCTCCATAATGTAATAATACTAATAATAATCATTCTAAAGGTGGCAGGGATAAAATACAGGGAGCGAAAGGCTATTTACAATTTGTACAGAAACCAGAGTCGAGGAGCATAAAAGGGAAGCAGTGGTGGGGAAGGGTAGTGAAACAGGGTTGTAGCCTCTCCCCGATGTTATTCTATCTGTATATTGAGCAAGCAGTAAAGGAAACAAAAGAAAAATTCGGAGTAGGTATTAAAACCCACGGAGAAGAAATAACAACTTTGAGGTTTGCTGATGACATTGTAATTCTTTCAGAGACAGCAAAGGACTTGGAACAGCAGTTGAACGGAATGGAAAGTGCCTTGAAAGCAGGATATAAGATGAACATCAACAAAAGCAAAACGAGGATAATGGAATTTAGTCAAATTAAGTCGGGTGATGCTGAGGGAATTAGATTAGGAAATAAGACACTTACAGAAGTAAAAGAGTTTTGTTATTTGGGGAGCAAAATAACATGATGGTCGAAGTAGAGAGGATATAAAATGTAGACGCAATTGCAAGGAAAACGTTTCTGAAGAAGGGAAATTTGTTAACATCGAGTATAAATTCAAGTGTCAGGAAGTCGTTTCTGAAAGTATTTGTATGGAGTGTAGCCATGTATGGAAGTGAAACATGGACGATAAATAGTTTGGACAAGAAGAGAACAGAAGCTTTCGAAATGTGGTGCTACAGAAGAATGCTGAAGATTAGGTGGGTAGATCACGTAACTATTGAGGAGGTATTGAATAGAATAGGGAGGAAGAGGAGTTTGTGGCAAGACAAGAAGAAGGGACCGTTGGTAGGGCATTTCCTGAGGCATCAAGGGATCACAAATTTAGCATTGGAGGGCAGCTTGGAGGGTAAAAATCGTAGAGGGAGACCAAGAGATGAATACACTAAGCAGATTCAGAAGGATGTAGGTTGCCGTAAGTACTGGGAGATGAAGAAGCTCCCACAGGATAGAGTAACATGGAGAGCTGCATCAAACCAGTCTCAGGACTGAAGACCACAACAACAACAACATTTCCACTATATCTTCCTCATCTGCGGAGCTAGTTGGCATATAAACTTGTACTACTGTAGTGAGTGTGGGCTTCGTGTCTATCTTTGTTAAAATAATGCGTTCACTATGCTGTTCATAGTAGCTTCCCCGAATTCCTATTTTCTTATTCATTATTAAATCTACTCCTGCAATACTAATAATTGATTTTGTATTTAGAACCCTCTATTCGCCTGACCGGAAGTCCTGTTCCTTCTGCCACCGAACTTCACTAATTTCCATTATATCTAACTTTAACTTATCCATTTCCCTTTTTAAATTTTCTAACCTCCCTGGTCAATGAAGGGATGTGACATTCCACGCTCTGATCAGTAGAACATCAGTTTTGTTTCTCCTGATGACATCCTCTTGAGTAGTCCCAGCCCGGAGATCCGAATAGGGGACTATTTTACCTCCGGATTATTTTACCCAAGAAGATACCGTCATCATTTAACTATACAGTAGAGCTGCATTCCCTCGGGAAAAATTACAGTTGTAGTTTCCCGTTGGTTTCAGCCGTTCGCAGTACCAGTACAGCAAGGCCGTTTTGGTTGATGTTACAAGTAAAGATCGGTCATTCATTGACTGTTGCCTCTTCAAGTATTGAAAAGGCTGCTGCCCCTCTTCAAGAACCACACGTTTGTCTGGCCTCTGAACAGATATCCCTCATTTGCGGTTGCACCTGCGGTACGGCTGTCTGTATCGCTGAGGCACGCAAGCCTCCCCACCAACGGCAACGTCCATGGTTCGAGAGGAGAGGAGGAAGGGGGTGAGGGGAGAATTGAAAGTAACGGAAATAAATAACAGAAAAAGAGAAATATACGTATCTGAAATAAATTAATATTGTAATTTATGTGAGTAAGAAACACAGATAACCTTTAAACTTATTGCAGTCTAGCGTGTGGTGAAGTGATATGATAAAATGTCGTTAATATATAGTAATAATTATTCAATCTAAAAGTACTGCCGCAGGAAAGTGGGCGTTTTGGGTAGGGAGAAACTAAAAAGTAACACAACAACGGAAAACGAAATAAATGATTATATGAAACAATACGAGAACAGTAGCGTGAAATGTCGAGAAACCAACACAGTAACCCTGAAAGAGCAGCCGGTACACATAAATTCACATTCACATAAATTAACAAATATTGGAATCGATATTAGCATTAAGCTATATACGGCAGTTCTAGTTACCGATTCCAGACATTTCATGGTTCATTATTTAGATCGTTTTTCGACGAGGTTTGTGTTTCACCGTTAGTAATTACTCTCTGAACTACAGCAAAAAAGTAACTAATATTGTAATCGGTAACTAGAATTATGTATGTAGGTCAATTCTAGTTATTGATATGTTACTTTTGTGAATTTACGTTTTTTTTGTGTACTGGCGTTTTTTGGGCTTTTTACATCGGTTTTTCTACATTTCATGCTACTCTTTCATATACATTATTATTTACTTGTTTTCCCGCTGTTGTGCTACATTTCAGTTTCTCCTTGCCCAGAACCCTCTTTCCGCCCGTTAGTCCCGGTAAATTAAAAAATTATAATTATTAATTTTCGCTGTTTTATAATATTGCTTCGCCTCGCGCTATACTGCACTGGAATTTAAGCGTTCTCTATGCTTTTCTTGGTCCATAAATCACGACAAAAATTTGTTTCACACACACTTATATCTCTTTTGTTTTGTTATTATTTACTTATTTCCATTATCTTCAGTTCGTTTCGATGTAATTTGTGTCTAAGTAAATAATCGCGCATGAATTGCGATTGAAATTTTATCGTATACTATTAATACATTTGTTTGTTTACGAATATCATCCGCTGCTCGCAACGATTGCCTCTATGTAGCATCCTTGTCCCTGGTACGACATCATTGCTCAAAGCCGAGTGGAATCGAACACTAGAATTTATCTCTACTGTTGTTGTTGTTGTCGCCTTCAGTACTGAGACTGGTTTGATGCAGCTCTTCATGCTACTCTATCCTGCGCAAGCTTCTTCATCTCCCAGTACATATTGCAACCTACATCCTTCTGAATCTGCTTGGTGTGTTCATCTCTTGGTGTACCTGTACGATTTTTACCCTCCACGCTGCCCTCCAATGCTAAATTGGTGATCCCTTGATGCCTCAGAACATGTCCTACCAATCGATCCCTTCTTCTAGTCAAGTTGTGCCACTAACTTCTCTTCTCCCCAATCCTATTCAGTATCTCTTCATTAGTTATGTGATCTACCCATCTAATCTTGAGCATTCTTATGTAGCACCACATTTCGTCAGCTTCTATTCTCTTCTTGTCCAAACTATTTATCGTCCATGTTTCACTTCCATACATGGCTACACTCCATACAAATATTTTCCAAAATGACTTCCTGACACTTAAATCTATACTCGATGTTAACAAATTTCTCTTCTTCAGAAAAGCTTTCCTTGCCATTGCCAGTCTACATTTGATATCCTCTCTACTTCGACCATCATCAGTAATTTTGCTCCCCAAATAGCAAAACTCCTTTACTGCTTCAAGTGTGTCATTTCCTAATCTAATTCCCTCAGCATCACCCGACTTAATTCGACTACATTCCATTATCCTCGTTTTGCTTTTGTTGATGTTCATCATTATCCATTCCGTTCAACTACTCTGCCAAGTCCTTATCCATTCCGTTCAACTGCTCTTCCAAGTCCTTTGCTGTCTCTGAGAGAATTACAATGTCATCGGCGAACATCAAAATTAGTATTTTTTTTTTCCATGGATTGTAATAGCTATTCCAATTTTGTTTTGTTTCCTGCACTGCTTGCTCAATATACAGATTGAATTACATCGGGGAGAGGCTACAACCCTGTCTCATTCCCTTCCCAACCACTGCTTCCCTTTCATGTCCCTCGACTCTTATAACTGCCATCTGCTTTCTGTACAAATTGTAAATAGCCTTTCGCTCCCTGAATTTTACCCCTGCCACCTTTAGAATTTGAAAGAGCGTATTCCAGTCAACATTGTCAAAAGCTTTCTCTAAGTCTACAAATGCTAGAAACGTAGGTTTGTCTTTCCTTAATCTTTCTTCTAAGATAAGTCGTAAGGTCAGTACTGCCTCACATGTTCCAGTATTTCTACGGAATCCAAACTGATCTTCCCCGAGGTCGGCTTCTACTAGTTTTTCCATTCGTCTGTAAAGAATTCGTGTTAGTATTTTGCAGCTGTGGCTTATTAAACTGATTGTTCGGTAATTTTCATATCTGTCAACACCTGCTTTCATTGGGATTGGAATTATTATATTCTTCTTGAAGTCTGAGGGAATTTCGCCTGTTTATACATCTTGCTCACCAGATGGTAGAGTTTTGTCAGGACCGGCTCTTCGAAGGTTGACAGTAGTTCTAATGGAATGTTGTCTACTCCGGGGGCCTTGTTTCGACTTAGGTCTTTTAGTGCTCTGTCAAACTCTTGACGCAGTATCTTATCTCCCATTTCATCTTCATCTACATCCTCTTCCATTTCCATAATATTGTCCTCAAGTACATCGCCCTTGTATAGACCCTCTATATACTCCTTCCACCTTTCTGCTTTCCTTTCTTTGCTTAGAACTGGGTTTCCATCTGAGCTCTTGATGTTTCTCTTAAATCCAAATGTCTCTTTAATTTTCCTGTAGGCAGTATCTATCTTACCCCTAGTGAGATAAGCCTCTACATCCTTACATTTGTCCTCTAGCCATCCCTGCTTAGTCATTTAGAACTTCCTGTTGATCTCATTTTTGAGACGTCTGTATTCCTTTTTGCCTGCTTCATTTACTACATTTTTATATTTTCTCCTTTCATCAATTAAATTCAATATATCTTCTGTTACCTAAGGATTTCTACTAGTCCTCGTCTTTTTACCTACTTGATCGTCTGCTGCCTTCACTATTTCATTCCTCAAAGTTACCCATTCTTCTTTTACTGTATTTCTTTCTCTCATTCCTGTCAATTGTTCCCTTATGCTCTCCCTGAAACTCTGTACAACCTCTGGTTCTTTCAGGTTATCCAGGTCCCACCTCCTTAAATTCCCACCTTTTTGCAGTTTCGTCAGTTTTAATCTACAGTTCATAACCAACAGATTGTGGTCAGAGTCCACATTTGCCCCTGGAAATGTCTTACAATTTAAAACCTGGTTCCTAAATCTCTGTCTTACCATTATATAATCTATCTGATACCTTTTAGTATCTCCAAGGTTCTTCCATGTATACAACCTTCTTTCATGATTCTTAAACCAAGTATTAGCTATGATTAAGTTGTGCTCTGTGCAAAATTCTACCAGGCGGGTTCCTCTTTCATTTCTTAGCCCCAATCCATATTCACCTACTACATTTCCTTCTCTCCTTTTTCCTACTACCGAATTCTAGTCACCTGTGACTATTAAATTTTCGTCTCCCTTCACTATTTCTTTTATTTCATCATACATTTCTTCAATTTCTTCATCTGCAGAGCTAGTTGGCATATAAACTTGTACTACTTTAGTAGGCGTGGGCTTTGTGTCTATCTTGGCCACAATAATGCGTTGACTATGCTGTTTGTAGTAGCTTACCCGCACTCCTATTTTGTTATTCATTATTAAACCGACTCCTGCATTACCCCTATTTGATTTTGTATTTATAACCCTGTTTTCGCCTGACCAAAAGTCTTGTTCCTCCGCCACCGAACTTCACTAATGCCTACTATATCTAACTTTAACCTCTCCATTTCCCTTTTTAAATTTTCTAACCTCCCTACTAAATTAAGGGATCTGACATTCCACGCCCCAATCTGTAGAACGGCAGTTTTCTTTCTCCTGATAACGGCGTCCTCCTGAGTAGTCCCCGCCCGGAGATCTGAATGGGGGACTATTTTACCTTCGAAATATTTTACCCAAGAGGACGCCATCATCATTTAACCATACAGTAAAGCTGCATGACATCGGGAAAAATTACGGCTGTAGTTTCCCCTTGCTTTCATCCATTCGCAGTACCAGCACAGCAAGGCCGTTTTGGTTAGTGTTACAAGGCCAGATCAGTCAACCATCCAGACTGTTGCCCTTGCAACTACTGTAAAGGCTGCTGCCCCTCTTCAGGAACCACACGTTTGTCTGGCCTCTCAACAGATACCCCTCTGTTGTGGTTGCACCTACGGTACGTCTATCTGTACCGCTGAGGCACGCAGGCAAGACAAGGTCCATGGTTCTTGGTTATAATTTCTAAATTTTTACAAATTTCCAAATGAGCCTCTCGCATCTGAGTCTACACATCACTCAGAATCTTTAGTTTACCTATCGTTTCGTCTTGTGCCTTGTCTATACATGACACCTTTTGATCTATGTTGTTTATCTCCTAAGATAGTTCAGTGAATAATTCCATCTTTATTTTCTTCCCCATATATGAAAGTTTGCGTGCTGAATCATTAGGTCAGTTCGTAGTTTTTGATTTAAATTATCGCACCTCTGTGATAGGTCATTGTTAAAAACCATAAAATTTTTGCCTTTGTTCATTTTTAAAATTACAAAATTTTTCATCAAGTTTTTGATGTGTAATAAAATTATTAAATAAATTCTTCATTAGGTCAGTGAGTCCTTTATACATGTCCTGCCCTGTATGCATTGATGACGCATTAGCTTCTCGTGTACCTACCGTGTCTTGTTCCGTCACATTTGAAACACGTTCTCATGACTTGGAGAAATTGAAATTTACCGATTCCGCAATAGTGCGTCTTTTACTGCCTTCATGCGGGAAAGTGCTTCTCGGTGAGATTTGGGAATTGGTCTTGTCTACCGTGAGCACAGTAGCGTCATGACGTAAGACATTATTGTCATCGGCTTAAATTGAATTTCGGGCGCTAAAGACTACACTGTTGAGCGGCCATAACACCATATCCACCACCACCACTCCATAAATTGAATTTGTGTAAAATTCCCGACTGTCGTCGATATGATCGACGTTTTCGGTGTCACTATCCATTGCTCCGATATTTTGTATCTCTACACTATTTCCATTAGTCGGCACAACCTTTTTAAATGGTACCATTTTGTAAATCTATTTTATAAGCAATAAATACGAAAGAAAATTAAATTTTAATTTTAAAATTGATTGTGCGGATTTTCCAGGTCAGTACATGATGTATTCTACGGCAGTATTGCAGCTTATTGTTGCCGTTAAATTTTTGTATAGACGTTTCAAAAACTCAATGTGAACCCAAATCCCTATTGCCTTTTAAAAAAATGATACAAATTTATGACTGGATAGGGTAAGGTACTGACACTACTTTTCTTCGAGGCGCTACCAAGTGCAGTCATGCGAGCTATAAGGTGGAGTTCTTTCCTACCCTTCTTAAATGTTAATGGTAAAAGTTCTCCGGTTAACCATTGTAATTTACGAATACCATGTGGTATTTGACCTTGGTTTTCTCTCAGTGATATTCCAATCATGAACAACAGTAAATAAAGAAACAATTAGTACAATAGAATGTTGCACAGCATGTTTTATATCACTTAATTATGTACAATATAGTGCCCTGCCCGCGACGTAATAACATACTATTTTCTTTTTCTATTGCAATATTAAGGTTTACAGATATAATTTAACCACTGAGTCAATGAAGTGTGCTGCAGGTCAGGGAATATGTACGCCCAGAATAATGAGAGCGGCGTATCATTATCATCTGTATGTTGTTCTATATAAGAATGTGCGCTCGTCTTTTCTTTCTCTTCTTTAACCGCTCGCCTTTAAGACAGCATCTTACGCTATCAGTCTCTTATTTTCTTCCATTTTGTTCCAATGAACTAAACTTGTATTCCTGCTGGAATTTATTTAATCATCCTATTATTATCGCAATCTGCGAGTACTAATATGACCTTATTATGAATGCTTTATTCTTTCACTCCAGAGTTGAACTAAGATTATTGTAATTTCCAAGTATTTCGCGAAATACGGCACAGTTCATTGTTATGTTCAAAACTGTGATAAGTATTCACAAAATGTTAGATTTCTGTACAAATTATTTACTTCGTTAAGTAATAATTGTTTAATTTAACATTTCTGCTTTCATTTCGTAACAGCAGTCGCAAATTTCCAATTTATGAATGGTATACATATTTCTTTACTACATTTTTTCCTTACGCTGCCAACGCGATACCCATGATATTAAATTAAATTATTCTGAATTTCTCGCGAGGTGAGAAGACAAACAGCAATTTCACTGAGATTAAAAGTAACACAAATTAATCGATTTTCAGCACGCTGCTTGCCTACTGATCTTCTCTTCAAGCAAAAAGGTAAAAAGAGTAAAAGAAATTGAGAAGTGAAGTGATAATATTGTGCTTTCAGTAGTTTCGTGTGCATTTTCTGATAAAAATAAGGTGTGTGTGAAATATCTAATTGATTTACTTTTAACGAAGGATAAGAAGTGATACCTCTAATCATTCCATGTACTAATAGTTGTGTGTTAACATTTAAGTATTAAAGGTAACTAGCCTCATGCGTATATTTAAATAACACTACAGCACAAACTTTAATTGGGATACATTAAGTTTGAAGAAATTTTGCTTAATAGTCATTCAATGACTGAACTATTGCCAATATATGAATATACTATAAGTTTAGGTTACATCTATCGTAATTTACGCAAGCCGAAGCATAAATTTCCATTATTCCATAATAATATTCATCCACATTTGTACACTATACCATAGTCAAAAAGATTCGGTATATATGGTCCCCGTCTAATCTATCTGGCACCGTCCAGGGAAGGAGTCACCAGTTCTACTGATTAATTAATAATTTTAAGAATAATAATGAGATGGAAATTTGCTGGCGCGACAGTAGTGAGTTCGCTCGGGAGCGTGTGTCTCAGCTAATTTACGCACAGCAACGCACACCCCAGACAGTTAGGCTTATGATTTTTCGTATACACGAGAAATCTCTTAAGGTATAATATTGGATTATTAGATGACAGCTCTTCGAGTCTTGAAGATATTTATCTCCTCTTTTTCTTTGAAGACAATGTTACAGTGCCAGTTTGCTCTGCTTAAAATTCATGCTTCTCCAAAGTATTACAGGTACCGGTAACGCGGATACATCAGATGGAATAAGAAACTATAAGTGAAGTTGACTTCGTAGCATAAGAATTAAAATATTTAACATTATTAGTGAATTAAACAGAAATCCACGTCCTTTCTCCATTATGGACGGGAAAAGACAGACAGTACAAGGTCGATGAAACATCCGACATGAGTTTTTACACACATAAGAAAATTAATGTTCTTCATCTTTTCTTACTATCTCCACAGACTTGATTGCTGAGGGCCTACCGCGTTTTAATCTTTGCCCTAAACTACTTACGCGAATGAATGAATAAAAATAGACAAAAAAAACTTTTACCAAATGGTTCAAATGGCTCTGAGCACTATGGGACTTAACTTATGAGGTCATCAGTCCCTTAGAACTTAAAACTACTTAAACCTAACTAACCTAAGGACATCACACACATCCATGCCCGAGGCAGGATTCGAACCTGCGACCGTAGCGATTGCGCGGCTCCAGACTGTAGAGCATAGAACAGCTCGGCCACTCCGGCCCGCAAACTTTTACCCATACAGGTATACCAGCATAAGGTCCAATGCATACTGCATGCTTTGTAACTCCCAAGTGGTTCGCCTTCGTTCTTGATGGTGCGAACATTTGTGATCACTCTGGCGCGCCATTTTTCATTCGGTGTTCGTGATGGAAGTTGAAGGTTTGTTTTGAGCATTTATTGAATGTCGACAATGTCCATTTTGTGAAGTGTTTCTTGAAACCGCAAAACACACTGCGCTTTCTCCTGCATATACGCCAGTATGACAACAGTATTCTCAAATTACTCTACCTGTAACGAGAGAGAGAGAGAGAGAGAGAGAGAGAAGAAATCATATGCTGTCAGAGACAATAGAAGGTTGATCTCATCATCTCACGACACTCATTTTCTGTCGATGCACGTCATGAGTCATTAGTGGCTAATATTTTTCCTGTCGTAAATTACTCTTACGAAGGACTGAATTTGACCCCGCACTCAAGGGGCTCCTTGCAAGATGTTACCTACAGGGATCGGTTCTTTGATTAACTGCTCAATGTAATTTTAACTTACAACCATTTCACATAGCTGTACTACCTGGCTTAATCATGTGAGTCTCCCAGACCACAGCTTTCAAGTTAAAATATCCATCTATAGTTATGACATAACCAAGAAATTTACGCGAAATATTCTCCAAGTTTCTCCTCAACTGTTTGCACCACTATAGTGCTCTGAAAGCACGTGATTTCTTGTCTGTCTGTCTGTCTGTCTCTCTCTCTCTCTTTTGTTATAGGTAGGGTAATTTGAGAATACTGCTGTCATAATGGCATCAATGCAGGAGAAAGCACAGTGTGTTTTGTGGTTTCACGAAACACTGGCGCGCGTTATAGTTCAGTGAAGAGTCCATGGCCGAGATATGCCAAACGTGAAGATCTACAACGGATGGTACGAGACGTGTAAAGAGCCTGGCGGTGTTGGTGCCAAAGCAAGACGTGGAGTCAATGACGACGTTGTCGACAGCGCGCGTACAGAATCACCGCAGTCAGTGGGAATCGACACATGTTTACAGAGAAACAGGCATCCCTCGGACCATTGAGCTGAAGATTTTACACAAAACACTGCATTTCAGTGCGTACAGAGTGCTACTCCTGCAAGCCGTGTAGCCAGATGATAAGACGGTGACGGAAGAGTTGTCGGCAAAGACTCGCAGAGAATCCGAGGATCGCCTAGACGGGCAACGAAAGGAGCACTTCTGGAAGAGTGACCATAAAAAAAACTTTACGAGTTAAGCTACCGTTTGCTACAAACCGCATAGCTGCATCTAGCATAGTTGCTTCGAAATAAATTTTTGTGATCAACGAAAGACTTATCCTGTACAGCAATGTACCGACAAGAGTAGAAGTTAGCAGGAAATCGACACACGGTACCGCTATAAAATTTGACGAGATTGGAAATTCTGTTCTTTGTTCATGCATCGTTTAATACGAAACTCTTTAAACGAGATTCCCGCTGTTCTTGTGTCACTGGGTGCCTGTCTTTCTATCCGGTTTTACGTTTTCTATAGTTTCCCTGAATCGATTGAGACATATGCCAGAATGATTCCTGTCATCAGGACAATACCGAATCCCATCCCCAATCCTCCCTAAGCTGAGTTTGTAGTCCGTCTCTAATGAATTCATCGTTGATAGGACTTACAGCCACGGCTGTACCAAAGGGGTGATGATATTGGACCACACAAAAGACACGGGTTCAGAGGAGGCGCAAAAACTGGCCGAAAAAAGAAATTACCGTTTAGGAGTTAACCGGGAGAGTTACATGAGTTTTCCTAACCCTTGTGGCTTGTGTTTCTATCTCACGCATAAGTTGTTGTCACTAAGTCGTTTCGGCCGCGTAAGCAGTACGACAGAACAGACATGTACGAGGGTTGTTTTTTTTAAGTAAGGGCCGTTTTTACTTTTAAAAATAGATACAAATACTTTTGTAAAAAAAACTTTTATTTTCTGTTTCTACACACTTTTACCTATTTTTCTACATGAGAGGTGTGAGACCTAGCGTTATCGTGCAGGAGCAAAACTCCTTTTGTCAGCATGCCGCGCCTTTATTTTGAATTGCTCTGCGGAGCTTCTTTAGAGTTGCACAGTAGGCATCTGAGTTGCTTGTCGTTCCTCGTGGCATGAAGTCCACTAGCAAAACACCGCGCCGGTCCCAGAACACAGTTGCCATAATCTTGCGCTTTGACAGCGTCTGTTTGGCTTTCACCTTGATGGGTGAGGTTGTGTGTCGCCATTCCATCGATTGCCGCTTGCTGTCGGGAGTGATATGGGATACCCATGTTTCATCTCCAGTGACAATTTGACTCAACATGTCATCCCCTTCTTCCTCGTACAAATCAAAAAGTCCAATGAAGTGCACACCTGCACACCTACCGTGCATACACGAATATAGCTTAAGTATCAGTTGCTTATTCACCAACAGTAAGATGTGTGCGTGTCTGACCAGAAATAACGACACCTATTGCGATTGTTGGCAACACATGAACAGACATTAAAAATGCACATTAATTTTCACTAGCAGGTGGGCGTGCACTTGATAGGGCTTGAAATGAAATTATGGATATTTTTGTACTGGATCCTTTGGAGGAGACCTAGAGAAGACTGCAGTCTTGGGAGAAGGAACGAAATGATTGAACTATACTGTTCTGAGAGATTCAGATCCTCGAAAGAGGAGATACGAATTCGAATCACAGTCCAACACCAAATATTTCAAAGTCTCTAGTTCAATCAAGTACAAGTAACATAACATACCTGTTCCTTTAAATGGCTATCGGTTCATCAAAAATAGTTCTGCAAGTTTCGCAGGAGAGCTTCTGTAAAGTTTGGAAGGTAGGAGACGAGGTACTGGTAGAAGTAAAGCTGTGAGTACCGGGCGTGAGTCGTGCTTCGGTAGCTCAGATGGTAGAGCACTTGCCCGCGAAAGGCAAAAGGTCCCGAGTTCGAGTCTCGGTCGGGCACACAGTTTTAATCTGCCAGGAAGTTTCATATCAGCGCACACTCCGCTGCAGAGTGAAAATCTCATTCTGGAAACATCACCCAGGTTGTGGCTAAGCCATGTCTCCGCAATATCCTTTCTTTCAGGAGTGCTAGTTCTGCAAGTTTCGCAGGAGAGCTTCTGTAAAGTTTGGAAGGTAGGAGACGAGGTACTGGTAGAAGTAAAGCTGTGAGTACCGGGCGTGAGTCGTGCTTCGGTAGCTCAGACGGTAGAGCACTTGCACGCGAAAGGCAAAAGGTCCCGAGTTCGAGTCTCGGTCGGGCACACAGTTTTAATCTGCCAGGAAGTTTCATATCAGCGCACACTCCGCTGCAGAGTGAAAATCTCATTCTGGAAACATCCCCCAGGCTGTGGCTAAGCCATGTCTCCGCAATATCCTTTCTTTCAGGAGTGCTAGTTCTGCAAGTTTCGCAGGAGAGCTTCTGTAAAGTTTGGAAGGTAGGAGACGAGGTACTGGCAGAAGTAAAGCTGTGAGTACCGGGCGTGAGTCGTGCTTCGGTGGCTCAGATGGTAGAGCACTTGCCCGCGAAAGGCAAAAGGTCCCGAGTTCGAGTCTCGGTCTGGCACACAGTTTTAATCTGCCAGGAAGTTTCATATCAGCGCACACTCCACTGCAGAGTGAAAATCTCATTCTGGATACACATGCAGTTTATTGATTACATGCATGTGGAAAACTTGTTGTGAGTTAAAGCTGTCAAACAATGTTTGAAGAAGAATAAAATGCCACTACCACAAGACAGCTAATGTAGAAAATACTTTTCTGGCGTATTTGGGCACGAAGCGCTCTCCCCATACATAATACAAAAGCTTCGAGATGCATCTGCTGCCTGGCTGTCTATTAAACCTGAAAAGAACAAAATGTCACAGAAGTTAGTCCTTTTTCCACATGCGACTATTTGGGGTTGAGAAGTGAAGGGAATTATGTTCAAAGTTCCATTAGATTGGTAACTTCAGCAGACAGCAGAATTGAGTTTCAAAAAAATTTATCAGTAAATGTATTCGAACTCGCGACATCTCATCTATGGTTCAAGACACTTACCATTATGCTACTAGCTGACACATAGATACAATAGCTCCTGAGCTGAATAACAAGTCCTCCAGAACTTCTGCATAACACTGCGAGATAATGCAAATGACCGGGTCTAGACTTCTGAGAGAAACAGTTACAGCTTTTCTTTCGCGCTGCACGACGTTTTTTACAAACAGATAGAATAGCTCAAGTGGAAAGGAACACTTCATTTTTAAATTTCTGCATCCTACACTGTTTCCAGTTCTGTGTAGGTGGCAGTTGCGTGATTTTATTTCGGTGATTACAAAATAGAGTCGAATGTATGCACTGAGTAGCCAAAGCAGCAGATTCAAAGTGATTCGGTCAACCAAGTAAATGAATTAACTGAACATGCTGCAATTTACTACAGGGAGCCTGTGTGTCAGAATTCTCATCCAGTGTGGCGCAACCGTGTTACGATAGAATGAGTCACGGAAAAGCGGATTTGGTGGTCTTTTGGACTGATGATGTGTTTTTATACCTATGGTCTGGGTTCGATTCCCACTCCTGTCAATGATTTTAGATAGGGAGAGGAAGATTCCATTCTCTTCTGGCTACAGCAAGTGAAGAAGATATAATGGCTGTGTGGTCTGAAATTCACACTAAAGATTATATTCCTTCTCTGCCAAGTAGACGTCAGGTTGAACCACAATAAAGTCTGGAGTGGCGACATGTAGAAACTCTATCACCAGTAACCTTTCTTATACTAGTTATTTATTTCTTGTAACGAAACAAACGCTATGTAGGGTCACAGGACACTAATTCCATTTTTTATCTGAGCTTCTGTATGTCGATAAAATTGGTTCTGAACTGAGAATGCAACTCAGACCGAACTTAACGCGGAATTTGATCCCTTCGTGACAATACAGCTCGGCTACAATTTGTTGTTTGTACAAAACTGCAGATTTCTCAACATCTCCACATATTGTGCGTGAATGGGTTCGAATCCTGGCCCGGCGCTAAAGGTTTCATTATGTATTATCAAGCTCTAGCATGAGAACACCTATCTGCTGTGGATAATAATTTTGATTTTTAGTGTTTTTCATTCGTTGTCAACACTAACGATATCTGACGTTTTTGACTTCCAGTGGGACACAGAACTATTTGCGAGATCACTGTATGTTCAAGATGTTATTCCGAGCTGCCGGTGGAGAAAAATTGGGTAGCTGACGTCTCTTTGTATGTAGTCAACAACGATATGTGTGGGGCTCTATTGCCAGTGAGCACTGAATTCTTTGTCATATTATTTCTATTTCAGACATGCTCACATGTCGCTGCTGCTGTAACAAACCCATATTTAACGTTCGTTTTCTCTAGAATATGACAGCGATAGGTGCCGGGTTGGAGTCCTGGGAAGAAAAAAAATAATGTTTCGTCTCGTCGTTTGAGTTAAAACATCTAGCTACAGCATAGAAAATCCGATATGTCACAATTGGTTGTGCTTCGATATCAATCCGATTAGGTTCTGGGTTCGAAGCCCTGTCCAACACAAAGCTTTGCCTCACGACCCTTCAGGTAAGTTACTTGTGAAGAAGCAATATTTAACATCTCTCGTAGTTTGTTAACAGGGACAATAGATGCTGGGTAGGAATTCGCGTCCGTTAAAAATGTTTGTGTTATGTAATTTAAAGTTGATATTTGCTAACTGTTACTGTCTAAAATAGAGGTATATCACTCTCTGTATGCCTAATCAGGAATGACTGTTAGTTTGCGTCAGTCACGAAATCTTTGCTTAGTCTGCCTGACCTGGGTTTGAATCCATATGCGGAACGAGACGGATCGACGTGACATTTGAAGTTCATACATATTCTCAACTAGCTGCTCGTGGATAACTTAAATTTTAAATGTCATTTTGTGTTAAATAATAAGTACTGTACGTTACTTTGAAGAGGAAATCATGAATACGACGAACTTACTATGTGCATTACCTATCTGTCGTAATAATGAGAGTGGTAACATTTCAGGTATGTCACTTATTGTAATAAATGTGAACTTACAAGCCTTAAGGACAGTCTTATCTGTGATAAGGTGTTCACTGATATTTATAGCATCGTGGTACTACTTTATATCTTGAGTTACTAGTGGTGACTTGTTGGAACCATTTTCAATCGTCAAACGACTGCGATTAGAGGACCTGCTAGACAGCCGCGTTATGCCGGTTGCATGCGAATCAGGCGAAATGCAGTTCAGATTGTTCGGATACTTTTGAGCACGACTGTACATGATCTAAGTTAACCTGAGTATTCTTTTGCATTAACTGTAAATTATCCTGAGTTTTTCTGATTCCGGATAGCTCCTGTCCATATGTGTGTGTGCGTGATTCAAATTTTTCTACCACTGGGGCTTTTAATTTCTCACTCATATCGTGACCTCCATGGAGATTTCCGAAATCTGGTGTGTGAACTCCGTATCCAGATTATTGAGTTCTGTATGCAAATTTTTTATTTCGCCTGACTTGTGTGTCATGTTTGCATTTACCTTCCTAATTTCGGACTTTACCGTGCTCATGTCTGTTTGTATTGGGTCTAAACTCGACATCTTTTAATCTAATGTGTTCATGTTTCTAAACTTGAGGTTTTTGAATTTACTGTGCTCAAATTGATCTCTAAACTCGACATTTTAGAATTCATGTCTGGTTTCGTTGCCTTCATGACTGTTTGTATTGTGTATGTTAAGGCCCGAAATGAGGCTTGCATATCTTCCCTAGTCACTTTTGACCTATGCCTGTCAGCATCTGCGTCTGTACTACGCATCTTCCATTTAAAATACTCCTTTGCCTTGACGTGTCATAAATTTCTATTGTAGTCAACGTATTGCTTGTAATGAAATATTCCGTAGCGTATTCACGGGCGTCGAATGCAACAATGGCATCTCACGCCCAGCATCCCAATAATCACCACTTGCCAGTTCCAAACCACTCATTGTTACATTTTGCAAATGCAAGTCTACTGCATTGGTATTTTTATTTTGAAATGACATCTCATTATCGTTTCGTCCATCCCTTATGAAAATATTTACGTCTTTGCAGTTACCTAAATTAGTAATTTCTCTGTTTGGATTTTACTTCCGCACTATTTCTCACGCGACAGAATGCATGTACAGCTATATGTAATCTCAATTGTTGTTCACTCAATATGCTTTTCGTACTGATAAAGCAATGTCATTTTCTCAACTTGATTTGAATTGCGTTAGCCTCTGAAGGTTTAGGTTCTGGATTTTCGAAAATAGGTGCTTGGATTTTCAAATATATCTATTGGGAACGTATTCTCTACACCCACCGCGCAATCATACCTTATTGTTGTCTTGTAATTTGTTTTCCCTCTATTGCACTTTTAGTTGTTTTCTTCCTTCTAGTTTTTTTTTCTCAGTTAGTGTTTCTCCAGTATTAAATTATTGCCTCCGTCATATCGTCAGAGTCCATGGAATATAAAGGAATTAACATACATGTATATTCATTGTCTTGACAATACTAGTACTCACTGTTTTGTCCCCACGTTATGTTGTTGTTGTTGTCTTCAGTCCTGAGACTGGTTTGATGCAGCTCTCCATGCTACTCTATCCTGTGAAAACTTCTTCAACTCCCAGTACTTACTGCAACCTACATCCTTCTGAATCTGCTTAGTGTATTCATCTCTTGGTCTCCCTCTACGATTTTTACCCTCCACGCTGTCTTCCAATGCTATATTTGTGATCCCTTGATGCCTCAGAACATGTCATACCAACCGATCCCTTCTTCTTGTCAAGTTGTGCCACAAACTCCTCTTCTTCCCAATTCTATTCAATACTTCCTCATTAGTTACGTGATCTACCCATCTAATTTTAAGCATTCTTCTGTAGCACCACATTTCAAAAGCTTCTATTCTCTTCTTGTCCAAACTATTTATCGTCCATGTTTCACTTCCATACATGGCTACACTCCATACAAATACTTTCAGAAACGACTTCCTGACACTTAAATCTATACTCGATGTTAACAAATTTCTCTTCTATAATAATATGTTATGATGTAATAAAAAATAAAATTTAGGTATATGGAAATAATGAAATTAATTAATGGCAGATAACGAAATAATTAAGAGGTGATCTGAAATTGGAATTTTAATTACTATCTCTTACGAAATTTTCCGGCGTATTGGATAAGCACAATAAGCTGAGCTATGCATGTAAATCGGTAAAAAAATCTTATTATATTAGTTCCACATAAACGAAATAGCCTTCCTGTTGTTGTAGATTTATGCTTACCAATTAATAATACTATGTCCGATCACCATGACCTTTATATTAATAGCATTCCTCTTATTGTACACTCCTGGAAATTGAAATAAGAACACCATGAATTCATTGTCCCAGGAAGGGGAAACTTTATTGACACATTCCTGGGGTCAGATACATCACATGATCACACTGACAGAACCACAGGCACATAGACACAGGCAACAGAGCATGCACAATGTCGACACTAGTACAGTGTATATCCACCTTTTGCAGCAATGCAGGCTGCTATTCTCCCATGGAGACGATCGGAGAGATGCTGGATGTAGTGTTGTGGAACGGCTTGCCATGCCATTTCCACCTGGCGCCTCAGTTGGACCAGCGTTCGTGCTGGACGTGCAGACCGCGTGAGACGACGCTTCATCCAGTCCCAAACATGGTCAATGGGGGACAGATCCGGAGATCTTGCTGGCCAGGGTAGTTGACTTACACCTTCTAGAGCACGTTGGGTGGCACGGGATACATGCGGACGTGCATTGTCCTGTTGGAACAGCAAGTTCCCTTGCCGGTCTAGGAATGGTAGAACGATGGATTCGATGACGGTTTGGATGTACTGTGCACTATTCAGTGTCCCCTCGACGATCACCAGAGGTGTACGGCCAGTGTAGGAGATCGCTCCCCACACCATGATGCCGGGTGTTGGCCCTGTGTGCCTCGGTCGTATGCAGTCCTGATTGTGGCGCTCACCTGCACGGCGCCAAACACGCATACGACCATCAATGGCACCAAGGCAGAAGCGACTCTCATCGCTGAAGACGACACGTCTCCATTCATCCCTCCATTCACGCCTGTCACGACACCACTGGAGGCGGGCTGCACGATGTTGGGGCGTGAGCGGAAGACGGCCTAACGGTGTGCGGGACCGTAGCCCAGCTTCATGGAGACGGTTGCGAATGGTCCTCGCCGATACCCCAGGAGCAACAGTGTCCCTAATTTGCTGGGAAGTGGCGGTGCGGTCCCCTACGGCACTGCGTAGGATCCTACGGTCTTGGCGTGCATCCGTGCGTCGCTGCGGTCCGGTTCAAGGTCGACGGGCACGTGCACCTTCCGCCGACCACTGGCGACAACATCGATGTACTGTGGAGACCTCACGCCCCAAGTGTTGAGCAATTCGGCGGTACGTCCATCCGGCCTCCCGCATGCCCACTATACGCCCTCGCTCAAAGTCCGTCAACTGCACATACGGTTCATGTCCACGCTGTCGCGGCATGCTACAAGTGTTAAAGACTGCGATGGAGCTCTGTATGCCACGGCAAACTGACTGATACTGACGGCGGCGGTGCACAAATGCTGCGCAGCTAGCGCCATTCGACGGCCAACACCGCGGTTCCTGGTGTGTCCACTGTGCCGTGTGTGTGATCATTGCTTGTAAAGCCCGCTCGCAGTGTCCGGAGCAAGTATGGTGGGTCTGACACACCGGTGTCAATGTGTTCTTTTTTCCATTTCCAGGAGTGTAGATTTATGCTTACCAATTAATAATTCCGATTGCCGTATCCTTTATATTGTTATAATCGGATCTTCGTGATAACTGTGAGGTACACAGGTGGCCTCCTTGGTTTTCTATATATTGCAGTACTACTTTGAATAATGACTCATACAACTTTTCACTGGTAAAATAATACTATATTCTTCCTTCGATGCACATGAATACTTCTGCTTGGAAGAAACTTTGGCCAGAGTGCGTTGTCGAGTGTGAGTCCGAGGCATTTGAGTCAGTTCCTGTGGAGTCTGCAGCCAACGAGATTGTGCCTTTGGCCAAGAGCTTGAGACTAGAAATGGATAACAATGATATTGATGAGCTGATGGAAGATCTCACCCAAGAAATGACCACCAGAGAGCTTATGGAGTTGCTGTGTGTTTGAGTGCCTCAAGGGTTGGTGCTTGGACCTTTACTGTTTATACTAATGATTAATGACCTGCAATCATTCATAAATTCTCACAAAATATTGTATGCTGATGGCACAACTTTTCTACATAAAAGCTCTGCTCTAGGTCCACTGAAAACACTCATCGAAAATACCCTTGCTCAGTCCTCATTATGGTTCAAAGCTAATGGGTTCTTACTAAATGAAAACAAAACCCAGACACTTTACTTTAGCCACAAAGAGATTCCTAACTACCAAGAATTAGAAACTGTAAAATTTTTAGGTGTTGCTATTGACAATAAATTGATATGGGGACCACAATCTATCAATCCATTATCTGTCACGGCACTGTGACAGCAGACAACCACTAGTAGTTCACTGTCTACAATTTTCACACAGATGTTCTGCAGATAAAAGTCTCTCATATCAAGTTTGATGATGACTGGCTTCCCTGAGTTTGTATTAGCCACCTGCATGTCAAGGGATTAACGACCAGAAAAGTTATTGTTCATTGCTTCTGGGTCTGTATTGACTCTAGCCATGTGCTTGTGCAGAATCCAGACTGGTTTTAGGTGGCTTAATGAGACCATCACACTTTTCCATTGAGCAAAATTTTGAATGTGTGTGTGTCCCATTTTAAAACTTCATCTTGGCCTGAGTTGGGTGGCTGTTAAGTTAGCCAGATCATATCATCCTGGGGCATTACAATTCACAATTACTCAGTGCCTTGTGCATGAAAACTTTTTGGTTCATATACGAGATAAATAGTGTCACCTGTGTATGTTTGACATGGCTCTTTGCCTGCTGGACTAGTGCTGGTAAGTCTGCTGTTCAAGGGATGGGCCAGTAGAACAAACTCTGCTTGGAGTGTAAGTGATTCTCTGTATTGGATTTCTGCTAGCGGTCTACTTAAGTCTTTCTTGAGTGTTGTACAAAAACCTAGTAGCACCCAAGGCAAATCTTCCATCCACAATCCTCTCTGGTACATGAGGTTGTGTATGATGACCAATTTCGCTACACTGCCATTCCGGACAAACTTGTGCCTAGGTTTCACATTCTATGTTCTACCAAATGAAATGTTTGGTGATGAGCCATATTGCTGGGGCGAGCCTCATGTATTGTAGGTAGTGTAATTGCTCGAAAATCATGCAGCACATGGATGTGGGTACTAGCGGTCAAAATGTATTCTGAGATGCATAGTATTTGGACATTAGTCCCAGCGACTGCCTACTGCTCTATGCAAAATTGATGAAATCACTGTGAAGTAAGTCCATAATGGTCACATCATGGTTCTCCTTTTCCACTACTATGTTTTAATGTAGCTATACAGAAAAAAACATTGGTTCTTGACAGGCAGTGTGTATCATGTGGTCAGTACTATGTAGATGATGGACATCTATCGTATATTGTGCAACAAGATCAAGGTGACAGAAGCGACTTGAGGTGTGCCTTGTGATATCTACAAGTGGCTTGTGATCTGTACAGATAACAATATGTCTTCCTCCAACATTTTCTCTAAAATATCTAACTCCACTGTAGACAGTGAGTAATTCACAATCAAATGCAAAGCCATGAATGTTTTTGGGTGGAAACAAAGTGGTTGTGCTTCACCCACAACAACTTGTAAGATCACTCCCATGACTGAATCACTAGTGTCAGATGGTGCAGTGAGCTCTGCACAGGAGTGAGTGGCCTAAAGTGTCCACCTTTTCCAGGCAATCTTTGGTTAGTTTGAAAACTTCTTGCATCTTGTCAATCCCTTCTAATTTTTTTCGTTGTATATTCGACCTTTCATGATGTGGGTTCCTGTAGTCATGTCCTAGTTCATGAACCATGGGCAACGTATGAGTGGCCCAGTAAGTGGTCCCAACAGTCGGGATACCAGTTACTTTGGAAGAAGGCTGGGCATCTCGGACATATTCTGAGTCATGGTCATCTTTGTACTCATACAGCAAAGACTACCAAATCCACCGGCTAGTCCCTCAACCGTTAGGGGTAAAACCCAATGGGACTCGGGGCGAGTAAGGCTAGCAACCTACTTCCCTGGTACTTTAAATATGATGCTGGCAACAATCAGAGCAAAATGCCTCGGACCTTTGGAGGTGACGGAGTCCCACCTCTAACTGACAAACCAGGGACTCCTAAGATACGACTTGGCAAACAAATGGTAATGAGATGGGGAGTTATTAATATCAATGGGGGCTACTCTGGGAAGACGGCAGAGCTGGCAGAGGCTGCAAGTAAGATGGGGCTGGACGTTTTAGCTGTTAGTGACATTCGGGTAAGGGGTGAGAAAGAAGAGGAAGTGGGAGAATACAAGGTCTACCTGTCAGGAGTCAAAGCAGGAATAGCACAATGGGGTGTAGGGCTTTACATCAGGAAAGAAATGGAACCCAGAGTAGTTGCAATAAGGTATGTAAACGAATGACTGATGTGGATAGATTTGACAGTGTCTAGCAAGAAAATTAGGATTGTGTCAGTATATTCGCATTGTGAAGGGACAGATCAAGATAAGATGGATTGTCTGTTCTAAGGGATTGTGGAACAGGAGGCAAACTTTTGCAAGCAATTAAAGGTCTTTACATGGATAGTCAGGCAGCAGTTAGAGTTGACGATAAATTGAGTTCATGGTTCGGAGTAGTTTCAGGGGTAAGACAAGGCTGCAACCTGTCTCCACTGTTGTTCATATTATTTATGGATCATATGTTGAAAACAATAGACTGGCTGGGTGAGATCAAGATATGTGAACACAAAATAAGTAGTGTAGCATATGCAGATGTCTTAGTTGTGATGGCAGATTCGATTGAAAGTTTGCAAAGTAATATTTCAGAGCTAGATCAGAAATGTAAGGACTATGGTATGAAGATTAACATCTCCAAAACGAAAGTAATGTCAGTGGGAAAGAAATATAAACGGATTGAGTGCCAAATAGAAGGAACAAAGTTAGAACAGGTGGACGGTTTCAAGTACTTAGGATGCATATTCTCACAGGATGGCAACACAGTGAAAGAACTGGAAGCAAGATGTAGCAAAGCTAATGCAGTGAGCGCTCAGCTACGATCTACTCTCTTCTGCAAGAAGGAAGTCAGTACCAAGACTAAGTTATCTGTACACCGTTCAATCTTTCAACCAACTTTGTTGTATGGGAGCGAAAGCTGGGTGGACTCAGGTTACCTTATCAACAAGGTTGAGGTTATGGATATGAAAGTAGCAGGTACTAGTAGATGGGAACAATGGCAGGAGGGTGTCCACAATGAGGAAATCAAAGAAAAACTGGGAATGAACTCTATAGATGTAGCAGTCAGGGTGAACAGGCTTAGATGGTGGGGTCATGTTACACGCATGGGAGAAGCAAGGTTACCCAAGAGACTCATGGGATGAGCAGTAGAGGGTAGGAGGAGTCGGGGCAGACCAAGGAGAAGATACCTGGATCGGTTAATAATGATTTTGAAGTAATAGGTTTAACATTAGAAGAGGCACCAATGTTAGCACTGAATAGGGGATCATGGAGGAATTTTATAAGGGGGCTATGCTCCAGACTGAACACTGAAAGGCATAATCAGTCTTAAATGATGATGATGATGATGATGATGATGATGACGATGATTCGACCTGGTGAAAACGTCAGTGAGGGAGGACTTGTATCATTACCATATGTGGCAGGAGATGTCAATAAAAATTTACAATGCATAGAAAGCATTGTAGGTCATAGTAATTCTGTGGAGATGGTAGTTATTTAATGAGTACCATTCATTCTGAGGTGGATATGCCCCTTTAGCATTTTGTAAGCATCCAAGATTGGTTGATTTGGGGGAGGGCACCAAACAGCAAGGTCACTGGTCCCATTGGATTAGGGAAAGTTAGGGAAGGATGTCAGCCGAGCAATTTCAGAGGAACCATCTTGGCATTTGCCTGATATGATTTAGGGAAATCATAGAGAACCTAAATCAGGTTGGCCAGGTGAGGGTTTGAACCATCGTCCTCCAGAATGTGAGTCCCACTGTGCCACCTCGCTTGATCAAGCATCTGAGAAAGGTCAGTCTAGCTTTCTCCAGCTGCAATTTATCCTATATTTACGACCATGCCTATGGCCTGCAGGGCAGTAAGAACTTGTACAAAATGCTATTTATGGTGCTATCGGGTGGCAAAAAGTGTTAGTATGTCATCCATATAAGCATAACAAAAGTCAAATTTGAAGAGAACTCTGTCAATTAACTGTTTCCCAGTTTGAGCTACCTTCTTTAGTCCATAGGACAAGAATAGGAACTCAAAAAGTCTAAATGCTGTGATTATCATGGTAATTGAGATTTTGTCCAGGCTCATAAGTATTTGGAGGGGTCTGTGATGTCACCATCATGCATTTTTAACACAGATCTGAGCAGTTCAGCACATGCGGCATTCAGCTGAGATCTAGTGTTGTGTAATGTGTTATTTTCCACAGCATTGGTGAACTGTCTGTGCTGTAACACAGTGAATATTCTGTCCACCAGGCAGAGTTCCTTCTCTAGTGGCTCTGCCTCATGAGAAGTCATGGCGAGTTTTAGCTGCAGTGAGAATTCAACAGTTCATAGAGTCCATAATGCAGCATATGGCATGAGGTTTGTGTTGACTAGTTTCTATAGCCCATGCCACAGGTGGGACGACATCTTGTTGGTGAGGTGTTCATCCTAGATTGTTTTACTTGTTGTTCTGGGGTGTCTGGAAAGTGTTTGGGTAATGCAGATTTTGCCTCTTCATATTTGTTTTATTTGGGTGGTGTAAAGATGAAATCACTAATGTCAGCCTTCTCTGCCAAGTGACAAATTAATGTCACAAATGGATTGCTTTCATCCAAATTCCCAATGAAGTAAACACACATTTTGCTGTCATGAACTGAAGTGCGTATTGAAACTTGCTGTAAGGACGGAGTGTGAGTCATGCTTGAGTACCTCAGTTGGTAGAGCACTTGCCCGTGAAAGGCAAAGGTCCCGAGTTCGAGTCTTGGTCTGGCACACAGTTTTAATCTGCCAGGAAGTTTCATATCAACGCACACTCTGCTGCAGAGTGAAAATCTCATTCTGGAAGTCCTGATTGTTCTGGCTGGAATGGCAGCAACTTGGGTTTGTGACAAAGCAGATTTGGCCCCCGCTATCCTACTCTAAATTTACCCTATTAATTACAGTAGCTAGGATGTATACCAGTTTTTTCTTGTCTTGCTGTTGTTCTTCCCAAAAAAATTTATACTAGGATCCGTTATCTGAGCACACATTATATTAATTTACAAACTAATGTAAATTAACTTCTCTTGTTAAAACTATTTATTCAGATTATACAATTCATTGTTCTGAATGTTTTGTATTAATTAGTTTTGCTGGTAACAATGTATTTCAAAAGTTACTGTATTTCAAAGCTTTCGATCTAGATGGCATCCATAAAAATCTAGTGAGCTAATAAATAGATTCAGAAAAGAAGATTATCTCTAAACTGTGGACCAATTGTTGCTCATTTCCAAGACATGTTTATCTTAGTTCAAGCCTAATTAATTCAGAAGATATAATTAATTAAAGATTTCAGCCAGCTCAAACTTTCAGCTTATATTGTGACCAAACCACTATAAATTCCTGGAATATGTTAACATGCTATTGATGGCCTAAATTTTTTGAACCCAATGATACTAGTAACAAATATGTAATTGCCACAGTTAAAAATTGTGTAATTTTTAATATCCAAATTTTAATAATCAAACTGATCCTGTATCTAAAAGTCAGAAGTTCCCACAGCATAAGCATAAATTGGTTCTGAATATATTTTAACAGCTACTGCTCGCATCAGTAATTTGATAAACAAAGGCTGACAGTCATTATTACATCTTTTAAAAAGGAATAACCTGACATATGTAAATTTCAATAATTATCATATAACGAAAATCACATAACATTCTAGTGTGCATCTGTATTATAAGGATGAAATGTGTGCAATTCTGTAATTATGCTTCTCGTTTTTCTTGGAATTAATTTTTGATCAGTATGCAACATGCTACGAGACTTCAGTAGTCTCTACACTGTGTGCTCTGATGTTGTTGTTTGAACTACCCTTGGGATTATACAAGGATATCAGCAATGACTATTAGAATCAGTGATGGAATTAACAAGTAGCATTTGTAAACATGCCACTGTCCCTTAAACTATTACCATCATTCTATGTGCCTTGTATACAATTTGTTGATCTGCTGCAGGAAAAATTACTTTGTGTGACAATTAGTGCATGATTCTCGGCCTTTTTGCGGTATATATTTTAAAGTCCCCCCCCCCCCCTCCCCCCCCCATGAACCATGGACCTTGCCGTTGGTGGGGAGGCTTGCGTGCCTCAGCGATACAGATAGCCGTACCGTAGGTGCAACCACAACAGAGGGGTATCTGTTGAGAGGCCAGACAAACGTGTGGTTCCTGAAGAGGGGCAGCAGCCTTTTCAGTAGTTGCAGGGGCAACAGTCTGGATGATTGACTGGTCTGGCCTTGTAACACTAACCAAAACAGCCTTGCTGTGCAGGTACTGTGAATGGCTGAAAGTAAGGGGGAACTACAGCTGTAATTTTTCCTGAGGGCATGCAGATTTACTGTATGGATAAATGATGATGGCGTCCTATTGGGTACAATATTCCGGAGGTAAAATAGTCCCCCATTCGGATCTCCGGGCGGGGACTACTCAAGAGGATGTCGTTATCAGCAGAAAGAAAACTGGCATTCTACAGATCGGAGCGTGGAATGTCAGATCCCTTAATTGGGCAGGTAGGTTAGAAAATTTAAAAAGGGAAATGGATAGGTTAAAGTTAAATATAGTGGGAATTAGTGAAATTCGGTGGCAGGAGGAACAATACTTCTGGTCAGGCGACTACAGGGTTATAAACACAAAATCAAATAGGGGTAATGCAGGAGTAGGTTTAATAATGAATAGGAAAATAGGAATGTGGGTAAGCTACTACAAACAGCATAGTGAACGCATTATTGTGGCCAAGATAGATACGAAGCCCACACCTACTACAGTAGTACAAGTTTATATGCCAACTAGCTCTGCAGATGACGAAGAAATTGAAGAAATGTATGATGAAATAAAAGAAATTATTCAGATAGTGAAGGGTGATGAAAATTTAATAGTCATGGGTGACTGGAATTCGGCAGTAGGAAAAGGGAGAGAAGGAAACGTAGTTGGTGAATATGAATTGGGGCTAAGAAATGAAAGAGGAAGCCGCCTAGTAGAATTTTGCACAGAGCACAACTTAATCATAGCTAATACTTGGTTTAAGAATCATGAAAGAAGGTTGTATACATGGAAGAACCTTGGAGATACTAAAAGGTATCAGATAGATTATATAATGGTAAGACAGAGATTTAGGAACCAGGTTTTAAATTGTAAGACATTTCCAGGGGCAAATGTGGATTCTGACCACAATCTGTTGGTTATGAACTGTAGATTAAAACTGACGAAACTGCAGAAAGGTGGGAATTTAAGGAGGTGGGACCTCGATAAACTGAAAGAACCAGAGGTTGTACAGAGTTTCAGGGAGAGCATAAGGGAACAATTGACAGGAATGGGGGAAAGAAATACTGTAAAAGAAGAATGGGTAACTTTGAGGAATGAAATAGTAAAGGCAGCAGACGATCAAGTAGGTAAAAAGACGAGGACTAGTAGAAATCCTTGGGTAACAGAAGAAATATTGAATTTAATTGATGAAAGGAGAAAATATAAAAATGCAGTAAATGAAACAGGCAAAAAGGAATACAAACGTCTCAAAAATGAGATCGACAGGAAGTGCAAAACGGCTAAGCAGGGATGGCTAGAGGACAAATGTAAGGATGTAGAGGCTTATCTCACTAGGGGTAAGATAGATACTGCCTACAGGAAAATTAAAGAGACCTTTGGAGAGAAGAGAACCACTTGTATGAACATCAAGAGCTCAGATGGAAACCCAGTTCTAAGCAAAGAAGGGAAAGCAGAAAGGTGGAAGGAGTATATAGAGGGTCTATACAAGGGCGATGTGCTTGAGAACAATATTATGGAAATGGAAGAGGATGTAGATGAAGATGAAATGGGAGATACGATACTGCATGAAGAGTTTGACAGAGCACTGAAAGACCTGAGTCGAAACAAGGCCCCCGGAGTAGACAACATTCAATTGGAACTACTGACGGCCTTGGGAGAGCAAGTCCTGACAAAACTCTACCATCTGGTGAACAAGATGTATGAAAAATGCGAAATACCCGCAGACTTCAAGAAGAATATAATAATTCCAATCCCAAAGAAAGCAGGTGCTGACAGATGTGAAAATTACTGAACAATCAGTTTAATAAGCCACAGCTGCAAAATACTAACACGAATTCTTTACAGACGAATGGAAAAACTAGTAGAAGCCGACCTCGGGGAAGATCAGTTTGGATTCCGTAGAAACACTGGAACAAGTGAGGAAATACTGACCTTACGACTTATCTTAGAAGAAAGGTTAAGGAAAGGCAAACCTACTTTTCTAGCATTCATAGACTTAGAGAAAGCTTTTGACAATGTTGACTGGAATACTCTCTTTCAAATTCGAAAGGTGGCAGGGGTAAAATACAGGGAGCGAAAGGCTATTTACAGTTTGTACAGAAAGCAGATGGCAGTTGTAATAGTCGAGGGACATGAAAGGGAAGTAAGGGAGTAAGACAGGGTTGTAGCCTCTCCCCGATGTTATTCAGTCTGTATATTGAGCAAGCAGTAAAGGAAACAAAAGAAAAATTCGGGGTAGGTATTAAAATCCATGGAGAAGAAATAAAAACTTTGAGGTTCGCCGATGACATTGTAATTCTGTCAGAGACGGCAAAGGACTTGGAAGAGCAGTTGAATGGAATGGATAGTGTCTTGAAAGGAGGATATAAGATGAACATCAACAAAAGCAAAACGAGGATAATGGAATGTAGTCGAATTAAGTCGGGTGATGCTGAGGGAATTAGATTAGGAAATGAGACACTTAAAGCAGTAAAGGAGTTTTGCTATTTGGGGAGCAAAATAACTGATGATGGTCAAAGTAGAGAGGATATAAAATGTAGACCGGCAATGGGAAGGAAAGCGTTTCTGAAAAAGAGAAATTTGTTAACATCGAGTATAGATTTAAGTGTCAGGAAGTCATTTCTGAAAGTATTTGTATGGAGTGTAGCCATGTATGGAAGTGAAACATGGACGATAAATAGTTTGGACAAGAAGAGAATAGAAGCTTTCGAAATGTGGTGCTACAGAAGAATGCTAAAGATAAGGTGGATAGATCACGTAACTAATGAGGAGGTATTGAATAGGATTGGGGAGAAGAGAAGTTTGTGGCAGAACTTGACTAGAAGAAGGGATCGGTTAGTAGGACATGTTTTGAGGCATCAAGGGACCACAAATTTAGCATTGGAGGGCAGCGTGGAGGGTAAAGATCGTAGAGGGAGACCAAGAGATGAATACTCTAAGCAGATTCAGAAGGATGTAGGTTGCAGTAGGTACTGGGAGATGAAGAAGCTTGCACAGGATAGAGTAGCATGGAGAGCTGCATCAAACCAGTCTCAGGACTGAAGACAACAACAACAACATTTTAAAGTTATCTATTAAATGTGAATACAAGGAGACCTGCGTACACATTTTTTGGTCTGTCATGAGGCGTGGTCTTAAGCAATGAAAATCAAACTTCATAAATAAATATGCAAAAGGATTTCCTGTGAACATTTGAAAAGTACTGCTAGAGTTCTCTTTTTAATTATTAAGAGATACAATCCTATCATGAACATTTTCAACTGAAGGACCAGTGGCGCAACTACTGAGAAGCAGTCTTATACTTCAGGTAAGTCCCCATTGTATACTTGGGTTGTGGTTGTACTGCTGCTGTCGTAAAAAATGGTATAATTGACAAAGTACCACTGGGCACCCATGGCGTGGCTGTGAATGTGGTAATTGCACATGGGAGTGCATGGCCTATTGCCACCCATGGCGTGGCTGCGAATGTGGTAATTGCACATGGGAGTGCATGGCCTAGTGCAATCTTCCATACATGGCAGTCATATTTCCTACTAGCATTCACAACACAGCTGGTGCAGTTGGTATAGGAGTCACTTTATTGTTCATATTTAGTCTGACCTGTCCTTCTGAATCATGAAATAATGCACTTGATGCTGAATCTTGTACAAAGTCCTACAGTAGACTGCACATTGGTGGCCATTGTTATGACATTCCAAAGCATACATTGTTATGAGAAGCAACTCACATAGTTGTATTTAGTTTGTATTTGAACACTAGTTGACAGTTATTACACTGATAATTGCACATCAGTCATGCCAATCATTGAGGTACAATCTCAAGGGGCTGGTGATGCTGTGTAACAATACTGCTTTATTGCTCATAGCCTGATGCACCATACATCCACA
This sequence comes from Schistocerca gregaria, assembly GCF_023897955.1. NCBI lineage: Eukaryota > Metazoa > Arthropoda > Insecta > Orthoptera > Acrididae > Schistocerca > Schistocerca gregaria. The sequence continues at coordinate 624,543,324 of NC_064921.1, read as the reverse complement.
GGGTGCAAGACTATAAACTGAATAAACTTCTCTGGAGGCCACACAGATATTACCATGTGTGTTGTCTGGTCAGAGGCATTACTCATGTTGGTGTCCCCATAAGTACTCAGTATTATACAGTTCATAATTGAAATTTACCTTATTCCCTTATGCTTTGCACTCTGTACAGTCTCACTACATTTTATGCTATGTTATTCACGAAGTGCATGTTTTCAAAAAACATTCAAATTTACTGCACACAAATTTAATTTTAGTGTTGTTGATCCTATCGAAATATTTTTATTAAATTTGGTCCTGCAATGTCTTCTTTCTCAAAGGTTTAATTTGTTGCAATTTTCTGGTTGAACCTTTAATTTCTCTCCAAATAAAAAGAGTCCACAATTTCATTAATGTATGGATTTAATTTACTTAATCACTTTTTAGAGTGCTCAAACATTTCATGAACTCAACAACACCTGAATCTGCTGCAGTCTTCCTGTGCTTCAGCATATGTGGTGCCCAAATAGTTTATGGTACTTTTGGAACAAATGTGGCAATTTTAAACTATAGTTTTTACAATGGTTAAAATGGCTCTAAGCACTATACGACAACATCTGAGGTCATCAGTCCCCTTATAGTTTTTAAAATGCTATTTCAATTTTCACAAGCCTAATATTACTTTATCATGATGGAAAATGACTTACCATTTTATAAAAGTATTTGATCACAAATTAACAAAATTATACCTTTTATTTTCTGCAAATATATTTTAACTACTACTACTACTACTACTACTACTTCTTCTACCACTACTATTACTACTAGCTCTAGTACTATTATCATCGAGAATCTTTCTCTTTATGATTAATAAATGTTGCTTAATATTATATAAATATTAATGTAACAGTTTTGTATTATAAGCTACCACATATTTACAATTTATTTAGGAAAATTCAAATTAATTGTATTTCCCCCCAGATACTCATAGTTTATAAAATTTCATGATAATCAATTTTGTAGCAAAGCTGCCTCTTCTTTAATAACATTTAGCAAATCCAGCAGATTTTTTTTGATAAAGTTCAAAATGTGTAACTTTCAGTAATGTAATCCTTATAACTGTGTTCATTTTTCATATAGCTGTAATGGTCAACTTGAAACTAATTTCATCAGGCATTTGAGTTGACAATCTAAAATCCTCACAATATAGCTTTAGTTACTGCCTGCTGATCTGCACTTTTTGATTTATAACTAACCTGATTTCCTGTAATGTCTGAATTACAGATGCCAGTGTTTGCAGAAATAGTGATCTGGAGAGGGAGAAAGATGATGACTCTCACCTTAAAAATCAAGTTATTTCATGAATTATACAACCATTCATTAAGCCTCTCAGATATTTCAACATAAATTTATTACATTTTTATTGACAGTAACCTTTCACCAAAGTATTAATGAGAGGTGTAAAAAATAATTTTGTCTGAGGTCATCTAGAAGAAAAAAACATGTGGACAAACAGGAGAAATGGAGATAGCAACATGAACAACACATTTAAATTGGAAACTCTTTGTTCCTCCCAAAATGAAGAACCCATTCAAGCATCACTTCTGTTTTGATTTATTGGAAGATCCAGATTGCAGTGGCCTCCCATATTTTGTTACAGATAATAATATTTTCTTGGAAAATACACTCCTGGAAATGGAAAAAAGAACACATTGACACCGGTGTGTCAGACCCACCATACTTGCTCCGGACACTGCGAGAGGGCTGTACAAGCAATGATCACACGCACAGCACAGTGGACACACCAGGAACCGCGGTGTTGGCCGTCGAATGGCACTAGCTGCGCAGCATTTGTGCACCGCCGCTGTCAGTGTCAGCCAGTTTGCCGTGACATACGGAGCTCCATCACAGTCTTTAACACTGGTAGCATGCCGCGACAGCGTGGACGTGAACCGTATGTGCAGTTGACGGACTTTGAGCGAGGGCATATAGTGGGCATGCGGGAGGCCGGGTGGACGTACTGCCGAATTCCTCAACACGTGGGGCGTGTGGTCTCCACAGTACGTCGATGTTGTCGCCAGTGGTCGGCGGAAGGTGCACGTGCCTGTCGACCTGGGACCGGACCGCAGCGACGCACGGATGCACGCCAAGACCGTAGGATCCTACGCAGTGCCGTAGGGGACCGCACCGCCACTTCCCAGCAAATTAGGGACACTGTTGCTCCTGGGGTATCGGCGAGGACCATTCTGAACCGTCTCCATGAAGCTGGGCTACGGTCCCGCACACCGTTAGGCCGTCTTCCGCTCTCGCCCCAACATCATGCAGCCCACCTCCAGTGGTGTCGCGACAGGCGTCAATGGAGGGACGAATGGAGACGTGTCGTCTTCAGCGATGAGAGTCGCTTCTGCCTTGGTGCCAATGATGGTCGTATGCGTGTTTGGCGCCGTGCAGGTGAGCGCCACAATCAGGACTGCATACGACCGAGACACACAGGGCCAACACCCGGCATCATGGTGTGGAGAGCGATCTCCTACACTGGCCGTACACCTCTGGTGATCGTCGAGGGGACACTGAATAGTGCACGGTACATCCAAACCGTCATCGAACCCATCGTTCTACCATTCCTAGACCGTCAAGGGAACTTGCTGTTCCAACAGGACAATGCACGTCCGCATGTATCCCATGCCACCCAACGTGCTCTAGAAGGTGTAAGTCAACTACCCTGGCCAGCAAGATCTCCGGATCTGTCCCCTATTGAGCATGTTTGGGACTGGATGAAGCGTCGTCTCACGCGGTCTGCACGTCCAGCACGAACGCTGGTCCAACTGAGGCGCCAGGTGGAAATGGCATGGCAAGCCGTTCCACAGGACTACATCCAGCATCTCTACGATCGTCTCCATGGGAGAATAGCAGCCGGCATTGCTGCGAAAGGTGGATATACACTGTACTAGTGCCGACATTGTGCATGCTCTGTTGCCTGTGTCTATGTGCCTGTGGTTCTGTCAGTGTGATCATGTGATGTATCTGACCCCAGGAATGTGTCAATAAAGTTTCCCCTTCCTGGGACAATGAATTCACGGTGTTCTTATTTCAATTTCCAGGAGTGTATTTGACAGTAAAACTGTATTATATGCTATGTTCAAAGTAATGAAAAGTAAATTATGATGACAATATTTTATGCATGCAAGAAATGGACATGTGTCACAAGCACTGGATGGGATTAAATTCAAACCAAACACTACCCTCAAAAATGTGGTTGGCAAATTCGAAACCTTTTTGAGCGTCTGAGCATTCAGTAGGACTTTTGATTTGATTTATTATTGGTCCTGTAGATCATACAATTTGTACAGCAAAGCACATCATGATATAGGACAAGTCAATTTGAAAAATTATGTTAAGATGGTATACAACGAGAGATGACAGTAGTGACACATAACTCACATAGCAGATGAGAGATGACGGTGGTGCATACTGCACATAGCAGAATACATATAACAGATACAGACAGAATATGAGTAACAAACAATAATTAAATTATCTTACTAAGTAGAAATATCTAAAAGTGAGTATACAGCTTACTACAAGTAATTAAAATACTGTGGTACATAGTGCACATAGCAGAATACATATATGAGGTACAGACAGAATATAGATAAGATACAATAATTAAAATATCTTACTAAGTAGAAACATCTACAACTGAATAAACAGCTTATTGCAAGTAATTAAAATTTTGTTTTAAGAAATTCATGTATGGAATAGAAACAGTGATTTAGTAGCAATTCCTTTAATTTAATTCTCATTATTTTTGGGTTTTTGCTTGTTTTTATGTCTGTTGGGAGGTGGTTGTATATTTTAATGCCCATACATTTAACCCCATTCACATATAATTTTGTGTCGTGGGCAATAATTTGTAACTGTGTTTTGTTTCTGGTGTCGTGTGTGACGGTCCGCATTTCTGTCGAGGGTGTCCAAGTGCTGTACTATAAAACAATCTAGTTCCAATATATAGAGGCATGGCAGTGGCAGGATTTTTAGCTGTTGAAATAGTAGTTTACAGTGTTCAGTTCTTTTTTTACATTTCATTATTCTTACTACTTGTTTTTGTAACTTGAAAATTGTGGGAGAATTAGAGCTCTTTTCCCAGAAGATTAGGCCATAGCTCAAGACAGACTCAAACAGGGCATGATACACCAGCTTCAAAGTATCTACACTGACTGTGCCTTTTAATGATTGTAATAGACAGCAGGTTTTACTAAGCTTTTGTGACAATGCCTCAATATGTTGTTTCCAATTTAGTGTGTTACTGATGGTCTGATGGTAAGTCCAAGAAATTTGGTGTCCTGCCTGTTCATAATGTCACCTTTGCCAATAACTATTACAGCATTGGAGGGGTTAGATTCTGTCTAGCATGGAAGTTCATTCTTACACTTTTTTTGAGTATTTATAAGTAGTCTGTTTGCTTCAAACCACAATTGTAAATGGCAAGTAGTTTCATTAACTGCATCTTGCAATGTGTCACCTCTACTGGTTATCAGGATATTTGTGTCGTCCGCATACAGAAAGGAGCTGGCATTTGGTATGTGTTCTGGGAGATCATTTATGAACAATATGAAAAGAACAGGGCCAAGGACAGATCCCTGAGGGATGCCATTTGTTGTATGTAGTATATCTCACCTGCAGTGTCTGAATGTCTCTGATTTCTATTCTAGTTAACATACAGTATTCAAGTATTTTTGAGAAGACAGATAGTATAGCAATTGGCCTATAGTTTGTCATGTCTGTTTTCTCTCCCTTCTTGTAGAGAGGTATAATTTTAGCAAGTTTTAGCTGGTTTGGAAATGTTCCCTCTAGAAATGAGGTATTTATGATATTTGACAGGGGTCCACTGATGTAATTTGAACACTTATGAAGTAAGAAGTAGGGTATCAGATCATGCCCTGCACAATAAATCTTATTGACTCTTTTTTTTAATAATGTCTTCGATTTATACGGTGTTGTAGGATATAGGAAAAAGGAGTTCAGAGGAGTATTATTTTTGAGAAAAGAGTGTGCAGTGTTTGGAGAGTTAGTCAGGAGATTTGTGGCAGGAGTTTGAACAGTATTTGAAGAATTGGTTAGGAGATTTGTGGAAATTTCTGAAAAATAGCTGTTGAATTTATTGGCGATTTTATGTGCATTTTCAGTCTTTTGTCCTTCTATATTTAACGTGATTTGATCCTCTATCCTTAACTTTCTACCAGTCTGTTCATTTACTATGCCCCAGATGGTCTTACATGTGTTGGAAGAGCACCTAATTGTTTTATCATTATGAGCTTTTTTCGCCCATTTGATAACTCTCCTGTATGTGTTTTTGTAATTTTTATAGTATACCTTGAACTCTTTGGATTTGCCACTGTCCAGTGCTAAGTCTGTGCAGCAGCCTCAACTTTTCTGATGAAGTTTTAATGTCTTTTGTGACCCAAGCATTCTGTTTTTGTTAGTGATAGTCTTTGTTTTCTCTGGGAAATGGCAATTAAAGTAATATTCAAATATCTGCAACAAATTGTCATAATTTTCATTTGTTGTTGAGGAAGTAAATACTCTTTGCCAGTCTTCTTTTTCTAAACTAAGTACAAAGTTGTTTATGTTGCTATAACTATAACTTTTACGTTTAATAACTGTTTCTCATGTTGGGAATACATTGAGTGGTGGATTAAAATATGTTGTTAGTGCACTGTGATCTGAAAAAGCATAAAAATGATTCAAATGGCTCTGAGCACTATGGGACTCAACTTTTGAGATCATTAGTCCCCTAGAACTTAGAACTAGTTTAACCTAACTAACCTAAGGACATTACATACATCCATGCCTGAGGCAGGATTCGAACCTGCGACCGTAGCAGTCTCGAGGTTCCTGACTGCAGCGCCTAGAACCGCACGGCTGAAAAACCAACATCTATAATTTTTACAGTGCAATTAGTGTTAGTAGCAACCTGATCAAGACAGCTGTTTAATCTCGTAGGACATATAACTTTCATATTTAAGTTGAATGACATCATTAAATTTACTAATTGGGACTTTCAAGCAGATTCTTCAAGGAAATCAATGTTGAGATCATCACATATTATTATATTTTTTGAGTTGTTGTGACAAGCTTTCTCTAACCATAGTGCAAAGTTTCTCAGGAAGATTGAAAAGTTACTACTAGGTGATCTATATACACACATTATATACATATTTAGGTCGGCAAGTACTACCCCAGCTATTTCAATCTCTTTGTCTAAGGAATACACTTCACAGAGATGGAAAGGTTCACAGCTAATGCTATTTCTTATGTATATACAAGTTCCACCACCTTTCTAATTTTTTCTAGACTAGTGGTGGACTAATCTGAAGTTTTGAATATACTGATAAGGTAATTCTGACTCTTTTAGCCAGTGTTCACTAATACACAGTAAGTGCAATGTCTGACAAAACATTAGTATCACTTGTAAGAATTTCAAGTTCACAAAGAAACTGTTCTTACCAGTTGAATATTGTTGATAATTACCAAGTGTTTATTCTTTCAAACACACCAATTTTTTCCTCTCATTCACTATTATTTTTTATTCATTTCCTACACCTAGTAATGTGGAGCAGTGGTTAGTATATTGGACTCACATGCAGGAGGGCAACGGTTCAAACACATGTCCGGCTGTCCTGGTTAAGGTTTTCTGTGATTTCCCTAAATCACTTCAGGCAAATGCCAGGAGGCTTCCTTTGAAAGGACATGACTGTCTTCCTGCTCCATCCTTCCCTAACCCAATAGGACTGATGACCTCATTGTTTACTCGTCCCCCCCCTCCCCTCCCCCACTCCCCCACCTAAATCAACCAACCAACCATTTTACACATCACTATTTTTTAATTCATTTTCTAAGACACTGACACTTAGTGTAGTTGAAAACTAAATATAATTTTGTTGTTTAAATCGTTTTTTGTTCACCATATTACCCATATGTTTTGGTTTGTTACTAATAAATTAAGCTTTGTGTCTTAAATTTCAAAACTTTTTAATGTTACTGTGAATTGGAAAGTTGTCATAGCATTTTACCAAAATACAAATATTAAAATAAAAAAAGAATGTCTGAAACTTATGTTTACAATCTTTCCTGATTTTCTCCAAGAATCTTCATAATATGTTAACAGAAGTTCACTCATGTAGAACCGTACCTTCAGGGTGTTCATTCTTTGTTTTCCACTAATGCATTTAGCCAGATACCTGTGTGGGTTCACCACCTGCCAAGCACATGTGTGGTGTGGGGTGTATGTGCAGGCCTGATCACTGAGAGCCGTCTGACTACCCTGCAGCGTCAGCGGGTGCTGGACTGTGTAGCGCATGGCAGCTCGCTTCCTCCGCCATCCTCAGGGAGCCGCAGCTTCCGCCCACGTGCTGCTTCTGCCCCCTCATGCCCTACAGCTGCATCAAAGCTGTGTGCACGCAGGCGCTCACTCCGAGACATTGAACAGTCTGGAGCTTACCTGCCTCCACCACTGCCACGGCTCTTCACAGGTGTGCCAGTTGTCTGTCCAAACAGTTTGTTCATTAAACATATCAAACAGTATATGAAATAGGGGCAGTATGATTTAGCTATTGTTTTTAAAATTTGTATATATAACGATAAGTCTTTCAAGATATGTGGGGAGGGCAGCAGACCAAACAGCTGCTATTGTTACAGTCACTTGAAACACCAACAATTCTCATTCATGTCTTGTAAAGTAATGTGCATGGCAGTCATCCTTTACCTGGTTTCTTCTTGATAGCAGCAGCTCCAGAATCTTCTTCTGTGGCCTTCCTCTTACTAGATAAAGAAATTTCTTCTGACTGTGTCACGTTGATAAACTATCATCTTCATGATACAAAGTTTTTGTAAAAGGAATCTTAATGGACATAGATTTTTCCTCCTGCTAAATAAAAACCCCACTCCAAACTTGTAATAAACACTATATTGAGATGCAAGTTTACACACAAAAGTTGGAGCATGTCTATGAAACATCCTACCATGGAGGTATCCGAAACAAGAGAAATGATTAATAAAAGAAAACTGTTAACAAATGAACATTAAAAAAATTGAGTTTACTGAGACAACATTGATTCTATACCATGTTGCAGGAGTGCGGTTCTTTCCGTCACTTTACAATGGACCTGCACCTACCTGTGAACATTGTCTCAGTAGATCATCAGTAGGAAAGCCGAGTGAAACCTACTGTACTTCAACATCAACCACACTGCAATTAAAGTCACTAAGCTACATTTCAGGAGAAACACGAAATGAAAGGTTGGAAATTTTGTCCTCAATTAATATATTCTGAAACTTAGGTGAACAAGTATCACTGCCAAGCTCGTGCTAGTCTTAACAATGTCATTCATAATCCCTTTCATTCACATTAGCAAGTTTATGGTGTTGCATTTCCCAAAAACATAATAGCTACAAAAATACTGATTGTTTTTGTTTGAGAATGCTCACCAAATATTAAGTCTGTTGGTACCAAATGCAGTCACAGTTTTTAGCCACTGACCTGCTCAATATGCCACGTGGAATATATGTCTTTTCTCATCACAAAATTCACTTTAAAATTCCAAAATTTCTACACACATATCGGAATAATTATGCCATCACTTTCCAACACTTTTGATGTATGAAACACTGATAGATCTGGCAACTTATTATTTTCATTGAAACTACTACTGCACATGTCTGATCTCTTTCATGGCTAGGCTTCGACTCTCTCTAGAATACTCTAAGTCTTCTCTACCAGCAGAGAAAGGCATGCAAAGAATATTGCTTTACCATTGGTCTGTTTACTTAACAGCCAATAGCAAAACAACATTCTCCAATGTCAGTGCGCACTTTTCATCCACAACCAATCACAAAATAGTAAACCTCATGACTGCACTTTTTACCTACATAATTATCTAATATACTGAAGTTTTGTTTATGCATAAAGTTATTTACTATTGTTATTTATACCTGAATTAATTTCCCTTTATCATAAACTTACTTTACAAATCTATTCTACAAAAATCCCCTTTGTCCATAACCATTCTTCTTCAAAATGTTCCCACACTAAATCCTACTTCGCAACTCGTTAAACAATTATCTTCATATTAACCTTAAACCACACTCACGCATCATTCATACTGCTAAAACACATTTATAACATTTTTCATACACAAAAAGAAATAATAACACTTTATGAAAATACAACAACAGTTAATGAAAACCATTCTATTACTTTAGTGCACTCTAGTGGGCACAATCGAAACTAAAATCACAGTCCCCCTATCCAATATTGTCCTCTATCGAATGACACATAAACTATGTGCATGTCTCGCATCACCGTCTGTCACTATCCAGCTCTGAGACACATCTCCCAATTAACCGCCTCCAAGGTAGGATCGTTATACGGTGCTACGCCTCGATGTGTAATATAATCTTGTTAGGTTTATCCTCCTATAAACATGAGAAAGAGAGGGACAACAATTTAAAAATTACAGTCTTTCAGGTATTCCAGTTTAGGTACACTACAACTGCCCCCTGCTGTATACAGACATTGTCCAGACTTTACAGGATGATAGTATACAGCAGTGATGAACTTTTCTGGTTGCTTAGCGTATGTTTATCATTGTTCGGAGTAGACATCACATTACAATTTCTATATTAGGTCCTTGACCTGGAGGGGATCAATAGCCTGTATTGTTTGGCCTGATATAATGAGTTGTTGTTTTCTTTTTTTGTCCTCTTACATGTGTGACTGTCTTTACTTTTTACACATTATTTAATATTCATTTTCCAAAATTCTTTTATACCATAATATTAATTAAAATATTTAATACACATCTTTTCCTTTTCCTCTTTTGTGTGCTCCCCTTAGTTCAGCTGATGTTTTCATACATATTGTCCCTGCAATGGGTGTATTGATTTTTTAAGTCCAGTTGCCTCTGTTAGTGCATAACTGTTGCACAGTACTGTAGCCTGTCAGTATGTCCATGCAGCATCATGACCTCATGTGCATCTTATTCCTGCCAGAGCCACAACAAAGGAGCCATATAAGTTCAAATCTACTTCTTTGTAGACTACGATGAACCCTACATCACCATCACAGCAGAGTCCAAGGAAGCCACTTCGTACAATTGGCAACGTGATGATTGTCCTCTCTCTATCTCTCTCTCTCTCCTTCTCCTTCTCCTTCTCCTCCTCCTCCTCCTCCTCCTCCTCCTTCTCCTCCTCCTCCTTTCTTTCTTTCTTTTTTATGTCACAAAGAAGAAGCCGTGTAAGTTCCCATCTGCTTGTTCATAAACTACAACAAACCCTATCTTGCTGCAGAGTCCAATAAAGCCACTTCATATGATCAACATGTGACATTCACCTAGTTTATTTCCTTGTTTGTTGTCTTTAGAGTTGATGTACTGTGTACTCATTGAAAAATGGGGGGTGGAAGTCAAACACAGACTACTTTAAATGATGTAGCCTTAGGTGCACATTTGCGTTTCACAGTTGTTTGCTTTCACTGTTCACAACCCCCCATATACACATTTAATATGGCCAGTGCACTATTGTTTAACTTTCGATAACCCTCATTGATAGTTTGCAGGTGAACATCCACATACTGCTACAATAGTTTACTACTGAACATCTACGAGCAGTAAAAACCTAACCACACTGTTCTTGAACAATAACAAGGTATGTATGGAACAGACACAGTCATTGTTTTAACACACGGCCTAATTTTGTTACACTTATTTCACGGATGCATTGTTGTTGATCCAAACAATACAAGCTCCTCGTCTGGAACTCAGCTGTGGACTGATTGCCTTGGGACCAAATATTGGGCCCTTATATATCCTCACAATGATAGGTACTGAAACTACACATTGTTCAGAGTTAAATTTACAGAAATTACAATTTAAACTTAACTCATGAATACATCAAAAAAATTCATTCTTTTTAACAGTTTCTTCTACTACAAGGATTAGGTCGTATTATTTGTTTAAATGATGAAATTAACAGATATCGTTATGCAAACGATAGTTTTGACAAAACTGTTAATTACTATGTTTTCAGAAAGAGCCAAATAGATACTTTAGGATTACTAATATTTCATCTCCCAAATGTTTACAATTATTACAGAATTTATATTTGTTTGTAAGTCAACAATAGAATGTAAGTTATGAAACAATAACTGATTTCACCCTACAACAAAAATATTAACTAGGAATAGTCCAAATAAATTAGAAAATCAATTACATGCACAAAACGAAGCACAAAATTAGATCTGGTGTTATATTCTTTAAAACTGAGGGCCAGCCTTTCTTTTTATGTAAATACAGATTATACCCACATATGTGTATTGTAATTAGTTAGACTTGAAAAAATGAATTTTAAGGAGGCAGATAGCAAAACAAGAGGGGAAGTAAAAATATCCCAGCTTGCTTCAACACAAACAGCACAACAAATATCTATCGAGGGCAAGTTAAATTTGTTACCATTTTTTCTTTCATCACTTCCCTCCTGTGCCAATTACTATATGGATTTTTACTGTCTAGTGACAGTGGATCTAGAAATCTGGTATGTGGACCTTTGTTCCATATGTACCGAGTCACAGTAACCAGAATCATGTTCTCTCCTATCACATTTATTTTGGTACTTGAAGTTTCCTGTCTTGACGTAGTTCTTGTTTTGTTACTTTGCTGAGGCGCATAAGGACGCCAACCATGCTGATTGTGTCCACTGTTATTGTTATTGTTATAGTGGTTTCCATTATGTGATGTATCAGGCTTTATATTCCTGTTCTCAGCTGAAGGTTAACCCTCTTCATAAATGAGACTGATCAAGACGAGACTAGAGAGGAAGCACTTGAGATTGTTTTTGTTATTGTCACCATTTTTTTTTTTTTTTGAAATTTGGTGACAACCAGCTCTTGATTACCTTTTAGATTCAACATGTGACACTGGATTTATCCAGTGACATGTCTTAATAAGATATTTTTCAAAATATTGATGCAATCCTCCCTGTTTACTGTTAAAGATCTGAGGCTAAACACCTCACAAAGCAACTTCTCTTGTACATGGATTTCCCAGTATTTGTCAAGAAATGCTAGCTCATATTGTACATAACTTAGGCTGGTGCTGTCATTGGTATTCGCTTTCTTCATCACCAGGTAAGCTTTCCCACTTCCAGTCAGATCTATTCAGCTTTGATTATTGGTTGTGATCAGCCCCTTTGAACTCCACTACCATTCTCTCTTCTGCTGCTTTAATATGTGAGTCAATTTTAACAATTATTTTGCTTTCCTTCTGCATCATCACTTCTTCCATGACATCAGTGTACATTTTATGCTCTTGTATAAACTTTTCTGCAAGCGTAGTGTCACTATCGAATAATCCAACCTTGACTTTTTCAATTAGTTTCTTCATACCCTTGTCCATATGTTCTTGGTATTTTTTCATGAATTCATGGCCTAGTTTCAATTGTTCCACCTCTCCTGATAGTTTTTGTGCTTCATCCAGTAACTCCTTGTAAATGGACTGCAGTTCCATTATATTCCCATGCACAATTGTCATGGTTTCTGTGATTTTTGTCTACATGATTTGTAAATTATCATGAACTTCAGCTATGCTGCTAAGCCTGGCCACAGTTTCCTTTTGATTTTTAATTATGGACAAGAACTTCTGATCTAGCTTATTTTTGTACAAGTCTGTGTGCAAATCGTGCTTCTTCACATTTAGGTCACAAGTAAGTTTTAATATTACCTGCATTTCGGAAATGATGACTCGTGATCGGTTCTGTTCATGTGATGACAAACAAAAGATTTTTTGAAATCCATGCTAGCATGTCTTTCACTATTATCTTGGGGAAAAATGTTCCCTGGGGTCACTTGTGAGTTTATTTCATCTACTGTGGAAAATCACCCATCAGTACATTTTTCTCCCCTGCATGAGTTGAGCTTAAATAAAATTCATGACTATTCTGATGATATCTGATACCTTGTGTTTCACTACCATTTGTCATCTGGCTATGCACAGCTACATGTTTTCCATCTAAATTTCCTTCAATATTCTGAACAACAACATTAAAGACAGGTACCATATTGCCAATTACACTGTGCCTGAATGGTGACAAATTGTTGTGTATTATGGGTTATATAATGATGAAACAATTTTTTAAAACAACAACACTACTGTTGATAATAATAACCACAGTTTCACAATTTTTAGTACGGGGTTGTTGTTGCTGCGGTCTTCAGTCCTGAGACTGGTTTGATGCAGCTCTCCATGCTACTCTATCCTCTGCAAGCTTCTTCATCTCCCAGTACCTACTGCAACCTACATCCTTCTGAATCTGCTTAGTGTATTCATCTCTTGGTCTCCGTCTACGATTTTTACCTTCTGCACTGCCCTCCAATACTAAATTGGTGATCCCTTGATGCCAAAGAACATGTCCTACCAACCGATCCCTTCTTCTGGTCAAGTTGTGCCACAAACTTCTCTTCTCCCCAATCCTATTCAATACTTTCTCATTAGTTATGTGATCTACCCATCTAATCTTGAGCATTCTTCTGTAGCACCACATTTCGAGAGCTTCTATTCTCTTCTTGTCCAAACTATTTATTGTCCATGTTTCACTTCCATACATGGCTACACTCCATACAAATACTTTCAGAAATGACTTCCTGACACTTAAATCTATACTCGATGTTAACAAATTTCTCTTCTTCAGAAACGCTTTCCTTGCCATTGCCAGTCTACATTTTATATCCTCTCTACATTGACCATCATCAGTTATTTTGCTCCCCAAATAGCAAAACTCCTTTACTGCTTCAAGTGTGTCATTTCCTAATCTAATTCCCTCAGCATCACCCGACTTAATTCGACTACATTCCATTATCCTCGTTTTACTTTTGTTGATGTTCATCTTATATCCTCCTTTCAAGACACTGTCCATTCCATTCAACTGCTCTTCCAAGTCCTTTGCTGTGTCTGACAGAATTACAATGTCATCGGCGAACCTCAAAGTTTTTATTTCTTCTCTGTGGATTTTAATACCTACTCCGAATTTTTCTTTTGTTTCCTTTACTGCTTGCTCAATATACAGATTGAATAACATCGGGGAGAGGCTACAACCCTGTCTTACGCCCTTCCCGACCACTGCTTCCCTTTCATGTCCCTCGACTCTTATAACTGCCATCTGGTTTCTGTACAAATTGAAAATAACCTTTCGTTCCCTGAATTTTACCCCTGCCACCTTTAGAATTTGAAATAGAGTATTCCAGTCAACATTGTCAAAAGCTTTCTCTAAGTCTACAAATGCTAGAAATATAGGTTTGCCTTTCCTTAATCTTTCTTCTAAGATAAGTCGTAGGGTCAGTATTGCCTCACGTGTTCCAGTGTTTCTACGGAATCCAAACTGTTCTTCCCCGAGGTCAGCTTCTACTAGTTTTTCCATTTGTCTGTAAAGAATTCACTGATTGTTCAGTAATTTTCACATCTGTCAACACCTGCTTTCTTTGTAATTGGAATTATTATATTCTTCTTGAAGTCTGCGGGTATTTCGCCTGTTTCATACATCTTGCTCACCAGATGGTAGAGTTTTGTCAGTACTGGCTCTCCCAAGGCCGTCAGTAGTTCCAATGGAATGTTGTCTACTCCGGGGGCCTTATTTCGACTCAGGTCTTTCAGTGCTCTGTCAAACTCTTCACGCAATATCATATCTCCCATTTCATCTTCATCTACATCCTCTTCCATTTCCATAAAATTGTCCTCAAGTGCATCGCCCTTGTATAGACCCTCTATATACTCCTTCCACCTTTCTGCTTTCCCTTCTTTGCTTAGAACTGGGTTTCCATGTGAGCTCTTGATGTTCATACAAGTGGTTCTCTCATCTCCAAAGGTCTCTTTAATTTTCCTGTAGGCAGTATCTATCTTACCCCTAGTGAGATAAGCCTCTACTTCCTTACATTTTTCCTCTAGCCATCCCTGCTTAGTCATTTTGCACTTCCTGTCGATCTTATTTTTGAGACGTTTGTATTTCTTTTTGCCTGCTTCATTTACTGCAATTTTAAATTTTCTCCTTTCATCAATTAAATTCAATATATCTTCTGTTACCCAAGGATTTCTACTAGTCCTCGTCTTTTTACCTACTTGATCTTCTGCTGCCTTCACTACTTCATCCCTCAAAGCTACCCATTCTTCTTCTACTGTATTTCTTTCCCCCATTCCTGTCAATTGTTCCCTTATGTTCTCCCTGAAACTCTGTACAACCGCTGGTTCTTTCAGTTTATCCACGTCCCATCTCCTTAATTTCCCACATTTTTGCAGTTTCTTCAGTTTTAATCTACAGGTTATAACCAATAGATTGTGGTCAGAGTCCACATCTGCCCCTGGAAATGTCTTACAATTTAAAACCTGGTTCCTAAATCTCTGTCTTACCATTATATAATCTATCTGATACCTTTTAGTATCTCCAGGGTTCTTCCATGTATACAACCTTCTTTCATGATTCTTAAACCAAGTGTTAGCTATGATTAAGTTGTGCTCTGTGCAAAATTCTACCAGGCGGCATCCTCTTTCATTTCTTAGCCCCAATCCATATTCACCTACTATGCTTCCTTCTCTCCCTTTTCCTACACTCGAATTCCAGTCACCCATGACTATTAAATTTTCGTCTCCCTTCACTTTCTGAATAATAGTACAGGGTAGGATATGGGTTTTACAATGTATGTAATATTACACTTTTGTCTTCTCACTTACATGTTCACTCAGCACTGTCCGGCCATTGGTAACCAGTTCAAATGGGGGTGACAGTATTTAGTAATTATTTTGAAAATTTCTATAAATAATGATAAATCTTTTAAGATATGTGGTAGACCAAACAGCAGGTATTGTTATGTTCACCTGAAACACTATCAATTCTCATTCATGTCTTGTAAAGTAACGTCTCCAGAAGTTATCACTTACCCTCGTTTTTTCTTGATAGCAGCAGTTCTGAAACATTCTTTTGTGGCCTTCCTCTTACTAGATAAACAAATTTCTTCTGACCATATAGCACTATAGCACTAACAAGGCATCGCCTTCTTGACATAATATTTTTGTAGAAGGAATCTTAATGGAGTAAATGGAGTAGGTTTTTCCTTCTACTAAATAAAACCCCATTCCAATCTTGTAATGAATGCTGTATGGAGATACAATTTACACTTTTTTGCTTCACACAAAAGACAGAGTGTCTCCACGAAACATGCTACCATAGAGACATCTGAAACAAGAGATGTGACTAATAAAAGAAAACTGTTAACAAGGGAACATCAAAAAAATTGAAATTACTGAGATAACATTGATTATATACCACATGTTTAGTCTTGTAATTTTTATCTTCCTATAAACAATGAGTAAGAGAGAGAGAGAGACAGACAATGAAAAAATTACAGTCTTTCAGGAATCCCAATGTAGGTACACTACATATAGCAAGTTTCACATCTACATCTGTACTTGGATGGTTAGCACATGGTAGGACAGACAGCAAATAGTCAGAATAATTTCTTCCCATCCCATCCATTTTATGGGTAGATGTGTGGGACGCAGGTTGTTTGAGGATAAGGGCTATGCTCAACTCACATTTTGTGATCTAAGCAAAGCTTTTGACTGTGTAAAGCATAAGCTACTCCTAGAAAAACTGGAATTATATGGTATTAGACATAACAGCCTTAAATTAATAAAATCATATCTTCAGAATCGTAAGCACGTTGTTTGTGTACGGAGCGAAATGTCGAGTATAGAACAAGTCAAGGTAGGTGTTCCACAGGGATCTCTGCTGGGCCTTTTTTGTTCCTGATAATGATAAATGATCTGCCGTCATTTATCAAGTCCACCACTGTGTTGTATGCAAATGGTACAACATTTCTTCATGCTAGTGATGATTTCAATAGACTTAAAACTTGTGCAGCAAAGACAATTGACCAAGCATCCAATTGGTTCAAGGCAAATGGATTCCTACTGAATGAAAACAAAACACAGCAGATGGTCTATATTCTTAGAGACAAGCTTCTGTCAGATGATCCAAGTTATGTCAAATTTTTGGGGGTTTACATTGATGATAAATTATCTTGGGGTCAACATGTACAATATATTAGTGGTAAATTGTCAAGAGTTATTTACCTGTTAAGGCGACTTATGGATTGTGTTCCTGAAAAATATGTTATAACATCCTATTTTTCATTCTTTCAGAGTATAATAACATATGGAATTATTTTGTGGGGGAACTCTAGCTGCGTACATGACATATTAATACTGCAAAAAAAAAGCTATTAGGATAATTACTGGTTCTGCATATAAGGCACACTGTAAACCATTGTTCTGTGAACAGAAAATCATGACTGTTATAAACTTGTACATATACTATGTTCTAATTTATACGAAGAAGAAATTATCAGACACAAAAACCAGAGAAAATGCACATAGCCACAATACAAGAAGGAATAGGTGCCTCTGTATTTCTTACCACAGATTGTCAAAGTCACTCAACAGCTACGAAATCATGGGGTACAAATTATTTAATAATCTTCCTCAATCTGTTCAAGAATTACCTGAACAATTATTCAAACAAACAATTCATGACTGGTTGGTCTTCCATCCATTCTATGATATAAGAGAATTTATCAACTGTAATATAATACTATAATGTTAACAACAAACCTGTTGCTTCTTTCAAACTATTAATTGTATTTTAGTATGTATATGATGTTGTCTATTGCTGTAATGGCCGAATGACAATAAAATTATTATTATTATTATTATTATTATTATTATTGTCTTATGCCTGTGTATAAGTGCAGCTTTTTTCTGATTTTATGCTCTTGGAGTTTATTCAGTAATGAGAAATCACAAAACTCCGAATTTTTCCAGCTCCTCTGTTAACTCATGTTGAACTTATGTGAGGGAAAAATTTCACCCTACAGCTACCAGATATTATTCATTTACGTATTGGTTTCAGAGCACTGTAACTCCTTTTTCAATGCCAGTAATTCATTTCATTCCTTTAGGACTGCACGAGTGACATGTAAATGACATGCTAGAACACTGTCCCACCAGCAATAATGAAGAATACATGTACTCTTGAAAACTAACATCAGTAATTGAAAAGAATAGGCTAGGTGTTCTCTGGAAAACTGATACACATTGATTTAAGCACATACAGGAAAAAATACACTCCTGGAAATTGAAATAAGAACACCGTGAATTCATTGTCCCAGGAAGGGGAAACTTTATTGACACATTCCTGGGGTCAGATACATCACATGATCACACTGACAGAACCACAGGCACATAGACAAAGGCAACAGAGCATGCACAATGTCGGCACTAGTACAGTGTATATCCACCTTTCGCAGCAATGCAGGCTGCTATTCTCCCATGGAGACGATCGTAGAGATGCTGCATGTAGTCCTGTAGAACGGCTTGCCATGCCATTTCCACCTGGCGCCTCAGTTGGACCAGCGTTCGTGCTGGACGTGCAGACCGCGTGAGACGACGCTTCATCCAGTCCCAAACATGCTCAATGGGGGACAGATCCGCAGATCTTGCTGGCCAGGTTAGTTGACTTACACCTTCTAGAGCACGTTGGGTAGCACGGGATACATGCGAACGTGCATTGTCCTGTTGGAACAGCAAGTTCCCTTGCCGGTCTAGGAATGGTAGAACGATGGGTTCGATGACGGTTTGGATGTACAGTGCACTATTCAGTGTCTCCTCGACGATCACCAGAGGTGTACGGCCAGTGTAGGAGATCGCTCTCCACACCATGATGCCGGATGTTGGCCCTGTGTGCCTCGGTCGTATGCAGTCCTGATTGTGGCGCTCACCTGCACGGCGCCAAACACGCATACGACCATCATTGGCACCAAGGCAGAAGCGACTCTCATCGCTGAAGACGACCCGTCTCCATTCGTCCCTCCATTCACGCCTGTCGCGACACCACTGGAGGCGGGCTGCACGATGTTGGGGCGTGAGCGGAAGACGGCCTAACGGTGTGCGGGACCGTAGCCAAGCTTCATGGAGACGGTTGCGAATGGTCCTCGCCGATACCCCAGGAGCAACAGTGTCCCTAATTTGCTGGGAAGTGGCGGTGCGGTCCCCTACGGCACTGCGTAGGATCCTACGGTCTAGGCGTGCATCTGTGCATCGCTGCGGTCCGTTCCCAGGTCGACGGGCACGTGCACCTTCCGCCGACCACTGGCGACAACATCGATGTACTGTGGAGACCTCACGCCCCACGTGTTGAGCAATTCGGCGGTACGTCCACCCGGCCTCCCGCATGCCCACTATACGCCCTCGCTCAAAGTCCGCCAACTGCACATACGGTTCACGTCCACGCTGTCGCGGCATGCTACCAGTGTTAAAGACTGCGATGGAGCTCCGTATGCCACGGCAAACTGGCTGACACTGACGGCGGCGCTGGGCAGCTAGCGCAATTCGACGGCCAACACCGCGGTTCCTGGTGTGTCCGCTGTGCCGTGCGTGTGATCATTGCTTGTACAGCCCTCTCGCAGTGTCCGGAGCAAGTATGGTGGGTCTGACACACCGGTTTCAATGTGTTCTTTTTTCCATTTCCAGGAGTGTAGAAACATAAAATACTAATAACTGGTTCCAAAAGTTTTGGAGCACATATAAATGGCAGATGATGCTCAAGTATACTACTGACCATCACAATGTGGAAAAGCCTCAAGTTTAACTTCATAATGCTCTCAAAGTGACAAATGATATTTTATGTAATGGTTCATGAAACGTTTTGTAAATTCCAACCTACCTCAGGATTTTACCAATAAATCTCACCCTGGGTCTGCCTCCTTCATACCTACATACATGAGCTCATTCCAAATTAAATCTCTCTAGAGTTAGGCATTCAACAGTAGTGACTGAAAACTGATCATGTTATTGTTCCAACTTAAATTCCTCCAGGCTGTGCTGCTAGGCAATGAACAGCAATAATAATAGCCAATCTCTTACTCAAATGATATTGTGTCTTTTCCTGATTTTGTACATATTACCTGTATTTACCTTGAGGCTCTGTAACTTTTTGCCTTAAAGCCTTCACCCGTTCCCTAAGAAAATTCTAATGACACTGGCTCACAGTATGCGGTTTTGTCATCTACAAGCAACTACAGAGAACTATAAATGTGGAAGCTCTTTTTCCACAAAAGGCAGAGATTCTCATCCAGTACATTGTTTTAGTATGTAAGGAAATTTCAAATCAATGTACACTATGCTGCAGAGTAAAAACTCATTGTGGAAGCTACAATCATTGTTTATAATGTTATTGATAAGGTTTCACCACAATTCCTTGAGGAATATTCTATGCAGTTTTCACTTCTTGCTATTATGCCCCATGAGTAAGATCATATTAAGTTCCTGTAGTTAAGAGTTGTTGTAATGATCTGTTTAACATATTTTGTTTTGTTTCTTTCTCTGTCTTTCATAAACAGTGTTATACTTTGTGATGCACCACACTTGATTCAAATTTTAAGAGTTATCATGCAGACACTGCATGAAAACAAAAATTGTTGTGCAGCAATGTATTTGAAGGTCCAAGAGATAATTCATGTATAGATATATAGGAAAGTTCAGTCAACTTTGGAAAGGTCTCAGTGTCCAGTGACAAAAAGATGTAGTATAATATTCTGCATAAGATTTGAGTCCTCAAATGATGCAGCTTGGAGTCAATTGTTTTTCTATTAAAACTTTTGGTTATTTATCCTTTCACAATAGCTCACACTCACTTTCAAAAACTCCAAAATATAAGGACTGTAGTTATTATTATTATTATTATTATTATTATTATTATTGTCTGTCTTCATTACACATTTCCAAAGAGCTTCTACAGATGTTAACTCGCACCAGGTTAAAAACAGTGTATATGAGGCTGACCTGATCTAAATAGGACTAAAACCAGACTACTCCATTCAATTTTGAGCATGCGTGAATAAAATTTCTTCCACTGATTTTTAAGCCGTTTATCATCCGGCTATCCTCAGAGTAAGTCACAAGTAAGTCTTGCAACTTAATCTGAGGATAGCCGGATGATACATGGGCGAAATATCAGTGGAAGAAATATTATTTGCATGGCTGCATGCCTGAAATTTAATGGACTCTTCATTATGCCACAAAAAGTTGAAAATGCACATAAAACCAGACTGTTTCAACTGGCACAAAGGAAAAAAAAATATGACATGTACTTTGTTCACGAACATTCCGGAACATATCATATTTGAAAATAATATTAAGATAAATTCCATTTCTTAGATTATGTGTCAGATTTAGTTTATACAGTACTTGGCAATAAAGCCTTCTTCATTTTAATACGTTGTCACAGAAAAACTAAATATGATAGAGAAAAATTACTTTTATTTATGAAAGTACATACTTTGCCATTTTGGATTATTTGATTTTAAAAATTATATCTGCTAAATGACGTCCTCCATTGTAGACAAATTTATGAAGTGTGTCCCAAAAGTTCTCCATACATCTTCATGTCATTTCTCTTGGAAGGGCTGCCACTTCTTGGGTAATGGTCTCCTTATGTGCTTGCAGTGTTGTGGGATGATGTGTATGTACACTAGATCCTTTAAGTGTCCCCAAAGAAAAAAAAATCACAAGGTGATAAATCAGGCGACCTTGAGGGCCAGGCAATGTCTCCTTGCAAAGAGATAAGATGACCAGGAACCCAACTTGCTCACCATTTTCTTAGAATGCCAAGAGGCATGGAATGTTGCTCCATCTTGCTCAAACCACACTTCTTGATCTTCATGATCTGCAATAAAGTGGTTTAGCCTACGTTTGACGAAGGTCTCTAGGATGTGACAATAACAGTTTGAATTAACTGTTACCATGTGGTCACCTTCTTCACAAAAATACGGTCCCCACACAAAACATTCAGCAATGGCATACCAGCTGTCACATGAGGGCCATGTAGTGGTCACTGATGAATTTTGTGAGGTTTTCTGCAGCCCAGTAGAGGAAATTTTGTTTGTTCTCAGTTCCTGATAAGTTGAAATGCGTCTCATCTGAAGAAATAAATAAAGCGCCGGGAGGAATATTTTGAAGAATTTCCACACATGCAACTCTGCGAGGTTTCAAAATCTCTTTCACTTAATTCCTAGACACTCTCACATGCGCCACATTTTCTGGCACTGTTTTAGGCTGAGAATGGCCAGTAGGTTTTCTTTTCAGTGCTGAAAATGTCTTTCTAAAGTTTGACACCCACAGTCCAATAGTTTTTCTATCCAGGACACAATTATGTCGGCCAAGTTCGAATCATGTCCGAACCACTTGCTGAGTACTAATCACAGAACCACCATAACGAATAAATTCCTCCACAACAAACACATGATGCTCACCAAGCATTGCGATGGTGCACACTGAAAATGGCACATACATCACTTTCAAACAAAACACACACCACATCGTTATCCTCACGACAAGTTTCACACCAGCTATGTCAAATGCGAGAGGTTTTATTGCCAGACCGTGTACAAAGTTTACCAAAGATATGTATTTATGTGAAACTTATTACTAATAATATCTGATAATGAATGTTAGAAAATTTGCAAATATAAATATTAGGAATATATAATTTAAAACTGAATGATAAAAAATAGGAACATTAATGTAGATTTGTTTTTAGAGGATTTGCTGTTAATTATTTTCCAACTAATTTTCACAGTGTAAGGTCAAAGTATGAGAATATGTGCATACTGTACATAAGCAGAAAATTACATTTGAAGAAAAATTGAATCCAGTAACAAGAAAATTCTGTGGACATCCGAGTTATGAACTATATAATTTACATATGAAAACCAATTCAAATCTGGCCAGAATCCAGATGGTATTGTACAGTTCATTAACTGAGTGGAAGTTCCATTAGGTCTGGGTTCATTATAATATCCTCATCACACTATACGGGACATAATTTGTATATTGTATGATTTTAGGTACCACACCTGAAAATTAGTTGGTTGTCTCAGGACAAGATTTAAATGAAGTTGAATGTTCTGGGCACTTCTGCATGTGAAAAATTTCTCTTATAGCACCAATACTATGCAACTCAGAAACACATAAACTGAAAATGTGCTACATGACATGTAAAAAATAAATAAATAACTAAAAATATCACAGCGAAATCTATAAATCTGTCAACCTACATTTTGGTTAAATAATTTTTGAACAGCAGGGAAATAGAAAATTCACAAAACTTTCTCATGTGAAGTGTAACAGGCCTACGACTAAAAAATAATAGTAAATTAAATTACAATACAGCTACAACAAGAAAATTGTAGCATGTTTATGGTCAAGGCTTTAAATCTGGTAAAAAAATAATAAAGTTTTTTAAATGTTTCATTGATAATAAGTAAGAGTTTACTATTTAATTATATTTTTCTTTGGACAATTCCTTGTTAAACGATTAACATTTATTGTGTATGCAAAAAAAAGTAGATGAAATAAAGTCTCATTTGTTATAGGAACAAATTTGATAAAAATAATTGATGTAACACATTTCTAAAATGGAACTAATTTTTTAGAGATACCACTTACTATTCAATATTATATGTTGAATATTTCACATACCTACACTCATGCTCATAAATGAAGGATAATGTTGATACATGGTGAAACAACACTCTGGTGGGCAGTTTGCGGGTTTTAATCACCTTGGGGTATAACCATGCGGTGCATTTGACCTGCGGTCATCGCATGGTGGTGCTGGCAGCAGTCCACATACGCAAAGGCGTGTTGGTGCATGTCAGAGTACGGTGCAATGAGTAAGTGTGCAGACAATTTCAGACTTGCTAATGGTGACTGTGTGTTGAAAATTGATCAAAGAACCCATATTGATGACGTTATGAGTGGTAGAACACTAGGGCAACTGGAGGCTGGTCAAACCCAGCAGGTTATAGCACGGCCCCTCCATGTGCCACAAAATGTGATCTCAGGATTATGGAAATGATTCCAGCAGACAGGAAATGTGTCCAGGTGCACAGTACAGGACATCCACAGTGTACAACACCACAAGAATACTGATATCTCACCATCAGTGCCCACAGACAGACAAGGAGTACTGCAGGTGGCCTTGCTCAGGACGTTATCGCAGCCACTGGGACAGTTGTCTCCAGACACACAGTCTACAGACGACTGAAAAGACATGGTTTATTCACCCAGAGATCTGCAAGGTGCATTCCACTGACCCCTGGTCACAGGAGAGCCCGTAAAGCCTGCTGTCAAGAACACAGTACATGCTATGCTATTAGTGCCAGTTTTGTGTAGTGCGACATTGTGTGGCACCACATTCTACAATTATCCTTAATTTAGGAGCATGAGTGGTCTTATACATTAAGTTGTTTTTTTATGAAAATATGTTACAATCTGTGTAACTGAAGGAGTACTGGTATGAATTTGTACATACAATATGCTTTTATAGCATACCTATCATTGGATATGGATGCGCAAATTAATGAAGAGTACAATAGTTACTGATAGGTCACATACAAAAATATCATGGTAAAATACGCAGCACATGGTTGCATAGAAATGAACTAATAGTCAAGAAAGAGATTTTTGTAACTTTTCATTATGTCAACAGGTTTTCTCACACTTGTGACCTGTCATATAGTACAAATGTAGCTTCATATAAATGTAAGAAGAAACGTTGTCAATATTCCCCAATTTTCTAGGTTTCATATTTTCACAAAGATTCCAAGACTTACCAAGCGGGAAAGCGCCGGTAGACAGGCACAATAAAATAACACACAAACACACACACAAAACTTCTAGCTTTCGCAACCAACGGTTGCTTCTTCAGGAAAGAGGGAAGGTGAGGGAAAGACAAAAGGATGTGGGTTTTAAGGGAGAGGGTAAGGAGTCATTCCAATCCCGGGAGCGGAAAGACTTACCTTAGGGGGCAAAAAGGATAGGTATATACTTGTGCACACACACACACACACACACACACACACACACACACACACACACATATCCATCCATACATATGGCATGCCAGTGTAGGCAGGTCAGTTGGTAAATCATGTGGGTGCTATCACACGTGGCTCTGCCTTTGATCGTGTACACCTTCCGGCTTACAGGACTGGAGTAGGTGGTGGTGGGAGGGCGCATGGGACAGGTTTTACACCAGGGGCGGTTACTAGGGTAGGAGCCAGAGGGTAGAGAAGGTGGTTTGGGGATTTCATACGGATGAACCAAGAGGTTACGAAGGTTAGGTGGATGGCGGAAAGACACTCTTGGTGGAGTGGGGAGGATTTCATGAAGGGTGGATCTCATATGAGATTACCTGAAACCTATCTCCCTACATAAAACATACCAACCATTTCCCTCACCAACCCTCCACAGTTTCTGTTCATCTACCACACTACGCTCTGCTCATCACTATTAATGCCACCTGCCTTCACACTAACATCACTAATGCCCATGACCTTGCTACTATTGAACACTACCTTTCCCAACACGTGACAGATTTCAAACTCACAATCTCCTTCCTGGTCACCATTACCAACTATATCCTCACCCACGATTACTTCTCCTTTGAAAGCATCAACCATAAACAAATCCAGGGTATGTCAATGGGAACCCGCACGGCACCATCCTATGCCAACCTATTCATGAGCCATCTATGCGAACCCTTCCTACCCACCCAGAATCGCAAACTGCTCACCTGGTTCAGACTTGTTGATGACATCTTTGTGTTCTGGATTGAGGGTGAGAATACCCTACCCACACTCTTCCAGAATATCAACATCTTCTGCCACATTTGCTTCACCCTGTCCTTTCATGGTGAAAGGACCCTTCCTTACAAGATAAACTGCCACCCATTCTATATCAAGAAGTACCTTCCATACAGCCTAGCCATCACATCTTTGATGATGAGAAGTCCCTCTCAAAATATATCAAGGGATTCACTGAGGCCTTTACAGGCTGTAATTAGCCTCCCAACCTTGTACAGAAACAGGTCACGCATGCCTTATCTCTCCAGTCGCCGACCATCTCCAAAGTCACACCATCTGGCCACAGAGGAGTATCCCCTTCATCACTCAGTTTCAGCTGGGACTGGAGCAACTGAATTACATTCTCCACCATGGTTTCGACTACCTCTCATCTTGCGCTAGAATGATGAATGTCCTACCCTTTATCCTTCCCACTCCTCCCGCAGTGGTATCCTATGCCCACTGAACCTATACAGTATCCTCTGCAATCCCTACACAACCTTTCAAGAGACACTCATTGTAAAGTTCACGCAAGTAACTATATGACTGGGCATATAATACAAGTAGTACTTCAGCAGGGACCCCTTCCAGTCCTGGAGATCTTCTCTTTTTCAGTCTTAAATTTTTTGCCTAATTTCTTCTTGTAGTGATTCCATTAGCAGGGCAGCTGACTGTTCCCAACTTTCCGTTACCATCCCATCATTCCTCCTGAGCATGGATAAGACTGTTGGTGATCATATTTTCTCACAGTGTTTTATATATGGTACACTTCAGGGATTGGTTTCTAAGTTTGCCCCCACAAATAGCTTCCATCATTCCATTTTCATTTTCCATAACTAGTCCTTAATACTTTGTTTAACATATTTGTATCTCTGCAGCCTTCAGATTCTTTCTTCTTAGGTCATGCTGCTCTGGCATAATTTCTGTAGCCTCAGTTCAGATGCAAGTTACTCCTTTAGAATCACCTTTGTTGTCAGGTATCAGTACCTCCATTGCTCTATGTATTCCCACTGTCCATTCTTACTTTTTCACATCTACATTATCATCCAGTGTTGGACTTCGTGGACACTGAAACACCCTTCTTGGTTCGTCCAAGTTAGTGTCCTTGATGTTGTATTTGGACCTCATGTTCACTTTTTTCTGTGACATATTGGATTTCCCTTCCAGTGACAGTATAGTGTATGATATTGTGGAAACTTGATTTCATTCCACTCTCAACCTTCCAGCCTTTCACATAGCATGCCACTGCCATATTTGCTAAAGTGACTTCAATATTTGAGCTTGCTCTGACCCTTCCATCATGCCAGAGTACCAACTAACTTCGCATTTCCATCAATGGAGAACACAAGAGGCTTAGTTTGTCCTAGGTGATTAAATTACTTTAGTCTTACGAGATACACGTCAACCTCATCAATAAATTGAAAATACATTGAAACCAGATGCAACTCTCCCTTCCCATTAGCATTTACACCAGATTACATTTTCTGAACAGTACTGTGACATTTTTGTCATTGTTATGGCTTTGTTAAATGCTGTATAATGAAGACAATAACAAAAGGGTATCTGCAGGGATCAGTGTGTCATCCAAAGTTTTGGGATGGAGCACTGCAGCCCATACTGCATAAGTTACATAACAACTTTAACTTAAGCAGACTGGTAGCCTTTGCTGATGATGTGCTATTCTTTGTAAAGTGGTGACTCCAAAAGAATTGTAGAAGACATGTAATGCATTGCTCCACGAACTTGAGGGCTGGTGTTGAAGTGTTAAATTGTCACTGACACCTCACAAAACAACATACCTCCTGCTGAAATGGAATCTAGTTAGAAACTCTAAAACAAAATTAAATGATGTAATGATTAGGAGAAAAGCAGTAGTAAGACATCTGGGAGTATTTTTGGACAAACAGCATAACTTTGCACATCATATAGAAGAAGCAGGCACAAAATGTACATATATGATGACTAAAATTATAACCATTGCAAATAGAGAATTTCAGCTTCCCTTGGAAACAATCAGAATATACCACCAATCTACGTTAACATCCATCATAGAATATGGAGTGTTTGTGCCCATAGATTGCAGCTAGTGAAACCAGCCTCATTAGTGAGAAGAGCTCAATGAGGAGTCCTTCGAAGATTAACGGTCACCTATTGCACTATCCCCAATTGAAGCTTTGTTAATAATTCTAGGAATATGCTCACTAGACTTGCAAATTATGAAAAGGGGAGCTTTTTACTGATTAAGGAAAGGCAATCAAATGGAAGTACAAAAGGCCAATTCGAGAAAGATAATAAAAGATCACTTATTACAACCATGGAAAACTGAATGGGACATGTCAGGTGGAGACAGGAGAACATACAAATTTCTCCTTAACATCAGGAAGAGATTAAAAATGAGATTTCTTAACCCATTGATTGCATTGATACATTATCTGATTGGCCATGGCTGGTATACAATGTATTTAAGCAAAATCAAAAGACAGATTAATGATAGCTGTGCCTATGGCAGTGTGGGTACATCAGAACACACATTGTGGGTCTGTGCAATCTATGGAGATGTGTCAGGTGATGTATGCCAGGTATTAAGTATGGTGGATCCCAGCTCTAAGAATGAGTCTAAATCTTGGACGATACTGTAACCACAGCATTCAGGAAGACCAAGGAAAACTTCATGAGGGATTCAACCATAGTCAGCATGCTGTCATTCAGGCTAAATACCATACTCTGCAGATAGAGTGAAGGTAACTGTAGTTGGTGATCTCTGAATGAAATAGTTTTCCAAGAACATACAGTTCATTATTGCAAGTGATTGTGAAAATGTGGACTTTAAGATATAACAGTGATGGGTGGAATTGACTGCTATGGTGGAAACGTTGCTGATGTGCTGTCAGATGCCAAAGGAATCCAGCAGAAAATGGCTGTTTACTGGGGTATAAGGAGTGCAGATCCATTAGTAGAAAAAAACCATCTAAATAAATGAACAAATAGAGACCAGATTCATAGGGCATTAGTAGCTTGGTAACTGGTTAAGGGTTTTATTGTAGTTTTATATTAGTAGAAGTAATTGTAGTACTCAAAAAATTAAGTATCAAGAATAAGTAGTCTCTCTAAAGTACTGGAGGGGACTAGGAAATGCCATTAAGGTCCTAGACCCGATGAAGGGAAACTCCTGATCTACACCTCTAAGCAGTAGAGAGTGGGCAACATCACTTCATATGATGGCTAACGTAGACAGGGACCGAAGGATGACCGGGATAAGTCATCATCCCAGCATCTGCTGGACAGGGCACCCTCTTGCCCTGGAAATGAGAAATCATTTCCAAAGGCGGAAGAACCAGCTGATGGTCAACGGCATAGGATGTGGAAGGCAACGGGAAACCACCACATTAAAGAACTACGGTTATCCCAAGCATCAGCAGTAAACCATGTCAGTATCTTCTGTAAAATTTTCCGGAGATAAAATAGTCCCCCAATCGGATCTCCGGGTGGGGACTGCAAAAGATATAGACAACGTGAAGGAAATGAATCCCAATTTTAACATAGCCACTTGGAATGTGAGAACACTGCTTCAGTGTAGCAAGCTAGAAAATGTAAAACTTGAAATGGAGCGACTGGAAATCGATATCCTGGGCATATCGGAGATGAGATGGCCCCAACCAGGTGATTTCTGGTCTGGAGAATACAGAGTCATTCACACCGGAACTGACCAAGATAGACCGGGAATGGGAGGAGTTGGAATAATTTTGAGGAAAAACTATGGCTCACGTGTCAAGGGATATGTGCAATATAGCTCTCGAATAATACTAGTCAAACTTGAAACTAAACCAAAGGACACTGTAATAATACAAATATACATGCCAACATCCAAAGAAGAAGATGCAGTCATTGACGAAATATACGAAGAAATAAGTGATGCGATGAGAAATGTTAAGGGAGATGAAAACCTGATTGCCATGGGGGACTGGAACGCGATTGTGGGTGAAGACCCGGAGGAAGGAATTGTTGGCAAATATGGACTTGGAAGAAGAAATGAAAGAGGTGATCGACTGATCGAGTTCTGCTCAAAGCACCAATTAGTTGTTGCAAACACACTTTTCCAACACCACAAACGAAGAAGATATACATGGAAGGCCCCTGGAGACCTGAGGAGACAACAGATTGACTACATTCTAGTGAAAGCACGTTTTAGGAACCAGATAAAAGATTGCAGGAGCTATCCATCTGCAGACATAGGCAGTGATCATAACCTGGTCATGATGAAAAGTTCACTGAGATTCAAACGTTTGAAGAAGAAGCCAGTAAAACTTAAATGGGAACTAGAAAAACTGAAAACTGAGGGACTGGCAAAGCACTATGCTCATGAAACAGACAACCTAATTAAAAATTTTCAACATGGTGGAGTAAATGAAGACTGGAATCAGATTAAATCTGGTATATACAAAGCAGCAGAAAAGATAGTTGGAAGAACTGAACCCAAAAACAAGAGGAAATGGATTACAGCAGATATTATTGAGCTTATAGAAAACAGAAGATTATACAAAAATGCAACTGAGGAACAAGGAAAAGCTGAATACAGAAGACTAAGGAATTTAGTTAATAGAGAAGCTAGGAAAGCAAAAGAAAATTTTCTTGGAGAAATGTGCAGGAAAGTAGAAGAAAATATGCAAAACGGAAGAACTGATTTAGCCTACAGAACAGCAAATCAATTTTTTTTTAACAAACGTAAAACAGTACTCTCAGGCACAATAGAAAATAAAGAGGGGAAAATGCTGTTTGGTGAAGACATGCTGAAGAGATGGAAAGAATACATAGAGGAGTTGTATGCTGGAACACTTCTTTCGGAGGAAGTAATAGGAAGAGAAGAGGAAGTAGACGAAGATGACAAGGGAGATGACATTCTGCAAGAAGAATTTGACAGAGCTCTAAAAGAACTACAGGACAACAAAGCAACGGGTATTGATGACATCCCTGCAGAACTAATAAAGAATGCTGGTGACGGCATGAAAATGATGCTGCTTAAACTTATTAGGTCCATCTATAACACAGGAGAGATACCGACAGACTTCCAGAAATGTATCATTGTTCCTATACCAAAGAAGGCAGCAGCTACAAAATGTGAACAGCACCGAACTCTTAGCCTAATATCACATGCATCAAAAATTCTCATAAAAATAGTTCTGAAGAGAATTGAAGAGAAGGTGGAGGATATGCTGAGTGAAGATCAGTTTGGTTTCAGAAGGGGATTGGGAACAAGAGAGGCGATTCTGGCACTAAGACTCATTATCGAAAAGCAATTACAGAAAAATAAACCAACTTATATTGCCTTTATAGACATGGAAAAGGCATTTGATAACGTTATCTGGCAAGAGATGTTCAGAGTGCTGAGGAAAATTGGAATAAAGTACAAAGACATCCGCGTGATACTCAGTTTCTATAAGAATGAGGTGGCAGTGATTAGGAACTGTCACCAGGAACAACAAGCAAATATTAGAAAAGGGGTAAGACAAGGATGTGCTCTCTCTCCTCTTATATTCAATGCTTACATCCAGGAAGCTATAGACCAAGTTCGAGAAACTACTGAGGTGGGGATCAAAATTAATGGGCAGAAGATAGACATGGTACGTTATGCAGATGATACTGCTATAGTCACGGAGACAGAAGAAGATCTAGAGGAAGTCCTCAGAACAACGGAAAAAATTCTATACAATCAGTATGGAATGAGAATAAACAAGAAAAAGACTAAAGTGATGGTATGCAGTACAGGAGCAGAATATGAACCTCCGAGAATTAGAATTGGAAGAGAGGAGCTGGAAGTGATACAGGAATTTACTTACCTGGGAAGCAAAATCACAAGGGATGGTAGAAGCCGGAAAGAAATTGCAACCAGAATACAAAAGGCCAAAATTGCATTTAATCGGAGAAGGAACTTACTCACCAGCAACAACATCAGTCTGAAAATAAGGAAACGCATCATGAAAGGTTTCGTTTGGAGTGTGGCCCTATATGGATGTGAAACTTGGACAGTTGGAAGAGCAGAGAGAAGACGGCTAGAGGCCCTGGAGATGTGGTGCTATAGAAGGATGATGAAGATCAGCTGGACAGACAAAGTAACAAATGAAGAGGTGCTTAGAAGAGTACAGGAAACCAGATCTCTGTGGAGGCACATCCAAACAAGAAGAGACAAACTTGTAGGGCACATCCTACGACACAACAATATCATTGGAACAATAGCAGAAGGAGTTATTGAGGGAAGGAATCGACGGGGGCGACCAAGGATATCATACATGCAACAGATCATGAATGACGTTGGATGTAACACATATGTGGAAATGAAGAGGAAAGCAGACAGAAGAGAGGAATGGCGCTCTGCTGCAAACCAACCTCAGGGTTGAACACTAAAAGAAGAAAAAAGAAAAGAATATAAATTTATTACTATCCAAGGAAATGTACTCTGTATGGTATGTTTTAGCTTTCGAGAGAATAGGCTGCAATTATGAAGAGTAAATAAAATAAAATAAAATGTCCATGAAAATACAGAAGGCTATCCACCACATACAGCTGAAGAAATTAAAAAAGAAATAAGTACTCCAAAAAGCAACAAAGCCATTGGAGAAGACTCTATTACAGATGAAATTATTAAATGGTCTCAACCAAAAATTATAACTAACCTTCAGCTCATGTTTGAAGAAATATGGAGAACTAAAGAGATACCTTAAGACTGAAAAGTGGCTCTCATCCATCCCTTGCACAAGATAGGTGATAAGAAAAATGTAAATAACTACAGAGTTATATCTTTGTTGCCAGAGGGTTATAAAATATTTTCAACAATACTACTAAACAAGGTAGAAGCAACACTTGATAGCCATTTAGGCGAATATCAAAGTGGATTTAGAAAGGACAGATCTTGCTCAGAGCTGATTTTCAACATAAAGTCCATATTTCATCACAGACTTGCAAACTCCAAAGATATAGTTGTAACATTTGTAGATTTTAAAAAGCATTTGACTCGGTTGATAGGAATAATAGATAAAGTGATCGGAGAATTTGGCATCAAATCTAAATTAGCAAACCTTATTCGTGAAATGCTCACAGACACCAAATCAAAAGTAAAGTTTTGAGGTGTAATATCAAAGGTATTCAACATAAACACAGATATAAGGCAAGGTGATGGCCTGTCTCCACTCCTCTTTAACTGTGTACTAGAGAAAATAGTAAGAGAATGGAAACAAAAACTAAAAGAACAGAAGCTATCACCAATCAGACTGGGAACTAAAAACAAAGGTATATAATGCACTGTTTAGCATTTGCGGATGATTGTGGCATTACTTCTGAAAACCTAACAAAAGCTGGAATACAAATCAATCTATTAGAAGAAATAGCCAACAAAGCAGGTTTAAGAATACCTGTAGAAAAAAACAAAATTTATGACAAATATAAAAATGCTCCAGAACTGGGAACTGCCTATCCAACACATCCTGCACTCTTACAATCCAACTGACCAAAACCTCTGATAACATGTTCTGATAACATGTTCCCACTGCCACTGCCCTTTCCCTTCTGTCTTCTGTCCACATTACTCCTTCTCCATCCAGGTCATGCACTGAGTCCTCCGACCACACTCCCCCCCCCACACACACACTCTTGCACTCTCCATGTGGGCATCCTCCCTCTCCGCACCCCCTCTCCTTTTTCAAGCCATTTCCCTTCTCTCCTCCTCCCTATCTCCCTCTTCATCTTCACTTTTCTCTCCTCTCCTCCTTCCCTCTGTTAGGGTTTGACGCCCCCCCCCCCCCCCCCCCCAGCAGTCTTCCTGCATACATTGTACCTTCTGTACTTTTCTCGTCTTGTTGTCTGACCACAAAGTCTTCTATCCAAAGATCTGCCTTTTACTTTATCACCTCCTTGCATCCTTCCCCACCCCATTGCCACATTCATCAGCTCAGGGAACTGCTTTCAATAATGAAATATCAATAATTGAACTAGACTTGGTCACAAGATGTGTTTGGTTGTCCATGTGTTATGTTAATGTGAATGTGAATGTGTATACTGTTGCTTGAAAAATAACTAGTGCTCGAAAGCTTGGATGAATGCTGTTTTCTGTTAATATTTCTGTGTTCCACATATTGACCTGCTGTATGTGAGTGGTTGTTCCTCCCTTGTTTTAAGTAGTACTATAATTTTATATGTTATAATCCTGAAAAGTAAGAATATATATCCACAAGGGATTACCTGAAGAACTATGTACAGAAGATTTTACAGGATAATTATTCCAAGTAGTTCATCATAAAAAATAAAGGTGTTGCACACCTGTAGAACAGAACCCTCTGCTAATAAATAAAGTAAATTGTCTATTACAGATTAATATAGGTAATTATTTACTTCTTTCTTAATTAAAGTCCTCATTTTATGAATAAAACTCTTCCATAACCAGTAGATCATTTCTAACAAATATTTCTTTACTTAAGCTTTAAATAGAGATTCTTTGTCTCCTAAGTATCTTATCTTTTCTGAGAGAGAGTTAAAAATTTAGGCGCGTGACAGTAGGACACCTCTTTGCACCACTATCGGTTCTTAAACTGAAAATGTGTGAAATGCTCTACTCACATTGCAGCATAAAAGAAGCTTTTAGCTCCCAGTGCTGAAATTCATAAAATATGTTTGACAATAGTGTTTTTTATAAAGCTGCTTATATCATGAAGATTATTAGTTGGAAAATGTTACTAACATTTGCACGTATTCCTTCTATAAATACTAACAAACAGCTAATTTCACTTCTTCCTCCTAAAGGTATTCTGGAATTACAAATTGAGAACTGTTTATTTTTTATGTTCAAGTATTGATTAGGAACAGCTGCATCATCACAGAGGCATATGCATACTTGCTAAAGTTGAAATGAAATGAATGACAGAATTTGAATCAGTATAATAAACTGAGTTCTGAAATGACTAGATAAACGAAATACAATTGTTACAAAATTACTTTTGGCCTGTAAGCATGACAGCATGACACTAAAGGTCAATTCCACAAAAGTTACCATTGAGCATACGTGAGGTTGGCTTCAGTGAACATAAAATGTGAGAATGAGTGTATCAGATCAAATATCCAATAACTATGAGTTCATGCTCAAAGTGCAGCTTACCAAAAAGACACAAATTTAAACAAAAGAATCAGTTAAACATAATAGTTCGTCATTAGGCATTAAGATCCATATAAACATTCTGGTTGTACCACTGTGTTGTAGTGTTTTACTTTTGTTTTGCAGCGTTTTTGCATGACTTGATTTCTGTATTAATGTTCAAAATTATAGCTTTTTGTGAACGTCCATAATAACTAATGAATTACAAAAAGGTGTGTACATTTGAAACTTTGGTTTTCATATTGATAATTAACATATAAATCCATTCCAAATTTAATATTAACATTTTCACAGGGTTTATACAACATTCTTTACATTTTTACATATACATTTTTCCAATGTCTTTTCTTAAAAGTTTATCATAAGTTATCAAAAGAGTTAGTATCATTTATTTTTGAGTAACTATTTTGAACTTTCTGCAATAAATTTTTTCTGGGATTGTGACCACATAGTCAACCAATGAGACTGCATTGTCAATATATATAAAACTACTGATGTTTCAGTCCCTGTTGCAACAGTTTTACATATATTGACAATGTGGTCACAATCCCAGAAAATTTTTATTGAATGTGACAATGGCCGCGGAAGCCTATGTTTATATCTTGAACTTTATTTGTTATAAGAACTGAAATCAACACAAAATAAATTCCATTAGATTTGCATTATGTAGTATATTATAATCTCTCTAAGACAGTTATATTACAATTTCCATCATCAAACTGTCGTCAAAGGCCAGGTATCAGTTGTGGAGCATATAGTGTGGTGTGTCCCTTGTGATTTTGCAGTTAGTAGTTTACCTGCTCTGAACTTTGAGTAGCTTGATTTGTTTCCTTTTTGGTACAAAAATTATCCTTTTATATCATTGAAGTGTTTTTCTTATAAGTTTTCAAAGTCTTCTGCCAGTTTCATCAGAGAACACGATACTGCCAACAATTAATTATTTTCACATGTAGAACAAAATACAGCAGATGTTGAGTCAGACAGATAAACGGAATCCGTAGCTAAATTTTATTCTTGACAGATGATAATTCAATAGTTAAATCTATCTTTGACAAGTATTATCTTTGATGGTCATGTGAAGCTTCTACCATATCGACTTTTCATGGTCATTCCCTGATGCCCAACCTGAAAGTTCGTAAAACTCAGAAGAGCCAGAAGCATTTCTGGCTCCATTGAAATTATGGACGAAATGCCGAAGTTTTATGAACCATGAGCTTTCTACTTAGAAGGTTTACAGTAATTTAGTTTAAAATATGCAAACAGCCTTTTTCATTTTAACTTTAATCTTACAAAAAGAAAATTACATAAACATATGTATTGCTTCATTATGGTTTACAAACCATTTGCTTGCTTCACCTGAGGTATTAGATAACAACAGCATGTGAGTAATAAAAAGAAGGCACAAGGAGTCCCTCACCACATTTTTCTGTCTTTGTATGAAGGCTTATCCCAGGAACTACAGTAGGGATTTTGACACAGTTTTCACTAAGAAACAGACTGAATAATTAATAAGGTTTGTTTACACCATTTATAAATTTTTCATGCAAATTGGCTGAACTATGATGTATTAAAGTTTCCTGCTGCATTTTTCTATTGATTTGTAACACTGCTCTGGACAAAATTCAAATTTCAGTGGCATATCTCCCATTTTCAGATTTGTGTCATCTGAATGCATTTTTATAAGATGACTTGTTCAGTTTAAATTTTCCTAATCTAACATTTATTTCAGTGTGTGATAGCTCCATTATCTTTTTCTGGGTGATGAGTTTGGCTCAGTTTTTTCAGGTATAAAGAGTTTGTAATCACTGTAAAGTGGATCATGCAGGTAGCATTGGTCACTGAATGACATAAATTTCTTTTGAGCTTCTCTGTTGTGTATTTTTTTGCTTTCACAATAATCTTCTCAGTCACAATACATTTTGTCTTCACAACAATTATATTACAGAAAATAATCACAGCCCGCTACCGCCATCTGACACATACTACATACAGCAACTGCCAACTGTGCTTACACCAAGCATTGCACAAACATAAATATCAACCAACAATACATTTATTACAGTAGTTATTACAGCACAGTTTATTGCACAAATAGTCATAATAGCAAAACAGAGAGTAATAACATTCATATTATTAATAACCAAATTACTTCATTCAGTTACTATAAATTTTATGTACAAAAAATTTAAAAGTTGCAGTTCAGATTTACATAATTACTTTTCCAATTTACTTATTATCAAAATCATTTAATCCATAATAAATGAATGCAGGATATCAAATTTACATTGCTCATATTTGAAAATTAATTTATCTACATTTTTGCTACTGTTGTTGCCAATACCCAGTTGTACTGATAGAATTGATATAAGACAGCAGACTTGATCACATCACAGCATGTGACTGCTAATGTCAGGAACTACTACACTGAATTTGACACAGTTTTCATTAATAAATAGACTGATTTATGAGAAAGGTTTGTGTAGGCCTATACATATTATAAATGTTTCATGCCAGTTGGCATGACTATAATGAATTAAAGTTCCCGCTGCATTTTTTGGCTGTGTGTGAAAGCTAATCTAAGGAACTAATGTAGTGATTTTAATAGTTTTCACTAACAGATGGAGTAGTTCATAAGGAAGGTTTGCATATATAATTTACAAGCTGTCCAACAATATATACTTAGTACTACCAGAGGAAAGATCAGGCAAGGTGCTGCTAAAGTAATGTAAAAGTAATTCCCATGATTATGAATGTGAGTAGATTAGCAGCACCTGTAATTTGTTTTTACCATGTCTACAGAAATACCTGCAATGGCTGCTCCTCTCTGTTAATGTATAATTTGGTTTGCATCACATCTCTTAATGCTCTTCTTCATGATATTAATGGAAAACAATGCATCAGTAAAAGCATGAAACAATCATTTACAGTGGACAGAACAAAGGAAATAGAAAAATTTCAGTCTCTCATGGCGCATGGGAAACAATCGACTTCAACAGTCCAATCAAAGGAAGAAGGGGATATTGCAAAACCAGCCAAGAAAACTGAAGAACCTGATAGATTCCAAGAATGTAAGTTTTATCAGTTTTATTTTTCTAATAAAGATATTAATAGGAAAAACAAGGAAGAATTGTATACACTTGGAATACTTCATGGCTATTAATTCAGGTCACTCACTCAGTGTTTGACCACCATCACCTGCAGGGTATGATGAATGTAAGTAATTTGAAGTAAAGCAACATATGCTGTTCCAAGTCAACTAAAATGGTTAGTCACATTATAAAAGTCTCTATTAGTCACAAAATGTTCCTGTCTTCCCCTCATCTCTCCTCTCAACCCATCAAGTTGCTGGATATGAAAATTAATAACTAAGAATATCAAAAGAAGACCTATTTATATGCTTTAGTTTTCGTCTAAGTTCCAAATACATAAAATTGATGAAGTAGCGATTATATGGACAAAAAATGAGAATTACGAAAATTTCCCCTTTTATCTTTGTCACCATCTTTAAGAATACACGTTAATCTACTGCAGACACTTAACAAAACAAGTTACTTTAGCATTGATGTTTTTCCTCCTATTAAAACATCTGTTCATATTTTTTCCTTTTTCTTTTCTTTATTTTTCTTCTTTTTGAATTAGTTCATAAAAATTTGTACTTGGAAATTCCTTCTCCCTGTAATTTATGTGAAATTATTACATATTACAAATTTTTAATGATGTTGCAACAATGAAACATGCTGTGTTTATAGCTAAGCAGCATCTTCAAGGACATTCACCTGCCTTTCAACATCCCCCTACTTCCTACATTTCCTTGCAGATGAAACTCCCAACTAACATCTTTCTCTTCAATGCACTGACATTTTCCTGTACCACAACAGTTTGGCCCTCTGTAACTGAGCTCTTCATTTCCACGTACTCTTCTAACTTAATCTTGTTTTCAAACTAACACGTAGTCATATAAATCCATATATATCTTCTAAACATGGTAAGACCAGTTAACTATAAATTTAACAGCTCTCTTCAAGGTCATTTCTCTGCTAGTCTCTAATAAAGAACTGGGCCTTGTGATAGATTTTGTACACTATGTACCATGAACTGTTCATGTTGTTTGTGACATAAATAATGACTACTTTTACTGGTACTTAATCTGTGAAAAATCTGCTATTATTATTTTACAGTTATAAATTCCTCTTGTACTACCCATCTAATAAGAGAATAATAAATGAATATATTATATTTTTGCTGTATCTATTCTTTGATCAAATCAAAAAGAAAACCAGTATAACCTAAATTTAAATAACATCGAAATCATTTTCTCATATTTAAAGTTTAGGAGAAAGGTAAATTAATCCTTTTATTGAAGTTTTCTTTAAAAGCTATTTTCTATTAAATGTTATCAGCCTTTTAGTACATAAATAAATAATAAATAAGTATAATACCACACAGAAAACATAAATTAATGTAAACCTCCTTCAGCTGTTTACTCCTAATAAACTCAAATATGTTGATTATAGACTCTGTAACACTACACCTTTCAACAAGGTACTGAAACATTCCTATCCTCATATAAGACATAAATTAAAATTTTAGTTCACATGTTGCATTGTAGTTGTAGCCGCATAACGTTTCTGGCACTGCAAATGAGGTTCACTTCCCTGGAAGGTACCAGGAGTTCATATTCTTTGTATGCTGATTCAACGCTTACATGTGTTATGTGTATATGTTTACTGATAAACAGTGCCGAAGTTTTAGCTCTTTGCTGTGTCATTATTCTACTATCACAAATGCCCCATTCCACAGTAGCGATCCCAATAAGCTTTGCACTGCAATTTTACTGGTAAGTAGAAAAGCTGTCATGCAAATTATGCCATCGAGAATGCTGCCGTTACGAGTGGTACAACCTCACCATTTCTTCGTCAATGTCAACATTGTCCCTGAAGAAGTGCTTCTGAATTCTATGAAGAAACAATGTGCAAAATCGCTAAATATCAGGCAAGGCTTGGACAATACTACAGTGCTGAACAACATAGTGACAATGTCTTCATTGTTTGCCACATCTTTGGACCAAGCTCACATCACCACTGATGTGAAGCAGCAAACTGTGCCACAAAGAGTGTCAACTTTACTGGGTGACTTCATGGTAAACATTCCAGATTTGACACCAAGTGAATCTATTCCTGGTATTTCAGGCAAACTGGAGCAGATAGTCACAAACAGTGGTCACCCACCTCCATAATAAATATTAATCTAAGTGCCTTCAACTATCGCACAGGACTAAACATTGCGTGTTACAGTGCTAGTGATTATGAACATTATGACACTCGCATTAATGACATGAACCATACGGACACCTTCCACAGTGCTGTTATGGCTGAACAACACTGGCCTGCACCATACCAGTCCATTATCTGTTTTGTCTCTCATCTGACAATGAACCATGGGCTCAAGGTTAACATCACCTTTCAGTACCTGTGCATTCTGATTTTTGAAATCTTATTCCGACCATAGCGACTAAATGCAAGATCTCTGAGAGATATGACATCTCTGTTATCCCAGCCACAAATAGTAATTCTGGGCATCATAATTGACTTGCTTCTGGTCCAGAACTGTACTTCGCAATTGCATCACCCGCACCTAGCACCAAAACCAACTATGGACTGCGATAACACATTCTTCTTGACCTTGCCTTGGCAATGTCAGAAACCACTGCCTCTTGGTTTGAGTGATGTCATACCCACATCAGCTGCACTGCAAATGACTGTAAGTTGGCAAAAACTCGATGGAACCAGACATTCTGTATGGACTAAAAATTATGGCGCAGGCATGGCAAAGGTTTATTGATTGCATACTGATCAATTTACCTTTTTGTTACACCTATCTTGATGATATCATAATTTTTTTGCAAAATGACGAAGACCATGATGACCACCTGCAAATCATGTTTGATAAGCTGGCCTCTCAAGGAGTCATGATAAATAATGACAAGTGACAACTTCAGAAATCCCATGTGACCTTCCATGTTGACGCATCTGGGATGCATCCTTCTCCTGGGAAACTCGCCAGAAGTTACACGGCATGACTCACCCCCTATTTTCAGCAGATGGTACACTCACCAGTCACCACCACACCTTATACTGCTGCCAGCCCCACAATGCCTCCTTGCCTCCTGTGGGCACAGCAGTGCAAGGCAACACCACTAACATGCCTCCCTCCTCAAACGCTGCTGCCAAGCCAGCAACAATTAAAGACACTGCCAAGACTACTTCCTTATCTGCTAATGTTATCAGTGGAAACCCATTAGTCACACCACAGATGTTGCTCTTTTGGCATGCTGTACACCCCCAGGCGCACCATGCTGACTATGACATGCATTCCATCACATTCACTGTCACACAGCTGCCTACATCACTTTAGACAGATGGCACCCTGTTGCAGTCACTCCTCATGGGCTCCACAATAGGGGGGGGGAGTTGTTCTGTGGCAGCTCTGAATCTGTAAATGGGTAAACGGGGACTGCTGCCCCATGAGGGAGTGAGAGTTGGTACACTCTTCACACTCATAATGCTTATGTGTGTTATGTATATGTGCTTACTAATAACCACTGTAGAAATTGTATCTCTATGCTGTGTCACTATTCTGCTATCATGCTTCTGGTACCCCATTCCACATACTAAATACTGAAAACAAGTTAGTTTCAAATAACGAAAACAAATTGTGGGGCAGAAAACAATTCTTTAATGGATTTATATTTGTTGAATTGGAAGTATCCCAGATTGGTGATCAAGTTTGCATATCATTCTTATTCACTGAACATGCCCTAGGTTTGTTTATTTTTGGAATATGCTGCATTGTTACATAAACACATTATTTTTACTTTTTTAAAAATAGAAATCCAACACACCTTATACTTTAATTTTCTTTATTTAACCATAAAAAAACTGAGTGGTTTGGCCTAACAGCAGCACTTGTATATAGTTTTGACATTGCATTCAATTATCTGTATTACTACAATTTACATTGTACATAACCTGTAATGAAAAGAGATTAACACAAATAATTTCACATGTGACAATGAGGTCAAGAAGAGCTATAAATATGTTTTCAACTAACAGTTTGGTCAGTTGCAAAACTATTCTGTTCTAAACTTTGTAAAATTCTGTATATCTATTCAACAATTACTATTACAATATGCAATTCTTCATCAAAAATAAATTTATACTTCATTTGCCTACAATAATACTACCTCTAATGGCAAATTCCAATACATACTGAAGACTGGTAAATTGAAAATTGTTTGAATTAAGAACAGCCAGTTCCATCGTCTTGTAAGATTTCAGTAAATTTCTTTCATCAGTAGGCTGATTATACTCCTTTGCCATTATACAATGATTAGTGTAAGTTTAAAATTTATGTGTGACAATACTTATATGTTTACATAACAAAATTATATATCATGATATTTAGTAACCAGGTGGAACATGTAATATGATAGGAGATTTTGATCTGTTGCATTACAACATACATTAACGAAGCGAAGTAAATTTTAGAAGCTACACAATACAAAAATTTACTGCTTCTTCAGTTACACTGAATAGCTGCTGTTTTATCTTATACTGCTTGAGCACTTACTTTTAACATACAGGAACAGTTATCTGTGTGCTAGTAGAATAAAAACCTGTTTCCAGTAAGCTTCCAATTTGTCATGGAGCTAACTAGAGTATTGAATCCTTGAAACTAGGGTTGAAGTTTTAGCATAACTACTTTATTAATGATACTTAAATGTACATAAACATGAAAGAACATGAATAACTTGAGAACATTAAAAATGAAGGAAAATAAATATGAGAACAGAGAGTAAACAGGAGTCAGAGATTTTGCTGCAATGATTTTGTCTTCATAGCACTTCATGAATAGCCCCCCCCCCCCCCCCCCCCCTCCCAGTACTAATGGTATTTTCTAGTAAAACGGATGTGACATCCATATCAGATGAGGGCAGATGGTGGGAGAGGGACTTCTGCTAAGTCTGCTGTAGATTCGTTGGACATTTTGTCCAGCATCCACTGTGGCTTGTCCGGTTTGAGATGCTAGCACAAGAGGTGTAGAAAGCAGGTTTAAAGTAATTAATGGAACTCATAGTTGAGATACCTTAAATGTCTTACATCTCATATAATGACTGTATATGGTCCATCACACAATGGCTGCAGAGGTTTTTGCACAGCATCATGTGTGACAAAAACCTGATTAGATTTCCAGAGGTCAGCGAAAGTGAAAGGTTGGAGAGTATGTTGCTCTCTGGTTGCAACTGGACTTTGTTGGCAAATGTGTGAACATAGCTTTTGAACAAAGTCTGGTGCCTCAACAAAGTCATTAGGCATGTTGCCAAAGAATTCACCAGGCAATCAAACATTTTGACCATAAACCAGTTTCTTTCTGTGGCATTAAGATCTTTGTTGATAGAAGCGTGAAGATCCAGAAGGACAACTGGTAGAGCTTCTGTCCAATCTTGTGATCCATTACATCATAGGCATACTTTTAATTGGTGATATAAATGCTCAACTACGCCATTTGCTGCTGAATGATGTGCTGCACTTTGAATATGTTTTGAACCTAATATACCAGCAAGTGACTAGAATAGTCATGATTAAAATTACCTGCCTTGGTCAGTGGTGATACAGAGAGCCACTCCAAAATGAGCAACCCATCTGTGAAAGAATGTAGTTGCAACTATTTCAGCAGTGGCACCAACCATCAAAAAAACTTTAGGCCAATAAGTGAAGTAGTCAGTGTTAGTTAGGCAGTAGGCATATCCTTCAGATGGTGGTAAAAGCTCTACAAAATCCATGTGCACATGTTTGAGGTTCAAATGGTTCAAATGGCTCTGAGCACTATGGGACTTAACATCTGAGGTCATTAGTCCCCTAGAACATAGAACTACTTAAACCTAACTAGGCTAAGGACATCACACACATCCATGCCCGAGGCAGGATTTGAACCTGTGAACATAGCGGTCGCGCGATTCCAGATTGAAGCACCTAGAATCATTCACCCGCCACACAGGCCGGCTGCACATGTTTGAATAATTGGTTAGGTGGAACAGATGTACCAAGGGATGTATTGACATAACAGGTGATCTTATTATGTTGACATGCCACATACTGATGCACGAAAGCTTTGTAGTCTCTGTCCATATTTACCCACACAAAAACTTGCTTAACCAGCCTCACCATACTCCGGACCCCAGGGTGGGACAAATCATGCAGCGACAAGATTTGCTGATGATGAAAATTTACTATTCCAAACAGGCCTGAATTTGATGTAGACACATCAAAATACAACATGTTTGAATAAGGTATCAGGAT
This sequence comes from Schistocerca gregaria, assembly GCF_023897955.1. Classification (NCBI taxonomy): domain Eukaryota; kingdom Metazoa; phylum Arthropoda; class Insecta; order Orthoptera; family Acrididae; genus Schistocerca; species Schistocerca gregaria. Next base: position 624,499,073 of record NC_064921.1, on the reverse strand, counting down.
GCAATGAGGCTGTAGGCCAGATGGATGTACAAGTAATTTTTGCAGTTCACTCTCATGTTGTTGGGCCAAGGTAAATGCTTTGCAGTTGACGCTGCCCAGTACTGCATACATGGAAGAGGGTGTCTGCTGGTGTATTGAGTTCCCTATCAATATGGACAACATGTGTCATGAATTGCTATTTCTAGATTTCTGGAAACCTTTTGACACTGTTCCTCACAAGCGACTTCTAATCAAGCTGCAGGCCTATGGGGTATCGTCTCAGTTGTGCGACTGGATTCGTGATTTCCTGTTGGGAAGGTCACAGTTCGTAGTAATAGACGGCAAATCATCGAGTAAAACTGAAGTGATATCAGGTGTTCCCCAGGGAAGCGTCCTGGGACCTCTGCTGTTCCTAATCTATATAAATGACCTGGGTGACAATCTGAGCAATTCTCTTAGATTGTTCGCAGATGATGCTGTAATTTACCGTCTAGTAAGGTCATCTGAAGACCAGTATCAGTTGCAAAGCGATTTAGAAAAGATTGCTGTATGGCGTGGCAAGTGGCAGTTAACACTAAATAGAGTGTGAGGTGATCAACATGAGTTCCAAAATAAATCCGTTGGAATTGGATTACTTGATAAATAGTACAATTCTCAAGGCTGTCAATTCAACTAAGTACCTGGGTGTTAAAATTACGAACAACTTCAGTTGGAAGGACCACATAGATAATATTGTCGGGAAGGCGAGCCAAAGGTTGCGTTTCATTGGCAGGACACTTAGAAGATGTAACAAGTCCACTAAAGAGACAGCTTACACTACACTCGTTCGTCCTCTGTTAGAATATTGCTGCGCGGTGTGGGATCCTTACCAGGTGGGATTGACGGAGGACATCGAAAGGGTGCAAAAAATGGCAGCTCATTTTGTATTATCACGTAATAGGGGAGAGAGTGTGGCAGATATGATACGCGAATTGGGATGGAAGTCATTACAGCAAAGACGTTTTTTGTCACGGCGAGATCTTTTTACGAAATTTCAGTCACCAACTTTCTCTTCCGAACGCGAAAATATTTTGTTGAGCCCAACCTACATAGATAGGAATGATCATCAAAATCAAATACGAGAAATCAGAGCTCAAACAGAAAGGTTCAGGTGTTTGTTTTTCCCGTGCGCTTTTAGGGAGTGGAATGGTAGAGAGATAGTATGATTGTGGTTCAATGAACCCTCTGCCAAGCACTTAAATGTGAGTTGCAGAGTAGTCACGTAGATGTAGATGCTCTATGTAGTCCGAGCATCACAGATAATGTGGTGATGCTGTGTCTTGTCTGTGATGAAAAGCATAAATAGTGACTTTTGACCAGTGACCAGTTTAAACTGTCAGCCTTCACGCATTTGTTGAAATTTCTTTATGGAAGCATAACCTGCAATAACTCACAGTCATATAGTGGTCAGTTCTGCTTTTACAGAGATAGTTTCTGGCTGAATAATGCCGGGAGCTACCAATGTTGATTTATTTGTTGTTGTAGCTGTTGCTAAGAGTGCAGCCTCTGTGATACCAGTCTTCACACTGTTAAATTCAGTTTCTACTTCGCAATTCCACAGTAAATTGTCCCTTGGTTCTGGTGAAACTCATAAGAAGTGTTTCAGTGGAGCAGCTAGCAGTGCATGGTTGTGCATGAAATGGTTTTAAAAGTTAGCGAGACCGAGAAATCTTCACAACTCATGGACTGTCATTGGCTGTGGTAAGTTGTTTATTGCTTCCACTCTCTCTTGTAGTTGCAAAATTCCTTGGGTATTAATTGTATGAGAGAGAAATTGAACTTCAGATGCTCCAAACATGCATTTTGATTGATTGATGAGCAAACCATGTGAACAGATGTGAGTAAAGATTTGATATAAAAGTTCCAGAGCTGGACATAACGAAAACATTGTCAGTATAGATGTAGCATAAAACACTGTCAGTATAGATGCAGCATAAGTCGAAATCACTTATGACTTCATCCATACAACGCTGGAATGTTTAGACAGTGTTACATATTCCAAAACACATCCTAGTGAACTTGAAAAGGCTAAACATGGTACAGACAGCAGTCTTAGGTATGTCTTCTGGAGCAATGGGTATTTGGCAGAAAGCACATAACAAGTCTATTGTTGAGGAGTCGTGTTAACCATGGATACTAATGAGAAGCCTTCAACATGCAGAACAGGGTACCAGTTGGGGATTGTTCTGGCATTAAATTGTTGGTAACCACTGGATGGTCACCATCTATTGGTTTTCTTTGGAACTATGTGGAGAGGTGACACCCAGCTGCCGTCTGACAGCTCTTGGGACCATATAAAAGAAAATTATTTCTTCACTAGCTTCAGTTTTGCAGGTGGTAGTTGATGAAGTTGAGTGGGAATCAGTGGTCCTGGCATGGTTAGAATATAATGTGTTGTTGAGTGCTGTACATGTGCTTATGTAGGTAGCTATTGAGTTTTCTCTAGGAAATACTTAAAGTGTTCTAAATACTGAGAGTCACCAGTGATCATGTGTATGGCAGTGCTGTCCACACAGCATAAACATCTATGGTCAGCTAAGTTAGGGGTTGTATCAAGAAGGTGGTAGTGATATAGGTCTGTTAGCAGGCTGTACACTCATAAAAAGTCTTCTCCAAGGATGGGGTATACTACATCTGCAACAATGAATTGCTACGCAAACTCACAATGATGTCTTAAATTCAATGAAGGTATTACACACCCATATGTCTTAGCTGTGGAACCACCGACAGCATAGAGGTGACAGTCATCACTGCTACAGTGAGGCAGTCAAAAAGATGGGTATACAAATACGTCAGCACCTGTTGCCTCTAAAAACTACAATTTTGTACAATGTTCCATAACAGAAAGCCAACAGCTGCCATCTAGGAAGCCTGTTGCCATAATTACTAACTTTCAGATACATTTTCCATCTCATGTGGGGAAGAGCATTTTTCAGCTTCAGAGCCAATTCTTCTTTGGTACAAGCATACCTTTGCAGCTGAAGGCAAACTGTGGCATCTCCTCAGTGAGTGGTGGTGCCATAACTGCTGACTAGTCTGGATGTGGTGTTTGAGAGGCGGCAACTTATGCAGTAAACTCAGAAATTTGTGGTTCTAATGTGGTGAGGGGATTGTCTGATTGTGGACATTCAGTTGCAACACATGTGGATGGATACATCTCTGCAATGCAGTCTGCTGTTGGTGCTAAAGTGTCGAAATTGTTGACACATATGCTGAGTATTTTCTGTTTGTCATCCAGTAGGCATCATAGCTAGGTGTTTCATAGAACACCTTCATTAACTGCATTGATTGTCAGGATCCATAAGCAATGCAACAAGTGTGAAGGTCTTCGATCACCTAACTCTTCTGTGTAGAATAACTTCCTTAATTGTTTGATTTCAGATTGAGACTTAGACACTTTTAGTGGCAGTGTGCTGACTGGTGGGCCAAAATTATTCTGCACTTTCATGACCATGCCTTGTGGAGAGCAATGATGGCATAACTATATTTAACACAAACTGACTTTTAAATTGTGGAAAACATATAACAGGATTTTGTTGGAAGGATAGAGTGGTTTAACTGTTATATGGTTGACCAGTGTGTTTGTAGGCAGTGTTAGATTCTGTCTCTTAGATAATTAACCATTCAGTACTGATATGTGGAAGACATGGGGCACAGTTTATGCAGTCATTTCGTATTAAGATGTGGCACAGCTTGGAGCATCAGTGGTCACCAGAAATGTTGTGCATTCAGTATAACAACTTTACTGACAACATTTAAAAATGCAGAAACATGTGAGAGCATGAATAACTTGAGACCTTTACAAAGCAAGGAAAATAAATATGAGAACAGAGCATAAATATCAGTCAGAGATAACACTGCAGCCATAAGGATGTAATCTCATCTTTTCACACTTTACTAATGAAATAATTTCTATAATGACTAGCTAACAATGTATACTTTTACCATATGGTAGAGTTTTGTCAGGACTGGCTCTCCCAAGGCCGTCAGAAGTTCTAATGGAATGTTGTCTACTCCCAGGGCCTTGTTTCGACTCAGGTCTTTCAGTGCTCTTTCAAACTCTTCACACAGTATCATATCTCTCATTTCATCTTCATTTACATCCTCTTCCATTTCCATAATATTGTCCTCAAGTACATCGCCCTTGTATAGACCCTCTATGTACTCCTTCCACCTTTCTGCTTTCTCTTCTTTGCTTAGAACTGGGTTTCCATCTGAGCTCTTGATATTCATACAAGTGGTTCTCTTTACTCCAAAGGTCTCTTTAATTTTCCTGTAGGCAGTATCTATTGTACCCCTAGTGAGATAAGCCTCTACATCCTTACATTTATCCTCTAGCCATCCCTGCTTAGCCATTTTGCACTTCCTGTCGATCTCATTTTTGAGACGTTTGATTTGCTTTTCGCCTGCCTCATTTACTGCATTTTTATATTTTCTCCTTTCAACAATTAAATTCAATATTTCTTCTGTTACCCAAGGATTTCTACTAGCCCTCGTCTTTTTACCTACTTGATCCTCTGCTGCCTTCACTACTTCATCCCTCAAAGCTATCCATTCTTCTTCTACTGTATTTCTTTCCCTCATTCATGCCATTTGTTCCCTTACACTCTCCTTGAAACTCTGTACAACCTCTGGTTTAGTCAATTTATCCAGGTCCCATCTCCTTAAATTCCCACCTTTTTGCAGTTTCTTCAGTTTTAATCTACAGTTCATAACCAATTGATTGTGGTCAGAGTCCACATCTGCCACTGGAAATGTCTTACAATATAAAACCTGCTTCCTAAATCTCTGTCTTACCATTATATAATCTATCTGATACCTTTTAATATCTCCAGGCTTCTTCCATGTATACAACCTTCTTTTATGATTCTTGAACCAAGTGTTAGCTATGATTAAGTTGTGCTCTGTGCAAAATTCTAACAGGTGGCTTCCTCTTTCATTTCTTACCCCCAATCCATATTCACCTACTATGTTTTCTTCTCTCCCTTTTCCTACTACCGAATTCCAGTCACCCATGACTATTAAATTTTCGTCTCCCTTCACTATCTGAATAATTTCTTTTATTTCATCATACATTTCTTCATTTTCTTTGTCATCTGCAGAGCTAGTTGGCACATAAATTTGTACTACTGTAGTAGGCATGGGCTTTGTGTCTATCTTGGCCACAATAATGCGTTCACTATGCTGTTTGTAGTAGCTTACCCGCATTCCTATTTTTTTTATTCATTATTAAACCTACTCCTGCATTACCCCTATTTGACTTTGTATTTATAACCCTGTATTTGCATGACTCCACTAAACTATAGAAATAATGACAGAGACAATGTAAATTATAAAATTTACAAATTTTAAGTTAAGATCTATACAATCAAACCTTCAAAATCTTCAAAAGAGAAGAGAGAAAATTTCAGAGCCTAAGTGTACAACAAGTGAGCCAACTTGAAAAACTCACAATAATGGGTACATACCAGAAGAATATAATCAATCGTGAGTAGTAATCAATCAGTCACATAAACTGTAGGATTCAATGATATGTTGACTCATGAAAGAACAAAATAATAGAAAAATATTAGGGCCTAAGTGTACAATGTGGGGATCGACCAATGAATCCAAACCACATTGGGTACAAAAGAGAAAAAATTTTTGACACAACAAAATGAATAAAGCTCATAATCATATCAATATATATTACTCAAGATCCAATCAGATATAATATTGCAATAGTCAGGATAAATTCAGGTAAACATAGTCATAAATAAATTTGAATGATGACACAATCCAGTAGCTTGAGAACCAAAATCAGAGTATGACAGCAGACATGCATACATTCTGTTATACTGTCCATACTAGTAAATGTCATCCACACTATTTGCTAACTTTCCATACAACTAATCTACATACATAGAGACCTCAAAAGATTAATTGTCAAATGATAAAAATAATACATACTGATTTTATTTAAAGTTACATAATGATTGGAAAGTCAATCCCCCCCCCCCTTTTTTTTTTTTTTTAAAAAAAAGAAAGACATGCATTTATGCTGAATAACACTGTCTTTAGCAGTCTTGGCTACCAATTCACAAATATAAGTCACAACACAGCTCCAGTCAACAGATGCTCACCTACGTTACCCAGCACCCATGATCTCTTGAAAATTGACTGGTCCATCAGGATAGAACCTTACAGCTTTGTGGAGAATGGATCCGCCGACATCTTTCAGCTTCCTCCTTAGAGTTCTCATCACACGCTCCAACAGATAGGTAACTTCCTGTCTAGGATTCACATCAAATCCTGAAACATTGTGTATTAATTATGCAGTTCAATATCTTCTTCACAGCACACAAGATATGCTCTCCTTTGTCATTCTAAAATCAATTACATGGTATTTATGTCAGGTGAAATTAAAGTGTGTTCACATATGAAACATTAACAATCAGGGTTAAAATGCAATGAAAAGAATTGCCTAATAAGTTACTATACAGATGAGCTCAGATACTATTCCTAATCTTTGCAATACAAGTGTTATGAATAGTGTCACAATTCAAAATTGCATAATAGACGGAAACAGTCCACGTAGGAAAAATATATCTAAAAACAAAGATTCTGTAACTTACAACACGAAAGCATTGGTACGTTGATAGAAACAATAACAAACACAAACACACACACACAAATTTCAAGCTTTCTCAACCCATGGTTGCTTCTTCAGGAAAGAGGGATGGAGAGGGAAAGACAACAGGATGTGGGTTTTAAGGGAGAGGATAAGGAGTCATTCCAAAACCGGGAGCGGAAAGACTTACCTTTGGGGGGGGGAAAACGGACAGGTATACACTCGCGCGCGCCCACACACACACACACACACACACACACACACACACACACACACGCACACACACGCACACACACACACACACACACACACACACACACACACACACCTCCATCCGATCCGCACATAACAGACACAAGCAGACATATGTAAAGGCAAAGAGTTTGGGTAGAGACGTCAGTCGAGGCGGAAGTACAGAGGCAAAGATGTTGAATGACAAGTGAGGTATGAGCGGCAGCAACTTGAAATTCCCTCTTTCCTGATGAAGCAACCGTTGGTTGCAAAAGCTTGAATTTTGTGTGTATGTTTGTGTTTCTATCGACCTGCCAGCACTTTTGTTTGGTAAGTCACATCATCTTTATATATATATATATATATATATATATATATATATATAAAACAAAGATTCTGTAACTTGCCAAACGAAACCGTTGGTATGCCCCCGGTGTAAAACCTGTCCCATGCACCTTCCCACCACCACCTACTCCAGTCCTGTAACCTGGAAGGTGTACACCATCAAAGGCAGAGCCACGTGTGACAGCACCCAAGTGATTTACCAACTGACCTGTCTACATTGTGAAGCTTTCTATGTGGGAATGATCAGCAATAAACTGTCCATTTGCATGAACGGACACAGGCAGACAGTGTTTGTTGGTAATGAGAATCATCCTGTGGCTAAACATGCCTTGGTGCTCGGCCAGCACATCTTGGCACAGCGTTACACCGTACGGGTTATTTGGATACTTCCCACTGACACCAACCTATCAGAACTCCGGAGATGGGAACTTGCCCTTCAATAGATCCTCTCTTCCCATTACCCACTAGGCCTCAACCTCCACTAATTTCAAGTTGCCGCCACTCATACCTCACCTGTCATTCAGCATCTTTGCCTCTGTACTTCCACCTCGACTGACGTCTCTACCCAAACTCTTTGCCTTTACGTATGTCTGCTTGTGTGTGTGTGTGTGTGTGTGTGTGTGTGTGTGTGTGTGTGTGTGTGTGTGTGTGTGTACCTATCCTTTTTGCCCCCTAAGGTAAGTCTTTCCGCTCCCCACATCCTTTCGTCTTTCCCTCTCCTTCCCTCTTTCCTGATGAAGCAACCATGGGTTGCGAAAGCTTGAAATTTGTGTATGTGTTTGTGTTTGTTTTTGTTTCTATCAACGTACCAACACTTTCGTTTGGTAAGTTACAGAATATTTGTTTTTAGATATATTTTTCCCACGTGGACTGTTTCCTTCTATTATATTCCTATCATTAATTTGAACCCAACCATTACGTTTGTTATTGTCACTGTTACATTTCGAAATCTTTTCTGTCATCTTCCTTTCTCTTTTTGTTTGTGCAAGTTGTTTCACTTTGTATTCACCTTCTCCTTTTTACCCTAATCTACCACACAATTTTATCCTGCATATATATACTCAATAATACGTAACTTACTTTCAGACCATAACTAAAAAAATTTTTTTACACTTTCAACACTACCGCTGCTATAAGATCCACCGTTCCCAGTTCACAAACAGTTCCTTTCACCTATTAAACAACCATTTCGGCAGGTTCTAACAACTTTCACTATATTTACATTTCCGTTTTTCCCACATCACCGATCATTTTTAGCCGCTTCCCACAGGTTTTAACGCCATTATTTCTTTGTCAGACAACTGTTAGCCTCATTTTCATAATCTTCCACCACAAAACCACTCCTTTTAATACATTTACACGCAGTTTTTTCGAAATTTTCCCGAATTTCTCCACCCTTTAAAATATTTTGGAGGCAACACAACCACCTAACCTTTGTGCACATCGTTGTTTACCAACCTAAGAACACCACAGGATCAACATAGCTTGGCTTTAACCAACACTTTTTCGACTTTTTTCACACCAGATCTCCAGTTGATTTCTAGTTCACCTTTACCAGTCCCCATATATTTTTATTTTTATTTTCATTTGAGCCTCATTTTATACTTTCCACATTCTAATTCTAATACCATGTCACCCTCAAAACATCCCACAACGACCCCATTAAGTTTTATTTACATTCCCTCGCAAACATGCCCTCGCCATAGCCAGATTACGCTCCCATATTTTATTTACTCAGGTTTGTCTGACATTTGGCATTACCACCCAAAGGCCTCACATTTAAAGTTCCCATCTCTGGCTGTAACCTGTCTTTCCATCAGTCCCTATACCATTTCCAAACTGAAAAATCCATAGCCCTCACCCGCCTAATCCTTCACCTACACATCAACTCCTATCCTTAATAAAAGTCCTCAATCTTTCCTCTCCCACATCCACACCGGCTGTTCAGAGCATCCTCCTACAGGCCAACCGCAAATTAGAACAGCATGCCACCTTCCACCTCAAAAAACTATCCAATCTCCTTGTTTCCCACCTCCAGAAAGGCAACTCACTCACCCTCCACAACCTTTCCAGCAGCCCTCAACCGCCTCTCATTGCACACAATGTCAGTCTCTCCCATCTACTCAATCTCCCACTTCCAGCTCCACTCCCCCCAAAGCCTCAAAATTCTAATCAACACAATCTGGAACCACAACACCCCAATTCAGTAGTTATCCTTTCCTCCAAACCTCTCTCCCAATCTGAAACCTCTGTCCTATCCAAAGGCCTCACCTTCAGCCCTACTCCTAGATTCAGCCCTCCTCAAAGATTTACTGTCCTACACTCGTACTCTCTGCTGGAAATACACTCCTGGAAATTGAAATAAGAACACCGTGAATTCATTGTCCCAGGAAGGGGAAACTTTATTGACACATTCCTGGGGTCAGATACATCACATGATCACACTGACAGAACCACAGGCACATAGACACAGGCAACAGAGCATGCACAATGTCGGCACTAGTACAGTGTATATCCACCTTTCGCAGCAATGCAGGCTGCTATTCTCCCATGGAGACGATCGTAGAGATGCTGGATGTAGTCCTGTGGAACGGCTTGCCATGCCATTTCCACCTGGCGCCTCAATTGGACCAGCGTTCGTACTGGACGTGCAGACCGCGTGAGACGACGCTTCATCCAGTCCCAAACATGCTCAATGGGGGACAGATCCGGAGATCTTGCTGGCCAGGGTAGTTGACTTACACCTTCTAGAGCACGTTGGGTGGCACGGGATACATGCGGACGTGCATTGTCCTGTTGGAACAGCAAGTTCCCTTGCCGGTCTAGGAATGGTAGAACGATGGGTTCGATGACGGTTTGGATGTACTGTGCACTATTCAGTGTCCCCTCGACGATCACCAGAGGTGTACGGCCAGTGTAGGAGATCGCTCCCCACACCATGATGCCGGGTGTTGGCCCTGTGTGCCTCAGTCGTATGCAGTCCTGATTGTGGCGCTCACCTGCACGGCGCCAAACACTCATACCACCATCATTGGCACCAAGGCAGAAGCGACTCTCATCGCTGAAGACGACACGTCTCCATTCGTCCCTCTATTCATGCCTGTCGCGACACCACTGGAGGCGGGCTGCACGATGTTGGGGCGTGAGCGGAAGACGGCCTAACGGTGTGCGGGACCGTAGCCCAGCTTCATGGAGACGGTTGCGAATGGTCCTCGACGATACCCCAGGAGCAACAGTGTCCCTAATTTGCTGGGAAGTGGCGGTGCCGTCCCCTACAGCACTGCGTAGGTTCCTACGGTCTTGGTGTGCATCCGTGCGTTGCTGCGGTCCGGTCCCAGGTCGACGGGCACGTGCACCTTCCGCCGACCACTGACGACAACATCGATGTACTGTGGAGACCTCACGACGCTCCACGTGTTGAGCAATTCGGCGGTACGTCCACCCGGCCTCCCGCATGCCCACTATACGCCCTCGATCAAAGTCCATCAACTGCACATACGGTTCACGTCCATGCTGTCGTGGCATGCTACCAGTGTTAAAGACTGCGATGGAGCTCCGTATGCCACGGCAAACTGGCTGACACTGACGGCGGCGGTGCACAAATGCTGCGCAGCTAGCGCCATTCGACGGCCAACACCGCGGTTCCTGGTGTGTCCCCTGTGCCGTGCGTGTGATCATTGCTTGTACAGCCCTCTCGCAGTGTCCGGAGCAAGTATGGTGGGTCTGACACACCGGTTTCAATGTGTTCTTTTTTCCATTTCCAGCAGTGTATCACTTTGCCATGAAGAAAAATAACCCTGATCCTACTCCTAATGATCCAACTCCCCAAGACACTATCCAAATTAAACCCTGCCTGGAACAATTCCGACCCCCGTCACAGTGGGACCCACCTCTTCTTCCTCAAAATTACCCTCTCCAAACCTTCCAGGAATTTCTCACTTCCAGCATTGCCTCTCAATTCTTCTTAAAAAACCTTAATCCTATTCCCAACATCACCACAGCTGAAGCCCAGGCTATCCGTAATCTGAAGGCTGACTGATCCATCGTCATTCTTCCGGCGGACAAGGGTTCCACGACCATGGTACTTGATCGTTGGGAGTATGTGGCTGAGGGACTGCGTCAGCTTTCAGACAACACTACGTACAAAGTTTGCCAAGGCAATCCCATTCCTGATGTCCAGGTGGAGCTTCAAGGAATCCTCAGAACTTTAGGCCCCCTACAAAACCTTTCACCTGACTCCATCAACCTCCTGACCCCACCGACACCTCGCACTCCTACCTTCTACCTGCTTCCTAAAAGTCACAAAACCAATCATCCCGGCCGCCCCATTGTAGCTGGTTACCAAGCCCCCAAAGAACGTATTTCTGATATGTAGATCAACACGTTCAACCCATTTTATGCAGTTTCCCATCCTTCATCAAAGACACCGACCACTTTCTCAAACGCCTGGAATCCTCACCCAATCTGTTACCCCAGAAACCATTGTTGTAACCATTGATACGACTTCCTTATACACAAATATCCCGCATGTCCAGCGCCTTGCTGTGATGGAGCACTTCCTTTCACGCCGATCACCTGCCATCCTGCCTAAAACCTCTTTCCTCATTACCTTAGCCAGCTTCATCCTAACTCACAAATTCTTCACTTTCGAAGGCCACACATACCAACAATTAAAGGGAACAGCCATGGGTACCAGGATGGCCCCCTCGTATGCCAACCTATTTATGGGTCACTTAGAGGAAGCCTTCTTGGTTACCCAGGCCTGCCAACCCAAAGTTTGGTACAGATTTATTGATGACATCTTCATGATCTGGACTCACAGTGAAGAAGAACTCCAGAATTTCCTCTCCAACCTCAACTCCTTTGGTTCCATCAGATTCACCTGGCCCTACTCCAAACCCCATGCCATTTTCTTCAAACCCACCAACAAGCAACAGTACAACCATTATGACAGCTGCCACCCATTCCATATGAAACGGTCCCTTCCCTACAGCCTAGGTCTTCATGGCAAACGAATCTGCTACAGTCCTGAATCCCTGAACCATTACACCAACAACCTGAAAACAGCTTTTGCATCCCGCAACTACCCTTCGGACCCGGTCAGAAGCAAATAACCAGAGCCACTTCCTCATCCCCCCCAAACCCAGAATCTCCCACAGAAGAATCCCAAAAGTGCCCCACTTGTGACAGGATGCTTTTCGGGACTGGATCAGACTCTGAATGTGGCTCTCCAGCAGGGATACGACTTCCTCAAATCCTGCCCTGAAATGAGATCCATCCTTCAAGAAATCCTCCCCACTCCACCAAGAGTGTCTTTCAGCCGTCCACCTAACCTTCATAACATCTTGGTTCATCCCTATGACATCCCCAAACCACCTTCCCTACCCTCTGGCTACTACCCTTGTAACTGTCCCCGGTGTAAAACCTGTCCCATGCACCCTCCCACCACCACCTACTCCAGTCCTGTAACCACCACCTACCCCAGTCCTGTAACCCGGAAGGTGTACACGATCAAAGGCAGAGCCACATGTGAAAGCACCCACATGATTTACCAACTGACCTGCCTACACTGTTAAGCTTTCTATGTGGGAATGACCAGCAACAAACTGTCCATTCACATGAATGGACACAGGCAGACAGTGTTTGTTGGTAATGAGGTTCACCCTGTGGCTAAATATGCCTTGGTGCACGGCCAGCACATCTTGGCACAGTGTTACACTGTCCGAGTTATCTGGATACTTCCCACTAACACCAACCTGTCAGAACTACGGAGATGGGAACTTGCCCTTCAGTACATCCTCTCCTCTCGATATCCGCCAGGCCTCAACCTCCGCTAATTTCAAGTTGCCGTCTCTTATACCTCACCTGTCTTTCAACAACTTCTTTGCCTCTGTACTTCCGCCTCGACTGACATCTCTGCCCAAACTATTTGCCTTTACAAATGTCTGCTTGTGTCTGTGTATGTGCGGTTGGATATGTGTGTGTGTGCGAGTGTATACCTGTCCTTTTTTCCCCCTAAGGTAAGTCTTTCTGCTCCCGGGATTGGAATGACTCCTTACCCTCTCCCTTAAAACTCACATCCTTTCGTCTTTCCCTCTCCTTCCCTCTTTCCTGATGAAGCAACTGTCGGTTGCGAAAGCTTGAATTTTGTGAGTATGTTTGTGTGTCTATCGACCTGCCAGCACTATATATATATATAAACTTCCACATGGGAAAAATATATTAAAAACAAAAATATATTAAAAACAAAGATTTCAAGACTCACCAAGCGGGAAAGCGCCGGCAGACAGGCACAATGAACAAAACACACGAACAGACACACAGAATTACTAGCTTTCGCAACCGATGGTTGCTTCTTCAGGAAGGAGAGGGAAAGACGAAAGGATGTGGGTTTTAAGGGAGAGGGTAAGGAGTCATTCCAATCCCGGGAGCGGAAAGACTTCCCTTAGGGGAAGAAAAGGACAGGTGTACACACACACACACACACACACACACACACACACACACACACACACACAGACATAGTGTATGTGCGGATGGATATGTGTGTGTGTGTGTGTGTGTGTGTGTGTGTGTGTGTGTGTGTGTGTGTGTGTGTGGGCGCGCGAGTGTACACCTGTCCTTTTTTTCCCCTAAGGGAAGTCTTTCCGCTCCCGGGATTGGAATGACTCCTTAACCTCTCCCTTAAAACCCATATCCTTTCGTCTTCCCCTCTCCTTCCTGAAGAAGCAACCATCGGTTGCGAAAGCTAGTAATTCTGTGTGTGTGTTTGTGTGTTTTGTTCATTGTGCCTGTCTGCCGGCGCTTTCCCGCTTGGTAAGTCTTGGAATCTTTGTTTTTAATATTCAGTAACTTACCAACATATATACATATATAAAAATTCTAGAGCACAAATCTAATACAGGACCTAATTATATTATATACTGTACCACAAATTTTAACTCAGTTGAAAGATAAGACAGAAATTCAAAGTTCACCTCATCTTACATACTAAAATCCAGACAAACAAAACACAACTCTATATGTACACAGTTCTATAGTATTATGAATCTACAAATGGATTCAAACTCAGTCACTGGATAAGACAGAACTTTAAAAACAATATGGTCTTACATACTACATTCATGGCAATGGGAAAAGAATAAAGAAAACAAAAATCAGATATTTATGGATCATGTCTATCAACACTTTAGATTTCTCTTTGGCTTTCACCAACACAAGATCTCCTACTTCAAATCTACCTTTACCATCATGTCTCTGCTTCCTCCTATCCCCCTTGTTTCTCATCATCTCCCTTGGTCAGTAACTGAGACAGAACTTTAAAACTACGTGATCTTACATACTAAATTCATTGCAAATAAAACACAATTATTTAGTCCTAAATATCTACAACAATAGTGAATATTTTCTTCTAGACTAGGTATCATTACACATTCATGTTCATATATCTTGTCCTCTATACTAAATGTTGGCTTTACTTGGCATTTTACATAGTTGCTTTGCTTACCAGTGGCTCCTCTTATCTTTACACCTATTATGGGCATTTACACAAAATTCTAATATATTTTACCTTATCTCTAATTTGTTCAGATACACTAAAAATCAGACTACCTGTATCATTCAAGCAGTCCCCTTCCCACTAATCAACCTTAATGTTAATGTAAGGATGCCCAAAATCTTAATTATCATCTCTACTCTTAGACACTTCATGTAAAAGATCACTTTCAATTTCACCAAGTGCTACATCCACACTGCTCTTGGAGTATTTTATTGACTTTACTGGTATCACAGCATTACTTTGGTTACTTATGTTATCAGGTACAGATGGAACACACTGAATGGGTCCCATAGCACAACTAAAATCACTTATTACAGAAGGAACACGAAATATATTACTGTCAAAATTACATTTCCTATTTAGATCTTCTTTCACTTCATTTCACCAAGTGGGGTACAAATTTTGACTACCCACAGCTAACTTATTCCAGACTGCACATTTATCTACGTTATCTTCAATTTGGTTCCAAACAGATTTCAAACATGAAACTTCCTGGCAGATTAAAACTGTGTGCCCCACTGAGCCTCGAACTTGTGACCTTTGCCTTTCGCGGGCAAGTGCTCTACCATCTGAGCTACCGAAGCACGACTCACTCCCGGTACTCACAGCTTTACTTCTGCCAGTATCTCGTCTCCTAACTTCCAAACTTTACACAAGCTCTCCTGCGAACCTTGCAGAACTAGCACTCCTGAAAGAAAGGATATAGTGGAGACATGGCTTAGCCACAGCCTGGGGGATCTTTCCAGAATGAGATTTACACTCTGCAGCGGAGTGTGTGCTGATATGAAACTTCCTGGCACATTAAAACTGTGTGCCCGACCGAGACTCGAATTCGGGACCTTTGCCTTTCGCAGGCAAGTGCTCTACCATCTGAGCTACCTCATCTCATTCTGGAAACATCCCCCAGGCTGTGGCTAAGCCATGTCTCCACTAAATCGTTTCTTTCAGGAGTGCTAGTTCTGCAAGGTTCGCAGGAGAGCTTCTGTAAAGTTTGGAAGGTAAGAGACGAGATACTGGCACAAGTAAAGCTATGAGTACCGGGCGTGAGTCGTGCTTCGGTAGCTCCGATGGTAGAGCACTTGCCCGCGAAAGGCAAAGGTCCCGTGTTCGAGTCTCGATCGGGCACACAGTTTTAATCTGCCAGAAAGTTTCATATCAGCATACACTCCACTGCAGAGTGAAAATCTCATTCTGGAAACATCCCCCAGGCTGTGGCTACGCCATGTCTCCACTATATCCTTTCTTTCAGGAGTGCTAGAACTGCAAGGTTCGCAGGTGAGCTTCTGTAAAGTTTGGAAGGTAGGAGACGAGATACTGGCAGAAGTAAAGCTGTGAGTACCGGGCGTGAGTCGTGCTTCGGTAGCTCAGATGGTAGGGCACTTGCCCGCGAAAGGCAAAGGTCTCGAGTTCGAGTCTCGGTCGGGCACACAGTTTTAATCTGCCAGGAAGTTTCATATCAGCGCACACTCCGCTGCAGAGTGAAAATCTCATTCTGGAGATTTCAAACAGTTTTCGCCTTTACTTCTCTAGGTTTATAGAAAACTCACCTTCACTGTCTGGATCATTATTCTGCACGACATTAATGAAAAACTGCTTTTATTGGACTGGTATTCCCTGATTCTTACTTACATCATCACAAACATCACTTACCTTAGCCAGCCGGGGTGGCCGACCGGTTCTAGGCACTAGAGTCTGGAACTGCGTGACTGTTACGTTTGCAGGTTTGAATCCTGCCTCTGGCATGGATGTGTGTGATGTCCTTAGGTTAGTTAGGTTTAAGTAATTCTAAGTTCTAGGTGACTGATGACCTCAGAAGTTAAGTCCCATAGTGCTCAGAACCATTTGAACCACTTATCTTACCTGTATTTGCAAACAGCTCTGAAACTTCATTATTCTTAGACGGCACAAAAACCTGATCTCCTCCTCCTCCTCCTCCTCCTCATCATCATCATCATCATCATCTCCTCCTCCTCCTCCTCATCATCATCATCATCATCATAATATTCTTCCGAAATAACTTCATCAATAACATCTTTACCAACATGTCTTATAGCCATCAAAGTCACACTCCTCACCTACTTTCATTTGGAGTAAGCTATCAGTCTCAGACTTACCAACCTCAGCCATTTCACAGCTCTCATTCACATCTATATCAAATATACCACCTAATTCAGATCCAATACAGCTATTACCTGTTTCACATACATCAGTCACACTGTTTTCTGACCAAGAGAAGAAATCATTAGTACATACTACCTCAAAATTCTAATTACTCTCACATTCTGGTTTGTGATTAGAATCTACATCATTATAATTAAACATAGTATTCCAAAATTTTTGACCAAAACATAAATGAGAAAGCTGTGCCACATTATTAATACTGTTTATATTGTCTAATTGTAGGTGTAAATTGGGGGTCCTGTTCTAATTGTATTTCCTTGCCCCAAAACTGTTGACCTTCATTGAGACAGACCACCATTCCCGAATGGCCACTTCTATGATTATTTCTTCTATTAAATTGCCCATGGTTATCCCCATTGTTCCTATTCTCCTGACATTCAAAATTTCTGTCTAGATTACCATTTTGAGCCTGATTGAAGTTACCACTATCTCTGTTTCTGTAGTTATTACAATTATGATCTCTATCATTACTATTGTTGTAGTACATGTTTTTTTCTGCTGCTCTATCCAGTCTGTCTACAAATAATAAAAATTGTTTTAGATAATCATCTGGTCCGTGTACAAAATCCCACTGCAACCTTTCTGCCAATCTCCTTTTTAGTGCATCAATTAATGTCGTTCCTTCAAATGGCCTGTCAAGGTGTGCTAATTTCTTAAATTGACTGTTACAGAACTCTTTCAGGGTGCCGTCCCTATTCCTATCATTTGGACCAATCAGAAATTCACTTTTAATTCTCCATTGTTCAGCTTCTGACCAAAATTTATTTAAAAAACTTTTTTCGAAACTTTGGTATGTTTCCCACTGACTTAAGTTTAGATTTACCCATGACGGAGCTTTGCTTTCAAGACATCTTTTAACAAATTTAATCTTTTGGTCATCACTCATGTTCAACACAAAACTATCTCTATAGTGGTGTAGAAAATCCACTGGATGTAAATCACAACTTTGCCTGATAATAACTGAATGTAATTGATTTTCTTATGATGCTTTAAGTAACAGTAGCATTTTACCTAAGTTACACATGCAACTTCTGTGCCATTTTCTCTTTCAAACACATTTTATAGTTTGCGATTGGTGTGCCCAGGAAAACCATGGAAAACTTGGGTCACCCCATCTGGTTTCCCTTTGTCATTTATGAATTATTGATTATTTTCAATCATTTTGAGATGTCACAATTTACACAAAACTTAGGTCATTGAGATACCACACTTCACTGAAGTTCTTAGTTCATATTACAGTTGTTACAATATTCTGTTGACCAATGATGTTATCACAGAGAAGCTGGGTGACACATGCCAGGATCTGTGTCAATGGATGTCTGTTTTCTTCCAGGTATATACTCCTACAGGAACCTTCCAAGAATGGTCTTATTGTGGCTGTTTTCAATGGATACAATTTTACATATTTTGTGAATACATCTAGGAAACTAACGTTAAATCTGCACCCACATCTCATACTTGGTAATGACCCACAGACATCAATGGATACAAAAGCTAACAGATTCTATGGCAAAACTGATTGGAGTAATCTGATGCTACCTTTATTATTTAGTTTACTTTTCGTACATATTACACATGGTCTGATTACTGTCTATACCTCCCATCTAAATTTGTGGGAATAACAGTATGTCTGTAGTTTATTCACACACTTAATCACTCAAAATGGCCCAACACCTGGTGTATATATTGTACAAACTTATTTTCTTGGCTCTCTGGAATGCAAACACATCAATTATTGCTTCCAGTACTTTGTTGGTAGAATAATATTTCATTTACTACCCAAAAATACTGGTTAGGTTTGAATACTCAAGCTGTTCTAACATCTGTCGTATTTCATGTCGGAGCAGATCTTTCATCTGTACCAATGACATAGCTTGATGTGGCTCTAAAAAGTAAATCCATGCTGTTTGTTCCCTCATCAATGGTACTGGGAATTCTCCCTGTTTCTCATCTGACTGTTCTTCTTGTTTGGACCATCCAGGAAGTCTAGATAGGGCATCTATGAATTGGTTCTTCTTTCTCTTTATATATTGTATTTGAAACCTGTATCCCTGGAATACCAGTGTCCACCTTAATAATCTTGGTGTAAGTAACTTGCACAACTGGAAGAAACTAAGAGATTGGTGGTCACAGTATACTGCTGTCTGTAATCCATATGAATAATAGTGGAACTTCTTGAGGGTACAAACAACAACTAATGTTTCCAGTTCTATAGTTTTAAATGCCCTTTCACAACTCAACAGCACCCTACTTACAAAGACTATCAGGCAGAAGGTTGGCTGGCCCTCAACTGCCTTCATTTGAAACAGACAAGCTCCTAATCCCACATTTGAGGAGTCAGTCTGCAACACGCCTGGGAGTACAAATGGGTGGGGTGGTACCTTTAAACTGTTTGTCATTTCTGAACCGAGCGCGCTGTCCACTCCACATACCTGGTAATCCTGTGGCGGTCATACTGTTCTGCCCCACACTGCTGCTGGTTTGCCTGAAATTATCTATTGAATTATGTTAGCAGGTTTAGGGGAGCCACTCAACATTAAAACACAACACTGTTCGACGTCTGGTATGAACAACTATATTCTGAGACAATTAAAGGAAAATCGCAGGTTGCACTGTTTACATTCTAATTCAGAAGTGTTATCCCAATTAATGTATGATTAACAGTCCACAATATCATTCGGACGAGCATACGCATAACTGACACGACGCGGGTGATTGTTGATGATGCGGAAGCCGAATGATCGCACTGAAGTTCTTATGTTCGTCACACATACACAGATATTTGGTACCAGTCATCCTTGACACTAGTAATGTTATTTTCACACTGTTCATAAAGTTAGTTTTTCAGTTCTCAGTTCTCACTTGTACGAGCACGCGCATAACCATCGCGGCGCAGTTGATTGTTGGTAATGCGCAAACGCGATGACCAAACACACGTTCTCACACTCGTTACAAATCACTGGTACTTGATTGCACTCTTTTATGGTAACTAATTTCTACTGATTCACATTAGTTCATTCTGGGAGACCGAACACAGCACGGATGACTGATACTGTACGGTATGACACGCAATGAGAAGATACACATATACTTTATCAGCAGCACTCTTCATTTTTAAATTACTTCTTGACGCACTTTCCTCTGAATCATTTACTAATTTTATCACTTTGCTGTAATAACACTTGTAGCAACACTTCAACTTCCATGCTAACAATGCCTCTCACATGCAGAGCTACACACTACACAACATAACAGTTCCGTGTCCCGCGCTCGACTCTACAGATGCTTCTGCCCGCAAAGATACTCTACAACTAAACCAGCAATATGACAGTACACTTACAAGTCATCAGGTGAAATTAGAGTTTCATACTCAGGTAGAGTAATAATTTTGCACTTACTAAGGCATATTTAATTGCCCACAAGGCATTCTGACACTCAGTTGTCCACTGCCAAGATACACTCTTCCTCAGTAGACTGATTAATGGCTCTGCACAGTCAGTGTTAGATGACTTCTCAGCTCTGGCCAAAAAACTGCTTCTAATGCCATTACAAATACACCTGCACTTATATTGAAGGCCAAAGGGTAGTGCCATAATTTGGTAACTTCCTGTGACATATATAAAGATTGTATATCTCCTCAATTGAAGATCTAATGTAACTTACCAGTATAACTTCTTTTGGCATATGTAAAGATTGTATATTTCCTCAATTGAAGATCTGATTTAATTTACCAATATGAGGCACACAGCTCTATATTTGTGAAGTACTTGGACCCATGGTACTTCTGTATTAGTTGGTTGATTTTTTCTGGGTGGGTCCTCACTGGCACAATGATTGTGTTTATAACCCCTGTGTTCAATACAAAACTTACTTTCCCTCCTTGTTTGGGTATAACTAATAAAGGGCAGCAATAAGAACTATGTAAATTCATGGATTATCCCAGGTCTTTCTTCAAAAAAGTAGACTATATTTCTCCTGGACAGCTGGTTACTTTGTTCCACCTCTATCCTATCAGTTTCTTTGGCCTTCTCTTCAACCTGTTCAGATATCTCCAGTATTTTCTTTTCCTTCCCTTCTTCTGGACACTTTTGATGCTTCTCCTTTCTGATAAGTTCAATTCCACACCCTTGATGGTACTTTCCATGGCTTCATTCCTCCCGAATAAGATCAACTTGGGCTAATTTTTCATTATTGCAAAAACTGTCTTTACCATTTGTGAAGTCTTTTTCTCTCATTGTATCCAATATAATGATACAGCCTTCAACTAATTTGTGTGTCACCAGGAATGCGCACAAAATCGTTGCATTTCCCACTTTTGCTTCTTACATAATTTGTATCTGGATGTTTATGGTCTAGATTTCTGCCCATATAGCTGAAACTGGTACTGTATGAGAAACTTGCTCACATGGGTTAATTCTTC
Organism: Schistocerca gregaria; assembly: GCF_023897955.1. Lineage (NCBI taxonomy): Eukaryota > Metazoa > Arthropoda > Insecta > Orthoptera > Acrididae > Schistocerca > Schistocerca gregaria. The sequence goes on along the minus strand of NC_064921.1, from coordinate 624,477,710 downwards.
TATGATACTCATGCCATTTTTGTACCTAAAACAATTTGCGTGTTGCTCGCCCCTCATTACCTCTTCATCAACCAAACCTCCAAGGCATGAGCAGGTCACATTTAGTTTAAACTTCTATGCCTGTTTGGGCCACTGTCATCTTCCATTTCATATATTTTAGGTGGTCATTCTCCCCACACTTAGACAGTTAATTTTTGGTCTTGGCTCTGGCAAATTTTAGTTACCCTGTGTCTGGTTGTTGTTAATGTTATATACTGTATTATACTTCATTGTTGTATCATTCCTGTTTGTTCCTGCTTGATCTGAAACTTTTGTTGTCACTCTGGAACTATTGCTCTGACCATTAATATAGCCATTATTATTGTTTGTTCTACTATAGTTATTTATCTCCCTTCCATTATTTCTGTGAGTATAATTGACTTGTGCATTCTCCTGCGTGTAAAATTTTTTGTTGTTCATCCTCCCTCTCTGGTCTTCTTGCAACAAAACAAGAAAATCCACAGCCAACAAAAGAATCTTCCAAATTTTTATCAGACCCAAGAACTATCTCCTCCCTTAATTCCATCAGTAGCTTGGCCTTCAGGACCTTTAGAATACTTCAGTAATCTATTAGTTCATCCCAATACCGAGCTTTGTTCCAGTCTTTCTCAAAATACCTTCTTATGTTTCTATTTCTATATGAGAATGAGTAAGTGGGTGCTGCTGCTTGAAGTGTGGTTACAGTTGCCTTAGACTGCAGTCACATGTGTGTGAGTTGCATTTGTGTGAGTGTGTGACACATGGTGGAACAGTCTTTTTGTTGTGCCTATCTGTGACTCAGCACCTCCGCTAATGGTGAGTGACAACTTTCCTTTTCATAATATTGTTACATTCCATCCAGGATTTTCGACTGTTTGAGAATGATTCAGGATTAAAAGTCTCCTTTTTCAATCTCTCTTGAATTCCTTGTGACCAATAATGATTTAAGAATGCCTTCCCAAATTCTTCATATGTTCGATACTTATCTATCATGTCTGTCACCCATAAACTAGTGTCTTCTTGGATATATCTTGCTGCGTACTCAATCCTTTGTCTTTCTGACCATACTCATGGGGATACCCCTTATATCTCCTTATAAATAAAACTGGGTTAAGTATCCTTTTCCTTGAAAAAAAAAAAAAAAAAAAAGTTGAAACTGGCTATGCTTTAACATCTTTTCGTCCATGATCGATTTTGTATAATCAAGAGATGGCGACACACTTCCACAAGTATGTATTTTCGAGCACCTACAAGGGTATTGCTCCAAAACAAAATACACACATAAAGACCCATGACTTGGGACTTGTGGTCTTCAGTCTATGTTGTTCTCATTCCTACCTTCTCTAATTGCCACTCACATCTCCTCTAAACCTTGCATACTTGGTTGTACATTTTGTGTTACTTCCTTTTTCCATTTGTCAAATTCCATCCCTATTTGATCTCCCAGTTCCTTAAGTTTTCAATTTCTTTTACTAGGTAATGTTAAGCTTTCATTTGCTATGTTTTCCACTGCTTTTTAATACCTCTATTAACACACAGCAAAACTTATTGCCCCTTCTCTGATGGCCAGTCATTGAACTGTTCATTGAATTACTGTTTTAGTGTTTGGAACTCTTGTCTATAAGCACTTCGCATGCATGTTGAAGCTATCTCCTTTACCAATGTGAAAAGATTCTGCACTTCTGTCTCCACTGCCTGTTGTCTTCCATGTATAGTTTCTAATTCCCGATTCATCCAGGTTATCTGTATTGGATACTGTTCTTGAGCATGCTTTGATTCATTACCTTCTTCTTCATACCTGTTTGTTCATTAGACAGATTACTAACTTTACCTAACAACTTGGTTAAGTCTTCCTTAGTGGGTAGCTCATATATCTTTTCTGACAAATTCTTCACTTTGGTGGATAACTCTATTTGTTCGACCCATAAATTATCCACAGTAGTTGATAATTTCACCACTGTATCTGCAATTTTTGAGTTCTCTGTAGCTACATTGTTTACTGTGGCTAACATATTTGCCTACTCAGTGGCTAAATTCATTACTGTAGTCAAAATATTTGACTGCTCGGTAGCTACTTTTGTTCATGTAGTCGAAATATTCGACTGCTCAGTAGCTAAATTTGTTACAGTAGTCGAAATATTTTACTGCTTGGCAGCTAAATTAGTTACTGTTGGTGTAAAGAGTTTCATCGGCTTTAATAGCTCCATCAGAGAGTTATTTGCCATCTCCCTGGCTTATATCTACTGCTTGATCTGAGCTGGGTTCCTGACCCTTCCTCTAACCATTGGCTTCTTGTTCCCTATGCATTTTATAGTGTAATCTGGTTTTTACCATAACTCAACAAAATTCTCTTGATCTTTACCTTAGTACTCTGGGATTACCCAAAACCCTAACTTATTACCTAAATCACTGAGAAAATTCACTAACATACAATCCTTAAAAACCTCACAGAAGTCACTTTCCAAATCACTAATATCTATGAACTATATCTACAAATAACACTTTTCCAACTAAATGCTGAAAGGAGAAATTGAAACCTAGTTCTATTCTCTGAAAAAGTCTCTACACAGAACAGATTGGTGTAGGCAATGAGCTAGTTTTCTTCTCTTGTGCCTTAATGCCTAATTTGATCAGCTTGAAATTCATAGTGTGACTGGAGGCAGATGATAATAAAAAAGTGGGTAAACAGCTTTAGAAAGAAAAGCAAAGAGAGAAAAAAAGAGAACACATGTATATTAAAACATAATACATGAATTAATTAATAGGCATAACAGATGTTCCTAGGCTTGCTTGGCAGATAATTGAAAAAAGATACACAGGAAAATTCTTTTAAATTATATTAGGCCATCAAAATACCTTTAACAGAATCAAGGTTCAACCTATTCCTGTCATCAGTCCACTGTGTTGTAATGACCGAAATTACTCGTTCTGCATAACAATGAAGAGACTTACTTTCACAAAATACTTGGCCCTTTTTTTACTACAAGATAATCCATTAAATTCACGATCATCACTATTTTGTTTCATAAATGGTCTAAAATTACAGAACTGGTCAAAATAGTTTACATATTTAATTTCAAAAGCTTTATATTTATCTTACAAAAAAAGGTTTTCTTCAACATCACTGTAGTTAACATCTATTTTAAGAGACATCCATTTGAAATGGGAAGAGTAATCAGACATAGAGAGCCATCATTCTAAATGTTCATGGCAAGGATGATAAAGTAACATACGCTTCCACCATAGAAAGTCTAAATTCTTTATAAAAGCCTTCTTCTATTTCAATTTCCTGCTTCTGTTTAATCTTCAGGCAGATGAATTTTTCATTTAATCAGTTCTCAAGTGCATTACATACATAATCTAAAATTTCAATCACTTCAGGCACAGAATTGCCCTCATTTTCTGTGTGCAGAATATTTAAATTGAACACAGACATCAATGAATGCAAATGCCATAAGTAGGCTTCATTTAACCCATTCGCAAAAATCTGAAACAAAAGATATGGTGGCTTGCTTTCAGACAGAAAGTAAGATTTCAGAGCAAGATACACTTTCAGTAGCCTTTCAGTGGCTGGGAGAAGGGACAGTTACCTAGTTTTAACATGCTGTTGCTTTATAACATTGTAAATAGAAAAGTAATTATGAATTTTCGCAATGCCAGGTATTGTATAAACCCACTCAGTTACAGTGAACAACAAATGACACTTGCACATGAGTGCTGAGTACATGACATGAGACCTGTAATGCCAAGCTAGCACAAAGTGAGTCTGGAACCAAAAATATAGAACAGAGATTTTAAATAATCAATATTTGCACTCGCTTATGGATCGATCCATGATCAGTAAAGAAGAAATGATGAAATCAATGATCCTGTTGCCATCTGTAAATAAGGTATTTAAGAAAATTGTAATAGAACACGAATAATTGCAAACATAATTTTATTACAGTCAACTTTGTGAAAAAGGTGGAGAATGTAAAAATCCGCCCGGACCACAGACAAAAAGGTAAAATGGAGGACATGTCCGGATACATTAAAAATATACACTTAATGATTAGCTGATGTAATTAAACTTTGAATTATTAAGGATGTGTTATTGTAATGCCTTGTGGCTACTATTTTTACACTGATAAAAATTGATATTACGACTAAGTGAAATTATTCTCTGTAATTATGTAAAGTTTAGACTAATGTAGCAAGGCCTAATGGTTCTATATTACACTGTCAAAGTTTCACAGAATATAAGCATTAATTGTTATGTGTGTGGTATAATTACTGAAATGAAATTATGATCTGCCAATAATAGTAAAATTCAAGTTACAGAAACTCGATCTCTTAGTGCTGAAGCAGCTGCCAATGATCTCTGATCATTTGTGAATTTACTGTTCATAAACAGGAACTTACATAGAATCCTCTGATACTGGTTCAGTGCTATTCAGTTTACATTTGGTGATACACTGAAGAGCCAAAGAAACTGGTACACCTGCCTAATATTGTGTAGGGGCCTTGCAAGCACACAGAAGTGCCACAACACTATGTGAGATGGACTCAACTAATGTCTCACGTAGTGCTGGAGGGAACTGACTCCATGAATCCTGCAGGGCATCCATAAATCTGTAAGAGTACGAGGGGGTGGAGATCTCTTCTGAAAAGCACATGCAAGTCATCCCAAATATGCTCAATAATGTTCACGTCTGGGTAGTTTGGTGGCCAGGGGAAGTGTTTAAACTCAGAAGAGTGTTTCCGGAGCTACTTTGTAGCAGTTCTGGATGTTTGGGGCATTGCATTGTCGTGCTGGAATTGCCCAAGTCCATCAGTATACACAGTGGACATGAATGGATGCAAGTGATCAGGCAGGATGGTTACAGCCATGTCACCTGCCAGTGTCATATCTAGACATTTCAGGGGTCCTGTATCAGTCCTACTGCACATGCCCATACCATTACAGAGCCTCCACCAGCATGAACAGTACCTTGCTGACATGCAGGGTCCATGGATTCATTAAGTTGTCTCCATAACTGTACACATCCATACACTTGATACAATTTAAAACGAGACTCGTCTGACCAGGCAACATGTTTACAGTCATCAACAGTCTAATTTCAGTGTTGACAGGCACAGGCAAGGTGTAAAGCTTTGTGTCTTGCAGTCATCAAGTGTAAACGAGTGGGCCTTTGGCTCCAAAAGCCGATATTGATGAGGTTTCTTTGAATGGTTCGCATGCTAACACTTATTGATGGCCCATCACTGAAATCTGCAGCAATTTGGGGAAGGATTGCCCTTCTGTCATGTTGAATAATTCTCTTCAATCATTGTTGGTCCCATTCTTGCAGGATCTTTTTCCAGCCATAGCAGTGATCGGAGATTTGATGTTTTACCAGTTTCCTGATATTCACAGTACACTCATTGAATGGTCATATGGGAAAATCGCCACTTCATAGTTACCTCAGAGATGCTGTGTCCCATCGCTCATGCACCACCAACTATAACGTCTCATTCAAACTCACTTAAATCTTGATAACCTGTCACTGTAGCAGAAGTAAATGATCTAACTACTGCACCGGACACTTATTGTCTTACATAGGCATTGCCAACCTCAATGCCATATTTTGCAATTTTACATATCTCTCTATTTTAATAGGCATGCCAGTTTCTTTGGCACTTCAGTGTATGATGCACAGCCATGAAGCAGATCTCTCTTAATTGCAGGAGAAAACATCCCAGATCTCCTTGATCATGCTTGCAGATTCACCAGCAAACATTACAAACCAAATGTCCCAAGTTCCTATATAGAAGATTGGCTCAAATTCACTTTCCGTGTATTAAACTTCTGGAAATAATTAAGACTGGTAGAATTACCTTTCAACAATTCAGTATATTCTTGCAGAAACTAGTACCAATGGTTTCTTTATCTCTTTCTAGGCTCATCAAATAATTCAGTTCCAATCTATTTTACAAATGCCAACTAACAATAGACAGTTATTAGAATCAGAACCATGTATATACACTCCTGGAAATTGAAATAAGAACACCGTGAATTCATTGTCCCAGGAAGGGGAAACTTTATTGACACGTTCCTGGGGTCAGATACATCACATGATCACACTGACAGAACCACAGGCACATAGACACAGGCAACAGAGCATGCACAATGTCGGCACTAGTACAGTGTATATCCACCTTTCGCAGCAATGCTGGCTGCTATTCTCCCATGGAGACGATCGTAGAGATGCTGGATGTAGTCCTGTGGAACGGCTTGCCATGCCATTTCCACCTGGCGCCTCAATTGGACCAGCGTTTGTACTGGACGTGCAGACCGCGTGAGACGACGCTTCATCCAGTCCCAAACATGCTCAATGGGGGACAGATCCGGAGATCTTGCTGGCCAGGGTAGTTGACTTACACCTTCTAGAGCACGTTGGGTGGCACGGGATACATGCGGACGTGCATTGTCCTGTTGGAACAGCAAGTTCCCTTGCCGGTCTAGGAATGGTAGAACGATGGGTTCGATGACGGTTTGGATGTACCGTGCACTATTCAGTGTCCCCTCGGCGATCACCAGAGGTGTACGGCCAGTGTAGGAGATCGCTCCCCACACCATGATGCCGGGTGTTGGCCCTGTGTGCCTCGGTCGTATGCAGTCCTGATTGTGGCGCTCACCTGCACGGCACCAAACACGCATACGACCATCATTGGCACCAAGGCAGAAGCGACTCTCATCGCTGAAGACGACACGTCTCCATTCGTCCCTCCATTCACGCCTTTCGCGACACCACTGGAGGCGGGCTGCACGATATTGGGGCGTGAGCATAAGACGGCCTAACGGTGTGCGGGACCGTAGCCCAGCTTCATGGAGACGGTTGCAAATGGTCCTCGCCGATACCCCAGGAGCAACAGTGTCCCTAATTTGCTGGTAAGTGGCGGTGCGGTCCCCTACGGCACTGCGTAGGATCCTACAGTCTTGGCGTGCATCCGTGCGTCGCTGCAGTCTGGTCCCCGGTCGACAGGCACGTGCACCTTCTGCCGACCACTGGCGACAACATCGATGTATTGTGGAGACCTCATGCCCCACGTGTTGAGCAATTCGGTGGTACGTCCACCCGGCCTCCCGCATGCCCACTATACGCCCTCGCTCAAAGTCCGTCAACTGCACATACGGTTCACGTCCACGCTGTCGCGGCATGCTACCAGTGTTAAAGACTGCGATGGAGCTCCGTATGCCATGGCAAACTGGCTGACACTGACGGTGGCGGTGCACAAATGCTGCGCAGCTAGCGCCATTCGATGGCCAACACCCCGGTTCCTGGTGTGTCCGCTGTGCCGTGCGTGTGATCATTGCTTGTACAGCCCTCTCGCAGTGTCCGGAGCAAGTATGGTGGGTCTGACACACCAGTGTCAATGTGTTCTTTTTTCCATTTCCAGGAGTGTATATTCACACTAGCATCTCTCATAACAGAATCCCCACTGATTACTAATTTTTTATGTAAGTGATCTGCTTACCTCGGAGCAACTATAGGTTATGGAGTAAATGCATTTCTCCCACAGGCAATATGCACTAACCTGTTGTATTTTACAAATTTTCCCCTTAACAACTGAAAGGTTACTGAACAGTCAGCTGATCACCTCAGCTTTAATACAACAAATGATAAAATATTATGAACTAGAACAGGCTCAGGCTGGGTTATTATAGTTCCAGTCACTGAAAGAGTAGAGGCCAGTTAAATACTCATCCAGGTATGGCAATTCATACATTCATTCTCCTGTGAAAGAGCTAACCAGTAAGTGGTGTTCATATTTACAGATTTCTGTACATCACATTTAAATAATTTTGCTTCATATTCGGTCAACAGGTCACACCATAGTCCACAAGTGCTCCATTTTAGAGTGCAAAGATATTAATGAAGTATGACTTTTAACCTCTTGTGAAATTTCTAACCTACTTCCTAAATTTGTTCCAACTTTGTATCTTATTAATGGTTTGCTTATGTCTGTACTAATCACACACTTTTACTTGACTCTTTCTTACTGGTGAAAGTTGACTAACCTTGCATCACTCTGAAATGTTTATGCTACTTACTAACCTTAGCTGTATAACACAGCTTTGGACAATATGAAACAATTCCTAATTTTCAATTTTTTTTACTTTAGTGAATTAATTGTTTATAGTTTTCATAAGAAATAAAACAATGGAAAATCCATGATGGAATGTAACAATACTAAAAGAAGGAAGTTGCTGCTCACCATATGGCGGAGATGCTGAGTCGCTGATAGGCACAACAAAAAGCTCATGCAGGACTTGTTAAAGATCTTCTCTCCTCCTCCCAGTCCCTACAGTGGAAAAACTTTTTCCCCACCAACCCTACCAATCAGACTCAACCAAAGACCAATATTGAACCTTGCCCAACTCAGTTCACACTCCTCCATCCAACTGTGATCCACCCCCACTGCCCCCAAACCACCTCCTGTTAACTTTCCTGAGTTTCTTCACCTCAAACCTTGCCTTACCATCAGTCCCCAAATCTCTCAATATGCAGATTAACCTTACATCCACAGAAAGAACTGCATTCCACCATCTAAAAACTTGTCATGACATTATAATCCTACCTGCGGACAATGACTCCACCACTGTTGTTCTAGACCACATGGATTACCTCATGGAAGGACTCCGCAAGCCGTCAGATACTTCCACCTACAAACTTTGCCACAGTCACACCAGTCCAGTAATTCAGCAGGATCTCCAGTCACTACTCAAATCCTTAGGCCCATCCCAGAACCTCTCCTCGGGGTCCATCTCTTTACTCACCCCCTACCACTCCTTGTACTCCTACCTTCTGCATGCTTCCTAAAGTCCATAAACCTAACCACCCAGGACACCCCACTGCGGCCAGTTACTGTGCTCCAACTGAGAGAATCTCTTCTCTCGCAAACCAACATCTTCAACCTAGTACCCAGAAACTATCCTCATAAATAAGAGATACCCACCATTTCCTCCACTGACTCTCCACAGTTCCTGTCCCTTTGCCACACAGAGCCCTGCTCGTTAATATTGATGCCACCTCCCTGTACACTAACATTCCTAATCCCCATGGCCTTACCGCTATTGACACTACCTATTCCAAACCACGAACCTCCTTCCTAATTGCCATGATCAATAATATCCTCACCTGCAATTACTTCTCCTTTGAAGGCATTACCTACAAACAAATTGGGGTACGGCTATGGCCACCTGCATTGCACCATTCTATGCCAACCTATTCATGGGCCCTCTAGAAAATACTTCCAAAACACCCAGAATCCTAAACCCCTCACCTGTTTCATATTCATTGATGACATCTTTGCTATCTGAATTGAAGATGAGGACACCCTTTCCACATTCCTCCAGAACCTCACCAACTTCTCCCCCATTTGCTTCACCTGGTTCTACTCAACCCAACAAGCCACCTTCTTAGACGTTGACCTCCACCTTGAAGAAGGCTTCATCAGTACCCCATCCATATCAAACCTATTAACCACCAGCAAAACCCCCACTTCGACAGCTGCCACCCATTCCGTACCAAGAAGTCCCTTCCAAACAGCCTAGCCACCCACGGTCATCACTTCTGCAGTGATGAGCAGTCCCTCTCGAAATATACCGAGGGTCTCACTGAAGCCTTCACTGACTGTAATTATCCTCCCAACTTGAACAAATTCCCCATGCCTTATCTTTCCAGTCTCCTACCACCTCCCAAAGCTCCACCGTTCGACCACAGAGGAGCATTCCCCTTGTAACTCAGTACTACCCATGACTGGAGCAATTGAATTACATTCCCCGCCAGGGTTTTGATTACCTCTAGTCACGCCCTGAAATGAGAAATGTCCTGCCCATTATCCTTCCCACCCCTTCCACAGTGATATTCTGCCGTTCACCGAACCTACACAATATACTTGTCCATCCTCACAAAACCCCTGCTCCCAATCCGTTACCGCACAGCTCATACCCCTGTAATAGACCCAGATGCAAGACCTTTCCATACAGCCTCCCACCACCACCTTCTACAGTCTGGTCACTAACATCACATATCCCATCAAAGACAGGGCTACTACCTGTGAAACCAGTCATGTGGTCTACAAGCTAAGTTGCAACCACTGTGCTGTATTCTGTGTAGGCATGACAACCTACAAGCTGTCTGTCCGCATGAATGGCCACTGACAAACTGTGGCCAAGAAACAAGTGGACCACCCTGTAGCTGAACACACTGCCAAACATCATAAACTTCATTTCAATGACTGCTTCACAGCCTGCATCATATGGATCCTTCCCACCAATACTAGCTTTTCTGAATTATGTAGGTGGTAACTTTCCCAGCAATACACCCTATGTTCCTGTAACCCTCCTGGTCTCAACCTTCATTAGTCGCTGTCCTCACCCATCCAGTCCCTTCCCTGCTTCCATTCCAGCACTACACAGCCATCATTTCACCACCATACCCAGTCTTTTTTTATTTATTTCATTTTTTATTTATTTCTCTCCATTTCCCTTCTTTTCCACTACTCCCCCCCCCCCCCTTTCTCCCCACCTCTCCCCTGCCCGCTGCCCAACCTGCAGCAGCATTTCACTGTCCACCATACTATCCCTCCCCCTCCCTGCCCCAGCCTCCTCCTTTCCCCCACCCAATCGCCACTCCCATCATGCACTGGTGCTGCTGCTTGCACTGTGGCTTCAGTTGCCTGAGACTGCAGTCGTGTGTGTGCATTGCGTTTGCGTAAGTGTGTGCTTATATGGGTCTATTGTTGACGAAGTCGTGATAGGCACAATAAAAAGATTCACACACTCATAGCTTTTGGCCATTAAGGCCTTTATCAGCAGCAGACACACATACAGACACGCGCGTGCACACACACATTCACGCAAAATTCATCTTGCTCACACGTCTGCAGTCTCAGAGAGCTGAAACTACACTGCCTCTGAGACTGTGGACGTGTGTGCAAGTTGTGTTTGCATGAATGTGTGTGTGCGTGTGTGTATGTGTGTCTACTGCTGACAAAGGCCTTAATGGCCAAAAGCTATGAGTGTGTGAATCTCTTTATTGTGCCTACTGCGACTCAGCAACAGCGTAGCAACTTTCCTTCTCTGGTATTGTTACATTCCATCCTGGATTTCCCATTGTTTGATTATTGTTGATGAAGGCCATTGGAAAGTTGTAAGTGTGAAAATCTTTTTGTTGTGCCTATCTGTGACTCAGCATTTCCGCTATATTCTTAATAGCAACTTTCCTTCTCATAATACTGTTTCATAAGAAATAGTTATTTTATTGCATTAAGATTCCAGTTTTGATCATCAGACTTTAAGTGATACTTTCACATCATTTCTGCATCACATTAACCCATTACTCATTTCTTTGTTCTATTGGTTGTAAGCTGAATGGTCTTGTCTCAGTAGCCATTCCACAATGAGCCAACTACAACCTTTCACTCCCAACATACTCCACACAGGTATCAAATTAAAGTGTGGGATTAGTACAGTAAAGTTTTAGACACCATTGAAATTGACCTATAACATGTCTTAATACCTGAAAGCACACAGTTAATCAATCAAGTTGATAAAAGACAAGAGATCAGATTCGTATCTATCACTTATTTAAAAATTTTAGACAATAAGTTCTAAACTGGAAAGAAAACAGTATACACTATATGTGGTTAAAATATTTCACAAGATAATTTTATTGATTCATTTACATTTCAGTGGTTGCAGACATTGAAGACATCTTTAACTTTTTAGAAGAGATGAGGGCACTTGGTAAAGAGAAGCACTACTGGCCAATTGTTCAGCAGCAGATTGCAGCAAAAATACGTCAAATGGAGAAAATAGACAGGCAAAGGAGCAAGGAACTCAAAGAATGGATCAAAAGTCATGAGAAGAATAACTGTTGTACATACAGGGAAAAATTAACAAATAAATCATAAACTGCTAAAATTATATATTTGTGAACGAATAAAGCAAAACTACTAATTTCAATAGTCACTGCATTCCACATAGTAACATATTACCTTTATTAAAGCTTTATTAGCAAGTCTTAATTGTTCACCAATCGTGACTGCACATACTGCATCAATCTCACAATTATTCATGAATATATATAATTATGTATATTTACAATAAAAAAATAAAATATTTTAAGTTAGTATGCAGCTTAATGAGCATAATTAATAGCAATTTAATGGTTTACTTAGTACAAAAATTAAGATCATTAAATTAAGAATATTAAAATTAGTTCTCGTGTAACAGCACTGTTTGGTTTAGCTACACACTCTAGACATTTCTGACATCCACTTCACAATGCTAGTGGCACAGCCATTAACAGAACGTACAGGCTACATCTTTACCTTTCGGCTAGCAATAACTCTACTGCTATCAATCCAGCAGGGGGGCGAGTACATGGCCTGTTAACTGGATTGTCTGCACAGGTGTTTTGTTGCACGCCATTGACTATGCCCTTACATAAGCAAATAACAATATTAAGATGGTCCGAGAGTTGAGACAGTGAAATACTGATATATAAGATGTGAGCAAATAAGCAATGAAATAGACAATTAAAGCTATGATCCCTTACAGTATTAATAAATGTTTGGACTGTGTCTGAATTATACTGTTGCTATATTCACAGAAAATTGCTAAGAATGATGGTCCTCCACATACTTCACACAATGGTGCAGACAGAATCTGTAATAGTTAACACAGAGCAGTTGCAATCAAATAAACAGTTCATTTATTGCAGCCACTGTAAGCTGCACTACGTTCACAATAGGAATTCTCAACTCGCAAAATGAGATACTGGAAACTAACTATTAACTGACATTATAAGCTACAGTAATGTTCCTATCTTTGAATTCAAACACATGTGGTGTGCAGGCTGTTTAGCCCACCTTACCCACATGGTACCTGCTACAAAAAGACTACACTCTCTGCCTTGCATGCTGCATCCTGAGTTTTATCACATGACACATTACTCTACTCAGATCAATTTCTCTACACCCAACCATCACTTCTTTATACACATTCCTCATAATATTCAAATACTTCAAGCACATACATTACACAATTATTGTTGTTATGTACTACTATTTTTCTTGTCACAATATTTTTAAACTCATTGCATAAACTGGGAGAGCAGTTGCTCATCAACACAACTACTTTAGTCTTTCTTGCCTGTTTCACATAATGTTATTTGAAGTCCTCTAGAATTATTAACACAGAAATTACTATTAAATAAATGTAGAAAATTAAATATCTATACAAATTACACATGCAAGCCAGAAAGCTTCATGTATCAGTAGATAACTTAATTCTAAGCACACAGTTTCACCCACACACATGACTGCAATCACAGGCAATTGAAGCTGCACTGCAAGCAACAGCTCCAGTGCATGATGGGAGTGGCAATTGGTGGGGTAAGGAGGAGGCTGGGGCAGGGATGGGGAGGGGAAAGAATAGTAGGGTAGGGGTGGCGGACAGTGCAGTGCTGCTGGGAGCCCACAGAGATGAGGTGGAGAAAGGGTGGGCAGTTATGTGCAGTCAGAAGGCTAGATGGGAGGGAGAGGAGAGATGGAGAGGTGGGGAGGGGGCAGCAGAAAAGGAGAGAAGTAAAAAGAGACTGGGTGCAATGGTGGAATGAGGGCTGTGTAGTGCTGGAATGGGGAATAGGGAAGGGACTGGATGGGTGAGGACAATGAGGCGAGGAGGGTGACGGGGACTGGTAGCCCTGCCTTTGATGGGATAGGTGATGTTTGTGACCGGACTGGAGTAGGTGGTGGGAGGATGTATGGGACAGGTCTTGCATCTTGGTCTATTATAGGGGTATGAGCCATGAGGTAAAGGATTGGGAGCAGGAGCTGTGTAGGTATGGACTTGTATATTGTGTAGGTTCGGTGGATGGCAGAATACCACAGTGGTAGGGGTGGGAAGGATAGTGGGCAGGACATTTCTCATCTCAGGAAATGATGAGAGGTAGTCGAAACACAGGTGGAGAATGCATTTCAGTTGCTCCAGTCCTGGGTGCTACTGAGCTACGAGGGGAATGCTTCTCTGTGGCCGGATGGTGGAACTTTGAGAGGTGTGGGACTCTGGAAAGATAAGTCATGGAAGATTTGTTACTGTATGAGGTTGGAAGGATAATTACAGTCTGTGAAAGCTTCAGTGAGACCCTTGGTATATTTTAAGAGGGTCTGCTCATCACTGAAGATGTGATGATCCCAGTGGCTAGGCTGTATGGAAGAGACATCTTGGCATGGGTGGCACCTGTCAAAGTGTAGGTATGCCTCCTCTTCTGCAGCTGCCACCTCTTCCATATCAAGATGTTCCTAGCCACCTGTGTTCATCACATCTGCAGTGATGAGTGGTCCCAGTGATGAGTGGTCCCTCTTGAATCATACCGAGAGCGTCACTGTAGTTTTCACAGACTGTAATTATCCTCCCAACCTTGTACAGTAACAAATCTTCCATGCCTTATCTTTCCAATCTCCCACACCTCCCAAAGTCCCAGAATGTGGCACAGAGGAGCATTCCCATTGTAACTCAGTACCACCCAGAACTGGAGCAACTGAAATGCATTCTCCACCTGTGTTTCGACTACCTCTCATCATTTCCTGAGATGAGAAATGTCCTGCCCACTATCCTTCCCACCCCTACCACTGTGGTATTCTGCCATCCACCGAACCTACACAATATACAAGTCCATACCTACACCGCCGGTAGACAGGCACAATAAAACAACACACAAACACACACACAAAATTTCAAGCTTTCACAACCGGCGGCTGCTTCGTCAGGAAAGAGAGAAGGAAAAGGAAAGATGAAAGGATGTGGGTTTTAAGGGAGAGGGTAAGGAATCATTCCAATCCCGGGAGCGGAAAGACATACCTTAGGGGGAAAAAAGGATAGAACAACATAATCTGTAGACACTCATGTTTAGTAGCCCATCACTACTCACTTATGCACTAAACTGCAGCAGCAGATTACTGTTTACATGCTACTGGTAGCCATTTTGGCGCGTAAACGGATTACAGATATTGTTTTGCTCTGTGTGGAGTGCCATTGCCATCCAGCAACTGTACTAGGAAGCATAGAGTGTGCCCTTGTTGTACCACTATAATATCTTACATAACCAATTTTTAATATATCGTACATAAAATACATGGAGATTAATCACCATTTTACTTATATAAAAGATATACATCATTATTCATCGTTTTACATACATAAAGGATATACATCACTATATATACTTGTAGGTATTCTTTTGTTGCCCAATCTTACTGTTAAATTTGTATAAGTCATTTATTTTGTCATGGTTTATTGTACTAGCTTAGCATAACCAAATTACAGAGGCGGTCACATGTCACACACAACTTCATGCTCTTTCCAAATCAGCAGCACACTCCTGTAGAACCAGACTCATTCACTTAAAACACAGCTGGCTTGACATTTTGACAATGTTACATACATTATAAGCACACAAATTGTTAAAACACCAAAAGCTCACTCTGCCAGAAGTATGCGAATTTATGGATCTGTTAGAATCCGTTACTTCTCAAAACTATTTTACATTCTAAAGTGAAATATATACACAACAAGAAAGCCCTGCCATGGGTAGTTCTCTGGCAGGAACGCTAGCTGATATTTTTATAAACACTTTAGAAACTAGATTTTTTGCAGAATTTAAACTGATAAAGGATAAAATTTTGTACTATAAAAGATATGTAGATGACACTTTCGTAATCATGGAAGGCTCTACACATGATCTAAACATAATGCATAACTATCTAAACGGCCTACTTCCAACATAATGTTCACAAAAGAAATAAAAAATAATAAAAGTATAAATTTCTTAGATCTCCAAATCATGAACGTAAATGCCCAACATAAATTCAGAATCTTCTGAAAATTCATGACAACAGATCGTATTATAGGTGCCGACTCCTCCCATCCAAAACAATGGAAGCTAGCCCACTTCAACTGTATGACACAGATTATGCACCCTACCTCTTGATGAGGATGAAATACAAAAATAACTAATGATACTGCAAAACGTGGCTATTAACAATGGGTTCGAAGCCAAAATCGTTAATAACCTATATGAACACAAAGTTAAAAAAGGAAATACAGGCCTAAATGACAAAATTACGTTAGAAAGAGTGCACAATTTGCGTAAAAAGAACAAGTATGCTACCTTACCATACATAGGCACAGTATCAAACAAAATTGCACAGGTTTTTAAGAAAACCCCTATTAATGTCAGCTTCCATACAAACAACACCCTAGCTAACAGACTAATACACAATTACAATAACACCAACCAGTTTGCAAAATCTGGCATTCATAAAACAGAATGTGACATTTGCGAGAAATGTTACATCAAACAAACAAGGAGAACAATTACAGATAGGTTTAAAGAACACGTTAGACAAACAGAAAATAGCACCTCTACATTTAGCAAACACTTAAGTGAAAATTAACATACTGTTAGAAACATCGATACAGCGAATGTAGTGGAGTGGGAAATGGGGACATAAATGAGGCTCACCAGTGGTATTGTAGCATCTGCAGGAAAATACTGGAACAGGAATGGAAAATTGCAGCTCTTCAAGCTGGCTTAGACAAGGCAAGGGAGGATCTGGACAGGTTAAACAGGGGGAAGGGTGAACAGAGGTGGGAAGTGGCAACAGGTAATAGGGGGAACAGGCAAAGGAGAGCATCAGACATCTTTCTCATAAATCTTGAAAATAGATTTGACCTATTGCCTCAGTCAGAATTGGATAAACCTCATGTAGCTGAAGCTGTAGAAAGAGCACAACAAGCTTTCAAGGATTTGAAAAAGGTAGGAAAATTTGTAAAGAGAAAGAAAGTTCTGTTGTCAGGTAGTTCCCATGGTAGAGTACCAGATCACAAAATTTTTCAAGACTAATGCAGATCTGGGTCAGGTAACAGAGAATGTAGGTTCTTTATGCAAAGATTTCACAAAGGATGATGCCGTGGTTATAGTGAGTGGTCTGGGAAATAGCATTGACAGAGACTCTGAATATTCCATAGAGAGTGACCTGGTGAAGATAGCATCAGCAACAGAGCATATGAGTGTGGGATTTGTGTCTGTGTTGAGATGCCATGATCGGCCTCATTTGAACTCTTCCATTGTGAGGATGAACTTGGAGTTGGAGTTGCTGCTTAGGATGGATATAGGGTCCCATATTGGTTTGATTCCAGTAGATGCTATCAACAGGTGGGACTACACTAGGCATGGCCTTCATCTCGATAGAGAAGGGAAGGGAAAACTGTCTGGGTTGGTTGCAGAAAACTTAAGGGGGGAAACTGTCACAAGTTGTAAAATACCAGTGGTCACAGGTGTCAGAGGGATGTCTTTTTTAGGATAGGGAAGGAGGAAAGAAAACGAGTTTTAAGAGAGATTGGCAGACACACTCAGTTTGAGAAAATAGATTTTAGCAGACAGCCTCCATTTAAACAATGTTTAACAGAAAATAATCAGAAACTGCCAGTTCATCTTTGTCAAAGTAGATATAATCCCATTAGTATGCAGTATCAGTTATCTTTATTACTCCAGAACATTCTGGGACTCAGAAATAAAGTTGATGAACTACTCATTTGTATTGATGAAATGAATTCATATAACCAAATTGACATAATCTGCCTCTCTGAACAGCAAGTTGCCAATAGTATAGATATGTTAGACATTTCAGGAATAAGCTAGCTTCCTACTTCTGCAGAGTAGATATGGTTGGAGGAGGAATTGGCAAATTCATTAAAAAATGCCATAAATTCAAGAACATTGACATTAATAAATTTTGTTTCGAGCAGCATCTAGAAGCATATGCAACAGAAGTAGAGTTCCACAACAGATGCTATATAATACTAACTATTTACTGAGCTTATGCAGGAAATTATAATCTATTCATAAATCATTTAGAGGCTCTTTTGGGTTATTTAACAGGAAGAAACAAAGAAATTTTGATTGCTGGCGACTTTAATATAGCTTTTCTAATACAATCTTCCAGTAAACATGTACTGCAGTTAGTAATGTTGTCTTTCAATCTAACTAACACCATAAACTGTCCAACTAGGATCATTAATTCCTCAAGGACAGCCACTGAATACATTTATATATACAAATCAAAGGAACAAAATCATACAATAAAACCTGTAATAAATGGACTATCAATCATGACATGCAGCTCCTTGTTTTAGATGTAAATACTAAGCAAATTATCAAGACTGCTAAATCTGAGATTAGTGCTCATGACATGAATGAAAAATATAATACATTCATGAGCAATGTCAGTACCATGTTTGAAAACTTTTTTCCTCTAAAAGTTACTCAAATTAAACAGAAATTTAATAAAACTATGGATTACACAAGGAATAAAGATTTCCTGTAAGACAAGAAGGAAAATGTATCTATCGACCAAGAATAGTTCCAATGCTGATAATTTAGCTAAATACAAGGAATACTGTAAAATATTTTAAAAAGTAATTCAGAGATCTAAACAAATGCACTACAAGAAGAAGATAGCAATGTCAGGGAACAAAATAAAAACAATATGGGATATAGTGAAAGAGGAGACTGGTAGAACCAGAAAGGAACAGGAGCAAATGGCATTAAGGGTAGGTGGCACATTAGTAACCAATGGGCATAGTGTGACAAATCTATTTAACAAGTACTTTATATCCATTACTGATAGAATGGGATCGTCAGGATCAGTAAATAACGCCCTTGAATATCTGAAACTAGCCTTTACAAACAGCTTCAGGTACATGAATATGTCACCCACTTCACCAAAAGAAATAACTTCCATAATAAAATCTTTAAAAACAAAGCATTCTAGTGGTTACGATGAAATATCAACAAAGTTAATTAAGGCGTGTTCTTGTGAATTTAGTACAATTCTAAGTTACTTCTGTAACCAGTCAATTGTAACTGGGAAATTTCCTGACTGGATAAAATATGCAGATTTTAAGCCTCTATTCAAGAAAGGGGATAAAGAGACCATCAAACTACAGACCGATTTCACTTTTGCCAGCATTCTCAAAAATTTTAGAAAAAGTAAAGTACAGGTAGCTTCTCAACCATCTGGCCACAAATAACATCTTATCAAGAACACAGTTTGGATTTCTGAAGGGTTCTGTTATCAATAAGGCTATTTACACCCACAGTGAAAATGTACTTAATTCATTAAATAACAAATTACAAGCAGCAGGTGTTTTCTGTTATTCGTCAAAGGCATTTGATTTTTTGAACCACAACATCCTTTTAAATAAATTAGAATTCAATGGTGTCACGGGCAGTGCTGCAAAATGGTTCAAGTCATACCTCGCCAACAGGAAACAAAGGGTGTCAGTGCAACAGACTAGTGAATTAAGTCATCAGTCATCATCAGAATGGGAAGAAATTACATGTGGTGGCCTACAAGGATCCATCTAAGGGCCATTGCTTTTTCTTGTGTGCATTAATGATCTCTCATCAGTTACACTGCCAGAAGCAGAGTTCGTTTTGTTTGGAGATGACACAAGTATTGCAATAAATAGTATGTCGAGTGTAGTTCTAGAAAGATCTGCTAATGATATTTTCATGGCTATTAATAAATGGTTTAAAGCCAACTCATTGACATTAAACTTCGAAAAGACTCACTATATGCAATTCAGAACCCGTAAGAGGTTTCCATCCAGAATATGCATAAAGTATGAAGAAGAGCAGATAGAAGAGGTTGAGAGTCTTAAATTCCTGGGATTACAGCTTGAATAATAAATTCAGTTGGGAGGAGCACACCACAGAACTGCAGAAATGCCTTAACAAATCTGTATTTGCAATTCAAGTGTTAGCAGACATAGGCGACATAAAAATGAAAAAGCTTGCATACCTTGCCTACCTTCATTCCATAATGTCATATGGTATAATATTTTGAGGTAACTCTTCAAGTCCAACAAAAGTTTTCAGAGTCCAAAAGCGTGTAATATATATTATTTGTGGAGTAAATTCATGGACATTCTGTAGAAACCTCTTCAAGGAACTGGGTATACTAACTACTGCCTCTCAGTATATTTACTCCTTAATGAAATTAGTTATAAATAATATGCCTCTTTTTCAAAAAAAAAAAAAAAAAAAAAAAAAAAAAAAAAAAAAAAAAAAAATCCAGCTCAGTTCATGCATACAATACCAGGACCAAAATGATCTGCACAAGGACTTAAAAGCACTTACTTTAGTTCAAAAAGGGGTCCCCTACTCAGGGACACTCATCTTCAATAATTTGCCAGCAAACATAAAAGAAAAATGAGTTACAAATAAAGATCAGTTTAAAAGGAGTCTGAAAGACTTACTAGTGGCCAACTCCTTCTACTCCATTGATGAAGTTTTTAATAGAAACAAAAGATGTGTTGTATATATCATACTTTTAGTATAGTTATTTCAGACATATATTAAAAACAAAGATTCCAAGACTTACCAAGCGAGAAAGCGCCGGTAGACAGGCACAATAAATAAAACACACAAACACACACACAGAATTTCTAGCTTTCGCAACCGACGGTTGCTTCTTCAGGAAAGAGGGAAGGAGAGGGAAAGACAAAAGGATGTGGGTTTTAATGGAGAGGGTAAGGAGTCATTCCAATCCCGTGAGCGGAAAGACTTACCTTAGGGGGAAAAAAGGACAGGTGTACACTCGCACACACATATCCATCCGCACATACGGATGTGCGGATGGATATGTGTTTCTGTCCTTACAAATGTCTGCTTGTGTGTGTGTATGTGCGGTTGGATGTGTGTGTGTGTGACGTATTGAGGATAGTGAGTTTTGAGGAGCAGTTCCAGCGTCTCATGTCCTGTCTTTGTATATTCCCCATCTTCCTTCCTCAACATACCTCCTGGATTGATTGGTAGTCTAGTGAGGATTCTGTGAAGTCTGGCTTGTGCAGCCATGCTCTCCACTTCCTCACAGAATGCTTTCCAGGATGTCTTCTTTGCTTGTCTGATTGCAAGATTGTAGTGGACAAGGATCTCACAATATTGAGCCCGTTGTCCTTTACGTCTCGGAATGTTAATCAGTCTATGAGTTTCCAACAAAGGCACACTTCTATTTGTGCACTTCTTGGTGACTGAGCAGTTGTCCTGATATGAGGTCACTATGGCAGAGGTAACAGCCTCTGCTACTTCCTCAAACTCTTCTAGATTCCTTATCGAGGTTTTAATTTCTGATAAGCCTAAATCAAGGTCCCACCTATACGTCTCCCAGTCTGTTTTCCTGCGATTCCTATAGGTCATGGTCTGTCTGATTTCAACCTTAAATTTAATGTACATGTGGTCCGATGAGGATGGCTCCAACACCACATGCCCCTGTTTGACATAGCTGCCCATCATCATGGAACCAAAAGTTAAGTCAATTACTTTGTTCCTTCTACTAGGTTCATTGTCCCTATTAAGGACCTCCAAGTTGTTAGCTAAAAGAAATTCAAGAACGTACTCACCTCTACTGTTGGTGTCCTTGCTGCCCCATACTAGGTTGTGGGCATTGGCATCACATCCCACCAGCAGTTGGTCACCTTGCCGATGGTAAGCCTCTACCAGCCTCCTCACCTCCAAAGGAGGAGGAGAGCTGTCGTCATAAGGAAGGTATGCTGAGGCCAAAACAATTTGCCTTGTGATACCTTCCTCACATAGCTGCACATCTGATTCTCATCTACTATACTGTGCGAGTGCATGGGGGGAGGGTGGGGTGGGTATTGTGTTGAAACGTATTGATGTATGATCATTACAATAAGTGTGAAATGAAATGACCTCAGGTGTCAGGCTGCCACAATTACAAGCTTATATAATTTTGTAACAACCTTATTCGATTATCTGATCATTTAGAACTCAGTTTACTATAATAATTCACACTCGGTCATTAATTTCATTCCAACTTCAGCAAGCATACATATATCTCTGTGTGGGATCGACTGTTACAAGTCTATACTTGAACATGAAACATAAACATTTCTCATTTTGTAATTGCAGGTTTGAAACTAACATTCCATTTGTAATGGTGTAATAAACTCACAGAAATGTTAAAAACATTTTCCAACTAGTAATCTTCATGATACAGACAACTTACTAAAAAACAACATTGTTAGCAAACATATTTTAGAAATTTCAATACTAAAAGCTAAAAGCCATGTAAACTTTATATTCAGTGTGTTAATGAATGATGACAGCCTGTGCACACTAGCAAGATTTTGATTGTAACCCATAAATTTTCTATTTCTAATAATCAATGATGTAGGTAGTAATTGTTACAAACATACATAAGGAGTGGCAAATCAGCCACAATGGTGTCAGTTTTGCAACAGTCTTTGTGAGCCAGTTTTGTTACAGTATTATGCATAATCATGTGATTTTGAAAGAGGACATTGTGTCAACCTGAATTTCTTGAAATTTCTCTTAGCATTAGCAAATATATAGCTACACTATCAAGAACTCAGCAAGTTGTAGCAAATTTTGGCGGAGCAGATAACTTGTAAATTCTTTTACAGCCACTGCAGAGCAGGAGATCGCTGAGAAATCAATATCAGTATTTGCCAATTAATTGTTATGGCCTGGTATATTCCAAGCAAGTGGCCTGTGTGAACAATCAGAGGTGCAGTCATCAGGTGAAATCACAGGCAAGGAGGAGAACCACAGTTTATCCCAACACAATAAACAAGTACCTCATGAGGAACCTTATCCCATCATGCAGACCAGTACTGCAAATGCAGATAACAGTGCACACGCTAATGCCTCCAATGTTATCAGTGTTCCAAATGTTAACAAATGTTTTTAGGAAAAAGAGAGGCATAAAATGTGATATGAACCTTAGAATAAATACTATGTCAGGGCCACCAGTTTTTCACAAGGCTCACTGGCCAACTACAGACAAGTTACAAGTCACTAAAGGTGCTATTGATTAATTGATACAAGCAGGAATAGTGCTCCCTTCTGACAATCCATGGGCACCTTCCATATATTTAGTGCCAAAAAACCAGTTTGTACCTTCTGTGTAGGCATTACCTGTCTCTTAATCCCCAATCAGTATCCAATACGTAACATACAATATTTTGCACATGCGTTAGCATGTTGGGCTGCCAGAATGCATATTTGCAAATCCCAATAGCCCCGCCAAAACCTCCGATAATTATGCAGTTTGGACTATTTGAGTTTCTTTTTGTGCCCTTTGGATTAAAAAATGTTGCAGAAACTTGGCAACACTTTATAGATTAAGTTCTCAATAAATTCCCATGGTGTTTTTCTTACCAGGATAACATCTTAGTATTTTTGACATCTACCCATGAGTAGGTTGAACAAATTCACCTAGCTCTCCATTTCTAAAGCACTTTGTCGTAGGTAAGCAACAACCCTCATGGTTTTTCTCCGAACAGCTTATGGTGCTGAAACACAAGTGTTCAGCTTATAACCAGGAACTGCTGACACTTTAATGTGAAGTCCTCAAGCACTTCCAAGAAGACACTGATGGCAAACCATTCACAATTTTTATGAGCCATGATTTTATTATCCAGTTGTCTATAGATATTCAAAATCTCATGGATGCAGATATCATTGCCAATTTCCTAACATGCAAAAATGCTGCAATTGTTAACATTAAGTATGAAGAGCTTGAAGCACTGCAACAGCAGGTCCCCTCAAATCAAATAATTAGCACAAAGTGCTACCATTGAACTTAAGTTAGAGAATGTAATGGTTCCCAGAAATGCTACTCAATTTTGGTGTGATGTCTCCCAAAATTGATTACAACCAGCAGCCCCACAGAAATTTTGGGAAACTGTTTTAACACCCTGCACAGCATGGCTCACTCAGGAGTATAAGCAACTACAAAATTAGTAATGGGACATTATGTCTGGCCAGAAGTGAAGGCAGACTGTAAGTTATGAACACACACTTGGATTAGCTGTCAGCAATGTAAAGTAGGACACCACATATATGCTAAGCATAGGAATATCAAATACAATTGTACGAGTGACTGCAATATACCTATCTCTGTATTGTAGGACTTCCACCTGAGTCAGAAGGTTATTATTCCATACTCTTATCAAGAGATTGTGTTACTTGCTGGATAGAAGCAGTTCCACTGGCTGATATTGCAGCCAAAACTGAGGAACAAGTGTTCTTGGAAACCTGCATGTTGTGTTTCAATTGTCCTGTATCCACTACAACAGACCATGGCCACCAGTTCAAGTCTCACCTTTTTTCAGAGTTTTGCAATCTTTGTGGTGTCCAATGCTTCAGAACAACAGCTTACCACCCACAGAGCAAATGTTTCATAGAGCATTGTCAATGTAACCTCACGGCAGCAACTACGTACCACAAGAAGCAATTGGCAGCGACGTCACAGTGGGAGCTCCCACGTATCAGAACAGCATTTAAGGAAGACTTAAGGCGCTGTTAGAAGATATCTTGTATGGGAAAATCTCACTCTTCTGACACAAAATTATCATCCCTGCACCATTACCGAGCACTATGGAGTTATCTGCTTTAGCCCAGCAAGTTAAACAGAAGATCGCAAGGATATGTACTCTGCCACTGCAACTATATGTAGAACAACATGTCCTCATACACAAAGCGCTGGTAGATTGCGAGTATATTATGCTGCGGGACAACACAATTAGCACAGAATTTCAGCCTCCTTATACAGGACTGCATCTAGTTCCTAAGCAGGGAGATCATATCTTTGACACTCTGTTACATGGGGAGCCTTCCACAGTCTACTTACAAATACACTGGTGTCCAAAATTAAAACAACAAACATAAATTTTGTAAGGCTGCGTTTATTTTGCCACAAAACAGTATAAACAGATGATAGTAAAGTAGAAACAATGTAAAGAATACAGAATGTAATCAACTGCAACATGTGTAATTGTAGTAAAAATGTTCCTCATTTTTTTCCAACTTAACAGATTTACACAGACATTCTGACAACTGGTTAATGTGCTTAGTATGGGGTGTGACCACCTTTGGCTCCAGTATAGGCCAGACAATGATGGGACATGCTGTGAATGATGTCATCAATCTGATGTTGAGGCAATAATGCCCATTCTTTCTGCAGAGCTGCTCACAAATCTTGGAGAGTGGTTGGTGGATGCTAAAGTGTTCAACCCATCTCCCTAATGCATCCCAGGCATGCTCCATGGAATTCAAATTGGGAGATCAACGAGGCCATGCCATGTGTGCAATATCATCAGCATCAACCACCCACACTCTTTGAGGTCGAGCATTATCATCCATCAATACGAAGTCTCCCACCACACCTTGCAACAACTATGCATGAGATCTCAAGATCTCCTCATGGTACCTGACAGTAGTTAAATCTTGCTGATTCACCCATACAATTTCATGAAGATGTGTTTGAGTGGTCAACATAATCCTGCCCACACCATTAGGGATTGTCCCCGATATCGGTCTCTTTCCACAATGTTTAGGTACTAAAATCATGTTCCATGTGCCCTCCTTCTGCAAATCCCTTGAGAATCACTCTCCAAACCAAACCAGGACTCATCTGTGAAAAGAACATGTGGCATGTTGACTGCTTCACTCTAGACGTTCCTTCTGCGAGGACACTCCAGAGGCTGTTGTTGTTGTGGTCTTCAGTCCTGAGACTGGTTTGATGTAGCTCTCCATGATGCTCTATCCTGTGCAAGCTTCTGCATCTCCCAGTACTTACTGCAACCTACATACTTCTGAATCTGCTTACTGTATTCATCTCTGGGTCTCCCTCTACAATTTTTACCCTCCACGCTGCCCTCCAATGCTAAATTTATGATCCCTTAATGCCTCAGAACATGTCCTACCAACCGGTCCAGAGGTAAGCAAGGTAAACAGACAGCAGGCCTCCAATAATAAAGACCACTCTGCTGAAGTCTTCTGTAGATCATTTGCCTCAATATAAAACATCCAGGGGATGCTGCAAGGTCAGATGCCAGTTGCAGTGCAGTAGTAAGATGGTACCATTGTGCACTTACAGCTAAATAATGGTCAACTCTTTCTGATTTAACACGTGGTTTGTCCTGTCCTGGTCTCCGGAATACAGTATTGGTCTCTATAAACTGTCGCCTAATCCAAGAAACAACCAAATGATTCACATCAATTCATTGTGTCATATCAGTTTGCAACTCTCCTGCTTCCATTCTTCCTATGGGCCTCCACAGTGGGGAGTCTGTAGGCATCTTCTCTGTGCCATACTGCACCAGCCATGACTGTGTACACAGCGATTGTGGATGTGGAAGTACCTGCAAACACTACTCTGCTTAATAGGTGCCCTGACGTCTTTGCTGGCATGGTTGTCTGTTGATCAGAATGCAATCTTTCATGCAGAACACGATTGTATGGCCACCTGTAGACAGTTTGTAGGATTATATCATGAATTAGAAACAGGGCAGGGAAATAGCAGTTTGTGGCTTTAATTTTTGGACATCAATGTATTAAAACCCACCTAGGTCCCGAAGCACACATCAATATATGATATGGAATACACACCAGCAGATGGCTAACAGTTACCGTTGCAGTTACATTCCTACATCAGTCCTATCATGGTCTCAAATCCAGGACTGGGTTTAGGGCAGTATTTGTGATAGGGCCCCTATCTCCAAATATAGCAATCTAATCTGTTAGTTTAAAAAGAGTTTTGACTTGATTTAAACATAACGTGGGGGATACTGAGATACACAAAAAATATTCATTGAGATGAAATGTAGAACATTCATAATTTCTTATCAAACACTAAACAAAAGCTAACAAATTCTACAACACAAATCATCATCATCATCATCATCATCAATTTATGCTCTAGTACTATAAGCTGCATAAGGTATTACCAGCAGAATTCAAATGAACTAACAGCTGTTTATGGCAAAATAGGTGAATTAGAACACAAAGTAGTACATACATGTATCACTGAGTAATTAATAGCACCAAATAAGGGTGTATGTTGGATAAAGCGTTATCCTTCAGTTGAACTTTGGATGCAATGCTATCCTGTAAATATTAGAGGAAATTTTACAGATCATGACATATCATGCATTGTATTTAGAAATTGCACGGTGTGTGGTGGTACAGAGCAGAAAGTTTATATACAGGTGTATCAGAGTGACTGTTCACAACTGTCTGATATTGCAGAGGACATGAAAATAAACATTATTTATCAATAATAGTGTCTGCAAACGCTTCCTTTTCTATACAAAAGCAAGTTCTCATCACTCAGATTTTATATGCTTTTGTTTAAGCTATTATTCTTATCACGAAAACAATGAACTACTAAAGTTAGTTATTATACCTCACCATGAGCACCCACACGATTGTCTGTGGGGGGTAAGACCTGTGGATATGGAGTATTTTTAATATTTTAGATGGTGAATGGTGATTTTAAGTACTCGTAAAAAAAGTCTCAGTTCCAACCCTGTTATAAATCTGTCTAATACCAACTTTTAAATCATTTTCTTGAAAGAAAAACGCCTGCCTACACTATATTTTTTCTTTCTCCAAGAGCTAGGCATGCACTGCAGTCCCTACTTGCCCCCAGGTATAGGTGCCCTTGTAGCTCACAGAATATCTTCTGTGAAATTTGTTTACTATGTCTTCCTAATTACAGAACTGTATTAAAAACAAAGATTCCAAGACTTACCAAGCGGGAAAGCGCCGGCAGACAGGCACATGAACAAAACACACAAACACACACACAGAATTACGAGCTTTCGCAACTGGCAGTTGCTTCGTCAGGAAGGAAGGAAGGAGAGGGAAAAATGAAAGGATGTGGGTTTTAAGGGAGAGGGTAAGGAGTCATTCCAATCCCGGGAGCGGAAAGACTTCCCTTAGGGGAAAAAAAGGACAGGTGTACACTCGCACACACACACACACATATCCATCCGCACATACACAGACACAAGCAGACACATTTAAAGGCAAAGATATTATTATAGAACTGGCATTTGAGGGCTAAATTTCATGCCTCAAGAATGTAATTTCCCTCCAATTACATTTTCTGCATTCATATTTTTGATTTTTGCACACTTTTTCAGTCAGAATTAGTGTAGATTGTAATAGCTACATATTTAAATAAGATATTTGCAATTTTCATTACATTTAATTATAATAATTTTGTAGAAAGAAAATATTTTGTTGCACACTTGTGTAATGTATCATTACTAGGATCATGCTCTAAATTTCACACTTATTTTTCATTGAAATCCTTCCAACACATTTATTACAATATATAGCATCCTTCATCCCAGTAAAAGTTCAAAACAACTCATTACTGGACATTGTTTCTTAAGGAAAGTGTTTAATTTTATGCTTCTATTGTTTCCAAAACCTAGAAATAGTTGTGATATACCTTGTATAATGTTCTGCTACAGTCAGAATCACATGAATATGGTTAGTTGTAAGCCTGGTCTCCACTGCCACTTTGAAAGAACTTGCACATCAATCCGATGAATCACGAATGAGTGCACAAGGATTAAATATATTGAGAAGGAATACCAGCACCTATTCACTTTCGTAGAGTAGGAGACTGACAGAATAGTAATAAAAATTGGTTTGAAAAGTAGTGATCAAGACAGCTATCATGAACCAAAGACCATCTCCAATAGACATGTCGCTATCATCAGAAATATACCAACCAAAAGCACCTTTAATTGTAACATTTGAAGTATCTGTCTTTTTAATGATCTTTGTATACACTATGAAGTAAGCATTTTGGTGTTCCTTGAAACAAACAGATGAATATTTGTGACAAGGAAGAAATACAAATTTTATTGCTGCTTGTTTCACTTGCAACAGTTAAAGCTGTCCTCTTAGGTTCTTGCATAACCACACATTCGGAAATTGCCACACATTTGAAAAGAAACAGTCAAATAGGCTATTTATTTCATCCTTCATTTCCTAATCAGACAGAAATGTAAATAACATCAAATATTGTGGAACATACTTGTATTACATTGATAAGAAAGTCCCAGAATATGTTAACAACACTATGAATAAAAGAACTTAGCATATAAAAGGCCACAACCCTACATTTTTCAGCTCTGTAATCCATGATGTCATCCATTACACTACCTCAAGTCATTTGACTTTCTTCTTTCGTCTCATAGAATATCTTGACAGCTAATATTGTAGATGCATCATTAATTGACACAACAATCAAACTGCAAAAAAATCAAAGAACTGTCAAAACTACACTGCCAAAGTGTAAACAATATACACTAATGTTCATCTGTCCAAAGCATACTCAGATACACTTTGTAGGTTATTCTGAAGCAGGTTCTTCTCATACAGTCAACGACATTACCAGTATGGTGTAATAGTCTCTGGGCCTAAGCGGAAGTGACATAATTCTGCCCTTAACATATACTCCACAGATAGGGAACTTGATGATAGCTCGACTGAGACCTACTTGGCAATTGATAAAACTGATGAACTTACAAATTTGACTTCCGATGCTACTCAACAATGAATTATTGCAAAATGTATGTATGCTCCATTTAATTTTACTTTTAAAATTCGTTTAGTTTACTTTCATTTCAGTTTAAAAAAAAAGCTAAGTATTATACTGATTTGTACATTGATGAAGCATCTGGCGCCAGTAATGCTGCAGTATGGAGTGCTCTGTCCCTGCTCGATCCCTGGTATGTGCACTCATTTCAGTAAATAGTATCAGTGCACAGATCTTCAAACACATTCAAAAATTGATTTAAAATTTGAAGCTCGTGCATCCTATTCAAGAGGTCTGATGTTTCTGATGTAAGATATTGACAGTTTGAAATATGAATTGTTTCCAAATATTTAATTTCTTCTTCTGGTTCAGTTGTGACATCACTGTGGTATTCATTGGCAAATAACTTCCACACTTCAGTTAATTGATAATAAGTTATCTTTGAGTATTCCATAAAATCCCTAATGTTTCATCTAAATACTTCACTTTTTCGTATCGGGTTTTCAAGTTGGACAGTGGGTGGTCAACAATTACACAAAAAAATCTTTTATCTTGAATAACACTTCCAAATTCACATCTGTCACTTAATTGCTGGTTTCCTAATGAAATTATTTCTTTGTCTTAGCACACAACTCTGGAAATCCTGGATCAATTTTAATTGCACTGGTAACACTGACCCAATTTTCGTGATTCTATATTTCATCATTTAATAAGCTCTCAGTGTCTTACTTCGGCATCAATGGTAGCATTTTGAGTTTGTAGTAATTTGCCTCTGTAGTCAATCAGCCAGATTGATATCATGATTAAACATTTGAAAGATCTCATATAATCAAAAATACCCAGAACCACACAACACGTTACAGCTGACAAATTTTACTTGCTTAAAGTTTCAACAACAATAGCAGTCTTATCCACATGAAAGCAATTGCTCTTACAGTGTCAACCTGAGCACTCCATCACTTGTCAGACATGAAATTAAAGAACTTCTAACATACTGTTTCAGAGTTTCCCTTCCTTGTGGACTGCAAACTGAACAAGTTCTAAAGGCTTTGAATCTCTCCAAACAGGAAAGTATCTGCTTCATGGCAACTCCCAGCTCCATGCACTCCACATAAGGCTATGTCAAGCACAGAAAAATTTTTGCAAGATTCCACTGAAGAAAATAGTCTCAGGTACCTTATAAGACTAGCTTGTATTACTTCTCTTATCATAATCTAGTCCACACACTCACTGATAGGAACTGAGTGTTTTACAATTACTGATCAAAATTAAATGTGCCATAGTACCTCTTGTTTTTTGATTACAATCTATGAATTCCAAAACCCGTTCTTTATTTCACATTTATCAATTTCCTTATTGAAGTTACACCCACTGGATGAATGCTGTGTGTATAGCATGGTTTGAATCAGGAATTCTATCAACAATAATTGCATAATATTTTTCCTTTTCTCTCTATGCCACAATGGCAAAACTAGAAATAAATTTGTTCTGAGCATTGCTTGATAGATAATGCACTTGACAATGCTTTCCTACTTCTTGTCTGTTTTTGATATTGCTTGTGTGTTTTGTAACAATTGGATCATAGTGACTGAAGACCTCCAATATGCTGAGCAAATTTCTGTTGTTTGGATCTCTGATTTTTCTGAGATGAACCTCTCAAGGTCAAGCCTCTTTGATCAAGAAATAATGTCACATCAAATGACACAAGAGTTCCCATGCAAATTGGCTACCACGGACAAAATAAAGAAGGACATTACCACTCTAGAAAACGATTCTTTGGCGTTGTTGACCAGGAGGCCACATTCGGGGGAGTTCAGCCAAGGTATTGCAAGTCCTTTTCAGGTGACACCAGACTGGCGACTTGCAAGTCAATGATATTGAAAATAATGATGATGGACACACAACACCCAGTCCCCTGCCGGGAATCGAACCTGGGCCCCCTGTGTGATAGGCGGTAACGCTACTGCTACACTACGGAGGTGGAATCATCAGAATGGCCTTTCATGTCATTTCATTTCTTCATTTACAAGACTCTTCCAGGCCAACTTTCTATGAATGCATGTGTTTCATTTTGTGTTCACTCTTGAATTCAAAATATTTTTTGTATGTTTCATGCAAAATCGGCTTGTGAAGGAATCAGAGGTGCCATATTTTTTAATGATGTTGGCAATCCCACCAAATCATAATGACAGCTGTTGTCATGTACATTTGTTGAGGAAATATTTTGGTAGGATTTCCAATGTTTAAAGGAAGCACATTTTTTAACTCATTACAAGGTGGATTTAGCACACAGTGTCTAAAGAAATATATTTTTCATCCAAGATTAAAAACAAAATAGTATTCTATAAAATTGGCCAGTAAGAATGATAAAAATTAAGAACTGAAGTACAAAATAAGTATCTATGCTGATGCTGGGGTAATGTTTTTTATGTTATGTGATACGGAATTTATTTTACAATAGCAGTCTGATATTTGTCAACTGAGCATCCTGGTCGATCTGAACCCTTCAGAGACTTGTCGCCCCCCATGAGGCTTGGTCCCTCAGGAATTTTCCCGGTCCCCTCCCCCCCACCCCCCTCTCCCTCCTCATCGGGCCTAATCACTGTCACCAAAGAAGGTACAAGAAATTATTCAGTTGCTAGGATGGGAAAATGCTCTCCACACAGTCACTCTCATTAGGGATGGATCCTAAAAACTCCACAGCATCTCTGTCAATATCAATTGGAACAGGAGGAAACCAAACTACCATCTTACCTGCCAGAAACAGCCCAGTGGTTGTCCTTCCCAAGCAACCAACTACCACCATAACACCTGGTCATAAGAGAATGGTGAAGAAATGGTCCACTCGTACTCTTCTTTGCAGGCTGCCACAGCACATCTGGTCATGCTTAGGCAGCTAAGTGGAGAGCTCCACAGCTATCATCAGCCTCTAGTACTGGTGCTCCACACTGGAGTGAGGATGGGGGAAGGGGTGTCTCCCTGCTACTTCGTTTGCAAGTGACAACTTGATGTGAGCAATTATCATTGTCAGACATTTGAGTTGAACTACATCTTTCAAAAGTGGCATGAGTCAGTCCAGTCTTGGCTTTTCAAGTGTGTTTAGGTATTGTCCGTGTACTCAGCAACATCACCGATAAATATCATCAGGATTATTCAGCAGTCAGTTTGTCACACCCCATGAGGCATGGGTAAGTCCTACTTACCCACCTGAATTCCCACATGCCTAATTAATAGTCTGTTACTATATCATAGCTACAATTCATGTAGAATGCTTATCTTTTTTGAAATACAAGACAAATACAATTTTTTCTTCATACACTGCATGAGCAACAACCCATGATTTAAATTACAAACACTGTCTATGCACATAATATTCTTAGATCACTTTTTTGCCCCGCACTAAGCATGCTGTGGCAGAACCTTGTGCCTAATTTTTGTGAAAGAGGTTCTGGAGGAGGGAAGGGTTGTAATTTGGCAAAAGAAACACTTGATGCCAAAACTTATGTACATTCCAAATTCCAATCCATGGACATTTTGTAATTACTATTAATATTGGCATTCTTAATTTTAATAGAATACATGTCTACAAATATAATTAAGCTTATAAAAAGGATACTATTGGATGCAAAATTAATTATTTTATACAAAACTGCTTTTATGGAACGTTAGGGAAAATTGACATAATATAAGTTAGATGGGTAGATCTTGTAACTAATGAGGAGGTACTGAATAGAACTGGGGAGAAAAGTAATTTGTGGCACAACTTGGCTAGGAGGAGGAATCGGTTGGTAGTGCATGTTCTGAGGCAGCAAGGTATCACCAATTTAATATTATAGGGCAGTGTGGAAGGTAAAAGTTGTAGAGGGAGACCAAGAGATCCTCATGCCATGTGATTAGGGCCTCCCGTTGGGTAGACTGTTCACCGGATGCAAGTCTTTCGATTTGACGCCACTTCGGCGACTTATGCATTGATGGGGTTGTAATGATGATGATGATGATGATGATTAGGACAACACAACAACCAGTCACTGAGCGGAGAAAATCTCCAACCCAGCCGGGCATCGACCTGGTCCCTTAGGATTGACAGTCTGTCGCACTGACCACTCATCTACCTTAGGGCGAACGACCAAGAGATGAATACACTAAGCAGATTCAGATGGATGTAGGTTGCAGCAAGTACTTCAAGATGAAGAAGCTTGCACAGGATAGAGTAGCTTAGAGAGCTGCATCAAACTAGTCTCTGGACTGGAGACCACAACAACAACATAGGTTTTCTTTAATAGTATTTTCAAATTATATATTTCAAAAGTAATTATTGTAAAATGTTATACACCTTAGCAAGAATTTGTGAGAATGTTAGGAATAAAAGCGATCACAAAATTAAATTTAAATTGCAGTTTTTCTGCCTGAAGTGTTTTTGAAGCAATTTTGTAAATCTTTGAACTGAAACTATATTTCTACCACGGTATGTTTACATAACACATGTGAATATGTTTTGTAAAACTGAACGAAGCATCTGAAGTCTTGCAGAATTGTAAATGCTAACTCCAAGCCAATTTTATAATTATGTTACTAACAACATATAAAAGTATAATTGTTGCATGTTACAAATAGTTGGTTGCCTAACACATAAACGTCAGTATGCAAGCCCAGTCAGTCAGTGTTCAGTGTTTGTTAGAGGCAGTATATAGTTGATTTTTAGTGTCAACTTATGGTGTACAGTGAAAAGTTATGTATCAATATGGTGTCAAAATGCATACAAACCACTCTTATTTTATGAATGACATCCCACATGCATGACTATCAAGTTTATGCTTTTATGTAGCAAAGTAATTATGAGCGTTGTATTCACAACAAAGGAATAATAAGTTAAATTGTTGTTGTTGTGGTCTTCAGTCCTGAGACTGGTTTGATGCAGCTCTCCATGCTACTCTATCTTGTGCAAGCTTCTTCATCTCCCAGTACCTACTGCAACCTACATCCTTCTGAATCTGCTTAGTGTAGTCATCTCTTAGTCTCCCTCTACGATTTTTACCCTCCAAGCTGCCCTCTAATACTAAATTGGTGGTGTGGTTAAGTATCAAGATCATTATCCTCTGCTACAATTTTTGTTAGTAACTGTAAAAAGCTTTATGAGTTATTTCACACAAGTTACATGTCAATTTTCATATTTTTTCATACTATTTGCAGCAGATTGTTACATCTACAATACAGATTGTAACAGTACCATAGTATGTGCAGCCCCCCCCCCCCCCTCCCCACATTTTTCTCACAATCTTTCTAGCCTGCGGCTTTTTCCCTATAACCAGCATATGTAGCATCTACTACATTGTTTCTCTCCCTAATGTCTCCAGCAGTTGGTGTAGCCCATTTATTTTATGCAATAGAAAGCTACCTGATTATGCTCTTCTTTTAGCAGTTATTCTAACAACTGCCAACCACCCTCCACACACTAAAATGAGTTAGTTATTACTCACCAGTTTCTGGATAACAAAGACATATGCTTCCTCATATGCTCGAAGGGTGGACTGGTATGTCTGGTAATAAATTATGAAACAGCTTTTTGTGTTGTGAACACATATTTCCCAATACAATTCCCTTAAAGCTCAATGCATCTAGTCCAACAACATTCCATCTTTTTATTCCCTCATAAAATGAATTTGTTTCACAGTCTTCATACTCTTAATACTTATTCACTGTGTCTGCCCTAAGAGTCATCAGGCATATTTTTTCTGGTGTTTTTATGGATATTTGCAGTTTTCTGTTCATAACGTGTAGTTGGAGTCAGCTCAAACAAATCCTGCTCATCATGTCTTTCAAGTGCAGCCCAATTCTGATGGAAAGCAATGGTTTATTTTCTGTTACAAACAAAATTATTATTAAAGTGAAATTTTATGTGCCCTTTGGACAGAGCGGTCATACATTAGTCTAGTGTAATATTCATTTTATCAGTCAATGTTAACAGTGGCAGCAAAAGACAAAGAATAACCAATACTCCAGTAGCAACAGCACTACCATAGTCCTCACTGACTATTACTGCCATGCATAAGCAATGCTCAGTGGCTGCTGAGTTACTGATTATTCTTAATGTTTTATGGTTCCATTAACTGTCAAATGGGCACAACTGTGTATAAAGTGCACCAATAACAAATAGCTTTGTCTTGTACTGTTGCATTGTTGTTTTACAATTATGAGTCCATACCCACTTTTCATTATTGCTTCAGCAACACTGTGATAAACTGTGTTGTCATGTGTTCAGGTGAACAGCGGTAATATAAGATAAACAGCAAGCTAGATTAGAAAAAATGTGTGATCCGTGCAAAAACTTGACTCAGATTATGAGTTAGCACCACAATCCCACAATGAGGCAGTTGTGTACAAGATAATTAGCAATTGAATAAGTAATTTGTTGGCATCTGATGTAACTATGTTGTATAATGCTTCTACTCGGTCATTACTGTAGGGTGACACTCGTCTGTGGCAACAGAGTAATATAATGGGAGTTTATTTATTATTATTTAATGACACAGTGCTTTAGATCATTTTTTGTAAGTTTATTTAATCATTGTTTAATCAAACTAAGATTAAACTGTGATTCTGCACATACATGTTTTCCTTGGTAATATTAAGACAGCTTTTCGTTACATATATACAAAGTACACTGCACGCCAGCTCATGATACGAAAGAAAAAAACATGCCGGCTCAAGGATTAATAAATATTGATAAAACAAATAATACACTGGACTAATTTGGGACTGCTCTATTGAACTGTCTCAAAAATTCTGATTTAAAAGTCATTTTGTTTGTAATGGGAAACAAACTGACACTTTCTGATGACACTGAGCTTCATATGCAAGATGTGATGAGGAAGATTTGTTTGGGCTGACTTCAGCTACATAATGCAGAAATGAAACTGAATATCTTCCCAAAATACCAGAGAAAACGCACCTGATGGTGCATGGGAGAGACATTGAGTACGTGCACATGAAAATTTCTTCCCTCCCAACAAGTCCAGTTCAAATACTTGTGGCCCAGCCATCGAAAATTTCTTCACTCCCAACAAGTCCAGCTCATATACTTTTGGCCCAGCAATGGCCAATATGTGAACACAGGAGGATGGAAGATTAGGATTTAACATTTTGTCAATGATGAGACCATTAGACATAGAGCATATGCTTGGAATGGACATGGAGGGTGAAGAAAAATGGCTGTGTCTGTTTTAATGTAATCCTCCCGGCATTAATCTTTAATACTTTAGAGAGCCTTGGAAAACTCAAATCTGCATGGCCACAAAGGCTAATGATCCCTTGTTCTCCTGAATACATTTCTAGTGTCTTACCACTGTGCTACGTCACTCAGTAACATGTCCGCAGCTGTATTCTCCTACTGCAAGAGCACTTGTTTGTTCATCACCCCCACTATTTTCACTACATTTTTGTCTCCGAGAAGTAATTAAACAGCATTACATTAGTATTTAACGTCCTGTCTACACCGAAGTCACTATAATCACAGCGTAATATTTCCAATAGTTATATAACACTGCCGGACATGCAGATTATCATACAATTCTTCCGAACTATTTTTTTTATGTGAACAGGCTGAAAGATCTAAACATGGCAGTTTTTTCCTCACAATACCATATGTTATGTTAACAATTTCTTCAGAAGAAACCTCAGTCCAGTGTCTTGAACAAACCATGTCTGCTGTGCTCAAAGGCTGTTTTAAATTTATTTATCCAGTAACACACTATTTTATGTGCTGGTGCAGAGAATCCATGAAATTAAAATTAGTGTATAAATACAATGACAAACTCAAGAGGTAAGTACGAACCAAGAAAGGATAAAGAAAATAAGCTGTAAGAAACAGATCCTGAAGAGGGAGGAACAAAAGAGACGCATGAAAAGATGAAAATACAAACGGAAATATCAGTGATGTTAACGTAAAGGTCTGGAACACTTAATCAGAATGATACTAGCATGAACAACGTGATATAAGGAATCAGTGTCTAACAAGGAGCCTCCTGAGTGCAAAAGTGACAAACGCCAATGATGTTTATGGCATTTGACATCCCATATATTGTCTGCCATGCAACCACAATATTGGCTGTTTGTGGCAATAAAGAGCA
The DNA here is from genome assembly GCF_023897955.1 of Schistocerca gregaria. Lineage (NCBI taxonomy): Eukaryota > Metazoa > Arthropoda > Insecta > Orthoptera > Acrididae > Schistocerca > Schistocerca gregaria. The sequence goes on along the minus strand of NC_064921.1, from coordinate 624,440,082 downwards.
GGGCTGAAGGTATCCAATAGTGAGCACAGAACGAATCTAAGGAGTGTAGTTGAATTGCTTAGTTGATGAGTAACTCACAACAGTGCTACAATGCTAGTGATGTTGACACAAAGTGGAGTAATTGCTATGATAAACTAAGCAAATATTTCATTGAATCTACAACAGAAGTTGCCAACGTTGACATTTCATCAGAAAGGAACCCAACGAATTTCATAGAGTGAGGAAGTGAGGGAGAAGTGGCAGATGAACCATTAGCATTTCTGCAAGATGAGTCAGTGGAATGTGTGATGTCGAATACGCTCAACTGTGCAGTAAATGAACATGATGATGATGATGATGATGATGATGATAAGTGCTTAACAAGGGAATATGAGATTAAAAGAGGTGTTGAGAAATATAGTACATCATCATCGTCAGACAGGGAACCACATATCCTCTTCTCCAATGAAATGTAGTAAAGGACAATTGTTGTCCGAGGAGCAAGTACTAAACATAATTACATACACGGAAGATCATCTGCAGCAAAAAAGAGAGAGAGAGAGAGAGAGAGAGAGAGAGAGAGAGAGAGAGAGAGAGAGAGAGAGAGAAAATAATGAATAGATTAAGAATAAGTTCACAGCAGTATGACCATGTATTGCACAAGAAAAACTAAAGATATTCAAGGGAAGACAAGGCACACTTTTTACAATAACTGGTGTTTGCACGTTTCAAGGATGCTCAATACAATTTACAGAATGTGCATGATAGTGACCTACTACATGATGAACATTAAATTTCATGCGGACATAGATTATAGTGATTTCATTTGAAGCAGTGGATGGTTGCACAACATCAAACAGTGCCGCAGGACTGGAAGTTGTAATATAATCACATTTCAAACAAAGTATCATCCTGAAAATGCACAGCAAACTGCAGAATCAACTCAAAAATTTGAACATGCGATAAACAAAACTTATCCCATAGTTCGGTAAGGAATTTGTTTTTAGCTCTGACCAATTGGGATTTGGAAACAAAATTGCACATGGAAGGAATCCTGGAAATTACAGATGCCAAGAATGTTGTATCAAGATCAGCTAACAACAACACCTTAACACGTTAGTAAACAAATATGCCAACTGTTAATCCGGATGGTAAATTGCCTGGAAAGTTATTTACTGTGCTGCAAGAAGTTGGAGGTGCTGCACGATGCGATATCTAACTTCCATACGAAGGAAAATGGCAGACACCCAGGTCCTGTCATTTTCAAGTCATGGGCATTCCAAACCTTATAATGTATTCGGGTTGTAAAGGGACACCTTTCTCTAACATTACTTTTCCTCAACAGAAGCAGTTGATTCCAAATATATTTTCAACTTTTTAAATAGGTTAATATTATCTCAGCTATTTTTCTAAAATAATTTCATATGATTTTGTACACGATGTATTATATTTCAGGCTAAAAACCTGTAATAAGAAATTACTTATTTTTCGCTGTCACAATTGGTATGTAATGAATGTAATGAATGAACAGCTGAAATTATTTTCTTGTAGAAACATATGAAATGGCAAAATATTTGGCACACTTAAAATTTATATTATTAATTATGGAATTTAGAGCTATTTATTATGTCAACTTCTTGCTTCACTTATAAAATAATAATATAAACTAATAAAAATTCATTTGTCAAGAGAATCTTTAAACCTTTGGAACATTGTTAGTACCGCAGAATGGATGAGTAGTGGTGGGCATGCTTCTGTCGTGACTGCATGTGTTTTTATTTTTGGCAATAACAATGTACTTTTTGGTTTTGTTGAAGTGGAAATTGTAAATACAGTGTGATATAGAAAAATGCAAGATAAGTAAATCAACATAAAAACAGAAATTACTGCTCAGGCACTTGGTTCAGAAGTTATTACATCAATTGGAACCATGAGAACTTATAAGGTCAAAAATTTCTGCTTCAACAATCAGCCCCTAGACGCGAAGAACTGGAACTAACTACAAGAAAAGAAAATAAGTAAAAAGTTTATTGGAAATCTCACTGCTCTCGAAAATTATTAAAAGAATTAACTGTAAAGACAGTGACAATCAACAAATGATGTGATGGAGTGGTAGATTACAGGGTCTATTTTGAACCACAAGAAATTTTGATGGTCTATAATTTAGAAAATATTTGGTTTTAATAAATTGTCTGCCCCTTAGTGTATTTTGACAGAAAAATATGTTTTGGAGGTTTTTTTTGGCATCTACAGAAATAGTATTTTTCAAACTGCTCAAGTCTTTTGAGACCCTGTGTATTTTAACCCTCTTTATTACAGCAAATTCTGACAATATTTAATTTTCTAACAATTGAACTTGTGTGGGTGCACTAAGGTGGGTATAAAGAGGTGAAATCACTGTTGTTTTGAACAATGGAACATCTATTTCCGTGGAAAGGAGAAAAGGAGGAGTACGAATAATTGTTTATCCTGTATCCAAATCAGTTCGTAAAGTGAAGCACTTCTACTTGGGTCACTGGGTTACTACCTTTACTATTCATAGCTTCTTTGCAAGATGATAAAATAGAAGATGTACTGATGAACATATCTGATAGCGAGAGAAGATGAAAATCATGTTTTGGAATACAGCTCTTCATCTTCACTAGAAGGTGCAGATGATACACCAGAACAACATGGTAAGCAGTGCAGTTATGATCAAATTAATGGAAGACAGAACTGCTACCTCAACTGGCACAGCATGTAATATAGATCACCTGATTCCAGGATCAACAATGCGTGCCACTTCTCGCATCACAAATGAATGCTCAGCTTTCAAATTTTTTCTTTCTCCATGAATTTAAAACATTATACCCACCCATTCTAATACTGAGGGAATGTGTTTATACACAGATAAGTGGAAGAAATTATGTTTTTGACATGGATGCCTACATATGTTTGTTGTTATTAGCAGGAATTTAGACATCACATAATGAGTCTTCCAAATGTTTATGGGATGAGTGTAAATGTCATCCAGTTTTTAGAGATACAGTGTCACAAGAAAGGTTCAAAAAGATATCAAGAGTTTTTCGATTTGATGATGGTGAGACAAGACTACAAAGAAATGAACAAGGTAATTTTGCACCTGTATGGGATTTGTGGGAGAAATGGGTAGAGATATTACTTAAAGTATACAATCCCAATATGTTTGTGGGTTACAGCAGATGAACAACTTCTTGTATTCAGGGGAAACTGTCTTTTCCGCCAGTATATGCCCAGTAAACTGGCAAAGTATGACATAAAATTTTGGGTACTTTGTCAGAATGAAACAAGTTATGTATGGAATATTCAGCCATATACTGGGAAATGACCAGATGGTGCCTCTGAAAAGAATCAAGGTTAAGGGTAATAGCTGACTTGTCATATGGCTTGAAAGTGCATAACATTACTTGCAACAGCCTTTACAACTCCTACGAGCCAGGACAGATGCTGATGAAGAGAAATACCACAATGATTGGAACTGTGTGAAGAAAACAAGCCTTCCATGACACCAAAACTATTGCAGACCAGGGGGATTCCTAATTACACATCAACATTTGCTTTCACAAAGAAAGAAAGAAAAAAAGTCTTACTGTGCAAAGCACACACTGCACCACAATGCAAAAACCAGTAATGGCACCAGGAAGAAAACTCAATTTATTTTAAGACTACTATGCTACAAAAGGAGCTGTGGACACATTAGAGAAGATGGTGGGGAATTTTACAGTAAAAAAGAAGATAAACAGAAACAGATGGCTTATTGTTGTGTTCTTAGATATCATCAACATATCTGCATATAACTTTTATATGCTATACACGGCAACCCCCCCCCCTCCCCCTTTCCCAAAGATAGTAAACACTATACAGTGAAGAAGGACTAATCCTAGAAACTTTTGCCAAGCAGATACTTCATGTGTGTACGAAGAGACGAGGATATCTTCGAAGAGGAAACTCTAGAGAAAAGAATATCATTTAATACACCTAATAGGAAGAAAATGATCCAAGGAGTAAGGAGAGAGGAAGATGTCATCTATGTGGAAAATCTGATTACAAAAATTCAGTGAAATTTGTTAAATGTAAGGAACATCTTACATACACAGGTATAAACTGTAACCAAATGTTAGGCATAGTGTAGTAAAACAAACACACGCATAAGTATAATATTCAATTATTGAATTGTTGTACTATTCTATTATGCAGTTTGAATGATTAATACATTAAACTGTCTAAATTACAACTTTATTTATGACTTCAGTATACTAATGTTAAAAGTATACCAACAGGAAAGACAAAAACACCAGGTCTTTTGACCTAAACATCTTAAGTATATGTGCAAAATACATGCCATAGTAGAGTTAAATTGCATGCATTGTAAATTCATGTTGTCTTTCTTTTATATTGCTGTGAATAAAACAGTATTAATGTGGAGGTTTCAAAACTGCCCATTTTGCTGCCACGTCTGTTATTTAAGTCAATTACACCATAACTTAGATTTTCAATGTACTTGTTTACTTTTAAATCTACTTACATTTTAAATGACCCCACATAGATTAATAACTGATTTAGCATCTCAACCTTAGCAACATATCTTTTTATGTTCATTACTTTTATCCTCCCAGAACAGCACTTGACAATACCAACTTTACATTAAGTAAGTTTCTTCTTTCTCCACACTACATGTCAATGAGTAACATAGTTCACATTACTATATGAGCCATTAAGAGTTAAGAATGTGAATGAGTAACATAGTTCACATTACTATGTGAGCCATTAAGAGTTAAGAATGTGAAAACTCACTAGTTCCATAATCTGGTATGCACTTCCTCAGTTTTTCTTGTTGTGTCTACTAAACCTTGATTTCACATTTGTGATTAACATGAGAATAGTCTCTACATTATATGTGTATGTAAGTGTTGCAGAATAAATGTCACAGGAAAGATGAAATATGCAGAATGGGTGGAAGCAGAATAAGCTTGATGACAGAAATGATTAAGTAAATTCCAAACTTCAGCATTTTTGTATTTACTTTGTTCATGGTTAGAAACGTTTGAAATTTTAATGTGCTTTTTAAATCAAACTTGTTTTTATACTTCTCTTTCCACTGCATGTGTAAGCACTGAAATTCAACAAAGCTGGTATTTTTTCATAAAAAGATATCACCTAAAAACAAAAGTGGGGCTAAATGCTATATGTCATGTTAACATTCCAAAGAAATTTTATTTACCAAAATGGAAAAAGATAGCCAAGATTAACATATAGCAGGAGACATGTGAGAGATAATACAAGCGAAATGCCATACACGTTTGAATGAACCAGAGACTAAGATCAAGGAAAAAGAAATCAATGGGATTGAAAGTCATACTTGTTACCCATGGAAGGTGGAATGGAAGTGAGGGAAAGGGTAAATTTGAAGGAGAGGCTCAGGACATGTGGGGATAAAAAGCACAAAACAGAAATTCATGTAAATTAAGACCAGGTGGATATCAGAAACTAAGTACATGCTACACATGATGTTCCCATTTGCAAAAATTCTGATACTGGTCCTACAAGTAAATTTGAAGAATCTCTTGTTATGAGTTCTGCAAGAACTATGATAATGAACTATACTGGATGCCATCCTTTAGTGTGTTGTACTCTATTGGTGAAAACTCTGTGCCCATTTGTCCTCAAAAACAGTGATTATACGAGGTATGTTTTTTAAGTAAGTACCGTTTTGAAATTAAAAAAAAAAGACGTGCTAAGATATCTCAATAATTTTATTTTTACATGAAAGCTTGTACCTTACTCTACATGCAGACGCCATTACAGTCTAATTATTCCTTGTTTACGTTGTGTGTGCTGAGTGTTTAAGATGCCTCCAATAATCGTGAGTCCTGCCGACTGTGAAGTACGGGCTGTTATAAGATTTCTTAGTGCTAAAGTCCTAAAAGCAGTTGATATTCATCGTGAGATCTGTGCAGTTTACAGAGAAAACATTATGAGCACTGGAATGGTAAGAAAGTGGGTGAGAGCACTTAAAGATGGCCGCAAAAACGTGCATGATGAACAACGGAGTGGGCATCCTTCGGCCGTTAATAAAAGTTTGGTGTAGGAAGTGGACAATAAGGTGAGAGAGAACAGATGCTTTGCAATTTCCTCCTTGCGGCATGACTTTCCTAATGTTTCTCGTAGTGTTTTGTATGGTGTTGTGACCAAGCACTTGAGTTACTGAAAATTGTGTGCACGTTGGGTACTGAAAATGTTGACGGATGTGCACAAAACCAAGCGTTTAAACAGTGCATTGACTTTCCCTGAGTGGTACCACAATGACGGTGATGATGTCTTAAGCCAAACTGTTACGGGCGATGAAACATGGGTGGCCTACAGCACACCAGAATCAAAGCAACAGTCCATGGAAGTTGAGCAAGGGCATCGTTTTGCTGCAAGACAATGCCCGTCCGTATGTGGCGAATCAGACCAAAGATCTCATCACATCTTTTCGATGGGAAACTCTAGATCATCCTCCGTACAGGCCTGATCTTGTACCCAGTGACTACCATCTGTTCCTGCACTTGGGCGATCAGCATTTTCAAGACGATGACGAAGTCAAAACAGTGGTGATGCAGTGGTTAACAAGTCGGATGGCAGACTTCTATGAGGAGGGTATTCAAAACCTAGCACAATGTTATGACAATGGTTCAAATGGCTCTGAGCAGTATGGGACTTGACATCTATGGTCATCAGTCCCCTAGAACTTAGAACTACTTAAACCCAACTAACCTAAGGACATCACACAACACCCAGTCATCACGAGGCAGAGAAAATCCCTGACCCCACTGGGAATCGACCCCGGGAACCTGGGCGTGGGAAACGAGAACACTACCACACGACCACGAGCTGCGGAAAAATGTTATAACTAGTGCCTTAATATTGACAGAAATTATGTAGAAAAGTAGATTAAGGTACAGGCTTTCATGTAAAAATAAAATTATTGATATATCTTAGCACGTAATTTTTTTTTATTACAAAACGGTACTTACTTAAAAAACACACCTTGTACTACTCAGTCCAAAAGTAGCATTTAAGCTACATGCAAATTTAATTTTATTCATTTATTTATTTAATAGCCGAGGGAATACACAAAACTCATGGTGCCTGACTGCAGTATTTTCTTTACAATATGCAAAGTACCACTTGTTTTAATTTGCATTTTCCCAGTAGTTTGCAGCATTAGCTCGAAGAAGCTGTTTGTCGCAGTGTCAGCATGTCTTTGAGAAATAAACAATTTCTGTTTGTTTACATAGTTTTCAATGCGAATGTGTTGAGAACAATATTAATGAATAAGTGGGAATTTATTTCATGACAGCAATTCAGTGATGTAACACTAGAACTACATTCAGCAATGATCTATAATTTCATTGAACATGTTCTAAAATTTTGGTAAATAATATTATTTTTTTAATTTAGTATTTTTATCTCATTTTATCCCAAAAGATGCACTGGCCACCAAGATAAATCTAAGCTGATGACAGAGGAGGTCATCTAGTACAGAAGGCAGGGTATTTGCATGTTTCTCTTCATTACACACTAGATCCTATTAGCGGGATGGCGAAAGTAGGTATCAGCAGGCAACTTTGGGGTTGTGGAGTGCAAGAGACAAGCTTTCTCAGCAGAAATAGGTAAACTGAAGATGCGCTCTTCTATGGCTAGGAAATGGGCTAATGATCTCACAATGTAACCAGGATTTCATAGCGGTGGAATACTGAGGAAAACTCAAAAGGTTTAATTAGAGAGCACCCAGAATAGAAGGCTAAGTTTAGAATTAAAGCATGAAAATGGGTTTGGCTAGCATCATAAAACTTCACCTTGACTACAATTTTCCAATGATGTGTCCCACAACATAAACTAATCTCCAAATACCATCCTCATAAGATTTTTGTTGGTATCCAAAATGGCCTTGTCTTATCACATCTATTATCAACTCCTCACTATACATTTCACCTTATTCATCGACTTTGAATCAATTAACACCCTGTGTAGTCATGGGCCACTGTTTGCTCCACTGACATTAATTTTATTATCCAATAATTCTTTATCACTCGGAAGTGGTCATAGGCATTTATGGTTGGATGTGTCACTTCTTACTGTGTCACACTAAGGCAGAGTGATGGATAGTGTAAATCATTTCTCCCTTTAGCATTATATTTATGAATGCTACTGTTGTTTTCAAATTGCTTGACTGCACACAACAAACTTCATAGGGTAGTAGATGTACTATGAGGCTGCTGTCAGCAAGCCCAACTATTTAAAGAGCTGTCTTCAAGAGGTTCTAAAGTGGACACCATTTGTTATCCTTATTATATGCTTCTGTGTGCTTTCGTTCTCAACGATGAATTATGCTCGATTCTGCCAAAATCTGATATTATCCAAAATACAAAAGTTGCAGACATTTAAGATCTGTAATACTCAAATTCCAGTTGAGATACTAGTCAATTTAAAGTCCTAAGCATATAGAATATTCTATTTCATTTACTGATTTACCTTATACATTATTTCTAACTGTGTGGGCACACTGAATGTGTGTATTATATGAATGACATCATGTAACTCCTTAAGCTGTTCCTCAATTTACTTTTCATTGCGCGAACAGCTTTAGTCAAAGAACATTGTCCAGAACAGAAAATGCAGGTAATTGCTATCAGTTGGTCAAATGCTTGACACTTCATACTCTCTGGCATTCTAGCAACTTACATAGTGTCATTTCTATAATTTATAAAAACTGGAGCACAGTCAACAAAAAATAATTTACATGCATTGTGTTTTATCTGAATTTAGCGACTATTGATTTGCAAAGAAGCAATTATTAATTTCCAAGAAAATGTTGTACACATTTTCAAGAACTTAAGTTACTCAATTACGCTTGATTATAATCCTTGAATCATCAGCAAAGAGAACTATGTCTGCTTCCTAGATATATGATGGAAGATCATTTGTACATAACAAGAAAAAGACTGATGCAGTATCCAACCCAGTGGTACACCTGTACTGATTATTCCCCACTTCATAGTTGGTGTTTCATGTGAACACTCACCCGAGTTTCTATTGATCAAACTGATTTGTTTTAGTTAGATACAGCTACAAGCAAGTTCTCTGATACAATAATATTTCTGCTTCTCTAGTACAATTCTGTGAACTACTCACTGATCTGCTTCTCACACGTCAGAATTAATACTAGCTGGAATTTTTTTTTTTTCATTTTGAATAGAAAATGTTTTGTAGCAAGACCCTTTTGAAATACAAACTGAGACTAAGTACTTATTTTGAGAGACGTGTGTTGTGATTCCTAATGACACACTTTTTTCCAATACCTTGAAGGAGGACGTAAGTTGTGACACTGGTCGGTAATATCTGCCATACTACCTTTCTTGTAAAGGGATCTGATGTAGCATATTTCAGCCGGTCTGGAAATATCATTTGTGATAGTGAAGTGTTGCATATTTGACAGTATAATAATAATAATAATAATAACAATAATAATAATAATAATAATTTTTTTAATTATTATTAATGATAATAATAATAAAACCCGTGGAGGCCCAGGAAAAGAGTAGGTCTCCGGTATGTTCTGCCAGTCATTAAAGACGACGAAAAGAACAAACCACTAATAGGGCTAACCCCCCTTTTAGTGTGATTAGTTGGTTCAGGACAGAACTAACGAAGCCTCGGACAAGCGCTGTCATGGTCGGGGACGACGCTTGAACCCTATGCCCGTCCACAATGGTAACGACACTGCTAGCCACATGGAAAATGATTTAAATCCAAATAGAGGTGTTTTGCAGGATATGCTTCCTCCAACCACTCTAGAAGGAAAACAAAGACAGAGGATGAGATGGTCAGATGAAGTTAACCGACACCTCATGTTCTGTTATTACCAAGCAACAAACTTGGGAACAACACAACTGGATACAGATCACAAGTATACACAACATTTATTACCAGATACTCAGAATTAAAATTTTTAACAGAACAACAACTAGCTGATCAGATCCATATAATAATAAAAAATAACAGGATAGTCAGAATTATAAAACATCAAACAACAAGTACAACAAATACTATAACAAAATAATGTGCAATCAGAAGAAGAAGAAAATACAGTAATGGACTCAAACAACCCCTGAGCAAACAAAGAACAACACGCATCAATTAAACAATCAGGGGAAAACGAAATCTTAAGACAGTCACCAGAACAAGCACAAATAGAACACGAAGTGACACACATCTTACATATAGAAGAAAAATTTCAGCTGACATACATAGAACACAAATACAGGCATTAGACCATTCTTGCATAGACCACCAAATAACTCACAAGTCAAAACAACAACAACAACTACTACTACTACTATCAACACAATCATACACAACAAAATAAATGAAAATACAACTACTGGTTTATATAGGAGCACTCACTACACTAAATATAAACACTAGGCAGAGATCAGAACAAACCAACACACAGAAGAAACCCACAAAACCAGCATGGCAACATAGGCTACAGATCAGAATAGAAAAACTGAGAAAAGACATCGGACAGCTAACACAATTTATAAGAAATGAAATATCGGACAAAAAACCAAAAACGTTGGGAAAAATCTCAAAACAATAAGCGATAGAGCAATTAGATGAAAAGAAGCAGAAATTACAAGCATTGGCCAAATGACTTAGAAGATACAAAAAAATTGAAAATAGAAAGAATCAAAACCGAACATTCAACACAAACCAAAAGAAATTTTATCAGACAATAGATAACACACACATTAAAATAGACAACCCACCAAACATAACAGACATCGAACACTTCTGGAGCAACATATGGTCAAACCCGGTACAACATTATAGGCATGCACGGTGGATAAAAGCAGAAACAGACACAAACAAGATGATACCACAAATGCCTGAAGTGATAATTTTGCAACATGAAGTCACCCAAGCAATTAATTCTACTCACAATTGGAAAGCCCCTGGAAAAGATAAAATAGCAAATTTCTGGCTCAAGAAGTTCACCTCAACACATTCACATCTAACTAAATTATTTAACAGTTACATTGCAGACCCACACACGTTCCCTGATACACTTACACATGGAATAACTTATCTGAAAGCTAAAGAACAAGCAGACACAGCAAACCCAGCAAAATATCGCCCCACAACATGCCTACCAACAATATACAAAATACTAACTTCAGCCATTACACAGAAATTAATGACACATACAACACAGAACAAAATTATAAATGAAGAACAAAAAGGCTGTTGCAAAGGAGCACGAGTGTGTAAAGAGCAACTAACAATAGATGCAGAGGTGACATATCAAGATAAAACGAAACCAAGGTTGCTACACTACGCATACATTGATTACCAAAAAGCTTTTGATAGTGTACCCCACTCATGGTTACTACAAATATTGGAAATATACAAAGTAGATCCTAAATTGATACAGTTCCTAAACATAGTAATGAAAAATTGGAAAACAACGCTTAATATCCAAACAAATTCAAATAATATCACATCACAGCCAATACAGATTAAGCGAGGAATATACCAAGGACACTCATTAAGTCCTTTTTGGTTCTGCCTTGCTCTGAACCCACTATCCAACATGCTAAATAATACAAATTATGGATACAATATTACTGGAACATACCCACACAAAATAACACATTTGCTGTACATGGATGATCTAAAACTAATGGCGGCAACAAATCAACTACTCAACCAAATACTAAAGATAACAGAAATATTCAGCAATGATATAAATATAGCTTTTGGAACAGACAAATGTAAGAAAAATAGCATAGCCAAGGGAAAACACACTAAACAAGAAGATTACATTTTGGATAACCACAGCGACTGCATAGAAGCGACGGAAAAAACAGATGCCTATAAATATTTAGGATACAGACAAAAAATAGGAATAGATAATACAAATATTAAAGAACTAAAAGAAAATATATACAAAGACTAACAAAAATAATGAAAACAGAATTGGCAGCAAGAAACAAGACAAAAGCTATAAGTACTTACGCTATACCAATATTGACCTACTCATTTGGAGTAGTGAAATGGAGTAACACAGACCTAGAAGCACTCAATACACTTATACGATCATAATGCCACAAATATAGAATACATCACATACATTCAGCAACAGAAAGATTCACATTAAGTAGAAAGGAAGGAGGAAGGGGATGTATCGACATAAAAAACCTACATTATGGACAGGTAGACAATTTAAGAAAATTCTTTCTAGAACGAGCAGAAACTACCAAAATATACAAATCAATCACTCATATAAATACATTGGCTACACCATTGCAATTTCATAACCACCTCTGGAACACTTTAGATCACATAACATCAACAAATACGAAGAAAGTAAATTGGAAAAAGAAAACAATACATGGCAAGCACTCGTATCATGTAACACAGCCACACATTGATCAAGATGCATCCAACACATGGCTAAGAAAAGGCAATATATACAGTGAGACAGAAGGGTTCATGATTGCAATACAGGATCATACAATAAACACCGACCACTGGCGACAACATCGATGTACTGTGGACGGCCAACACCGTGGTTCCTGGTGTGTCTGCTGTGCCGTGCGTGTGATCATTGCTTGTACAGCCCTCTCGCAGTGTCCGGAGCAAGTATGGTGGGTCTGACACACCCGTGTCAATGTGTTCTTTTTTCCATTTCCAGGAGTGTACATGATCAAACAGTAAACAACAGATATTACAGCAAGCATATTACTAAATATCCAAATACCACAGCAGATAAATGCAGACTTTGCAAACAACAAATAGAAACAGTAGATCACATCACAAGCAGATGTACAATACTAGCAAATACAGAATACACCAGAAGACATGACAATGTAGCAAAAATAATACATCAACAACTTGCCGTACAACATAAACTAATAAAACAATACGTTCCCACATACAAGTATGCACCACAAAATGTACTGGAGAATAATGAATACAAATTATACTTCCTTTTAACTGTACGGTATATGTTACATTGCATTTAGGAACTTTCGGGTAATTGAACATGTATCAATAATTACAGATTTCTGTAGTTGTATGTATAAGTTTGGATGTAGCTGTATTGTGTTGATGTACTGGTGGATATTGTGTGGTATGACTCCTGTAGTTGATAGTATAATTGGTATAATGTCAACTTTATCCCGATGCCCCATGTCCTTGACCTCCTCAGCCAGTTGGATGTATTTTTCAATTTTTTCTCCTGTTTTTTTTTTTTTTTTTTTTTTTTTTTTTTTTTTTTTTTTTTTTTTTTTTTTTGTATTGGGTATGGATAGTTCGATTAGTTGTGTTAAATTCTTCTTTTTGTTGGTGAGTATGATGTCAGGTTTGTTATGTGGTGTTGTTATAATGGTTCTGTTTCAGTATAATTTGTATTCATCATTCTCCAGTACGAGGTGCATTCAAGCTCTAAGGCTCATTTGGAGTGGTGAAATGGAGTAACAGATCAGAATAGATTAGATTAGGTTAGTTTTTGTACCATAGATCTGGAGATCCTCGTGGATGTGCAACATGTCAACTTTTTTTTAGTTGAAATATCAATACTAATAGTATGAATATATACAATACATCATTTGTTTCAATTAAAAAATTCATCAATACAGTAGAAGGAGTTGGCCACTAGTAAGTCTTTCAGACTCCTATCACACTGTTCTTTATTTGTAACTACATTTTTTATGTTTGCTGGCAAATTATTGAAGATGAGTGTTCCTGAGTAGTGGACCCCTATTTGAACTAAAGTAAGTGCTTTTAAGTCCTTGTGCAAATTATTTTTTTCCTGGTATTGTGAGTATGACATGAGCTGTTTGTTGGAAAAAGAGATATATTATTTAGGACAAATTTCATTAAGGAGTAAATATACTGAGAGGCAGTGGTTAGTGTACCCAGTTCTTTGAAGAGGTTTCTACAGGACATCCGTGAATTTACTCCACAAATAATACGTATTACATGCTTTTGGACTCTGAAAACGTTTGTTTGACTTGAAGAGTTACCTCAAAATATTATACCATATGACTTTATGGAATGAAAGTAGGCGAAGTATGCAAGCTTTTTCATTTTTATATCGCCTATGTCTGCTAACACACAAATTGCAAATACAGATTTGTTAAGGTGTTTCTGTAGTTCTGTGGTGTGCTCATCCCAACTGAATTTATTATCAAGTTGTAATCCCAGGAATTTAAGACTCTCAACCTCTTCTATCTGCTCTTCTTCGGACTTTATGCATATGCTGGGTGGAAACCTCTTACAGGTTCTGAATTGCATATAGTGAGTCTTTTCGAAGTTTAATGTCAATGAGTTGGCTTTAAACCATTTATTAATAGCCATGAAAATATCATTAGCAGATCTTTCTAGAACTACACTCGACATACTATTTATTGCAATACTTGTGTCATCTCCAAACAAAACGAACTCTGCTTCTGGCAGTGTAACTGATGAGAGATCATTAATGCACACAAGAAAAAGCAATGGCCCTTAGATGGATCCTTGTAGGCCACCACATGTAATTTCTTCCCATTCTGATGATGACTGATGACTTAATTCACTAGTCTGTTGCACTGACACCCTTTGTTTCCTGTTGGCAAGGTATGACTTAAACCATTTTGCAGCACTGCCCGTGACACCATAGAATTCTAATTTATTGAAAAGGATGTTGTGGTTCAAAAAATCAAATGCCTTTGACGAATAACAGAAAACACCTGCTGCTTGTAATTTGTTATTTAATGAATTAAGTACATTTTCACTGTGGGTGTAAATAGCCTTATTGATAACAGAACCCTTCAGAAATCCAAACTGTGTTCTTGATAATATGTTTTTTGTGATCAGATGGTTGAGAAGCTACCTGTACTTTACTTTTTCTAAAATTTTTGAGAATGCTGGCAAAAGTGAAATCGGTCTGTAGTTTGATGGTATCTCTTTATCCCCTTTCTTGAATAGAGGCTTAAAATCTGCATATTTTAGCCAGTCAGGAGATTTCCCAGTTGTAATTGACTGGTTACGCAAGTAACTTAGAATTGTACTAAACTCACAAGAACATGCCTTAATTAACTTTGTTGATATTTCATCGTAACCACTAGAATGCTTTGTTTTTAAAGATTTTATTATGGAAGTTATTTCTTTTGGTGAAGTGGGTGACATATTCATGTAAAGGCTAGTTTCAGATATTCAAGGGCGTTATTTACTGATCCTGACGATCCCATTCTATCAGTAATGGATATAAAGTACTTGTTAAATAGATTTGTCACACTATGCCCATTGGTTACTAATGTGCCACCTACCCTTAATGCCATTTGCTCCTGTTCCTTTCTGGTTCTACCAGTCTCCTCTTTCACTATATACCATGTTGTTTTTATTTTGTTCCCTGACATTGCTATCTTCCTCTCGTAGTGCATTTGTTTAGATGTCTGAATTACTTTCTTTTAATATTTTACAGTATTCCTTGTATTTAGCTAAATTATCAGCATTGGAACTATTCTTGGTCGATAGATACATTTTCCTACTTGCCTTACAGGAAATCTTTATTCCTTGTGTAATCCATGGTTTTACTAAGTTTCTGTTTAATTTGAGTAACTTTTAGAGGAAAACAGTTTTCAAACATGGTACTGACATTGTTCATGAATGTATTATATTTTTCATTCATGTCATGAGCACTATAAACATCTTTCCAGTTCATATCTTTGAGCAGTTTTCTAAAACACTCAATTTTTGGTTGACTGAGTACTCTCTTGTACTCAGATTTAGCAGTCTTGATAATCTGCTTAGGATTTACATCTAAAACAAAGAGCTGCATGTCATGATCTGATAGTCCATTTATTACAGTTTTTATGATATATTAAAAACAAAGATTCCAAGACTTACCAAGCGGGAAAGCGCCGGCAGACAGGCACATGAACAAAACACACAAACACACACACAGAATTACGAGCTTTCGCAACTGGCAGTTGCTTCGTCAGGAAAGAGGGAGGGAGAGGGAAAAATGAAAGGATGTGGGTTTTAAGGGAGAGGGTAAGGAGTCATTCCAATCCCGGGAGCGGAAAGACTTCCCTTAGGGGAAAAAAAGGACAAGTGTACACTCGCACACACACACACACACATATCCATCCGCACATACACAGACACAAGCAAATATGTCTGCTTGTGTCTGTGTATGTGCGGATGGATATGTGTGTGTGTGTGCGAGTGTACACCTGTCCTTTTTTTCCCCTAAGGGAAGTCTTTCCGCTTCCGGGATTGGAATGACTCCTTACCCTCTCCCTTAAAACCCACATCCTTTCATTTTTCCCTCTCCCTCCCTCTTTCCTGACGAAGCAACTGCCAGTTGCGAAAGCTCGTAATTCTGTGTGTGTGTTTGTGTGTTTTGTTCATGTGCCTGTCTGCCGGCGCTTTCCCGCTTGGTAAGTCTTGGAATCTTTGTTTTTAATATATTTTTCCCATGTGGAAGTTTCTTTCTGTTTTATTTACATCGTCATTAGTTTTTATGATATAATTTTGTTCCTTTGATTTGTCAATAAAATGTTATCGATGGCTGTCCTTGAGGATTTAGTGATCCTAGTTGGAAAATTTACAGTGTGAGTTAGATTGAAAGACAACATTACGAACTGCAGTAAATGTTTACTGGAAGATTGCATTAGAAAATCTGTATTAAAGTCACCAGCAATCAAAATTTCTTTGTTTCTTCCTGTTAAATAACCCAAAAGAGCATCTAGATGATTTATGAATAGATTATAATTTCCTGTACATGCTCGGTAAATAATTACTATTATTTAGGATCTGTTATGGAACTCTACTTCTGTTGCACACACTTCTAGATGCTGGTCTAAACAGAATTTACTAATTTCAGTGTTCTTGAATTTATGGCAGTTTTTAATAAATGTGGCAACTCCTCCTCCATCCATATCTACTCTGCAGAAGTAGGAAGCTAGCGTGAATCCTGAAATGTCCAATATATCTATGCCAGTGGTCACTTGATGATCAGAGAGGCAGATTATGTCAAGCATTCAAGCAGACCTAGAAGCACTCAATACACTTACACGATCACAATGCCACAAATATAGAATACATCACATACATTCAGCAACAGAAAGATTCACATTAAGCAGAAAGGAAGGAGGAAGCGGATTTATTGACATAAAAAACCTACATTATAGGCAGGTAGACAATTTAAGAAAATTCTTTCTAGAACGAGCAGAAACTACCAAAATACACAAAGCAATCACTAGTATAAATACATCGGCTACACCACTGCAATTTCATAACCACTTCTGGAACACTTTAGATCACATAACATCAACTGATATGAAGAAAGTAAATTGGAAAAAGAAAACACTACATGGCAAGCACTCGTATCATGTAACACAGCCACACATCAATCAAGATGCACCCAACACATGGCTAAGAAAAGGCAATATATACAGTGAGACGGAAGGGTTCATCATTGAAATACACTCCTGGAAATTGAAATAAGAACACCGTGAATTCATTGTCCCAGGAAGGGGAAACTTTATTGACACATTCCTGGGGTCAGATAACTCACATGATCACACTGACAGAACCACAGGCACATAGACACAGGCAACAGAGCATGCACAATGTCGGCACTAGTACAGTGTATGTCCACCTTTCGCAGCAATGCAGGCTGCTATTCTCCCATGGAGATGATCACAGAGATGCCGGATGTAGTCCTGTGGAACGGCTTGCCAGGCCATTTCCACCTGGCGCCTCAGTTGGACCAGCGTTCGTGCTGGACGTGCAGACTGCGTGAGACGACGCTTCATCCAGTCCCAAACATGCTCAATGGGGGACAGATCCGGAGATCTTGCTGGCCAGGGTAGTTGACTTACACCTTCTAGAGCACGTTAGGTGGCATGGGATACATGTGGACGTGCATTGTCCTGTTGGAACAGCAAGTTCCCTTGCCGGTCTAGGAATGGTAGAACGATGGGTTCGATGACGGTTTGGATGTACCATGCACTATTCAGTGTCCCCTCGAAGATCACCAGAGGTGTACGGCCAGTGTAGGAGATCGCTCCCCACACCATGATGCCGGGTGTTGGCCCTGTGTGCCTCGGTCGTATGAAGTCCTGATTGTGGCGCTCACCTGCACAGCGCCAATCACGCATATGACCATCATTGGCACCAAGGCAGAAGCGACTCTCATCACTGAAGACGACACGTCTCCATTCGTCCCTCCATTCACGCCTGTCGCGACACCACTGGAGGCGGGCTGCACGATGTTGGGGCGTGAGCGGAAGACGGCCTAACGGTGTGCGGGACCATAGCCCAGCTTCATGGAGACGGTTGCGAATGGTCCTCGCCGATACCCCAGGAGCAACAGTGTCCCTAATTTGCTGGGAAGTGGCGGTGCAGTCCCCCACGGCACTGCGTAGGATCCTACGGTCTTGGCATGCATCCGTGCGGTCCGGTCCCAGGTCGATGGGCACGTGCACCTTCTGCCGACCACAGGCGACAACATCGATGTACTGTGGACGGCCAACACCATGGTTCCTGGTGTGTCCGCTGTGCCGTGCGTGTGATCATTGCTTGTACAGCCCTCTCGCAGTGTCCGGAGCAAGTATGGTGGGTCTGACACACCCGTGTCAATGTGTTCTTTTTTCCATTTCCAGGAGTGTACATGATCAAACAGTAAACACCAGATATTACAGCAATCATATTACTAAATGTCCCAATACCACAGCAGATAAATGCAGATTTTGCAAACAACAAATAGAAACAGTAGATCACATCACAAGCAGATGTACAATACTAGCAAATACCGAATACACCAGAAGACATGACAATGTAGCAAAAATAATACATCAACATCTTGCCTTACAACATAAACTTATAAGGACTGTGATAAGTCCTCTTCCTCCTTCCTTTCTACTTAATGTGAATCTTTCTGTTGCTGAATGTATGTGATGTATTCTATATTTGTGGCATTATGATAGTATAAGTGTATTGAGTGCTTCTAGGTCTGTGTTACTCCATTTCACTACTCCAAATGAGTAGGGCAATATTGGTATAGCATAAGTATTTATAGCTTTTGTCTTGTTTCTTGCTGCCAATTCTGTTTTCACTATTTTTGTTAGTCTTTGTATATATTTTCTTTTAGTTCTTTAATATTTGTATTATCTATTCCTATTTTTTGTCTTTATCCTAAATATTTATAGGCATCTGTTTTTTCCATCGCTTCTATGCAGTCACTGTGGTTATCCAATATGTAATCTTCGTGTTTCGTTTGTTTTCCCTTGACTATGCTATTTTTCATACATTTGTCTGTTCCAAATGCCATATTTGTATCATTGCTGAATACTTCTGTTATCTTTAGTAATTGGTTCCATTGTTGATTTGTTGCCGCCATTAGTTTTAGATCACCCATGTACAGCAAATGTGTTATTTTGTGTGGGTATGTTCCAGTAATATTGTATCCATAATTTGTATTATTTAGCATGTTGGATAGTGGGTTCAGAGCAAGGCAGAACCAAAAAGGACTTAATGAGTGTCCTTGGTATATTCCTCGCTTAATCTGTATTGGCTGTGATGTGATATTATTTGAATTTGTTTGGATATTAAGCGTTGTTTTCCAATTTTTCATTACTATGTTTAGGAACTGTATCAATTTAGGATCTACTTTGTATATTTCCAATATTTGTAGTAACCATGAGTGGGGTACACTATCAAAAGCTTTTTGGTAATCAATGTATGCGTAGTGTAGCAACCTTGGTTTCGTTTTATCTTGATATGTCACCTCTGCATCTATTGTTAGTTGCTCTTTACACACTCGTGCTCCTTTGCAACAGCCTTTTTGTTCTTCATTTATAATTTTGTTCTGTGTTGTATGTGTCATTAATTTCTGTGTAATGGCTGAAGTTAGTATTTTGTATATTGTTGGTAGGCATGTTGTGGGGCGATATTTTGCTGGGTTTGCTGTGTCTGCTTGTTCTTTAGCTTTCAGATAAGTTATTCCATGTGTAAGTGTATCAGGGAACGTGTGTGGGTCTGCAATGTAACTGTTAAATAATTTAGTTAGATGTGAATGTGTTGAGGTGAACTTCTTGAGCCAGAAATTTGCTATTTTATCTTTTCCAGGGGCTTTCCAATTGTGAGTAGAATTAATTGCTTGGGTGACTTCATGTTGCAAAATTATCACTTCAGGCATTTGTGGTATCATCTTGTTTGTGTCTGTTTCTGCTTTTATCCACCGTGCATGCCTATAATGTTGTACCGGGTTTGACCATATGTTGCTCCAGAAGTGTTCGATGTCTGTTATGTTTGGTGGGTTGTCTATTTTAATGTGTGTGTTATCTATTGTCTGATAAAATTTCTTTTGGTTTGTGTTGAATGTTCGGTTTTGATTCTTTCTATTTTCAATTTTTTTGTATCTTCTAAGTCATTTGGCCAATGCTTGTAATTTCTGCTTCTTTTCATCTAATTGCTCTATCGCTTATTGTTTTGAGATTTTTCCCAACGTTTTTGGTTTTTTGTCCGATATTTCATTTCTTATAAATTGTGTTAGCTGTCCGATGTCTTTTCTCAGTTTTTCTATTCTGATCTGTAGCCTATGTTGCCATGCTGGTTTTGTGGGTTTCTTCTGTGTGTTGGTTTGTTCTGATCTCTGCCTAGTGTTTATATTTAGTGTAGTGAGTGCTCCTATATAAACCAGTAGTTGTATTTTCATTTATTTTGTTGTGTATGATTGTGTTGATAGTAGTAGTAGTAGTTGTTGTTGTTGTTTTGACTTGTGAGTTATTTGGTGGTCTATGCAAGAATGGTCTAATGCCTGTATTTGTGTTCTATGTATGTCAGCTGAAATTTTTCTTCTATATGTAAGATGTGTGTCACTTCGTGTTCTATTTGTGCTTGTTCTGGTGACTGTCTTAAGATTTCGTTTTCCCCTGATTGTTTAATTGATGCGTGTTGTTCTTTGTTTGCTCAGGGGTTGTTTGAGTCCATTACTGTATTTTCTTCTTCTTCTGATTGCACATTATTTTGTTATAGTATTTGTTGTACTTGTTGTTTGATGTTTTCTAATTCTGACTGGGGTATCCTGTTATTTTTTATTACCGCATGTACTCGAATCTAAGCCACACCTGAAATTTGAGACTCGAAATTCAAGGGGGAGAATAGTTTTAGGCCGCACCTCCAAATCGAAACAAAGTTGGTCCATTGTAATATGTGAGACAATTTAGATCGAATGAATTACCATACAGCTACAGTAGTTTAGTGCGTTTCGTAAGCTTAGCAGTTAAGCTTTACCAGGTAGCCATTGCCATGCGTCAGGCGCTCCGTCCGTATTTATACGATTACCCTTCCTTTTTCACGTGCTTCGTCTGATATGAACCGATTGCTTGTTTTGCTTTGATCTAATAAGTGCCGTTTTCATTGTTATAGGTGTTTACGTCACTCTAAGTTGAAAATGCATTACTGTACTGTGTCATGTATTGTTTGTCGCATTCTGATAGTGCATGTTCGCGGCCTGTCCCGCTCGCGGCATGGCTTGCTTTTGTGCGCTGTCGCCGCTTACAGTTTAAAGAGAGAGAGAGAGAGAGAGAGAGAGAGAGAGAGAGAGAGAGAGAGAGAGAGAGGGGGGGGGGGGGGAATCGTCTCATTAGCGAAACAATGGCAAGAGACTGCTATTTGTTGTTACTTACACTGCTGCTTTCTTTGATAATGATCAACAAGAACCAAATAATAGACTGTGTATGATAGAACATGTTCTGAACGAGAGTTAGGCGAAAATTTTTTTCCGTTTGAAAATCTTTGCGGCCGCTTCTTTAGTACATCAAATTCTGCACAGAAATTAGAGTCATCTTAGATTTAAAAATCTAGTCAGTTGCCGTGCTTCATTTCTGACTGTATCACTATTAGGCATAAGAATAATACGAATATAAACATGACACGATACGTATATTGTTCCGCGTTTGCTGTTGTCTCATTCTAGTTTCGTAGTTTATTAGGCAGACAGGATATAAATGAGATAGCAGCAAACACGAAAGAATACATGGCAAAATGTTTATATTCGTATTGTTCTTATGGTGAAGAGAATACTTTATGTGATTCACATTTCATCAGGTTCCTATTAGCAACCATCTCTTCTCACTGGTAGGAAAAAATTCAAAACGTAAGAGTCGGCTATATTGACAAACATCCCAAACAGTCTTGCCAGTCGGATTTTCGTAGTACATTGAAATTCTGCTGCATTCGAAGATGAACAATACGGAATTGGTATTTATTTCGTTGGATAATGTATGAAATGCAGTGGTCGAAACTCGGGGTGGAGAAGAAAGCTCGCCTTCCACCTTTTTTTTTTTTATTTATTTACTGACGCAGGGGTTTTGGTGCCAGTATTTATCTGTGTGCCTACAAAGCATGCCTGTGTAGCGCTGCATATATTCGTCGGCAGAAGTTAATTGTGGCGGAACCTACCAACATTTTTCAGAACCTCCGCTTGCTTTGCACTCGATTCTAAGCCGCAGGCGGTTTTTTGGATTACAAAAATCGGAAAAAAAGTGCGGCTTAGATTCAGGTAAATACGGTATTACACGGATCTGATCAGCTAGTCGTTGTTCTGTTAAAAAATGTAATTCTGGGTATCTGGTTATAAATGTTGTGTATACTTGTGATCTCTATGCAGTTGTGTTGGTTCTTAAGTTTGTTGCTTGGTAATAACAGAACATGAGGTGTCGGTTAACTTCATCTGACCATCTCATCCTCTGTCTTTGTTTTCCTTCTAGAGTGGTTGCAGGAAGCATATCCTGCAAAATTATTATTATTTTACTTGAGATATTGTTAACTCCTTGGCAGGTTTTGGTTCTGAGTGAGTTAACTACATTCTCAATTTCTTTGGCACAATGTGGAGTAATATTTTGCCTTATGTGAGATTTTCTTTCTTGTATATGCTCCACTGTTATATTCAGTGAACTATTAAGGCCAATCTTATGAGCTACTTCAATAAAGTGATTATTGTGTATATTGGCAACCTGACTGTTATAATTTATTATATGCCCATTTTCTTTAAACTATTGCCCAGACAGATTTAATTTTATTGTACAACTTATTGACTTCTGACGTTATACAGAGTATGTAATCATTCCTATTTGTCCATTATTTTTATGGCCTCTAACTGTAGGCTCATATTTTAGACATCTGACCCAACAGTGGCCCACCTGAAGAAATCTGGTCCACCAAAGGATACCATGAAAAATTATGGGAGCTCGAGCTCTTAGATCTCCCAGGTTGTACAGACTACTTAAAGTCAGCGAGGAAAGTATTCCACTGAGACCAATTGTTTACACTACTGGATCTCCTACCTACAAGCTAGACAATGATACTACTACTATTCTGCATCACTATAGCCAGCAAAATTGGCAGAGTACTGGTAAGGCAAGATGTAAAATCTATTTTCCAACTCACTAAGAGAGAAAGGAGATACTACGCCATTTTAAGAACAGTCTCAGCCTGAGGATCCCTGGGATATACAGTTTCCCTTGTGGACATGGAAGCAATTACAATTGTCAGCCCATCAGTACCACTTCTGGCTGCTGTACAGACATCAACAGCACATCAAAAACTGAGAACTTGGAAAACCTGCAATTACTGAGCACAGCCTTACAATGAGGTGAAAAAAAGGGGGGAAGGGGGGGTGGGGGTTCAAATGGCTCTGAGAACTATAGGACTTAACATCTGAGATCATCAGTCCCCTAGAACTTAGAACTACTGTAACCGAACTAACCTAAGGACATCACACACCCCCATGCCCAAGGCAGGATTTGAACCTGCGACCATAGCGGTCACGCAGTTCCAGTCTGTAGCACCTAGAACCACTCGACCACCCCAGGCCGGCAGGTGACAAAAGTCATGGAATATATCCTAATATTATATCGGAACACCTAATGCCCGGCATAGTGCAGCAACTCAATGTCGCACGGACTCCACAAGTTGTTGGCAGCTCCCTGCAGAAACACTGAGTTATACTGCCTCTACAACCATCTATAATTGCAAAAGTGTTACCTGTGCAGGATTTTGTGTACAAACTGAACACTTGGTTATGTCTCGTAAATGTTCAATGGGTGGTCAAACCATTCACTCGAATTGTCCACAATGTTCTTCAAACCAGTCACAAACAATTGCCATCCAGCAACACAGTGCATTGTCATCCATAAAAAGTCCATCATTGTTTGTGAACATGAAGTCCATGAATGGCTGCAAATGGTCTCCAAGTAGCTGAAGATAACAATTTCCAGTCAACAATCGCTTTACTTGGACAAGAGGACCCAGTCCATTCCATGTAAACATAACTCACACAGTGCTTTGTTGACAACTTAGGTCCATGGCTTTGTGAAGTCTGTGCCACATGCAGACCCTACCATCAACTCTTACCACTTGAAATAGGGACTCCTTTGACCAAGCAAAGGTTTTCCAGTTCTCTAGGATCCAACCAATATGGTCATGAGCCCAGGAAACAGGCTCCAGGAAACGTGCTGTTAGCACAGGCACTTATGTTGGTTGTCTGCTGCCATACCCCATTTATTAACGTCAAATTTACTGCACTGTCCTAATGGTTATGTCTATCTATGCCCCACATTGATTCATATGATTATTTCATGCAGTGTTGCTTGTTTGTTACCACTCTAATAAGCACTGCTGTTCTTGGTCATTAAATGAAGGCTATTGGCCTCTGATTTGTCTGTGGTAAGAGGTAATGCCTGAAATTTGGTATTCTTGGCACACTGTTGACACTGATCCTGGAATATTGAATTCTCTAACAATTTCTGAGATGGAATGTCCTGAGCTCCATCTACCATTCCACGTTCAAATTATCTTAATTCCTGTCATGCCGTCATAATCCCACCAGAAACGTTTTCATATTAACCACTTAAGTACAAATGATAGCTCCACCAGTGCACTGTCTTTTATACCTTGTGTACATGATACTACCACCATTTGTGTATGTGCATACTGCTATCCCATGACTTATCACCTCAGTGTACAAGCAAACACAAAATATTGTTTGACAAAACAAAAGTTTTGCCCCATGTTCCTACAAGGATGTGTGGGGGAGAGCTTCAGCTGTGACAGTCAACATATTAGCAATGCATGGAAGTATGCTGAAGAGGCACAGATAATCGTCACAATGTTTATGCTACTCTGTGAGTGGTGGAGCAGCACAGACAATGACAGCACCTATGACATCGTTATGTAATTACCAACAACTCAAAAGCCATTTGTGGGCCATATAAGGCCACCACATAAACTGTTTGGACAGTCAGTTGCTCTTGATGGAGACAATGGAGGTAATCATCAAAAGCTGAAGGTTTTACTCTGAACTGAGATGGTAAGAAGTCTGAGAATGTTTTATGCACCAAATATACTTTACAATCATTTCTTAAATATAGTAGAAAGGAAACGGACACATAGTTCAATAGATAGGCAGTCTGTTGAAAAAGTAAATTGTAAAATTCAACCATATGAATTCATCACCAACTTTAAAAAAATTATATATTCTGTTAAAAAAATAAAATCTCATCTGGTTTTGATGGTGCTTCCAACAGAGTACAAATGATTTGTTCCCATATAATAAGCCCAGTCTATCCTGAAATATACAATCCATCACTACGAAAGGTAAGAGAGACTTAAATATGCCGCCAATAAGCCCCTGTTTAAGAAAGGTGATAGAAAATAAATCAAAACTACTGTCCTCTCTCACTGCTGGCATCTTTTTCCAAAATTTTTGAGCAACAGTATTATCCTCAGCAAATCATAGTTTGGATTTCAAATGAGTTGCTCTACAGAGAATGTTATTTACATATTCAATCACAAAATTTTATAAGCCTTAAATAATCATTCAGTGCCAGCTGATATTTTTTGCGACCTATGTAAGGCATTTGACTGTGTGAATCTTGGTATTCTTCCAGATAAACTGAAGTTTTATGGGATTGATAGTATAGCCAACCAAAATAATGCATGAAGTTGTACTTAGTAATTCAACCAATGTAGTCTGTGGACATTATTCAGACTGAGGAGAATGCTCGCATGGGGGTTCCCCAAGGATCAACCTTAGGTTCACTACCGTTCTTTATATATGTATAAATTATCATTCGTCTAATAAACAACAAGCAGAATTAGTTGTTTTTCCAGATGATGCTAGTGTTTGGGCATCAGTCTATGCATACATTCACAAACAGGATAAATGGTACACAATGTTCATAAGAGTGTCATTGACTGGTTTTCTGTGAATGGTCTCACTCTCAATTTCAAAAAGACAACATATTCAGTTCTCCTTATCTAAGGGTACTACACCAATGATAAAGTGTAATGCATGGTGAAGAAATAACAAATAACGTGCAAACATTACAAATCTTGGATGTTCATACTGATGAGAATAGAAAATGGAGAAAAGCAACTCTGTGAACTACTAGAAAAAATTACTTCAGCCACATTTGCACTTGGTATCATTGCAAATCTTGGGGTAAGACAAATCAGTAAGTTGATATACTTCGCAGATTTTCCTTCAATACGCCATATAGAATAATGTTCTGGGGTAATTCTTCTGTACGAAATGAAGTTCCCATTGTGCAAAAATGTGCTGTAAGAATTAAATGTGGTGTTCACTCACTATTACCTTGTAAACATCTATTTTAGCAGTTGGGCATTCTGATTACTGCTTCACAGAATATTTATTTCCTGATGAAGTTTATAGTAAATAAGTCCATTCAGGTCAAAAGAAAAAATGATGTATAAATACACCAGAAGGAAAAATGACTTTCATTAATCCACATTAAGTTTATCTTCAGTACAAAAAGGGATGCAGAATGCAACAACTAAAATTTATGATAACTTACCAGTGATTTAAAATGTCTGACTGACAGCAAAGTAAAATTTGAAACTAAACTGAAAAAAACTTCTCCTCAACAAGTCCTTCTACTCTGTAGAACTTCTATTGTAATATGTAAAGGTGGTGGGTAGGCATTCCAAACTCATTATCTTCATATTTTTAAATAAAAAAACAATCTTATAAATTTTCTGCATGCAGGCACATTTGAAAATTAATGTGTGATGTAAATGTAAAATGACTCTTCCTATATCATTAAGATTTACCTTGCAACATGAAACTAACAACTGGAAATTATTTTTCTGGTAGCAGCAAATCAAAAGCACAAGCTTCCAGTTTTTGATGTAACCAGAAACCACTAGTATCATTGGATTTTAACTTCATTTTAAATTGTACATATAATTCATTTGTTGCCCATATTTCACCAACAATGGCTTGCTGATCAATATTCACAATACAGATTCCTGTATTTATATGCTATCCAGATATATAGTATAATCAATTTCATCAACTTTCTTTTGAAGTTCTAAATCATTTACACAGAAAGAGAGTTTAACTTTTTTGTCCTCTCAAGATCATGATGCATTACAGTACAGTTCTCCATACAAGGAACTTCTATGTGTGCAAACAATCTGGACCACTTTTGTAGAAGTCTTTCCAAATGAAGTAATTAAACTAAAAAAGACACACTTCTCACACTTATAATCACAAGAATTCTGACACTGTTGGCAGTGATCCAGCCCCTTATACTTTTACTTATCAACACAGCCCATTTACCTTCTCCCTTCCTGTTAAAAGTGTCAGGTCATGTCATTTATTTATTTACATTTTCTTTGCGTGGAGCCATCGTAATGATGACTTTTGCAAATGTCAGATTTAATACTATGGTTATATTTACACTTATAAAATACACTATATTCTGTAGCTGCTGCTCCTTATGTCTATTTTTTACATTTATCACATTACAACTGATCTAATGCCTCACGTTACAATCACTATCTTAAAATTTGTTGAAAGAATATAAACATTTTTCTATCAGAAAAGATTTTAATTTTGTTTTAAAAACATTTCCCGTGTACATTCTGAGAGAGTTTGGTAGCTTGTTATACCAAATCAAACCACTGATATATGGACTTCTATCAGTCATTTTTCACGTTGTTCTATTATGGGAATAGCTACACATTGTTCTAGTGTTGTGATCATGAACATCACTGCCCTTGATAACTTCTGTTGGTTGACTTATAAAAAATACAACTATTTTGAAGATGTACAGAGAATATATTGTCAGATATTTGTGCTGCACAAACACTTTACGAAACGAATCTCTATGTCCCATTCCATGTATATGTCTTATTGCTTTTTTCTGTAGAAGTAGTATTCTTTTTAAATGTACATCAGCTGCACAGCCCCATAGTTCAGTTCCGTAATTGAGAAAGGGGTAAAGTGTTCCATAATATACTGATTTCAGTGCTTGGCTAGGAACTATCTTTGTGAGCTGGCTGAGGAGCTAAATGGCACTACTGACATTTCCGCATACGAAATTAATGTGATGTGTCATGTTTATACTTATCTCCCAATATCAGCATCAGTGAATTAAGTCTTATAAATATAAGCAATTTTGAATTAGCATCTCATTACTGCCACAGTGTTTGTAAAAATGGTGGGGTATGCATATACACTAGGGCTGGGATGCAGTATAAAGTTAGATCTGAAACATACCATCT
This sequence comes from Schistocerca gregaria, assembly GCF_023897955.1. Taxonomy (NCBI): domain Eukaryota; kingdom Metazoa; phylum Arthropoda; class Insecta; order Orthoptera; family Acrididae; genus Schistocerca; species Schistocerca gregaria. The sequence goes on along the minus strand of NC_064921.1, from coordinate 624,411,450 downwards.
AAATATCGAGCAACATTTTGAATCATGTGCCATAGAGCTACAATCTGAGAAGTGTAAAAAGTTACTTGTCATATCAATATACAGGTCACCACTTGGTGACAAAAACATATATATATATATATTTTTTAATTTGGAAGCAGTGATAAGCATTTTGTACAACAATGAAGTGAACTTATTACTATATGGGGATTTTATCATCATCCTGTTAATTGAAAATGAAGAAAAAAAGACAGCTTTTGAGAATCCTAAACAGCTTTCACATGAAACCACTCTTCATGGACCCCACTAGAATAACAGAATCATCTTCATCCCTATTAGATAATATCTTTACAAATATTGAAAACGATTTTACTGAGGCACAAAACGTAAACTTAGGTCTTTCAGACCACAACACACTAGCAACATGCATAAATTCTTCTGTACCTGATATGGTTAAATACAAGTGGGAATATAAAAGGCAATTCTACCCGGAAAATGTTAATATTTTCATTCAATCATTAGCAAAAGAAACCTGAGAAGATGACTCTCAGAATCATCAACTGAGGAATCATTCAATGCATTTTATAATACTTTCATGTCCATAGTTGAGATGTGTTTTCCAAAAAAAGTGACAAGAATTAATATCATGCCAAAAAACAGCAGCCAGTGGATAACACTTGCTATCAGAGTATCCAGTCAAAAGCTAAAACTTCTCAATCAACTGAGAAAAGACAACCAAATGAAAACTATGCAGTATATGTTAAGACATATAAGAAAATTTATAAGAAAATAATTCAAACAATCAAGACAATGAACAATTACAAAGCAATCAGAGACAGCAAACAAGTTGAAAGCAATATGGAATATAGTAAAAAAGGTAACAAATGAAAGTGTTAAAAAACAAGATGACATTGTATTAAAAGATGATTGTGGAGTGTTACTCAGAAATGGTAATGTAGCAAATTACATAAATAACTATTTCATAAACACTCCAGTCATTCTGAGTAAAACTAATTTTGCTAGTAATAGTAGTACCACAGTTCAAAAGAGCTAAGTTGTAATTCAATATTGCTATGTCTCACAAATAAATTAGAAGTTCATAAGATAGTAAAAACAAGAAGAATAAAATGTCCTCTGGAACTGATGAGATACCAGATTCAGTCATAATTAAATGTGCTAGTATCATAGCAGAACCACTCACACACATCATAAACATAATATTAACAGAAGGGGCCTTCCCACAAAGATTAAAAATGTCAGGACTAAACCACTGTATAGAAAGGGTAATATATATGAAGTGGAAAACTGTAGACCAATAGCTTTGTTATCTGAATTTTAAAAAATAATATAGACTGTCATGAAAAATATCATTATAAATTACCTTGAAAAAATTCAATCTCTTGTCTGTAAACCAACACGGTTTTCGCAAAGGCATCAGTATAGAAACAGCAATTACCCAATTCATTGAAAAAATTGTAATAGGACTTGACACAAACAACAGTACAGTGGGAATAAACTTGGACTTATCGAAGGCATTTGATGCTGTTGATCATGATATCTTGCTAGACAAAGTAGAAGCTATAGGTACATGAGGAGTTGCATTAAAATGGTTTCAGTCACATCTCCACAATATAAATTGAAAAGTAGAAATTATATATATATATACAAAGTTGATGTGAGTTACCAAACAAAAGCGCTGGCAGGTCGATAGATACACAAACAAACACACAAAATTCAAGCTTTCGCAACCAACGGTTGCTTCTTCAGGAAAGAGGGAAGGAGAGGGAAAGACAAAAGGATGTGGGTTTTAAAGGAGAGGGTAAGGAGTCATTTCAATCCCGCGAGCGGAAAGACTTAGCTTAAGGGGAAAAAAGGACAGGTATACACTCGTGCGCACACACACACACACACACACACACACACACACACACACATACATATCCATCCGCACATACACAAATGTCTGCTTGTGTGTGTGTGTGTGTGTGTGTGTGTGTGTGTGTGTGTGTGTGTGTGTGTGTGTGTGTGTGTGTGTGTGCGCGTGCGTGCGTGCGCGCGCAAGTATATACCAGTCCTTTTTCCCTTTAAGGTAAGTCTTATCGCTCCCGGGATTGGAATGACTCCTTACCCTCTCCCTTAAAACCCACATCCTTTTGTCTTTCCCTCTCCTTCCCTCTTTCCTGGTGGGGCGGCCGTTGGTTGTGAGGGCTTTAGTTTTGTTTGTGTTTCTATCGAACTGCCAGTGATTTTGTTTGGTGGGTCATCTTTGTTTCTGGAGATATATATATAAAGATCCCAATCAGCGGTATGCATGTAACTGTTAGCTGATGACACAAATATTGTTGTAACCGACATAATTATGGTATTGCCAATATCTGCCACCAGTTTTGGAATACATACAAAACTGGTTTGAACTAAACAGGCTAACCTTAAATATTTCAAAAACTATTTATATACATTACAGGAAAACAAAGTCTCATCATGACGTGAACCTCAAAATTCGAAACAACAAATTGAAAGGGTAGCTGCCACAACATTCTTAGGTGTGCCAATTGATGAAATTTTAGACTGGAAACCCCACATTCTCTACCTCACTAACAAGTTAACCTCTGCTTGCTTTGCATTATGCATGTAGTAGAGTGTAGCAAAACTGCCTACTTTGCTTACATCCATTCGGCTATCACCTATGGCCTAATCCTCTGGGTCATAATAAGGCAAATATGAAAACCATCTTCACCTTACAGAAATGATCTGTTACAATAATTTCAAACAGTACAAGGCTAACACCTTCCAAACTGTTATTTGAACACCTAAATATTCTACCATTACCATGCCTCTATATAAAAAAAGGGTTGTTAATATAAAAATGCCCATTGATAATTATAAAACCAACTCAGATCTTCATTCCTACAATACAAGAATGTGCAATGACATCCACATCAAAAGAGTACACAAGGTTTTAACACAAAAACCAAACCAACATTCAAGGTACTATTTTGTACAACAAACTTCCAACTTGTCTAAAATAAATAAAAACATTGTCAAGGAAGCAATATTTAAGTTCTTAATGACCAACTGCTATTATAGTATAAATGAATATCTGCAGTAACCTTGTAGCAAGTAACTACTATCATTTACTATATGTTAATAGTACCAAAAGTCAAATGCTTGCCAGAGCCTCAATGTTAATTTTTCTGAAAAAAGTGTTAAATCAATTTTTTACTTGTAATGTATTTCATGTGAAATGTTCTTCTCATACTATTATATTATTATATTAATCAAAAGTTGTATTGCCTAAAAATATTGTGATGGGTGCAAAGAACCGTTGTATTATGTAGGAAACTGTACACCTGTATCTTATTTTTGTTATACTATGTTCTTTGACAAAATCTATACAATGTACATTGTCACTGGATGAATAAACTACTACTACTACTACTACTACTACTACAACTGGCACAGCACCAACGTGAGCTTCATCCTAAGTCAGCAGCAATTTGGTCAGTTCCTGGTTAACAGTGACATAACTCATCTTATAATTAACCAAGTGGCCAAGTCAGTACTAGTTTTATACTATCACACCTCAGAGCACACAATGATAATGATTGGCTTGCGGGGCGCGGTCATCAGCACCCACACAAAGTCCCACTTTACACATTCCAAATTTTTTTTTTACCCAGTCCAATCTAGCCACTATCACAAATGATGATGAAATGATGAGGACAACACAAACATCCTGTCCCCGGGCAGAGAAAATCCCCAACCCGGCCGGGCATCGAACCCAGGACCCTGTGATCCAGGGGCAGCAACACTAGCCACCGTGAGCTGCAAACAGATCAGACAATGTCACATGAACGAATGCTATTTCATGCTTTACAACATGAGCAATCTGTTATAGTAATATTATATCTGAACTTTCCAATGAAAATTACTTCCACTACTACCAAAATGGGTTGGTTCCCATAACCCATATAATAACAATATGTGTAAAATGAAGTGTCGTAAGCAGAAAATTCACTGGCGGCTCTGTCGTCATTTCAACAAAAGGGGAACTATACTAATGACCTGACAAATCCAAAAAATTTGGAAAAGTAAGAGAACTGCTGACTTCCTTTTAGAAGAAAATATATTATGCTGGACATAAAATAGCATACATGGTTATATGGAGAATCCACAAACACCATAATATTCATTTACTTTTTAACATAGGTCTGTCTCTCCTAACATTTTAACTTCAGGCATTCTTGACATGGTGAAATTGGGTCATCAAATTCATTACATTGCAATAAGTTGCATTGCCTTATTATAAAAAAATCAATCACAACAACAAATTATTGAAAAGTAACTGCGTTGATCTATTACATTAATCATGATATTTGACATTTGACGCGGCATTTTAAGGCAGTTCAGTCTTTAAAATTGTTGTCTTTATAAACGACTACTCAACTCCAGATGTCATGTTTTAGTCTGAATCACACTTCGTGAGTACAAAGAGTGCGCCTCCTTTTAAAATTCAATTGAACCTGATTAATACTAATAGAAAAACTTCCAGATCTACAAACACATTCACGTGCCACGCAGGTCATTGTAGATTTGTATGAGAAACACACTCGCATCTTTGTTTACGCAGATTTCTTTCACTGAAGTTCTAGAAATGTGTGCAAGTTATAGTAAACTATCATTCACTTACTATGTCTGCAAGGTCCATTTGACGGAAATAGTTGGAAACTAAACAGATTAACAGATTTAATGGTATTACTACGGGCTCTTCCGCATTTGATACTTCATAAGCACGAATTCTTGCACATTCCCGCGCTAACGTGCGAAGACTGCTACAACTTTCTGGGGTGAGTGGAAACTCCAAGCATGCCATTAAAGCATATATCCACCGTCCTTGATACTGGGTCAGCCGTTCCGAATTCGACAGCCATTCCGCATTATACTGCAGCAGCCACTCCACTAAACGTTGAGGCAGTGGCAAAACGACACTCACTAACGGGGGTGTTTTGTATTCAACACAAACATCGTACCAGGCTTTCTCGTCGCCTATTTGTGGTACTTTCACGACACTTTCTTGTGGTGGTTTTCTCTTCCTGTATTTTGACATCTTCTGCCTCAGGGCTGAAAATTTTGCAATTTGTTGTTGTTGCCATTCTAAATCAGGCAAGAATTGCCGAGGGACCTTGTTACACTCAGGCAATATATTGACAACAGCTCTGTTTTTCAGTTTCGCCTTATCAATAACCGCAGTAACAACGTCGTCGCATTTCGAAGCTTCCCAACGAACCTGCTGCAAATACTCCAGCCCATCACTTGGATCTGCAGAAGGATCAAAGTTTTCTGGAAGGTCGTCCACAACGAAAGCTATTTTCAGGAACTCATTTTTATCACCCATTTTAACAAAAAATAAAACTACGTGGACATCTCTCTTGGAACTAACACCTCTCAAGAAAAGTATCTCCGGAAGTTCTGAGCTACGCACGCTGTAATGCACTAGCTCTAACCTAATCCACAAACATAACAAATGATCACCAACACAGATGTTAAACAGAAGACGATCGTAAAACCATTACACACAAAAATTTTGACGTTTCTTCTCACAAGATTATTCAAGTGCGTCATACATGACAATATGATATTTACATTCGCAACAACTTTGTCCAATAAATTTTCACTTTTATTTATTAGTTATTATCCTTCATGAAAGGTTTTCTATAAACTTTTTTTCCTGTACGCATCTTACTTGTCTCTAGTAACAGCAAATCTTATTGCCGATCGATTGCGCGCGCGCTCAGCAAACAGCCAAACATCGAGTGTTACGGGGTGTGGCTCGTAGCGCTTCCTTGTGGCGGACAGTGAAACACAAGGAGGAGCTTTTGATTTATTCCGCGCGAAATTCAGAATTGTATGTTAATTACTTAAGTTTTTAATCTTATGTATGTCATCCCAGTCTTCACACCACAACGTATCGAAGTGCCTAGTCTGCTTATGCAGTTTTTAAGACCTACAGTTTACGGTAGTGAAGGACATTACAAAAAAAAATATAAAAAATTCTGGAGAGTATACCCCACAGCTAAAACATAGGAAAGCTCTCTTCAAACTATGAGTAGTTTTTCACGAGATAAGTGTTCCAGTTCTAATTACTTTACTAATTAACACTATACGTTTGAGACGACGGAGGACGACATGGACACACTGGTTTGAATGCCGTGTTTATCGCCGCTGGCCGCACAAACGTCAGGCACATGTGTTTCCTTCATTAACCTGGAGTTGAATTTGACCTTTAAGTAACTTTCCTGCAGAAGTTCGCACCCAACTACAGCAGTTTACAAGTGGCTTTGCACTTTTATGTAATATTCCTTCCAGCAGGCTGAATTTGCCAATGACACAAACACTTGTAATTATATTTTACAAATCAGGAAATATTAATTGGTGTATTGCACTGAAGTGGAGAATTAGAAATAGTTAACGTCCTGACTGGCTTTGTGATATAAGCTATTTAGCTTAAAGAGTCTTCTGCTATGCAGTATCAGTGTTTTACGTACCTTTTTGTCACAGTATGAAACATTTTGAAAATCGGGCACACTGTCTTCAATAGTGCCTTCAACAGTACTGAACTAGGAAATTTTCTTGCTTAAGATGTTTCGGGTGAATAAATTGCAAGTAAGGTGCAAATAGTGTTGCAGAAATTCACGATTACTGATTATGAGGACTACTTCAGTGTTGTACAACGCTGTGAGTTTTGAAGAAAACTGCCTGTGGTGTGTTGATTGCGATTAGTGTTTTTCCTGATAAATAAAAAAACAAAGAAAACTGTCGCTACTAATCGCAAATAGTGAAAAAAGGAAAGAAAACCGACAAAGCAAAGCATTTCGAAGTGAGATTTTAAACTACACCTACAGCAAATGAGACATTCTGTATGAGACTGTTCAAATAAATAAAGACTATTTTTATTTCGTCATTTTTGATAATGATGAAATTTGGTATAAATTACACACAGGAGAAGCTTAATATTTGGTGTGACAGTAGAAGAATTTCAGCGAACAGCATTCTTTTCATAGCGAATTAAAAATTCATTACGAAAATTTATTTCGATTATTAACCCTGCATCTTGGACAATATGCTGATATATTTTTTTATTAATGCGATATGTTGCAGTAGACAGACTTCAACTATATTTTCTTCCATTTTTCAGATGGGAGGTGTCTTACCTAAACAAACGTAAAATTACCAAAATACGTCGGCATCACAGTGCATCTCTTTTATTAAGCTTTTGCTGTCTGCGCCCACCAGAAAGCGTTGCGAAAAGTAGACCTGAGTCCCGAAGTCAGCCGATCGCAACCGATCGGCACCAAGGTACATGCACAACACGAGTGACAACTTGAACTGACAAGTGTTCGTCTTGCTTGACGTGGGTGTCGTATGTCTGTGTATGAATCAGATAGATCCTTAGTACTGTTTAAATGAAAAAGTTGATAGCTTCAGTGTCATTTGCCTTTTTAATTTTTATATTCCATAAATTATTCTATGAGGACGAACAATATACCTTCGACAAGTAAGCAGCTGTCAAATTACTATTGTGTCCGTTTTTAATTGGTGACTAATGAAATTATTTTGTTCAGGAGCCACATACTCAAAGAAGCCCAAAGACATACAGAGGATGATGATGACCATAAATTTCAGTTGCCATTAAAAGTAGTGGGGTTGATACTGGCTCGTGGCGGTAGCAAGGGTATACGGAAGAAGAACTTGGCAAGAGTTGGTAACCTGACGTTACTTGGGAGGTCACTGAAATCCATAAACGAATTTGGGCGTAAGCGTCTTAATCAAACCTTTGGTGGTATTTTCATACGTACGTAACTGTCATGGAAAATGGTCACACTATTTTGTGTAGGTTTCGACTCGGTGTGGGTTTCAACCGATGATAAAGAAATAGCAGAAGAGGCCGAGAGATGGGGAGCCCAAGTGCATTGGCGGTCACCTGAAAGTGCAACAGATACAGCTTCGTCAATGATTGGTGTCGAAGACTTCCTCGCTCACCATGGAGGTATGTTGTTGTGTAGTAACTGATTACCGGTATGTCAGTATTTGTTGTAACGGGGATATTCGATTTATTAGCTTAATACAATGCAAAGAATTTACTTCATACAAATGTAAATATACTGGAGTTTAAAAAATAGTTTACAGACTGTGGTGACAGGTTGCTTACATCAAACAAGAAAAAATGACCGAAAAATCTTTATTTTAGAGTAATTGATGAAAGTTCACAGTTCACATGATTGGGGCTCAGTACAGATACTTGTAATCAATTCTCAAAATGTTAAGTCTGTAGTGCTCAGAGAACCAATTCTCAAAATGACCTGTTGCCTCAAAACACTCTTGCACTCCTCGAAATGTGAACTGTCACACAGTTTCAAATACTACCCGACAGCTTCAAAGGCTACCACAACACGCTGTAGAGTTTCTGCTGTATAGACCAATTGTATAAGTTGTCCCTGGAGATAAATAATAATAAAAAAAAAAAACAGTCTTGGTAGTTTACCAGACAGTGCATCTCAAGCACAGAGTGAAATATGCTGGAACTCCTTCGTGGATAAAACTTTTTTTTTTATTTGCAGGGGCACATCTTCTAGATGGTACTGACCAGTCTTCTGGATTGTGAATTGCCCATGTGTGTTGGTTGTGGAAATTGTTTCCCATCTCTTCCAAACGTTGTCTCATCTGTAAGCGAAAGTGAAGAGAGAAGCAATAGGCTAACAGTTTGAGCAACAAACTATTGACAAAAGTTCTCCCATGGGGAATGATCAGAATACATGAGTTGTTGTTGAAATATCCTCAAAGCTGAACTTGGAGATGTATGGGATATACCACATGCCAGGGCCACTAACCTTGTACTGATACCTGGCTCTCCATTGGCAGCCCATAGAACGTGCTCTTCCTGCTTGGGCATATGAGGAATACATTGTTTTCCTCACTTAATAGTCTGTATTGCTACAAATCCTGCCTCTGTAACACAGTAAGCAGCATCAAATATTGGATGACTCAGCTGTCTTCAGTGTGGAAACACTGTTTGATAAAACTGTGCAGCTTGCACCCATTACCATTCAGTCATATTTAAAAATCGTGGTTGCTTGCTAACAAAATGAATATCTTACATTGTTTGAAAGAAGCACTTTCAGTTAACTTGCCACCTGTAGTACACGTGCGCAAAGGACATGTTGAAGAATGACAGATAGTGATTGTAAACAAGTCTGTCAAGGATAGAATGCATTAAACTGGTGCATAGATAAGTTGTTGGGTTGTAGGCCTACCTGGAAAGCTATTGAATGTTGACTTCCAGTGATAACCCAAAAACGGAGGGATTCTCAGATATACATTTATATGAACTTTTTCTGTTGTTTTGGTGTAAGGAATCAGTCCACGGAGTTTGTAAAAGTGTTTTGAAATACCTTGTGTACATGTATGTAAAACCAGGATGAGACAGGTTGTTGGTCACAGCATTGTTGGCGGAACCCTCCTGTCATTCACCTGAAACGATTCAGGAAAGTCTAAATCAGGATGGCTGGTAAGATGATGAAGTTATACCCTCCCAAATCTGAGTCCATTACTTTATCAAATTCACTACCTCATTCAGTTTATATGTAGTGTACAATGGTATTTTGTTGCAACATACATTTGGAATTTATTTATGTAATCAAATGGTGATTTTATACAATATACAGTTGTTATGACAACTTTAAACCTTAAAGTCCGATTTCTCAATAATAATGTGGAATAATTTCACTTGATATAGTGCTGTTTGTTACACATTGTATCTCACAACTGAAGAAAGCATTTTGTTTAAAAGTTTTTTAGTTTTAGTGTCTAGCTGGGTTGTGAATTCCATTTTATACGCTTCTGGTTGGAGTTGAGCCACAGATAACACTAAGATCAACATTTTTCTAATTTTCAGTGCACATGAAACTGAAAGTAGAGTAATTCTATTCTTTCATTTCAACTTCATATCCTCAAAATTGTATCGACTATTTTATTCATGCAGTTGATACCAATTAAATAACAGTTCAGTCCCTTCATAACCAATGTGCAAAGAGAGACTATCTCCGCAACCCAAGGCATTTTGGAGAAACTTACTCAGTTTCTGAGTATGCAGTTTGTCCATGTTTACACAGAACACCTCATAAAATAGCTAACATGCATGTTGTTCAGCCGTTCCTGAACATACCTCATCGAATATTTGTTCACAGATGTATAGGAGGCATCACATAGCAAAAGCCCACCGAGGCTTCACACTATTTGATATGCTGTGACCAGTCCTCTACACTTCTTCATTGCAGTCATTAGGACCTGCTTGATGGGCAAGCCTGATTAGATTATAAACCAGACTTTTTCAGTAGAGCAAATAGTGGAGTTGCCTGCAGCTATGATCTGTTGAAATTCCTGATGATCCATTTTGTCTTTTAGGCTGATTATGTACTCAAATTTGTCATCAGGGTGCACTTGCAGAAGTCATGAATCCATCACATAGCAATAGATTAATATGAGTGCTGCAAAATTGCTGTATTGGTCGCTAAATAAAATGCCACTAGTTAAAAGAACAATGACTTTATTTTACGACTGTCGGTAGATAACCATCATCAAATAGTGTGGAAAGCAAAATACAAATGACAGGCAGTATACAAAGGTATATAGAGCGACATGACAAGAGTGTAAGCATTACAAAGTTTCGTCATATTCAGAGCTGACATACACACCATGATCATCTAGGGTTTCAGATGCATAAAGACATGTTGTAACACAGCTGTCATGACATACTAATTACAAAACTACATCATGCTTTCTAGGTAGACTGTTTACACAACCTGAGGGTGGTGAAGCATACGTAGGTGGTGCCGTATAGTGGCAAAAACAGAATGATAAAGTTTAATTTATTTACATAAAAATTGTAGAATATAAAACATTACTTTCAGAAATGGTACTCCCCGTCTCCCACCCTCCCCCCCCCAGTCTCCCACCCTCCCCCCCCAGCAGCCTCCCGCCCTCCCCCCCCCCCAGCAGCCTCCCGCCCTCCCCCCCCCCCAGCAGTCTCCCGCCCTCCCCCCCCCCAGCAGTCTCCCGCCCTCCCTCCCCCCAGCAGTCTCCCGCCCTCCCCCCCCCCAGCAGTCTCCCGCCCTCCCCCCCCCCCCCAGCAGTCTCCCGCCCTCCCCCCCCCCCCAGCAGTCTCCCGCCCTCCCCCCCCCCAGCAGTCTCCCGCCCTCCCCCCCCCCCAGCAGTCTACCGCCCTCCCCCCCCCAGCAGTCTACCGCCCTCCCCCCCCCCCAGCAGTCTCCCGCCCTACCCCCCCCCCCCCCCCAGCAGTCTCCCGCCCTACCACCCCCCCCCCCCCCGCAGTCTCCCGCCCTACCACCCCCCCCCCCCCCCCCCCCCCCCGCAGTCTCCCGCCCTCCCCCTAGCTACCAAAAGATCTAGCATAACACCAGCACAAATACAAATACCAGTCTACTGACTTAACCCAATGAAATTAGGACAACTACGGGGAAAAACGGAGTTTTGGGCAGGGTCAAACTAAAATTCAATAATAGAGGTTGGGGGGTGGGGAAGAATCACTCAAGACTGCCATAAAATAAAACCCAACAAAACACTCCATAAGATCATGATATCCCAATCTTCAGTTAACATATATGGCTCAGTCTTAGAGCAGCCTACCAATAACACTCTGCCACCACCGCACAACTGCAAAATCCAGTATCTCAATTTCCAGTTTCCTATATAGCCGAACTCTAGACAAAGATTCTAATAAACCCTTCCCCCGACTACAAAGGTTCACCTATGTAGCTCAAACCTAGAATAAGACACCAATAACAAACTCCTCCCTCCCCCCCCTTACACACACACACACACACACACACACCTACAACTACAAAAGCTGGTATCCCAATCTCTTGTTCATTTACATAACCCCACAAGAGAGTAAAAGTGGACTTATAGTTTCAGTGACTTTTCCATTGCATGATGCAGTTCGTCCTGTCTGGGGTGACTTCTGAGAAGTGAAAATGTTGAATGATGAATCGCATAGAACAAGATGGTAGAACCTATGAGGAAATAGTTTTCAATACGTCGTAAATGGTTAATGTTCTTTTTTTTACTAAATCATAGGAGAATGTAGACGAAGCATTGTTTTTTAATGAAATCATAGGAGAAGGTAGGTGGATCAGTGTTTGTTATTAACAGAGCCACATGTTCAACATAGTAATAAACATTGAGCCACCCACCTTCTCCAGTGATTTAACTAAAAAAAAATGATCCACTGAGTTAGTGGTATGCAGGCACTTAAGAGTACAGTTTAAATATTACGATTTATTCTGTTTTATATGGCAACATTCTGTGTGATATATTCCATTGTGCTAACAGGTAATTTTGCACACTCTACATTCACAGCTGTAGTACACTAAATGACACAATAAAGTATGTCACAAAGGTATTGCCATCACATAATTAAACTGCTAGAGCATGTCAACTCTTCCTACACTGCACTGGCTACAACATTTCACTTCCACTTCAAATCAAACACAAGGCAGCTCAATGACATCACACATCGCGCCACAGTGCAACTACGTCATGGGTCAAAGCTGACAGGTGGTATCTGACAACCAAGCATACTGAACACAAATGTGTAAGACTTGTCAGCTATATCAGAGATATATTAATTACATATATGTAAAACACATACAAACAGGGATTGTATTAGGCAAGCATAAGACAGGAAGTCGACCATGGTGCTTCCAGTGGTACATTTAAAGCATTGGCCTTAGTAATCTGGGAAAAAATGTGGGAAACCTACATTTTGCTCCCTGCAATTCTTTTTGTGCTATGTTAAAAATTTCTAAGTGTGCCTTGCCATCAACATTGACAAAAGCTTTCTCTATGTCTAAAAATGCTGTAAACATACATCTGCCTGCTTCATAAATCATGCATACCAGGAACAGTAGCTTCGGGTAAAAGTCGAGAATAGGGCCAGTAGCATACTTAAGTGTTTCATGCAGGAATGTTATCAGCATTTGCCACGAGGTATGATGTGAACAAAAGGTGTGTCAGCTGTTTGCGTTAAATAGCCAACGAGAGAGCAGCTGGCATAAGACGTGTTTTCAAATAATACATTCAGAAGAAAGATTGAAACTTTGCTGTTAACAAGGATTATAAATTTAATTGCTTCTTGTTTGAGTCACAGCCATTCAAACTCTGCTAGTATCTGCAAAGCAAAGACAATGTCACAGTCCATGATATATTCTAAAAGACAATGAGAAATTTCTTTGCTCTGTGTTGCTGCGCAAGCAATCTGCATAAATCATGGGAGGAGGTGGGTGGCTCAATGTCTTTTTTAAATTTAATATTGGAGAAGGTAGGTAGTTCAGTGTTTATTAATATACTGAAGATGCATCTATATTATTAATAAACATTGATTCACCTATCTTCTCGTACTATTGAATTAAAAAAACATTCATCCATGTACTCCAAGTGGTGGCTTGTGCTGCACTTCCAGATGATTTCATCCACGCAAACCTTTGATTCTTTAAGAGTCATTTTACAACCACATTTGACTGATATACACTCCTGGAAATTGAAATAAGAACACCGTGAATTCATTGTCCCAGGAAGGGGAAACTTTGACACATTCCTGGGGTCAGATACATCACATGATCACACTGACAGAACCACAGGCACATAGACACAGGCAACAGGGCATGCATAATGTCGGCACTAGTAAAGTGTATATCCACCTTTTGCAGCAATGCAGGCTGCTATTCTCCCATGGAGACGATCGTAGAGATGCTGGATGTAGTCCTGTGGAACGGCTTGCCATGCCATTTCCCACCTGGCGCCTCAGTTGGACCAGCGTTCGTGCTGGACGTGCAGACCGCGTGAGACGACGCTTCATCCAGTCCCAAACATGCTCAATGGGGGACAGATCCGGAGATCTTGCTGGCCAGGGTAGTTGACTTACACCTTCTAGAGCATGTTGGGTGGCACGGGATACATGCGGACGTGCATTGTCCTGTTGGAACAGCAAGCTCCCTTGCCGGTCTAGGAATAGTAGAACGATGGGTTCGATGACGGTTTGGGTGTACCGTGCACTATTCAGTGTCCCCTCGACGATCACCAGAGGTGTACGGCCAGTGTAGGAGATCGCTCCCCACACCATGATGCCGGGTGTTGGCCCTGTGTGCCTCGGTCGTATGCAGTCCTGATTGTGGCGCTCACCTGCACGGCGCCAACACGCATACGACCATCATTGGCACCAAGGCAGAAGCGACTCTCATCGCTGAAGACGACACGTCTCCATTCGTCCCTCCATTCACGCCTGTCGCGACACCACTGGAGGCGGGCTGCGCGATGTTGGGGCGTGAGCGGAAGACGGCCTAACGGTGTGCGGGACCGTAGCCCAGCTTCATGGAGACAGTTGCGAATGGTCATTGCCGATACCCCAGGAGCAACAGTGTCCCTAATTTGCTGGGAAGTGGCAGTGTGGTCCCCTACGGCACTGCGTAGGATCCTACGGTCTTGGCGTGCATCCGTGCGTCGCTGCGGTCTGGTCCCAGGTCGACGGGCACGTGCACCTTCCGCCGACTACTGGCGACAACATCGATGTACTGTGGAGACCTCACGCCCCACGTGTTGAGCAATTCGGCGGTACGTCCACCCGGCCTCCCGCATGCCCACTATACGCCCTCGCTCTAAGTCCGTCAACTGCACATACGGTTCACGTCCACGCTGTCACGGCATGCTACCAGTGTTAAAGACTGCGATGGAGCTCCGTGTGCCACGGCAAACTGGCTGACACTGACGGCGGCGGTGCACAAATGCTGCGCAGTTAGCGCCATTCGATGGCCAACACCGCGGTTCCTGGTGTGTCCGCTGTGCCGTGCGTGTGATCATTGCTTGTGCAGCCCTCTCGCAGTGTCCGGAGCAAGTATGGTGGGTCTGACACACCGGTGTCAATGTGTTCTTTTTTCCATTTCCAGGAGTGTATTTTCATGTTTCTGCAACTAATCCACGAGACATGCACCAACAGGCATTGTCGCCGCACGTAACTAAATTGCATAAAACAGTGCCCTTTATAGCACTCGCCATAAACCACAAAATATTTCTCTCAAAGCTCACGAATACACAAAGAAACAACAATGTTCTCTATTTTGGTGCTATAAATACATTGCCTCTCTTCTTGCCTCTCAATTGTTACATCAAAGAATCATCCCATTGGCTGCGCAAAACTGATGTGTTGAAGATGTATGAGCAGTAGATAAGCACTGTCATGACTGGTGCTGGCCCTTGTCTTGACTTACGTGCAATTTGGCTGTGGTATGTTGTCACAAATATATCATATATCATGACTTCTGAGAGATTTATCGTCTACTTCAGGTACCGTGAGCCGCTTGGGGTAAGTGCGTGGTATGAGGTATCTTGTCACGGTTTGCTCAGTCCCTCCCCCCCCCCCCCCCCTCTTCCATCAGAGGTTGGAGTCCTCCCTCATGCATGGGTATGTGTGTTGTCCTTAGTGTAGGTCAGTTGAAGTTAGATTAAGTAGTGTGACTTATGGCCCGATGACCTCAGCAGTGTGGTCCCATAAGACCTTACAACAAATTTTCAGGTACCATGTTGTGATGTACATCTTTCGGCAAACTGTCAAAATTTTCTCTCAGTATCACGTCTTCCAACTCCTCTTCACCTACTCGCAACTGTTTTGCAACTACATGCATGACAAGCATAGGGCCCAAACCGTTGCAGCACTTCTTCCTTTTCTGTGCTGCACTTTAACTCTTTGACTGTATCTTTTCTCTGACATGTTCTCTAGGACAAACTACTGATGATATGATGATATGATTTGCTCGTAGAACTTAGTTTCTGCCGTATTCTTTTTTTCCTGTTTGAGCCATAGCTGCCTCAAACTTTCTTTGAAACTCTCAGCGGTCTCTTGTTCTTTCAAGTTATCAGAGTCCCACCTGCTTAATTTCCTACCTTTTTGCAGTTTCTTCAGTTTTGGTATGCTGTTGGTAATCATTAAATTATGGTCCCATTACACATTTTCCACTGGAAATGTTTTACAGTTTAAAATATAATCTTGAAATCTCTGTCTTGGGTCATTCTACATCAAGGAGATCAGGGGTTGACCATCCCCATATCTAATGAAATTTGGTGTGAAGGTTCTATATTGTCTTGGATGGTTGTATACCAAATTTCAGTCTAATATCTTCAGTGGTTGAGTTTTTAGGGACTTTTAAAGAGAGGCTACTCATCTTCGCATCATGAACGGAGGTGCAAATGTGCCAAGTTTGGTAGGCTTTTTTAAAAGTTCTAGAAAATTTTTGGTCATTTGCTTTGATGTACATAGACAACTTCAAAAATTAGGGATTTAGCCACACCTAAATAAAAATGAAAGCTTCTAAAGTGGCCAAAAAATTCGTTGCGGTGTTCTGAGAACCAAGGTTTGGCCAACCACTGCTACTTTTCATATGAACCAATCACAACAAAACTTCAGAGAGTTACACCTGCCTGTGCTTTTTATGTATTGGTCAAATTTAATTATCATTGGATGACTAGATGAAAAGACATGCTTCTCCAAAGTAGGCCAAAAT
The DNA here is from genome assembly GCF_023897955.1 of Schistocerca gregaria. Taxonomy (NCBI): domain Eukaryota; kingdom Metazoa; phylum Arthropoda; class Insecta; order Orthoptera; family Acrididae; genus Schistocerca; species Schistocerca gregaria. The sequence goes on along the minus strand of NC_064921.1, from coordinate 624,394,843 downwards.
TTTCTACATATAAATTTTAGAGTATTTTTGGGGGCAGTATCTCAACTGTGTCTTTTCAGTCCTTTTTTCTTTTTTCCTCCCGTTGCTGAAAAGAGCATGCTTTAAGCTTTCCAAACTATATTGTTTAATTTCTGGATCGTGTATTTTGATGAGTAAGCATATGTTTCAAAAGTTTTTATTTTAGTACTTTGAGAAGATATAAAAGTGAAATATTTTGCTGATTAAGTCCCATAATTATTTTTTTATTCTTGTGTGTAAAACAGTTTCAAACATAATTGAACACATTTAATAAAAACAAGTACAATACACAATACAGCAAATTTGCAAAACAAAAATACTAGAGTCCAAGGCATGGACTGTGAATGCTGTAGCATCACTGGAAACCCTGATTACAATTAACTAGCTTATATTAATAATTTCTCTTGTTCCAAGATTTGTATGTCCCATGGCGAACCTTGTTTCTTTACCAGCATGATTTTTTTCAATCTCTTCTTTTGGTACATAAAAAAACTTTGTGTGGAATATTAACATCACAGAATTTGAATAAATCATATTGATTCAATATTTGTAAATAAAATAGAAAGAAACTTCCGCATGGGAAAAATATATTAAAATCAAAGATTCCAGGACTTACCAAGTGGGAAAGTGCCAGTAGACAGGCACAATAAAATAACACACAAACACACACACACAAAATTTTGAGCTTTCGCAACCGGCGGTTGCTTCGTCAGGAAAGAGGGAAGGAGAAGGAAAGATGAAAGGATGTGGGTTTTAAGGGAGAGGGTAAGGATCATTCCAATCCCGGAAGGGGAAAGACTTACCTTAGGGGAGATTGGAATGACTCCTTACCCTCTCCCTTAAAACCCACATCCTTTCATCTTTCCTTCTCCTTCCCTGTTTCCTGACAAAGCAACCGCCGGTTGCGAAAGCTCAAAATTTTGTGTGTGTGTGTTTGTGTGTTATTTTATTGTGCCTGTCTACCGGCACTTTCCCGCTTGGTAAGTCTTGGAATCTTAGTTTTTAATATATGATTCAATATTTGGTTATGTAAGGGCCTTTGCAGACTAGCATGGGCTGCTAGTCTTTTTGTTATTCTCCCAATGCCATCACAAGGTGATTTACCATGGCATGTTAAAAAAAAGAATTCGATTTAGCAGAGATGCCAAAATTCATTTCATGCAGACATTTGATGAAATTTTTGAAATTCTTACACTGATCAGCTGAACCATTACTGAACTAATAAATGTTTCAATCTTTGTCTTTAAATATGCTGTTAATTTTATTTGAAAGGCATGAACAGTAGTGGTTTCATGACAGACAGTTGCTGAGCATACAAATGTTAGTATTTTGATGACATTCTTTGCCACTAAAATAGACAACAAATGGATGTAATGTGAACCGACTATTCTCCAAATGAAATCCTTACACCGCATCTTGAACAACAAATGAATAAGTCTCAGCAAAATCCATCAATATAATTAATTCTTTTTCTATAAGATTTCTTTTTAGTTGCTCAAGGTATAAACTTTGGTGTTTTGACACAAAGTGATGGCTTCTTATACCAGTAATTTTCAAAATTGGTGCCTCCATGAAATCTTAAACAGTTGTCTGACATGTCTCTCATGTGTCTCTGTCAGCATGGACCCATTGCTTGTATTCCATTGTTTCTCCAGGCTGAAAGTCTTTAAAAGCATCCTGAAGAAAAGCCTCTAGTTGCATTTTTCCTGGACATTTCTCGCAGTTTTGCAGCATACAATCTTTTGATTCCAAATTGCATACAGTTTTTTCCATCAAATCCTTGTAGTCAATTGCACTAGTTTATTAAATCAGACACTTCCACCAAGATATTTTGTGACGTCTGTTGTTAAACCAAACACACAGTTGAAATACATTGTTAATAACATTGAAGAAAAGGTAAACAACTTCAGTAAATGTGACTGTGTTATTGTTCTGGCTGGAACAAATGATGTATTATCACATATCAAGGATTACCAATGCACTGTGAATATGGTACTCAAAAATCTATGAACACTAAAGTGATTCTGTGCACAGTACCCCACAGGTATGACAGGGCGGAATGGAATGACAGAATATACAAAATGAACATGTTCTTGATGGAATATGTTGCCCAGTACAGTCACGCTAAGGTACTGGATGTAAATCTCTTTTTAAGGAGGACTGATTATACAAAGCATGGGCTACATTTGGTGCTGAAAGGAAAGGAAAAGCTATGCAGAAAGCTTCATTATTCAGCCCACCACATAGTCACTGATCTCTGTTAACTGTATGCTTACAATATGGGAAAATAACAGAAGACAAAACCAAAAATTTAAAGTAAATATTCATACCATGCAATGAAAAAGTGACAAGGGAGCAACACAGAAGAAAGTATCATCACAGTATACAAAAATAACAGAAGAAGAACCCAAAAAATTAACAGTAAATTTGCCTTCAGTGGAACCAACAAATGGCAGGGGATCAGCACAGAAGACAATATCACCATGTAAAAAGACTGAGAAGGAAGCCATACCAGAGTGAACAGAAGTTAGAAACAACAGATCACGACGAAGCACCAGGCAGAAGTTAGCATCCAAAAAACATATGAAAGATTTATTTATGGCCCAATCCACTGTAGAAGAAAACAACCCAGGAATCCAAGACCCCCAGGAGGTGAAAATTAGGTCAGAAACGAAAAGACTGGAGCCTACTCTTCAAAGAAGTAACCAAGCAAGAAACATGCCTCTCATAAATCTGAATAATTCTTTAACTCTCCTATATCATAATGTACAGGGATTAACCATTAAGCTATATGAGCTAGAGGTCCTTTTGAATGGCTCATTGAAGAAGATTTCTATCGTGTGTGTAACTGAACACTGACTACAAGAACTACAAAAATGTGCAATTGAGATTTCAGACAGACTTCCAGTTGGTTAGCAGCTTTTACTGGGGAACATACAGAAGGGGGGGGGGGGGGGGGGGTGGAACACGTATATATGTAAGAACAGGTATTAAATCAAAGGTAATTAGGCTTTAAAATGTCTGCTGTATTGAAAAAGATTTGGAGTATTGTTTATGTGAACTAAGAGTTAGTGTAATTATAATTGCATATATATATAGGTCCCCATCTGGCAATTTTGAATTATTCTCTGAAAATTTGAGAAATCTTCTGAACTATCTAAACAGCCAGTCAAAATACATAATTGTGCTTGGGGATTTCAATATTAATTTCAAGGACAGCTGTAAAAAAGGGCAAAAACTTGTTAATCTAATAAAAACATACAATATGAACATGTGTGTAGAAGATACCAGCAGATACAGCAGCAGATGTGATATAGACCAAATATTCAGTGAAAAATCAAAATGTGGCTTTAAATTTGAGGTATTTGATACAAGTTTCTCTGATCATCAAGCAGTTAAATTGACTTTTGATAAATCTCACGAGAAAAGTGACAACAGGAGATATATTGAGAAAAAATTAATGACAGCATTAGGGTCTTCAATCTAATGTTAAAAATGTAAATTGGGACATGGAAAGCAATAGTTCTGTAGATATAAAATTCAACAAGTTCTTCTCAAATTATAAATACTGCTACGATATTTCATTGTCTCTGAAGAAAATGAAAATAAGCAAGAAATTAAATTCATGGATAACAAGTGAAATCAGAGTCATCAGAAAGTCTTAGAATGCTATATAAGTGTGCAAAGCAAAATACTATCTTGAAACCATATGCCAAGTGTTATAGGAAAAAGCACAGGAAAGCTAAAATTGCTTCAAAAAGGAAGCACAACGATTCATATATCAGAAAGGGTAACAACAACATGAAATCTACATGGAAAGTTATTAATAATCACACAGGCAAACATGAATGTGCAAGTAATAAAATCATCATAAAATACAAAAATGAAATTGTTGATGGTCCACTTCTAATAATTTAACAATCATTATATTAATGTAGTGCAAAACCAGATCAACACTAAATTTAATCCAAAGATAACAACTCCAATTAATGAAAGGACAATATACCTATATTCCGTAACACCCAAAGAAGTGCAGTCGGCTATCAGCAAACTGAATAGTAAAATGACCTGCGGATTTGATGGTATCCCTGACAAAATTATTAAATATAGTATCGACAATGTTGTCTCTCAGCTTGTGGACATATTCAATGACTCCTTTGAAAATGGTGTGTTTCCAAGTAAACTTAAGCAGTCAACAGTAATACCAATTTATAAAAGTAGTGACAAGTTTGACATTAAAAACTTCAGACCTCTATCATTATTATCTTTATTTTGAAAAATAATTGAAAGAATAATGCATGACAGACTGCTAGACTCCCCCCCCCCCCCCCCCCCCCAAAAAAAAAAAAAAAAAAATCTTGTGAATGCACAGAATGGTTTCAGAAAAGGCAAATCTACACAAACAGCTCTCTTCAGTTTCCTAAAACTTGTGCACAAAGCTATTGAGAACAAGGAACTGATCTTTGGGTTGTTTTTGGCCCTTTCCAAAGGGTTCAATCTTATAAATCATAGCCTACTGCTGTTAAAACTGTATAATTATGGTGCCCGTGGTATTTCCTTTGAGTGGTTCAAGTCATATTTAACTGAAAGGAAACAAGGAGTACAAATTACTCAGGATGGAAATGTGTGCCATTCTGAACATAAAAAAGTTAACTATGGGGTGCCCCAGGGCTCGGTATTAGGACCATTGTTATCCTTGATTTTTGTTAATGACCTACCTCAACAGTTTTCAACAGCTGATACCATATTATTTGCTGATGATACCAGCTTCATTATAAAAGGGAAGAATGATTACAAGATGCAGCAAAAAATCGACAGAACAGTAGAAGTGGCAGTAAAATGATTTAAAGATATCTGTCTAGTTGCCAATGACAAGAAAACTGTATGGATGAACTTCAACCATATAAGGAACAAAAATAGGGCCAATGTAAAATTCACATTATCAACTAGCCATATTCAGCAAAAGAATTGCAAATTTTTTTTACGATTATGGGTGGATGAGTGTCAAAGATGGGAAAAACATGTAGAAATGCTTAACAAAAAATTAAGCAAGTACTGTTACATATTAAGAGTGCTTAAAGATTGCTGCAATATCAAAACAATATTAAGTGTTTATTACGCATACATACATGGTCTACTCAAGTACGGAACAGTGTTCTTGGGAAATACCTCTCTTGCAACAGTGTTTTAAGCTCCAAAAGAAAGCTTTCAGAGTAATAAGTGATGTTGCTTACAGAGCACCATGTAGAGGTATCTGTAAGTAATTAAAAAATCATGACTTTACTGTCTATTTATATTTGAAAGCACATGCTTCATTAAAAACCATCAAGTTTCACCTTTGAATAGTGAGATCCATCATTATCAAACAAGGAAAAGGGATGACTAACATAGGGGCGCGCACAGAATATCAATATATCAGGACAGTGCTGTTTACAAACCAAAAATTCTGTACAGTGCATTTCCAGATAGCATAAAAAATACAAAACAGTGATACATTCAAAAAAGGACAAAAAAAACTACTAATAAACATCAGCTTTTTACAACATTAACGAATACCTGGAATTTTGCTCAAATCTGTAGATCTACTTCATAACTCTCTAAACAAAAATTTATAATTATCAACCATACCTAGATAAAACCAGACTTCTTTCATCCATGCATGTATGTAATTATGCAAATAGCTTTTGTTCTTTGTTACTATTCCTAGTTAGCTAAAGTACTGGTATTTAATAGTTTTAATAAAATCAACCCAGGGGTTTCGCAAGCTTTTCTTCTATCTGTATGTACATAAGCAGAATAATGTTTTTGTGATAAAGATGTGTTGATACCGATGATAAAATTTTGTACATGATGTAAATATGTAATATTTTATACTGTTCTGTACTTTGACAAGTCCAGTATCATGAATGTGATAGTGTTGTTGTTGTTGTCTTCAGTCCTGAGAATACAGTAAAGCTGCATGTCCTCGGGAAAAATTACGGCTGTAGTTTCCCCTTGCTTTCAGCCGTTCGCAGTACCAGCACAGCAAGGCCGTTTTGGTTAATGTTGCAAGGCCAGATCAGTCAATCATCCAGACTGTTGCCCCTGCAACTACTGAAAAGGCTGCTGCCCCTCTTCAGGAACCACATGTTTGTCTGGCCTCTCAACAGATACCCCTCCGTTGTGGTTGCACCTATGGTACGGCCATCTGTATCGCTGAGGCACGCAAGCCTCCCCACCAACGGCAAGGTCCATGGTTCATGGGGGGAAGTACTGGTGCTAAATAAATAAATAAATAAATAACTTGGATGGATGTTGCTGAAGCCAACATTAATTTGATATTTTGATGAATAACACATACTGAATGTGATCCAGAAGCACCAAATGTGATGCACCATTTCAGCCTGAGCTCACAAAATTTTGAGAACCTTAGTTGATTTCCATATTGTTTACAATAAGCAATGAACATTTCTTTCAGGTTAAAAGGGGCGGGGGTTTCTGCATGTGAATCTTTTTGCCATTTATTCTTACTGCAACACAATCCTTTTTGCCAGGACATAAACGAGAAAACTCATCATCTTCAAAAAAAGTGAGGTAATTTTGTTCTACTTGAACACTGAGCTTTCTCCCTTTTCAGTTTGCGGGTGTTGCTAAAATCCTATCTGCCATCTTTAGTTTCCTAGCCTTCTTCACCATTTTAGCTGAAACAGTAAACTCATGCCATTTTTTTCAATAGTCCGGATATTTGGGACTAATCAAAATTTGAACTTTATTGCAATGGCTTGAAATCTGAAGCTTAATCTTAAGTTGTTCAATTAAGATGGTCATATCTTTACATTTTTGGCACTCTTTTGTTTGTATTTGTGTAATATCTATTTGGTTCACACCAGCAGCTGTGGGAATTACCTTAGTAATGCTGCCTTGGGCTTTTTGAACTTTTTACCTTAATGTACCCCATTGAAACCCTTTTGCGGATCCATTGATGCTTTAATTCTGACTGCCCAAATGATGATAATGAAGTATTAGCAGTAAAGCAAGCATCAACAATGTCCATGTCTTCAATGGATGGCGATTCTTGCTTATCTTGGTGGGATGATTCTTTTCGGGTCTCTTGATGTCTACATTTGGTACAATTTTCTGACCATGTTTAAAAACTTCATTGGTCAGAAACATCAACCTATCAGACATTGCAGTGGTTACCAGTGTTAAAGCCAGCTTGATTGCATGTTTTTTTTTGCCAAATGGGTTACAACAAGTCTTCTGCAGGAACTGAAATTTTGTCATCAACAAGGCATTATGGTGTGGACAAATTTGGGCATCTTGATAAAATCAAGCCCAGACCTACGTCATAGAAGCTCCTAGTCCATCTGTAATGTCTCCTTAACAGATCATAGTTGACTTTTTCCATAGTAGAATGGTGATGACTTAAGGCAATCAGCTCCATCTGATCCACGAAAGTAGCAGGGTGCAAGAGTCTCTTGGTTCATTTTATATAATAGTTTATGAAACTATAACAAGCAATTCTGAAAGCTCATGAATATGCTGGTTTGAATCGTAGCAGTTCAGATTTATTTATGTATTTAAAATATACAAATTAGACTATCAAAACACATTGTTTTAGTGCTTACCTTCAGCTACAACAGTGACCATTGATTATTGAAATGCTCAGTATTTAACACTAAGATTGTACAGTATCAACACCAAAGATTACACCGCACGGAAGACTGACACTGTGAAAAGTGCCAACAATGAAAATAACAACAGAAAGTGGTGAGTCAGCAATGTATAACTGCTGCAAGAATAGAGCCTTAAACTATAGCTGCTTTATAAAGCCAATGGAAAGTGACTGACAATGCATATATGCACCACCACGCGTTGCAGAGTTAAAACATCCTAAAAACAAGATAGTGTTCCATTATGATCTTCTAGATTTTATTGTCTGATAGCATTTTCTGAAGTTTTACCACATTTATATCTTAACCTGCAAATAATGTGAAAACACTTTTTATTAGTTACATTCCCTAAATTGCCGGCAAATCTTACAATTAAGACACTACAATTACACATTTTTTAAAATTTAAAACTTCAAATTGTATTATTTTTTTGTATTTAATCCCTTTTCCCTACTTTGATAGATTTCCTTTCTCATCAATATGCAAGATCCAGAAATAAACAATTTAGCTTGGAAAGCTTAAAGTATGCTCTTTCCAGCTGTGGCAAGAAAAAAAGATAATTTTGTCTAACTTTGCAATGCATATTTCCCCACTCCCCTCCCCCTTTTCATCTAGGCATCTAATCTTAATTAAATGTGATCCACATATAGACATCATAGGTAGGACTAACCCTCTGAAGTTTTTGTGTGATTGGTTCATACGAAAAGTGTCAGTCAAACCTTGGCTCTCGGAATAGGGCAACGAATTTTTTAGGCACTCTAGAGGCTTGTCTCTATATTTAGGTGTGGCTAAATCCTTAATTTTTGCTGGTATGTGATTCAGTATAAAAAGTTGTCTATGTATATTAAAGAAAATGACCAAATGTGTGCAAGAACTTTTTTAAAAACGGCTAGTAAACATGGCACATTTGCACCTTTGTATGTGATGCAAAGGTGAGTAGCCTTTCTCTAAAAGCCCCCAAAAATTCAACTACTAAAGATACTGGACCAAAATTTGCTATATCACCATAAAAGACCATATAGAACCCTCACACCAAATTTCATTAGGTTTGGAGAGGACTGGTTGGGGACACTTTTTAATATTGTTCCTTTTGACATTGAATGACCCACTTAACATTACATAATTTATGTCAAAACTTTGTTTCCAGATCTCTTCCACGTATACAGTCCTCTTTTATGGTTCTTAATCAAAGTGTTAGCAGTGAGTAAATTGTGCTTTGTGCAAAACTCTACCATGTAGGCTCACCCTTTCATTAGTTTCCTCCAGTCCATGTTCTCTTACTATTTCTTTTTCCCTTCCTTAACCTAATAATGAATTCATATCATCAATCACAACTAAATTTCTCATCTCCTTTAATGGTTTCAATAATTTCTTTTAACTCATCATGCATTCTTTCAATCGCGTCATTACCTATGGACCTAGTGGGAATAAAAACTTGCACTACTGTGGTGACTAGGGGCTTTGAGGCTATCTTGATTATGATAATCCATTCACTGTGCTGTGCATAGTAGCTCACCGACATTCCTATTAAGTTTTTCTGTATCAAGTTACTCAGTCTAGATGATGATCCCAGTTTAATAGAATGACATGCATGATCTTTGCAAAGTTTCAACGCCATCTTTAAATTTTTGAGAGTCTCAAAGCTGATTTCAGGAGGATCGTTATCAATTGAACAGGAAATGGTCTAGAAGAGATAGGATCCTGCAGCTTGCTACCCTAACACAGAAATAATATAAATGAAGATCAGAAAATAATATCCAGGTCACAATCACTCTTCAACACTCCATAAAAATTTAGTGTTGACAGTGTTTTTCAGGGAGGCTGTAGGAATTACAAGGCGCTGAAAATGTGATCATATGTCATTGTGTTGTCTGTGTGCATATCTGAAATGAATTATGAACTTTCCTACAACTGAATTCACCTTGTTTTGTCATTCTAGTTTGTAAAAATTCTAAATGTATCAAATTTTAATTACCTCTTACATCATGTCTCTTTACATGTATGGTTTTATAATTGTCGACACCACTGAAAAGAGTGTACTTAAGTGTCTCAGAAACATCTGTTTCCATTTGGAAGTGTTTCAGTTAAGACACAAAAAAGGAATCCTATGTATGAATCGGTGAAAAATGTTAAAGGGGCAGTAGTCCATTGAGTCCAACTTTCAGTAAAATGAACAAAACTTTCTCATTCTGAAAATATTGACAATTTGTTCAATTGGATGGTGCGTATCTGTGGAACCAGCATTCAGAGATATGCTTGATGAGAAAACATAATTTTAATTAAAAAGTTCTCTGTTTTAGAGACTTTTTAAAGATCAAGAACTACTGGGCTTTTAACATGCCACAAAGGAAATGAGTAAATTTTATTTAGTTTTTTTCAATGAATTATGGTAAAGCAAAGGTTTTTATGACAAACCAACATTCTTAAAAAGAAATGAAATGTTTGTGTGAAAAAACAATTGAAAGTATGAGAGACACCTCAAGACAAATCAAACTCTTCAAGAAGCAGCATCGTTGTTCAATCACTGCACTTATTTGGTTGACCACCTCTGTAGGCCATCAGAAGATGACTTCCTCAAACAGTTATCTGCCTTCCTCTGGGATATACTTCGGAGTTTTTTAAATTGAGTTTTCTTGGGTTTGTTAGGGCTTGCACAGGTAAGTAGATGAGCAATTTGGTTGTTGGAGTCCTGTTAGTGACGATGAAGGTCTGTTTTTCCACTGAATTTATCGATTTGCAAGCTTCAACACATTTTGCGTCAAATCTTTACATGAAATGGGAACATTGCGAGATCAAATATTTTCCCAGTGCAGATTTCGGCTTCTGCTGAGTTTCCACAGAAATACTGTTTTTTCTTTTCTTGAAGTAGACGAATCAAATAATTATTGTTTTGGCCAAAACAATTATATGAATACAGATGAAGTTTGGGAAATCTGATCAATAAAGTGCACCAAGAAGGAGCATACTTCAGTTCGGAAGTTTTCAGCAGGTCCTGTGTGGCATACGGTGTGGGGGGGGGGCTATGGTTAGCTTTTATGCCATGGATGTTAAAGACACTGACATTTAGTTGCCTTATGTAAAAAAAAATGCCTGCATTGGTATTTTGGCAGCTGGACGCTATGCATGAAATCAAATCACAAAGCAAGGAAATCTTTGTCTTTGTCATTTTGTGCTTTAGCTGCCAACGTGTTGTAAAATTTCTTGCTATTTGTTTTTTGAAGTTCAAGTTGTGCAGCAGCTATCCTCCTTACATTTTCAGAAAGATGCAGGCAATTTATTTTCACTTAAAGTTATCCACAAGTGTAGCTAGTGTGAACTTGTGGTTCCCAGAACTTGAAATTCTCGTGAAAATATGCCGAAGAAGATCTATTGCAAACTCCTTTCACTTCTGGATGAAGTGTTTGGAAAAAGTGAAACACTCTTTATGCGTAGTTCAGCATTAAAAAAAATTGGCTTTTCCCCACTGTAGAGTGTGTGTGTGTGTGTGTGTGTGTGTGTGTGTGTGTGTGTGTGTGTGTGTGTGAGAGAGAGACAAAACTAGCAATTTGCAGATGAATTTTCACTTTATGCTTAGTTCAGCATTAAAAAAAATTGGCTTTTCCCCACTGTAGAGTGTGTGTGTGTGTGAAGCAAGGAATCCCCAAATGTCAAACTTTTTTTGTTGAAGGTGGCAAAAATAGATAAAACTGCATTCAAGTATAGCTCTACTTCAGTCATCTCGCAATATGAGCTGGTTCATCTTCCCTGTGAAATCGGTTGTGGATCCACGAGACCCTGGAGGTAGGCATCTTGTTCGTTCTTGGTTGCAAAGTTTGTGTGAAAGCTTTCAAAATTCAATTATGTTCATCCATTTTGTCATTCAATACAACATTTCTTGCATCCAAAAAATGAAATCATGATCCAAATCATTACATATCATTGTTAAAATTGTGTAGCATGAGATTGAACAACATTTTTCTGATCATGTTTTTACTTACGAGGAGGTGGTTTCTGGTACAAGGTCATTTTTTTGGTTGACATACTCTTTGCCATGCAGTATGTCCATTTTTATTTTTCCCCCTGGGATAAGCACTTGGGTTTGCCTTTTTTCATCCATGAGGCAGATTGCATAATGAATGTATGTACCAACCAGAGACAAAGGAAGTCCACACAAACATTCAATCGCCTCTGCACCATCTCTCGTACGTTAAAAGGGTCATTGTCCAGACTACTGGCCTTTTGATGTGCCTAATTTATCATCTGCTGCTATACCTCCAGAAAGAGTCGGACAACTGTTCTTTCAGCATGAAATGGACCAGCTGCCTATGTCAAACCCAAAAATGCAAATAAATGAAAATCGAATAAACGTGGACTACAGCCAATTAACATTTACAATTCATGTGTAACATTAGTAACACAAAAATAACAATATTAGAGAAGGAAAGTTGCTACTCACCAAATAGAGGAGATGCTGAGTCGTCATAGGCACAACAAAAAGATTCACACAGTTATAGCTGTTGGCCATTAAGGCCTTCGTCAGCAGTAGACACACATACGCTCACGTGCGCACACACACACTCACACAAACACAACTTGCACACACGTCTGCAGTCTCAGACAACTGAAACCATACTGCGAGCACAAGTGCATGATGGGAGTGGCGACTGGGTGAGGGTAAGGAGGAGGTTGTGGCAGCGAGGGAGAGGAATAGTATGGTGGGGCTGGCGGACAGTGAAGTGGCGCAGTTTAGACGGAGGGCAGGAGAGAAGGTGGGGTGGTGGAGGTCGGGGGTAAGTAGCGGAAAGGAGAGAAATAAAAAGAAATTAAAATTAGGTGTGGCAGTGAAATGACGGCTGTGCAGTACTGGAATGGGAACAGGGAGGGGGCTGGACGTGTGAGGACAGTGACTAACGAAGGTTGAGGCCAGAAGGGTTACAGGAACGTAGGATCCATATGGCACAGGCTGTGAGCAGTCATTGAGATGAGGGGGTGTCATGTTTGGTAGTGTGTTCAGCAACAGGGGGGTTCACTTGTTTATTGGCCACAGTTTGTTGGTGGCCATACATCCGGACAAAGCTTGTTTATTGTCCGGCCTACATAGACTGCAATACAGTGGTTGCAGCTTAGTGTGTAAATCACACGAATGGTTTCACAGGTAGCCCTTGCTTTGATTGGATAGGTGATGTTAGTGACTGGACTGGAGTAGGTGGTGGTAGTAGTATGTATGGGGCAGGTCTGGCTTCTAGGTCTGTTACAGGGGTATGAGCCATATGATAAGGGATTGGGAGCAGGGGTTGTGTAAGGATGGATGAGTATATTGTGTAAGTTCGGTGGACTGTGGGATACCACTGTAGGAGAGGTGGGAAGGATAGTGGGCAGGACACTTCTCATTTCAGGGCACGTCGAGAGGTAATCGAAACCCTGGTGGAGAATGTAATTCAATTGCTCTGGTTCTGGTTGGTACTGAGTTTCGAGGGGAATGCTGGTCTGTGGCCTGACTGTTTTATTCATCAAAGGCTACATCAGGATGGCAAGTTAGAGGCTCTTAGGTTCTCTATATCAGGAACAGTGGCTTGCTAAATTTGAGGTGTTTTCCCCGTGACAGTTCTCAGTTCAATGGTTCTTGTGAAAATTATGCTAATACTGACACCAATGGAGCTGAAACTTTCCAAAGTTTGTGCAGATCGCTGTGGCACATTCTGTAAAAATTTCAATAAAACTGAAGTGGTAGAACTGGGATCCCTACAGCGCATGACATGAAATAATACTAAGTATTACTATTATTATTTTTTTTTACTTTCATTTTCTAATTTCCCATACCCACATTTGATTTTGTCTTGATAACCCTGTACTCACTTGACCCAATGCTCCTTTATTTCTGCCAATATGCTTTACTAATCCCCTAAGTATAACCTGTCTATTTCTCTTTTTAAATTTATGTAGCACACTGGTCTGGCAATAGAGAGGATAACAGTTCAAATCTCCATCCAGATTTAGGTTTTCCATTGTTCCCTAAATCACTCCAGTCAATATCGGGATGGTCCCTTTTCAGAAGGGCACTGCCAATTTCCTTTCCCATTCTTTCGTAATCGGAGTTCATGCTCCACCTCAAATGACTGCAGTGTTGACGGTATGTTAAACTCTAATCTTCCTGTTCTCCTCCTTTTGAAATTATCTACTCACCTGAGTAATCAGGCTAATGTTATGTGCTCTGAGCTGTAGATCGCCAGATTTGGTTTTGCAAATGACAACATCCTCCTGAGTAGTCCCTGCTCAAAGGCAAGAGGATGCCATCATTAAGCTGTACAGTAGAGCTGCATGTCCTCAATAAATAGAATAGCTGTAGTTTCTCATTTTCAGTTATCGGCAGTGCATAGCAAGGTCATTTGTGGCTAATGTTACAGTGCCAGATCAGTCAGTCATCCAGACCTTTACCCATGCAACTACTGACAGGGCTGCTACCTCTCTTCAGTAACTATATTGCCATGTAGAAGAAGATGTAATTAGATGAATGATAAACACTAATGTCACTTAACGAAGGTTTATTCAGCACTTTCACTTACAAGAGTGTGGAGTAAACTGCCTCTGGCTAGAACACATACATTATATATACAGCTACAGAACATTCCAGTAAATGAGTCTTGACACTTGTAGACACTTCTAGAATGTACTCGAACCGAATATAGAAATTAAAATAGTACAGTCCAGGTGAGTTTTGAACTCACGACCTTCCATTCAGCAGTTTAGTATCATAACCACTACACCATGCTACTACTCAGATTCTTCTGCGACATTGCTCCCTCCTTAAGAGAACAGCATCTTGGTGTTACGTCCTCCTAGTCCGGGAACGAGTCGTCGGTCCTGCATACTCGGACTCCAAATGAGTGTTGCTCAACCTGGCAGTGATCTTCATAGAACTTCTTTTACTGCTGCACTCTTCCTCACCTTTCAGCTTGTTGTCTGTTGCCGGAGCTTCGAATTTACGCTGGGTGGCAGGATCCTTGTAGGGCTTGATTTGGAGGTTGTGGACCGTATCTCTGATCTTTCGTCATTTTGCTGCGGGGTCGAAATCGTCAACTTCATAAGTAACATCAGACAACTGTCTTATAACCTTATAAGGTACAAAGTAGCGCCTGAGGAGCTTCTCAGAGAGACCAACCTTCCGAATAGGACTGAAGATCCAGGCGAGGTCACCAGGCTGGTAGACAACAGGGCAGTGTCTCGTATCATACCTTCTACAATCGTTTACTTGAGCATGCAGCGTGCAGACTTGATCTAACTGCTGAGCTTCCTCATCTCTGGTTACTACCTGGATGATGTAGTCGTCGTCCACGTCATCAGGGTGTAATGGATACACAGTGTCCATCGTTGTAGTCGCCTCATGCCCATGCACCAGGAAAAGTGACGTAAGTCCTGTGGTGTCTTGTGCGGTGGCATTGTAAGTAAATGTCACAAAAGGTAGCACCTCATCCCAGTTGCTCTGCACGACATTGATGAACATTGATAGCTTGTCGGCCAAGGTCTTATTACGGCATTCAGTAAGCCTGTTAATTTGCGGATGGTAGGCAGTCATCATGTGATGAGTTATGTTGCACTGACGGTTTATCTCTGTCAAAAGATTCGATGGAAAAACTTTCCCTTGATCCCTAATTAATGACCTTAGGGCACCCTGTTTTACTACAATGTCTTCCAAGATGAATTTGGCTATCTCGAATGTGTTGGCAGTTTTCACGGCTTTTGTAATGGCACAGCGTGTCAGATAATCAGTGCAAACAATAATCCATCTATTGCCACTAGCAGACGTTGGAAATCATACGAGGAGGTCAATCCCAACATGCTGGAAAGGTGTTTCGGCTGCTGGAATTTCTATGAATCGGCCAGGTGGTTTCTGTGGAACTGCCTTTCTCCTGGCACTCTGTACAGTGCGGCACATAGTGATGGACACTCCTGAATAAACCTGGCCAGAAAAATCTCTTGCAGATTCTATCATAGGTCTTAATAAATCCTAAATGTCCGGCCTCAGGTGTATCATGGAATTTCTGTATAACATCAAAGTGCACGTGTTTAGGAATCACTGGTAGCCACCTCTTTCTACCTTAATTTGTCCTTTCACATCCTTTGATCGATTTAAGGCAAGCATAATTTGAAATATCTTGGTGTCCTCCTGCTGCTCAGCAGAGAGATCCTGGAGTGCAGCGAGATAGTCACTATCTTCATCAAAGTCTTGATGGTCTTGCACAGAGTTTCTTGAGAGACAGTCGGCATCTTGGTGTTTTCTTCCACTTTTGTACACTATGGTAATGTCATACTCTTGAAGACATAGTGCCCACCTGGCAAGTCATCCTGTTGGATCCTTAAGACCGGTCAACCAACAAAGTGAGTGAGTGGTCTGAAACAACTATGAATGGCCTTCCATAGAGATACTGTCAAAATTTGCATATGGCCCAGATCACAGCAAGACATTCTCTTTCTGTAGTTGAGTAGTTTCTCTCAGCTTTTGTAAGTGTCCTAGAAGCATAGGCTATAACCTTCTCTTTTACATCCGAAATTTGCACCAGAACAGCACCAATCCCATACCCGATGGCATCTGCGTGTAGTTATGTAGGTGCTCTCTCATCATACAGACCAAGTACAGGGTCATTCATCAGAGCTTTTCACATCACATCAAAAGAAACTTGTTGAGCACCACCGCAGATAAATTTAGCAGTGGCTTTTAACAACTCTTGGAGTGGCCTGGCTTTGATACAGAACACAATCCGAGGAAGCTTCTCACATCTCTAATACTTTTAGGAATAGGAAATTCTGGTGTACATCTCACCTTTTCTGGGTCTGGCCTTCGTTTTACACAATGTATTTTGATTTCTTTTGCTTCTAAGGGACACTATCTTGGATTAAGTTTCAGTCCGCCTTGTTGAAGACACTTACGAATAGCCCTCAGTCTCTTTTATATGTTCATCAAATTTCTCTGAGAACACTATGTCATCTAAATACAAAGACACATCGTCCACTTCAGGTGGCTTGGAAGATTATCCCTCATATGTTCAAAAGTTGCTGGTGCATTACACAAACCGAACAGCATTATCTTAAACTCATACAGGTCCTCAGGGGTGATGAATACAGTTTTCTCACGATCAGCCTCATCTACTTTGATTTGCCAGATCTCAAGTACATGTCCATTGTTGAGGGAAACTTATCCCTCTTCAGAGAATCTAGTGCATCATCAATTCGTAGAAGAGGGTAAATGTCCATTTTAGTTATCTTATTAAGCTTCCTGTAATCAACACAAAATCACCAGCTGCCATCCTTCTTCCTGATAAGAACCACTGGTGACGACCATGGGCTCTGCGAAGGCTGAATAATGTTATTCTTCATCATTTTCTCTACCTCGTCACGAATTATTTGACATTCCGTTGCTGACACATGGTATGCTCTCTGGCTTATTTGTTGATGGCCTCCAGTGCTAATCTGGTGCTTCACCATCGATTTGCTTAATTTGCTCTTCAGCTGTGGATTGAATCATTCAGAGAACTCTTGAAGAATGGCAAGTAGCTTCTGCTGTTGTTCCTTAGTGAGATCTGGTGCTAGTTGAGCTAGTAGATCTTGTCTTATAGTGGTAGCGCTAATTTTGCCCACACACATGGCATGGGAGGTTTCTGTGATGCTCAGCTGTTCTTCAGTTAACGGCTCAGCATTTGCTACACACGTATCTTGGAAGCATCTGCAGTTCTCAGCAATAGTTAACTATCCACTAGTCACTGAATCCGTTCTTAAGAGACAGCAGAGGCTGGGATGACCAAGTTATTCTTCAGTGGTATGCTTCTCTTACATTCCTCTACAAGATCCATGGGTTGATGCATGGCATGACATGTGACAGTTGTCTTTCTAGCATTGACTGCAGGAATGATCACTTCATCCATCACACAGAGTGCATCTTCCTGTCCACAGCATCTCATCTCGTCTTGCATAATCTCAGAGTGACCACAATTGATAATTGCCTTAGAAGCTTTCAGAAAGTCCCATCCAAGAATGGCGTCATGACTATTTTCTTGTAAGATGATGAATTCTAAGGGCTGTGTATGGCCACTTATACCCATACGAAAGCTACATCTTCCTGTAGGTTTTACATATTTCCCATTAGCCCGCTTCAGCAGAGATGTTTTGCTATCGACGAATACGGTTTTCTGCGACTGGCAATGGTACTTGAAATGACTGAATATGATGCTCCAGAGACCACAAGAGCTTGGGCTGGTTGACCATCCATGAGGATATCGACGTAGTTTCCTATAATTTCTGTTGTGATCAACGGCGGAGGATTTTTCTCTTCAGCGGTCTCACCTACAAGGAAGGTCACACCCTTTAGTTTTCCAGGTTGCTGTGGCTAGGTGATCGGCTGGAGCTTATAAACGGTGATGGAGACCTTGATTGGTGTATTGGGGAGCGTCCTCTCCAGCAGCTAGCTTGCGGTGGTGGTAACCTATGTCGTCCTGCACGCACATCTTTTTGTTCATCTTCGTCGTACCGGAGTTGGCGTTGGCTAAGACCGATCTGCTGTCTTCTAGCGTGGGCCTTATCAAACATCCGCCGCCTTTCTCGACAATAACACACTACGTGTCCCGGTCGTCTGCAGTGGGAACATACTGGTTGGTTATCCTGGGTCCTCCAGACATCAGTCTTCCTTGGTGCCAAAACAGGTTCCTCATTCGGGATTGTAGGAACGTAACTTTGCCTGGGTCTCAACTTTTTTACCGTTTTGAAGGGAAATGAAGGACGAGAGATTGGATTGAATGTCTGTTCCACTTCATCCCATATGACCTCTTGAAGCATCTTGGTTTTTTGCTCGCCATGCAGTCGAAGCACCTTCTGAACTTCCTCTTTCACTATCTGGCGAAAAACACTTACAAAATCAGTTGCTTCCTCCAGCCCAGACATCGATACAATGTTTGGACACCGTTCAAACTTCTTGCATCTAATTCTTTTTTGATGCATTGTCTCGATATACTGGCACCATTTTATGTAGTTTTCTGCTGTCGAAACCGCCTTCGGGAGTAGAGTGATACATGTCCTCAGCAACACCCTTCACGAGATGTGCAACCTTATCCTCCTCCTTCATTCTAGGACCCACTATTTTACACATCTCCAAGACGTCTTGAATGTAGGATCGTGTAGTTTTTCCTGGACACTGTGCCCTGCACTTTAATTTATCTACAGCCTTGCACTTCCGTCATTGTGTGTCGCCGAAATACTTGCACAGCTCCACCTGGAATATTTCCCAGCTTGTGAACTTCTCCTCGTTGTTCTCATACCATTGCTTGGCAGTGCCCTCCAAGTAGAAAAATACGTTAGCCAAACACATGGTGTCATCCCATTTGTTAAAATTGGCTATATGCTCATATACCTTCAACCACTTGTTTGGATCTTGGCCATCGTCACCAGAGAACCTAGTAGGATGTCTCATGTGGTGGCACACAGTTGCTGTCATCGTAACGTCTGCTTCTTCTTCTGTCTCCAGTAGATTGTGATCTGCTGAATATGGATTGAACTCGGGTTTCTTGCCACATAAATGGTGGCTCTGTTGTGGCCTGATGGGGGCCACTTTGTCATCAATAATGTGCGCTATCACCAGTTCCAATACCCAGCATCTCCACCAGAATAATGTTAAGTAGAAGAAGGTGTGATTAGATGAATGACGAACACTAATGTTACGTAACGAAGGTTTATTCAGCACTTGCACATACAAGAGCGCAGAGCAAACTGCCTCTGGCCAGGACATTTTATTTCTTCATAGACCACTGAAAATATCTAAAACAATAAGGTGGTACGTATTGGGATCAAAAAATAATTAAAATTCAGTTTTTAAAGATGAGTAGTTCTAATTTTAATCTAAAAGATAAATGCTGTTGTTCAGTTACTTGTCTTCAAACTTGCAGAGTGAAATAAAGAAGTCAAATGTTTTAACAGTTGGTAGAATACGTGAGCTTAATTTGAGTGATCATAATTGCCTCCACTAGATACAGATCTTGTTGTGGTAATTCTGGTTCCTTCTGTTTAATGGGAGGGATTTTGATAAAATATTGTAGGTTTGAATCGTAAATAAAATTTTGCTGCGTAGCCAGATACTTTAAGTAGAACTCTGGTTAGCAATAAAAGGCCAACCTGTGACCAGCTGATTTCAATGAGCTTCAGCATACTAGTTGGACCCTATACTGTGACTCCTGTGAAGGGATTTAGGTCACTGTTTACTTTTTTTTTAAAGGGAGAGAGAGGGAGAGAGAGAGAGAGAGAGAGAGAGAGAGAGAGAGAGAGAGAGTTGGTCTTTCACATCTGGAGGAATGTCAGATCTGGATGTAAAATCAAAACAAAGTTGGGGTGAAAGTTTACTTTGTCTGAAGAACAAAATATTGAACTCTGTTATTGAATAGTAAAGTTGGCAGAAGTGGACTATCCCATGACAACAAAAATTTAGAATTATGTATCTACTGGTGTGTAAGACAAACTATGATAATCATCTGTTTCCTGCTGTTAAGCAAAATGCAAATGGCAAAAGAAAGTTTTAAAGGATGACTCCACAATTCCTATCAGAAAATCTCAATATTAATTCACATAGGGCTTAGAAGTTAAACAAAGTAGTTGTTTAACACCATTTCCAGAAAGTTAATAATCTTTTTGAAAACCAAATTTGATAGTTTTGGAAATCCTGAAAGACTTTTTAACATGGATGGAAAAATTTGCAGATTGAATTTACATGTAGAACCATGAGTACTCACAAAGAAAATCGCACACAGAGTACACGTAATAGGTTATTTTCCTATGTTAAGAATATGGATTCGATTGTTGTTATTCTGAATGATTATAATATTCAGGTAGCATTTTCAGTCAATATTCTCACCAAATATCTATCATTTTATGTGATTAAAGCTTAAAAATCATTAAATTTCAAGACTTTGTCACACAATCAAAAATGCTCTATTACTGGCAGAAACTCTGGTGACATCACAGGCTAGGAGGAAGCTGAAATCACACATGTTATACGAGCGTTAGCCAAAGTTACTGGTGGTTTTCTGTTCTTTTCTTGCAAACAGTTTAATTAATTAGTGATGGAAAATACAGATATAAGTTTTAAGTAATAGTGGAAAGGAATTTTGTGAACGCTGATAGTGGGAAATATTCCAAAAGTTCATAAATTAATGGTCTTTTAGTTCAACAACTCGGATTTTTATGTACCAGAAATAAGAAACACGGAAAGTGCATAGCTTGGACCATGCTGAAATGGTTTGCCAGGGCAGCTTGTGAAGGCATGCACAAAAAAGCACAGTGGAAACTTTTTCATTCAGAAGATAATTCTGATTATTAATTGTTGTGGTTGTTGCCAGAACAACTATTTTGCAGGTGCTGCTTTTCTCAATTTTCAGATTTTCATAGAATGCAATAACACTCATGGGAACTGCAGAGCATCATTGTGTTTGCCTTCAACACCTTTATACATTGCAGTTTTTCTGCTCCACTGAATACTTAACCGCTGCTGATACACTACGATTTAGAATTGGTTAAGCAGGACAACTTAATTTTATTGTAATGTCCTAGTCTTATTACATTTCATCGCAGGTTCAAGCAGTGTTCAGTTTTTCTCATTGTCAAAATCATACAGTTCTACAACAGGCTCTGTGGAGATAGCTGGAAGTGGCAAATTATTGTCTTCATCAATTTGAGTTTTAAGAATAATGTCAGAAATTGTTAAATGGCTTCTCAGATTGTTCAGGTGAATGGCAGCACCAGGTATGAGATATAGTTTCGTATCATCATTCATGTGATTCGCCTCAAATTGATCAGTTGTAAAATGAAGCTAGCAAATGAAAATAGATATTAAAATTTAACATGATACATAATTTAAAGCACTTGCATAACTGTGTTACGAATAAAGTAAACATAAGCTCAGTACCCCCTGCAGGTCTGGGGGTTAGAATAGGCCCGAGGTATTTCTGCCTGTCGTAAGAGGCGACTAAAAGGAGTCCCTCCCCCTCAAGGGGGTAGTTAGCGCCTGTGTCCGGAGACGGACAGTTTCACGACCTATATTTGCGTCCATTTTGGTTTTTCACTTCTTCTGGTTTCTTCCTTCCTTTGGTTGGTTCCTTTCTTTGTTCTTCTCCATCTTACTGTCTTACTTACTCTTCTCCTTGCCTTCTTCTCCTTGCCTCCTTCTCCTTGCCTCCTTCTCCTTGCCTCCTTCTCCTTGCCTCCTTCTCCTTGCCTCCTTCTCCTTGCCTTCTTCTCCTTCTCTGGTCTCCGCTCCGTTTCTCCTTCTCTGGTCTCTGCTCCGTTTCTCGATCTGAGGACGGAAAGGATTTTTCCTCTGTCAACCCTTTAGTTATCCAGAAGGGCGTAGATGCCATAGCCGGATCTGTCAAGTCTTGTACCAGGTTGCGTAATGGTACCTTGTTACTAGAAACTGAGAGCGCCTTTCAGACACAAAAACTGCTTCGGGCCACACTCCTGTACACGTTCCCTGTCCGGGTGGAGGCTTACCGCACTTTGAATTCATCTCGTGGTGTGGCCTATACTAGATCACTCGACGGATTGACTGACGAGGCGATTCAGTCTTTCCTCGCTGAGCAGGGCATGACAGCTGTCCATAGGGCCATAAAAAGGGCAACAATGACCTTGTACCGAGCCGGACATTTCTCTTGACCTTTGATAGTGTTCAGCTGCTGTCGCGCATCAAGGCGGGCTACGAGGTTATTTCTGTTCGCCCCTATGTCCCGACACCTACGCGCTGCTACCAGTGTCAGCGTTTTAATCACACTCGCCATTCTTGTTCCAATGCGGTTACATGTGTGACTTGCTGCAGGGATGCCCATGAGGGTGACTGTCCACCTCCGTCTCCTCGTTGTGTGAACTGTCGCGGTGACCATGCAGCGTCCTCCCGCAACTGTCCCGTCTACAAGGAAGAATGCTGTATCCAAGAAATTCGGGTCAAAGAGAAAGTGTCCACCTCGGCTGCTCACAAGCTATTCGCTAGTAGGAAGCCCAAGTTGCTCCCAGCGGGAAAGTACAGTACTGTCCTCACCTCTCCTCGGACTACCAGGGAGGTGGCGATGCAGACATGCGATCTGACCTTCAGCACTACGGTCGTCCGTTCGGCCAGTGCTAAGATCGCCCGGTCGACGTCTCCTCTTCCTCCCGTCGCCCCTCCGACACAAGCACTTTTATCAGCTTCTGCCAGGATGAAGACCCAGAAGTCAGAGGCACGGGTCTTCAAGAAAGAACCGTCTCGTGCAGACCTTCTACGTACCTCGAACCCTCAGCCATCGACCAATCCTTCCACAAAACGGCCTTCCAAGAAGGCTCATAGGAAGCGCAGTTCTCCTTCCCCGCCACGGCGCATTTCTCCTCCTGCGCCCCCCAGCGGTTGCCGCCCCAGGCCGTCATCCGTTTCGCCTGGCCGCACCGCTGGTAGCAGAACATCTGGCCGTTCACCAGCGGAGGAAGCTCCCCCTCCCGGCCAACTTCACAAGATGGCCGATGAACCTATAGAACAAATGGACAAAGACTGTCCACCTCCTGCAAGCGGCGGCAGTGCTCGCTTGAAGCCGGGCCCTCAGCGGCCTTCTAGATGACCCCTTCTTGCATCTTCTTCTTCTCATGATGGCACTTACTCACTGGAATATTCGCAGCATTCGTTCCAACCGAGAGGACTTTAAATTGCTGCTCCGCTCGCACCGTCCGCTCGTCGTAGCCCTCCAGGAAACGAAGCTACGCCCATGCGAACAAATTGCCTTGGCACACTACACCTCTGAGCGTTTTGACTTACCCCCTGTGGCAGGTATTCCGGCTCATGGAGGGGTTATGTTGCTGGTCCGGGATGATATCTACTATGATCCCATCACATTGCACACCGGCCTGCAGGCAGTTGCCGTACGCATTACTCTCCCCAATTTTACATTTTACATTTGTACCGTTCACACTCCATCGTCTGCCGTTACCAGGGCAGACATGCTGCAAATTATTGCTCAGCTCCCTGCACCATTTTTGTTAACTGGTGACTTCAATGCTCACCATTCTCTTTGGGGCTCTCCAGCATCCTGTCCAAGGGGCTCCCTGTTAGCAGACGTTTTCAACCAGCTCAATCTTGTCTGCCTCAATACTGGCGCCCCTACTTTCCTTTCAGACACCTCTCACACCTATTCCCATTTAGACCTCTCTGTATGTACTACCCAACTTGCACGCCGGTTTGAGCGGTATGCGCTTTCTGATACATATTCGAGCGACCACTTCCCGTGTGTTATCCATCTCCTGCATCATACCCCCTCTCCGTGCTCAACTAGTTGGAACATCTCCAAAGCAGACTGGGGGCTCTTCACTTCCAGGGCGACCTTTCAGGATCAAACCTTCACAAGCTGTGATAGTCAGGCCGCACACCTCACGGAAGTCATTCTCACTGCTGCTGAATATTCCATCCCTCACACTACTTCTCCACGCTGCGTACCGGTCCACTGGTGGACCGCAGCACGTAGAGACGCCTTATGTGCTCGTTGACGTGCTTTACGCACCTTTAAACGCCACCCTACAGTGGCGAATTGTATCAATTATAAACGATTTCGTGCGCAGTGTCGTCATATTTTTAAAGAAAGCCAGTTGGGCTGCTTTCACAAGCACCTTCAACAGTTTTACTCCTCCTTCTGTTGTCTGGGGTAGCCTGCACCGGCTATCTGGTACTAAGGTCCACTCACCAGTTTCTGGCTTGACGGTCGCGAAAGACGTCTCTGTGGCCCCTGAGGATGTCTCCAATGCCTTCGGCCGCTTTTTCGCAGAGGTTTCGAGCTCCACTCATTACCCCCCTGCCTTCCTCCCCCGAAAACAGGCAGAGGAGGCTCAGCCACCTAATTTCCATTCCTCAAATTGTGAAAACTACAATGCCCCATTCACCAAGCGGGAACTCGAAAATGCACTTGCCCGGTCACGATCCTCCGCTCCGGAGCCTGATTCTATTCATATTCAGATGCTGAAGAACCTTTCCCCTGCGGGTAAAGGTTTCCTTCTTCGTACTTACAATCGCATCTGGATTGACGGACATGTTCCCGCATGCTGGCAAGAGTCTATTGTTGTACCAATTCCTAAGCCGGGGAAGGACAAGCACTTGCCTTCCAGTTATCGACCCATCTTGCTTACCAGCTGTGTCTGTAAGGTGATGGAGTGAATGGTTAACTCTCGGTTGGTTTGGCTGCTCGAATCTCGATGCCTACTTTCCAATGTACAATGTGGATTTCGTAGGCGCCGCTCTGCTGTTGACCATCTGGTTACCTTGTCGACCTTCATTATGAATAACTTCTTGCGGAAGCACCCGACTGCGGCTGTGTTCTTCGATTTGGAGAAGGCTTACGACACCTGTTGGAGGGCGGGCATTCTCCACACCATGCATACATGGGGCTTTCGCGGTCGCCTCCCTCTTTTTACTCGTTCCTTTTTAATGTATCGACAGTTCAGGGTACGTGTGGGTTCTGTCCTGTCAGACACCTTTCACCAGGAAAATGGGGTGCCACAGGGCTCCGTTTTGAGCATCGCTCTCTTCGCCATAGTGATCAATCCAATAATGGATTGCCTCCCAGATGATGTATCAGGCTCCCTTTTCGTGGAAGATTTTACCATCTATTGCAGCGCGCAGCATACATGTTTCCTGGAGCGCTGGCTTCAGTTTTTCTGCCGAGAAAACGGTCTGTATTAACTTCTGGTGCTACAAAGAGTTTCTCCCACCGTCCTTATGACTTGGCCCCGTTGCTCTCCCATTCGTGGAGACAACAAAATTTTTAGGTCTTACATTTGACAGGAAACTTAGTTGGCCTCCACATGTGCCATATTTGGCTGCCCGTTGTACCCATTCTCTAAATGCCCTCCGTGTTCTCAGTGGCACGTCGTGGGGAGCGGATCGAACCATCCTACTTCACCTATATCGATTGATCGTCCGCTCCAAGCTGGATTATGGGTGCTTTGTGTACTCCTCTGCACGGCCGTCCATCTTACGCCGCCTCAACTCCATACAACATCGGGGTTTACGGCTTGCGATCGGAGCGTTTTATACTAGTCCCGTCGAGAGTCTTCATGCTGAAGCCGGTGAATTGCCACTCACCTACCGGCGCGATATGCTGCTTTGTCGTTACGCCTGTCGGCTTCTGTCAATGCCCGACCACCCATCGTATCGTTCCTTTTTTGACGACTCTCTCGACCATCAGTATGGGTTGTATGTCTCTGCCCTGCTACCCCCTGGAGTTCGCTCTTGTCGCCTCCTTCAACACCTTGATTTTTCACTCCCTGCAACCTTTAGAGTGGGCGAGAGCTACACGCCACCTTGGCTCCAGGCTCAGGTTCGCGTTCACCTTGACCTCCGCTCGCTCCCAAAGGAGGTTACTCCCGGTTCAGTATACCACTCCCGTTTTGTCGAACTTCGTTCGAAGTTCATTAATATGACCTTCATTTATACAGATGGCTCTAAGACCAATGACAGGGTCGGGTGTTCTTTTATTGTCGGTGCACAATGTTTCAAATACCGGCTACATGGCCATTGTTCGGTCTTCACAGCTGAGCTCTTTGCCCTCTACCAGGCTGTTCTTTACATCTGCCGCCACTGACATTCTGCTTATGTCATATGCTCCGATTCTCTGAGCGCCATCCAGAGCCTCAGTGATCCGTATCCGGTTCACTCTTTCGTGCACCGGATCCAACGCTCTCTTCAGCAGCTGGTGGACGATGGGTCCTGTGGGTTCCTGGCCATGTCGGCCATGTCGGTATCCCTGGGAACAAAACTGCAGATGCCGCGGCCAAGGCTGCGGTCCTCCAGCCTCGGACGACTTCTTGTTGTGTTCCTTATCAGCATAAAATGACATAACGAACCATATGAGATGATGTCCAGAAAACAGTCAAATATCATATTGGCAATGAACATGGGGAAAATGTAATGATTCTCTCTTGTGTGAGTGCAGCAGGAGCCACTCGCCGCTATTCCTCCAATGATTTTATTCAAAGGGAAGCCCATGAAAACATGGTTTGCTGACAGTCTACCTACAGGCTCTTTTTGCAGCATGACAGAAAAGGAATCAATAATGTTAACTTTTGTTGAATGGGTAGACCAGTTTGGCCATCATAAACCTGCTGCTCAGTGCTATTTTGTTTATTCAAACAGCACTGGGATCAAGAAGTACTGATGTACAGACACAATCATTATGAAAGAGCATAAACTAACCAACACTTCGGAAAAACTGTTGCCAAAGTTTGGGAAAAATCCATGACCATATCTAACATCACATCTGGGTCTAAGACTACTGAATTGTATCCATATGATTCTAATGTGACTCCAAAGTTTGTTAGCATCAAATCTATTAGACAAATTTGTCAATAGTACATATATTTCATAAAATATTATATCAAACAAAACACACAGGAAACCAAAAATAATCACACATTACAGCAGCATCCTTCTTACACACAGTAAGAGTTTGATATGTTCCTTGAGAACGTGATAGCAAGCGACTCGCAACAGCAGATGAAATCAATGATTCATATGTTCATTTCCCAGAAGCATAGAACACAGGCTTAGGCTGCTAGCCTATGAGACGGAGACATGGCTTGTCCTCCCACACTGTTCTTCTCTCTCCGACAGTCAGAACTTGTTTGTTTGTTTATGTTTGTGGCTGACAGCCATAAGTGTCAGATACAACATGAGTGCCTGTACAAGAAATAATAGAGCATGCATAAACTATTTGAACTTGCAATCTGAATTTTGGGAAGCAAAATGAATCAAATTGTCAACATTTAAACAAAGAGGATTGTACTCACAAAGAGAAGCAAACTCCATGGCTTTGGCAAAATTGCTTCAAAATAATTAGTTGGAATGGTACTGGAAATCCATTCGTTGCTCCTTCTTGTTGGGAAATAAATCTGTCACTCTTGAATTGAAATCTTCAATTTTACACACAAATGACTTTTCACAGTATAGCATCCCTAGGGTACTCAGTTATTTTTATTTAATGATGTTTCGTAGAAACGTTTTAATTATATAAAACATTGATAAGCACCACTCAGCTTCTGATGTCAAGATAGGCATTGTGATTAGCAGTTTAAAAACTTTAACAGTTTCTTCAAAAGTGTCACAAAGTTCATGCTCTAAAATCAGCAAAAGAAACTGAACTGCCTGAGGAACTGCTCTCACCTCAGGCCCAGCATAGAAGAATTCAAGTTCACTCTTAAAATTTCCTTTTAAGGTTCACACATCAAAAAGTTTTACATCAACCCGGTTCCCAGAACTCCTGAAGATAGCAGGAAGGAGATGCACAGCTCGTGTTTCTGTAGTTCAACCATGCCTAGATGGTCAATACTGCAGTTAGATCATGTCTGCATTGTTACTTTGTGCCAGGAAGGGCTCTCAACAAGGGAAGTGTCTAGGCGTCTCTGAGTGAACCAAAGTGATGTTTTTCAGACATGGAGGAGATACAGAGAGACAGGAACTGTCAATGACATGCCTCTCTCAGGCTGTCTAAGGGCTACTACTGCAGTGGGTGACCACTACCTATGGATTACAGCTCAGAGGAACTCTGACAGCAATGCCACCATGATGAATAATGCTCTTTGTGCAGCCACAGGATGCCATGTTATGACTCATACTGTGCGCAATAGGCAGCATGATGCGCAACTTCATTCCCGATGTCCAAGTTGAGGTCTCTCTCTGCAACCATGACACTATGCAGCGTGGTACAGATGGGCCCAACAACATGCCGAATGGACTGCTCAGGAGTAACATCATGTTATCTTCACCGATGAGTGTCGCATATGCCTTCAACCAATCATCGGAGATGTGTTTGGAGGCAACCCAGACAAGCTGAATGCCTTACACACACTGTCCAGAGACTGCAGCAAGATGGATTGAGGTATGCCGCTGGTGGTCATGCAAGGCACTGTAATGGCTGTATGATACGTGAAATTGATACAAATGTGCCTGGGCCAAAAACAGATATGTATGAAAAGAAAGATGAATGTATATCTGTATTCTAATGTTTCCTTTCACTCTTCAACTATCTGTCACTTTCCATCTGTGTTTCTGGGTGGACGCTTTGTGTCTGTATGACCATCCTTCTGATTGGAGGTTTGAGGGAGTTCGTCTGCTTACTTATGTAATAAAATAGAACACCTACAGCCGTCCTTACGATGTTATTTATTGTATGACTATCAGTTTTGTTGCTTCAGTACACCATCAGGTCTAAATTGATGCTGAGGTGGTTCACTGCAATTGTATACATGATTCATTTGTGCGAAAACCGGTTCATAGATATTGGCCACTGATGAATCATGTATACAATTGGGATTATCCCCTCTCAGCATCAGATAAGGCCTGAAGGTGGTGTACTGAAACACCGAAACTGGTAGCCATTTAATAAATAACATTGTAAGGACAGATGTAGGTGTTACATTTTATTGTGTGTGTTTCAAGCAGCAACAAAGATTCCAAGACTTACCAAGCGGGAAAGCACCGGCAGACAGGCACAATGAACAAAACACACACACAGAATTACTAGCTTTCGCAACCGATGGTTGCTTCTTCAGGAAGGAGAGGGAAAGACGAAAGGATGTGGGTTTTAAGGGAGAGGGTAAAGAGTCATTCCAATCCCGGGAACGGAAAGACTTCCCTTAGGGGAAAAAAAGGATAGGTGTACACTCGCGCGTGCGCGCGCCCACACACACACACACACACACACACACACACACACACACACACACACACACACGTGCGGATGGATATGAATGTGTGTGTGTGTGTGTGTGTGTGTGTGTGTACACCCGTCCTTCTCTTCCCGGGATTGGAATGACTCCCTACCCTCCCCCTTAAAACCCACATCCTCTCGTCCCTCCCTCTCCTTCCTGAAGAGGCAACCGTTGGTTGCGAAAGCTAGTGGTTCTGTGTGTGTGTTTTGTTCATTGTGCCTGTCTGCCGGCGCTTTCCCGCTTGGTAAGTCTTGGAATCTTTGTTTTTATATAGGCACAATGAACAAAACACACAAGCACACGCACGGAATTGCTAGCTTTCGCAACCGATGGTTGCTTCTTCAGGAGGGAGAGGGAGGGACGAGAGGATGTGGGTTTTAAGGGGGAGGGTAGGGAGTCATTCCAATCCCGGGAGCGGAGGGACTTCACACACACACACACACACACACACACACACACACACACACACACACACACATCCATCCGCACATGTATGTGTGTGTGTGTGTGTGTGTGTGTGTGTGTGTGTGTGTGTGTGTGTGTGTGTGCGCGCGCGCGCGCGTACACCTGTCCTTTTTTTTTCCCCTAAGGGAAGTCTTTCCGCTCCCGGGATTGGAATGACTCCTTACCCTCTCCCTTAAAACCCATATCCTTTCGTCTTTCCCTCTCCTTCCTGAAGAAGCAACCATCGGTTGCGAAAGCTACTAATTCTGTGTGTGTGTTTGTGTGTTTTGTTCATTGTGCCTGTCTGCCGGCGCTTTCCCGCTTGGTAAGTCTTGGAATCTTTGTTTTTAATATATTTTTCCCATGTGGAAGTTTCTTTCTATTTTATTTACATCATCATTAATTCGAACCCAACAATTACGTTCATTATTGTCTCTGTCGCATTTCGAAATCTTCTCTATCATCTTGCTTTCTCTTTTCGTTTGTACAAGTAGTTTCACTTTGTATTCATCTTTCCTTTTTCCGTAATCCACCATACATTTTATCCTGCCTAATTATACTCAATAATACGTAATTTACTTCCAAACCATAACCTAAAAATTTTTAACGCTTTCAACATAACCGCTGCTATAAAATCCACTGTTCCAAGTTTACAAACATTTCGTGTAAACTCGTGAATACTATTTCACAGCTTCAGTTCCTTTCACCCATTAAACAACCATCTCAGTTATTTCCAACAACTTTCGTTTTATTTCCATTCCCGTTTTTCCCACATAACCGATCATTTTTTAGCAACTTCCCACAGGTTTACACGTTATTATTTCTTCATCAAACAATTGTTAGCCTCATTCTCATAACCTGCCAGTACACAACCAGTCCTTTGAATACATTTACACACACATTTTTCGAGATTTTATTCGAAAAAATTTTTCGAATTTTATTTTTTTTCGGAAATTATTTTTTCGGAAATTATTTTTTCGGAAATTATTTTTTCGGAAATTATTTTTTCGGAAATTATTTTTTCGGAAATTATTTTTTCGGAAATTATTTTTTCGGAAATTATTTTTTTCGGAAATTATTTTTTTCGGAAATTATTTTTTTCGGAAATTATTTTTTCGAAACTTTTTCGAAAATTTTTTTTCGAAATTTTCTTGAATTGCCCCACCCTTTAACGTGATCTGGAGACAACATAACTACCTAACCTTTGCACCCATTGTTGTTCACCAACCTAAGTTCAGCACAGGATCAACATAGCTCATCTCAAACCAACACTTTTTCGACTTTTTTCACACCTATATCTCTCCCTATATAAATTTCTATTTACTTTCACTTTAACCTCATATTACCCTTTCCACCTTCTAATACCATGTCAACCTCACAACATCCCTACAACGACCCCATTAAATTTTATTTTCATTCCCTCCGAAAACATGCCTTCACCCTAGCCAGATTACGCTCCCATATTTTATTTACTCAGGCTTGTCTGACATTTGGCATTATCCCAAAGGCCTCACACTTAAAGTTCCCATCTCTGGCTGCAATCCTTCTTTCCATCAGTCCTTATACCAGTTCCGAACAGCACAATCCATAGCCCTCACCCGCCTAATCCTTCACCTATACATCGACTTGGCCAATGAACACACCCGTCAACTCCTATCCCAAATCAAAGTCCTCAATCTTTCCTCTCCCACATCCACACCGGCTGTACATAGCATCCTCCTACAGGCCAACCGCAAATTAGAACAGCATGCCACCCTCCACCTCAAAAAACTATCCAATCTCCTGGTTTCCCACCTCCGGAAAGGCAACTCACTCACCCTCCACAACCTTTCCAACAAACCTCAACCTCCTCTCATTGCACATAGACCCAGTCTCTCCCATCTACTCAATCTCCCACTTCCAGCTCCACTCCCCCCAACACCTCAAAATTCTAGTCAACACAATCTGGAACCACAACACCCCAATTCAGTAGTTAACCTTTCCTCCAAACCCCTCTCCCAATCTGAAACCTCTGTCCTATCCAAAGGCCTCACCTTCAGCCCCACCCCCAGATTCAACCAAACTGCCCTTGTCAAAGATTTACTGTCCTGCACTCGTAGTCTCTGCTGGAAATATCACTTTGCCACGAAGAAAAATAATCCCACTCCTAATGATCCAACTCCCCAAGACACTATCCAAATTGAACCCTGCCTGGAACACTTCCGTCCTCCACCACAGCTGGACCCACCTCCTCTTCCTTAAAATCACCCTCTCCAAACCTTCCAGGAATTTCTCACTTCCAGCCTTGCCTCTCCATCTTTCTTGAAAAACCTTAATCCTACTCCCAACATCACCACAGCTGAAGCCCAGGCTATCCGTGATCTGAAAGCTCATCGATCCATCATCATTCTTCCGGCTGACAAGGGTTCCATGACCGTGGTACTTGATCGTCGGGAGTATGTGGCTGAGGGACTGCGTCAGCTTTCAGACAACTCTACATACAAAGTTTGCCAAGGTAATCCCATTCCTGATGTCCAGGCGGAGCTTCAAGGAATCCTCAGAACCTTAGGCCCCCTACAAAACCTTTCATCTGACTCCATCAAACTCCTGACCCCACTGACACCTAACACTCCTACCTTCTACCTACTTCCTAAAATTCACAAACCCAAACATCCTGGCCGCCCCATTGTAGCTGGTTACCAAGCCCCCACAGAACGTATCTCTGCCTACGTAGATCAACACCTTCAACCCATTACATGCAGTCTCCCATCCTTCATCAAAGACACCAATCACTTTCTTGAATGCCTGGAACCCTTACCCAGTCTGTTACCCCCAGAAACCATCCTCGTAACCATTGATGCCACTTCCCTATACACTAATATCCCGCACGTCCAGGGCCTCGCTGCAATGGAGCACTTCCTTTCACGCCGATCACTTGCCACCCTACCTAAAACCTCTTTCCTCGTCACCTTAGCCAGCTTCATCCTGACCCACAACTTCTTCACTTTTGAAGGCCAGACATACCAACAATTAAAGGGAACAGCCATGGGTACCAGGATGGCCCCCTCGTATGCCAACCTATTTATGGGTCGCTTAGAGGAAGCCTTCTTGGTTACCCAAGCCTGCCAACCCAAAGTTTGGTACAGATTTATTGATGACATCTTCATGATATGGACTCACAGTGAAGAACAACTCCTGAATTTCCTCTCCAACCTCAACTCCTTTGTTTCCATCAGATTCACCTGGTCCTACTCCAAATCCCATGCCACTTTCCTAGACGTTGACCTCCATCTGTCCAATGGCCAGCTTCACACATCCGTCCACATCAAACCCACCAACAAGCAACAGTACCTCCATTATGACAGCTGCCACCCATTCCATATCAAACTGTCCCTTCCCTACAGCCTAGGCCTTCGTGGCAAACGAATCTGCTCCAGTCCTGAATCCCTCGACCATTACACCAACAACCTGAAAACAGCTTTCGCATCCCGCAACTACCCTCCCGACCTGGTACAGAAGCAGATAACCAGAGCCACTTCCTCATCCCCTCAAACCCAGAACCTCTCACAGAAGAACCCCAAAAGTGCCCCACTTGTGACAGAATACTTCCCGGGACTGGATCAGACCTTGAATGTGGCTCTCCAGCAGGGATACGACTTCCTAAAATCCTGCCCCGAAATGAGATCCATCCTTCATGAAATCCTCCCCACTCCACCAAGAGTGTCTTTCCGCCGTGCACCTAACCTTCGTAACCTCTTGGTTCATCCCTATGAAATCCCCAAACCACCTTCCCTACCCTCTGGTTCCTACCCTTGCAACCGCCCCCGGTGTAAAACCTGTCCTATGCACCCTCCCACCACCACCTACTCCAGTCCTGTAACCCGGAAGGTGTACACGATCAAAGGGAGAGCCACGTGTGAAAGCACCCACGTGATTTACCAACTGACCTGTCTGCACTGTGACGCTTTCTATGTGGGAATGACCAGCAACAAAATGTCCATTCGCATGAATGGACACAGGCAGACAGTGTTTGTTGGTAACGAGGATCACCCTGTGGCTAAACATGCCTTGGTGCACGGCCAGCACATCTTGGCACAGTGTTACACCGTCAGAGTTATCTGGACACTTCCCACCAACACCAACCTATCCGAACTCCGGAGATGGGAACTCGCCCTTCAGTATATCCTCTCTTCTCGATATCCGCCAGGCCTCAACCTCCGCTAATTTCAAGTTGCCGCCGCTCATACCTCACCTGTCTTTCAACAACCTCTTTGCCTCTGTACTTCCGCCTCGACTGACATCTCTGCCCTTACTCTTTGCCTTTAAATATGTCTGCTTGTGTCTGTGTATGTGCGGGTGTGGGTGTGTGTGTGTGTGTGTGTGTGTGTGTGTGTGTGTGTGTACACCTGTCCTTGTTTTCCCCCTAAGGGAGGTCTTTCTGCTCCCAGGATTGGAATGACTCCTTGACTCCTTACCCTCTCCCTTAAAACCCACTTCCTTTCGTCTTTCCCTCTCCTTCCTGTCGGTTGCGAAAGCTAGTGGTTTTGTGTGTGTGTGTGTGTGTGTGTGTGTGTGTGTGTGTGTGTGTGTTTTTGTGTGTTTTGTTCATTGTGCCTGTCTGCCGGCGCTTTCCCGCTTGGTAAGTCTTGGAATCTTTGTTTTTAATATATGTTACCCATGTGGAAGTTTATTGTGTGTGTAAAAGTTTGTTTACAATATATCTTTTGAAAGGGGAGGCAGTTTTAAAGGAGTGAGATAATTTGTCATTCAGTTTAGACTGTTATATTGGTAATCGTAGGAGAGACTATGGGAGTGTGAACTTAAAATGCTTGGATTGGTGCTGGTGAAACTATCAGTGAGCCACAAACCTCAAAATAACCCACATTATTCTCATCTCCTTGCAATGTCAGTACCTAAAACAGAGTATAGAACATATTAAAATTAATTTTATTTTGTGGGTAAGGGCAGCCCTCTGTGAATAGTCTCTAGGGTTTTGAGCTTGTTACTAAGATGTGATGTATGTTAGAAATCCAATAAGGCTGTCAAATTATTTATAAATTAAAAATTAAATTCATATTTGAGTTTCCAATGTTAAGTGTGACTAATTTTTACATACACGTCCTCAAGAAGACTGTGAATAATTTACTTAATTATACCATCATTTTACAGATGCATTAATATTAATCAATTTTATTAAGCAAACAATGATGTAGCTGTTATTATTTCACAATATGTTATTTGAGTGCCTTGAAAAGAGTTTTTTTACTCATCTTCAACTCGAAAGATGTTATGGTGATACACTAACCATCTAATTAGAGCCTAAAAGTATGTATTGCACTTTTTAAAAATGATATAATCTGCTTCTCCCAAGCAGTAGTAACATAATTGATGTAACATGATGTTCTATTGCAATATAATCTCTTTATGTGGTAGTCTCCCCCAGTGAGTCCAGGGGTTAGAATAGTCCCAAGGTATTCCTGCCTGTCATAAGAGGTGACTAAAAGGAGTCTCACACATTTTGGCAGACTGAGTTATGGTCCACTTTCAGGGTTTGACATACACCTCTTTCAAAATTATGAGTGTGGGCTATTTGGAGATGGGTGCCTTACCTGGTTTGCCATACATCCAGTGTGTGATTAGACCTGGGATCTGCACCTCTGCCTGCAATCCATTTATCTGGGCAAGGATGCCTCACAGGGTACATCATCTACTTCCATAGGCTGCTGCCCTCTTTCACTCTAAGATGATATTGGATGTCTCAGCACTCAACATCCATCACAGTTGCCAGTTCGTTGTGGTGGGACTTTCATGTATCTATTTGGTGGGAGCCCTCTGACAACACAGGGATCGCAGTGCCGATGCCAGAGCTGCAGCCTTCCCACATATGCCAAGGAGTAGATGCCCATCTTCTAGGGGCAACTGGACCATCGGCAGAGACCATCGTGCTAGGTGGTCTTTGCTGTGGCTGGGTGGTGCCCATGAGGGAACCTCTGGTCGTAGTGGGTGGCATCAAGGTGGATGACCCACAATGAAGCGGACCATGTCATCTTTTTGTAGGGACCAAATAGCCCCAGCAGTCTCTAAGAAAGGGAAGGTTGGTTATAATGCTGATAGGCATGACCCTGAATAGTTTCCCTCACTAGCCACTTACAGAGTGTGCAGCAGAACTGATGGGAACTCCTTTCTGCATGTGAAGCCTTTGTTTTTGTTTGTTGAGCACCTGGAGAAAAAGTTTGGGGGAATGACAGCGCTGTCCAAAATGCGCAGTGGGTCGGTTTTGATTCAGATAGCATCCCCAACCCAGTCTCGGGAGTTGCTCATCTGTGAAAAGCTGGGTGATATTCCAGTTTTGGTCACTCCCTATCGAAGCCTCAGTATGGTCCAGGGAATTACTTCTCATCTTGACCTCCTGTTGCAGTTTGACGATGAACTATGGGGCATTCACTTTGTCCAGTGTATCTATAGGGGGGCCTAAGACAATAAGGTTGTCACTGGTGCCTTCATCTTGGCCTTTGAGTGTGACTCATCACCTGAATTCATCAACGTGATGTTATACTGATGTGACATCAAACCTTACGTCCCTTCCCCTATGTAGTGTTCTAAGTGCTGGAAATTTGGGCACATGTCCTGCCAGTGCAATTCAAACACCACATTTAGAGACAATGGACATTCCCTGAATCCGAATACTCCATGTTTGCTTCCTCCTACCTGTGTAAACTGTGGAGAGCACACCCCCCCCCCCCCCTCCCCGCTTGCTGGACTTCCCGGTACTCCAAGAGAAGCAGAAATTGATGGAGTAAAAGACCTTGGATAGGCTGTCTTACCATGAGGCTAAACTCAAATACAGCAAGTTAAACCCTGTTAGAATGCTATTTTCCTATGCTGCTGCTATGACAGCCATCCATGGGACCGTTACAACCATCATCTAAGCTTACTCCAGTAGGCCCTCAGGGCTGCACATCATCACCACCCCCTCTCCAGCTCGCTGGGGGCACATCTTCTTCTGTCCCCCCCTCCAAATCCTAAATGCCGCGGACATCAGTACGCTCCTCCTCAGCTGGAAAAGCAACAGCCTCCTGCGGCTCCTCTTGTGTGCAAAGGGTCTCCTTGGGCTCTGCCTTCTTTGGTTCCCCCCTTCCCCCCCCCCCCCCCTCCCGCGCACACACACACACACACACACACACACACACACACACACACACACACACACACACACACACACTGTAGTCAAGTCGACACCAGCCAGTGGATGAAGGAGCCACTAGCTGCTGGTTGAATGGCTTCAAGATCTTCCTCTGCCCCTGAAGCTACTTCCGAGAAGCCCTGCCAGCAAGCCCATAAGGAGTGGCAAGAGGGCAAACGATAAAAGAAGTAGTCTGTTAAGAAACGGGAGCCTCTGGTGGTGCCCGCACCACCACTCCTCCAAGAATATGCATCTGAGGACAATGGTGGAGATTCTGGCATCCCGTGAGGACCTAGATCTTGCCAATGTCTCAAATTCAACGGTACTGGATGTGAACACTCAGCCAGTGGCGGCAAGTGATGCTAATGCATAATTTGCCTCTTTCATGCCTTCCCAGACACCAGAAAGTGTCATTCTCCAGTGGAAGTGTGGTGGTTTTTTCTCCCACCTGGCTAAGTTAAGACAACTCTTAAGCATTACACCTGATTTTTGCTTTGTCCTGCAGGAAACCTAGTTTCCCTCAGTGTGGACCCCTGCTCTCCGTGCCTATCAGGGGTACTACAAAAACCATACTGTCTGTGACAGACCATCAGGTGGAGTTTGTATCTTTGTCCATACCTCTGTCTGTAGCAAACCCATGGCCCTTCACACATCTTTAGAAGCTGTGGCTGCCAGGGTGATGACAACACAGAAAATTACCACCTGTAACATTTAAGTCCCTCTAGATGGTGACGCACCACCCCATGTATTGGCTGCACCACTTCCCCAACTGCTGCTACCTTTTCTACTTCTGGGGCAGAACCAATGTGATTGGCTGTGGTAAAGATGTCGAGAACCTACTGACTCAACTCGAGATCTTTGCTCCTAAACACAGATGCTCCCACACATTTCAGTGTAGCACATGGCACATACTCGGCCATTGATCTCTGTTTGCAGTCTTGGCCTTCTCCCGTCTATCCACTGGAGAGCCCACGATGACTTGTGTCGTAGTGACAACTTTCCATTCTTCCTGTCCCTGCCCCAGCATCCCTCATCTCAATGTTTGCACAGATATACTCTTCCCAAGGCTGACTGGGATGCTTTCACCTCCACTACCACCACTGAATCTTCATTGCATGGCAGCATCGATGAGGTGATCCACATCCTCACTACTACCGTTTTTACCGCAGCTGAATTGACAATACCTCATACCTCAGGTTGCAACCCCTCTCCCCCCCCCCCCCCCCCCTCCTCCTCCTTGGAAGTCAGTGCCTCAGTAGTTGCCGGAAATATCTGCGGCCATTAGAGACCATAGGTGGGCACTTCAACATCATAAGTTCCACCTGTCTCTGGAGAACCTCAATGCCTTCAAACGGCTTTGTGCCCAGGTTCACCTACTCATGAAACGATGGAAGCAGGGGTGCTGGGAGCACTATGTCTCCACCATTGGAGTACGAACCTCTCCTTCCCAGGTTTGGAACTAGCTCCAACAACTTTATGGCTATCAGACGCGCGCAGGTGTATCTGGAATTTCTATACATGGAGCAGTATCTGCTGACCCAGACATAATAGCAGAGCATCTTGCTGAGCATTATGCTCGCATCTCTGCATCTGAGAATTACCACCCTGCCTTTAATCTCCTCAAACAGCAGATGGAATGACAACACCTATCTTTTACTCCACACATACTGAGCCACATAATGCTCCCCTCAGCGAGTGCGAATCTCTGAGTGCCCTTCGCGACTGTCCTGATCATCCCCTGACCCAGACCTTATCCATTCCCAACTGCTTAAACATCTTTTAGCAGCTTGCCAGTGCCACTTCCCTGCCATCTTAAACCGCATCTGGAGCGATTGCGAATTCCTGTTGTAGTGGCAGGAAAGTATCATCATTCCAGCCTGGTAAGGACCCACTCAATGGGAATAGCTATTGTCCTGTCAGCCTCAACACTATTCTGTGCAAGCTGCTTGAATGTACAGTGAGCCAGCGGTTTTGTTGGCTTCTTGAGCCTAGGGTCTACTGGCTCCATCCCAGGGCGGTTTTTGCCAAGGGCACTCCACCATTGACAACTTGGTCCTCCTGGAGTCTGCCATTCAATAGTTCTTTTCCTGACAACGCCACCTCATAGCCATATATTTTTGGCATGACCAAGGCCTGTGATACCACTTGGCGATATCACATCCTCGCTATTCTGCTTGAGTCAGGTCTCTGGGGCCCACTACAGATTTTTATACGGAACTTTTTGTCACTCTGCACTTTCAGAGTTCACATCAGTGGTTCACACAGTGTGCTATATACACAAGAGAATGGGGTTCCACAGGACTATGTCCTGAGTGTCGTCACCCTGTTTATAAGTACCGTCAGGGGTCCCGCACTAGCAGTAGGATCCTCTGTATCTCCCCTCGTCTATGCTGATGATTTTTGTATTTCCTTCTGCTCCTCTTATATTGTTGTAGCTGAATGCTGACTGCAGGGAGCTATAAGAAAGGTGCAGTTGTGGGCCCTTACTCGTGGCTTTTAGATTTTGGCCACAAAGACTTGCGTCGTACACTTCTGTCCTCGTCATACTGTCCATCCCCACCCAGAACTTTACCTCGATGACCAACTATGTGGTGTAGTGGAGACTAACTGCTTTTTGGAACAGGTTTTCGACTCCTGCTTAGCTTGGCTTCCCCTGTCTTCATGAGCTTAAGGACAAGTGCTGGAAGCATCTTAATATTATTCGAAGCCTGAGCCCCACCGACTGGGGTGCTGATCGCCCTACACTGCTGCATCTGTACTAAGCCCTTTTACAGTCCTGTGTTGTCTATGGGAGCTTGGTGTATGGTTCAGCATCGCCCTCCACACTGCATCTGCTGGACTCTATCAACCACTGTGGAGTTTGTCTCACAGTGGGTGCTTTCTGAACGAGCCCAGTAATCACCCTCCTCTTGGAAGCTGTCATTACTCCATTGCGACTTCAGTGGCAACTACTGCTTACAAATTGTAGCACCCACATTCATAGTTCGCCTCGCCATCCAAACTACCGTCTCCTTTTCCCTAACATGGCGATCCATCTCCCGCAATGGCGGGCCAGAACTGAGAATCCCTTTGCCGTCTGTGTCCTTTCGCTTGTTACTGAACTTGGCACTTTCGGTCAACCACTTTTTCTGGGGGGTCCACTTATGTACACCTCCGTGGTACATACCTCGGCCACTGCTTCGGCTGGACCTATTGCAAGCCCAAAAGGCTCAGCTCCACCTGAAGCCCTCCGCCAGCAATTTTTCTCTCTTCTCAGCAAGTTCCAGGGCTCAGAAATAGTCTATGCCACTAGATCAATGATCAGTGGTCTAGTTGGCTTCACTTAAACTCACATTGGACATATTGAACAGTGCTCCTTGCCAGATGGCTGCAGTGTTTCCACTGCAGATATGGTAACCATCTATTGCACCCTTGAGAATATCCGCTCCTTAGCTGGTGAGTCCTTAGTCATCTGTAGTGACTGCTTAAACAGCCTACAAGCTCTCAACCAGTGCCTCCCTCAGTTTCCTTTTTGTAATGACTGTCTAGGAGTCTGTGTATGCCCTTGACAACAGTGGACATTCAGTGACCTTCATTTGGTCCCCAAGACATGTTGGGTACTGGGGAATGAACTTGCTGATAGCCTGGCCAAACAGGCGACTAGTAAAACAACTCTGGAGATTAGCCTGCCAGAGACTGATTTGCAATTGTTCTTCCACCACAAAGTTTTCGTGATCTGGGATACTGAATGGCGCACCCACATTACACCAAATAGACTCTGGGTTATCAAGGAGATAACGGATGTGTGGTGCTCATCTATGCGAGCTACTCATAGGGACTCCATTGTCCTTTGCTGGCTCTGCATGGGCCATATGTGCCTAACACATGATCACCTCCTCTGTTGCGAGGACCCACCTTGGTGTCTCTTTGGCTATCGTATGACTGTTGTCCATGTCTTGTTGGGCTGCCCAATTTTAGCCTTTCGGCGGCAGATTGTTGGGCGACAATGCCTCGGACGGATTTAGTTTCACATTTTATTCGTGAGAGGGATTTTTATTATGCAATCTAACAATGGGCATCTGCCCTTCTTTCAAAGGCCTCCACCCTCCCTTCATTTTACCTTTGTCACTCTTTCTTTGGATTTTGTATGCGTTGGTGTTCGCCTTTTCCCCATATGTGTATATTTCGCCTTGTCTTTTAGGCTGGACATTTTAGTGTTTTACAGAGTGGCTGGCTCATCCCTTTTTATTCCTGTAATCAGCCAGCCCTGGCCATCTGCTCTGATTTTTAATACGTTCCTCTACTTTTTCTTGTGGTTTACCCTTTCCCCTTTTTTGTTCGATTCTTTCGTTTTCTCTTTTGGCTTGGTTCCCCATTACTTTTGCACCCTTTTACCTTCCCAAACTAATTTTGGGAGTTGTTTTACGAAACAACCAGTCATCTGGTAGTTAGTATGTTCTCCCAGTGGCAGTTGAGGGGCTTAATTTACATAGTACAAAGTATTTTATTACAGTCAATTTATTTGTTCTTCTCAGTTAAAAGAGAGAGTTGGTCCACAATAATATGTAAATAAAAGGTTTACTTCTTTTTCATCTCTGGATAGAACAGAAGCCATCCACCATTTATTGTCATAGGCACAAGGAACAAGTCCTGTAATCTGTTCAGATACATGCAATACATTTGAATTTTATGAACACCAAAATCCTTAACAATGTTTGCTTTACCTTTGGGTTTGCTCATAGGTGTAAATGCATAATACCTCTGTGTCCCTGTGACTGCTGTGGGTTTATAAAAACCTTTTGTGGAGCTCCTTTTTTGTGCTGCATGTTCATCATTTGTCAAGTAGATGTGACTGATGGCATATATGCTCTACCAAACTCTAACAACATGAATGAAGTCAATACTTGATCATGTTGTACTTTCACAACTAAAGTTGAGAAAACCACCTTGGCAGTTATTTTATGTGCAGTTATTAAGTCACTATTTTCAATGTATGTGAACATCCCCAGGTGACAAAGTGGCACCAGTGTGCTAGCGTCAAGTTTTAGAATGCTCAGTTTCCCAGTGAAATGTTGAAATTCTCATGTCGGAATACGATAACTACAATATTCCACTTTGTTGGTTGCGTTTGGTATTTGTTGGAATACAACATGTACCTTTCAACATTTTATTGGGCGATTAAGAATTTTTAAATCGTGACATTGGGAGTTTTCTGCAATTTTTTATCCCTTTAACTCCTGCCGTAAAGAGTTACACGTGCACAAAGCACCCTGGCCCTTCTCCCCTCACCAGTGCTTTGCTAATTTTATCTCTGCAGTCCGTCTCTACTGAAACGAATTACTGCAATATAAGTGAATATTCACACACACACACACACACACACACACACACACACACACACACACACACACACACACACACACACACACACTTCTGTTGTTCTATAAATATGTACTACAACTACTGTAAATTAGAGATTTCACAAAATAGAAAGTGAAGTACTCAGTAATTTCATTTTAACAATAGTTTAATGAACAAGATTGGAAACCAACTACACAGTTGAGATACAGTTGCCAATATGAACAGCAGTGAAATAAAATTTATTTCCATATGTTCCCTTTGGAGTACCATCATGAAATTTGGCACACACATTAACAAATAGTGTGTGACTAACATATATTTTTTATGAAAAAATCCAGTTTTGAAAGTTTCATAATTTTTAAAAAAAAAAATTGGCTTGGGAAAATTTTCACATTTTAATAAAATTGATCAACCGACTCATATTTTTTAAAGTCTCTGATAAACTGAGTATAAATTTCAGGTCTGTACACCAAATGCTTTTGGAGATATGGCCATTTTAAGGTTTCAAAATGTGGAAAAAATTTCACTGTTTCAAGAACTTTAAAAATTAATAACTCAAAAACAAAATTTAAAAAAAACAATTTTAATTTTATCTTGTTGTGATAGATAAAACAAAAGACCAAAAATTACAAAATCATAAAAAAATTATTTTTTTATCCCATGTGAAATGGAATGACACAGGATCCAAAACTGTGACACCCTTTTAATAACTGCATGATTGAACTGAAGCAGTAAATAGCCATAAACCTTTTCATAATCAGTGGCAGTAATTAACAGTGTTATCATAAGCATAAATAATGTTGAAATAAACTAACAAGAAGTGTCTTTGTAAATAAATACACTTTGCTTTCCCTTGTATGTTAGGTGGCTTGCACTTTTGCACTGAAAAACTCTGTGATATGAATGCAGACTTAATATCTCTTGGCCTCCCATCCTACTTATCAAGGATTTCCTTCCCCAGGTGTGTCTGGAACGATCTAAATCAGTAATTCTTTGTGGCAAGTTGTCATCACAAGATGATCTTCCGTAAGATACTAAAGATTCAGCATATGCAAAATATTTTAAGATGTTGATTTACTTATTTCCAAGGCTAAGTAATGATGCAAAGAAAAAAAGACTTAATTCCAGTTTTAACGTAGTAATATATTCGCCCCTACCCATCCAAAATTTAAATTTTCATTGATTTCAACATGCACAATTTGAAACATTCTGCTTTCTTTACCAAATCAATTTATGTGCTGTGGTTATCAATAGAGTCCTTGTACAAAATTCTCACGCACAGGCATGAGAAGCAGTAATTTTTTTCATGCTCATCTGTGAGTGGTGTAAATAGAAACCTGAACATAGAAAATAAAAATATCCTGTGTTTTGCATTTTATATTGATTTGTTGAATGCACTAGTGTGAGAAAAATAGGGTTGCGACATTAGCAGTATGAAGTCTAGCTTGAAATTTATTTTACTTTTCAACATAATGCAAATTTGTTTGCATCCCATTATTAGGCAAGTCCTTGACAGCCTACAACAGAGTTCTTTAGGCAGCTGTCACAGCCAATGAGTGTCCCTCAGGCTGCAGACTCATCATGATCATTGTCAAACTGTTGCCCTTGCAGGTGATTAAGGGGGCTCAAACATGAAAGTCACTGGGTACTAAATCAGAGCTTTACGTTGAATATTCCAAGTGTTCCCCCTGAAATGTGGGCAGTAAATCCCAGTGTCTTTCTTTGAGATGCAACCATTGTCATTCAGATGTGTCGTTCATACTGCCTGGAATCCGTGTCTGTTGGAGTTCCCACAAAGTGATACCATAGAACACAGCTTTAAATCTGTCTGTAAGTTAGGAATTTCAGCAGTATTATACTCTGCACACCCAAAAAGACAATCACAATAATGTAACACCACATTGGGAGGTTTGTTTTTACTCATATTGTTAGTGGTGAACTGTTGGCTCATCCATTTAATATTCCATGTTATGAAATAACCTCCTACCTCACTGTATGTATGAGCTATGGCACAGATAGGCTTATTCTGCTGTATTTGGGCTCTGGAGACAAAGCAAGGAAACCAATTTGTACAAATTTCACAAAAATTCAGCTGCTTATGGATGATAATATATTCACTTCCACAAAAACAATCTAAGAATGTGGCATCAGAGGAAAATTTTGACATACCAACCAGGATTCTCCTTGTTTGTGATTTTTTTTTCTTCTCGCTTGCTGGATTCCTGTATAAATTTGAAGAGATATATTTCACAATGAACTTTCTTTGTGGACAGTCCCTTGCTCTGCAAAAATCTAGCAACTACTTGGT
This sequence comes from Schistocerca gregaria, assembly GCF_023897955.1. Lineage (NCBI taxonomy): Eukaryota > Metazoa > Arthropoda > Insecta > Orthoptera > Acrididae > Schistocerca > Schistocerca gregaria. The sequence continues at coordinate 624,350,199 of NC_064921.1, read as the reverse complement.
GTTCTTGTCAGATACATACCAGCAGTACATCTGGCATCTTGTACTGGCAGCAGTTCGCTATTGTTGACCTGTGGAGTGATGTATACAGCCTGACAAACAAGTGAAGCACAAGGAAAGGGAGAAGAAAACAAAATAAAATTTCATGGGTTGAGACGGTGTTTTATGTTATCTCAGTGATTACAAATTCGAGTCAAATTTACGAAAAACCTGGCAATATGAGCCCACTCGTCTCTATGACTTTGCAGCCTGTCTAGCCTGGATGCATTCACTGAGTCACTTAGGGTGTCATAAAGATGTTTCAATGGAGAGACGTCTACAGACGTTAAAGTAACCTCTGGTGTGCCACAGGGGAGTGTTATGGGACCATTGCTTTTCACAATATATATAAATGACCTAGTAGATAGTGTTGGAAGTTCCATGCGGCTTTTCGCAGATGATGCTGTAGTATACAGAGAAGCTGCAGCATTAGAAGAAAATTGTAGCGAAATGCAGGAAGATCTGCAGCGGATAGGCACTTGGTGTAGGGAGTGGCAACTTAACCTTAACATAGACAAATGTAATGTATTGCGAATACATAGAAAGAAGGATCCTTTATTGTATGATTATATGATAGCGGAACAAACACTGGTAGCAGTAACTTCTGTTAAATATCTGGGAGTATGCGTGCGGAACGATTTGAAATGGAATGATCATATAAAATTAATTGTTGGTAAGGCGGGTACCAGGTTGAGATTCATTGGGAGAGTCCTTAGAAAATGTAGTCCATCAACAAAGGAGGTGGCTTACAAAACACTCGTTCGACCTATACTCTAGTATTGCTCATCAGTGTGGGATCCGTACCAGATCGGGTTGATGGAGGAGATAGAGAAGATCCAAAGAAGAGCGGCGCGTTTCGTCACAGGGTTATTTCGTAACCGTGATAGCGTTACGGAGATATTTAGCAAACTCAAGTGGCAGACTCTGCAAGAGAGGCGCTCTGCATCGCGGTGTAGCCCGCTCGCCAGGTTTCGAGAGGGTGCGTTTCTGGATGAGGTATCGAATATATTGCTTCCCCCTACTTACACCTCCTGAGGAGATCATGAATGTAAAATTAGAGACATTCGAGGGTGCACGGAGGCTTTCAGACAGTCGTTCTTCCCGCAAACCATACGCGACTGGAACAGAAAAGGAGGTAATGACAGTGGAACGTAAAGTGCCCTCCGCCACACACCGCTGGGTGGCTTGCGGAGTATAAATGTAAATGTAGATGTACCCTCTCCTGAGGCAAGCTGGCCACAACTGTTGTAAATGGTGCTTCCTATCCTGAACACTGGCACTGGGTTGGAGTTGGCATCCAAGCAGGTCCTACACATCTATGAGAAACATATTCTGGGGATCTTGCTGGCCACAGAAGTACCTTAATGTCAGATACAGTTCACAAAGAGATGTACCATGTGTGAATAAGCATTCTCCTGTTGCACAGTGCCACCACAATCTTGTTGTATGAAAGGTAACACATTAGGATGCAGGATATCTGTGATGTATCATTGTGTTTTCAGAGTCCCATCAATAACTACTAGCCATGACCTGAAGTCATACCCAATGGCTCCCAGATATCATGGCTACTGGCGTAAACCACAGAGCCTCTGTAGAACATTGGAAGAATGGGACCTCTCTCCAGATCATAGCTATAATCACTGATGATGGTGATTTTGAGTAATGCAGAATTGATTTGTCAGTAAACAAAATGTGTTGCCATTCATCAGGAGTCCATGCTTCCTGGTCACAACACCATCCCAACCTAGTTGTTTGTATTGTGGAGCTGATGGCAGCCTACACACAGTCTGACTGCTGCTAATGTCCAACAATTGGTGTGGGATGCCATGGAATGTTGCAGGGAGTCCATTACTTGTTCTCAGATACTGGCATCCCAACACTGGGCCACTCTCACATCCAAATGACTCACTAATCTGGATATAGTATCTGGCCAAATGGAGGCCCACAATGAGGCCCTTCTGAAACTTTTGTCAGGTGCTGATAACACTTTCTCACATGAATATGTGGCATCTCTGTGTCGTTCACCAATTGCTCCAACATTTGAGGCTTTTTCATGCCTCTTATAAAGCCTAACAGGCCTGGTAATATTGCGTGAACAACGGTAGTGCACTGTAGTGGCCGTTCTATCTTTCAGAGAGAATTGCAACTCTGAATCATTTGAATATCCGCTGAAGATCTACATCTACATATATACTCCGCTAGCCACCAAGCAGTGTGTGCCAGAGGGCACAATTTCCTCCAGTCATATTTCCATCCCCCCCCCCCCCTTCCCTCCCACAGTTCCACTTGTGGATTGCATGAGGGAAAACCGGCTATCTAAATGCCTCAGTACAAGCTCTAATTTCCCTTATCTGTGAATGGTGATTGTTGCGCAATTTGAAATTTGGTGGTAATAATATATGCTCTATATTCTTGACGAAGATCGGATTTCGGAACTTAGTGAGCAGCCCCTTCAGTATAGTGCGTCATCTATCTGCAAGTGTATCCCACTTCAAACTGTCTGAGATTTGTAACACTCTCGTAATCGCTAAATGTACCAGTCACGAATCTTGCCGCTCTTCTTTGGACCTTTTCAATCTCTTGAATGAGACCCAACTGATAGGGGTCCCATACAGACAAACAATACTCTAAGAACTACATATTGTAAGCAATTTCCTTTGCTGAAGGACTGCATCGTTTCAGGATTCTACCATTAAATTGCAATCTAGAGTTCGTCTTGCCCGTTGCTTGTGCAATCTGATCATTCCATTTGAGATCATTTTGAATAGTCACATCCAGTTACTTGACAGATGTTACCGCTTCCAAAGACTAGGCATTTATTTTGTATTCGTACATTAATGGGGATTTTTGCCTTGTTATATGCAGTAAGTTTACTTAATAATATTGAGAGATAACTGCCAGTCATTACACCATGCATTTATTTTCTGCAAATCCTCATTGATTTGTTCACAACTTCCGTGTGATACTACTTTCCTGTAGACTACAGCATCATCGGCAAACAGTCTAATGCCACTGTCTATACCATCAACCAGATTGTTTATGTAAATCATAAAAAGCAGTGGACCTATTACATTGCCCTGGGCCACACCTGAAGTTACACTTGTTTCTCTTGAAGTCACCCCATTCAGGACGAGATACTGCTCTGTGTCTGTTAGAAAACACTCTATCCAACCACATATGTCATCAGATAGACCGTAAGCACGCACTTTTTGGAGCAAGCGACAGTGTGGAACTGAGTCGAACGACTTTCAAAAGTTGAGAAACATGGCATCAACCTGGGAGCCGGTATCTAGAGCCTGTTGCATATCATGCACAAAGAGGGCCAGCTGTGTCTCACATGACCGCTGTTTCCTAAAACCGTGCTGGTTTCTGCAGATGAGCTTCTCAGAGTCTACAATGGTCATTGTGTCTGAACACAAAATATGTTCCATGATTCTTCAACCAATCAATGTCTGTGAAATTGGTCGGTAATTATGTGCATCTGATTTCCTACCCTTTTTATAGATTGCTATGACCTGGGCCTTCTTCCAGTCCCATGGAACTATCCACTGTTACAGTGATCTCCGATAGATGATGGATGTGCACATGTATGAAATTACATAGAATTCTACCTGTGTCTTCTGGATGTTTCACAGTTTTTGTCAGTCTGTGTATATTGTGTGTCTTCCACCTAATGTTTACTGCCACATTCTAGTAAGATGTGGACACAATATTTATAATGGACTGAACTACTGTAGTGTTTGTGACTCAATATTTTACATGTAGATGTAAATATACTTTTTTTTCTGAACACACTCATTTATTGCATCATAATTTCAGATGTTGATGTAATAGCACTGGTCCAGTGTACGTCTCCTTTTCTGAGCCCATTGTTTTTAATGCAAGCTCATGTAATGGTGTTGAATGATAAATATGATACTGTGTTTGCTGCCACAAGGAGCCATCATCTGCGTTGGCATCAAGACATTGGTAAGTTTTGCTTTGAATATTTCAGAAAAGCACAGACACATGTTCCTTTTTAATTATGGAGCTATTTAGTGTTTTTTTGAAAGATTGCCTATGTAATTAGTTTTCCCAAGACATGTATTCTATTAAAAAAAAGTCAGAGTAGATATGGCACACTAGTTACTTTATTATTTTTCTCTCTCAATCCCCCCCCCTTCCCCCATTTTTCCTCTCTGCACCTACCACTCCATCCTCTCTCTCTCCATCCCTCCCTATCCCTTTTCCTCTATTCAGGCTACTATTTGTGGATCCCTAGCCTCCTTTTCCACCTCCATAGAGTGGATTTTGTGACAGTCTAATGGTCTCCCCTTCTGCATTAATAGGAACACTCTTTAAATAATCAGTATCTAGTATTTTTTAGATTATATTGTGTTAATTAAGTTACATTCAATACCATTCATCTGAAATTTCCTTAGTTTGATTATATTCAATAACTGTTTTCCTTTGAACATTAAAAGATTCAGTGTACAGTAAAAATTGAATTAAAATTTTTCTGTGTCCTGGTAGGCTGATTATCAACTTGGAACTATTCCTGAAGTTGTATTTTACTCCTGAATGTTCTGTCCACATAATAAACATATTTTATGTGTAATATATCTTTCAAATAAAGTTAATATTTAATTAATTGTTTTTTTTTATTTATTTTCCTCTTCATGAGTGCTAGTAACATTGAGTGTGAGACATGAAGCCAACACTTGCAGTGTGAAAGTTTGAAAGAAATTCCGAGATGCAAATACTTTCCATGCAATTATATATTTTGTAACAGGAACTTTCTTGGCTTAAAAACTGAGAGGCCTCAGTATGGAAATTGTATTGGATACAAGATAAAGTGTGGTTACATGCAGCAAGAAAGAAAACTTATTTTCAGTGTCTTCATTGTGATGAGACTAATATCTAATACAGTTTCAATACAAATTTTAAATACAGTTACAAAAATCCCCCCCATGAACCATGGACCTTGCCGTTGGTGGGGAGGCTTGCGTGCCTCAGCGATACAGATGGCCGTACCGTAGGTGCAACCACAACGGAGGGGTATCTGTTGAGAGGCCAGACAAATGTGTGGTTCCTGAAGAGGGGCAGCAGCCTTTTCAGTAGTTGCAGGGGCAACAGTCTGGATGATTGACTGATCTGGCCTTGCAACATTAACCAAAACGGCCTTGCTGTGCTGGTACTGCGAACGGCTGAAAGCAAGGGGAAACTACAGCCGTAATTTTTCCCGAGGACATGCAGCTTTACTGTATGATTAAATGATGATGGCATCCTCTTGGGTAAAATATTCCGGAGGTAAAATAGTCCCCCATTCGGATCTCCGGGCGGGGACTACTCAGGAGGATGTCGTTATCAGGAGAAAGAAAACTGGCGTTCTACGGATCGGAGCGTGGAATGTCAGATCCCTTAATCGGGCAGGTAGGTTAGAAAATTTAAAAAGGGAAATGGATAGGTTAAAGTTAGATATAGTGGGAATTAGTGAAGTTCGGTGGCAGGAGGAACAAGACTTCTCGTCAGGTGACTACAGGGTTATAAACACAAAATCAAATAGGGGTAATGCAGGAGTAGGTTTAATAATGAATAGGAAAATAGGAATGCGGGTAAGCTACTACAAACAGCATAGTGAACGCATTATTGTGGCCAAGATAGATACGAAGCCCACACCTACTACAGTAGTACAAGTTTATATGCCAACTAGCTCTGCAGATGATGAAGAAATTGAAGAAATGTACGATGAAATAAAAGAAATTATTCAGATAGTGAAGGGAGACGAAAATTTAATAGTAATGGGTGACTGGAATTCGAGTGTAGGAAAAGGGAGAGAAGGAAACATAGGTGAATATGGATTGGGGCTAAGAAATGAAAGAGGAAGCCGCCTAGTAGAATTTTGCACAGAGCACAACTTAATCATAGCTAACACTTGGTTTAAGAATCATGAAAGAAGGTTGTATACGTGGAAGAACCCTGGAGATACTAAAAGGTATCAGATAGATTATATAATGGTAAGACAGAGATTTAGGAACCAGGTTTTAAGTTGTAAGACATTTCCAGGGGCAGATGTGGACTCTGACCACAATCTGTTGGTTATGACCTGTAGATTAAAACTGAAGAAACTGCAAAAATGTGGGAAATTAAGGAGATGGGACCTGGATAAACTGAAGGAACCAGTGGTTGTACAGAGTTTCAGAGAGAGCATAAGGGAACAATTGACAGGAATAGGGGAAAGAAACACAGTAGAAGAAGAATGGGTAGCTCTGAGGGATGTAGTAGTGAAGGCAGCAGAGGATAAAGTAGGTACAAAGACGAGGGCTGCTAGAAATCCTTGGGTAACAGAAGAAATATTGAATTTAATTGATGAAAGGAGAAAATATAAAAGTGCAGTAAATGAAGCAGGCAAAAAGGAATACAAACGTCTCAAAAATGAGATCGACAGGAAGTGCAAAATGGCTAAACAGGGATGGCTAGAGGACAAATGTAAGGATGTAGAAGCTTATCTCACTAGGGGTAAGATAGATACTGCCTACAGGAAAATTAAAGAGACCTTTGGAGAGAAGAGAACCACGTGTATGAATATCAAGAGCTCAGATGGCAGCCCAGTTCTAAGCAAAGAAGGGAAGGCAGAAAGGTGGAAGGAGTATATAGAAGGTTTATACAAGGGCGATGTACTTGAGGACAATATTATGGAAATAGAAGAGGATGTAGATGAAGACGAAATGGGAGATACGATACTGCGTGACGAGTTTGACAGAGCACTGAAAGACCTGAGTCGAAACAAGGCCCCCGGAGTAGACAACATTCCATTAGAACTACTGACGGCCTTGGGAGAGCCAGTCATGACAAAACTCTACCAGCTGGTGAGCAAGATGTATGAGACAGGCGAAATACCCTCAGACTTCAAGAAGAATATAATAATTCCAATCCCAAAGAAAGCAGGTGCTGACAGATGTGAAAATTACCGAACTATCAGTTTAATAAGCCACGGCTGCAAAATACTAACGCGAATTCTTTACAGACGAATGGAAAAACTGGTAGATGCAGACCTCGGGGAGGATCAGTTTGGATTCCGTCGAAATGTTGGAACACGTGAGGCAATACTGACCTTACGACTTATCTTAGAAGAAAGATTAAGAAAAGGCAAACCTACGTTTCTAGCATTTGTAGACTTAGAGAAAGCTTTTGACAATGTTGACTGGAATACTCTTTTTCAAATTCTAAAGGTGGCAGGGGTAAAATACAGGGAGCGAAAGGCTATTTATAATTTGTACAGAAACCAGATGGCAGTAATAAGAGTCGAGGGGCATGAAAGGGAAGCAGTGGTTGGGAAAGGAGTGAGACAGGGTTGTAGCCTCTCCCCGATGTTATTCAATCTGTATATTGAGCAAGCAGTAAAGGAAACAAAAGAAAAATTTGGAGTAGGTATTAAAATTCATGGAGACGAAGTAAAAACTTTGAGGTTCGCCGATGACATTGTAATTCTGTCAGAGACGGCAAAGGACTTGGAAGAGCAGTTGAACGGAATGGACAGTGTCTTGAAAGGAGGATATAAGATGAACATTAACAAAAGCAAAACGAGGATAATGGAATGTAGTCATATTAAATCGGGTGATGCTGAGGGAATTAGATTAGGAAATGAGACACTTAAAGTAGTAAAGGAGTTTTGCTATTTAGGAAGTAAAATAACTGATGATGGTCGAAGTAGAGAGGATATAAAATGGAGACTGGCAATGGCAAGGAAAGCGTTTCTGAAGAAGAGACATTTGTTAACATCGAATATAGATTTATGTATCAGGAAGTCGTTTCTGAAAGTATTTGTTTGGAGTGTAGCCATGTATGGAAGTGAAACATGGACGATAACTAGTTTGGACAAGAAGAGAATAGAAGCTTTCAAAATGTGGTGCTACAGAAGAATACTGAAGATAAGGTGGATAGATCACGTAACTAATGAGGAGGTATTGAATAGGATTGGGGAGAAGAGAAGTTTGTGGCACAACTTGACTAGAAGAAGGGATCGGTTGGTAGGACATGTTTTGAGGCATCAAGGGATCACAAATTTAGCATTGGAGGGCAGCGTGGAGGGTAAAAATCGTAGAGGGAGACCGAGAGATGAGTACACTAAGCAGATTCAGAAGGATGTAGGTTGCAGTAGGTACTGGGAGATGAAGCAGCTTGCACAGGATAGAGTAGCATGGAGAGCTGCATCAAACCAGTCTCAGGACTGAAGACAACAACAACAACAACAACAGTTACAAAAATGGTTGGCACAAATGAAATAATAAGCAACAGAGTAGAATGGATAGAATTAAAGTATATTTTAATTTATGAATTAATCAATTTCCCTATCTGTGACAGTGAAACAATTATTGTCATTCTTGTACATGGGCACCAAGTAATGCTTCAGAGGAGGGAGAAGCAGACAGGAACTCACAAATCAAAAAGTCAAGATGGAGTAAAAAATGTGACCTTTTTTGTTAGCTAATTATGAGTGCCGATCAGAACATAGTGCCTCCTATTTTCTTTCTTTTTTGCCTTCATTTAATTGGTGATGTATTGGCTATGAATTTGGGTCACTTCTGCAAATCTTCTTCAGCTCACCCTAGTAATGGCATCCTACATCAACCAATGGCAACACTGTTTAAGTTTAGAAAATGGCTTACATTGATGTATATATAAGAAAGTGTTATGTTACTGAAATGCTTACTGCAGAAGGAGAAATGCTCAACCACATTTGTGAAAGGCTGGAGAAGGTGAATAGAGATGCTATAGTGGTTGTCAGCACCATCAGACAATGGGTTAATCACTGTAGAGAACCTGCACCACACACACACAGTTGGCTGATGCAACACAGAGCAGCCAGTGACAGCAGTGACTTCACAAAATGCCAGTGTCAACTAAATCCTTCATGATGACTGCCTGGCAAAAAACAAATGAACTGGGTTGCCAGTTATCCATGGCCATTATTAAAAAACTGGACCCTTCAAATTTGTGCATGCTGGCTACCAAAAATGTTGATTGATCTGAATAAACACGAAAAGTAATTGTGTCCAATCTGCTGCTGTGCTTAAATGTGGAGGGTGAGGAGATTTGGGTGAAAATTGTGACTGGAGGTGAGGTTTGGTTTTTTTTTTTACCTGCCTGAGGAAACAGAGCTAATTTTTTTTATTGTGCAGGTGTACTTGCTCTTATTTCAAAGTAAAAAAAAATATGGAGAAGGAACGTGAATTTCTTAAAAAGTGACTAGTGCATGTTGTAGTTGTTATCCTGTTTGGCATTTACTTTTCTTGTAAAACAACAAAAAAAAAAAAAGGTAGGAGACGTTACTTATGGGTGACTCTTGTAAAATGAAGTAGGTAATTTTGCCAGTCATTGCTGAAAATAGATTATTCAAAGAGGAAGAATACAAACCAAGCAGTAAATACACTGTGACACTTCTGGTCATAAACTGTGTAACCATAAAATTTGAAAGCAGGTAGTGTACATAGAAAAACAGGTAAAAACTAAAAATGAAAGGGGTTTTCTTGTTACAGAATGGAAATTAATAATTGGAAAGTGCAGTTCATCTTTTTTCACTGTGAAAACAAGCTTAGACTAATTACAGCACAGAGGCCTTTAAGCAGGCATTCTTCTCTTGCTCTATACAGTACCATGCTAAATACCCTCTGCCATGCACTTCACAGTAATTTTCAGAGCGTGTATGGAGCTGTAGAAAGGGACAAAAATACAACAATCTGTCTAAAAACTGTTTAACTTTTTAGTCACACAACATGCACCAGCAGTGGCATTGACTTAAAATTCCAGTCGTTCTTATAAGATGATGTATCAGGTAAGGGGTTAGTCTTGGCAGAACAAAAAACATGCACTCTCTAAAAAGCACTAGTTGTTCCAATTTAATGGTATATAAGTTGGGCCATTATTGTATCAAGTCGATGAAAGTGGCTATTTTCTGATCTACTCAAACTTGGTGTAGTGATGCTGCTTGACAGAAGCAGAGGAAGGGATATAATATTGCACAATGTGTCCATATAAATGCTTCCAGACTTTCAAAATTATTTAAAAGAATAGTGAAGGGCACAGTTTGTGGAAACATCATTTGAAATATCTTACTGCATAATCTGCAGATGGGGTCTTGTAAAGGGTCCTTCACAACATATTCAATCATCTCTAATGAAATTCTGGATAAACTAAACTTCAGAAGGTACGCAGCAGAGATTTTTCTGAGACTTTGCTAAGGCAGTTGACTGTGTAAAATCTAACATTACTGAAAAAAAGAGCTTAACTTAGTATGACATTATATTTTAACAGGAAACAAATATTTTTCAAGTAGATTCAAGTAGAAAAATGAATTAAGAACCGAGTAAGATTAAACATGGAGTTCTTCATTTTTTGACTTTTTATTTTCTTAGGTTACATTAGCAACATGCCAAGAAGGCAAAATAATTGTGTGCTAATGATGAAAGTACCTTGATCAAGTGATCCAACTCAGTAGTGGGGTGCAACAGAGGTAATAATGAAATAAATATATAAAGGTTTCACATCAACAGTTAAGTCTGCTGCTTTTTATTCTAAAGCAAATGCTACACAGTTTTAGACAATAAACTCAATAGAACTGTGTATGTAATTAATTTTAATGGGCAGAAAATTGATGCTTTCCACCAAGTCCTAGTTTTTTACTGTATTTGTAGACTGATATGTTCTTCTCATACTTTATACATTTGACTGTTACATGGAATAATATTTTGGGAAAATACTGCAAGGACTCGATAAAGGTGTGCTACAAAAGTGAGCAGATTTGTAAAATATTAACAAGACATCTTGTAGGTGTTGTTTAAAGATACTCATGATATTTACAGTTAAATACATTATAACACTGTTCATATAATAATAGAATAATATTTTTGGACAAATGGTAACATTCATAATCTTGAGCTAGAAGCAGAGCTTACACAAAGCTGTAAAACTGACAAAAATATAAGTTTACACTGCCTGTATTAACATCTACATGATTCCTTTCAACATAAAACAGGACATTTATAACTCACATGTGTTCAGAAAGAAATTGAATGTGTTGCTCATTGGTTGATCCCTATCAGGCACTGTAAACAGGGGTAGGTATATTTTAGAACTAAATTAAAAATACCTTTTTAGTTGTACCTGAAAGCAGGTTCTACCTGAAAATAGTCTAAACAACTATTATCTATATGTATAAGAGCTTCCACAATTAAAGATGTACATTTCATATTGTATCTGTGGCACATTAAAAGTACGTCTGTTGCACATAGTGATATGTTATGCTGCACCTTCAAGGAAACAATTTTTACTCAGGACAAATGAATAATATTAAATTTTATCTGCCAAAAATGGTTTTATATTATGCTTTTCCTTAAAGGAATACAGAAGAAAAACTTTATCACCTTTGAGAATTTTACATATATTCAGTGTAATCCAACAAAGTAATTAGTTAGCTGAATGACAAGAAGTACAAGGTAGTAATAAAGTAGGTCACAGAATGAATTAGTTATTTAATACAGTCTGTCGTTTATTTATATTCATTGATATAAGAAATTTGGGTCATGCTTCTGGAACTCTTGAGCTGAATAAAATTGTTTGTTTTTTCGCCCATTTTGCGACAATTTTAAATTTGTTTAATGGTATTATGTAGGCACTAAAGCTATTTGTTGAAATAGATAAGACTTAAGATGTTTGTAGCTGTTATCGGTTATTTCCGCCTAGCATAAGGAATGTTAATTCAGTGCCTAATTGCATTGACCTCCTTAGATCAAACATACTTGGTTTCTTTATCAAAGACAAGCAGTTATACATGCAAAGAACTATATTATGTTCAGTTGTTTGAAATAGTCTCTACATGTTTTGTGTGTGCTTAGTCCTACAATGCAGCTGATTACTTTCTTTTATCATTTAAACACAAATATTTGGCCTCCAATGTTGCTGCATACTAAAAGTAGTCTTCCATGACTCAAGAGAAAATGGAATAATGCAAATCATGTTTATACAAGTAGTAATTCTTCACTGACACCAGCTTCTTAGCTTTCCTTTAATGCACATAATTTTCCTTTATGCGCAAATCAGCTTAGCTTTTGTTTTATGTGCTAAATAGTTTTTCACCATGACTGAACAGTCAAACTGGATATGATTTATTCAGTTTTACTATCATTTTTCTGTTGTGCAGTTGTGTGAAACCAGTTGTACTCTCTCTCCATCACTACCACCACACTGTTGCACATTTTCAAAGTTGGTATCACATGTGATAAGTATTATCATCTCCATACAGTACTGCCTGAAATAGCACAACTGTGGGTACATCATTTATGTAAATAATGAATAGTACAGATCTGAGAGCAGATCCTTAAAGTACATTCTTTGTAACAGGAGGGCAATGTGAGTTGCTTATTTATCTTCATTAACTGCAACAGTTGACTGTATTATGCAGAGTGCATTCTCTCCTACTCCTTAGTGATATATAATGGAAAACCATATCAAATACTTACTTCAGGCACAACAGCAGTGCACGGATTCTTTCATATTTCCAAAACTGCTATATGATATGCTCTCAACCACTTCAACTGTAGAAAGGCTGGACCTGAACGTATGTGGTAAGGAGCTAAGTATATTAACAATGTTGGCTTCTGCAGTTATACATGCAGCAATCATTTTTTTTATATTAGGCATATAGGTGAAAGTGATATAGGTTGAAAGTTATCGAGAGATACACCACCTCTCCTATTAACTGGTTTGAATAGAAATGTCTTTAAACATTATAACAACAAAGATGTTCTGGGCCTGTAAGCAAGTTGAAATTTGGAGGATCAATTGGAAGAATACAAATGTGTTGTAAAACATACTTAGCAAAGTGATTGGCAAGCACTGAAATGTGAAATTAGAATGACCTGCAATAGTTCTGTAACTGTATTATGTTACGTAGCTATGAGAACAAATTTAGTTGGCTCCAAAATCTTGCTGGCAAATAAAACTAGAGCAAAATCGACACTGATGTGAGTTTTTAATACCCCCTCCATCTAAGTCAAAAAGCCAGTGTCAATGAATGTGGCCAGGACTATAAAATGTATCATACAGTAACAAGTTTTGAAGAAATTGGTCATGAAGACTGAAAAAGCATTTCCTTACAGAGAAAAAGGAACACACATTAAATATATTTTCAGAATATATGTGATTACAGGTATAAGTTTAGTTCCCCAGGATTAGTTATTTTCATATCCTGCAAACATATCATCTTCCTTTCCCTTTACAATTCGTTGCCCTGTGATTCATTTTAAGCGAATCATAGTCTACATGCAGAGCATATTATATAATATGCACGCTGTTACAGATGGTACATGTAGGTATTGGTTTAAGATGTTTCCGCCCTTTCATGAATTTGAAAGAACTGTAAATTTTTACTGTGTGTAATGTTTTTGTTAAATGTTCGTGTAAAAGTTTGGGACTTGTAAGTCAGTTATGCAATTGCTAAAATAACCACCGATAAATTACGATGGGCAACATGATTTCGTAAATATGAAAGCGCATTTGTTCTTTGTGAGATGTTTTTCATGTAGGGAAGAAAAATCGACTGGCTTGTATGTTCTTCATGCAGAATTAAATAAATAGATTGCTTCATTTCAGTCCTCAATATTGAAACTCTGTAAACCATTTCCTGGCTTACGACGGATGTACAATATTAACAATAGTGTTCATTTGCGACACGGATTATTTTCAGATGGGACCGTTAAACCATTGAACTTTAATCCAAAACGAAGACCAAGAAGACAAGACTGGCCCGGTGAACTGGTAGAAAATGGCATGTTTTACTTTGCGAAATCTGAGTTCATACGTCGTGGGTTACTTCAGGGAGGAAGGTTTGCCCCAGTCAAATCTGTTAGTGCCGATAGACTGTCCTGCGCATTGTGCTCCGTGTTAAATATGATTTCTGTTTCTAGATGTGGTGTCGTTGAAATCCCACAAAATTACAGCCTTGAAATAAACACACGTTTCGATTTAGAAGTGGCGCAACTACATCTGGCCAGTCACTTGTTAATATGAGTGAGGTGTCAACATGGCGACAGATTTAGCAGTAGGTTAGTACACACATTAGTTTTGTTTGTTTATTAGTTTTATTGCGGTAGCTATCAAACTGTGATTTGGTGTTAGATTAATATTTCAATGATCTGAGTAAATGTTGATATACGACAGTTAAATAATCGTTATTATAGCTTGTAATTGTCAACCTTGCGTGTTGTAAACAAGCTCATCTGACATGATTTCATGACGTAAACCACCTATTTGACAGGTTGTGTGCCGCCTTACTACCGAGAAGTGTATGATACCTGCGCCCCGTCAACAAGTCATGTAACGAAGGACGTTTTCACCAAACTTCTTGTAAAATCGGAGCTTCCTTCACAAACGCTGAGCCAGGTGAGAACCAAATACTGTACAGTGCGTATCAAGTAAAAATGTTGTAGCTGATGAGTTGTCAAAGATGAAAGACTTTCCATGTGACAGTGCACGCGATTCCTTATCATAGCGCATAAACACTTTGAATTTTTAAATTTCGATTTACATTTACCGCCAGCTGCTGAGCCACTCACAACGCTGCACAATTCTTCGTTGTCAACCCGTAGACAGAAACATAGGTCGATAGTACATAATTAGAAACATCCCATCCGACAGAACTTTTTTTTTCCTTCGCCTTATTTTTTAATAGCTTTATCAATGTTAATAATCTATTTTCTTGTTTAGAATAACATTTTTGTTCTTTTCATATGAAACATCAAATTGAGTATTATTTATTTATTCAAAATCAACTGAGGTTATTATACAAATATTGTGCTCTATTGTTACTAAAGACTAATATTGTAACTGTTTGTGGAAACCAGTGTAAATCGATTTCTGATTGCACATATTGTGCACACTTTCCTGCTATAGTCCAGACATATTGGCTTGTTGCACTGTATACACTTACAGGAAGATGTAGACTCACAGCAGGTCTTCCTCTTCTCAAGTTTATCACTTGGAACTTTACCATCTCCTCTAGCAATAGATTCCTCTTCATGGATATCACAGTGCAAATTGCAAATGGTGAGCTGTTGTCTAATGTGTGGTTCTATTAGAGAATGGGACATTGCTTCAATGAACCTTATCCTTTTAACAGTAGGGTTTTGTCAAAGGCATCAATAAACTATGAAACTGTTTACACAAATTGTGTTTATAAGTGTGTAAAAAAGAGCTAATGGCCGTCTCTAACATCTCATATGGGAAGAGTACAGGAGACACTTAAGGTCTGGAAGGTATGCCCCATCTTTTGTCTTATTATAACAGATAATTTCTGGCTTCCTCTTGTAAGGATTCATCACGATGTCGTGTATAGAAGTTACCAGAGCTTTATTCCTTATGAGAACAACTGGCAAAAAAGTAACAGGTAAACCTTTTGCAAAACCATAGAGAATTGTGCAAACTGGTCTAGAGTTACCAGACTTGAATTATGATGGAATAACAGTATGATTGATTTTCTTGGTTCTGCCAAGTCTTTCCCAGTTCTTCTACCAGCACCATGGATGTAAATCAGTTATTCGTAGTGACATTTCTGTTTGAACCTTCAGTAGGCTTGCACAGGTGTACTGTTGCTTGAGTGGGTTTCAAAAGTTTCTTTTCATATACATTTAGTCCAATGCCATCGCCGTCTTTTTCAGTATAAATGTGAGTCTTGGAAAGGTATGAACAAAATGAGTCGACCACATGTTATACCTTGACCCATATTTGCTGGGTTTCTTTGGCATACACATGCAAAATCCACAACTCCATCTGAAAGAAACAGGCATTTTGTCAGCTGTCATATTCTCATTAAGGGAATACATCTGGTGGGAATTATATATGAACTTGTTGAATATTTCTGAGATGGCACCTTGCACAGTCAGTTTGTTTTCTGACCTCATGTGTGGTAGAATCATCAGACTGTAGGCAGTTGGTCAGTATTTCAAGCTGTTTGACAAACATCATTGCTCTAAATATCAGTCTTCCAGTAAGGTCCTTGGCAAACAGAGAGAGCACATTTTCATGTCCAAATTTGAAAATGGATGTGAACAGTAGCACACCAGTCTGAGCATAAATTTCTACAGAATCAGTGAGATGATAATTAGATTGGTTTGTTGCATCTTTCAGGTTGGTTCTCATGGAGAAAATTTTGCTGTTTGTATGTAAAACAGTACTCTCAATAACAGCTTGTTCAAACACGCACTCCCAAATTGCACGAATTTTTTGGATTACGTAAGTCAGAAGCTTTGTTAGTAAGTCCAGGCAATTGTCTCACTATGTTATACCACCACCACCACGACTCTCACTTACTATCAGTCATTTATCTTCCTTTTTTTCTTCTCTGATCATCTTCTGTCACATTGGTAATTATAAAGTCAGAATCAGCTGCAGAGTAATCATTTTACATCTTGGATTCATCACTACTGTCCTGCAACCACTCTGAAAGTTTCTTCTCAAAATTGCCATATCTGCACTGCATTTTCTCACATATTTAGCTCTTGTTAGTTGCAAGTGTACTCGAAAGCATTATCCATCACGGCATCTTCTAAAACATTAAAAAAACACCAAAAAATGGGTAATAGAAAAATAAATTACATATAATGTGAAACATCAGACCTGTACATTTTACAACATTAATGCATATCTAACAATGAGAAGCCACAAACTGAACTGCAATGCTTCTGTTGCATATATGATTTGACCGTGAGAAGGTACTGTGGAGAGTGTAGAGGCAAACAGAACAGTGTTGCCACAGGACTAATTTAAGAAGCTGTAGAGGTCCCTCAGACCAATGTTTCAGTTTAAAGCCAATGACTCGCCTAACATTTGAGAAGGAAAAGGCATGTAATTGGTGAAATATGGTAATACACCTGTATCATTCCACCCAAGCTGATACCTATCCTGTGTCTATAGTTCGATATAAATTGTTTGTTTTGTACAGCAAATATGATAAAACAGTATGGCATAGTCATTCCATAAATTCAAATACCTTTTTTTTTTTTTGCTGCAAAAAAAAGCATTTGAATTTATTATTATTATTTAAATTGTGTGTGTGTGTGTGTGTGTGTGTGTGTGTGTGTGTGTGTGTGTGTGTGTGTGTGTGTCTGCATGCTGTGGAAAATGGTCACACAGGCTAACCTTTTATATGGAATATTTTTGTTGGAAGTTGCATTATTGGTACAACATTTCTATAGTAACAGTGAATGTTATCACTTACTGATATAATGTGTATGCAAAAGTGTATTTACCTCCCTTGCCCCTAGCTTTTGATGATATCTTTCTGCGTTTGGCAATGATTTGAAGCAAGGAATATGATAAATTTCAAAGGGTCGACAGAAGCATCCGATCTCACGCCTCGGCTTTCACCCGTGACGTAAGGGTGTTGTGGTGTGTGACGTCATGATGGCGCGGAGTTTGGTTTGTGAGTGTGGCGTGTTTGTAGATGTCGTTGTGTTGTGGTTTGTTGTGCCCTCTGGTGGTATGTTTAGGGTTATCGTTTGTTTGGTATATTGGGCTCAGTTTGATGTTGCTCTATGGCGAGTGCTGCTTGCGTATTTTTGAAGCGGAATTTGTATCAGTGAGTTAACGGTTTTGTGTGAAGGTTAATATAGTGATGATTGCCATACATCGGATGGTTTTGTTATTTAGTTTAATCGGTTGCGGTTTTTTGTTGTGGAATGGACATGAAAGACAAAATCAATAGTTCTCGGTTGAGGGCTATGATGGGGGACACAGCTTTAGAGCTGTGTAAAGTTCCTACAGCTTTTTGGCTTAATTGCCGAGGTGGTGAAGTGCAGTGTGTGCCATGAACCAATGAAATTGGTTAAAGTTCCGGCCTCTCGGACCACGAACGGTTATATGTGGCGCTGTCGCAAAGATGACATATGGTGCTCCATACAGCGCAGTACCTGGTTCGAGAAGTCTAGGTTGGGCATGCGCGAGATTGTGCTCGTTACATATTATTTTTGTTATAGATCCCCACAGAGTTTTTGCATGCATGAGACTGGTGTGAGTGAGAGGAGCGTTTTAGATTGGTATTCCTTTTTTCGTGAAGTGTGTTCGGAATTTATTAAGTACAGGGGTAAGTTGGGGGAGCATGGGGTTGTTGTGGAGGTGGATGAGACACAGTTTGGGAAGAGGAAGTATGGGAGGGGGAAGTCTGTGGCTGGTCTTTGGGTGTGGGGGGGGGGCTGTTGTTTCGGGGGGGGGGGGGTGTTTTTAGGGTTGTGGAAGGGAGGTCCAAGGCTGAATTAGTGGGGTTAATTGAGGAATATATAGAGCCAGGGTCCACAATAGTTTCTGATGCTTTTTCTTCTTATAGGGGGTTGGGTGAGAGGGGATTTAATCATTTAGTAGTGAACCATGGTTTAGAGTTTAAGAATTATGAGACAGGGGCTTGTACTATTACGATAGAGGGGATGTGGGGGGCGGTTAAGTTAGTTCTTGGGAAGGGGGAAGAGGCGCTCTTCCAACCTTCAGTCTCATTTAGATGAGTACTGTTGGTGGAAGAGTGTCCCAGAGGGCTATTGTATTGTTTGGGTTTTCTTAAGGGCTGTGGGTAAAATGTATAGGCCGAAACTTGTTAGTTAGGGTGGTCTTGGTAGGTGGGTGTGGGGCTGTGGCTGAGGGTGGGGTGGGTGGTTTATTTTGTTGTATAGTATTTGTTAAGGTGGGGGGGAGAGTGGGAGTGTGTTTGTTTTTTGTTTTAGTTGTGGAGGATCTATTTTGTTGAAGTTTTTGTTGAGTTGTAGTGTGTGATTGAAATTTTTTTATGTTGCATTTGGTTTTTGTGTTTCTTATTTTGGGGTCAGGAAGAGAGGTTGGGTGGGGGGTTGAGGTGTGGGTGGGTTGAGTTTTTGTTTTGGTTTAGTATTTTTTCATTGGTTTGCATGTTTGCACGTGTGTGTGTGTTTGTGTGTGTGTGTGTGTGTGTGTGTGTGTGTGTGTGTGTGTGTGTGTGTGTGTGGTGGCCAATCTAGTTTGTGGGGCTGGAACTTTCTTGTGGTAAGTTCTCATTTTTGTTTTGTTTTTGGTGTGTGTTGTGTATTGGGGTATAGGGAAGTGTTTCATTGAAATTTGTGGCTGTGAAGGTTGGTATTGGTATTGGGAGATGTTTTTGAGTTACATAGGTCAAGGGTATTGGTTGATCCTAATTTATGGGATCGGGTGCTGCTGTAGATCTATATAGGTCAAGGGAAGTGTCCGATTCCAGATAATATTGTTTTGTGGTATTTGGTGAGTTTTGTGATGTCGATTTTTTTCATTGTTTTGCATGGTTTTGTATCGGGGTGGGTGGCTAAATTTGTTTAGATTTAGTTTCTCCCCACCCAAAAACGCCCAATTTTCCCCGCTTGTCCCATTAGAGTCATTAGGCTTTTTGTGAAACCTGTGTGTGTTTTTCGATGTATTTTCGTCTTTATGATACGTATGCAATGATTTTATATCCGCCTTATTGGAATTGTTGTTTGTGGTCGTTTCCGCCATATTTGTGACGTCATGGGTCAAAGCGGATGGATGGGATCGGACACTTCCTTATTTCCATTTCAAAAATCCTCAACCATAACAAGTAACACTGATGTGTAGCACAGCTGAAATAATGTATTCAACTCTTAAATCATTTCCCTTTTTTTAAGACAAAGAAAAGAGCCTGGTATTTTTTAGAGGAGTTAGTTTTATAGTGATAGAGATTGGATCCTACAGACTAATAAAATTGTTCACATTCTGACACAATTGAAATGGAGAATAAAATCTTTTACATGAAGCAAATGAATTAAATTCATCCTTGTAATCATTTTACAGAGGTTGTAATGTTCTACATCTTTGCACTAAATGCCACTGACACACATTTATTTAAATTTCTTGTTACATGTAGCCATAAAACAATGGATTTTGCAAATGTAATTGGATCCTCCTATTGTTCATCAGATGTAACCAAAAACTTCAGAGAAAAATCTGATTCCTAGTGTGTATGTCCTGCAGTTATACTGTCATTGTAGGATACCTTAATCATACAACAGTTCATTAGGATAATTACAGTTTTGTAAATGTTTGTTGTAGTAAGAGATTTTACAGAACAGCACTAAATGACTTCTCTAAAAATTAAATAGAACATTCAATTCATGATGGAAGTTTACTGAATCCATAGACCTAATCCGTTTGAGAATGTTCAACATGTTGAAACTGGTATTGGTGACCATGAAGCAGTTGTAACTACAGTGATTAACAAAAGTACAAATGGCAATTAAAACACATGCAAACATTTACATGGTCAACTTGGTAAAAGAGGCAGTATTGATGTATTGTAGTGAGATACTTTAAACCTCTAGGCAGGAGTGTGTAGAAGAATGTTGGCTGAAGTTCAGAAAAATGACGACCAGGAACTGGATACAATTACATGCTTAGTAGAATAATTGTTGATGATGGTATACAATCTCTGTAAAGAAACACATTAGGTGTAAAAGAAAACATAGGTATATAGACAGAAAAAGTTGTCCATAAAATGGGCGATGTGTTCGAATGTTTCTGACTTAAAGTGCGAGTGTGAATCTGGGTTATTGCGGTTTATTCCCTCAAACAACCTTCCACTTCTTTATGAGGTGACTTATTTGAAATTTGCAGCCACTCTTCTTAAATGAATAGCCAGCTGCCGGAAACCCTCTTGACTTCTTCTCCGTGAAATAATACTAGGTACAGGAATTTTTAGACTCTTTCTTTACTTATGAAATAAGTAGACATACAAACTTTGCTTTTTCTCAATTAACAATGTATTTGACTTTCATACACAATAAAACTCACGTTCAACTTATGGTTAAGTTCCTCGTACAGTCGAACGTCAGAAAGAAATTAAATTACAGTTAAAAGAAAGTTGGCTTTGATACCATAACTTTTCGTAACATAAATCAGAAAATAAGTCTTGCTTATAGCAAGGTTACCTCAAAAGTTCTTTGTCAACTGTCTTTGTTTTGATAGCAATAGTCAATGACCCAATAAGCACAGAGCAGCATATAAACTCCATGGTTATTCCTTACACACTCAATAAAACATCTATGGATTGTGTGACACGTACTTCTGTCAGTGTCGTTCGTCTGCCGCGTCTACTTTTTTCCTGTGACTGATTTAAAACCTGTACACACAAACGTGATGCACAGTAAGTAGGATTCCACCACCCCACACCCATATCCAGAATATTGTGTGTTTGAGATGGTAGAAGGCTGAGTGGTTCTAGAATTTACACAGAAATTCTTGAATCACTACATATCCCCCCCTCAGATGGAACACACAATATTTCATACATAATCATTGTGCAAATAATATCACTCATAACATCATTTCATATCTTAACATTATACATTTCTTACTCATGTTCATATACATATCTTTCCTTTTGATAACAATTCTCTGTCCTCTTCTGAACAATCTTTCGCTTATTGTTTCTCTACTCTTTTCTTATTTTACTTCGTTATTGAGACATGAACAATTACTCATGGTTTTTGTCAGCTTTACTGATATTTAGGAATTGTGTAGACTGTTTTTTCCGTAAACTTCAGATGTTGATAACACAGGCGTAATCTATTTTCTGTTCCTATCTTTTGTACTACCTTTTTCTTAGTATGTACTATTTTCATTATTTGTAGCTTGGAGGAACTCTGGACGAAATGAAAGTGTTCTTTTGACACTCATTTATTTCCAGGAAACATGATAATGCTAGTCATTCATAGAATTCACACTTCCCAGAATAGTCCCTATAAAATTTGTGACTTTTGTCACGATACTGCCCCCTTCTTTTAGGAACTTCCTTCCTTGTGGGTTGACCTTATGAGAGCACTTCCTCTTTCCTTTCTGGTAGGTACCCCTTTTATTAAACATTCCGATTTTTTAAGCCACAGATCATCCTATCTCCAATTAAGTATGCTGGCCCTTTGTACTTAGTGAATGTTGGGTATGCCCCCTTATCCTTTCTGAGTAGGCCTCATGGTTCATTACCCTAGTATACATTTCTATGTATACCAGAATTAAGTATCTTCTGGTAAAGATAGTCATCTCTTAAACTTCGCATTCATTCTTTAATCTATCATTTACTCACTAGAGTCCTTCTCTACTTACCAACTTCTATATTTTCAATAGATACTATACTACATATACTATTTATGTCCCACTATCCTTTAATTCATCAGAGTATTTATTACACTGACACTTTGTAATGATTAACATGACTAACTTCTCTCCTACTTTTGTTTTATTTCTTTGCTCATGTCTCTTATTTATCCATTGCTCATTACTACTTTATAGTTGTTTGTTATGTAGCATTTTTGTTCCATAAACTTATATGCTTTTCTCTCTCTTTGCGCATGAGTTTAGAATTGTCACTGTTCTTTGTTTATGTATACCTCTACTTATGTACATTTGATGTAGAACCATTATAGCTTCCTATATATGGGTGCATATTTCCATATGTACACACATTCCTCCTTCCCCCCCCCCCCCCCCCCCCCCTCACAACACCTGGTGGTTCTCACATCGTGACAGGCTTTGTCTTATGTAATTTACTGTTTGTACAGAAGTATGTATTTGTGTATATGTGGATGTGTGTTCATGCAATCTGATTTTTCGCCCTTCTTATCTAAAGATAAGATTTAGGTTTCTAGTAAACACGGAAATCAGGAAGGACTTTAGTGAAAGAAGTTTGTGAATATGAAAATAGGGAAAAAATAGAATGGTTCTCAAATGAGAAGTAGGAAAAGAAAATAATAGACGTGGATGGTAGGATTGAAGAAGAGAAAGAAGGTAGCCCCACAGACAGGAAACCCCCCTCTCCTAGTATCCCTACCCATCAGGTGCTTGAGTGAGATGCCCGAGGTGGTCTGGTATTAAATCGTCCCCTACAGAACAGACTTGTCACACTTTCACCCTTTAAGGTCCCCGAAGAAAATCTTAGCAACCCCTTGGAAATGGCAAATGATGAAAGATTAGGCACACTTGTTTGTGAGGGTTGTTTGAAAGGTGTGATGTGTGTTTTTTGTTTGTCATGATTTATTTCTAATCAAGCTGTGGAGCTATGGGGTATCGTCTCAGTTGTGCGACTGGATTCGTGATTTCCTGTCAGGAAGGTCGCAGATCGTAGTAATAGACGGCAAATCATCGAGTAAAACTGAAGTGATATCAGGTGTTCCCCAGGGAAGCGTCCTGGGACCTCTACTGTTCCTGATCTATATAAATGACCTGGGTGACAATCTGAGCAGTTCTCTTAGATTGTTCGCAGATGATGCTGTAATTTACCGTCTAGTAAGGTCATCCGAAGACTAGTATCAGTTGCAAAGCGATTTAGAAGAGATTGCTGTATGGTGTGTCAGGTGGCAGTTGTCGCTAAATAACGAAAAGTGTGAGATGATCCACATGAGTTCCAAAAGAAATCCATTGGAATTCGATTACTCGATAAATAGTACAATTCTCAAGGCTGTCAATTCAACTAAGTACCTGGGTGTTAAAATTACGAACAACTTCAGTTGGAAGGACCACATAGATAATATTGTCGGGAAGGCGAGCCAAAGGTTGCGTTTCATTGGCAGGACTCTTAGAAGATGCAACAAGTCCACTAAAGAGACAGCTTACACTACACTCGTTCGTCCTCTGTTAGAATATTGCTGCGCGGTGTGGGATCCTTACCAGGTGGGATTGACGGAGGACATCGAAAGGGTGCAAAAAAGGGCAGCTCGTTTTGTATTATCACGTTATAGGGGAGAGAGTGTGGCAGATATGATACACGAGTTGGGATGGAAGTCATTACAGCATAGACGTTTTTCGTTGCGGCGAGACCTTTTTACGAAATTTCAGTCACCAACTTTCTCTTCCGAATGCGAAAGTATTTTGTTGAGCCCAACCTACATAGGTAGGAATGATCATCAAAATAAAATAAGAGAAATCAGAGCTCGAACAGAAAGGTTTAAGTGTTCGTTTCTCCTGCTCGCTGTTCGGGAGTGGAATAGTAGGGAGAGAGTATGATTGTGGTTCGATGAACCCTCTGCCAAGCACTTAAATGTGAATTGCAGAGTAGTCATGTTGATGTAGATGTAAATCGTTCTTTTAGCTACAATACCCACCCCTTTCAAAATTTATACACCCCCCCCCCCCCTCTCCCCATCTACATCACATCTCATAAAGGGTATAAAATACTCCGTATAAAATAGTAAATCTATACACTATGGTATAACAGTTGTTTAGCTAGTCACATCGTATTATATTTTCCACAAATATAGTACTCTCTTCAGTTTTTTTCATCTAGAAATCACTGTTTTCCTGTGATTCTCTTAAGTTGTTCTCTATTTTATTGTCATATCTGGTTTTCTAAGCAATAAGATTACAGGATAGTTCTAGATTTTAAAGGAAAACTATTTTGGAAGAAACACTGAAGACAACTCGGGATCCGACAGTCATTATTCTGCCTGTTAACTCAGAATGTTAACGTCCCTGGGGATATGCAGTTTTACATTCTTTACATTCCTTTTCCTCTTCTGTTTGTATCTGGTACGGTTCCTCATATTTTTGGAAAAACTTATGAGTCTCTTTCTACAGAGTCGAGCTGTGGAGATGTTTTGTTGTTAGAACCAGGTCATTGACTTGGTAACTGAGGTTCCACAGCCTTTTTGTTATGCTTACTTACTCTTTGTAGTGACTTTTCAACAAAATTCTTAGAAACTCTTTCCTGCTTTACTTCATAATTGACACTAGGTTGGTCAGGCCAATTAAAACACTTAGAGTTTCTCCTATAAAAGGATTGCCTATAACATCAACCCAGTTGATAAATGGGGTAATTAATTCAGGATGAGTTCAAAGTCTTTAATTTTAGTTGCCCACGAAGTATGTTTTTCGTGGCAGTAAGTGCAACATAATTTTCCATTTTCCTTCATTACTCGTTCACACAGTTGTGATGATGAGGAATAATTGAATATTAACGCTTGTCGAATACTTTCCCTCATTAGGAATTCCCTAAATTCGTTACTCACAAATTGTGGGCCATTATCCGTAAGAAATTGTTTTGGTTTACCTACTTCTAGAAAGTATTGTTGTAAACAGTGTATAACCATTTGCGTATTTGCTCTTTTAATGGGATATAGTTTAACATATAAAACTATATTCTATTCAGCATTCTGTGACAACCAAAATATAAGATACTTCTCCCTTTCTTTGTGGAACTGGTCCAAAAAGAGCCGCTGCTGTGAGGTTGTGTAATGACTGAGGAATAATAGGATACATTTTGAATTTCACATGAGTATTATTCTCTCTTACTTTATGGCAGGTTTCACAGGCACTAATCAAAGATGCTATTTTACGACCTAGTTTCTTGAAATAATAAAACTTACTCATATGGAATATACATTTTTTGATTTCGCAGTGTCCATATCCTGTGTAAACATACCACACAAGTTCGTCTTCTATTACCTTCGGAATACATAAGCGCCAATGTTGTGATGTTACACTGTCCCTCCAAAACAATTTATGATCTATAATTTTTCCATTTTCCTAATTGATTAGGAGGTAACGAGTTCTGGAACCACATAGAAAATATTTCTGTGAAATAAGAATCATGATGGATAGTCCCTGTTGTTCTTCCTTTACAATGATGTTTGGATATTCCTCTGACATAAAATTAATGGCAAAAATAATGCCGGGCCCTTCTGTATGTTTTAGTTTTTCTAATCCTATGGATAGCCTCGATAAAGCATCAAGCACAATATTTTTAGAACCTTTTATGTATCGCATCTTAATATTGTGTTCCTGTAGGAAAAGCATCCATCGCATCAACTGACTGTGTAATAATGGACTACTCATCAGATAGGATAAAGCTTAATGATCTGTATAAATATGGATTTCTGGTCCCCATACTAGTGTCTGAAACTTTTGAATACTCCACTCAATCGCCAATAGTTCCTTTTTGGTAGCTGTGTAATTTAGTTCATGCTTATTTAGGCAACAGCTAGCAAAAGCTATGGTTTTGTGTTCTACGTTGCTTGATCCCATTATCCTTGGAAAAGTTCAGCAGCAACACCGTAATCAGATGCATCTGCCAAAAATTTAAACTCTTCGCCCATAACTGGATGATGTAATACGGGTGGCTCAACAAGCGCTCTTTTAAAGTTTTCAAATGCATCATTTGCACCTTCATCCCAAGTCCGTGGGTACTCCTTTTCTTAATAAACTCCTAAAATTCTCAGGTCATTTAACTCTTGCCCTCGTTCATACCGTTGATAGTATCCAGCCATACCTATAAATCCTTTTAATTGCCTTACATTTTTGGGGTGCAGATGTTCTTTGATAGCTTTTATGCGTTCAGTATCCAGTCTAATTCCCTTTACCCCTATAATATGACCTAAGGACTTAAGTTCTTGGCGCGAGAAAAACATTTTAGACAGCTTCAGCATGTTGTTATCAATGGAGAGATGTCTACAGACATTAAAGTAACCTCTGGCGTGCCACAGGGGAGTGTTATGGGACCATTGCTTTTCACAATATATATAAATGACCTAGTAGATAGTGTCGGAAGTTCCATGCGGCTTTTCGCGGATGATGCTGTAGTATACAGAGAAGCTGCAGCATTAGAAGAAAATTGTAGCGAAATGCAGGAAGATCTGCAGCGGATAGGCACTTGGTGTAGGGAGTGGCAACTTAACCTTAACATAGACAAATGTAATGTATTGCGAATACATAGAAAGAAGGATCCTTTATTGTATGATTATATGATGGCGTAACAAACACTGGTAGCAGTTACTTCTGTTAAATATCTGGGAGTATGCGTGCGGAACGATTTGAAATGGAATGATCATATAAAATTAATTGTTGGTAAGGCGGGTACCAGGTTGAGATTCATTGGGAGAGTCCTTAGAAAATGTAGTCCATCAACAAAGGAGGTGGCTTACAAAACACTCGTTTGACCTATACTTGAGTATTGCTCATCAATGTGGGATCCGTACCAGATCGGGTTGACGGAGGAGATAGAGAAGATCCAAAGAAGAGCGGTGCGTTTCGTCACAGGGTTATTTGGTAACCGTGATAGCATTATGAAGATGTTTAGCAAACTCAAGTGGCAGACTCTGCAAGAGAGGCGCTCTGCATTGCGGTGTAGCTCGCACGCCAGGTTTCGAGAGGGTGCGTTTCTGGATGAGGTATCGAATATATTGCTTCCCCCTACTTATACCTCCCGTGGAGATCACGAATGTAAAATTAGAGAGATTCGAGCATGCACGGAGGCTTTCAGACAGTCGTTCTTCCCGTGAACCATACTCGACTGGAACAGAAAAGGGAGGTAATGACAGTGGCACGTAAAGTGCCCTCTGCCACACACCGTTGGGTGGCTTGCGGAGTATAAATGTAGGTGTAGAACACCTTTTTCTTTAAATTTTTTCAGAGTCTTGCACAAAGTTAGACAACGGGCCTCCCAAGTAGCTGATAATATTAAGATATCGTCTATGTATTTTATCAAATCCTTCAATAAGTCTCTTCCTATTGTTTCATCTAATGCACGTATAAATACAGACACAGAGATATTAAGTCCGAATGGTAATACATTGAAATGATAAGATTTTACATCAAACAAAAAGGCTGTATACTTTTTGCATTCTGGATGTAATTTTATCTGCCAGTATCCCACAGTTAAGTCCATTGTACTAAAGAATCACACCTTTTCAAACTTGGATAACAATTCGTCGATATTAATCAGTTGATCTCTCTGTTTCTGTATGCTGATTTTATGTACGAGTGTCTAAGACTAATCTTACTGTGCCTGAAGCTTTCTTCATCATGACCAGAGGATTATTCATTACACCGGATCTTCATTCTATAATGTTATTAACAATCATTTTGTTAATCTCATTCCGAACTGCTTCCTTCAAACTCACAGGTATTGGATACGTTTTGCAAAAGAATGGAGTGTCATCTTTAATTTTGAACTTACAGATATAGTGCCTCATGTTACCTGGACTGTCAGAAAACACCACTTCATACTCCATTAATCTCGTCTTCATTGATAGGTTAGTGTTAGAGATTCATTAACTTTGTCTTGTATATCAGTTTGATGTGTTACTTGAGCCACATTATCGATATTTGGTGATAATTGTGCTGTAGCTGTTAATTGTAGATACTGACACTCAGTTGTTTGTTCCTCAATGTGACTACTTGTTACAAATGGTGTCCAGCATCTACTGCCCCTCCTGCCATAACAAAGATGATGTTCGTCAAAGTTTAAGATGACTTTAAACGCTAACAACCAATCTAAATCAAACAGCACAGCTCTGTTAATATCCTCTACTGTTAATAGTGGTTGACAAAATACTACAGTTCACTCGAGTTTCATATTTTACAAGTTTACTTCTTGTTCCCATTATCCCGATTATGTGTAGTCAGTGATAATGCTAAGTGCTGTTTATTCTGTATCAAGTTAAAAAATACATTTGAGATGAGTGACACCTCACTCCTCCAATCTGTTGTTGTTGTTGTTGTTGTTGTGGTCTTCAGTCCAGAGACTGGTTTGATGCAGCTCTCCATGCTACTCTATTGTGTGCAAGCTTCATCATCTCCCAGTACCTACTGCAACCAACATCCTTCTGAATCTGTTTAGTGTATTTAGCTCTTGGTCTCCCTCTACGATTTTTACCTTCCGTGCTGCCCTCTAATACTAAATTGGTGATCCCTTGATGCCTCAGAATATGTCCTACCAACCAATCCCTTCTTGTTGTCAAGCTGTGCCACAAATTCCTCTTCTCCCCAATTCTATTCAATACCTCCTCATTATTTATGTGATCTACCCATCTAACCTTCTGCATTCTTCTGTAATACCACATTTCGAAAGCTTCTATTCTCTTCTTGTCCAAACTATTTATCGTCCATGTTTCACTTCCATACATGGCTACACTCCATACAAATCTTTGAGAAACAATTTCCTGACACTTAAATCTATATTCGATGTTAACAAATTTCTCTTCTTCAGAAACGCTTTCCTTGCCATTGCCAGTCTACATTTTGTATCCTCTCGACTTCGACCATCTTCAGTTATTTTGCTCCCCAAATAGCAAAATGCCTTCACTACTTTAAGTGTCTCATTTCCTAATCTAATTCCATCAGCATCACTCGACTTAATTCGACAACATTCCATTATCTTCGTTTTGCTGTTGTTGGTGTTGATTCCCCCAATATATCTATAAATATATTAAACTTGGAATTTTCCACTGCCCCTGCTATTATAGGTTGTGGGTTATTAGTAGCTAAGCCTGGTTCTTCAAGTAACAACCTTTCCTTTGTGGGTATTTTGTGCGTAAAGTTAACATACTTAAATGGAACATGGCCTCCTAATGTATTTCCACAACCTGGGCCCCGCCCCTGGATCCAGGTTGAACATTTTCCTCATTACTAGTAAATATGGGTTGGTTACTGTAACGAGGTACTGCATTCCTATTTTGTGTTTTTTGGTTACTCAGTACAAATTCTTGAGAAGTTACTGGATCTAAATTTGAATGTAAATGCTTCTTTTGATAATTACCATTGCAACTTTTCGTAGTGCACTGGTGTACTTTTGCTAAGTTTGTCTCAAGCCTTTTTAAGTTATTCCCGCTATTTTTTTTATAGTTAGAACTTTCACTTTGGTGTAAAGTTTCGTTGTGGTCCTTATTTATTGCGTTAAGTGCATCAACAAAAGACAACTACTCTTCTACCGTTTTCCAACCACTACATAATATGTCTTTTCTCGCATAGATGGGCAGTTGTCTAATTAAAATACGTACCAATCCCTCTTCTTCCATTGGCTTATCTAAATACTATGCTCATGTTAAATACCAATCAAAATATTTGCTAATAGTAACCCAAGTGTTCTAATATTTTGGGTCCCACAGATCTGATATCAACTTTTCTTGAGCACTGGCAGGCCAGTATTTCTCTTTAAATTTCTTTTGAAAGCCCTCCCAAGAGGAAAAGTTCTCAATATTTACTGTACCCTATTCTGAGGCTTCCCCTATAAGGTACCCCACAGCAAATTCGAACTTCTTAGAATCTTCCCAATTTTTTAGTAATGCTTGGTTAAACCTTTTTAAGAAATGGGTCGGATGTACATCTCCGTCTGGCGTAAATTTAGGGAATTGTCTAGATAACTCTGAATTAGCTCCCCATTGTAAATCAGTCACAGCTTCACTAGTTAATACAACGTTAAGTGAAGCTACTCCTTTTGGTACTTGGATAAGCTTAATCTCATTCCACAGGTTGTCCATACTCTTCCTGATACCACTAAGTTCGGAAGAAGGAATAGGCGATATGTTTCCAGATGTTATTCTCTCGGTAACCTTTTGACCTATAATTTCTCCAAATTGTTCCTCCAAACTAATTACATTTATAATATCAGAGTTAGCTATTTTCTCTTTGAAATTTCTTTCTACATTATCTACCAGTGTATTGACACCTGTAATTTGCAATTGAATGACTGGCATTAATTCATTCTGCTTATCCACCCTCTCTTTCAAATTATTTGATCCATGCCTTACGTCATTATACTGAACATTATACACATTTTCAAAAAATCCTAAATTTTCAGTAAGTTCGGATTCTACATTGTTACATTTGCTCTCAATGTTAAGTTATAAACTTCTTGATAAATCTTCAAAACTGTTGTGACTATGGTGAGTAAACATATGATTTATATGATAAATTTGTCGTTTTAATATTTAGAGTTTCACACTGTCATGAGCATTTAAAGCTTCACTCTGGGTATTTAATTGAGAATTTACTAAGTCTAGTTCTTTACTTAGTGTTGCACTCTGAGAGTTTAATGAGTTTAAGTTAAGACTCTGACCTTTTAGTGAGCTGAGTTTACAAATTTAATCAGTCACTTCGTTGCATTTTTCATTGCCATAGCTGGTTTTTGAGTTTCCTCAATCTGTTGTATATTTCCCATACTTTTAAATGCCTTAACTCTTGTAAGCATTTAAAACTAACTTTAAATATGATAATTACACAATAAAAATTCACTCAACAGTATCTTCTAAAACTTTGTACTAAAGTAATCAAGTTTTGTTTCACGCTCACCCGGTGTAGAATTCGCATTGCGTAGGAGAGTGGATGTGGAGGCAGGTCAGCACCGGTGAAAAGCAGCTGGTGCCGGTGGCGTCAGATGTATGTTGTGTCCCCCATGATGTGTGCGAGATGTATACTCCCCACACTGGATCTTCTTGGTTGAAGCGTTCTAAGCGTACTACTTCTTAGACGAATATGCCGAAATCATCTTTGCTGTTTTTATCATTGCCAACTTTTAATTTCTTCACTGTTTTTCCATTTAAATTCTGCTCCATTGGATACTTGAACATATTCCAATTTCTCAGAGTAATTCCCTTGTTGCTAAGGCAACACATAACAGCTTCTTTCCTCATTTTTTACTTAAAATTCCTGTTTTCTTGGGCCTGTCCGGTTGCCATGTTCTATCATTTCTGACTTAGTGTGAGTGTGAATCTGGGTTATTCCAGTTTATTCACTCAAACCACTTCTTTACGAGGTGACTTACTTGGAATTTGCAGCCACTCTTCTTTACTGGTTAGCTGGCTACTGGAAACCCTCTTGACTTCTTCTCCATTGAATAATGCTAGGTACAGGAATTTTTAGACTCTTTCTACATATAAAATAAGTAAACATAAAAACTTTGCTTTTCGTCAGTTGACGATGTGTTTGACTTTCATACACAATAAAATTCTCGCTTTCAATTTCCGGTAAGTCCCTTGTACAGTCGAACGTCAGAAACAAATTACATTTAAAAGAAAGTTGCCTTTGATATCATAACTTTTCGTAACATAAATGAGAGAATAAGTCTTCCTTATAGCAAGATTACGTCAAGCGTTTTCAAGAGTTCTTTGCCAATTGTCTTTGTTTTAATAACAATATTTCCCTCATGCCAATCTGCATGGATACCAGGAATGTTGGTCACGGGAAACCTATCCCTCTCTATTCTCACAAAATATCCTGAAAGAAAGTTGTCAAAGCAGTCAAGTAAACATAGGTTTTCATATTAGGATATTATGTGAGAATAGAGAGGGATAGGTTTTTGTCACAACTGCGCCATTGCCGGTCCCAAGCCTGGGACTCCATCTTGCAAGTCATGAGGAGGAGGAGGAGGAGGAGGAGGAGTAGTAACAACCTCATAGAGAAAACCTGAGTCCATCTGGCTCCGGATGGTAGCACCCAGTTAGGGCCCATACCTAGGGTTACAGGTGGAGCCCAGACAACGGTCTCGAAAGTGGAAGAGAACGTCGCTTCCCAATAGCAGAGAGAGCGGAAGAGCCACTGAAACATATCAGATAGTGGCTGTACTCCATGTTAGGGGCAGCTTCCAAAGGTGTCTGTGTTCCCATGTCAGGGGCGGCCTGAACACATCTTCTGGGGCTAACTTCAGTCGTATAACTGGACAGACATGAACCGTCCCATCCGAAAAATTTTTAGCGCGTGGAATGGATCGCACAATAGAATTGAGATTACCCCAGGGGGACAATCCCCCATTGACCAAGGTCAACACAAGCAGGCATTCGGATTCTGGAGGACCTGCCAAAAAGTGCATAAGGGAAGAGTCAGGGCTCCCAAGAACTTTAAAGAAGGTTAAAACTAAAAAGACTTTCAGAATTGGAACCATAAATGTACAGACAATGAGTAAGACACAGAATTTCTAGCTTTCGCAATCGACAGTTGCTTTTTCAGGAAAGAGAAAAGGAGAGGGAAAGACAAAAGGATGTGGTTTTTAAGGGAGGAAATCTTGTCAGTTTGACATTACCTGCTGAAACAAAAGTGAAAATTCATCTGCAAATTGCTAGTTTTGTCACACACACACACACACACACACACACACACACACACATATCCATCCGCACATACACAGAGACAAGCAGACATTTGTCTGTGTATGTGTGGATGGATATGTGTGTGTGTGTGCGAGTGTACACCTGTCCTTTTTTCCCCCTAAGGTAAGTCTTTCCGCTCCCGGGATTGGAATGACTCCTTACTCTCTCCCTTAAAACCCACATCCTTTCGTCTTTCCCTCTTTCCTGAAGAAGCAACCGTTGGTTGCGAATACTTGAATTTTGTGTGTGTGTTTGTGTGTTTTATTTATTGTGCCTGTCTACCGGCGCTTTCCTGCTTGGTAGGTCTTGGAATCTTTGTATAATGTATCAGACCCTTCAGAAAGATGTGCGCTACAATATGAAGATATTTTTGAAAAGTCGATTTTTTAAATTTTTCGTGACCTACCTCAAACGCTCGAGGGAGGTTGAGCGCCACTATCTAATATTGGCCTGGTTTGGAAATATCGTAGATCCGGACCTGATGCACAAAGCAGTCTGAGTTGTAGTGGAGAGGTGGTAGTCTCCACGTGACCCGTGTTTACATTAAGTGATTTTGCTGTTTCCGCTTCGTTTATTGCTCACACGTCAAATGAAAACAAAGTGGATTTCTGTGGTCAGGAGCTGTCAAGTGAATTAAATTACATTCACATAATTACGGAAGGCTAAAATAAGTTATTAGTTTCAGATTTTATTTTGTTTCTACCTTTCTGACAGTCAAGCGTTAATCGCCTTGCAGAATAATGAAGTTATCTTTGTCGGTTTGTTAAAGAAATTTGACTTTTATTAATCTTTTCTGCTGAGGCAGTCAATTTATTTGAAATGATGTGTTTAATTCCACACTATTGCCTAGTTTCAACTGTTTGCTACATTTTAAGTTCACATTTTCATCTTCTAGCACATATGGCATTATTGTTGTTGTTGTTGTTGTTGTTGTTTTCTTCGGTCCTGAGACTGGTTTGATGCAGCTCTCCATGCTACTCTGTCCTGTGCAAGCTGCTTCATCTCCCAGTACCTACTGCAACCTACATCCTTCTGAATCTGCTTAGTGTATTCATCTCTTGGTCTCCCTCTACGATTTTAACCCTCCACGCTGCCCTCCAATGCTAAATTCGTGATCCCTTGATGCCTCAGAACATTTCCTACCAACCGATCCCTTCTTCTTGTCAAGTTGTGCCACAAACTCCTCTTCTCCCCAATCCTATTCAATACCTCCTCTTTAGCTATATGATCTACCCATCTAATCTTCAGCATTCTTCTGTAGCACCACATTTCGAAAGCTTATATTCTCTTCTTGTTCAAACTATTTATCGTCCATGATTCACTTCCATACATGGCTACACTCCATACAAATACTTTCAGAAACGACTTCCTGACACTTAAATCTATACTCGATGTTAACAAATTTCTCTTCTTCAGAAACGCTTTCCTTGCCATTGCCAGTCTACATTTTATATCCTCTCTACTTCGACCATCATCAGTTATTGTGCTCCACAAATAGCAAAACTCCTTTACTACTTTAAGTGTCTCATTTCCTAATCTAATTCCCTCAGCATCACCCGATTTAATTTGACTACATTCCATTATCCTTGTTTTGCTCTTGTTGATGTTCATCTTATATCCTCCTTTCAAGACACTGTCTATTCCGTTCAACTGCTCTTCCAGGTCCTTTGCTGTCTCTGACAGAATTACAATGTCATCGGCGAACCGCAAAGTTTTTACTTCTTCTCCATGAGTTTTAATACCTACTCCGAATTTTTCTTTTGTTCCCTTTACTGCTTGCTCAATATACAGATTGAATAACATCGGGGAGAGGCTACAACCCTGTCTCACTCCCTTCCCCACCACTGCTTCCCTTTCATGCCCCTCGACTCTTATAACTGCCATCTGGTTTCTGTACAAATTGTAAATAGCCTTTCGCTCCCTGTATTTTACGCCTGCCACCTTCAGAATTTGAAAGAGAGTATTCCAGTCAACATTGTCAAAAGCTTTCTCCAAGTCTATAAATGCTGGAAACGTAGGTTTGCCTTTTCTTAATCTTTCTTCTAAGATAAGTCGTAAGGTCAGTATTGCCTCACGTGTTCCAACATTTCTACGGAATCCAAACTGATCCTCCCCGAGGTCCGCATCTACCAGTTTTTCCATTCGTCTGTAAAGAATTCGCATTAGTATTTTGCAGCTGTGACTTATTAAACTGATAGTTCAGCAATTTTCACATCTGTCAGCACCTGCTTTCTTTGGGATTGGAATTATTATATTCTTCTTGAAGTCTGAGGGTATTTCGCCTGTCTCATACATCTTACTCACCAGCTGGTAGAGTTTTGTCATGATTGGCTCTACCAAGGCAGTCAGTAGTTCTAATGGAATGTTGTCTACTCCGGGGGCCTTGTTTCGACTCAGGTCTTTCAGTGCTCTTTCAAACTCTTCACGCAGTATCTTATCTCCCATTTCATCTTCATCTACATCCTCTTCCATTTCCATAATATTGTCCTAAAGTACATCGCCCTTGTATAAACCCTCTATATACTCCTTCAACCTTTCTGCCTTCCCTTCTCTTTTTTGCTTAGAACTGGGTTGCCATCTGAGCTCTTGATATTCATACAAGTGGTTCTCTTCTCTCCAAAGGCCTCTTTAATTTTCCTGTAGGCAGTATCTATCTTACCCTAGTGAGATAAGCTTCTACATCCTTACTTTCTTGCCATTGCCAGTCTACATTTTATATCCTCTCTACTTCGACCATCATCAGTTATTTTACTTCCTAAATAGCAAAACTCCTTTACTACTTTAAGTCCTAATCTTTTTACCTACTTTATTCTCTGCTGCCTTCACTACTTCATCCCTCAGAGCTACCCATTCTTCTTCTACTGTGTTTCTTTCCCCCTTTCCTGTCAATTGTTCCCTTATGCTCTCCCTGAAACTCTGTACAACCTCTGGTTCTTTCAGTTTATCCAGGTCCCATCTCCTTAATTTCCCACATTTTTGCAGTTTCTTCAGTTTTAATCTACAGGTCATAACCAATAGATTGTGGTCAGAGTCCACACCTGCCCCTGGCAATGTCTTACAATTTAAAACATGGTTCCTAAATCTCTGTCTTACCATTATATTATCTAGCTGATACATTTTAGTATGTCCAGGGTTCTTCCATGTATACAACCTTCTTTTATGATTCTTTAACCAAGTGTTAGCTATGATTAAGTTATGCTCTGTGCAAAATTCTACCAGGCGGCTTCCTCTTTCATTTCTCTCCCCCAATCCATATTCACCTACTATGTTTCCTTCTCTCCCTTTTCCTACACTCGAATTCCAGTCACCCATTACTATTAAATTTTCGTCTCCCTTCGCTATCTGCATAATTTCTTTTATTTCATCGTACATTTCTTCAATTTCTTCGTCATCTGCAGAGCTAGTATGCATATAAACTTGTACTACTGTAGTAGGTGTGGGCTTCGTATCTATCTTGGCCACAATAATGCCTTCACTGTGCTGTTTGTAGTAGCTTACCCGCATTCCTATTTTCCTATTCATTATTAAACCTACTCCTGCATTACCCCTATTTGATTTTGTATTTATAACCCTGTATTCACCTGGCCAGAAGTCTTGTTCCTCCTGCCACCGAACTTCACTAATTCCCACTATATCTAACTTTAACCTATCCATTTCCCTTTTTAAATTTTCTAGCCTACCTGCCCGATTAAGGGACTTGACATTGCATGCTCCGATCCATAGAACACCAGTTTTCTTTCTCCTGATAATGACGTCCTCCTGAGTAGTCCCCGCCCGGAGATCCGAATGGGGTACTATTTTACCTCCGGAATATCCTACCCAAGAGGACGCCATCATCATTTAATCATACAGTAAAGCTGCATGTCCTCGGGGAAAATTACGGCTGTAGTTTCCCCTTGCTTTCAGCCGTTCACAGTACCAGCACAAGAAGGCCGTTTTGGTTAATGTTGCAAGGCCAGATCAGTCAATCATCCAGACTGTTGTCCCTGCTACTACTGAAAAGGCTGCTGCCCTCTTCAGGAACCACGTGTTTGTCTGGCCTCTCAACAGATACCCCTCCGTTGTGGTTGCACCTACGGTAGGGCCATCTGTATCACTGAGGCACACAAGCCTCCCCACCAACGGCAAGGTCCATGGCTCATGGGGGGACATATGACATTATGCCATAAAAAAGAACCAAACAGGAGTTAATGCAGTACTGGTACTCCAAGAAAATTTACATCTGAATCTTGACATATGAATGTGCACTTTAAGCCAAATTATGCATCTTAGTAGTGTTGACAAAATTCCCATGCTCTTGGAGTATCCTCTAACGTCTTGTTTCTTTTGTGACACAATGTTAGATCTTTTAACGTTTCACACATACGAACATACGTCCTGCGTCATCATAGCTGCGCAAGCGCGGCAATGCCTGTTATCTGGCACAACTGCTAAAACGAATCTCTTTCTAACCGTTCGCGGGAAAATATTCTGAATAGTTGTTTGAAAAGTGTTACTTTCAAGTAAAGTAAATTTCCTTTTGCACAAGATGAACTCTGTCTGCCAATGTCTGATGAATTTCTTAAATCACAGAGTGTTTGACTCTCATTCAAAATTCAGATCTTTGAGAACGACCATTTAGAATATTTTCAAACCCAGAAGATCAGACATTTATGTCGTTGTTAAAAAATTTACTGGCAAATTTGTGAGATGTATCTTAAAGTGTTGTTGTTGTGGTCTTCAGTCCTGAGGCTGGTTTGATGCAGCTCTCCATGCTACTCTATCCTGTGCAAGCCTCTTCACCTCCCAGTACCTACTGCAACCTACATCCTTCTGAATCTGTTTAGTGTATTCATCTCTTGGTCTCCCTCTACGATTTTTACACTCCGCGGTGCCCTCCAATACTAAATTGGTGAGCCCTTGATGTCTCAGAATATGTCCTACCAACCGATCCCTTCTTCTGGTCAAGTTGTGCCACAAACTTCTCTTCTCCCCAATCCTATCTTAAAGTGTAACACGCACAAAAAAGATTAACATTATGTGTGAAAGCTTAGCTTCTTTGCAGCTTATTAATCTTAGAGGCCAATATTATAGGCTAAGTGAAAGCTTTCCTTTTCTTTTAGCAACACTATATATATTAATTTAAACCACTACCTTTCCCTATTTGTGTGGTCGCGCTACTTGACATTGATGATGCTGTTGGCTGACTACATCACGTGTCCTATGCTCTGAATGTCCGCTGTCATCGGCTGGCAGGATCGCTTGACATGAGCTACGACTGGCTTACAAAAGCACATCACAATCTCGATCTCAATCCTTCGGAAAGTAACATGTGGTGTTTGGTGGAATTCGAATTCATACGTTCGTAATACGAAATGTGCAGTGTACATGTTGCTGCACATCAGACATCTTTCCGAAATGTGCCCCTCCCCCCTCCTGTGTTTCGTTTTGTAAAGTGCCAGGAAGTTCTATGCCAGTGTATAAAACCACAACCATTGAAAGGATTGATAAGTTTTACAGTTCTGAGGAAAAGTATACTGTTACTGAACACGGAGAAAGTGTATTTTCATCTGGGAGAAAATTTATTTTTAACCGGGAAATCCGTTTTTTTTTTTTTTTTTTCCCCCCCCCCCCCCCCCCCCCCCCCCCCCCCTCAGCCACGTCTACACACTAGTAGATGAGATGAAAGAGTGAAGCATTGGAATACTAGCGATGCAAGAAACAAGATACTTTGACGAAGATACAGTGGAGTCAGAAGACTTCACAATACTGAAGGAGAAACCAGGAGTTAAGGTGGGAAAGGAAAGACATGCACCTAGATGCTTTGGTACAGGGTTCATAGTAGACAAGAGATACGAGGATGGCATAACTGAAATGAAGAGCAGATCAGAAAGGATGTCAACACTGACATTTCAAGCAGGGAACATGCACCTACAAATGACAAGAACAGGAAAGACAAGAAAGTTGTAGATAGTTTCTGGGAAGAGCTAGATGATACCTTGAAAAACATACCATATAGACATGTAAAGATACTCGTGGGAGATTATAATGCACAGATTGGAAGAGAGAAGCAACGTAAAGGAGTAGTGGGCGAGTACCTTGCACACCAGCGGACAAACAAAAATGGAGAAAAACTAATTGAACTGTGTCGAGAACACAAAATGAGATTGATGACAACACACTTCAGGGCCAAACCGTGTAAGAAAAAGACATGGGCAAACCCATGCACCCACATTGGGGAATTCCAAATTGACCACATAGCAATCAGCTGGACAAATGGTAAAGAGATCATTAACACAAAGGTCAGGAAGAACACAAGAATAGAATCGGGTCTCTATCTTACAGAAGTTAAGTGCCTTTGGATTCCAAACAGGGACAGGCTGCCACAGACGAATAGAAAAACAGAAAACATAAAGGTAGACAGAGACAAATTAAGACACAATCGATCCAGATATGAGGAAGGAATTGAATCATTCAATGAATGGGACGACATGAAGCGAAATAAGGTGAAACAGGCTGAACCATGGCGAAAGGAAGGAAAGAAACGGAAGCACTGGTGGTGGAACAAGGAATGTGAGGAAACAAGACTCGCAGAAAAGCCTGGTGGGACTGGAGCAGCAAGAAGGACCCGGAAAAATGGGAAGTTTTTTTAGGAGCAAGAAAGGAAGTGGTCCAAACAATAAGATAGACCAGAAGACAGATGATGGTGCAGGAACTGGATGAGATTGAGACCAACTTCAGGAAAAACAACGGCAGACACTTTTTTGGGAAATTCAAAAAGTCTGATTGGATACAAGGGTAGAGAACTGCTTATAAGAGATAAGAAAGGGGAGCTGGCTGTCAGTGCGAAGGAGAACTGTTGGATTTTTGCAGAGCACTTTCACGACCTGCTGAACTGTGAACCACCTGAAGAAGAGGCAGAACTGGAGACTGACACAGAAGAGAGAGAGCCACGTCCTCCAACCAGGTATGAAGTCGCATATGCCATAAGCAATCTAAAGTATAATAAGGCAACTGGAGAAGATGGTATAGCAGCTGAGATGATAAAGTGGGAAGGCAACAAAGCAATATGCATGACCAACATAATTCACCAGATCTGGAGAACAAAGAAGTTTGCCAGAAGGGTGGAAGAATGCAATTGTAGCACCAATACATAAGAAGGGGGACAAGAGAGATGCAAACAATTACAGGGGAATATCACTACTAGAGGCTGGATACAAGGTGCTGTCGAAACTATTGCTCAAGAGAGTAGAACAGGTAGAAAGTTCAGTTGGCGACTGCCAAGTGGAATTCAGGAAGGGAAGAGGTTGTATAGAACAGATATTTATCCTGAAGCAACTGATAAAACATAGGGCCTTAAAAAACAAAAAGACAGAACTAATCTTCGTGGGCTTCACAAAGGCATATGACTCCACCGACAGACCGACTCTTGTTAGGATCCAGAAGAACAGAGGACTTGATGGAACTACACAAGAGCTCATAAAAAGAAATTCTGACAGACACAAAAGCAAGGGTGAGATTCAGAGGAGCACTGTCAGAAGAAATTGAGATCAAGGCTGGTGTTAAACAGGGACATGGATTGTCACCAATGTTGTTCAAGTGATCAGGCAGTGGAGAGAAATAAACGAGGAAATGGAATACCAAAGACCCATGTGGGGGACAAAAAGGACAACAGGGCTCAAGCCGACTGCCTAGCATTTGCAGATGACTTAACAATAGTAAGTGAGACGGAAGAAGACACAACTTGACAACTTACTTAAGGTAGCCAGAAAGGTGGGACTGAGGATCGCCTATAACAAGACAAAGACATTTAATACCACTGCAGATTGGGAAGCACTGGAAGGCACTGTGCAAGTGGTGGACAAATTTAAATACCTGGGAGAATTTATAACAGGAAGGAACAGGAGCAAGGAGGGAATAACAGAGAGGAGAAAGAAGATGAAGTCAGCCTTCTGCATGTCAAGAGAGATATAGAATAAAAAGAATATATCCACAGAGGCAAAGATAAGCCATTACAAGGAAGAAATGGGGCAGAACAACTACAGAAAGAAGAGAGAAAAATACTAGTTCCCAAAAGAGGTGGAGAGATGTGGATGCGAAGACCTAGGGAG
Source organism: Schistocerca gregaria (assembly GCF_023897955.1). NCBI lineage: Eukaryota > Metazoa > Arthropoda > Insecta > Orthoptera > Acrididae > Schistocerca > Schistocerca gregaria. Next base: position 624,309,188 of record NC_064921.1, on the reverse strand, counting down.
GAATTGTACCGGAACATGAGAACAATATCCGGGGAAATCAGACTCAAAAGGGCAAGGCTTACTGGACATGTAGTTAGGATGAGTTTGGACAGAATGACAAAAAGAGTGTGGGAAACAACAGGGAGGACAAGGGGAAAAACTGAAACCAAGTGGGTTGTTGAACTTCAGAAGGACTAGTTGGAATTTGGGATCAAGATCGAAGGAAAGGAAAATTGGAGGAACAAAAATATACACCGACCAATATGCTGGAAATCAATGAAAGAGAAGAATACAGGAAAAGATTAGTGTGTCACCAGTGGAGCCGACAGGAGAAACGGAAACTGAAGATATCAGAAGAAGAGCGGGAGAGAAGAAGAGAAAGAATGAAGAGGTTCTGGGAGAAGAAAAGGAAAATGCAGTCCACGAAGGGACTACTCGTGGTCCTACAGAGACCGTAACGCAGCGAGGAGGAGGAGGAGGAGGAGGAGGAGGAGGAGGAGGTGGTGGTGGTGGTGGTGGTGGTTTTCGTCACATCCTAAAAGCATTTAACTCTGTATCACACTTCACACCAGCTGTCCTTTGAAGACTTGCCTAAAAAATTTCAAAAGTGAGCATTAAGCTAGAAATTTATGACTCCATTGGTATCACTGTTAGGGTTTGAGAATACAGGTTGATACTAATCACAGCATGTACAGAGGCATTTAAGCAGCTCCTGACCCCAATACACTATTGGAACACTAGGAAGATCTAGTTAGTAGTACACTGGGAAGTACCCTTTGCCATGCACTTAACAGTGGTTTGTAGAGTCTAGATGTAGATTCACAAACAGTAGTTAATAAATATCATATTTGTGTGTGCATATCTCATTTATATGACTGATTACGCAAAAAGATTTTTTACAAAGGTTTAGTAGTGCTTCTGACTTCAATTTCTTGTTGTTCAATAAAGGTTATCTGATACTCTAGTTTTAATTACTTCTACATTATCTTTCTTCTCTCACTGTTTACCAAAAAACCTCCATCCTTTAATAATTTGCAGTTTTTATTGTCAAGTGCAATATTTACTGAAAATAAATAATTTTATTTTTTAAATGGCAATGAAATCAAGACCCTAAGCTGTCGACAGGGTACAGTTGAAAATGTGTGCTCTGACCAGGACTCAAACCTGGGATCTCCTGCTTACATGGCAGCACTCTATCCATATGAGCCACCAATGGCATAGAGGATAGTGCGACGGCAGGGATTTACCCCTTGCACACTCCCCGTGAGACCCACATTCCCAACTTAATGTCCACACACTACATTCGTAGTCCCTCATTACTTGCAGTAGACAATCTTATCGACTGCTGTAATAGTTCGGGCAATGCGTGTGCATCGGCACAGAAGGAGAAGGTCAATGGCCAATGGTAGAAGTCACTTGGTTTTGGGGTGAAGAACTCATTGAGCCATGTTCAATGCACATTTTCATCCAGACAGGAAGTTCCTTGAAGGTTGTTTGATAGAGAGAGGAAAAGGTGAAAATATGAGGGTGGAAGATCAGGGGAATAAGGTGGGTGTGGAATGTCTTCCCAACCAACTGTATGGTTTTTTCCCCCAGTCTAGCAGAATGCAACTGGGTGTTATTATGGAGTAGCATCATTTCACAGTCTTCCTGATCATTGTCCTTGGATTGCATCTTCAGGATATCTCAGTTGTTGGCAAAAAATGTCAGCAGTGGTGGTTACACCGTGGGAAGCAGTTCATAGTTCACCACACCATCACTGTTCAACCAGATACATAATGTTATTTTTTGTGGATGCACATAGATCTTTGTATGAGGAGTTCCTGCTTTGTTTGGGCTCAGCCAGTGCCCTCTTTTTCTTATGTTAGCATAAAGTTACAGTACAGGTAAGGAATGGCCGGTGTTGTTCACTAACCAATCGGCAATGGGCAAGCAGAGGGCACATATGGCCACCAACTAATTTTTGTGACTTTGGCTTAGAGCCTCACCCACTAATTTTTGTGACTTTGGCTTAGAGCCTCACCCACTAATTTTTGTGACTTTGGCTTAGAGCATGTGGTACCCCAACACTCAGTTTTTGAATCTTCACTAATGCATGCAAATGTCACATGATGATGGAATGATCACAGTTCATCACATTTGCCAGTTCTCGAGTTCACTGACATGGATCATTCTAGATCAATGTATTTAAACAACCTTCATCAAACCCTGAAAGTCTTCCTGAATGTGGAGTATCTAATATCAAAACAATCCAACTTAAAAAAAGAAAACCCTGTTCTTGTCATGCTCTGTCCAATGGCATTATCCCCATACATGGCACAAATGTTTCTTTTGGTGCCACTGCTGCTGTCACCCCTCTATATTCAACTCAAACAGAAGAACATGAGAGAAATATTCAGAATTTTTCACTTGGTACTTCATTTTCTAACACCCACAGCTCCATCTACTATTTCCAAATGACAAAATGACAATATTTGAACTCGAATAGCAGCAGTGAACCATAAACTAAAAAAGAAATCTACTAACCTATGCACCATCCCAATATCTAACCAGGTTTGTGACTGCATTTAAAGCTTTTTGACAAATAGAACATAGCATGTTGTCCTAGATGGGCATTGTTTCTCAGACACAAAGTTGCTTGAAATATGGTAGAGGGAAGTGAAATACAGTCACAAAGTTTGTAATATTGGTTTGGTGGGTAATATTGGCCGCAGTCACATACTTGGCAGAAATTTAGCAATTATGTATGAGAAAGTGCTGTCTTATAGAAATGGGATAACATTTATTCACATCTTGACGAAATACCAATATAGTGTGAAAACTGATGACTGGTTCGTGATGCAGAACAATGTAAAGTTGTGAACCTCACAAACGTTTAGCAACATTAAACTACATGATCAATTGAGAGATAGCAGGATTTAATCATTTCGTGCAAATATGTGGAAGCAACCTTCAGTTTCCAGAATGAAATTTTCACTTTGCAGTGGAGTATGCACTGATATGAAACTTCTTGGCAGTTTAAAACTGTTTGCTGGACCGAGACTCGAACTCGGGACCTTTGCCTTTCGCAGGCAACTGCTCCACTGATTGAGCTACCCAAGCATGACTCACAATCCGCACTCACAGCATTAATTCTGACAGTATCTTCTCTCCTACTTTCCAAACTTCATAGAAGCTCTCCTGCAAACTTGCAGAATTAGCACTCCCGGAAAAGAGGATATTGCAGAGGCATGGCTTAGCCTTAGCCAGGGGGACGTTTCCAGGATGAAATTTTCTCTCTGCAGTGGAATGTGCGCTGATATGAAACTTTGTGGCAGATAAAAACTGCGTGCCAGAACTCGAGGCCTTTGCCTTTCGCAGGCAACTGCTTTACAGACTGAGCTACCCAAGCATGACTCACGACCGGCCCTCACAGCTTTAATTCTACCAGTACCTCATCTCCTATCTTAGCTCAGTCGGTAGAGCCCTTGCCCATGAAAAGCAAAGGTCTCGAGTTCAAAATCTTGGTCCGTGGTCCGGCGTACAGTTTAAATCTGACAGGAAGTTTCATATCGCCACACATTCCACTGCAGAATGAAAATTTCATTCTGGAAATATCTGCCAGGCTGTGGCTAACTTCACAGTATACTTTCATTCAGGAGGGCAAGGTTCACAGAAGAGCTTCTGTGAAGTTTGAAATGTAGGAGTAGAGCTACTGGTGGAATTAAAGCTGTGAGGGTGAATTGTGAGTTGTGCTTGGGTAGCTCAGTTTGTAGAGCACTTGCCTGTGAAAAGCAAAGGTCCTGAGTTAATCTCAGTGTGGCGCAAAATTTTAAACAGCCAGGAAGTTTCAACTTTCAGTTTATTAGTAGGCTGCAGGGAGTGTTTTCCCTTTCTTTTCTGCATCGTATACTGTAATGCAGCTCAAGACTGTGGGACTCATGAAGCAACTGCAACAAATAAAAAGTCCATTACACAGGTATTTTTCTCTGGAAGGAGGTTGTAATAGAAATATTGAAAATGTCAGTTGTTAGTTCCTCCAAGAAAGGTGCTTGATATCCCAGGGAAAACGCAAAGAACCAAATTTCAGGGCAGAATCTACTAATATTCATTGCTGTGTGTGTCATTTATAAGTTATGGACATAGAATTAGACTAACAATAGTTCAAAAAGAGGCATATAAACAACCATGCTCCCAGTGCTTAATCCCTGAATGGAATGAAAAGAAATCATAATATATATTTGACAATGAAAACATGAAAAATACTCTCTTTCCAGTTACATTGGTCATTCCTGTTACTACACAAATGATTAAAGATTCTTAAAGGTAGTATTTAAAATTGTCAGGATTTAAATATGTAAATCTTTTTTAGTCAACTGATATCTGTAGGAGCAGCTGCAGTGTTAAAAAGTGTAGCATTTTATATTATTAAACAAATTTGATCGCCTGAGAGAAGAAGAATGTAATAACATAATCCGCCATTATTTGTACGGAGATGTTTCCCAAAAGTAGCCAAAAAGTGCAAATTGAGAATCTAAAATGGACTCGAGTTGTGCAGTTTTGCCTTTATTGCTATGAAGATATTGAATGATTCATATGAAATAGAGTAAACAGTGCTAATTAAACAGCAGATGATGAGTTTAACTGTAAAAGCTAAAAGCAACATTTTGGAAAAATTGCAGCATTTCTGTTTCTTTGATCTATCAGTATGTATATTTCAGGGCTACAAATTAACTGCCTTACGCATACTTTACTTTTTTATATATTTTCTGTTGTATCATGTTCATATAATAAACCCATGTGCTTCCTATGAAGGTACCACAAAAAATGTGTAATTGGAAACCTAGCTTAAGAAGTGATTACATAATTTTATTTATGTCCACCATTCATCTTAACAAACAGTTGTGCAGAATATAGGTAAAGGTTTTCATTGAACTGAATTTGCAGATATGGGATTTAGTAGTGGACCCAAAAGTGAATGCTCTGTCTAGAACCAGCCTGTACAAAGCACTAGCACTTGTGGCTTGGGCACAGCAGGGGAAACAGCCTAGTGCAAAACTTTTGGAAAATTTTTCTGGAGAAGGTATGTACTCAAGTGTTCATTATACTCAGTAAATCCTAATGGTATAGAATCTGGTATGTCATCATTATTTTTGTGCAAGTATTTATTCCTAAAAAGACAGTTGGTGGCATATGACTTCTTACTGTGAAATATGACTGATGTTGTTTTAATGCGAGAACACATGTTGCAGTAATATATTATGAAGCTGTATGCTTGCTTATACAGATGACAGAAAGTTCATAGATGAAGCTTTGATCTACTTCAAATTTTGCGTGAACCATACTTACTCTATTTGAAAGTTGAAAAAGTTACCCATTCATTCATCATTCAAACAGGTAAAATGTTTTCTGCAGTCAGAGATGTTGTAGGAAAATTCTACATTATGTTTCATACAGTAATAGCAATATCCCCAGTTATAAAAACAAATGAAACAACTGAAAAAGCTATAATTGTGTGAATCTTTTTGTTGTGCCTATCGCGACTCAGCATCTCTGCTATGTGGTGAGTAGCAACTTTCCTTCTCTACTACAATTATAAAAAGAGGTAGAGAAATGCTATTTGTTCTGCTTTAAAGCAAAAATAATAATCGCGATTTCTTACTTGCCAAGTTGATGCAGTGGGAAGACATTGCAGTTGTATTTGAGAGAAGTGGGCTTCAGATCTCTGTAAGACTGTTCTGATTCGGGTTTCCCAAGATATCACTAAATAACTTGTGGTAAATATCAGCTTAGTTTCTTTGAAATGAAATGGTAAGACAAATATCCTTTCTCTTCCTTCTCCAATCTATACTTGTGATTTGCCTCTAATGACCTTGTCAATGGAATGATAAACCCTACTCATTTTCCTTCCTTTCTACTAAACTCGTCCTGCACTCCATGTTATGAGAGCTGGAATTGCTTCATAGTTAATATTTATTGAACTAATCATTATAGCCATCTGTATTCAACTTTATTTATAAGCAGTGCCCATTTTCACTGCAAGTTGAAGTGAAATGGACTAAAAAGGGTCATTGGCAAAGACAGGAATACCTGACAAATGTGTATTCAGATACAACTGAAAATAGAGTAAGCTCAAAAATCACACTTCTGTAATTTGATTAAAAAAATTGCTTTGCCCGTATGTTTGATTACAGATCACTGACAATATTTTATTACAAGAACAAAATAAAAATGTGGCCTGTGGTGAAATAAGTGTATAGTTTTAGTAGATACATAGGAGGAGCTAAAATACGCAAGTAGTTGTATAATAACTATGAACACCATGGTGAGACAGATGAAGAGTTTATCTTGACTTCATCAAGTAACTGGAGTATCTCCTAAGTTGTAAAAGACAGTTCTGCTGTTTCATCTTAGTTACTGCATTGTGTTATTTCCACACTTCCAGTCTTTCTCTCCTCTATATCTCCTTAACCTCCTCCACCTCCTATATCTCCTCGGGGTAACATGTTAATTCTCAGCTATGGCAATATTAGTCATAGAGGATGATCATATTCTTCCAGTTCTGTCCTATATACACCCCTCCATCCCTAGCCTCGACAAAGAATTTGTGTAAAGTCTGCGTTTATTGTTACGTGTGAAATTCTGTGAAAGCTTTCTAAATATTTTCCTCCCCTCCCCTCCCCTTTCTGAAACACATATTGTGGCCTTCCTCTAATGATCCACAACTTAAACTGTCATAAGTATTGCTTTATCTAATTACTTATCAGCCATCCCAAGGCTTTCATTAAGTACTAAAGTATTTTTTAACCAGCATGGTACTTTTTATTATGGTGTTAGGGTTTCATAATAATTTTGACAAAGTTATTTTCCATTTTTTTCAGAGCTTCCAAGGCCAGAGCTTGGTGATTTGTCTGAGCTGCGTCAAATGACTAGAGATCAACAGGGAGTTACTCCAACTCGCCTTGGTCTCACATATACTGAACTTTGTTCCCAAGATACAGTTGATGTTGATCTTGTACCTGAAAAGAAAGGTCTCTTTCTGAAGCATGTGGAATACCAGGTCACCAGCAAGGTAGGGAAACCATATACATTTATTGCTGTCTTTGCATTGAAAGTGAAGAAAGAAAGGTGGTTTTTTCTTTCTTTTTAACTTGAAGCCATTTTGTTTCATCATGATGCCATTGCTTCAAATTTTATTTAATTAATGCTTTTATTCTGGAGGTACTCCAGAAAAATCTTTGTAACACCTGTTGTGATGAGTGGTAGATTGTTGGTATGTATTAAGAAAACAAATGGGCTCAGAATACAGTATGGTGGCTTTCCCACTTTACGGTACCAAACTCAGCTTAAGATCTGTTCCTTGTTCGCTGACACTGGAAGAAAACCTTGTTTTCTTAGTATGAAATGATCCTTCCTTCAGCTTTGACCTAAGTTGTGCAGAAATGTAGCATGGTCCATACAATAAAGTCCCCCCCCCCCCCCTCTCCTTACTAGATGTTGCGCCAGAATTGGTAACAGCTTTGCAAATGTTTACTGAATACATTTTACACAGCATATTATACAAGCCATGGTCTACATAAAACTGAATGGTTTCTCTAAGTTAGTTATGTTACTTTTTGGTAGCTTTACCTGTATGGGAACAGGGTACAGCCCACACCAACTTCTTTGTACAGAGGCGTTACTAAACATGAACATATTTTCAGATCATAGGTGGGGCCTAGCTTGTATACCATTGCTGGAGAATCGCGATCAATCAGGAGCCCCATCAGGTTTAACAATAAGCTGCCATCAACAAATGCAATTTCATTTTTAGGTATGCTTTTTCATTCTTCAAAAGTTAGCTAATACGAGACTGTAAGCTGCAAGCAGAAAGAGGGGAGTCTTGGCTGAGACAAAAAGAAAAGCATAGGTCTGCAAATTAAACTAAAAATCATACGGAAAGTAGATTTGATGTACTGAAAAAAGGTACAGTTGCTGACAAGTATGTAATTGACAAATCTACATTATTCACAGTACTTGAGATCGGGAAAAGTTCTTAATACTGCTGCATTGAATACAAATGCAAGCAATTTTGCAGTTCCAAGTGCAAAGATGTTGAAACTTTGTTTCTAGAATTGTTTAACTGTATGCCCACTTATAATTTAGTTAAAAACAAACGGAATGACATTTTTTTTTTACAGATTTCAGTTGTTCAGCTGGTTGGATGCACCAGTTCCAAAAGTTTCATCATTAATGATTAGTGGTGAAGTAAATAAAGCTGAGGAAGAACGAGAAAACAACTGGTTGCATGAATTTTACAAAGTGCGAGAAAAGTAATGCCTCATGTGATGTATATAATATTAACAAAACTGGACAGTTTACAATCTTTTCCCAAGTTGTACCCTCACAGTGAACAACATTTAATGATTGTATTTGTATGTAATTCAGATGTGCAGTGATAAACACCGATCTTGAGTGATCGGTAAGCTCAAGAAACCACATCGTTTTAAGAGTGTAACATCGATACTTTCACTTGCATCTACTCTCATCATACGATTACTTGGATCGAGAGCTCATCTCTCCATAAATTCTTTCTTGGTTTTAACAGTTCAGTGATGGCTCAGAATAACCCTTTTCTTCTCACACTGGATAGGAGTACAATCCATAACATACAATCTTAACTTAACCAATGAAAAGGTTCACTTCCCTCCTTCCCCCAAATACAACTAATCAATCTTCAGCATTTGGATAAAGACATTACTGCACTTATAAATAGGTTTAATCACAAGTGGCTTGTGAGATCTACAATTTGTATTGTTGAAAAGTGGGTGGAAGTGCCAACTAGGAATGTACTTGATGCGTAAAAGCTATTGCCGCATCCTGAGAAACAGACGGTAATCCTGTTGATGAATTAGATGGTGGTGAGGAAACCACTTCATCCGACAAATGGAATATTCTAAAAGATCTTGGTAACCTTGGAGTTACTTTTACAGAGTTTAACACCAATGATGATTCCAGTAGAATGTGATGCACATACATTATCATAACATTGTGCTTCCCACCAGGAAGTATTACATGCTGTGGACACTTTAGAAAGTTTTACTGCAATATCCTAAATGACCACTGGTTTTACAAAAGCCACGAGTACAGTTGGCTGTGAAGTTGCCAGGCATTTTAATCCCCTTCTGCGAAGGTGCAATATATAGGATTCAGGTACCAGATAATGACCTGTGAATACTTTTTTTTTTAGTTGCAATGCAGTAATTAATGCAAACCATCTTTTTCTCATATTTATTTTCTGTGTTGTTGTTGCAAACTGACATTATAAATAGCATTATTGTAATTCGTAATGATACAAACTTTTTTTTTTAATCTTCCAAACAAGTGTGTAATAGTTGGTAATTTAGTGTTTCTTATGATGATTTTCATAATATACTGTAGTACATATACAGAAAAATTGTTGAAACTTTAACCCTGGCTAGCTAACGCCAGTAGGAACCAAAATTACTAATGTTGTGTAGGTTGACAATGCACAATTTTTAAACTACTGAAACTTGGCACCATCTGCTCTGATCAGCTGTGGGACTGCACTGTTGTCGGATGCTCTGGACAATGCATAACCACAAATGCTTTGCCTGCCAGAGATTGCGGTGTATCCAAAACGGCCTCTGATGCTACAAAAGCTTGGTGACGCCGAACAGTGTTTTGTCAAACTCTTTCAAAGATTCCTGACATTGCCCTGATGCGATTGGGGGCATGTCGAATGTGATCCATTAATTCCTCTTAATTTCTATGTCTTTCACATCTGGTTGGGTGAAATAGAATCCCTACAGAAAAAAGTTCGGTGGCAGAAGTCTGATGATCTTGGGGGCCATGTCCTAGGAGCACCTCTGCGAATTACCCGGCCATTGAAGAGTTCATTTAAAGATCCACACAAAGTGTTGTGGTTGGCAGGAGAGCCAACCGTGTTTTTCTAAAGGAGGCCAAAATGCACGCGTGTCAGCTCACACAGGCTGGCGTGAGTTCTGGAACATGACAAGGGAATTAGAATTGAGAAAAACGGACGTAGCTGGGAATACTTAACTTTAATCCATTAATGGAGAACGTCGCTCTTTATGGTACATGATTCACAATATTAATAGTACGAATACTGGCGCCTTGCTAGGTCGTAGCAAATAACGTAGCTGAAGGCTATGCTAACTATCGTCTCGGCAAATGAGAGCGTAATTTGTCAGTGAACCATCGCTAGGAAAGTCGGCTGTACAACTGGGCGAGTGCTAGGAAGTCTCTCTAGACCTGCCGTGTGGCGGCGCTCGGTCTGCAATCACTGATAGTGGCGACACGCGGGTCCGACGTATACTACCAGACCGCGGCCAATTTAAAGGCTACCACCTCCCCCCATGAACCATGGACCTTGCCGTTGGTGGGGAGGCTTGCGTGCCTCAGCGATACAGATGGCCGTACCGTAGGTGCAACCACAACGGAGGGGTATCTGTTGAGAGGCCAGACAAACGTGTGGTTCCTGAAGAGGGGCAGCAGCCTTTTCAGTAGTTGCAGGGGCAACAGTCTGGATGATTGACTGATCTGGCCTTGCAACATTAACCAAAATGGCCTTCTTGTGCTGGTACTGTGAACGGCTGAAAGCAAGGGGAAACTACCGTAATTTTCCCCGAGGACATGCAGCTTTACTGTATGATTAAATGATGATGGCGTCCTCTTGGGTAGGATATTCCGGAGGTAAAATAGTACCCCATTCGGATCTCCGGGCGGGGACTACTCAGGAGGACGTCATTATCAGGAGAAAGAAAACTGGTGTTCTATGGATCGGAGCATGCAATGTCAAGTCCCTTAATCGGGCAGGTAGGCTAGAAAATTTAAAAAGGGAAATGGATAGGTTAAAGTTAGATATAGTGGGAATTAGTGAAGTTCGGTGGCAGGAGGAACAAGACTTCTGGCCAGGTGAATACAGGGTTATAAATACAAAATCAAATAGGGGTAATGCAGGAGTAGGTTTAATAATGAATAGGAAAATAGGAATGCGGGTAAGCTACTACAAACAGCACAGTGAACGCATTATTGTGGCCAAGATAGATACGAAGCCCACACCTACTACAGTAGTACAAGTTTATATGCATACTAGCTCTGCAGATGATGAGGAAATTGAAGAAATGTATGATGAAATAAAAGAAATTATTCAGATAGTGAAGGGAGACGAAAATTTAATAGTAATGGGTGACTGGAATTCGAGTGTAGGAAAAGGGAGAGAAGGAAACATAGTAGGTGAATATGGATTGGGGCTAAGAAATGAAAGAGGAAGCCGCCTAGTAGAATTTTGCACAGAGCACAACTTAATCATAGCTAACACTTGGTTTAAGAATCATGAAAGAAGGTTGTATACGTGGAAGAACCCTGGAGATACCAAAAGGTATCAGATAGATTATATAATGGTAAGACAGAGATTTAGGAACCAGGTTTTAAGTTGTAAGACATTTCCAGGGGCAGATGTGGACTCTGACCACAATCTATTGGTTATGACCTGTAGATTAAAACTGAAGAAACTGCAAAAATGTGGGAAATTAAGGAGATGGGACCTGGATAAACTGAAAGAACCAGAGGTTGTACAGAGTTTCAGGGAGAGCATAAGGGAACAATTGACAGGAATAGGGGAAAGAAATACAGTAGAAGAAGAATGGGTAGCTCTGAGGGATGTAGTAGTGAAGGCAGCAGAGGATAAAGTAGGTACAAAGACTGCTAGAAATCCTTGGGTAACAGAAGAAATATTGAATTTAATTGATGAAAGGAGAAAATATAAAAATGCAGTAAATGAAGCAGGCAAAAAGGAATACAAACGTCTCAAAAATGAGATCGACAGGAAGTGCAAAATGGCTAAACAGGGATGGCTAGAGGACAAAAGTAAGGATGTAGAAGCTTATCTCACTAGGGGTAAGATAGATACTGCCTACAGGAAAATTAAAGAGACCTTTGGAGAGAAGAGAACCACGTGTATGAATATCAAGAGCTCAGATGGCAGCCCAGTTCTAAGCAAAGAAGGGAAGGCAGAAAGGTGGAAGGAGTATATAGAAGGTTTATACAAGGGCGATGTACTTGAGGACAATATTATGGAAATGGAAGAGGATGTAGATGAAGACGAAATGGGAGATACGATACTGCGTGAAGAGTTTGACAGAGCACTGAAAGACCTGAGTCGAAACAAGGCCCCCGGAGTAGACAACATTCCATTGGAACTACTGATGGCCTTGGGAGAGCCAGTCCTGACAAAACTCTACCAGCTGGTGAGCAAGATGTATGAGACAGGCGAAATACCCTCAGACTTCAAGAAGAATATAATAATTCCAATCCCAAAGAAAGCAGGTGCTGACAGATGTGAAAATTACCAAACTATCAGTTTAATAAGCCACGGCTGCAAAATACTAACGCGAATTCTTTACAGACGAATGGAAAAACTGGTAGATGCAGACCTCGTGGAGGATCAGTTTGGATTCCGTCGAAATGTTGGAACACGTGAGGCAATACTGACCTTACGACTTATCTTAGAAGAAAGATTAAGAAAAGGCAAACCTACGTTTCTAGCATTTGTAGACTTAGAGAAAGCTTTTGACAATGTTGACTGGAATACTCTTTTTCAAATTCTAAAGGTGGCAGGGGTAAAATACAGGGAGCGAAAGGCTATTTACAATTTGTACAGAAACCAGATGGCAGTCATAAGAGTCGAGGGGCATGAAAGGGAAGCAGTGGTTGTGAAAGGAGTGAGACAGGGTTGTAGCCTCTCCCCGATGTTATTCAATCTGTATATTGAGGCAAGCAGTAAAGGAAACAAAAGAAAAATTTGGAGTAGGTATTAAAATTCAGGGAGACGAAGTAAAAACTTTGAGGTTCGCCGATGACATTGTAATTCTGTCAGAGACGGCAAAGGACTTGGAAGTGCAGTTGAACGGAATGGACAGTGTCTTGAAAGGAGGATATAAGATGAACATTAACAAAAGCAAAACGAGGATAATGGAATGTAGTCAAATTAAATCGGGTGATGCTGAGGGAATTAGATTAGGAAATGAGACACTTAAAGTAGTAAAGGAGTTTTGCTATTTGTGGAGCACAATAACTGATGATGGTCGAAGTAGAGAGGATATAAAATGTAGACTGGCAATGGCAAGGAAAGCGTTTCTGAAGAAGAGAAATTTGTTAACATCGAATATAGATTTATGTATCAGGAAGTCGTTTCTGAAAGTATTTGTTTGGAGTGTAGCCATGTATGGAAGTGAAACATGGACGATAACTAGTTTGGACAAGAAGAGAATAGAAGCTTTCGAAATGTGGTGCTACAGAAGAATACTGAAGATAAGGTGGATAGAGCACGTAACTAATCAGGAGGTATTGAATAGGATTGGGGAGAAGAGAAGTTTGTGGCACAACTTGACTAGAAGAAGGGATCGGTTGGTAGGACATGTTTTGAGGCATCAAGGGATCACAAATTTAGCATTGGAGGGCAGTGTGGAGGGTAAAAATCGTAGAGGGAGACCGAGAGATGAGTACACTAAGCAGATTCAGAAGGATGTAGGTTGCAGTAGGTACTGGGAGATGAAGCAGCTTGCACAGGATAGAGTAGCATGGAGAGCTGCATCAAACCAGTCTCAGGACTGAAGACAACAACAACACCACCTAGCAAGTGTGGTGTCTGGCGGTGACACCACATGTGCCAGCACCCCATCATGCTGAAACCACATGCGTAGCCATATGTCCAGGGAACATCTTCCAGCAGGCCAGGTATAGCTTCTTGCAAAAAGTGAATTTAATTTGCCCCGGAAAGATGAGGTGTTAGCCAGATCGGCCCAGTCAGATGGTCACCCACAATACCTGCCCAAATGTTGAGTGAAAATGGACATACATGACGCAAGGATTTTCCCTTGCCTGGTAATGAACATTTTGAGTGTTGGAAAGGCCATCCCCGATGGAAGATGCACTCATCGATAAACAACACAATGGTGGGGAAGTCTGGATGTCATACAACATGTCGCAGAAACCACCAACAAAACTGTAACCTGTGTTCATAGTCTGCCACAAGATTTAGAAGTTGGATAGGGTGGAAACTAATGAATTCTGGCCATCATCCTTCAAAACCTCCCAGACTAACTGAAGAGCGATCCCCATGTCATGTCTAACCAGTCCAGTGTTTGTCATAGATGCTTCCTCAAAGAGCTCGACAACAATCTTTTCAAATGCAGCATCCCATCATGTTAGATGTCTTCCAGCATCACCACGATATCCCACTAATGAGTCTGTTTCGCCAAGTTGCCGGTGAATGGCTGTAAACATTTGGGGGTGTGGGTGGCGTCTTGCTGGGTACCGTTCCTCATACAACTGTAGAGCTCCATGTGTGTTATAGTTGACTAGCATATAAACAAAAACCATATCTCGTTGTTCTTCAAACGAATACTGTGCCGCCATGCTTACTGAATGACTAAATCACAGGTGACGCATGTGCTTTGTAGCGAAGCTTATGTATGAATACCTCTGAGGTGAGGTGGAGACAAACAGCAAGACCTATTTGACACGAGTGTGAGTATCATGTTGGGGCAGTGACAGGGCGAGGGACATTTGTATTTGTGAAACAACCACCATATCGCTGCCTGTCAACCAACAAACAGCAACAGGGCAATCCAAAGGCCAATTGGAGCGCGTGACGCCAAGTTTCTGTAGTTTGAAAATGGTGTGTTGTCGACCTACATAACATAAGTAATTTTGGCATCAGCTATCCAGGGTTAAAATTTCGTAACACAAATTTTCTCCACACTGTATATCTACACTAGCTGACAAATCCAGCACTGTCTGGGTATTCATTTTGCCAATTTTATATTAGAAATGAAAACAAAAATCAACTGTGTTTGTAGTGAAGTATCAAAAAATATCATTTCTATGTGTTTGTCGTACAAAGAAATATTCAAACATAAAGTATGGATTTGTAAGAACAGTATCCAGATTAACGAACATGATACTGGAAAGTTTCTTTACACTGCGTGCAGCTGCTTCGTCTGTTTACAATATGATTTTGTAAACATGTTTATGGCAGTGCCTCTTCACAGCTCTGTAGAGGGTTACCATTTTCGCCTACAGCCATTTGCTCTTCAGAGTTGAAAGCTGTCAAAAGTTGCAGCCAGGGGTCAGGGATTCCCTGAAGTTAACTCAAGTGTAGGAGTGTCTTATAGTAAAGAATAAATGTTTTAAAACTTAATGGATGATGTGACATTTTTTTTGCATATCTCAGTGTTTGTGACATCACCATCTCTTGAACTGTGTGTCGTACAGTGATATATTTGTGTAGGTACATTTAGCAGCATATGTGGATACTGTCAGAGAAATATTCTGCAAACAGATGTAGTAGCAAAGATTAATAAATTTAAAGATCATTCATGATGCACCGATTCATCATGCATCTTGGTGTTTGATTGCATGTCTCCTGAATTGTGCATGGTACCATGATATACTTTTGCAGATGCATTTAGCAGCATATGCAGACACTGTCCATGACATATATTGCGAATACAGTTAGTAGCATAGAAATAACACATTTTAATGTCGTGCAAGATACGTTAATTTTTCACACGTCTCATTGTTAGTGACATCATAGGTTGATGGTTCTTCTCCCCATCAGCGATTGTTGCCTGACAATAGGGGATATTTGTACCAAGTTTGATTGAGGTTGGTTCTGTAGTTGAGGAGGAAATGAAGCGTGCACGCGCGCTCGCCCGCTCTCTCTCTCTCTCTCTCTCTCTCTCTCTCTCTCTCTCTCTCTCTCTCTCTCTCTCTCTCTCTCTCACACACACACACACACACACACACACACACACACACACACACACACACATTTATAATATGTATGGCTATTAGAAGTGGTTGATGTATAGAAAAAACTGTATTCCAAAAATAGAATTTTGAGTCCCTGGTTAACACAATGTTTTTTCACACATTTTTCAGTCCCTTGGGATTCTTGTTAATGAGGATTTACTGTGACTGTGAATTTTCTATCAGGAAGGTGTGCTGTTTCAAAACTAAGAAATGAACATTCTGAGCTGCAGAAATTCTCATGTACCAAATGATAAAACAAGAAAATCACAGAATGAGAATTAGAATAATTATGAGAAATGAAAAAGTGCTAAAAAGATTTCACTTAGCAAGTAAAACAATGTTTGTGGATAAAAACCGGTACAGTGTACTGTCAAGGACAAGTAGTAACAATTGCAAGGATGATGCCAAACTTTGTAAGCAGCATATGGATAGAATAACAAACTAGTCTATCAATGAAGAATACAGTAGCAATCAATATCCAGTTGCAAAAAGTCATGAGCATGTGAAATCAGAGTACTGTCAGTTAACATCCTGTAAACAGCATTAAGGGATTGACAACTACACTGGGAAACCACAATGAAGTTAACCTAATTTTGTTTGCTGATAGCCATGGAAGTGAGTTAGCTAATATTCTACAAGGCGTAAACAATAATATTCTAGTTTTCAGTGTGTTGATGGTAGAACCAAGAACAAAAAACATTGTAGTAGATGTAGATTTAGAAAGTAAAATGGTACAAGGCAGAGATTTTGTCATTAGTGTTAACAGGTACAAATGATGTAGCATGTAATGAAGCTATTATTTGCATTGGAGGCTTGTCTAACTTTCGCAAATGACACAAATAGAAAAATATAGATCAAATTGAAGAGCATAATCTATTAAACCAGTAATTTACACTTCGTTTAAAGCAGCCGTCTGATACATACACAAAGGCAAAACCCATGCTGACAGCTCCAAAGAACACAAAAAATGTAAAAATAATATCCCAGGGTGTCCAGATATTTTATCCCCTTCCCCTTTTTTTCCTGTACCAATCTCATCTCAGAGTTGCACTTACAATATACATCTACAGTTATTTGTTGTATGTATTCCAATCTGTTTTTCAGTACTATATGACCCTCTGTAGCCCCCTTTAGTACCATGGAGGTTATTCCTTAATGTCTTAACACATGTTCTGTCATCCTGTCCCTTTTTCTTACCAGTGTTTTCCATATGCCCCTTTCTTTGCCAATTCTGCAGAGAACCCCCCATTCCTTACCCGATAAGTCCACCTAATTTTCAACATTGGTCCGTAGCACCAGATCTCGAATGCTTCAGTTCTCTTCTCCTTCCGCCACCCCCCTTCCTCACTTCCATCCTTCTGTTATATTATTGGAATCATAAACTTGGTCGAATGAGACGTTGAGCTGACTACAATAGTCCTGGTACTTACCTGGCCTTGTTGACATGTGAAATAGGTGGACGATACTTCTTCAAAAGTCTCTAGGATATGTTGCTGGTCTCGTAGTTTCTACATACCATCTTGAATGGACGTTTTGGTGGAACATTTTTTGTTTTATTTGACCTGAACTCTTCCTAAACTCTTTTAAATTCTGGCTCTAATACTCAATCCCCTATCTCTTCGCTGTTGCTCCTGTTTCTGCTTTTGTTGTGTCATCAGACTATTCCTCCCACTTGTAGAGGCCTTGCTTTGTCATTGTTATCTGTATTGTTTTTTATCACTGTTGTATTTTTGTATTGTATTGTATTGTATTGTTTATTATCTTGATTGTATTATTGTATTGTACCAGTTTTGAATCATTCATCTACCATGTGTAATATACCAGTATGTATTGCATTGTATGATATTTATATTGTATCTCCTTTGACTCATTCCACATCCATGCGTAATCACGCGTTACTGGATCTATGGAATATGTATCCCAAATAAAATAAACTCTTCCAGCTATCCCCTTTCTCCTCTGCATTTAACAGTGGAATTTCCATTCTCACTTAATGTTACTGCCATTGCTTTTAATTTCACTGAAGGTGTTTAGACTTTTTTAATATAAGTCAGTCCTTAGAAAAATAACTTCCTTTTTGGATTCTTTATATTTTTCATGCAGGCTTTTCACTTTACCACCCCTTGCGGATCCAGGGGTTAGAATAGGCCCAAGGTATTCCTGCCTTTCGCAAGAAGCGACGAAAAGGAGTCTCACATGTTTCGGCCTTTATGTGATAGTACCCTGTAGGGTCTGACTTCCATTTTTCAACATTTCCCTGAAGAGCGAGCCAATTGGAGATGGGCGTCTTACGTGGTGCTGAGACCTCTTGCATACTTCGTCGACGTGGATCTGCACTTACGCTCATTCTCCAGCTGTTGGGTGAGGTCACCCTCCTGGGTGTGTGTTCCTTCATCCTCTGTGCAGTATCACTTTCTGCGCTGGTGATAATGGACTTCTTATCTCTTTTGCACCTGATATCCAGCGTGGTAGCCAGTCTATTGTGGTGGGGCTGCTATGTACCCTAACAGGTTGTAGCTCCCTGACCATACAGGGATCACTTTGTTGTTACCTGCACCGTTAACTCCCCATGTATGCCAAGAAGTTGATGCCTGACCCCTTGGGGCATCATGATTCCCAGCATTGGTCGTCCTGCCAATGGCCTTTGCTGCAGCTGGCCGTGGGGAAGCCCCCTGGTCAGAGTGGGTGGCATCAGGGCAGATGACACGCCATGAAGCGTAGTACATCATCTCTTGCTGGTGGTCAAACTACGGCAGTCTCTAAGTGGTCAAGGTCTAACTTCAGTGCTAAGAAATATGACCCCAAATTGTTCCCCCCCCCCCCCCCCCCCTTGGCCACACCATGGGAGGAACGCCAGGCTAAGGATGGCAAAGAAGCTTATTCGCCCACGTACCTTGTATGTACGACAGTTGATGGGTAATCTTTCTTATCAATTAAACCTCAGTTTTTTTTAGGAGTATTTAGAGGACAAGTTTGGGGAGGTGGACGGTTTGTCCAAACTGAGGTCAGGGTTGGTCTTCATCAAAACAGCATTCTCTGTCCAGTCACAGGCACTACTCACCTTTGACAAGATGGGGGATATTTCTATTTCATCATGCCCCATAAGAGCTTAAATATGGTCCAGGGTATCATATTTCACAGGGAACTTCTTTTGCAGTCTAACAATGAGTTGTGCACCAATTTTGGGCAGCGAGGTGTCCATTTCGTCCGGCGCATCCACTGGGGTCTGAGGGATAACCAGCTTGCCACTGGTGCCTTCATCTTGGCCTTTGAGGGTGACACATTACCCAGGAAGGTCAAGGTGATGGTCTACCGCTGTGATGTAAAGCCGTATATCCCTCCCTCAATGCAATGGTTTAAATGTTGGAAATTCGGCAATATGTCTACCTGCTGTACTTCCAGCGTCACCTGTTGGGGTTGTGGACGTCCTTCACATCCCAGTACTCCCTGTGCCCCATCTCCCATCTGTGTCAATTTCGGTGAGCGCCATTCGCCTTGCTCGCCAGACTGCAGTATTCTCCGGAAAGAAAGAAAAATAATGGAATAAAAGACACTGGACTGACTGACCTATACTACTGATGCTATGAAACAATATGAGAGGTTACATCCTGTGCATATGACATCAACCTACGCCGTCACTACGACAGCGGTTCTACCATCTTCTGTTCCACCATGTACAGTTGGCTCTCCGAGCAGTCAGACTCCACCTGCCCCTTTGATGGTGGGGGAGGGGGGCACTTCCCTCGATGTTGCTCCTGCACAACATACTTCAGGAGCAACAACCCTCCAACCATTGGGGACGTCAGTCCCCACTTCTCAAACGGAGAAGCGTTAAGTCTTCTTCAGCTTCTCTCACCAGTAAGGGATGGCTACCAGTTGCAAAGCTGACACCCGCCAGTGGCTGAAGCAACTACAGGTAGCTGGCCATAGGGTTTCACGATCCTCCTCATTCGCCGAGACTCAATCACTGAAGCCCTCCCAGCCAGACAAACCTAAGGAGCAGCAAGAGAGAGCTAAAAAGAAAAAGAACCCCAAGAGCCAAGGCACCGAGGTGGCACCCACACCACCACTACCTACAAGCTCTGTTTCTGAGGATGAGATGGAGATTCTGGCGTCTGCTGAGGACCTAGACACAATGGATATCGATCAGACAGATACTCATCTGGTGGCCACAGGTGACCCTGAGACACAGACTGCCTCATTCAGTGTTTCATGCCTTCCCAGTCTCATGATAACGTAACTCTCCGACTGTTTCGCTTTACACCTGCTTTGTGCATTGCCCTCCATGAAACCTGGTTCCCAGCAATACAGCACCCGACCTCTGCAGCTATAAGGGATATTACAGGAACCATAGCAACCATAATAGTGTCAGGTGGAGTTAGTGTCTATGTCCTGAGCTCGGTATGTAGTGAACCTGTGCTCCTTCAAACCCCACTTGAAGTTATGGCTGTCAGGATAAGGATGATGCAGGAAGTAACTGTCTGCAATGTATATCTTCCTCCAGATGGTGCAGTACCCTTGAACGTATTGGCTACACTGATTGATCAACTCCCTAAACCTTTCCTACTTTTGGAAGATATTAACACACATAACCCCTTCTGGGATGGTGCCATGCTTACTGGCCGAGGCAGGGAGGTCAAAAATTTACTGTCACAACTTGACATCGACCTCTGCCTCTTAAATATAGGTGTCCCCACACATTTCACTGTGGCACATGGCACATATTCGGCCATTGATCTCTCAGTTTGCAGTCCTGGCTTTCTCCCATGTATCCACTGGAGAGCACTTGATGACCTGTGTGGTAGTAACCACTTCCCCATCTTCCTGTCACTCCCCCGGCATGCCCACAAATGCCTACCCAGATGGGCTTTTAACAAGGCAGACTGGGAGGCCTTCGCCTCTGCTGTCACTGCTGAATTTGCCCCACATGGTGCCAATGATGTTGTCGTTCAGAAGGTCACTACAACGATTGTTTCCGTGGCAGAAAATGCAGTCCCTCGTCCTTTAGGGTGGCCCCGGCAACAGGCAGTCCCTTGGTGGTCGCCGGAAGTTGCTGAGGCAATAAAAGTGTGTCGGCAATCTCTACAGCGCCATAAGTGGCACCCTTCCCTAGAGCACCTAATATCCTTTAAGCGGCTCCGAGCCCGCTTTTGCCAGCTTATAAAACAATGGAAACAGGAGTGTTGGGAGAGGTATGCGTCGACCATTGGGTACCATTGTCATCTTCCCAAGTCTGGACTGAGATCGGACATCTTCTTGGGCACCAGACCCGAGCAGTTGTCCATGGCATGCACATCAGTGGCATGTTATCTACCGATGCAAATGCTTTATAGTTCGGCAGCGCCCTCAGCGTTGCATTCACTCGACCCTGTGCACCTCTGCGGGGTTCGATTAGTGACAGGAGCTTTTAGAAAGAGTTCGGTGAATAGTGTCCTGGTCGAGGCCAGAGTCTCTCCATTGGAGGTTAGTTGTGCCCAACTGCTGGCCAGTTATATTGCACATGTTCGTAGTTCTCCTGCACATCCAAATTACCGTCTCCTTTCCCCAACCATGGCGGTTCATCTCTCGCATCTCCAGCCCAGGTCAGGGCTTACTATTGCGGTTTGCATCCAGTCCCATCTGTATGAACTGGAGTCCTTCCTACTACCACCTCTCCTCGAGGTCCATTCACTTACACCTCAATGGTGTACACCGGGGTGCAGATTCTTCTGGACATTTTGCATAACACTAAGGACTTCATTAGGACATGTGGCTGTCCGCTATCACTTCCTCTCGATTCTAGACTTATACTGAGGCCATGAAGTGGTTGACACCGATATCTTCATGGCTGATGGTCATGTAGGCTTTGCGTATGTTCATGGAGAACATATTGAACAGCACTCCTTGTCAGATGGCTGCAGACCTGGCGTCTGTGTCTCATGCTCTTCAGTACATCTCATGCCCTGGCGAGTCATTTTTCCTGTCTACTGACTCCTGGAGCAGCCTACAAGCTATCGACCAGTGCTACCCTCACCATCCTTTGGTAGCATCCATCCAGGAGTCCATCTACACCCTGGAATGGTCCGGTCGTTCAGTGGTGTTTGTGTGGACCCCAGGACACTCCTGAATCCCAGATACCGAACTAGCTGAAAGGCTGGCCAAACTGACTACGCGGAAACCGCTTCAGGATGTGGACATGTCCGAAACTGACCTTCATTCTGTCTTATGCCGCAGGGAGGTGGAATGGCATAACAGTATGCACAACAAACTGTGTATCATTAAAGAGACTATGAATGTGTGGAAGTCTTCCATGCGGTCCTCTGTCAGGGAATTGGTTGTCATCTGTCTGCTCCGCATTGGCCATATGTGGGTAACGTACGTTTTTCTTCACTGTTGCAAGGACCCACGTCAGTGTCACTGTGGCTCACAAACGACGCGTCCACCTCTTGCTGGAGTGCCCACTTTTAGCCGCTAGGCAGCAGACTTTTAACCTTCCCAGCACCATACCTTCAGTGTTGGGTGACAGTGCCTCAACAACAGATTTAGTTTTAAGTTTTATTTGTGAAGGTGGGTTTTATCATTTGATCTACGTTTTTGCGCCTGGAGGTTGTAATGTGTTGCAGGGTGACTGGCTTCTCCTTTTTATTCTCGTGGTCAGCCAGCCATGGTTAGTCTGCTCTCTTGTTTTGATCTCTTCTGCATGTTTTTTGCATGTCTCAGTGGTATTTTTTTTGGTCCTATTTTGTCCATTTTCGTGTTTGTTGCCCTTCTGTCATTCTTGTGGTTTTTCTCTTTTCTTCCATCTGTTTTTTGTATGTCTTGATTATTTTACTCCCACCCTTGTGGAATTATTTTAATCGGAACGAGGGACCAATGATCTAGTAGATTGGCCCCTCCCCCCACCCTCTTTTAAACCAGCCCACCTTTTCACTTTGTCGTCCTTGCACTTCCTATTTATTTTGTTCCAAAGTGACTTGTATTTCTATATTCCGGAGTTTCCTGCACATTTTTGTACTTTGATCTTTTGACAATCATCTGAAGTATTTCTGCTGTTAACTATGGTTTCTTCACTGTTACCTTCTTTGTACCTAAGTTTTTCTGCTCAACTTCTGTGATTGCACTTTTTAGACATGTCCATTCCTCGTCAAATGATCCGCCTACTGAGATGTTAATTATCGCATTGAGAGAACTTCACATGTCTCTCTTCATTCTTTGGTGGTTCCAAATCCGACTTGACACATGGATTCTAGCTGACTAGTCTATTGAACTTCAGCCTACTGTTAATCGTTACTAAATTGTGGTCTGAGTCTATATGTGCTCCCGGGTACACCTTACAACCCAGTGTCTGATTTCAAGAATCTCTCTCTGACAGTGATGTAATTCAGTTGTAATTTTCCCTTCTTCTGGTTTTTTTTTTTTCAAATACCTTCTCTGTTAGTGATGTCTGAACAGAGAATTCACTATTACTAGCTGAAATTTATTGTAGAATTCAATTAGTCTTTGTACTCATTCCCACTATCAAGCCTGTATCCCTGCTTAACCCTTTCTTCTGCTCCTTCTTCTACAATCACATTCCAGTCCCCCACGATTATTAGATTTTCGTTTCTTTTTACATACTGAATTACCTGTTAAACATCCTAATATGTTTTCTCTATCTGTTCATCTTTATCATATTACATCGGCATGTATACCTGATCTATTGTAGTCGGCATTGGTTTGCTTCCAATTCTAATGGGAACCCTATCACTGAACTGTTTGTGTGAACTCCTGCTCTGACCTACCATCTTATTCATAATGGTGCTGCTCCTTTTATACCATTTTCCACTGCTGTTGGTATTATCCTATATTCATCTGACCCATAATCCTTTTATTATTTCTGTTTCACCTTACTGACCCTCTCTGTATTAATTTGAGCCATTGCATTTCCCTTTTCAGCTTTTCTAGATTCCCTACCACATTCAAACATTTGACGTTCCATATCTCCTACTCAGAGAATGTTACCCTTTCACTAGTTACTCCATTTTTTCTCATGGTTACCTCACCCTTGGCAGTCCCATTCCAGAGATAAGAACGGGGGCTACTAATCCAGAATCTTTTGTCAATGTTCCAGGCCATGTGTCCAGTGGTCACACCTCTTTGTCTTTAATGCATTGGTTTCCATTGCCTTCTGCATCCTCATGCCATCAATAATTGTTGATTCACCCCCCTTTTAGAGGCAGTTTCCCACCCCATGGATAAGAGAGTGGTCTGAACCTCTGTCTGATCCTCCACCTGTTTGACAAGGTCTTCGGCAGAATGAGGGTGACATCTTATGCTGGAAGTCTTCTCTAGTCATTGCTGATGTTGCCTTGGTCTTAAGTCCAGAGACTGGTTTGATGCAGCTATCCATGCTACTCTATCCTGCGCTATCTTAATCATCTTTGAGTAACTATTACAACCTACATCCTTCTGAATCTGCTTAGTGTATTCATCACTTGGTCTCCTCTATGATTTTTACCCTCCTTGCTTCCCTCCAATACTAAATTAGTGATCCCTTGATGCCTCAGAATGTGTCCTATCAACCAGTCCCTTCTCCTGGTCAAGTTATGCCACAAATTCCTCTTCTCCCCAATTCTATTCAGTACCACCTCATTAGTTGCGTTGCAGGAGGATCTGCAGCGAATTGACGCATGGTGCACGGAATGGCAATTGAATCTCAATGTAGAAAAGTGTAATGTGATGCGAATACATAGAAAGATAGGTCCCTTATCATTTAGCTACAAAATAGCAGGTCAGCAACTGGAAGCAGTTAATTCCATAAATTATCTGGGAGTACTCATTAGGAGTGATTTAAAATGGAATGATCATATAAAGATGATCGTCGGTAAAGCAGATGCCAGACTGAGATTCATTGGAAGAATCCTAAGGAAATGCAATCCGAAAACAAAGGAAGTAGGTTACAGTACGCTTGTTCGCCCACTGCTTGAATACTGCTCAGCAGTGTGGGATCTGCACCAGATAGGGTTGATAGAAGAGATAGAGAAGATCCAAAGGAGAGCAGCGCGCTTCGTTACAGGATCATTTAGTAACCGCGAAAGCGTTACAGAGATGATAAACTCCAGTGGAAGACTGTGCAGGAGAGACGCTCAGTAACTCGGTACGGGCTTTTGTTAAAGTTTAGATAACATACCTTCACCGAAGAGTGAAGCAGTATATTGCTCCCTCCTACGTATATCTCGCGAAGAGACCATGAGGATAAAATCAGAGATATTAGAGCCCACACAGAAGCATACCGACAATCCTTCTTTCCACGTACAATACGAGACTGGAATAGAAGGGAGAACCGATAGAGGTACTCAGGGTACCCTCCGCCACACACCGTCAGGTGGCCTGCGGAATATGGATGTAGATGTAGATGTAGAACTACCCATGTAATCTTCAGCATTGCTCTGTAGCACGACATTTTAAAAGCTTCTATTCTCTTCTTGTCTAAATTATTTATTGTCCATGTTTCACTTCCATACATGGCTATACTCCATACAAATACTTTCAGAAAGGATTTCCTGGCACACAAATCTGTACTCAATGTTAACAAATTTCTCTTCTTTAGAAATGCTTTCCTTGCCATAGCCAGTCTACATTTTATATCCCCTCTACTTCGACCATCATTTATTACTTTGCTGCCCAAATAGCAAAAACCTACTACTTTAATTCCCTCAGTATCACCTGATTTAATTCAACTACATTTCATTATCCTCATCTTGCTTTTGTTGATGTTCATCTTATATCCTCCTTTCAAGATACCTGTCCATTCCATTCAACTGCTCTTCCAGGCCCTTCACTGTCTCTGCCAGAATTACAATGACATTGGCAAACCTCAAAAGTTCTTGTTTCTTCTCCATGAATTTTAACTCCTACACCAAATTTTCCTTTTTTTCTCCTTTACTGCTTGCTCAATATATAGTTTGACTAACATTGGGGATAGGCTACAACCCTGTCTTATTCCTTTCCCAAACACTCCTTCCCTTTCATGCCCCTCGACTCTTAAAAATGCCGTCTGGTATCTGTACAAATTGTAAATAGTCTTGCTTCTTGTATTTGGTCTCTGCCACCTTTAGAATTTGAAACAGAGTATTCCAGTCAACATTGTCAAAGACTTTCTCTAAGTCTTCAAATGTTAGAAACATAGGTTTGCCTTTTCTAAACCTATCTTCTAAGATAAGTTGTAGGGTCAGTATTGTCTCATGTGTTCCAACATTACTATGCAATCCAAACTGATCTTCCCCAAGGTAGGCTTCTACCAGTTTTTCAATTTGTCTATAAAGAATTCTTGTTAGTATTTTGCAGTTCAGTGATTTTCACACGTGTCAACACCTGCTTTCTTTGGGACTGTAATTATTACATTATTCTTGAAGTCTGCGGGTATTTCGCCTGTCTCGTACATTTTGCTCATCAGATGGTAGATTTTGTCATGGCTGGCTCTTCCAAGGTTGTCAGTAGTTCTCATGGAAAGTTGTCTACTACCAGCCTCCTCCTCCCCCCCCCCCCCCCCCCCCCACTTAACTTAGGTCTTTCAGTGCTCTATCAGATTCTTCACACAATATATCATCTCCCATTTCATCTTCATCCTCTTCCATTTCCATAATATTGCCCTCAAGTACATCGCCCTTGTAGAGACCCTCTATGTACTCCGGCCATCTTTCTGCTTTCTGTTCTTTGCTTGGAACTGGTTTTCCATCTGAGCTCTTGATATTAATAAAGGTAGCTCCCTCAGCTCCAGAGGTCTCTCTAATTTTCCTGTAGCCATTATCCATTTTACTGCTAGTGATATATGCCTCTACATCCTTACATTTATCCTCAGCCATCCCTGCATAGCCATTTTTCACTTCCTGTCAATCTCATTTTTGAGTCGTTTGTATTCCTTTTTGCCTGCTTCATTTACTACATTTTTGTATTTTCTCCTTTCATCAATTAAATTCAGTATCTCTTCTGTTACCCAAGGATTTCTACTAGCCCTCTTCTTTTTACCTACTTGATCCTCTGCTGCCTTCACTATTTCATTCCTCAAAGCTCCCCATTCTTCTTCTTCTACTATATTTCTTCCCCCCATTCTTGTCAATTGTTCCATTATGCTCTCCCTGAAACTCTGTACAACTTCTGGTTCTTTCAGTTTATCCAGGTTCCATCTCCTTAAATTCCCAACTTTTTGCAGTTTCTTCAGTTTTAATCTACAGTTCACAACCAGTAAAATGTGGTCAGAATCCACACCTGCCCCTGGAAATGTCTTACAATTTAAAACCTGGTTCCTAAATCCCTGTCTTACCATTATGTAATCTGCCTGAAACCTTCCAGTGTCTCCAGGCCTCTTCCCGTATACAACCTTCTTTCGTGATTCTTAAACCAAGTGTTAGCCATGATTAAGTTATGCTCTGTGCAAAATTCTACCAGGCATCTTCCTCATTCATTGCTTACCCCCATTCCATACTCACTTACTACTTTTCCTTCTCCTACAGTCGAATTTCAGTCCCCTATCACTATTAAATTTACGTGTGTCATCACTATGTGAATAATTTCTTTTGTCGCATCATACATTTTTTCAACCTCTTCATCTGCGGAGCTAGTTGGCATATAAACTTATACTACTGTGGTAGGCGTGGGCTTTGTGTCTATCCTTGGCTACAATATTGCGTTCACAATGCTGTTCATAGTAGCTTACCCATGCTCATTTTTAAAAAAAAAAATAATAAAAAAATAAAATTGACCTACTCTTGCATTACCCCTATTTGATTTTGTATTTATAACCCTGCATTCCCCTGGTCAGAAGTCTTATTCTGCCTGCCACCGAAGTTCACTAATTCCCACTATGCCTAATTTTAACCTATCCATTTTCCTTTTTAAATTTTCTAATCTGCCTGCCCGATAAGGGGTCCAACATTCCAAGCTCCGATACATAGCCAGTTTTGTTTCTCCTTATAACATCATCATTCTGAGTAGTCCCTGCCCGGAGGTCCAAATGGGGGTCTATTTTACCTCTGTATTTACCCGAGAGGATGCCATTATCATTTAACCTTACAGTAAAGCTGCATGGCCTCGGGAAAAATTACTTCTATAGTTTCCCCTTGCTTTCAGCCATTCGCAGTACCAGGACGGCAAGGCCGTTTTGGTTGATGTTACAGTGCTGTATCAGTCAATCATCCAGACTGTTGCCCCTTCAACTACTGCAAAGGCCGCTACCACTATTGAGGAACCACATACTTGTCTGGCCTCTCAACAGATATCCCTCTGTTGTGGTTACATGTACAGTAAGGCTATCTGTATCGCTGAGGCACGCCAGCCTCCCCACCAACGGCAAGTTTCATTGTTCTTGGGGGGGGGGGGGGGGCAATTGCTGATGATTTTATTAAATTTTATTCAAAATTTAAGCACTATCTAGCTTCACACACATTTTGATCACTGGTCAGTTGATGAACTCACTGTGATAATGACCTGTGAATCAGCAGCAGTAAAATTAAAGCTAGGCAAAAACAGTTTACTAATAGTTGGCCTGTATAGAACACCTTAGAATAATGTAGACGAATTCGTCTCTTGTGTAGAAGAACTTTGGTATAAACTCTCAAGAAACAAAAAACAGTATGTAATAGGAGGAGATATGAACTTAAACTCCTTACACTATAATTCAAAGTGTCTTAGGTATTCTGTTGAATGAATATAAAAGGAAGAATTTGTTGTGAGAACTATTGAAAACTTTTCTCTTGGACCTAGGAGTTCCATCGATAGAGATTAGCACGCATCACAGAATAGTTCAGCATAATGACTTACTCACTCAAAAAGACCATATTTAGTTTACACACACACACACACACACACACACACACACACACACACACACACACACACACTGATTGGCAGCAAGGATACAAATCAGATGGTATTAATAAAGACTGGGGCCGCTTCTATTAAATATTTAAAAAAAAGTTAAATCAGGCATGTCCATTGACAAAGCACTAAAGAAATTGGAGTTCGCAAATTAAAAGAAAAGGTGAGATACTTATTTGTGTTGTTCAGCGACACCAAAAACCAATAAGAAATTGATGAATCAACACTAGCAATAAACTCGGATAAAATTAGTGATTCGTTTTTCCTAAGAACTATAACAGATCATGACATTCTGAAAATCATCTCAAAGCTTAAAATAAAATTTAGTGGCTGGAATGAAACATCTAGATTACTGAAAGAATGCAAAAAGTAATTAATAGAACCACTCACACATATAGTAAATAGTTCAGTTCGCTATGGGACTTTTCCCTACCTTTTATAAATCACTGAGAGACAACCAGTGTGTAAAAAGTAACTCTCTCAGTGCGTTCAAGCAAGTTTGATCCACAATAAATGTCAGTAACTGTTTTCTTCCATGAACTGCTAAACAGACTGGATAAAGGATACAAAGTTACTGAGATTTTTCTAAATTTATCTAACATGTTTACTTTTATATGTTATTAAGTACTTTTATGTGAAATGGAAACTTCAGGTTAGGAGTAGTGGCTCTAAGTTTCTTAACTTCTTATCTCCGAGATGGAAGAGTAACAACACACTGTCAAAAATACAATATTAGGCATGGCTAACCATGTGTTGTAAATATTATGTTTTTTTACATTGTGTTGTGTCTTAATCCAAGCTGTGCTGGATAATGCGCTCTGACCAAAATCGTTTCAACAATAAAGAATAATTTAAACAGGAAGTTTTATAATGATACATAATATCATTTGTTGAGTTGATTTTAAGTTGTGGAGCACAATAGAGAAATATTTTGGAATGTCTTGGTTTCTGTATGTTTTACTTTTGGCAAATTGGGTTGTGGAACACAATAGAGAAATATTTTGGAATGTCTTGGTTTCTGTATGTTTTACTTTTGGCAAATTGGAAACCACCTTATCAACAGAAGCTCAAAATGGCATGTATTTCAGAGATTCGGTTCATTGGTGCGACGGAGATACAACGATTTTGTTGCATTGCATGAATTACTTCTCAACCGTTTCCCATATCGTCTGATACCTAAATTACCTCCAAAGAAAATGGTTGGTGGTGAGTAAATGTCATTTTATCTGCCAGTAAGAATAATTATTGCATGTAATGAAAAGAAGTGATTCCCCACTTGCCTATTGTGCCTGTCTTTTACACAAAATTTACATCTGCATTCTTAGTATTTTATCCATCCTCAGCAACTATAGTTTTATGTAATGAAATAATAAGCAACCAGTTGTCAAGTCAGACTCAACTGCTGACAGCAAGAATGTTTGATATGTAAGGGAATTCAATTACAAAAGTATATATTTTATCTTCAATGATTTTGCATGCCATTGATGTTAATAGTTTGTAGAAATTGAATAACACATAATGGTACATGTGATAATAAGGAAAACTATAAGTCATGTAGATTTGCATACAAACATTCTATGAGTGTAAGTTAAAATTTTAGATCTTCTTTTGCATAATGGAAAACTACCTCTATGGCATAGTTTTACTCCAAAGAATGTATAGCTATTGAGCGTCTTGCTTAGTCTTTAAGGAGTTGGTAAACATTTTCGTTCTGTCCTGTAGTGTGACAATGAAGTGATTGCCTTAATCTATAGTTCTCTAGCTTTCCACTGTGTGTACTAGCCAACTAAGTATAAATAATGATGGGACTGCTGTGACACTCAGTTTCTTGACAAGTGGCTTACAAGATACATTGCTTTTGAAAATACTCACTACTCATCTGATAGCCTTTTTCTACCACATAAAAACTGTTTTGCCTCAGCGTAGCTGCTCCAAAGCTGTATACAGTATGTTATGTGACTATGAAAAAATGCATGGTAGGAGCTGAGAATCAAATTTTCACTCACACATCCTCTTGAGTTTACATGACAGGTATACGACTTTTGATAATTAAGTGCATATTGAATCTGTGTTGAGTTAATTTGGAGTCCAAGTGTACCCTAAGAAGTTTAACCGACATACAATTATTTTTTGTATTGCATAAATTAAGAATGATATTTTCAGTTTTACTGCAATGTAGGCGGTATCGTAAGCATACAGAATAGATTTACATGATCCTAGATACGTCATTAATATAGATTATAAACAATAAGATCAGTATGGAAATTTGAGGCACGCCTCGGGAAACATCTAGGAATCCAGAGCTTATAACATCCCAGCTCCTTCACCAAATTATAACATTTCAGCTCCTCAACACCAAATTAAAACGTTCCACTTCAATTTGTTTGCACTTATAGCGATCCCAGCTTCCTCAACCAAATTAAAACGTTGCATTAGGAGGTGTCTGCTTCGTGCAAAAGGTCTTGAGTTCATATTGACGACAACAAGTAATTCTTCATTACAGACGTTTATTTACAAACAGAACTGACAGACTTCACAGACTCAACAACTGACTCTCAGAGCTAACCGCACTGCATATCCGAACTGGCAACTGACAACTCCTAGGTGTATTAATATCTTTCCAAACAATGAGAGTCTTTGACAATGTTTTGTTTACAATACGATAGCAATTCACGACTTAAAACTAAATTAGACATTACAGAATTTTAGTACAGATTAAAGTAAGTAAAAGGATCAGTACATATAAATTCTTACAAGCATAATTTCCAAATAGATTTTATAACATTTTTCTACCAGCTTCTGGATAACCTTCACCAGATTTGTACCGATGTTTCCAGAAATATCTTGACATTTGATTCTGGATATTTCTTGAGTGATTTAGAACAACTATTTATATGTAAAATGATTTAAATCGTGTTTCAAAACGTAAATAAATCTTTTTAGCAGTATTTCTTGATACAAATCGTCTTTCGAAATTAGGTTATGAAACAGTTTTCACAAGTTTTCGTATTTTTGCGATCATAATATAGAATTTCTCCATAGAAAGTTCCAGAAGTGTGCATTAAACATTCATTTACAAACTTTCTCTTTAGCTGGTGAGTTTTTAAAAGTATCTTGTCCATATTATACGAAATAATTTAGCTCAAAACTGATAATTTATACAATTAATCAGAGCTACAGCAAACAGTGAGTCTTTCTTTTACAAAATGAAATATAATTACAAAATTGAATGAAAATAGGTTACTAACACTAATATATATTTACATTAATTCTATTTTTGTTCTTTCTGTGCAAAATGTCCTGATATTGACACAGTACAATATTTAAACATCACCAAAGTTTCCCTTTACATTTTGCATATCTGTATCGACATCCCCTAAAAGTCTACAGTATCGAATACTTCAATATGTCCCAATGTGTCCTGTAATGTTACAAGCTCATACTGTTAAAGTGTACTTCTGCTGCCTGTTGTCAAATATTTGCTTCTGTAAGGGTGAGTTCTGTATCTTGAATGCCATAGCAATCCAGTTTATATTTTAGAATACAATGACTTGCAGAGTCAAATACCTTGCTTTGGTTAATTGGTAGGAGTACTGGGGTTGTTCTCCTTGCACTGTGGGATTTTTTTGTCAGTAGTTTTAACCATATCCATTCACAATCTGTCTTGTTGGCTTTTTATGTGCACAAAACATATTGCGTGACCGAAGTAGTTTGTCATTACGACCCTAATGTCAATGTTAGTATCTCCAAAGATTAAAATTTTGTGTTGTATTTTGCAAATGGGAGATTGTTGTAAGTAGTATCTCTGTGATGACATCACTATTGCTGTCAGGGGAGCAGTATACAGACACTACAATTAGATGTAAACCTGGCAGTAGTGCAGCAGTTACTGATGCCAAGGTTTGTGCATTTTGCTGAAAGACCATAGCTGATGTTCTTCGAACTATCCCCAGAGTTTTTCATACTTCTATAGAAACTTGACTGTAAGCAATATTCTGATGGATCATACAAATATAGTTAGTTCTCATTTAACTTGAGAAAGCTATGTTTCTTGTTTCATAACCTTTCCTTTCTGAACATATTTGTTTTAGTTTTAACATATACATTTGGTAGAGAAACAAGTGGTGGACAATTGTTGTTAACCTGGCTATACAAATGTAAATTCAACAGTGTTACAATAAGATTAGTCTCATCCAGTTCACACTGCAAGTTGAACAAGCATTGGATCTTGTTGGCAAGAACACTTCTTAGACACATAATCCATTCAAAATATTTCTTTGTAACAGCGTGCAATTTAAATGGTGGCTTGTTATCTACAAAGACTGCAGTACAACCCACTCAGTATTTCAATTGAAAATGATGCTTCCACAAGCAATGCTTTACTGTCCCCCCATCCCTATCCTGCTATCCCTCCCCCTCCCCATCCCAGCCTCCTCCTTATCACCACCACCCAGATTGCTTCTCCCATCATGCGCTGTTGCTCACAGTGCGACCTCTGTGGCCAGAGGAAGGGGTTGTATATGTGAGTTGTACTTGCATGAATGTGTATGTGTGTGTTTAAGAAGACAGCCTTTTGGCCGAAAGATTACTTGTTTAGCAGTCATTTTGTTATGCCTGTCTGTGACTCAACATTTAATTTTCATAAATTCAAGGGTTCATGTGATGTGCCATTACGTGTGTCTCCTACAGCAAAAAGTTTAGCTAAAATTTACTTACTGCTTGATTAAGGAAAGGCAAACCTACGTTTCTAGCATTTGTAGACTTAGAGAAAGCTTTTGACAATGTTGACTGGAATACTCTCTTTCAAATTCTAAAGGTGGCAGGGGTAAAATACAGGGAGCGAACGGCTATTTACAATTTGTACAGAAACCAGATGGCAGTAATAAGAGTCGAGGGGCATGAAAGGGAAGCAGTGGTGGGGAAGGGAGTGAGACAGGGTTGTAGTCTCTCCCCAATGTTATTCAATCTCTATTTTGAGCAAGCAATAAAGGAAACAAAAGAAAATTTCAGAGTAGGTATTAAAATCCATGGAGAAGAAATAAAAACTTTGAGGTTCGCCGATGACATTGTAATTCTGTCAGAGACAGCAAAGGACTTGGAAGAGCAGTTGAACGGAATGGACAGTGTATTGAAAGGAGGGTATAAGATGAACACCAACAAAAGCAAAACGAGGATAATGGAATGTAGTCGAATTAAGTTGGGTGATGCTGAGGGAATTAGATTAGGAAATGAGACACTTAAAGTAGTAAAGGAGTTTTGCTATTTGTGGAGCACAATAACTGATGATGGTCGAAGTAGAGAGGATATAAAATGTAGACTGGCAATGGCAAGGAAAGCGTTTCTGAAGAAGAGAAATTTGTTAACATCGAGTATAGATTTAAGTGTCAGGAAGTCTTTTCTGAAAGTATTTGTATGGAGTGTAGCCATGTATGGAAGTGAAACATGGACTATAAATAGTTTGGACAAGAAGAGAATAGAAGCTTTCGAAATGTGGTGCTACAGAAGAATGCTGAAGATTAGATGGGTAGATCACATAACTAATGAGGAAGTATTGAATAGGATTGGGGAGAAGAGAAGTTTGTGGCACAACTTGACAAGAAGAAGGGATCGGTTGGTAGGATATGTTCTGAGGCATCAAGGGATCACCAATTTAATATTGGAGGGCAGCGTGGAGGGTAAAAATCGTAGAGGGAGACCAAGAGATGAATACACTAAGCAGATTCAGAAGGCTGTAGGTTGCAGTAGGTACTGGGAGATGAAGCAACCTGCACGGAATAGAGTAGCATGGAGAGCTGCATCAAACCAGTCTCAGGACTGAAGACCACAACAACAACAACACTGCTTATACATTTCTCAGAGATGCTGTTACAAATGTTGTCATGCTAACAGTACTCTTGGGTTAAAATCTCATAAAATTCAAAATTCTTCCCACCAATTTGTGGTATTCTGAATATGAATGCCATCAGCTTTTTGTATGTGGTTTGATCACTTCTCTGCATACAGTGAAAAATGTGTTTACCTAACCTTTTAGTTCACAAATTATTTTACTCTGTGCCTCGATTGACAGTTTGAGATTCATGCTCTTTTCTGCTGATTTCTGTTTTATCGCTCAAATTGACGAACATCTGTGCTAGATTCAAGATTCTCTCTTTTTGGTTTACATTATTAGAAGATTTGCCTTTGCAAAGGTAGTGTTGTTGTTCATTAGATCATCATTTAATATTGATATCCTGTTTGATAAGGAAAAGTTGTAATTTCATTTTCTGTTCCTCTAACAAACACGTTTGTGCCAATTTATGACCTTTTAAATCCATTTTTAAACCTTCAAACAAATGTTTTATTTCTGGCATCATTTTGTTTGATAGTTTTAATAGGTTTCCTCTATTGAACCAAGATTATTATTAATTTCCGTTTCCCTTATATGTTCATTTTAGTCAGTATTGCAGTTCAGAAACACACTTTTCAGTAAATTATTTAGTGTGCGTGTATGTGTGTGTGTGTGGACCTGCTGATACAGAACAGAACCTGGGATAACATCATCTGCTTATTCATCAGTGCAGCAAACAGAATGCTTATAGGCAGAAGAATTTCCCCCGTGTCTGCTAAAAACTCTTTTGATCTTCCCTCAATGTTTTGTTTTGTTTGTTTTTTTATTTTTCTTCTGCTCTGAGTATCATCATGCTGTAGTAGTTCTACTCAGTGTGGTGTTCCTTGTGGTTATGTTTTTATGGGTCTTCTGTGTCAGACTTTTCAAGAGTCTGGCTCTAATTTTTTATTTTTATTTTAGTGATGTAAAATAAATCATAGTAATATTAGGTTTCTTTTGGTCTTCACCTATTTTGCTCATTAATTGCAGGTACTTCTAATGGTTCTAAGTAGAAGACGGATACAGTTTAAAGACTAAATATTTGCGCATCTATGACAAAAGCATGTAGTTATCAAGTGAGAGATTACTTTGATTCAGGGACTCAAAAGTATTCTGTATTGCTGAATAATATTTTCAATCAATATATTTAATATCTTTGCTGTGATGGCT
Source organism: Schistocerca gregaria (assembly GCF_023897955.1). Taxonomy (NCBI): domain Eukaryota; kingdom Metazoa; phylum Arthropoda; class Insecta; order Orthoptera; family Acrididae; genus Schistocerca; species Schistocerca gregaria. The sequence goes on along the minus strand of NC_064921.1, from coordinate 624,273,520 downwards.
TTCAAATAATTTCAGTTTCAGGAATATTAATTATTTAATACTTCTGAAATGGAAACAGTGAATTCTCTAATATCCTTTTGTCCAATAAATCATCTTGTTTCACATTTCATTGATTGTCTGGCAAATAAGTAGACTTTTAACTTATTTTATACTAATATTGACATGTACAATGCTAATAGACTGTGTCAACTATCACTAAGATTTCTCTTTGAACAGAGCATTTACATTACATTACTTACAAGGTCAGTCACAGTGATTTTGTATTTCCTTTATTTTATTATTACAGTAAAGCACAACAGTATTTTTTACAATCATTATTGCATCTTCTCACAGCCTTTCATTGTTTGTTTTTTTTTAAACAAAGCTAGCATAAAGACATTGAAATATACCGGATGGACCAAAATCCGCACACATGGATGCCACAGCGCAATTTCTTGCATACTAAGAGAACAATAGTGTTTCTTACATGTTTTCATCCCATGCACATTTCCAGCAAAAATTGACCTCAAAGAAAAACAATTTGACAACAGTACATTCACATTTATGGCAAATATTTTCATTCAGTACTGTATAACTGTACTGCTCAGTTAGTGCAGTGGAGAGAGTTTAGCATCAGAATATTAAAATTTACAGTTTCATTCTAGGTCGAGGTCTAACTTTTTTTTCTCTTTTTCTTTTCTTTTTTTCTTCCTCTTCTTTTTTCTTCCTCTTCTTTTTTTCCTTTCTTTTTTTTTATTTTATAGACAATGTGATATATGGCGTCTAGCTCCTTAATTGCTATAAAGCAACTCTGGTAGATCTTAACAAAATAAATGCAATTATTTAGTACTAATGAGAGTATAATCATTTTCATTTTTCTACTTTTAAAGACATAGTTTTTCCAAAAAAAATTGTGTGTGTGTGTGTGTGTGTGTGTGTGTGTGTGTGTGTGTGTGCGCGCGCGCGCGCGTGTGCGAGTGTCTGCGTGCGCAGTGGTGTTTTTTTTTTTTTTTTTTTTTTTTTTTTTTTTTTTTTTTTTTTTTTTATTTTTTTTTTTTAAAGGATATATATATTTCGACTTTCCTGAGCAACTTGGTGCATAGCTTTTGTTAAAACCCATGTAAATGAATCATCAATAGTCTTTTAACTTTTACTTGACACATGACACATCACGATATCCGCATAAACTCAACTTCCTTTCAGACTTGTATGCAAATCTCGGAAACTACATGCTCTAGAAGGCTCTGTTTACCACAGATTAGCTGCACTAATTATTAAATATTATTTGCTCATATATTTGTAAACCTTTGGAAACAAAATAAATATTTCAATATTTGGTAGCTTCCTGTGCTTATAGTGAAACTGTCGTATGCTGATGCGCTCATTTACAGCGACTTAACCAAAAGGTACCTTTAAGAGACGCCAGAACAAAGTAAACAAGAACTGTAGAACTATACCATTTGTATTGTATTGAAATAGTGCAATACATGGGGGGAGGGGGGGGGGGGGGACTGCAAGATTACTATCTCCCTGTTTACGTGGCACCCACCGGCTTTCGTTAACAATTTCCCAAAATTGCTTCTGGATGGTCATGTAAACACTTCAAAATCGATTCTGGAAATCCACTTCTGCTTGCAGGTTTTCCAATTCCACAGTCAATTTTCACTCCCATGTAAATGCAACTGGTTTTGAAACAAGCTTGGACTGTCAGGTTTTGTCTTTCTTCTTCTTCTTCTTCTTCTTCTTTTTGAGCTAATATGGACAGAGTGGTTTTTTGCACAATGAAGGATAAGTGGAAATATTAGGCTCAAGCTGTTTACACCTCATTTAATTGAAGAGTAATTGTGATTGTACTGACTAAGTCATAAACTGTTTCAGACCTTAACATGTAAACACAACAGCAGAAAACGATTTCTGAAATTTGGTTTTTGTCTTTTGGAAGATGTCACATGTAAACATTGTGTGTGCAGGAGATAAATTACCTACCCATGAAGGCATTGGACTAAATATAATAATAAATTTGAACATCAGTGAAGTTATTTTGTAGACTTAGGTGTTTTGGGAAAGGTGGTAGTGGTGATAGACTCATTGTGCTCTTCTGCATTTACCAAATCCACCCACACAATATGAGAAATATACTGAAATTATTGGCAACTGCATTGATTCTGTTGCAACAGAATCCATGAAAACTGCAGCTGTAAAAGCAGTCGATGAGAATGGTGAATCCGATAATGTGGTGTCAATCTGATCATTTACCAGTTTTTCCATGTTTGGATAACTGAACGTAGCATTTTAACAATTACTTTGCAGCTGACCATTGTCATGAATTCTTGACAAATCTATCAAGAACAATGGCGTGCACGCAACCAGCAAATCGTATTGTCAGTAGGTGTGTGATTCTTGTGCTACACTCGTGTAGTCAACACAAGTGTGAAAACTTCTCTTGGCACATGTTACTTCCAAAGTGTAACTGGTAAGTTGCAATATCATTGCTTGCATATAAATGTCTTAAGTGAAAACAGTTTGGTTTTTTTGTTCATTGCTAATACTGCTTAGCCTCTATGCAGGCTTAATTACAAAACTGCATTTTTGTAGGGTGAATCCGATAATGCGAGGATACCAAAAGGTTCTGGGACCAACACGGAAATCTAACTACAAACCAGAATATCTTGTAAATGTGGTGAAAGCTATCAAATTGGGAAAATTAAGCACCCGGAAAGCTTCAGAGCAATATACAGTTCCAGATACCACATTAAATGACAAACTCAATGAAAGGTACAAATACAAAATAGGTGGCCAACCAGTGTTAACAAATAGTGAGGAAAAAAGCCCGGATGAAGAATTATTGTGTTGTGCAAAATAGGGGTTTCCTTTGAGGAATAATGATGTTAGGGACGTTGTGCAGGCATATCTCTATCAAGAAGGGAGGATTGGAGAAAAAGTTTTGTGTCAATAAACCTGGACATGAGTGGGTAAAATCTTTTCTATATATAAAGAACGAACGGTTAGAGTAAGTGAAAATGTGAAGAGGACAAAGGCAGCAGTTACCCGAGAAACAGTGATCGTTTTTTTAAAAGTGACCTTTAGTGGTGTGTCTTCCTCCAACATTATAAACTATGATGAGACAAAATTTTTTGATGGTTCTGGACAAATGAAAGTAACAGTGAAGCGAAGCACAAGACATCCTGAAAGAATTCGGATAGTTTTAAGTCAGGTATCAATGTGATGATAGCAGCAGCTGCCAACGCCTCAGACCTCCCACCATACACAGTTTTTAGGGCAAAACACCACGATACTAGGATTGAAGGGGGCATAACTGGTGTGGGTTACAATAGGAATCAGAGTGGTTGGTTTGACCTAACAATGTTTGAATCATGGTTTGCTGAAATTGTCTTGCTATATGCCCAGCAATTAGAGGGACCTAAAGTGATTATAGGTGACAGTCTCTCAAGTCATCTGTCATATAACTTGATTAAACTCTGCCAGGAGCAGGACATTAAATTTGTGCTTCTACCACCTAATTCTACTCATTTGTGTCAGTCACTTTAAAACTTGCTTGGTGAAAGGTGCTATATCATTGGAAAAGGAGTAATAAAGGAGTGGTGCCAAACTTCGAATTTCTTACGTTGTTGAAAACTACCTTTGAAAACAAAGCTATCACGTCCAAATCCAATGTAATATCTGGGTTCAGAAGAGCAGGAATTTTTCCTTTCTGTCTCAGTAAAGTCATTTCACATATTCCAGAAGCAACCGGTAACAATGCACATGGCACCAACTCATGAGAAGTTTCTTGGGCAGCAGCCTTCAAAATGCAGTTGAAACAGGTTCACTCTAATGAAACAAAAGGAAAGCCATGCCAAGCAAAGCATTTAGCATTAACTCCAGGAAAAGGAATTGTTATCAGCGACTTTGATGAAAATGATATTGATGGGGCTGCAAGCAGGGAGTCCATATCCAGAACATCTAACAGTGATCTAGAACAGTATGAATCAAACGAAAATGAAGTAATGGATAAGGATAAGGATAAAGATTGGCATGAATTTAAAGAAAATGATTTCACCATATTAAAATCTCCTAAAAAAATTCAGGTTTATTGGTAAAATTGAAAGCCTCCCTAATGACACCTGTGAAACGACATTTCTTAGAAAGTAAGTTCTTGATGGTAATGTTTATTTTGTCTTTCCAGAAATTGACAATGCACCAGAGAAAAAAGTTGTTCCAGAACGTAAAAGGCTAGGTAAATTTATTTTGAAGGGATGTATTATGACACTGAGTAAATACTTTTCATATTGATTATGACACAAAGTAACTGGAAATTAATATTTGTTTGTCAAATTCTGTGAATGCAAGGGTTTTTATAGCAAAAAATTCAAGTTTTATGTGCTTCTAAAAATTTGTTTGATCTAGAAATTGTTAAATTTAGTTGCAAATACAGCAATATATTTTTTAAAATCAAAATAACGATAGGCTTTCCTCTACTGGAAGTCTGATTCCGTTCGTGCGTACAAAACACAACGGTGATCAGATTCTCCCCAACTGAGGAGTTGAAACTAATTAACTTAAGAAAATAATCACTGCAATTATAAATTAAAAATAATGTAATAAATGAATATATCATTATCAAGATTGTGAAATTGACGCACTGAAATTTTATTTCAGTATCACAATAGTAAATGGACGAAATAAAAAGAAAAAAACTGCCATTTTTGTATCAGATTCACCTCATTTTATGGTAACAGATATTAGTTTAGCATTTGATCGGTCATGGCAAAAAGAGGTCACAATTCCAAAACTGGATCTGCTACTGCAACAATTGTGGATACTTGTAAGGTGTTGCACTTGGAAGTTATCTGTAAATATTGCCAAGGATGCTATTTTGTAGGTGATAATGAAAAGAAAAGTGCTTCTCGTTTACAAAGAACTGTGAAGAGTCAAGTAGTAGGGAGGTAGCAGCAGCTATGGCTATTTTCTGTTGCTCACAATCAGAGCAAGGAGTTAAATACATAAAATATCTGGGAAATGGAGAATATTAATCTTGCAGCATCAGGTGCCCTGTAAATACATAAGTAAGCAATGGTCTTAATATAATGATCTTTAACTATGATCAGAAAAGTTATAACACATTGTTAGGTCTTTTACCTTACATGTAATATCATGTTGTCGTGTCGTGTCATGTCTAGAATTAATACTTGTATGCTATTTTTCTGACAGCTTAAGTGATACTGGATCAGCGATACTATATGTTAACATAGTTACCATTATAAATAAGTGATGTGCAGAAATTGTTATTCATTATTTTTTTAGGTTTAGTTCTAATTATGATTTTTTGCCAGGAATTTTAGTTTTATTTGAGACTTTTATTTTAAATTTTTTATTTTTCATAATAATTTTGTTATTGTCTATGATTTATGTTGGTGTTAAGTCTTTCTTTTATACTCTTCATGTTGTTATTGCTGTGACTATAGAAATGTGTTATTTATTTTCTCTGATTTAATGCCCCATCAGTTTTCTTGATTTATAATGTGACTAAAGTTTTCTACGTACTTTTTGTGCTGTAGATAGGTTTAGTCATTCAGTAAATCTGTAGGGTTGCTGCATGCATGTGAATATATCACTATTTCCTCAGGGATGTTCATGGATAAGTCTTTCTCCATAATATGGAGGATTTCTAATGCTTTGTTCATAAGTTTTACTATTGTGTTTGTATGTGCTGAAAAGATGTGACTGAGTTATTTTCAGTTTCTCTGGTGTGCTCTTTATATGTAATTTTGAAGTTTCTCCCGGTTTGTCCTATGTAGAATTTGTGGCAAGTGCACGAAATTTTGTAATGCCAGGATTGTTTTATATGGGAATTTTCGAGCTTCCTTTGTGGATTTTGTGTTTGAGGCTGTGTGTGTGTTTTGATATGCAAAGATGATACCAGTTTTGTTGACTACTTTGTTATTTTTGTTCGAGATGTTTCCTAGATAATTTGTACTACGTATTTTGTGCCTTTCTGGTTGCATTTTATTGTAGTACAACTGCATTACAATTTGGGGAAATTCTTCATATTATGCAGAAAGGAACATTCATGAACATCCTTGAGGAAAAGTGAGATATTCACATGCGTACAGCAGCCCTACAGATTTACTGAATGAACAAACCAATCAAAAGCACAAAATGTACATGGAAAGCTTTATTCACATTATAAATTTAAAAAAAACTGGTGAAGTAATAAGTCAGAGAACCTAAATAACACATATCTATAGTCACAGTGACAACAATGTGAGGAGTATAAAACAGAGACTTACCACCAACATAAATCACAGACAATAACAAAATTATTATGAAAAATTTGAAATAAAAATCTCAAATTAAACTTAAACAAATTCCAAACAAAAACATAATTAGAACCAAAGCTATAAAAATAATAAAAAACAATTTAATGTCCAGAGATCACTTGTTTATGATGGTAACAACATAAACATGAAATATCTCTGGTCCGCTGTCATCCAAGCTGTCAGAGAAATAGCATATACGTAAACCAACTAAAACGAAATATACATCTCCTGTGTAAACCTATGGAGAAAGCTGCTTCTACATAGCAAATGAGAGAGCGACGAGTGCATGATATGGTCAGAAGCAAGAGACATTGCAACATTCTCACATCAGTAAAGAAGCAATATCCGCTTGTGTTCTGGAAAAAGAAACGAACTGTATTCCCAGGTCCCACCACAACCAAAACCTCATAAATTGCAACATATTCAGAATAAATAGCCAAATATTTGTGATAACAAAGATATAAGTTTCATAGATGTCGTGTTAGGATGTCGACAAAGATGTATAAAACTAGTGATAAATAAACAAAAAAGCAGTGATGGTGAAAAATTGATGTAAACAGTTCTTGTTTTGTTAGTTTTATTTTTCCTTGTATTTTCAAAATGTAGGCAATTAATAAATCACATGAACTTAGAATAGGCAAAGAATTAACTGTTTAGGCAGATAGCTTACATCAACAGTCGTTTATAATTTTGATTAGAGAGAATAGTACATTTAAAAAATTGTATCTGTTTCCACAATGTGTACCTTCTCCATGCTAGATCAGTGAACTAAACACATCCAGATGTTCAGTTGATAAAAATTTGGTAGTTATACCTTCCATAGCTTCAGAAATAACGGTGTTAAATGTTGACAATTTGCTTTGTCAGTATAGGTGGTCTAATCTCGCTGTAGACATTTAGGCTGTTTTCTTCAATACTCTACATTCCTCCATGCTTTTTGCCCATTGTCAGAATTTGTTTCCCTTTCCTTCAGTTATACCTATTCCCAAAAAGTATATAAAAATTACTCCACTTTTAAGTTATACCCTTTTCGCTGAAGTGTATAAAAAATACTCCATTCCGCTCTTTCCTGGTCTAACCTTGCTACTTTTATCGGTGCCCATCTGATTGTATTGTTTCGCCTTGCTTCAGCAACCATATAGCATCTGCCATTGGATCTGTTGATCAGTGCCAACTGTCATGCTTACCAATTTTGTGTCTGTTGCACATCTGTAGGACATTACATCAGCAATAGGTCTAGCAGCCCACTTCATTGCTAATTACTATAACCAAAGAACCATATTGTGTCCACCCTGCGGGTCCGGAGATTAGAATGGGCCCGAGGTATTCGTGCCTGTCGATAGAGGTGACTAAAAGGAGTCTCACAGGTTTCGGCCTTTTTGTGATATTCCCCTGTATGGTGTGACCTCCAATTTTCAAGATTTTCACAAAGAGTGAGCCAATTGGGGAAGGGCGCCTTACATGGTGCATCTTGTCCATCGGGGAATAAGATCTTCAGCCGACTTTCACATCGTTGGATTTTAGTCCTGCTCATTCTCGATCTCTTGGGCGAAAAAACCTTACTGCATGCGTTTTCCACCATGCACTATGCATTGTCCCTATCTGCGTCGACGATGACCACGGACTTACTTGCACCTAATATCCAGCATGGTAGCCAGTCTGTTGTAGGGGGGGGCACCATGTAACCTCTTGGTTGTAGCCCCCTGACCACATAGGGATTGCTCTGCTGATGCCTATGCTGTTAACTCTCCATGTATGCCAAGGGGTACATGCCCATCCCCCTGGGGTATCGGGACTCGTGGCAATGGCCATCCTGCCAGGTGGCCATCGCTGTGGCTGGGTGGCGCCCCTGGTCGGAGTGGGTGGCATCAGGGCAGATGACATGCGATGAAGCGTATTCCATCTCTTGCTGGTGGTGAAACACCAGCAGCCTCTAAGCGTTTATGAGCTCCATTCAATGCACAGAAGTATGACGCCAAATCATTCCCTTCCCTGGCCACACCATGGGAGGAATATCAGGCTAAGGATGGCAGCGGATCTTATTCGTCCGGTACCTGTATGTTCAAGAGCTGATGGGGAATCTTTCATGGTGATGAAGCTTCAGTTTCTTGTTGAACATTTAGATGACAAGTTTGGGAGATGGAAGGATTGTCCAAAATGAGATTTGTGTCAGTCTTGATCAAAACATCATCCTCTGCTCAGTCACGGACGTTACTCGCTTGTGACAATGGCGGATGTTTCTGTAATTATCACGCTCCATTTTCTCAGGTACCTTCTTTTGCAGTCTGACGATGAGTTGTGCGCCAATTTAAGAGTGGTAAAGTGTACATTTCGTCCGGTGTGTCCACTGGGTTCCGAGGGATAATCAGGTTGCCACCAGTGCCTTCATCTTGCCCAAGAAGGTCAAGGTGATGGTCTGCTGCTGTGATGTAAAGCCGTATATCCCTCCCCCAATGCGGTGCTTTAAGTGCTGGAAATTTGGCCACATGTCTTCCTGCTGTACTTCCAGCATCACATGTTGAGATTTCAGATGCCCATCACATCCCAATACTCCATTGCCCCACCTCCCAGCTGTGTCAACTGCGGAGAGCACTATTCGCCATGCTCGCCATACTGCAGGATTCTCCAGAAAGAAAGGAAAATCATGGAGTACAAGACCCTGGACTAACTGACCTACACTGAGGCTAAGAGAAAATTTGAACGCTTGCATCCTGTACTTAAGACATCGTCTTACAATGCTGCTGAAACAGTTCTGGACCATCAGCTCCGCCAACCCCAGTCACCTCTCAGAGCCAGAACACTACACCTGCCCCCCTCGGGGACACCTGTTCCCCTCTTCTAAGCCAGAGAAGCGTAGGTCGTCTTCGCCTTCTCTCGCTAGGAAGTGGTCCATTGGGTCACTCCCTTCCCAGGTTTTTGCTAGTGGGAAAGAAGACACCCACCAGTGGCTGAAGAGCTCAAAAGCAGCTGGTCGTAGGGCTTCGCACTCATTGTCAGTCCTGGAGACTGAGCCAGTCAAGTCCTCCCAGCAAGAGAAACCCAAGAAGCAGTGAGAGAAATCCAAAAAGAAGACTCCAAATACCAAGAAAATTGCAGTGGCACCCACACCACAGCTACCTACAAGCTCTGTGTCTGAGGATGGGGTGGAGATCCTGGTGTCCTCTGAGGACCTAGGTCTCACCTGACCCTCAGACACAATGGATATAGAATGCTAAGGCAATAAGTTGGTGGCAGCAGGTGACCCTGAGGTGTAAACTGCCTCATTGAATGTTCCATGCCTTCCCAGTCTCATGATGACATCATCCTCCAGTGAAATTGCGTCGGTTTTTTCCACCGCCTGGTGGAGCTACGGTAACTGTTAAGCTTTACACCTGTTATCTGCATTGCCCTCCAGAAAACTTGGTTCCTGGCAATCCAGACCCCAGCCATCTGTGGCTATATGGGATATTACAGGAACTGTAGCGACCGTAATAGTGTGTCAGGTGGAGTTGCTTTTATATCATAAACTCAGTCTGTAGTTGAACCCCTCTTGAAACTGTGGCTGTCACAATAAGGACGAAACAGGAAATAACTGTCTGCAATGTGTGTCTTTCTGCAGATGGTGCAATACCCCAGATTGTATTAGCTGCACCTTTCCTATTTTTGGGAGATTTTAACACCCATAACCCCTTGTGGGGTGGCACTGTGCTTACTGGCCAAGACAGAGATGTTGGAACTTTACTGTCTCAGTTTGACCTCTGCCTCTAAAATACTGGTGTCACCACACATTTCAGTGTGGCCATTGATTTATCAATTTGCAGCCCGGGACTTCTCCCATCTATCCACTGGAGAGCACATGACGACCTGTGTGGTAGTGACCACTTTCCCATCGTCCTGTCACTGCCCCAGCATCAGGTCCACAGATGGTTGCCTAGATGGGCTTTAAACAAGGCAGACTGGGAAACTTTCACCTCTGCTGTCATTGCTGAATCTCCCCCACACAGTAACATCGGTGTCAAGGTTGAGCAGGTGACTACAATGATTGTTTTTGTGGCAGAAAACACGATACCTCACTCATTAGGGTGCCAAAGTCGTAAGGCAGTCCCTTTGTGGTCGCCGAAAGTCGCTGACTCAATTAAGGAGTGTCGGCGAGCTCTACAGGGGCATAAGTGGCACCCTTCCCTGGAGCACCTCATAGCCTTTAAACGGCTCCATGCCTGCATTTGCCAACTTAACAAACGACAGAAGCAGGTATGTTGGGAGAGATACATCTTGACCATCGAGTGCCATAAGTCACCTTCCCAAGTCTGGGCAAAGGTCAAATGTCTTTCCGGGTACCAGACCTCATCACGTGTTCCCAGTGTTACCATAAATGGCATGTTATCTACCGGCGCAAATGAGATTGCTGAGCACTTTGCTCGAGCCACTACATCTGTGAATTACCTCTCAGCCTTTCGCACTCTCAAACGGCAACTGGAAGGGGACGTCCTCTTTTTCACTACACGCCACAGTGAATCCTACAACGTCCCAATTACAGAGTGGGAGCTCCTCAGTACTCTTGTACATTGCCCCAACACATATCCTGGGTCTGATCGGATCCACAGCCAGATGATTAAACATCTCTCATCTGACTACAAGCAATATCTCCTCGTCATCTTCAACCGGATCTGGAGCGATGGCGTCTTTCAATCGCAATGGTTGGAGAGCACCATCATTCCGGTGCCCAAACCTAGTCAAAACCCGCTGATGTGGAAAGCTATCGGCCCATCAACCTCACCAACGTTCTTTGTAAGATGCTGGAATGTATGGTATGTCGGCGGTTGTGTTGGGTCCTGGAATTACATGGCCTACTGGCTCTTGTCAGGGCAGCTTCCACCAGGGTTGTTCTACCACTGATGATCTTGAGTCCTTAGAATCTGCCATCCAAACAGCCTTATCCAGACTCCAGCATCTGGTTTCCATCTCTCCTGATTTAGATAAAGCATATGGACATGATCTGGCGACATCATATCCTTGCCACATTATATGAGTCGCTCCTCTGGGGTCTGCTGCTGATTTTTTATTGAAAACTTCCTGTTGCTCCGTACTTTCCAAGTCCAAGTTGGTGCCTTACATAGTTCCATCCATATCCAGGAGAATGGAGTCCTGCAGGGCTCTGTATTGAGTATGTATCTACTTTTAGTGGCTATTTATGGCCTAGCAGCAGCTGTCATGCCCTTCATCTCACCTTCTCTGTATGCAGACGACTTATGCATTTCGTACTGCTGCTCCAGTACTGGTGTTGCTGAGCGTTGCCTACAGGGAGCCATCCACAAGGTGCAGTCATGGGGACTAGCCCATGGCTTCCCGTTTTCAGCCACAACCAGACCCAGAACTTTACCTTAATGACGATCCACTCACTTTAGTGGATACATATTGATTCTTAGGACTGGTTTTCGAAGATCAATTGACTTGGCTTCCTCATCTCCATCAGCTTAAGCAGAGGTGCTGGCAGCACCTCAGTGCCCTCTCCAATTAGGATTGGAGATCGTTCTAGGCTGCTGCGGCTCTACAAAGCCCTTGTCCAATCCCGAACTGACTATTGGAGTCTGGTTTATGTTTCAGCAGTGCCCTCAGCATTGCAATTACTCGACCCTGTGCACAACTGCGGAGTTCGACTAGTGTCAGGAGCTTTTAGAACGAGTCCGGTGACCAGCGTACTGGTGGAGGCAGGTGACCCTCCATTGCAGATCAGACATGCACAAATGCTCACCACTTACCAGCGCACATTTTTAGTTCTCCTGAGCATCCGAATTACCATCTACCGTCTCCTTTTCCTGCCCTTGGTAGCCCATCTCCCGCATCGGTGGCTCAGCTGGGGCTAATGACTGTGGTTTACATGCAGTCCCTTCTCTCTGAATTGGAGTCCTTCCCATTACCACCGCTACTTGCGGAACATTCACGTACTCCTCCATGGTGTACGCCTCAGCCGCAGCTTCGTTTGAACCTTTCATGTGCCCCTAAGGACTTCATTAACCCTGCGGCTCTCCTTTGTCACTTCCTCTCAATTCTTGATGTGTTCCGGGGCTCTTAGATGGTTTACACAGATGGCTATAATGGCTCGATGGCTGATGGTCACGTTGGCTTTGCCTATGTTGATGGCGGCCATATTGAACAGCATTCCTTACATGATGGCTGCTGTGTAGTCAATGCAGAGCTGTTGGCCAATTCTTGTGCACTTCTGTATCTCAGTTCATGCCCTGGGGAGTCTTTTCTTTTATGTACTGACTCCTTTAGCAGCCTGAAAATTATCAACCAGTGCTACCCTCGTCATCCTTTGTTAGCGTCCATCCGGGAGTCCATCTATATCGTGGAATGGTCCAGTCTTTCAGTGGTGTTCGTCTGGACCCTTGGTCATGTCGAAATCCCAGGAAATGAACTTGCTGACAGACTGGCCAAAGAGGCTACACGGAAACCACTTCTGGAGATTGGCATCCCTGCAACTGGCCAGCATTAGTTATTACACCGCAAGGTTTTCCAGCTTTGGGAGACCGAATGGCAAAATCTCATTATGCACAACAAACTGCGAGCTATTAAGGGGACCATGAATGTGTGGAAGTCCTCGATGAAGGCCTCTCGCAGGGACTCCGTGGTTCTGTACTTGCTCTGCATCGGCCATGCCTGGGCGACCCACAGCTACCTCCTGCGCCGTGAAGACCCACCTCAGTGTCGGTGCGGCACCCAGTTGACAGTGGCCCATATTCTACTGCTCTGTCCTCCTTTGGCTGCCCTGCGACTTCATCTTTGGTTGCTGGACTCATTATCATTCATTTTAGCGGACAACGCCTCATCGGCTGATTTGGTTTTACATTTCATCCGTGAGGGTGGGTTTTATCATTTCATCTGAGTTTTAGTGCATGTCCTTTGTCCTTCTATGTCCTCCACCCTAGTGCTTTTAGGTTGGAGGTTTTAATGTTTTGCAGGGTGGATGGCTTTTCTTTTTATTTTAGTGGTCGGCCAGCCACTGCAATCTGCTTCCTTGTTTTACTCTCTTCTGACTGTTTCTTGCATCCCTGTGTTGTTTTCATGTCTTCTTTTGTTCCTTTTAGTGTTCATTCCCTTTCCTTCATTCTTGTGGTCTTTTCTTTCTTTCGTTTTGTGTTACATGTCTTCTCGGTTTTATTCTCACACTTGTGGCATTGTTTTATTAGGAACAAGGGACCGATGACCTCTTAGTTTGGTCCCTTTCCCCCCCTCTTTTAAACCAATCGACCAACCTTATTGTGTCAAAATACAAATTTTGCTTTAGTAAATGATTCTTTCACCGATTTCTTCAATTCTCGAAGTCTCAGACCCCTTCTATTTTTTCCGCCTTCACAATTTCATGTTTTCATCCTTCATCACCACCTTTCTGAATAACATTCAGAATTGTAATTTGAGGATTTACCCTCACACCAAGGTGACACCTTAGACAGTAAACCATGAACAGTCTTTTGAAGAATAATTCCATCGTTTGCAACCATAAATTGCAGGAAAGGCAGCATTCAAATTCAGTGGGCTGTCATTCAGAAGACAATGATGGATTGGTGCGTCTAGAAACTCAATAGTCGGTACAAACTGAAAAACATCAAAGGATTAAACCTAAACAAATCTAATTCTTCTTGACACTCAATGTTAACTTCTTGTGCCAAGCTGGAAAATTAAAAATAGTCACTGATTTCATGAAGTAACACACAATTATAATAATGGCTCTTCAAGAAACCAGAAACAGTGATCAAGACCCTATGGAATCAGGAATACTGACTTTCTAAAGGAATCCCTGGAAAAAAGTCATGAAAAACTGTTCACAATTTGGCAATGGATTTCTTATAGATCTCAAAATTATCTACCCTATCATAGAATTCAAATCTCAGTCCCCCAAATTTGCAACTCAGAAACACAGAAATTTTGGGATCAAGTCTTAATCAACATTCCTCCATCAAACATAAAAATTCTCCTTGGCAACTTCAGTGCCCAACTGGGGCAAGAAAGAAGATACAGAGATATCATTGGAAAATGGCCAGCACATAAATGGAAACCATAACCTGGTCTCAAAATCAACACATTTTAAAAGGAAACCTCACAAATTAAAAACCTGGAAACACCCTGATTTCCGAAAGGGTGAAAGGCAACTTGACCATGTATGCATGGATAAATTTCACCATTGTGAAATCTACAACGTCAAAGTTTGAAGGGGTGAAGACTCAGGGTCAGACCACCATGTTGTGAAAATAAAGATAAAGTTAATACCAGTGGTAAAGAAAAGACGTCAGAAAAACCCAATGAGCGATATCCTCTGCTAACTTGTTTCCCAGTGTCTCGCCTTATCTTTCTCCTATTCTCTTCTGTCCACATCAATCCTCCACTTCTCCATCCAGATCGTGTACTGCTTTCTCCTGCCACTCTTCCTCCTCACTATCCTCATTGGGCCCCCTCTCCTTCCACTTAACCATCCCCCTCCCCCTCCCTCCCCCCTCCCTTCCCCCTCCTTCCCCCCTCCTTCCCCCCTCCCTCTCCCCTCCCTCCCTATGAACATCAGTTGTGCTTGTATGAAGACAGTCAAATTCAGTGAACTTTATGTGGATCACACCAGCAATGAAATCGGCCTCTTTCATAATTTTAAGGGTTTCATACATCAATTGGTGGAAATGGAACCTTATAGGATCACTTCATTGTTCATCTGCCTGTCTGTCTGACTATTGAAAACACCTTTTCACAGAAATGGGTAAAAGCATCAAGTTAAATTTGTTTCACTTGCTACAGTCTATGGTCACTTGGTGGTGAAAGAAAAATTGAAGCTTCTATGTCAATGAAATCGAAAGATATGACCATGTGTGGCACATATTTTAATACTCACAAAATCACTCATCAAAACTTACAGGGTTCTTCCTGTTGCCCTAGAATCATGACATGTGGCAAGAAGCAAGATTTCGTAGTGCAACCAAAGCAGAAAATTGTGAATTTGTAATTATTTCCAGCCCCGGACCTATGATATTTCCTAATTGGGATAGAAACTTAATAGTGCCATTTCCCCTCCCCTCTGAATGTTTGATGTATGATTCTAGAAATGAGAAAAAAAAAGATTTTTCACAAATATTTTCATTTTGTAGCATACATCTTTTTGAAAAGTTTGTTATGTAAAACATATATGTTCGAGGAAGTGTAAAACATGTTATTTAATCTCAAGAGTGGCACAGTGCATCGCCATGCCTCTTCACATAGCATTCTCCTATCATACTTCACTGTATTTTGCTCTGTTGAATTCAAACATGTATATTTTGCACTGAAATCCATCAAACCTTCATTCAGGACAGTGGAAATTAAAATGTCCTGTGGTGCCTCTCTTGCTCCCTGCCAGCCAGTTTGACATCCTACAACCCCCCTCCTTTAAATAAAGAAATAAAAATAACCTCACAATTAAAACTGGATGGGATTATTGGTGACTGGGAGATTAAGAACTCGACAGAAAATTTTCACCTGTTATTACATGTTAGCTTATAACTTTCAATTTTGTGTGGCATGAAATTAAATATAGGAAACATAAAAGCAGTAAAGACAGGAGAAAAGCAAGACAGTATACATTTCTTCAGTCCTTAGGTCTCAACCTTTTCTTTCTCTAATCTTGCTACAGCTTTACACAGAATGCTTTACTTCCTGCGAAGGAATCTATTACCTCATCAAAGTTTGTCAAATGTTTTGCTACATGAAAAATCAAAAATTTCTTGTCCAATACTGAAAAAGCTGTTAGTATGAAAATTACGCAAGACTAGTGTGGTTTCTCGGTTTGACTGCATCTATTTTATCACTGTCTGCTAGATAAAATGAAATAGGCTTATCTAGTATTGCAGCAATTGTAACGTGCGCCAAATAAGCGAGACTGTTTTGGCACAAATGCTCATTTTTATCCACCGCATTTACGTAAATAATACAACGGAATAGAATTCCGGAAATACACTCTTGGAAATGGAAAAAAGAACACATTGACACCGGTGTGTCAGACCCACCATACTTGCTCCGGACACTGCGAGAGGGCTGTACAAGCAATGATCACACGCACGGCACAGCGGAGACACCAGGAACCGCGATGTTGGCCATCGAATGGCGCTAGCTGCGCAGCATTTGTGCACCGCCGCCGTCAGTGTTGGCCAGTTTGCCATGGCATACGGAGCTCCATCGCAGTCTTTAACACTGGTAGCATGCCGCGACAGCGTGGACGTGAACCGTATGTGCAGTTGACGGACTTTGAGCGAGGGCGTATAGTGGGCATGCGGAAGGCCAGGTGGACGTACCGCCGAATTGCTCAACACGTGGGGCGCGAGGTCTCCACAGTACATCGATGTTGTTGCCAGTGGTCGGCGGAAGGTGCACGTGCCCGTCGACCTGGGACCGGACCGCAGCGACGCACAGATGCACGCCAAGACCGTAGGATCCTATGCAGTGCCGTAGGGGACCGCACCGCCACTTCCCAGCAAATTAGGGACACTGTTGCTCCTGGGCTATCGGCGAGGACCATTCGCAACCGTCTCCATGAAGCTGGGCTACGGTCCCGCACACCGTTAGGCCGTCTTCCGCTCACGCCCCAACATCGTGCAGCCCGCTTCCAGTGGTGTTGCGACAGGCGTGAATGGAGGGACGAATGGAGACGTGTCGTCTTCAGCCATGAGAGTCGCTTCTGCCTTGGTGCCAATGATGGTCGTATGCGTGTTTGGCGCCGTGCAGGTGAGCGCCACAATCAGGACTGCATACGACCGAGGCACACAGGGCCAACACCCGGCCTCATGGTGTGGGGAGCGATCTCCTACACTGGCCGTACACCTCTGGTGATCGTCGAGGGGGCACTGAATAGTGCACGGTACATCCAAACCGTCATCGAACCCATCGTTCTACCATTCCTAGACCGGCAAGGGAACTTTGTTCCAACAAGACAATGCACGTCCGCATGTATCCCATGCCACCCAACGTGCTCTAGAAGGTGTAAGTCAACTTAGCCAGCAAGATCTCCGGATCTGTCTCCCATTGAGCATGTTTGGAACTGGATGAAGCGTCGTCTCACGCGGTCTGCACGTCCAGCACGAACGCTGGTCCAACTGAGGCGCCAGGTGGAAATGGCAGGGTAAGCCGTTCCACAGGACTACATCCAGCATCTCTACGATCGTCTCCATGGGAGAATAGCAGCCTGCATTGCTGCGAAAGGTGGATATACACTGTACTAGTGCCGACATTGTGCATACTCTGTTGTCTGTGTCTATGTGCCATTGGTTCTGTCAGTGTGATCATGTGATGTATCTGACCCCAGGAATGTGTCAATTAAGTTTCCCCTTCCTGGGACAATGAATTCACGGTGTTCTTATTTCAATTTCCAGGAGTGTATGAATATCATATGCCTGTGAAGCCTACTACAAGCAAAAAGGTTTATGTTAGTAAACAATTTCACATTTCATTCATATGCTCCAGTTTCTGAAACATGAGTTCGAAAAGTAGTAGTAGTACGAAATTTTTATCAAATTTGGAAACATCGTATTCTTCTATATAATTTGTGTGACGGCCTCATGTCTTCCCCTTCCTCGATCTAACAAACAATCTTGTCAATTACTAATCCTATAACTATTCCTGCCATTGTCAAAACTTATTCTCTGGTTAACTTTCCTGACCCTGCCAGAATCACCGTTTCTGTTATCTCATGTTTATTATCTGCTTAGGCATTATTACGTGTCCATACAATAAGTTTTCTGCACTATTCCAAGAAGAGAACTTCAGCAGTTGCTAACCGGGGCTGTAAAACTGGCCCTTAGCAGTACAGCTTTCTGGCAAAGATCTTCTGTCAAAATTTCATTTCTTGGATACACCGAGAAGATAATGTGTAATCTTTCTTACTTTATTCCTGTTAGTCATTTATTTACACTCTGCTAGTCTGAATGTGTGGATTTTGCAAATAGTTATAACAATGCTTATCAGTGGGTTGTCCAATCAACCACATAAACAAACAGCGATTGGCATTAACCCATTTGGGTTTATTCAACTCGGCTCGTATAGCCACATCTCCTTTTGGGTTCATTCGGCTCAGCTCGTATAGTCACATCCCCTTTTGCCTGTAGGAAAGTTTTTTATTTTCAGATAGAATGGGGATTCTCCTGGCAGAGATGTCACGTACTATGTATGCATTCAAAAATCAACTTATTATTTGTATTGAAATCAACTTAGAATGTGTTCAAAAACTGGCAGGGATGCGTTTCAAAAACATATGAACTATCACTAGACTAAGGTGCTCTGGAGACTAGGCACTTCTGTGAAACAAGATTTTGTTCTTCAAGAATGTGAATTTGGTGCCTCCCTGGAATTGCTGTCAGGATACAGACGACGCAGAAAATAACTATCTGCAGCGTATATCTCCCTCCATTTGGTGCGGAACCCCTGAACGTATTGGCTGCACTGATTGATCAACTCTCTAAACGTTTGTTACTTTCAGGAGATTTTACTGCCCATAACCCTTTGTGGGCTGGCACCTTGCTTATTGGCCATGGCAGAGATGTCGAAAATTTACTGTCCCAACTCAACCTGTGCCTCTTAAATACTGGGGCCGCCACACATTTGAGTGTGGCTCTTGGTAATTACTCAGTCATTGATTTACCAATTTGCAACCAAGGACTTCTCCCATCTATCTACTAGAGAACACATGACGATATGTGTGGTAGTGACCACTTTCCCATCTTTCACTGTGGATCAGATCCACAGTCAGATTATTAAACTTCTCTCGTCTGCCTACAAGCAACATTTCCTTGTCATCTTCATCCAGATTTGGTGTGATGGCCTTTTTCCCTTGCAATGGTGGAACAGCAGCATCATTCCATTGCTCCAACCCTGTCATAACCTGCTTGATGTGGATAGCTACCAGTCCATCAGCCTTACCAACTTTGTTTGTAAGCTGCTGATACATATTGTGTGTCAGCGGTTGGGTTCAGTCCTGGAGTCACGTGGCCTACTGGCTCCATGTCAGGGCGGCTTCCGCCAGGGTTGCTCCACCACTGATAACCTTGTGTCCTTTGAGTCTGCCATCCGAACAGACTTTTCCAGACGCCAGCATCTGGTTTCTATCTCTTCTGATATAGGTAAAGCGTACAGACATGATCTGGCGATGTCAAATCCTTGCCACATTATATGAGTGAGGTCCACGGGCCCGCTCCTGATTTTTATCCAGAACTTCCTGTCACTCCATACTTTCCATGTCCAAGTCGGTGCCTCCCATAGTTTCTCCCATATTCAGGAGGGCTCTGCATTGAGTGTCTCTCTATTTTTAGTGCCTGTTAATGGTCTAGCAGCAGCTGTAGTGCTGTCAGTCTCACCGTCTCTGTATGCGGATGACTTCTGCATTTCGTACTGTTCCTCCAGTACTGGTGTTGCTAAGGTGCGCCTACATGAAGCCATTCACAAGGCAGAGTCATGGGCTCTAGCCCACGGCTTCTAGTTTTCAGCTGCGAGTTTTGTGTCATGCATTTCTGTCGGCGTCGCACTGTTCATCCAGAACCAGTACTTTACGCTAATGATGATCCACTCATTGTATTAGAGACATACAGATTCTTAGGACTGGTTTAGGGCACCCAGTTGACTTGGCTACCTCACCTTCATCAGCTTAAGTGGAAGTGCTGGCAGCACCTCATGCCCTCCACTGCCTGAGCAACACCAATTGGGGGTGCAGATCGCTCTAGGCTGCTGCATCTCTACAGACCCCCTATTCAATCCCACCTTGGCGACGTGAATCTGTTTATGGTTTGGCTGCATCCTCAGCATTGCATTTACTCTACCTAGCGCACCACTGTGGTGTTCGCCTATGATAGGATCTTTTAGAACGAGTCCGTTGACCAGTGTCCTGGTGGGGGCTGGAGTCCCTCCACTGGAGGTTAAGCATGCACAACTGCTTGCCAGTTATGTTGCACTCATTCGTAGTTCTCCTGCGTATCCCAACCATGGTGGTTCATCTCTCGCATCAGAGGCCCAGGTCAGGCTTACAATTGTGGTTCGTGTCCAGTCCCATCTGTCTGAACTGGAGTCCTTCCCGATACCACTTCTCCTCGAGGTCCATTCAATTACACCTCCATGGTGTACACGCAGGCCACAGATTCTTCTGGTATCTTTCACATAGCCCTAAGTACTCTGTTAACCCTGTGGCTCCCCACTATCACTTCCTCTCGTTTTATCGACATGTACGAAGGCCATGAAGTGCTTTACACCAGTGGCTCATTGGCTGGTGGTCACATAGGCATTGTGTATGATGGAGGACATATTTAACAGCACTCCTTGCCAGATGGCTGCAGTGTTTTCACTGTAGAGCTGGCAGCCATATCTCATGCTTTTGAGCCTATTTCATGCCCTGGCAAGTCATTTCTCCTGTGTACTTACTCCTTAAGCAGCCTACAAGCTATTGACCCGTGCTATGCTCGCCATCCTTTGGTAGCGGCCATTCAGGAGTCCATTATTCCCTGGAATGGTCCTGCTGTTCAGTGGTGGTTGTCTGGACCCCAGAACACATTGGAATCCCATGCAATGAACTTGCCGACAGGCTGGCCAAACAGGCTACGCAGAAACCACTTCTGGAGATGGGCATCTCTGAAACTGACCTGTCTTACGCCACAGGGTTTTTCGGCTTTGGGAGACGGAATGGCACAACAGTATGCACCACAAACTGTGTTGTCATTAAAGAGACTATGAATGTGTGTAAGTCTTCCATGCAGTCCTCTCGCAGAGAATCAGTTGTCCTCTGCTTGGCTCCAAATTGGCCATACGTGGCTAACACAAGGTTACCTCCTCCGTTGTGAGGACCCACCTTAGTGTCGCCGTGGCTCACAAATGTCGGTCATCCCCCTCTTGCTGGACTGCCCACTTTTAATCGCTCTGCGGCGGACTTTTAACCTTCCCAGCACCCTACCTTTGGTGTTGGGAGACAATGCCTCAACAGCAGATTTAGTTTTAAGTTTTATTCATGAGGGTGTGTTTTACCATTTGATCTAAGTTTTCGCGCATGTCCTTTGTCCCTCAGTGTCCTCCACCTTAGTGCTTTTAGGGGTGGAGGTTTTAATGTGTTGGAGAGTGGCTACCTTCTCCTTTTTATTCTCATGGTCAGCCAGCCATGGTAATCTGCTCTCTTGTTTTGATCTCTTCTACATGTTTCTTGCGTGTCTGTCATTTTCTTGTCCGATTTTGTCCATTTTAGTGTTTGTTGCCCTTCTGTCATTCTTGTGGTTTTCTCCTTTCTTCCAGCTGTTTTGTATGTCTCGATTATTTTACTCCCACCCATGTGGAATTATTTTAATCAGAATAAGGAACCGATGACCTAGCAGTTTGCTCCTCCACCCACCCCCATCTCTTAAACCAAACAACCAACCTGTAGTGTTGAATGTGGATGGTATATGTAAGTGGCATTCTTATTTTATCCTTTGCCAGTGAATAGAATGAATTAGGGTATTTTTCTTCAAATTTTGCTAAAATAAATATTTTATTAAGGTGGTGACTGGTTTCGATCTAGGAGATGTACCCCTAGAGCAACCTGATCAGCTGGCGTAGCTCGTGTCACCATCAAGGAGTACAATGTCTTAAGATGATCTAAGCACAATAGATCAAAACTGGTCACCAGTTTAAATAAAATATTTACGCAGTCAAGTGTGTTTTTAGCAAATTTTATTGATATACCTGAGATTGCTGTTTTCATGGAACAATATTTTAGAAAATATCCTCCTTTGCACTTAAGATTGCTGTCATATATGTAAACATTTCCACAAAAAATCAAGTTGAGATTCAATTGTCTACATATCACCCCCTGGGACTTTGAAGTTCATAAAATTTCACATTTTTTGAAGTGTTGTCATATTCAAGTGAAGGTAAGAAGTACTAATTGCAATGCTAATGACTTTTCATAATTATTTATACTTAATACACTGAAGCACTGAAGAACCTGGTACAAGCATGCATACTCAAATACAGAGATATGTAACTAGGCAAAATACGGTGCTGCGGACAGCAATGGCTATATAAGACAACAAGTGCCTGGCACAGTTGTTAGGTTGGTTACTGCTGCTACAATTGCAGGTTATCAAGATTTAAGAGAGTTAGAACGTGTGTTATAGTTGGCACATGGGGGATGGGACACAGCATCTCCGAGGTAGTGGTGAAGTGGGGATTTTCCAGCTAATAAATGTGACCAACTAAGATATTGGATATGGAGACAACCTTATGAATCCTTGACCCTGCTTGTCAGCAGGGGACTGTTCAAGCTGATGGAGACTCTGTAATGGTGTGGGGCATGTGCAGTTGGAATGATATGGGCCCCCTGATACATCCATATAGGACTCTGACAGATGACACATTCGCAAGCATCCTGTCTGATCACCTGAATACATTCATGTCCATTGTGCATTCCAATATATTCCAGCAGGACAATGCAATACCCCACAAGCAGAATTGTTACAGAGTGGCTCCAGGAACACCATCTGAGTTGAAAACACTTCCACCAGCCTCCAAACTCCCCAGACACGAACATTATTGAGCATATCTAAGATGATTTGCAACATGCTGTTCAGAAGATATCTGCACCCTGTGGTACTGTTAAGGATCAATGGACAGCCCTGCAGGATTTATGGTGTCGTGGGAGGCCCTATACAGTATTAGGCAGGTGTACCAGTTTCTTTGGCTCTTCAGTGTACTGGGACTAAAGATTTACAGTGCACAATCTGAGGTATGTACTGTTTCCCTGTGCAAAGCTATGATTTTTTTAAAAAATTACACTTTTAAAGCACAGTGTGGAAAAAGTTTTTTCCAACATTTTTCATAAGAAATCTGAATGATGGTCATTATTCATTATATTAGCTTAGAGGCCTACACACTATATGGATAAAAAAAGTGGGGAGTAGTAGGGCTTTGAAAATAGGGAAATTAGTGCCTAACAAATGACGGAGTGCACACCTTTGAGCCTCCAAACCTAAATTTATCGAAAACAGTTAGTCTTGGACAATGCTATTTGGTGTTTTTACTATTAAGTCGTGTAGTTATCCATGTACCAAATATGACTAAATTCTGAAATGGTCATCTTCTCGCCCCCTGTGAGATTACCAAGAATGACCCTTCACTGATAGGACGGTAAACCTTAAGCTTCCTTCAAGTTAGCAAAGTATAATAATCATTGCAGTTTACCCTTAACTGGTCACATAAATTATGCTTAGACAGAAAAATTCTGAGTTTCATTTCTTGCACTGTTGTGACTGACTTTTTACATAAGGCTCTGCAGTTGTGCACTCTTAATTCTGTGTTATGTAACTGTTCAGCACATTACATTTTTTTCCCCCTTACTCCTGAAGAGGTAATTTGATCACTTTTGGGCCCTGCTTTGTTGGCTTTCAATTATGTGACTGTTGCACAATAAAGGATAATTTTGTTGTATAATCCAGTACAAACCATGAATAATCTGTGCTACATTTTAAAACTTGGATTCATATCCTACAGCTAACTTTAAAAGAATTACAATTGAATTTTCCTTTTATTTACTTCACAGCTGATTCGCATTTTATTGAAGAAAGACGGAAATCATTACGGCGATGGTTGACTCTTGTGGCAAGACATCCTATTGTCAATAAGGATCCTCTTGTAAATTTCTTTCTTACTTACGGTGGACCTGATGTGCAATACAAAATACGCGAAGTTTTTCGCAGAATGCCAGATGAATTTACGACATCAGAGCTAGCAGCAACGGCCAAAGTAAGTAACATTGTGATTGAAAGTGATATTATTCCTCTCGTGTCATTTGTTGATCAATAGTTTTGGATGAGCTTCTTCATTTTTTTTACGAAAACTTACTTTCAATTTTTGATTTTACTATTATTTGTTTGGTAATTCTTCTTCACAGGATCTTGTTCCTCCAGAGACACATAGTGAATTTGCAACAAGTCGGGACCAGATCCGAATAATCTTGAATGGCGTTGTACGCCTGAAGCAAATTGCTGATGCCATGGCTCTACGATCCCATGGGTAAACTCTTTATTGTAATGACTCTTTTTCAGTCAGCAATATGCATCACACAAAACAGAGAGAGAGAGAGAGAGAGAGAGAGAGAGAGAGAGAGAGAGAGAGAGAGAGAGAGAGAGAGAGAGAGAGAGAGGGGGGGGGGGGGGGGGGGAGGGGGGAGTGAGATTTGAGGTGGGGAGGACAAAAGGGGAGATGTATCAAGTGACTGAGAGAGAGAGAGAGAGAGAGAGAGAGAGAGAGAGAGAGAGAGATACTTCATACAGTCGGTGCTTTGTATTACTGTATATGGACTGTGGCCTTTTTGCAAGAACTCTGACACTAGACTTACTACATCAAACACTTTATTTTAAAAATGATCAATTCATTATTCCTATATCTTTAGTTTCAACATCTCTGATAAATGTTTGTTAGTATAGCAGCTGACTCTAGATAATTTGAAACGCAGGGCACCAGAGAAAAGTTCAAATAACCAAGAATTGAAAATAATAGGCATTCAAATAATTGAGAAAAACTGAGGAATAAATTCAACAAAATGAGATTTTAAGTAAGAGTAAGTTTTTGTGTCTACATATGTAGATTAATTTTTATTTTAATGATGTTCGAAATAATACATACATATATATATATGTATGGTATATACATAGAGTATATAAACAAGACACCAATGTAAATGTCACTCATCATTTCGAAAAATAACCTGTTATTTTCTTTTGAGAGAATGAGCTCCATTTAGCATGGTCCAGCAAATTTTTTATTGGTAATGAGAGCCGAGAGGAAATCTTCCTCAGAATGGAAACGAGTGACAACTGCTTTCGGAGTGACTGGAGTTGGCAGTTGGTCTTTGTTGTCTTCATTGTCCTCATCCTGACAGGCCAACAGTTCAACTTCGGTTAGAAAATCATGGACACAAATTTTATCAACAGTATCCCCAAAGGGTAACATATGACAGATTGGTAGGATTTCATTAATTCCTGCCCCCTGCGGGTTCGGGGGTAAGAATAGGCCCGCGGTATTCCTGCCTGTTGTAAGAGGCGACTAAAAGGAGTCTCAAACGTTTTGGCCTTATGTGATGGTCCCCTCTTGGGTTTGACCTGCAATTTTCAAAATTTCTGTTGTTAGTGCGTGCCATTTGGGGAAGGACGCCTTACGTGGTGTTTTTCTATTGGTCCATCGTGCACCACCATCTTGCATGCTATCTATTGTCGTGTGGCGGGATTTACACCCCATGTCTTCTGGGTTGCCTCCTCATCTTGTGCGCAATCCCCTTCTTAGCGCCCACGACAACTGTGGACCCTTTCAACACCTAAAATCCAGCACGGTAGCCAGTCCGTTGTGGTGGGGTCGTCATGTACCCTCTTGGTGGTAGCCCCCTGACCACACAGGGATCGCACTACAGATGCCAGAGCTGTTTCCTCCCCATGCATGCCAAGGAGTATGTGCCCATCTTGTCTGGGGCACGGGGACTCCGGGCAATGGGATTTCGGCCAGGTCCCCGTTGCTTTGGCTGGGTGGCGCCCTTGGGGAGAGCCCTCGTTCGGAGTAGGTGGCGTCTGGGCGGATGTGGCGCAATGAAGCGCAATAAATCTTACCAAGCTGGTGGTCGCACTGCCACCAGCATCTCTAAGCGAGGCAGAATTGAATTAGATGCTGCACGATATGACCCTCAGTCGTTCCCCTCATTGGCTGTGCCGTGGGAGGGACGCAGATCTAGTGCCAAGCCGGAGCCTTATGTACCACAATCTGCAGCAGGACTGATGGTGACTCCTTTCTTACGACAAAGCCTCTGTTTTTTGTGGAACACCTGGAGGATAAGTTTGGGGAAGTGGCGGGGTTGTCTAAAATGAGGAATGGGTCCATCCTCCTCGAGACGTCATCCCCAGCCCAGTCACGGGCGTTGCTCTTGTGTGATAAGCTGGGAGACATCCCTGTTACCGTCACTCCCCACAGTAGCTTAAATATGGTCCAGGGGATTATTTACCATCACGACCTCTTGTTACAATCCGACGACGAGCTGAGAGCTGACTTGGAACGACGTGGTGTGCATTTTGTTCGTCGTGTACACAGAGGACCCAAGACTAACAGGGTGGCCACCGGTGCCTTTATCTTGGCCTTCGAGGGTGCTGTATTGCCTGAGAAGGTCAAGGTAATGGTTTACCGTTGTGACGCCAAGCCATACGTCTCTCCCCCGATGCGGTGCTTCCAGTGCTGGAAGTTTGGGCATATGTCCTCCCGTTGCCCATCCAGCGCCACATGTTGAGATTGCATACGCCCCTCTCATCCCGATTCTCCATGTGCGCGTCCGCCTGTCTGTGTCAACTGTGGGGAACACCACTCTCCGTGCTCGCCGGACTGCCCCGTTCTTCATAAGGAGCGGAAGATAATGGAATTTAAGACCCTGGACCGGCTTACTTATCGCGAGGCAAAACTTAAATTCGAAAGGTTGTATCCTGTCCCACTTCGAACATGCTATGCTGCAGCCACGTTATCGTCGCCCTCGCGGGCGGCAGTTGTCGCCTCATCTGTGCCGCCTTCAGTGGGCCCTCGGGGCCGTACATCTGTCTGCCCCCCTCGTCTCTGGGGGCAAGCCTTCCTCTGTTGCCCCCTTAGCAGTTGGGGGCAAACCCTCTTCTGTCACTCCCCCCGCACATGCTTCGGGAGTGACATCTGCTCAAAAACCAGGGGGCTTGATCCCTCCCCCTCCCCCTCCTTCTCTGCCGGCGTTGCCTCTGCCGGTTCCTCTCTTGCGTAAGGGGTCCCTCGGGGCTCTCCCTTCTTCCGTTTCTTCTCCTACCCAGCCGGATGTCAGCCAGTGGCTGAAAGTTCCGCCACCTGCTGGTCGTAGTGCTTCTGCGTCGTCGTCAGCCTCCGACGCTCCTTCAGAGAAACTCTCCCAGCCCTCTAAGCCAAAGGATAGACGCGAGAAGAAGGAACAGAACGTGTCCAAGAAGAAGGACGTTCCGGTGGTTTCAGTACCGCCTGCTGTACATAGTTCTGGCTCTGGGGATGAGGTGGAGATCCTCGCCTCTGCTGCGGATCTTGCCCCCACGGAACCCTCGGGGGCCTCTCCTATGGACGCAGCTGACTCCCGCCCGGTGGCGGCCGTTGGCTCTGAGGCGCCGTCTGCCTCTTAGTCGCCTTCACGCCCTCCCAGTCCCTTCCTGCTTCCATTCTCCAGCCCCCCAGGGGGCTTGCGGTCCTTTCGTGAGTACGTGCGTGGCGAGCACGGGGCCCCGAGCTATTGCAGCCTTCCTTCTTTTTCCGGGCTGCATTTCCTTTCCCTTCCCCTCCTTTCCTGTCCTTCATCCTTCCCTCCGACCTCTCCTCTCCCTCTCTTGGTGTCCCTACTTATGGTGTCCCTCCTTATGTTGGCCCTGCTATTCTCCTGGATCTGCTGACCTTGCAATTCGGCCTTGTTCTGTAATTCCTTCATCCTTTTGGTATTCTCTGGTCCCCTCTGGGGTTTGACCTCCATCACTAAATTTTCTTCCGTAGTGTGAGCCATTTGGGGAAGAGCACCTTACCTAGTGTCTCCGGCGTGTGCCATCATCATTGATTCCATCGTTTCCTTTACGTCGTTGTTTGACGCTAGGGTCCATAGCCAACACGGTAGCCAGCCCGTGTGGTGGGGTCGCTATGTACCCTTTTGGTTGAGCCCCCTGAAAACACAGGGATCACACGTCTGATACCTGAGCTGTGACCTCCTCATGTAAGCCTAGGAGTGGTTGCTTGTCGTCCTGGAGCATCGGAACTCCCAGCAATGGCCGCCGTGCCAGACGGCCCTTGCTGTGGCTGGGTGGCGCCCATGAGGAGAGCCCCTGATCGGAGTGGGTGGTATCAGGGCGGACACTATGCTCATGAAACGCATAAGAGTCCACAACTCTGGCCGTTCTCCGGCCGTCTCTTTGACTGGAAAAGATTCTTCACGTGCTGCTTCCTCTGCCCCTTCCGCCTTCCCTTCCGTGGCTACCCCCTGGGAGGAGGGCCAGGCTCGTCGGCTGGGGGCGAAACCTTTCCCTCACTATCTGGTTTGCGCCAGAACTGATGGGGATACTTTTACTCATACGAAACCTATGTTTTTTGTTGAACACATCGAAGACAAGTTTGGCGAGGTGGACTCTATCAGCAAGATGCGGTCTGGGTCGCTGTTGATTAAAACCGCTTCAGCTACCCAGTCTGCAGCTCTCCGTGCCTGTACCCATCTTGGTACGATTCCTGTGTCAATTACCCCACACCAGTCCTTGAACATGGTGCAAGGTGTAATTTTCCATAGAGACCTCCTCCTTCAATCTGATGAGGAACTTCGGGACAATCTAAGCCGGCGGGGGGTTCACTTTGTTCGGCGGGTTCAGAGGGGTCCGAAGGACAACCGCGTTGACACTGGTGCCTTTATCTTGGCCTTTGAAGGGGACACCCTCCCTGAGAAGGTCAAGATTATGGTCTATCGGTGTGACGTGAAGCCATACATCCCACCACCTATGCGATGTTTCAAGTGTTTGCGTTTTGGCCACATGTCTTCGCGCTGTTCGCAGGCCCCCCTCTGTGGTGACTGTGGACATCCGTTCCATGAGGGAAGTTCCTGTGTGCGTAAATTGTCGTGGGAATCATTCTTCACGGTCACTGGATTGCCCAGTTTATCAGAAAGAGAAAAAGATACAGGAGTATAAGACTCTTGATCGTCTCACCTATACCGAGGCCCGTAAAAAGTATACACGCCTTCATCCAGTGACCCTGACAACTAGTTATGCTTCAGTAGTATCTTCACCCCCTCCTCCTCATTCCTTACCCCAGTCCCGAACCCCTTTCCTCCCCCCTCCCCCTGCGGTTCCCACACCATCCCCTCCGGGCACCGCTTCCTCTCCCCGGCTGGAGAAGTGTCCTGCTTCTTCGGCGTCTGCCGGTCATGGGCGCCCCTCGCGGGATCCCCCTTCCCGGCACCTTCCAGGCCAAAGGTCTGCTGCCACGCGGCCACCACGAGAACCACGGTCTGCGGGCCCCCAGATCGCCCGCTCTCTTTCTGTTCCCGATCTTGCTGTGGCTGGCTCCATTTTGTTGCACAGCTCTCCACGATCCCAAAAAGAAAGAAAGAAGAAGCACAAGTCCCGGGACAAGGAGTCTCTGGTGTCGCCAGAGGTCTCGTCCCCATCTTCACAACCTGACTCTGACCTGTTATTCATGGATGTCGCCCCCTCCTTGTCGGTGACGGGTGGTGACCCACCGGCGTGACTGACATTAGCCTGTTCACCCCCCAATTGACTCATCGTTCTTTGGCTATCCAATGGAACTGTAATGGCTATTACCGTCACCTACCGGAGTTGCAATCCCTTCTTTCGTTTTACTCTGCGGCTTGTGTGGTTCTACAAGAAACTCATTTTACTGGTGGTCACTCACCAACCCTCCGTGGCTTCCGTGCTTTCTGTCGAAATCGGGTCGGCCCCCTACGGGCGTCTGGCGGAGTTTGCACGTTGGTCCGAACGGACATTGCCAGCACGTGGATTCCTCTCCAAACTACATTGGAAGCAGTTGCTGTTAGGATCCACCTGGACTCTGGGGTCACAATTTGCAATCTGTATCTCCCTCCTGACAGAACTCCTACACCTGCCTCCTTAAGTGCCCTCCTTCAGCAACATCCTCCTCCCTTCCTTATACTTGGCGATTTTAATGCACATCATCCCTTGTGGGGCAGTGCATTTCCATCTAGTCGGGGTCATCTCATTGACCAGTTTATTACCGACCATGACTTGTGCCTTCTTAACGATGGCTCCCCTACCCATTTCAGTGCCGGTCATGGTAGCTTTTCTGCCATTGATCTTTCTCTCTCTTCTCCCTCCCTCCTCCCTTCCCTACAATGGTCACCGCACGACGACCTTTGCGATAGTGACCACTTCCCGTTGATTCTCTCGCTCCCTTCCCGCTCCCCTATGGACAGATCACCTCGTTGGTCCTTCAAACGTGCCAATTGGCCTCTGTATACTGCACAGGTCGTTTTTTCTCCCTCATTGTCGGATGGTATTGATGATGTCATACGTGACATGTCTGACGCGATTGTTCACGCTGCTAGCCTTGCTATCCCGCGCTCATCTGGACCATTTCGCCGCCGGCAGGTCCCTTGGTGGAGCTCGGACATTGCCGTTGCCATCCGTGATCGCCGTCGAGCTTTGCAACACCTTAAGAGGCATCCATCCGTTGCCAATCTTATTACCTTTAAACGCCTTCGCGCAAAAGCCCATTACTTAATCAAACGGAGCAAACGGATGTGTTGGGAACGCTTTGTTTCTTCCCTCGGTTCTGCTGTCCCTCTGTCGCGGGTATGGGCTACACTTCGCTCTCTCCAAGGTTGCCATCGGCAGTCTACCCTCCCGGGTCTTCACCTCCCGGATGGCCTTTGCACGGACCCGTTGATTCTCGCGGAACACCTTGCGACCCATTTTGCAACAGCGTCGGCATCAGCCGCCTATCCGGCTGCTTTCCTTCCCCAGAAACAGCGGGCCGAAGCTTCCGCCTTATGTTTTACCCCCAGCCAGTCAGAATCATACAACGACGCTTTTACTGAATGGGAACTTGTTTCCGCACTCTCCTCTTCTCATGATACGGCCCCTGGCCCAGACTCCATTCATAACCAACTGCTTCAACATCTCAGTGCTCCACAACAGCGACATCTTCTCCGGGTATTTAACCGTATTTGGCTCCAGGGTGACTTCCCTTCTCAATGGAGGGATAGCATCGTGGTTCCCGTCATTAAGCCCGGTAAGAACCCCCTGTTCGTCGACAGCTATCGGCCAATTAGTCTGACGAACGTTGTTTGTAAGTTACTTGAACGGATGGTAGCCCGTCGGCTCACTTGGGTCCTCGAATCTCGGCGTCTGTTGTCCCCTTACCAGTGTGGCTTCCGAGAGGGACGGTCTCCGATCGATCATTTACTTCGCTTGGAATCCGCAGTTCGGCAGGCCTTTTCCCAGCGCCGCCATTTGGTTGCTGTATTTTTCGACCTTCGCAAGGCCTATGATACGGCTTGGCGCCATCATATCTTACTTACACTTCATGAGTGGGGTCTTCGGGGCCCACTCCCGATTTTTATCCGCCAGTTCTTGTTTCATCGTTCGTTTAGGGTTAGGGTTGGTACAGTTTTAAGTTCTCCGCGAACCCAGGAGAATGGCATCCCTCAGGGTTCCGTATTGAGTGTACTTCTGTTCCTCATTGCTATAGATGGACTTGTGGCCTCCGTCGGTGCTTTGGTCACTCCTGCTCTGTATGTGGATGATTTCTGCATTTGGGTTAGTTCCTCTTCGATGGCCGCTGCAGAGCGGCAGCTCCAGGGTGCTATACGGGGTGCCTCTGCATGGACCATCTCACACGGATTTCAGTTTTCTCCTTTAAAATCGCGAGTGGTCCACTTTTGTCGCCGTGTGACAGTCCACCCTGATCCAGAGCTCTATCTCAATGCACAACGATTACCTGTGGTCCCACAGTTTCGTTTCCTTGGCCTTCTTTTCGACAACAAGCTCACTTGGCTGCCTCATATCAGACGCCTGAAGATAGGATGTGTCCGTAAACTAAACGTCCTTCGCTTCCTTGCCCACACCTCTTGGGGTGCTGACCGTTCCACTCTCCTCCACCTTTATCGGGCCTTAGTGTTGTCTCGCTTGGACTATGGTTGTCAAGTTTACGGTTCAGCTGCCCCCTCTACATTGCGCCTCTTGGATCCGGTCCACCATCGTGGTATCCGTTTGGCCATCGGTGCCTTCCCGACTAGCCCTGTTGATAGTCTCCTGGTTGAGGCTGGGATCCCCCCCCTTTCCGTTCGGCGCTCCCAGCTTCTGGTTTCGTATGCAATCGCTGTCCGTTCCTCTCCCACTCATCCTTCCTATTCTATCCTGTTCCCTGCCCAAGGAAGTCGCCCACCTGACTCCCGCCCTCGGGCGGGTTTACCGGTTGGGCTCCGCCTAGCGTCTATTCGCCGTGATTTTCAGCTTCCTTCCTTTTCCTGTATCCCACGTTCCCTCCCCAACACACCACCTTGGTTAGTTCCTCGGCCCCGAGTTCGGATGGATCTCTGCCGAGGTCCGAAAGATTCCGTTCCCCCGATGGTGTTCCATTGTTTTTTCCGCCGCATTTTATCTGAGTTTCGGGATGCTGTTGTTTTTTACACTGATGGCTCTAAATCTGCTGATCGTGTGGGCTATGCCTTCACCTCCTCTGTAGGCATGGAAAATCATCTCCTGCCAAATGCATGTGGGGTGTTCACTGCAGAATTGATGGCGGTCTCCCGGGCCCTGGCCTTTATTAAACAGTCCAAGCTCAATCGCGTTTTGTTATGTACAGACTCAATGAGTGGCCTTCAGGCACTTGACCAGTGTTTCTCCCGTCATCCCTTGGTCTCCTCCATCCATGACCATCTCGCTGATCTCCACCATGCTGCTTGTTCTGTTAGCTTCCTTTGGGTCCCTGGCCATGTGGGCATCCAAGGAAATGAGCTTGCTGATCGTTTGGCTGGGGGAGCAGTCACTTACCCCCCATTCCCTGTCACCCCTCCTGTGGCGGATTTACGGCTTCATCTCAAATCCCACTTTGCGCAATCATGGGCCACATCCTGGGAGGCTACCTCCTTGTCTAATAAACTTCGTGCGATTAAGGTGACACCTGTCCCATGGCGTTCTTCCTTACGCCTCTCGCGAAAGGACTCAACCACCCTCTGTCGTCTTCGCATCGGCCATACCAGGCTGACCCATGGTTTTCTTTTGCGTGGTGAGCCACCCCCACTTTGTGGTTGTGGAGCTTTCCAGTCAGTGGCCCACATTTTGGTGGAATGCCCCCTTCTTTTAGCTCTGCGTACTAAGTACAGACTTCCCTGCACTTTACCCTTAATATTAGCAGACGATTCCCGGATGGTTGAACTGGTTCTCAGTTTCCTCCGTGAAAGTGGTTTTTATTCTCAGTTTTAAGGATTTTCATCTCCCTCTGGAGTAGGGGCAGGGCGGTGAGGGTTGGGATGTCTCCCACTGTAGGCTGTGCTTGGAGATTCCTGACTCCCCTCCCTGGCCATGTTCCTTCTTTTTTCCCTTTTACTGTTTTTATCGCCTTTTAGGTTTGTTTAATCCCTTTTACACTCCGCCCTTTTACGCTCTGGCGGTTGAACGCTTTTAAATAGCATGTGGTCTTGCTTGTACTGCATCACAGGTGGGATATTTCCTCTCTTGAGGTTGCCCATTTACTGACTTCCCTCCTTGTGTTTTTATCATTGACGACACAACTGCACTTTTTTAGCCTTTTACCTTTTACCTTTTATCGTTTTTGACTCTTCTGAGCTGTCCCTCTGTCGGAACTGACCGCCTTTGTAACAAGGGACTGATGACCTTGCTGTTTGGTCCCTTCAACCCCAATCAACCAACCAACCATCCATTCTCCAGTGGAATTGCGGCGGTTATTTCCGCCACTTGCCTGAGCTCCAGATGCTTCTGAGTGTTTCCCCTGTTCTCTGCATTGCTCTTCAGGAAACTTGGTTTCCAGCAATGCGGACCCCTGCCCTTCGCGGTTATCGGGGATACTATAAGAACCGCACTGCCTGTCAACGAGCTTCAGGTGGAGTTTGCCTCTTTGTTCACCACTCTGTCTGTAGCTCGCCAGTACCCCTTCTGACGCCTTTAGAGGCAGTCGCTGTCAGGATTGAGCTCTCGCCGGCTATTACTGTTTGCTCTGTTTATGTTCCTCCGGATGGGCAGCTCCCCCGCCATGTCTTGGTTGCGCTGCTGGCTCAACTCCCGCCACCATTGCTGCTTCTGGGCGATTTCAATGCCCACAACCCTCTATGGGGTGGGACTGTCTCTGATGACCGCGGTCGTGCCGTGGAGCATGTGTTGGCTCAGCTCGACCTTAGCCTCTTGAACACCGGTGCTCCCACGCATTTCAGTGTGGCCCATGGCTCGTTCTCGGCCATCGATCTCTCTCTTTGCAGCCCCGGACATGTCCCATCCCTCCACTGGAGAGTGCATCCTGACCTGTGTGGTAGTGACTATTTTCCCATCTATTTGTCACTGCCCCAGTGTCATTCTTCTGGGCGCCTGCCCCGCTGGGCTCTCAACAGGGCTGACTGGCCGGCTTTTACTTCCGCTGCCACCATTGCTTCTCCCCCACAGGGTTACATTGACGAGGTGGTCCGTGTCTTGACCATGTCAATTATTTCTGCGGCCGTGGCTGCCATCCCCCGCTCTTCTGGACTCCCTTGGAGGAAGGCTGCCCCCTGGTGGTCGCCGGAGATTGCTGAGGCTATTCGCGACCGTAGACAGGCTCTCCAGCCTCATAGGGTGTGATCCTGTCTACACTGATGGTTCCCTGGTGGATGGTCGTACTGCCTACACTTTTGCTCACGCTGCCCATGTTGAACAGCGCTCCTTGCTGGCTGGCTGCAGTATTTTTACTGCAGATCTGGTGGCCATATTGCGCGCTCTTGAGCTTATGTGTTCCTGCTCAGGTACGTCAATAGTCATCTGCAGCCTCCAGGCTATCGACCGCTGCTATACCTCTTCTCCTCTGGTATCCTTTATTCAGGAGTCTGTTTTTGCCATTACCCGCTCTGGTCGTTCGGTGGTCTTTGTTTGGACGCCAGGCCACGTTGGCATCCCGGGGAACGAACGTGTCGACAGGCTGGTCAAAGGGGCGATCGACGCCCCCACTTTGGAGATCGGCCTCCCGGCTCGTGATCTGCAGCTGTCGTTGCGCCATGAGGTGCTTGGGATGTGGCATGACGAGTGGCGTAGCCTGACATCGCCGAATAAACTGCGGCTGTTCAGGAGACAACCGATGTGTGGCGGTCCTCCCTGCAGGCTTCTCGCAGGGACTCTGTCATCCTGTGTCGGCTCCGCATCGGCCATACCTACCTGACGCACGGACATCTTTTGCGTCAGGAGGATCCCCCCCTGTGTCAGTGCGGGTCCCGGTTGACGGTCGCCCACATTTTGTTGGAGTGTCCCCGACCGCGCACCCTCCGGCAGTCTTTTAATCTCCTGGGCACGTTGCCTTTGGTTTTAAGCGATGATGCCTCCATGGCTGACGGAGTTTTAAATTTTATCCGTGGTAGTCCTTTTTATGGTTCCATTTGGGGGGGGGGGGGGGGTCCTGCCCCTTTCCCTTTCTGTGTCTCTTGTCCTCGAGTGTCTCATTGGTTGCAGATTTTAGTGTGTATTCGGATGGTTGACTCTTCCCCCTTTTTTTGTTCTCATGGTCAGTCAACCAGTCTCCGGCCCTCTTCTTTTCTTCCGTTTCTTTCTGTCCGGTGTTTGTGTGTTCTCTTCTTGTCTCTAGCGTTCGCTGCCACATTGGTGTTCTTTCAGTGACTGGGGGGAGGGGCGTCTCCTCCCCCCTTGGGGTTTTACCTGTTCCGTAAATTTTCGTCTCACCTGTTTTTGGAGTGGGGGACTGATGACCTTAGCTGTTTAGTCCCCCTTAAACATCCCAACAACCACCACCACCATCAGTAATTCCTGTGACTCTGATAGCTGCTCCACATTTTCTATTTTCAATACAAAACTGAACTTCGTGGTTATACTTGTCACAGCTGTTTTGTTCACATTCACACCTTTTTCAATGCTATTAAGCACAAGTGAAAGAAGTTCAGTGTTGTCTGTGTTGAACATGCTGCGTGGGCTGTGCCCATTCAAAAATGGTTTTAGTTAATCAGTACAAAGTCAATCCTGGTGGTCTAGACGTAAAATGCTTGACAGGGAACAAAGGGGACATATAATCAAATCCTGATTGGACTATGCACTTTTCGGTCCACATTTTATCCTAGGCTTCACCTCTCAGTGATGTGAGATGTCTCCAGAAACATCATGTGGTTTGGATTCCTTGTTTAACTGTAGGCGGCCTTTCTCTATTTGGATAACTGTGGTAGGTGAGAGACACACACGTCACCAAAGTAGGTCCAATTGAAATTTTAGCACCAGGCTAATGAACCACATGAAATATGTATTTAACAATACAAAGGGAAATGTCTGTGTTTGCAGTCTTTCTGCACCTTTTTTTAGTGTGATTGCATGACATTTTAAAAACTTTGAGAGCCGCCTCACTTGTCGCATAGTCTTCAGTCGTGAGAGAATTATCAAGTATCATATTATTGAGACTCATCTTATTTATTTAGCAGCAATTGCTGCACCATGCAGTCATCACATTGTTTTGAGAATAACCCACAGTTGAACATAATAAATAATTGTGTATGTAACCAACTATAAACATATATTTAAGCAACTAGCATACTTCATCCTTTATACTTAAAAATATATGAAACACCAACAGATCACAAAGGAAATTTCAGGAGCAGAAGTATAGGCACTCTTGGTGAGATAAAAAATTAAACTGTAGGAAAGTTTTTTAGCCATAGTCCTTGAAATAGAATTTTACCATACACCTGCTGTTTATTAATAGGTTCCATTTGATGGTGCCACAGCTGTGACATTAATATGTAAAACAAATGCTTGTTAATGCTTCTCTTATACTCAGTCACATTTCCCAAGACAGGACCATGTTTGTAACCTATAATGATATAATATTCCTTATACAGTGCTTTACACATCACAATATGTAACTAAGGGAAATTTTTTCTTTCAAAAAAACAACAATAACTTTCATACACAGGAATGTTTGATTTGAGATCACTCAGTATCTCTTCATTAACTGAGAGTTATGTTTTCTCATGGATCCTATTGATGATTCCTGGTTTCTCAAAACCAAACATACCACATCTTGGTCCTCTTGAACATGGCTTAATATGCTCAATTAATGTCCCATAACTTAGCATAAATATTTAATGGCTGCCATATGTGTGTCCACATCGCAGGTCTTGTAATATTTTTGAAACACTATCATGGCAGATAACAATATTGTAAAATCTGATAATGGCATCCATTGTGCTTATTATCCTTTTAAAACAATACACTTTATACCTTTTATTTTAGTGAGCAGATACAAAAGATAATTAGCCATTTCTATTTAGATTTGAGTACTTGCTGTAAAAAGATTATGTGTATGTTTAAATAATTTCCTTTGTGCAGTGTCTGAACCAAATAATAGAACTGATATGTAAAGGGAGCTACATATGTACTACATAAAGTTGTGCTGTCACATTCTAAGACCATTGCACAATACGAGTGGTGAAGAGAGCTTTCTGGGGTTCCTGCAGAGACAGTTCTGTAGCAGTGTGGTGTGAAGGTTCTGTCATCTTGATACGCACTTTTACCTGCAGCTGGCAGAACTTCCATTTCTTCCAGAAGCTCTTCCTGAAAATTGATTTTTACAAAGAAGAACTATTCAGATGTCCTGGAAGATTATCTGGTTTTATTTGCCAGATTACAAACAGACTTGAATTAACAAATCAGTAAACAACTCAATTAACAACTCAAGTTACAACTCCTTAGTAATACAAGTGTGACTAAACTGTTCAAAGGCTATTGGCAGAATCCTCCTTTACCGCATTCAACACTCTTAGGGCAGCGTTGATCATTGTCATAGAACTTCTTCATGAATGGGCTCCATGGTGTGGCGCATGGTGCTGCAGACTCTGTGGTACTTGCAATGATATGGTTTCATCATATGTCTTTTCCCCACCGCACAACATCCCAGGAGCAACTGTGACAAATAATCCAAATACAACGAACCTAGAATCTGTTCAATACAACAACTCATCCTCTCATCCTAGTGACGTAAGTTAAACTTGATTGTCTACCGACTAGCCATGATTTCTAAATTATATCAGG
The DNA here is from genome assembly GCF_023897955.1 of Schistocerca gregaria. Classification (NCBI taxonomy): domain Eukaryota; kingdom Metazoa; phylum Arthropoda; class Insecta; order Orthoptera; family Acrididae; genus Schistocerca; species Schistocerca gregaria. The sequence goes on along the minus strand of NC_064921.1, from coordinate 624,235,476 downwards.
TATTATGGGGCAGGTATTTTGTAAACACCCGAATTATTAATTCGTGTCTTTGTACCCTCACAGCATGTAACAGAAGCATCATAATGAGCAAATAAAGTGACATAGGACTGGAAACGTACTCCAGAGCTTATGTATGTGGACCAGTACGAGTCTTATGCTCAGAACATCTGAACTGCACATATTCTTGGTGCTAACAGTTTGATCGAGATTGTACAAACATCTGTGATTCTGACTGTGAAGGAAGGAAAATCTTACACCTTGTGATTTCCATCTTTTTGGCGTGCTGAAAGAACACCTGTTAGAGAAAGAGAATTTCCAGTGATGGGAATGTTCAAACAGCAATTCTCAGTGGCTCTGTGACAAAGGAGCAGATTTCTATTGAACTCTTGGGTATAACTTAACAACCATTGTTTGCAGAGACTTTGTGACTATGTTGAAAATAGTGTCATGTATCTATGAAAGTGAATTGGTCTGTCATAATAATGCGAACTTACTTTTTGAAGCACCCTTGTAGCAGAAGCATCTTATGGTATATAAAATTCTCTTGGTGTTCAAACCACACCACATTTGAGTAGATACACAGACTTTTGATGGTTTGCACTCTGTTCATTGTCAGGAGAGATTTGCCTACCATGGGCTGTGTTCCTCTTACATAGTGGCAGTTGGCAGGTTTGCTATAGGTGTCTTGCTGTGACCAGGTGGTATGCAAGGGGTGGGGTGGTGGTGGCGGCGAAGCGGGCGGGCGTGTTTGCATATGCAGGAAATTTACAATGAATGAAGTGCAACCCCTCCCGTCGCACTCTTTCCTGCAGCCAGTATGTTGGAACAGAAAAGGATTCCAAAACCCTTTGTCGCTACCTCTCTCTATACTTACAGTTTTTAATTTATGCTTTTCATGACTATTCCATGCCTATCTCCTGCCCTCAGTTTCTAAAAGATTATAATATCTCAGATTTCCTCAGCACAGTTTATCAACCATAAGTTTTTGAGTGTTCTGCTGATTAGTTGATTCCATTTTTTCTTTCTGTGATATATTTTGACAGAAGAGCCAGTCATCTTTTGGTGTTTTGAACTGTGTCGTGTGTAATCACTTTGTGGGCTCCAGCCTGTCTGGTTAGAATCTGAGCCATGGGTATGTGTAAAAACTCGCTGCACCTGAAGAAAACTGGGTTGGTCATAGAATTACTGTACAGAAAAGTGAAGTTGACAACTTGGCTGAACACACACAAGCACACAGTTAAGATTATAAAAATAATGTGAAAGACACCTGTGGATTTCAGCAGTATGTAATCTCACTGTGACTAAAACGGTGCAAATCTTCAAACATTCAAGTTGCTTTTAAAAATTCTAAAATGTGACAGCAGTGGTTATATTTGATAAGGGTAAAATTACACTGAGAAATGTAATTGTGATATATTATTACAGATGCAGGTAAATAATAAGAGTATGTCTTGCAGGTATGCAGCAGACATGGCCGAACTTGGCTCACAACTTACAGCATTGGCAGGAGAGCCTCATGGATCGTCGTCTTGGGCCACTGGGGGTAATCCTGTGTGGGCAGATATGAAAAAGGGCTTCCATGTAATTTCTAAGTGAGTGACATAATTTTTTTGTAGAATACATAATTACACACTGTAATGGCAACTCCAGGCATTAATTGCAGTCAGAAAATTAGTATAATTGGCATGTAGTGGAACCATATTATTCAGAACAACCTATAAACAGTTACTGTGCTGCAGCATGTATTCTGTTATTGGATAGAATGTCCCTTGTGACTCAAAATTTTTAACGATGTGTCATTTTGACTACCATCTCCTCTTGCGTTTTGTTTATTCCTGTATAAAACTATGTCCTGCACAGTCTGTGATGGAGAAATTTGGAGCAAACTTTCACTTCTTGCGATACACTCTTTTCTTTTGTGATTTTGGAAAGCAAACAGAATGAGTGACAAACTAGACATGAAACTTAGTTAAATATTTTTTTAAATTTGTTGTAAACTGTATAAAATGCCCCCTTAGATTTATCCCTGCTGTTGCACTTTGGCAACTATCAGAAGGCCATTCCTTTCCTATAAGTGGTGTGTGTGTGGTGTGTGTGTGTGTGTGTGTGTGTGTGTGTGTGTGTGTGTGTGAGAGAGAGAGAGAGAGAGAGAGAGAGAGAGAGAGAGAGAGAGCGCTTTGAACTTTTTATTTCATGTAAGGCTGTATGAACTTACATTCCTTACAAGCTTTATGAACTCCCTTAAGTTATGTGATAAAAAGCTCTTTTTAATAAAACAAGAAAAAAGGCAATAAACATTTATTGATATTCCTACCCGGCACATATTGTTCTGTTGATTTATGAAGTCAACTTTCAAATGAAGTATTCCAAATGTTGTTTATATGTAAATGCACTTCACACAATTTCTTAGTAGAAAAGTGTGTCCATGTACATTTATTCATTTTTACTATTACTGCTGTTAACGTATGAGTTATGACTACATTCCTCCATGCTTTGTTACACTTCTCGTAGAATTTTGCATTTTGTGTAAGATATGAATTCTAAACCCTTTTGTCACCATACATTCTTCATGAGTTAATGATTGGTGCTAGATGTACTGGGAATCATGTAATTCATGCATCCAGTTATTGACTGAGAATGATGTGTCGTTTAAAGCTGCTTCAGCTGAAGACACGAAGTCTGAGTTCTCTGACTACTGATTAATGCCACTTGCTTCAGTTTTTGTCCTCATTGGGTAGGCCTCACACTAAGGCACCTATGTTTTCAGACACTATACTTATTGTTGCGCATTATAATACTGCTACACTCACTTGCTGTAATGCTGCTAATCTGTTGCATATATATGTAAGTAGCACAACTTTGTTTTTTTAGAACAGCTGGTTTGGCAAGAAGTTCCTCTGTCATCACTCTCGCCATTAGCTCAATTGTGGAGAAAATAGCAGATGATTTGTTGTGACATTTTAGTATTTTAAATCATTTTGGAGCTACTATTGGTTCATGTTGTGTGTCATGTATTGATTTCCTCATAAAATAGCTCAACAGTTTCATTATCATTAATATTGTAGAAATGGTTGCTCAGAAAAACATTGGCTATCATTGTGAAATTCCCCAAAAATGTTATCACCATAACTGACTTACATCTTGAGATGCAACAAGCTACAAGTTAAGATTAAGACCTCCTATTTATACCGATCTAAAAGGATATGGTAGTGTGAAGGTGGCAAATTCAGTTGCCAATGTGAACCAATTGTGGTCTGTAGAGGGGTGGATCACACACCAATTGGCAAATTAAGAACACAAATATTTCTGTGAACATGCAAAGGCTGTTGGAATATGCACCTGCCCTGGTTCTATGACCATCCTGATCACTCTTGTCTTAATATTTAAGTAACAACCAAAGAATTACACCCCGAGTGACCTGTAGTTTCCCCTTCGTGGTTACTGTGACTTTAATGTAGCCAGTGCTGCATCATATGCTGTGCTAAGTTGTAAACCTGTATCTCTGTCCACCAGATTAGTTGAGCAGTAAATTTCAGTTGCTTCTGTAATTATAATGTCTCAGTACAAAGATGTTGACCAGAGAATTTTAATACCTTTGTAAATTATATTTTGCTCTGTAGTGGGACAGTGCCTGGGCAAGGCAGATTTTTCTGCTTGATCCAGACATGCATTGTCGATGGTAGACACATGTCTTCCACATTGTGACAAGTGTTTTCAATGTATGACTTCCCAAAGTTAAAGGGAATCTTATAAATGACCCTTCTTGGAAATCATGATTGTCCTTAACAAATCTCTTCAGTTCTGTGGGGGGATGGAAAGAGCATTTAACTCCAGTATTCTGCCTATTTTCAAAGTTAAACAGTCAGTTTATGGAAAGACAAACAATCCTAATTGTTCACTTTCCTCTAGCTCCTCACATGCACTGAATATGTTGAGCAAGGCATATCTCCTATTCAGAATATACATTTTGTAGGAAAAATGTATAGAAGTGGCATAGCTCATTGGGTAAGGCTGGCTGAATCCACTATGATTCGTGCTCTGTAGAACAACATCCTAAGCACACCACTTTGTTGAGAAAGATGGTGACAGCTGGCAACCTGTAACTATAAGTCCATGTGTGTTGGTTCACAATACACAGTATGACCTTGGGTAATGTCCCATTTTCTCCAGATAGCATGTCAAGAAGCATTATTTTGCCATTTTTAAATTTTATTTGCAATTTTTATCTTTGGCAGGGTAGTAAGATGACCCTTATCATGGTTGTCTCAGATCAGGTTCTTAAACACCTCTGCCACAGATATTCTTAGCTATGCTTTTCTGTGCCATTTAAATGCATACATATTGAGTCTCTTTAGCAAATTAGTTACGTTCCATGAAATATCTCTCTCTCTCTTGCTAATCCACTTAGCATATCTCAACTACATTACAGTGTATAACTGGACGAAATATTAGTATTGTCAGTAGGTACTTACATAAAATATACAACACTGTTGTCCTGTGCTGTGTAACAACCAGCGGAGAAATTTCAAAGTCCTCTTTAAATATGTTGTACAGGTACCTGTAAATTTACATATTCAGTGAGCCAAGTTTACACTTTCTATGACCTGTTGAACTAATAGAACAGTGTGCTCTTTGCCCAAATTATTTTTGCAAGAAGCTTTGTGTTGAAACTTTCTTACAGATTAGTAATGAGCACCAGAATAATGAGACACGAGTGAGACCTTTGACTTCAACAGACAAGTGCATTACTACATAAGGTATCCAAAGAACAATTTGTGAACCACCCTCACTACCTTACTTCCACCACCATCTCTTCTTCTGTCTTCCAAACTAACAGAAGTTCTGCATACAATACAGGAGTAGATATTGCAGAGAAATGGCTTAGCAACGGCATAGATTATTGTTTGTGGAATGAATTTTCACTCAGTGGCAGTGGAGTTGCTGATTTGAAGTTTGGAAGGTGGAAGAAGAGGATAACTCAGATGGTTGAGCACATGTCAATGAAAGGCAGATGTTTGAGTCCCAGCTCGGCCCTCAGTTTTAAACCATCAGGGAGTTCCAAAATTGGTGCGCACTTCACTGCAGAGTGACATTCATCCTGAAGTTTTTGTGTTTGTTGAGTAATAAAAAATATGGATTAATTTTGTAATGAAGTGCTGCTACATTTACATGTCCAGTGAAACCACATTTAGAGCTTTACTTCGGCCAACGTACTGTGTTTCAAGATCAGTTGTGTTTCTTGCAACTTTCTTCTCTTTTACGATTATTAATTATAAATTATTAACATTTGCAACATTTGAAGTCATCATTAATATTGTCTTACTGGACACCGGCATAGTGCATATCTTACAATAATAGAAAAAATAATTGATTGTACATGCTGATGGCTGTTACACTGTTATATTAAATACAGATTGTTTTAATTCCATTCTGCTTACAAATAGGTACAGTACAGGTAAAAACATTGAAATTAAAAACTGAGGTAATTTGGTTGGCAAATAACATTTTATAATCATTCAGAGATCTAACTGGATCCTGGGGTGACGTTGAGCTCATTCATACCAGCTGTCTTTGAGTCTTGCTGATCTATATCAGTCGTTCATCTTTTGGCATCTATGTCAGTCACCTATGCAATATTACAGGAATTAAATTAATGTAAAGCATAGCATTTTTTCCCTGAGAGTAAGCATTAGAAGACAACTAAGTTTTTTTTCTATAATTCTCATACCAAAGATTTCAATCTGAACATTAACTTTCTTTCTTATAATAAACCTTCACGTACAATCAATTTTTTAAAAGTGCTTGGCCTAAGTACTTACAGTAGAACTTCAGTGTTGTTCATTTTATAGCTGACTTCATGTGTTTTGTAATCACTTCTGTCAGTAATTCCATCTTAGCTTCATGTGACTACTGGTTCAGTCTATAACACCTATATCTGATAAGGACAGTTCCATATAGAGCTTAATTAGTTAGATTTCTGAACTTAAATTATGATTATAATACAAGGTTTGTGTGTGTCTGCTTTAATTTAGGCTATAACACTATTACCAAAATCGTGAACTTTTGCTTTTGAATTGTTTCTGGTATTCTGATAGAATACTAACTTTTTTCAACAACTGGATTCCATCCACAGGACCTAGTCTGTGATAACACTGTCATTGTTGGATCTGTTGATTATTAACTAATGAGTGCAGTTCTAAGTAGTTTTTGCATGTCGTCTTCTGAATGATTTCACAGAATGTTTTCTCAGTTGATACTACTTAAATAGTCTTGTATGAATGATTTTGTCTATCAACTGCTATAGTGTGATTCTGAGGTTATCTCTGAAATTTTCGGCAGAATTGTTGCTAGTCTTGATGCTTATGAGGGATTCAGTTTTAATCTGCATGTAACAGTGTTCTTTGAACAGTTTTATAAGCAGGTAGAATTCTTAGCTTAATAAAGTGAGACAGCTTACTGAAAGACAGAGAAACTTCACCTTAAGTTCCTGTTTACTCAGATGCACATTTCTTCAAGATGTGTTTGCTCTGCTTCCAATTTGAGCAGGCTTAAAATATTATGAACATCTTGATCTTTAGAGTCATTTAAAATTGAGAAGTCTGCTGTGAATACTTCAATGTTTAAGATCCCTCAATTTATCAAGGTGAGCCTTTTGGGTAGAATTCATAGCAAATTTGAAGAAACTTGGCCACTGAGAGTATTTTATAACTGAGATTTTTTATTTTAAACTCTTTTTTTTTCCCTATGTGCTACAGTTAGTTATATTCAGCTATCTGATATTACTCATACTGTTAAATTCATAGGCTAAGATTAAAAAAGTCAATTAATGTGTTTACAATAAGAAAAAATTGTGAAATTATGAAGAATTCACTGTTGTTACACATTCCAAATTTGATGAACACAATGAGGCTTTGAAATGATCCAAGAGGTGCACTTGGATGCTGAAATTTTTAATGCACTGCAAGGTTCAGATTGTTGTCTAACACACAATTTTGATGTTGTACACACCGTACAAAGAAAAGATTTTTATTTTTAGATAAATGTAGATTTACCTTTTATTTTTAGGTAAATGTAGATTCACTGTAATCCATTCTCCCATCTACCCAACGTGTGTCCTCACTTCATATGGTAAGAAGTATTTAATACCTATTCCATTCTTTCAACTTCTTATTCTTGTTAACTAAATGGATTTTTTTTTCTCACAGAGAGTTTGGACTACTGTCAAGCAAAGCTCTGCGGCAGGCTGTCAGGGAAGAGGAAGAAGTCTGTGAGAAGTTGAACCTACTGCTTGATGTACTGATATCTCATCGTGAGCTATGTGACCGCCATGAACGTGGTGTTGCGCAAGATCATGCAAAGGCACTGGCAAAAATGCTTGCACTCAAGAAAAGGCAAATGCAAGGTGTCATTAAAGGCACTGATGTAAGTAATCTTAAGAATTACTGTGTTGTTGAGCTATGCTGATAATTGGTAGTCACCTCGTAACAGAGATGCTGAGTCACAGAAAGGCACAACTAAAAGAGTATCGAAAAGTTAGCTTTCAGCTGACAAGGCCTTTGTCAAAAATAGACAACATACATACACACTCACACAACTGCAACTCGCACACACATGAACACAGTCTCTGGCAGCTGGAGCCATATTTCAGGTGCCAGAGACGGTGGGTAGTAACTATCCTTTTTATTATATTGTTATGATGACCTTAAAATATTTGATTCAATGATCAAATGAAGCCTCCTTTTCATAAATATATGTTGACTGCCTTTGTAACTGCACAAACACACACATACTGATATGATAAGACAGAGTTGAGAGACATGTATATGGAAAATTTGATGGGCAAGTTTTCTATGTCTTCTAGAGCCAGCTTCAAATGAGTATACACTAAATGATATCGAAAAAGAAAGGAGCAAAAGAAAGGAAAAGCCAAGATGTAGGATACACAAAACAATGTTCTGACTCGTTACATAATTTAGTGACCATTGTGGACAAAAAGAGTTTGTGTTGAACTGATTGTGTGGAGGTATTTATTTAAGCTGAAATAATGTAGGTAGAAATACAGATATGTTTGTGTTTAGTAAGAAATAAAGTGACACAAGTAAAGCATGAAATGAAAGGGAGGTAAAAATAATGTGATGCAAAACTGTACTTAGATTAAAAAAAAGTGTGTTTATAAAAGCAAGTTGAATTTCCTAGTATTCACTATTGTTTGGTTGTTCTCTCTAGCAATACACAAGAAACAATTTAGTCTGTAGGGACATTACATGAAACATCAGCTAAAACTGGGCAACGAATTTCAGGTGAGAAATTGCATTACGTGGAAGAAATCAGTTTGAATTCAGCAATCCTCCTTTAATCAACAGATTCAGGAAAATCTCTTAAATGGACAAATTCAGATATCTGATTGAGACATTGCTCTGCCAGGGCTAAATCTGGAAACTAACAAAAGAAGAATTGCAAAATTGTGACTCACATGGAACAGATATAATAAAAAATCCTTCGAAAAAGGCAAAACTTGGACCTTATAACACAGTTCGAAAAGTAGAAGTATGTCAAATAAAAATTATTAAAAAATAAGAAGGAAAAATTCTTATGTTAGTGTTTGGACCAGTAATGAAATTGGAATTGGAGAAGTAGAAACAGAAGGGTGGGGGAGGGGATGGGGGAATTACAGAAAGAGCCGGGCAGCAGTGATCACAAATCCATACTCCCCTCTGGAGACTGTATAATAACCTCACAAAACAAATCCTGAATTCAACTTTAGAACTGTAACAGTAGATGCAGAAATGCACAAAGACCTAAAGGAAATTGTCTTATCTGAAGGAATCTTTGAAGATAGATAAATTCTAGGCCAAAGTTAAGAACTCAAAAATTGCTATGGAGGTTTCTCAATGAGTTGCAGGATACGCATAAAGTTGGAGGAAGAAACATAATGGACAGACCAAGAAATGATAGGAGCAAAAGGAGAAAATAGGCAATACATAAGTTTAAATCTGCTCCCTAGTTTTTCATAATGGAATAAAAATTAAGTTTTGTAGTTTAGGAATTGGTATAATAACAGAAGATCAGAGTGTGAGAGACAGTATGACACTATGATGTCATAAAAGGATATGAAGAAAGTCCTCAGAGTAGTGTGAAATGTTGAGAAAGGGAGAACGACTGAAAGACCGAGATTATCATCAAGGAGCTGTGAGTGCATCTTGTGTAGGTTGGAAAATAATGAACAAACCCAAAAGTATTCTCAATATGATGAGAAGGGAAGTTGCCACTCACCGTATAGTGGGGATGCTGGGTTGCAGATAGGCACAGCAAAAAGACTTTCACAATTAAAGATTTCAGCGATTGCCTTTGTCAACAAAACACACACACACACTCTGTTAAGCGAATGCAGCTCTCACAAACGACTGCACTCTCAGGCAACTGAAACCACACTGCGAGCAGCAGCACCAGTGCATGATGAGAGTGGCAACTGAGTGGGGGTAAGGAGGCGGCCGGGGCAGAGAGGGGGGGAGGGATGGTGGGGGTGGCAAACAGTGAAGTGCTGCAGGTTAGAGATGGAGGGCACGGGAGATGCGGGGAAGGGGGGGGGGGGGAGTAGCAGAAAAGGAGAGAAATAAAAAAAACTGGTGGTGGAATGATGGCTGGCTATGTAGTGTTGGAACGGAAAAAGGGAAGGGGCTGGATGAGTGAGGGCAGTGACTCGCGAAGGTTGAGGCCATGAGGGTTACGGGGACTTAGGAAAGAATCCATATGGCACCGGCTGTGAAGTAGTCATTTAAATACATAATAAAAGTATGACATGGTAGTGAATGGGTATATTTCACAGCATAAAGTATGGTAAAAACTTTCACAGGCATAATAAACAGTCCCCAAGAGCAAAACTGATGGAGTAATCCAGGGCAGCAGCATGAGTAAATTCGTATACAAAGACACTTGAGCGAAGATGTGTTTGAGCAGCTCTTGACATTGGTAGAAGTAGACAGCCATAGTTCCGCTTGGCAGTGGTGATACTATATTTGCACTGGTACAGGCGTAATGTGTGGCAGATTGAGGCAGGCACAACAGCAGTGCTGCTCTTTGACAGTTGAACCCTGTAATGAAAATCCTGGAGATTCAGCGAGCCTTTGTGGTATGCCACACTGAGTCTCTTAGCCGCTTGTGTTGGCCATCGTATGTTTGCGAGGGTGGAGAGCAGACTGGCTGTAACTGCAGCTGGCAGTAGAGACAGTGGCAATGACGGTTTGTAATGCGCATCAAAAGATGTTAGCCCAGTGGATTACCACAATTATTCCCTATTATGGGGATGAGGAGCAGCTCTGCAAGTCAGGAATTCATTACAAATGTCTTCTTGCTTCTTAAAAGGTACTGGGTCAGAGGTGAGGTACACGGAACCATCGATGGTGAACTCAAAAGTGGAAATGGTGTCTAAGCCAAGAAGATTTTTCTTGATTGTGCTGAATATAACAAGAAAGGTGCATTGCTATACAATGTTCTTCTTAGCCACTTCAATCGTAAATTGACCTTTGATCGAAATGTGCTGCTTATTATAACTAGTTAGGCAGCAATGGTTTTAATGTATATGAGCCTAGCAGTAGATGTGTATGAGAATTCAAAAAGGAATTTGATGCTCCGTTATGGCCCTGTTGTTGGATCTCTCTGTGGAAAATTGCAAGCTGAATGAACAGTTTATTTGGTTGTACAATTTTGTGTTGAGAAGTGGTTGTGACTACAATAACGTCCTTTCCTTCCTGCTGAGGGAATCTCCAAAATAAGGAAGCTTTACGTACAGAAGCAATATGTCTGTCTTATTGCATTTGTCTCAATGTGCCCACCAGTGTAAGCAGTCTTTCCAGTGGTGCTTAGGGAAATAGTCTGGGCAAGACAAGAGTGTGCACTAATCGAGGAGTCGATCTTTGTCCAATGTTTGTGAGTCTGATGGGTAGCACAGCAATGTTGATGTTTGATTGCAGCTACTTCCGCCTCATCGACTAAGCTGTTTAATTTTCCTGGTTTAGAATTGACTGTAACCACCTCTACCCAAGACTCTGCATGTCAGCTTGCTGTCTAGGAAATTTCGAACATTTGAGCCAAGTTCAGTACCACGCCAAGGAGGGGTTATCAAGTTGCAAGGCCTTCTGTCAAAGTGGTATGACTGGTTGGACTCTGTCTGACATTGTTGAATTCCACTCGATGATACATGACAGTGCCGGTGAAAATACATATTTAAGAGAGCACATATTTCATCAAATTCAAGTTGGGCTGGTTCACTTAGAAGGTCAAGTTTGCAAAGCATCGCTGTACATTTGGGGCTGAATCCAAGACAGAGAGAGAGATTTTACATTTTGGGCTCTGTAACAATGAACGCAGCAAAATGCTGTTGGAGCCTTCAGTTGTTTCGTCATATTATAGGAATTGTGGTGAATGCATTGCCACCTTATTTGATACTAATTTGGTCAAGAGAGCTTCCTTACACTCCTGTCGTCCCAATTGGTGCTACGAGAATTGTTGAAACATAACCTCTATGGACAAATGTGATTGTGGCTGATGCTGAGCTGGGCCCATGGTGAAACAGCATATCATTAGGTTCAACCACTATTGCTGCCACTTATGTTGTGACATGCAACATAATTAAAAGAACTGCACAACAGTCAACAGATATAGACCACAGCAAAAAGTACACTACAAATTTTCAAATGTTTAATGTACAGTTCCAAAGACAAAACCTACACAGTAATCCACAACAGCAGCATGAGTAGGTATGTATGCAGAGATATTAGGTAGGTGGTACACTGCCAGTGAAGGAGTGCTTGAGTAGCTTGCAACGTCAGTATAAGTAGACTGCCATAATTCAGCCTGGTAATGGTACTGCTAGGTAGGTGCTGGTGCAAGTAACATGCACAGCGGATTCGCACACTGGGTATAGCTCTCTGGTGGCTTAGTCCTGACATGAGCATCCTATGGGAATCACCGAGCCTTTGTGGCATGCTGTGGTGAGTCCCATAGCTGCTGCCTTGGGTGTCCCATGATTGGGCACGGAGAGCAGACTGGTTGTATCTGCAGCTGCCAATGGAGGCAGTTTGTGATACCTGCGAAAAGGTGTGGTAGCCCAGGGAGTTGCTGTGGACTGTTGAGTAATATACAAATGACAATACCAAATAGGTCACTTACGTCAGTAGATATTTTATGAGTACTCACAGTTATGGAGAAATTGGTGTAACTCTAAGGGAAGAACTATGACTGTCGTCGTCCTCATCCTCACAACTGATGCTAGAGCTGACAGCTCTTTGATGCCCTCTTCCAGAAATCCTTCATGGATCCATATTTTATCATCTGCCTTCTTGGTATGGTTCATGACTTGAGATCAGTCTTTGGGGTGACATTCACTATAGCTCCTTTTGTCAGAATTTTTGCATTACTGAGAATAAAATTCGTATTGCTTCTTGCCATGTGAGTTGAATTGAATTAGCATAAAGTAAGTCTAATTATGCTAACCTCTTCATTGACCTGACAGTGTGTGCATTTTAGCTTGTACCAGCACTACAAATTGTATTACCTCTGGATTACTTGTACATGGTTCAGTTTTCTGCCATTAAATACATACTTATGGTGGGCAGGTGCATGGGGTGGGGGTGGGGGGCAGTAAATGTAGGAGTGAGGGGGGGGGGGGGTGCACTTTTCCACTATTACATTGTCAGAGCTTCATGTAACACAGCCACATGGTATGGTTGCATTGTCTGTTACTATTGTTGAATTCTGGAGAATATCTCGGAACAAAAGATTTAAAAAGTCATTCTGTGGAAACTGTGCCATTATTTTATTCATGATTGTTTACTTTCTGGAGCAAACTGGCAGTAAATGGTTTGGAATGAATCCATGAGCCGAGCTAACTTGAAGGATGATTATCCTGCCAATGTTTCCTATCATTGCTTTTTTTTGTACCATCAGCTTTGTGGTCCATCCAACCCTTAGTCAACTTGTGGTACGAATTAACCCATATACTGTCAAGCTACATCGTGTCTTCCTATAAAATGCAGGCACTGGCATTTTGAGGTCAGTATATCTCTTCTGTCAGTGATAAACTATGTCTGAAGACTGGTTTGATGCAGTTGTCCACACTACTCTCTCCTGTATAAGCCTCTTCAGGTCTGAATAACTATTTCAACCTGTAGCCTTCTGAATCTGTTTACTATTCATTTCTTTGTTCCCCTCAATGATTTTTATATCTACATGTGCATACATACTTCGCAAGCCACTGTATGCTGCATGGCACAGGGTACCATGTACCACCATTTCCTTTCCTGTTCCATCCACAAATAGTGTGAGGGAAAATGACTGGGTATATACCCCCATAAGAGCCCTAATTTCTCAGATCTTATGTTCATGGTTGTTAGGCAAAATAGATCCTAGTGGCAGTAGTATCATTCTGCAGTCAGCTTCAGATGCTGGTTCTCTAAATTTTCTCAATACTATTCCTCAAAAAGAACATTACCTTCCCTCTAGGGATACTTTTCGGAGTTCCTGAAGCATCTCTGTAATACTTTAACATTCTTCAAACCTATCGGTAACAAATCTAGCAGTCTGTCTCTCAATTGCTTCGCCTTGCTTTAATCCAACATGGAGTGGATCCAAAATACACTAGCAGCACTGTAGAACAGGTTGCAGTAGTGTGCTGTATGCAGTCTTTTTTACAGATGAACCGCACTTACAAGAATCCTCTCAATAAACTGAAATTGAGCATTTGCCTTCCTCGTCCACCCATGCTTGTTCCATTTCATAATGTTCTGAAACTTTATATTTAGATATTTAATCAACATGACTGTGCCGAGCTCTATCCAAAAATTAAAGGTTTTTGTTTTTCCTGCTTTTCCACATTAACTTATATTTTTCTACATGTAGAGCTAGCTGCTATTCATCACACCAGCTAGAAATTTTATGTATGTCATCGTGTATTCTCCTTACTCCCCACACTTTCCTCCACATTAAATTGGTGATCCCTTTCGATGTCTCTGAAAGTTTCTTATCGACCTATCACTTCTTCTGGTCAAGTTGTGCCATGAACTTCTTTTCTCCCTATTTATATTTATTAAATCCTCATTGGTTTTGTGATCTACCCATCTGATCTTCAGCATTCTTCTGTAGCCCCACATTCCAAATGCCTCTGTTCTGTCCTTTTTTAATGTGTTTATTGTCCAACTTTCACTTCCATACATAGTTACACTGAAGACAAATACCTTCAGAAACACTTTCCTTGCCACTGCCAGTCTACATTTGATGCCCACTCTACTTTGGTCATCATCAGTTATTTTGCTACCCAAATAGTAAAACTCATTTACTACTTTTAGTGTCTAGTTTCCTAATCTAAATGCCTCAGTATCACCTGATTTGACTACATTCCATTATCGTTGTTTTGCTTATGCTGATGCTCATCTTATATCCTCATTTCAAGACATCATCCATTCCATTTAACTGCACTTCCATGTCTTTGGATGTTTCCGATAGAATTACATTATCATGGGCAAACCTCAAGGATTTTATTTCTTCTCCATGAACTTTAATTCCTACTCCAAATTTTTCTTTGGTTTCCTTTACCACTACTTGCTCATTGTACAAATTGAATAATGTTAGTGTTAGCCTACAACCCTGTCTCATTCCCTTGTTAACCAATGCTTCCCTTTCACACCATGTTACTCATAACTGCTATCTGCTTTCTGTACAAGTTGTAAGTAGCCTTTTGAGCCCTACGTTTTACTCCTGCTATCTTCAGAATTTCAAGGAGAATATTTCAGTCAACACCATCAAAATATTCAAAGTCTACAAATACTGGAAGTGTAGATTTGTCGTTCCTTAACGTATCTTCTAGGGAAATTGTAGGGTCAGTATTGCCATGCATGTTCGTGCATTTCTCGAGAATCCAAACTGATCTTCCCCAGAAGTCAGCTTCTACCAGTTTTTCCATTCTTCCATAAATATTGTGTGTCAGTATTTTGCAACCATGACTTATTAAATTGATAGTTCAGTAATATTCACACATCAGCACCTTCTTTCTTTGGGATTGGAATTATTACATCTTTATTGAAGTCTGAAGGCATTGCGCTTATCTCAACCTGTTCACCAGATGGAAGAGTTGTCATGGCTGGATCTCCCAAGGCTATCGGTAGTTCTGATCACTTGTTTAGCCTATGGGCTCTGTTTCTGAGGCACTTCTAGTGCACCCGACACGGTGGATCCGCCCTCACAGTAGGGTGAGTGGCTACTCGAGAGCATCGTTTTGACTTAAGTCTTCCAGTGCACTGTCAAGTTCATGCAGTATCATATCTCCCATCTCATCTACATCCTCTCTTGTTTCAATAATATTACTTTCAAGTTCATCTCCCTTGTGTAGACCGTCTGTATACTCCTGCCACCTGTCTGTTTTCCCTTCTTTGCTTATGACAGGTTCTCCATATGAGCTCTTTATATTCATACAGCTGCTCTTGTTTTCCTGAAAACCTCTTTGATTTTCCTGTAGCTGGCATCTGTGTTTCCCATAGTGAATTATGCATTTAAATCCTTATTCCCTCTGAAGCCCTCAACAGCCTCTCATTATTTCAACATATTAGGTCCCATATCCTTATTTCCTACCTTTCGTGCAATTTCGTCACTTTTAAACTACAGTTCAGCTATACAAATAAAAGGGTAAATGTTTATTTTCCAAAATCGTGTAGCTCTGAAAGTTCTTAATTGATTGCTTTGAAATTTTGACACAGTGTTGCACTCCAATACAGCAGTTTTTTGGTACCTATTTCTTAAAAAGAACTGGACATTTTTGAGATTTTTCTTATGTAAAAGAAACACAAATATCCCATTGCAACATTGTGTCAAAATTTCAAAGCTCTCAGTTAGAAACTCGAGAGCTTTGCAGTTAGGAAGATTTACAGTTTCTATATAAGTACAAACACAGATTTTTGTTTCTTCAAAATCTCAAATCTCCAAAAGTTCTTCACAGATTGCTTTGAAATTTTGACACAACATTGCATTTCAACACTCACATTTTTTTAATATACCTACTGGAATGCCATCTGGTATATTCACTTAAATGTTTTAGCGCAAATATCTGTGGGAAAATAATAGATATTGAAGAACGGCTTTCACGTGTGTGAATTTAGAGCTGGGGCTCATGAAAGTAAGTACTGAGAGACATTCTAATACTTAAGCAAACATTATTTTCAGCACAAACTTACGTCTTTTTTTAAATGGGCATCTCATATTATTTGTTACACAATCAATAACATGAAAAATCAAGAAAAGAATGGTGTTTCTTGCATCGCAATACATCAATTATGTCCCAAGAAATTGCAAAACGAATTTGACGCTTAAGTTGATGAAATGTGATACTTTTGCATATCCCAAGATGAAAGCATGAATCCCACGTTGCTCGTAATTGCTATATAATTGGTGCACAGCTATGCAACAAATGCTGTACTTATTTTGCTCTTCATTTTCCAACTATTGAATTCATACCCCAGCACAATTAAATTTTCATCTCCCTTAATCACATGAATATGTCCATTAACTCATCATACATAACTTCAATTGCTCTCTTCATCTGCGGAAATAGTTGGCATATAAACTTGTACTACTTTTAGTGTCTGTCTTGACTATGATAATGCATTCAATATAATGTTCATAGTAGCTTACTTGTGTTCATATTTTCTTACTCATTATTAAACCTACTCCTGCATTACCCTAAATTGATATTGTATTTATAAGCCTGTATTCATCTGACCAGAAGATGTGTACCTCCTGCCACCAAATTTAATTAATGCCATACATCCAACTTTAACCTATCCATTTCCCATTTTAAATTTTCTAACCTACCTACCCAATTAAGGCATCTGACATTCCATCCTTTGATCCGTAGAATGCCAGTTTTGTTTCTCCTGATGATGAAGTCCTGAGTATCCTCTGCTAAGAGATCTGGAAGGAGAACTCTTGTACCTTGGAAATCCCATCATTTAATCACACAAGTGCAACAGCTATTTTGAATTAATATAAAATAGTTTACAAAAAGGAAGTACAATAAAGCAACACATCTACTTAACTAATATGTGCCATTGTTGGCTGGCTCCACAACTTAAATCCAGAAATCTGTCCAGGAGAACAAAATGTCAGATGCAATAAACTTAACATATCAAGTATTAACATATGGCTCAGGAACCATGCGAACCCAACAAAAATAGCACTGCTACAAAATCCAGTTGGATGAAGAATCAGACTTCAATACTTGGAAGACATACAAGATGACCTAAATATTATTGATGTCAAAGGAGGGAGACACAAGACACAGGACAGGGACAAATAGTGATGTCCTAGAGTAGGCCAGGGCCTGTCGAGGGCTGTAGAGCCAGGAGGAGGAGGAAGAAGAAGAAGAAGGAGGAGGAGGAGGAGGAGGAGGAGAATTTATAGGACTACTATGGTTTGTGTTAATGTGTAATATCTTGGCACATTTTATTAGGATATGGCTCTGAGGATAAGTGTCAGAATACAAATCAAAAGAACTATTTTTCAGTTCTCAGTTGGTTTTGGATTTTTTTCTGCTTTTTATTACTTGTTTCACCTTCACCAATTATTTGCATGTGTGTTGCACTTTGGTTTGGAGTCTGTGTTAAACCCTAGGTCCCCTTGTAAATGGCTGTATAAGATAGTTGAAAAATTGGATGAAGGCACCAGTGTACTACATCCACTAGAACCATACCTATTTACACTGTGGAAACCAGTTGTATAGTTGATGCTTTGTCCTCTCTTTTTAATAGTGGTATCATCATATCAATAAGAAGCAATGTGTTATCTAAAGTGGTAGTGTTGTTGTTGTTGTTGTTGTTGTCGTCTTCAGTCCTGAGACTGGTTTGATGCAGCTCTCCATGCTACTCTATCATGTGCAAGCTGCTTCATCTCCCAGTACTTACTGCAACCTACATCCTTCTGAATCTGCTTAGTGTATTCATCTCTTGGTCTCCCTCTACGATTTTTACCCTCCACGCTGCCCTCCAAAGCTAAATTGGTGATCCCTTGATGCCTCAGCACATATCCTACCAACTGATCCCTTCTTCTAGTCAAGTTGTGCCACAAACTTCTCTTTTCCCCAATCCTATTCAATACCACCTCATTAGTTATGTGATGTACCCATTTAATCTTCAGCATTCTTCTGTAGCACCACATTTCAAAAGATTCTATTCTCTTCTTGTCCAAACTTTTTATCGTCCACGTTTCACTTCCATACATGGCTACACTCCATACAAATACTTTCAGAAACGACTTCCTGACACTTAAATCTATACTCGATGTTAACAAATTTCTCTTCTTCAGAAATGCTTTCCTTGCCATTGCCAGTCTACATTTTATACCCTCTCTACTTCGACCATCATCAGTTATTGTGCTCCCAAAATAGCAAAACTCTTTTACTACTTTAAGTGACTCATTTCCTAATATAATTTCCTCAGCATCACCTGACTTAATTTCACTACATTCCATTATTCTCGTTTTGCTTTTGTTGATGTTAATCTTACATACTCCTTTTAAGACACTGTCCATTCCGTTCAACTGCTCTTCAAAGGCCTTTGCTGTCTCTGACAGAATTACAATGTCATCGGCAAACCTCAAAGTTTTTATTTCTTCTCCATGGATTTTAAAACCTACTCCGAATTTTTATTTTGTTTCCTTTACTGCTTGCTCAATATATAGATTGAATAACATCGGGGAGAGGCTACAACCCTGTCTCACTCCTTTCCCAACCACTGCTTCTCTTTCATGCCCCTCCACTCTTACATCTGCCATCTGGTTTCTGTACAAATTGTAAATAGCTTTTCGCTCCCTGTATTTTGCCCCTGCCACCCTCAGAATGTGAAAGAGAGTATTCCAGTCAACATTGTCAAAAGCTTTCTCTAAGTCTACAAATGCTAGAAATGTAGGTTTGCCTTTCCTTAATCTTTCTTCTAAGATAAGTTGTAAGGTCAGTATTGCCTCACGTGTTCCAGTATTTCTACGGAATCCAAACTGATCTTCCCCGAGGTCGGCTTCTACTAGTTTTTCCATTCGTCTGTAAAGAATTCGTGTAAGTATTTTGCAGCTATTGCTTATTAAACTGATAGTTCGGTAATTTTCACATCTGTCAACACCTGCTTTCTTCGGGATTGGAATTATTATATTCTTCTTGAAGTCTGAGGGTATCTCGTCTGTTTCATACATCTTGCTCACCAGATGGTACAGTTTCGTCAGGACTGGCTCTCCCAAGGCTGTCAGTAGTTCCAATGGAATGTTGTCCACTCCAGGGGCCTTGTTTCGACTCAGGTCTTTCAGTGCTCTCTCAAACTCTTCACGCAGTATCGTATCTCCCATTTCATCGTCATCTACATCCTCTTCCATTTCCATAATATTGTCCTCGAGTACATCGCCCTTGTATAGACCCTCTATATACTCCTTCCACCTTTCTGCTTTCCTTTCTTTGCTTAGAACTGGGTTTCCATCTGAGCTCTTGATGTTCATACAAGTGGTTCTCTTATCTCCAAAGGTCTCTTTAATTTTCCTGTAGGCAGTATCTATCGTATCCCTAGTGAGATAAGCCTCTACATCCTTACGTTTGTCCTCTAGCCATTCCTGCTTAGCCATTTTGCACTTACTGTCGATCTCATTTTTGAGACGTTTGTATTCCTTTTTGCCTGCTTCATTTATTGCCTTTTTATATTTTCTCCTTTCATCAGCTAAATTCAATATTTCTTCTGTTACCCTAAAGATATGTCTCATTAAATTTGTAATAAATTGGATTTTTCTGGGAGTTTAGAAATGAAAAATTTTTTCATTCCACTAAAGAGAATAACACAGCAGCTGCTGACCACATTAACTGGATATACTCTACTAAGTACATAGTGGTAGCAATGCCTGGATGTGCAGAAGAGAATGAAACCAGATTTGGACAGGTCTAAAGCCGCTGACAGACTACATTTCATTTGTAAAGCAGTACATGATAGTTTCATGGCATACGGGGGAAGAAACTGGAATAGTTAATGTTTGGAATAAGAGAGTGTAAAAAAAGAAAAAAATCATAATCACCGTATGTTCTGTCCAAAGGCGTCATATGTATCACAGAAATCTAATGGGAGAATTTAAAGAACTCACTTTCTTTATAGAGTGCATCATTGTCCTGTGTCACGTGTATTCAGATAAATACAGCTCACAAAGCTAGGATTAGTGTATTTGCAATTTGTCCAGAGTTGTGTAAGTTATAATACTTGGCAATACACTGAAATGTAACAGTTGAAGCAGATATGGTACTACGAATTGTCTATTTTCCAGATGGTTATTATTAAACATTCCCTATTTAACATGTTATAACACGGAAAATAATTGCCATATAAGCACCAAACTTGGTAGCATTAATGTCAAGGACATGTGGAAGAGTAATAGTACAGAAGCAATTCAATTGAAACACTTAATGTGCTACTGCGGTATATCATGCCAATACATACCGGTATCATTACTGCTACAGAAGGGGCTCAATATGGCACCCATCAGTGTCCAGAAGCCTGAAAGTGCAGGATTTGCATTCTGCACAACAGAAAAAACCATGTCCATAGGTATGCTGGCAACGTCTCTTGATTTGATGCACTTCAGATCAGCATGTGTGAATGTTCCCTTGGCAAACCCTGTCCTTCAGGTAGCCACGTAACCAAATGTGTTTCGGAGAAGCAGAACAACTTCACGAGTGATGTACAGTGGGCTCCATCTCGCAGATCAATGTGTCTTTCTCCTGTAGGGTGGATATGACTTCCTGGTGAAGCATATCACTGTAATGATCTCCAGTCACACTGCATGTCTTTGGTCCTTGAGTGCCAACCTGTTCAAAAAAGAATGGTCAATGATGAACACAGCTCTGAAGCCACAGCATACGGTGACATGTTCACCATACAAAGGAACTTGATACACAGTGACTGCAGGTGGTGCAGGTCCCCACACTTGGCAATTCTGTGTGTTCACCTCACCCATCAGAGATAGGATGATCCATGGCCAGTCGTTGTCGACTTCAATCCTTGCGAGAAAGTGGAGACTGAAGTCACCATGTCATTGCGCATCCTGTGCTGCAAGCTGCTGTATGATATGGATCTTGTATGAAAACCATTTGAGAATGGTTCAAAATACCTTCTGTACATTGGTCCACAGGCTTTTCAACTGTCGTGACACAGTACATGCCCTGCCTGACAATCAGGAATTGTGCGCAGTGTTGTCTGCCATAGCAACAGCAATTTCATCAACCACCTGTAGTGCAACCAGCCAGTCATCAGCCTCTTCCCAGAGGAATTGCCCAGTTCTCCAGTTGATTTGTGCTTCATCATACTCAAAACAGCAGGTGGAGAAAGAGGACCCTTCCGTAATCCTTTCAGCCGGTGATATTCTTGAAGTGCAGCTGCAGCATTACTGTTGTTTTGATAATAGAGCTTCACCAATAATGCTCTGTTCCTTTTATCCAAGCTCATGCTGACATGTCAACAAATGCACTGCGACTGGTCTTGCTGTGACTGATATGAGACTGTGACTGATCATGACACCTGATAGCCATAGTTGGAACTGGATGGTGGTGCTGCCACACATGGAAATCATGCATCCCATACTCTGAACATTAATGATATCAAGTTTGGTACTCATACGGTAATTAGTTGCTGTGTTAAATAGGGAAAGTTTAATTATAACCACACTAAATCTCCATTGTGCACTTTGTATGAAAGTCCTAAATGTGTTTCCATGTGTTTTGATTCCATCCAGGCTTTGCCATTTACATCAGTCCAATGGTTACTGACCAGCTACTTGCTGAATTCTTTGCATCCTGACAGCAGTTACATAAACTGTTTCCTGGGTGATCTAGACTGCGATGTTTCAGGTGACTAGATATTAACAAACTGAGTATTAGGTCTTAAGTCTTGTTTATACTGAAGCCTCCATCCAAGTTTAATAAACTTTCCAATGCACATAATTATATGTACATATTTCTCAATTATGCTGTTCCGGACATGTGTAGCCTCTCAATGTGAATCATTCTAGCAAAACCTCAGAATGTTTCACTTTAGAGTGATATTACTTTACTTTTGTAATTCATCGGTCACAAATCCTTCTCAGTTTACTGTTAATGAAAAGAATGTCCCTCTGACAGTGGAACAGAATATTTCATGACCATTTAGTTTGGCACCCACACAACTGCCATGTTCTTAGGGGTCATAGAATTAACTTAATCAGTATCCTCATAGCACACAAGGCAATAAACATTATGGTGGAAGGTGGTAGTGAGCAAATTTATTATACTGTTTCCTTTAACATGATGAGTTGATAACCAATGAAGTCTTAATAAAAAAAAAATAAAAAAGTGAGTTTTGTGGATAATCTTTTGCTTTTGGTTTACATTTGCAAAACTGCAGTATTTGTTGTTTGAAATTCTTAGAGGATGTCAAACAATGTGTTGCTGCAATGAATTAAAAAGAAAATTCAATTTTCATTTGTTGGAAGGTATAAAAGCTTCAAATGTGAGAATCAAACTGAAGTTAGAATAATTTGTGTCCTTTTTATGTTATGCAGGCAGAGAGTGTGGAGCAACTGGAAGCTCGTATGATGGAACAGGAATCAGTAATAGCTAATGTGGAGTTACGCAATGCTTTCTCTCTTCATTGTCTACATATGGAGACCCAACTAGTCCATGCACATATTGAAATACTTGCCTGTGTTCTGAGCACACTTGTATCTGTCCAGATTCGCGGCCATTCAGAGGTTAGTCTGACACTATTCCTGCATCTTAGTCACCAAACATGGGACTGTAACATATTATTTCTTTTCAGAGCTGCAATACAGAAAATGCATCCTCTTCCTTGATAATTACCTGGGATATTATGTTTTTATTTCCAGTGTATGTGTAGTAAAAAATTAAAAATTGTGTAAAATTTGTAAAAAGAATAATAATTAAAGTAAATAAATCTGTGTCTCATTGTATGTAGCAGCTATTCATTGGCTTTAGTATGAAGGACAATAAAGAACATATTTTGTGTTTTCCTTGTAAACTATTAATAGTGTGTGAAAAATTAATCAAAAATAAAAGTATCTTACTTGAGAAAACATCCCTTCCATGAATTATGTTTTATTGTAATTATACTTTACATTTAAATGATTTGAGCGAAAGAAACTCATTTATTGTGTCTTTGAACTGTGCTGTATTGTATTGTCAAGATAGCTAATTTTCAGTTTCCGCTTTCAGCCATGCTTGACCTTAAGTAGTAGTTTTTTTTATCATCCTCATTTCTCTGGAACGACATTGACAGAAAGCTGCATTCACTTTCTTGTCATAAATATCTTCATAACTATTTCAATGTTTAGATAAGCATGTCTTAACCCAATTTGGAGTAACCTTTCAAGATTTCCATGTGGGAAGTCATGTCAATGCTCTTCAGCTCTTTCACCTGGGACTCCAAAACAGTTATATTTCTGACTAGCTATGCTATATCGATAGCTGTGCTATATTTGGATTAAAATCAGCTGCATGTTTTTCTAGGTAAAATATACAGCTGTTGTTTAAGGCATTTACTGGGTGTAAATTAAAGTCAGATGAAATGATGTGTCATTTCACTTTTTCTGTTGTGCATGTAATATTCTTAAGCTTATTTAATAATCATTATATTTACTCTTGGTTTGAAATATCAGTGGAAACATAATCTGTGTTGAAAGAATGATATATAAATACTGAGTCTTTCAAAATGAATAATGGAGTTTAAGGCTTTGTACCACTTAATTAAATTCAACTTCTACTTATAAATAATACATCAAATGAAAGAGCAATTCAAATAGTTTTGATTGTATACCTTTTGCAAACTCTAAAGCCTACAGGCTATGGTTTATATGCCATCTTTGTAAGTGAAATATAGCTGCATGACAGAGATCAACAAATCACCACAAGATTGTACAGTTGCAGTGAAAGTCCCCTAAATTGAATTTTTTTGCCGTATCCCAGAAGAAAGTTTATGGGTCTTTCTTTCTTCACAAAGAACTGTAACTGGTGTTTCTCATCTTGATGTCATAGAACTATGGCTCTTTCCTCAATTGGAAGAATGAATCACAGAATTTTATTTGGCAGTGAAATGGTACACAACGCGACATTGCACTCAACTGCTGGATTGGCTGCAAGGGTCCAGGTAAGAGCATGTTTCGCATGGTCTTCCATGTTCAGCTGATCTGATGCCATGTGATTTTTACCTTTGGGGTTTCATAAAGAATTGTGCACATGCCCCTGCTACCAGCTGATCTACCCAACTCAAGAAGCAGGACTCAAGCAGCAATTGCCCACTGATCACTTATTGGGAAGATCTCACCTATTGACTCAATGTGTGCTGTGTGATGAGTGGTGCTCATGTTAAACACTAGCAAGAAAAATTGTTTTGAGTTGTTCTTTCATTTAACGTATTATTTATAATTGTAAGTTTGACATAATAAATTCTACAAAGCCTTAAGACCATGACATTCATTTCGTAATACCTGGTATTTTTTCTCACTTAAACAATGTATCTGAAAACACATTTATGGGCTGCCTCATGTTAATTTTGTCGCAGGTGTCTCTCATGTGAAGTAAAAGAGTATGTTAATTGTGTGAAATCTTTAAATTACCATTTTTACTTCATTATTAAAAAGTCAGCTGTTTATATTTGGAATGTACATGAATTGCAAAAATACTTTTATTACTGTCTTACATATTGTCATTTATTTCTCAAAGTTATAATTATGCATCTAAATCTTTTATCCTGCAACATTCAGATGGACAGTTCAGTTCGAGCAGGTAAGTTGTAATTCTGAATTTATATTATATTTCAGTATTAAAATATGCTGCAATAGATGAGCACTGGATAAATTATTATAATATTTGTTTTAAAAATTTGTGAAAAATTAAACCTGAACCCATATAGTTACAGAGAAGATATCTACTCAGAGGCAACAGTTCTAAAATCATAATTAGTTCATTTTGTCAGTTTACTGTAGTTTGTCAGGTCATAAATTTGAAATTTTTAAAACCACAGAAGAGAGATAAAGTGGGTGAGTTACAGCAAAGGGAAACACACAGTAGCTGTTTGCAGTTAATTTTTGAAGTATGCATACTTTCAGTTGTCTATATTTTGAAGTTTGGTGTTACAAGCTGTTTGTGATCTGAGACCCTCAACAAATTGATTTAATGGAGTAGATGAGTGGTGGGGATGGTGAGAGCAAACATTGTCATGGAGAAGCATGACGCTGGTAATCAAGAGACTGCAGTCATTGTTTTGAATGACTCTTCCAAGTTTTAAGAAAGCTGTGTAATTGATTGTCCTCCGATTAAATCCATAAGGAGGATGCGTTGAGCGTCCCAAAAATGACGGCTATAACTTGGATGGTAGACAGAGCTTATCATGCACACTACTTCTTCTTCTTCTTCTTCTTCTTCTTCTTTTATATGCTGTTTTGTCACCACTAATGCAGTCATGATCCTGTTCAGTAGAAATTTTCCTCGTGCAATTTAATGAAAAAGTAAGTCCAAAAAATAGCATCTACTGAGTTTTGTGGTTCTCGGAAAAGAGGGAGTCCTGAACTTGGATTACTCTGTTTCATCATGATCTCATGTGAAACACTGCAGTAAATTTTCAGAAAATTGTCTTACACTTGATATGTTGTAAAGCAACAGTTTTCATGCATTTTTTGTGAGTTTCCCATATTGGATCGTTGCTGAGTACAAATAGGTGGCCACTTCTGTCTTCATAAATGTGTCTTTCCAGTCGCATACGGATGACACAATTGAAACACATCACCTTGATTCAGTACATATATAAAACAAATTTTGCATTGAATATCAACAGCTTTGTGATTTTTTGCCAGTGCTATTTTGTTGTTTGATGATTTATCATAAACAGGACATTGCTACTGTGTGGGCAGATTTACTGGTCACGGGTAAGTGATTACTCTGTCCATAACTGGTGTTTTTTCTCTACTCTGTGTTTGTATTTGAGTTTATATTTTTTTTCCATGCAGTTTGTTTATGAGTACTGCACAAATTTTGTTTTGTTGATATTGGGAGGAATTTTCATGTTTGGCTGTAATGCATTGTTGGTTGTTTTCTGAACATTTTATTCGTGTCAACACGTGTATTTCACCAGTGCACTGTCTCTGGAAGAGGTTACTTTGTGGACCAGTGCCGCTTCCCCTTTTTTTCTGTTCTAGTCACGAATGGTTGACAGGAAGAACGACTGCAGGCAAGCCTCCATGTGAGCACAAATCTCTCTGATTTTATCCTCACGACTTTTTGCAAGATATTTGTAAGAGGAAACAATCTATTGGTTAATTCTTATAGGAATGTATGCTCTTGTAACATTGACAGTAAATCACAACATGATGCAAAACACCTCTGTTGCAGCATCTTCCATGGAGTTGGCCGAGCATCTCAGTGAAACTTTTGCAGCTGCTACATGAACCTGTCACAAATAATACTGCTCTTCTTTGAATCTTCTCTATTTTCTCTATCATTCCTTTCCATTATGGATCCCAGACTGATGAGCAGTAGTAAAGTATCGATTGAATTAATGTGTTGTGAGATGCCTCTTTTGTTGATTGACTGCAATTAATGAGGATTCTTCCAATGAATCTGTCTGGCATCTGCCATACACCTGATTAATTGTAGGTGGTCATTCCACTTCAAATCAGTCTGTATGCTTACTCCTTGATATATTATGAAAATAAGAATAAAACATCTTTCGCCTTATGTATTCACATTTTTTAGTTTTTTATGTTGAGGGTCAATTGCAACTCCCTGCACCAAATGTTGATCCTCTGCAGGTCTTCCTGCATTTTGATACAATTTTCTAATGTTGCAATGTCTTTATATATAAATGCATCACCCACAAAAAGCCTCAAGGAAATTCTGACACTATCCAATATGTTTTTTATATATAATGGTCCTATAACACTCCCTTGGCGTTTGACCAAGTTACTTTTACACCTGAAGACTTCTCTCCATTGAGAATAAAGTGGTATGTTCCGTTCGCGAGAAACTGTTCAATCCAGTCGCACTGTTGCTCTGATATTCCATACGTTTGTATTTTGTTCATTAGGTGGTGGGGCAGAACTGTATCGAACGCCTTCCACAAGTCAGGGAACATGGAACTACCTTTGTGACTCAATCTGCTATTTTCTGGGTGTTGTGGGCAAAGAGAGCAATTTAGGTTTCACACAGTCATTGTTTTTGGAACCCATGTTGATTCCTATAGAAAAAGATGTCACAATATGCAAACATAAAACATATTCCAAAATTCAACAGACCAACATCAGAGAAATGGTCTTTAGTTTGACACAACTGTTCAGTTACCCTTCTGGAAAATGGAAATGATTTGTGCTTTTTTTAATCATTAGGAACACTTGCCTCCTTCAGAGACTTATGGTATACGGCTCTAGAATCTTTCAAGTACTGTATGTAGAATCAAGTCGATATCCCATGAGGCTCAGTAGCCTTTACTCTGTTCATTTGTTTTTGTATCCCATGGACACGTTTTGATGTAACATTCGTGTGATGATTTAAATGATGAACTACAGTGCAGTCTTCCTTAGCGAAACAATTTTGGAAAGACATTTAATATTTTGGACTTCTGTGTCTCATCCTCCATTTCATTGCTATTATGGCCACAGAGTATCTGGATACGTGGCTTTGATCCATTTACTCATTTAACATGAGACCGGAACTTCCAAGGATTTTCTGTCAAGTTGGTTGATAGAATTTTACTTTTGAATTTATTGAATGCTTCACACAAGGCCATTCTTGTGCTACATTTGGCATTATTTAATTTTTGTTTGTGAGGCTTCAGCTACATTTAAATCTGCAGTGAAACTCTTTGCTTTTGTAACAGCTTTCTAACATGGTTGTTAAACCACAGTTGGTCTTTTCCATCCCTCATAACTTTGTTCGGCACGTAAAGTGCCCTCCGCCACACACTGTTG
Source organism: Schistocerca gregaria (assembly GCF_023897955.1). Classification (NCBI taxonomy): domain Eukaryota; kingdom Metazoa; phylum Arthropoda; class Insecta; order Orthoptera; family Acrididae; genus Schistocerca; species Schistocerca gregaria. The sequence continues at coordinate 624,207,465 of NC_064921.1, read as the reverse complement.
GGTGGCTTGCAGAGTATGAATGTAGATGTAGATACCTGTCTAAAGCATATTGTACAATGTTCTTGAATTATTCCCACTGATGCCCAACATTGCCAGTGCCGGAGATGAAATTTTCACTATCAGGTAATCTGAAACTGTTTCTTGTCACCTGTGTTAAACAAAAAGATCTTCTTACCTTTCTTTGTATTCTTAGTTACAGTCATATTTAGTGATGCTGTAATTGCCTTATGATCACTGAATCCTCATTTTACACTGACTCCAAAAGTCCTATTACTCTGTTCTGTTAGTGTCTAGCCATCTTTGTAAATAAACCTCTGTGTGTCATGATTTCCTCCTCTCTCCTTTCCCTGCTCCTGCTCTTGTTCCTCCTCCTCCTCCTCCTCCTCTTCTTCTTCTTCTTCTTCTTCTACTACTACTACTACTACTACTACTACTACTACTACTACTTATTTGTTTATGCTTCTTGGTTTGATGTTTCAGGTGATGTGACAACTTTGTTTCAGTTACATACTAACAATGTATTAGTAGATTACTTACCAACAGTGTTTCGTATCACACATTAATGTGTTACGAGATAAGTGTATTGTTCAAAAAGTATTATAATTAGGAATCATACTATCGTGAACTAGATTTGAAAAAGTACCATGTCATTTAAAAGTTTTAGATCAGCTTCTTGTGTTGGGTATATAAATTTCGTAAAATTTGTAAATTTGCTTACTGTGTAGTTCATTTCTCTCTCTAACAGTTGTTATTTTTTCCATCAGCATTTAGTCAGTGTGCCAAGATATATTTATAAAGACTGCATCATTATCTTCATTTGCAGCTGGCTGAGGTGTGGGAACTGATACAGCCAACTATAGTGAAGTGTCTTCCAGAAAACAGTCAGCATTTAAATGGTGACAGCCCTCTTGCAAATAATACCAACAGTTAGTGTTCCGCAGTAAGCACTTTGATGGATGTTTCCTACACTGATACTCAGTATGCAATTAGTGCTCTGTAGCTATATGTATGTATATTCAGAAATATTGTTATGTTATACTTTGTTACTCTGATGTGTTGTTAAGTGCAATTCAGAGCCCAAAACTATGTACACTTAGTTGTTTTTGAGGGACCAGTTAATTTTTTTAAAGGGTATGAAGCTTTTAGTACTTATGTGTGCGTGTGGAAGGGCAGGGGAGGGCGTTTAGAGAGGAGGAGAACCCAATGTTTTCGCTTTGGCACCACAGTCACACTGTATTTATGGAAAGACTATTTTTTCACCAGATGACTGTTGAGGTACTGGATATATACCTATGGTTATGAGATAGCTGCACTGTCCTAAATTATTGTTGAGTCATGGATAGTCTCAGCCTTAGATCATTCTCAAGTAGTATATACAAAATTGTTACAGGTCCATAAATATTAGCAGCAACATTTTTGTGAGATGAAACTTAAATCTTGTTGCTTTTAGATTGTATGAAACTTCCAGTCTGTCAAATACAATTTCTAAAATGGGTTTCATTTCCTTTTTAGCATATTTCTCTTCCCCCACCCCCAGTATCAGGCATACTTACACCCTGATAGTAGACAATTTTGTTGAACTTCGAGCAGATTGTTTTCAAATATTCTGTTCTTCAATCATTTCAAAATTATGGATAGAGATTCTTTAGCCTTCCACACCAAAAAAGTAGGCATCAGACACACATCTGTCAGCAATACTTTCTTTTTAACAAAAGTGTTGATTTAATGCAGTATTCAAATTTGAATATTTTCAATTCTCTGTTTTCTTCAGAAAAATTTTCAGTTGTTCAAAGAACAGTCTGTATTCTATTTATTGTGTAACATTAAAGTCTCTCACATCCATCATCATTTTTAATATTCTTCTTACAAATAGTGTACAGTAGCCAGACATCACCTACTGAACACTGTAAGCAGAACCCTACCACAGCCCTCAAAAAGCTGCACAGCACCTCAAACACTAAATTAACAACACAGTTACAAACATTGTAGCTATAAATCTACCATCGTATCTTTGTAGTCTGCAGTTTGGAGCCAGGGATTATAACCTCTGACCGCAAGAAGCAAGTTCTCGCGAGTACCATATTTTCTTTCATCTTGCACGACTCCTAATATTTATGTGCCTTCTGCCGAGGGTGCCTATTTGGTAGTTTCTGGAGAGGGAAGGGGGGAGTATTTTTAATGCCTTGGGAGATGAATAGTGACTTGCAAGTAACCATAAGAGTCTTTGTTCCAACCCTCTTAAAAACTGAATAATACTGACTTTTTAATCATTTTCTTGAAAGAAAAACACCTGACTACACTAATTTTTCCTTTCCCTGAGAGTTGGCTTGTCTTGTTCTGGTTTTCCATGTATTACTTAAGAATGGCTGAAGGTCAAAAGAACTCATAAAAAATAATAAATTATTGCAAAGAGCAGCTACAGCATAAGCATGATTTTGTGATTTGTATTTTTGTGTATATTTTAGTTGGCAGTAAGTATTCTGCTCCTGTTGTAGTTCTTTGGTAGCCAGTACCAGACAAAACTACTATTGAATCGTGTTGTCTAAAAGAAAAATAAACAAAAATTTTAATACATTGCACTGACTGAAATTGACAGTGTATTTTGACTGTTACTTTTGCATTGCAAATGTAAAAGAGGGAACACTGCTGTATTGGACTGAAATATAAAAACCAGTATAAGACTAATTTAAGTTACTGGAATGTTTGGATGACACATCCATTGTTTTCTAACTAGGCTGGCATTACTGCAGAACCAGTAAATTTAGCACCACAAAGGAAAAGAGAAAGTTGATTTGAGAAGGTATCTGATGCAGCTTAGCATGGAGTGGAGTGACAGGAAGGAAGAGATCTTGAAATCAGAGTACATATACCTAAGAACTGTGTGAAAGGGGACTGACTAATGAAGACAAATGATGGAAGAAACTGTGGGAGGTGGGGGGCATATGTGAAAGATGAAAACATTGCATTTCACAGCTGACGCACTACCTGTTGACACCCATTTTATGGACTGTCTCAAAGCTTGCTTGGCAGCACATATATTGTTCTCATATCCACAAAAATTCTGAAGACCTAATAGGAGTGTACAATGACTGAGTTAAAACTTGAAGTGTGAAAATACATTTAATTTGACTAAAACTGCATGTTTCTCTTCTTCGTAGTATTAAACATAAAAAAAATACTGTCAGAAATGAATAGAACCCACTGAAAGGTTTTATTAGAAAATTACTGCAGTGTTTCAAAATGTGCAGTTTGTGTGAGGCGGAGTATATCACCGTCAGAGCAAAAAGGGGTGCTCTGGTGTCTGAATTGCCACAGATTCTGTTCTATCATCATTAACCATTACTTTGTGTCTTTTTTTTACTTTGTGGCTGTTTTCAGTTTGTAAGAGAGAATGGAGCATATTGACCATTTAGCATCTTTTTTTTTTTTTTTAATCATTCTTTGGGTTTATATGAAAAGGAGCTGTTAGCTGCCAATTCATATTTCTTGATAATCTGGCATACTCTGGGATCTGTCAATACCAGATTATCACATATGTCAGATTATCAACGAAGTTTAGAAAAATGGATACAAGCAAAATCTATAGTTTTGATGTACAAAAACAGGAAACTTTTATTTATTAAACACTGCAGGAGAGATGTATATAAAAATTAAAAATACCTAATACTTTTCTCTAAAAGAGAGTAGAATTAAAAGTTGACTATTGCTCTGCTCTATTAAATCAGTTTAACTGTCTAAGTTTTAGAAAATTCAAGACGTATAGGTAATACTTTATATGTCATTTACAAAATAAAATGAGTATACTTGATTTGAAAAGATCAAGAACAAATGAATTAATAAAAATTCTTACCAGAAATATGGTGCAGTTTAGTTAGAATCACTATCTTTATGAATAGCACAGACATCTGACCTTCTCAAGGGTGCGGAATATGTTGGACTAGTATCTGCCATTGATGGCTTAGTTGAAATTTTCTTCACACCGTCTGGAACATGGCAGAAATGCTAATTTGTTTCTTGAATTGATATCCTTTTTAACAACGATTATTTTGTGTGATATGCAGATTCATAGCTTCAGATGTGTTGTATTGTTTGCTATTTTCAGCAAATTTTGCAGAAGTGTTTAAAGTTTCTGAAGACTCAACCCAAGAAAGGTGAGTCATAGGTTTTTCTTCTTTGCCACTCTGTTTGTAGTGCCTCCTGTGTTTTGGAAGCATTTTCTAATGTCACACTGTCAGTAAGCTCTTCCTTGAAAGGTTAAATTCTGACGATGAGAATCCATTGTCAACTACTTCTGCTGAAAATGCACTCAGTTCATTAATGGATTCAGGATTTATAACTCGTACAATTTCAGAGTGATTGGTTGTTGGCACATCATCATTTAAATCACTTTCCATCTTGGTTTCTTAGATCAGTTTAGGCCATATTTTTCTCCAGACCCCATGCAGTGTTGTATTTTTCTCAGAGGTCCAAGCAATTGCATCTGTGAAATTAGCGTCTTTAATGGAATTAAAGACAATTGTTCCATTTTGTCAAAAATCGGTAATGTGGATTTCAAATCCCAACCTCTTTCATTAGAGATAATAATAGCAACATGATAAATTGCAAGGAAAGAATTGTAGAAAGATGGAGAGAATACTCCACAGAACTCTTGAATCATCCAGACCCTTACGAGGTGCTACCTGCAGACGCTATGGAGGAAAGGAACAATGAGTAAGAAAGGAAAGTGTCTGAAGTAGATGTGAAGACTGCAATCGAAAAAATTCAGAAACAGCAAGGCCCCAGTGCAGGATAGAATAGTGTGAGAATGAATCGAAGACGGAGGTGGCGCTTGCACATAGAAATAAATGAACTGATCCAATTGATATGGAAGAATGAGTCATTGTCAGAAGAATGAAAATTGGCCACAATATGCTTGATATAGAAGAAAGGAAGCAAAATGGAATGTGGTAGTAACAGAGGCATCAACTTGCTGGATGTAACCTACAAGATAATGTCTATCATTATCTTCAGAAAATTACAACCATTCATAGAGAAGAACATGCAGGAATACCATGCTGGCTTTTGACCAAACCGATCAACAATAGATCACATTTTCACCCTAAGGCAATTGTTTGAATCACAGGTAATATGATAAAAGTGTCTATAGTTTGTTTGTCAGTTTTCAATGTGCACATAACAGCACCCATAGGAACAGCCTACACAAGGCTCTGTGTGCCTTTGGAATACCAGAGAAGCTGGTAAGAATGGTTAAAACTTGTATGTGGATGGGTAAGAGGCAGCATTACATTCCTGAGGGATCACGTCAATAGCATTAGAGACTGACACAGGTCTCAGACAATGGGATGCTCTCTCATGTGTTCCATTCAGTGTTGTCTTAGATAAAGTAATAACAGTATGTAGGTGACAGGAATGGGCTGGAGTACAGATGGATGGTAATTTAAGTTGTCTCACATATGCAGATGTTATAGTATTGCTAAGTGAATGAAACATGAGTTGAAAGAAATGTGCCAAAAAATGGATAGCCATGTACAAAAGGTTGGGTTAAAAGTGCATCAAGACTAAATGGTGTTCCTGTAGTTAGGAAGAAAACCTCTAATTTATAGTTTTTTAAATAAAAATACAGAAAATATTTTAATATTTTGATAATATAGCATATTGCCTTTATAGTTCCCTCCAAAATTATTCAGATACCTTCATTGCAGGAAATAAACAATACAGTTCCTTCAGGTCTTGTATGTTTTCTGAAAGCTTATTTATAAATTATATGTAGAACTCAAAGGATTTTCTAAATTTTCTTAGACTTAGTCTTTTTTGTATTCTTTAAACATGTATTTACTCAATCTTTCTTGTACATTTATGTAATTACATTTGTTAACAACTTGACAAATTGGAGTTACATGTACACAGTAAATCCAGTGTGCACTGTAGTCTAGTTTTAAGTGTTAGTGGAGTGTTCCTGAACTGAGAAAATTGATGGTGTTGCAGTGATATTTAATGAAAAAAGCAAAATCATTTCACTTTGTTGATGCTGTTTGTCTTTGGGGTGTTTAGACGACTGCCAGGGTAATATTAAACTTAGACGAAAATAAAGAAGTTAAGAAATTGGTATCATATCCATAAAATTGTGAACAATCCATCACAGTTCTACTCTCATGGAATACATTTCAGATTATAACAAACCATTTGCTGAATATGTTTATTTTTTAAAATCAACCCTTAGTGTCACTGCAAACCGTTAAGTAATTGACTGAGGACATGGTGGATAGAAATTCAGTGCATTAAACTCGTGTTGAAGTTATGTCTTAATTTTGGCAGCTACTGTTTACTGGCATATATTATTTAACCTACATAAGTTTTATATTATTCTTGAAATGTTTACTGAATTTTTTACCCTTTGTCATTAACAAAAAAGAGCTATATACCATTACACCTCACTTCATTTCTACATCATTATTTTTTAAATGATGTATATTATAATGGCTTTCGTAAGTACATTTTGGTTTCTTTGTGTTTTACGTCGCCTGTCATTCACTGTCATTATCAGTTTGTCCCAGAATGTTGGATTTGATTGTCCCAGAACTTAAGGCAAAAAAATATTGGTTTGAGAGCAGTAACTGAAGTAAAAGAAACTGTTAATGGAATTACAATGGAGCTTAATTCTAATCTCAGTTTAGATTTAGTTTATCTGGTCTGATAACTACTATTTTGTCCCATTTTGCTAAAAGCATTTGTTGTAAAGCAAGCAGTTGTTGCTTTCAGTCAGTAATTTGAAGACTGAGATGGTTTGTACAATTTGTTGGCAATCAGTTATACTGTAGAACATAAGTAAGTAAGTAAGTAAAATGTCAAACATTCCACTTACAAACCTACATGTTGTAAATTAACACATTGCACTTAATTCATACATTTTGTAATTAAAGTTCCTGTGGAATTCATGTTTGATCTTGTACAGCGGACTAATTTCAGTTGAAATTAGGCAGCATAATATTTATATCTACTAATGAAAGACTGATGTTTGTAAGCAACATGATGTGAACATTTTGTAATATCTGGTAAATCATGTTTTGCTCCAAATGTAATGTGTGAATTGTGTGTGTCATTGTATCGGAATTGGGCAACCTATGTTTTCTATGTAATAATCCCCATTATTAAAACATAAATGAATTGCTATTTCATACGTATCTTTAAAATACTTGCGTTTGAACGCTCCATCTTGACTTTGAGTGTTTCAAGAGATGGACTACAAAAACATATTTCTAATTTTACTTGACCAGTTGTATATATTGTATATGGTACAAATTTAAAGTTGTTGTTGAGAGTTTAAATAGCATTTTATTCATTGTTGGAATAAAGTTTATTGAAATATTATCTTTGCAATTATAATTTTAGTGTGTATTGTGAAAGAAAGTAAACTTGTATACAAATACTATTCAGTAGAGTTGAAATATTTTGAACTGTTTTTATATGATAAGAAAGTGATGATTCAGGATTGACACTGATTATTTTCCACTAAGAATTTAATTGCTGCTAGTACCAGTCAACTTTCACAATGTAACCAGTTAATACAGCAAATAATATTTGAGTACCCTAAAAAAAAAAAAAAAAACTTTGGACAGACAGCTTACACCTTTGCACCCCATACTGCAACATGGACCTATTACTTACAGAGAAACTAGTTTTTGATTGCTCTTACTGAAGAGCTATTTACCAAAAATCATTCCCTAACAAATCTTTCGTTACACATTTATCTTTTTACCTTCCGTGTTCCTGGACTGTAAATTGTTATACCAATATACTGGATGGATAATCAGCAGCATCCGCACTAAATGATTACAGGGATGAGTGATGTTGTGTTCATGCCAAACTGTCAGATCCTGTATCAAATTATGGCTGCTGTGGATGTGCAGCTTGTTAGTAAATAATTTAATGTTTCAGTAGCTCAGTTTTAATACTCACTCTCAGCTGTGTGTGATATAATTTCAGCTTTGTGCTTAAAGTAGTCTTTAGTTGCTTCAAAAACATGGTTTTGAGAGATGTTTTTTATGAAAGAAAAGTGAGTTGACAGATTTACTGGTCTAGTAAGTAGGTTACACTGTTCACCTTCCAATATTCACCCTAACACACATCATTCAAATACAGTTTGTACATTCATAGTCAAGTATAAGTAATGTTGTGGAATTGGCAGGGAGTAATATGTTTGCAGTAAGTATAAGCATTAAGTCATTTAACATACACTGCGCTGTTGCTGTAATATTACATTAGTCACAGGAAAGAAGAAAATGCAACCTCCGTTACACAGTGCAGCATTCCACATCGTTTTTGCATTTCAAATGCTACAGTTCCTGCTAAAAATCATAGGTTCGCTAATGCTTTTAGTTCATTACTCTAGCGCTAGTTCACAGGTACTAAAAAAGTAAAGCAATATATTGATATATATCTATGAAGTTCACAAATTGGCATTTACAGCTTTATACCTTCACTTTAATTTCTTAAGCTCATGCCAAATGTCTAGTAGTTCACAGGTTACATTAGGTTAGCAGTGTGTGCTTATTTGCTGTTACATTCATGTTTTTTTTGGTTAAGCCTTGTTTTCCTGGGATGGTACTGGTCAACTTGGAAAACCTTTTCATGCCTCACCCACGTGAAATCTCAAAAATTGGCTGTATTTTTTCCATAACTGGCACAACTTTTTTTGTACGCAATCAAGGTACAACCTGACATGGACATTTGTGTCAGTCCTTTTAATGTTAATTAATTTTATGAAAGATCCTCTTAGTTTTTCTTGTTTTTCTAGTGCATGAAGATCGGATTTATGTCCTGAAACCCAGGTATGTGCAAGACTTCATCTAAATAAAGAATTTGTCAGGTGTAACTGGAGTGGATTTATTAATCATGAAAATTTTTTAGCAACATTTGCTGATGTCCCACAAAGAGTAAATTATTTCTGAAATAGTTCATATTTGCTTGCCTTTTGTTTGTTGTGTGTTCTGTGTATTCCGTCATTTGTTTAAGATAGTTTTTGGCTCTTTTGTTATTAGTGTTAGCTTGTATATCTAAATGGCATATGATAAGGATGCAGAACTTCAAAAAGTGATTGAAGAAGTACTTGTTGAAACTAGGAATGATGGTTTTTCTGGTTTCGATAGTGACAATGACTATGACATGCCAGAAAATAACCAATCCTGGTAAGTCTGGCGTCTTTCTAAATAAATATGGAACAAAGCAAGTCATGTGAAATGAGTATAGCGAGTGTGACATAGGCTTGTGTGTCGACCGGTTTTTCGCACTTTACCACACTGTGGTTCATTATGACAAATAGCTGGGTTGTATGTGGGATACACAAATAGCATTAATTAATGTCTTTTCAGTGTTATATTATAAATTTCCAATGTTTATTTCTTCCTTAAACCAAATAAGTAGTAAAAATGAATTGTTCAAAAAAAAATTTTTTTCTTGAAATCAGTGTGTAAACTTCATCACTTTGTGAAAACAATTTATCCTCTATGTACATGACTTGCTCAACATGACGTTGAAACTTTAACATTGGCTACTAGGTTTTATATATCTCGTACTAAACTTGCACTATAGCCATTGAAAATTAGCTGAAATTATTGGAAATCAGCCAGTGCCCAGAGGGTGGTATGCAGTGTAGCACTCAATGTGTTAACTGAGTGATAAGTTATACTAATATATGAAAAGGAAATGCACTTCTGCCTTGAGGAAGCACAATTTTTCTTGTTTTACTGGCAAATCTTCAATGGGTTTTAACAAGGCGGGTAGAGATTGCTACTTTTCCAATCAAGAACAACTGCAAAGATGAGAAACATAGAAGTAGATATCCTCGGTGTAGCAAAGCAGCTTAAATCACTTCATAAAGGCAAGGCTTCCAGTCCAGATGGTATACCAGTCAGGTTCCTTTCAGAGTATGCAGATGCAATAGCTTCATATTTAGAAATTATATACAACCGCTCGTGCATAGAAAGTTCCTTACCTAAAGACTGGAAAGTTGCTCAAGTCACACCAATGCCCAAAAAGGGAAATAGGAGTAATCTGTAGAATTATAGGCCCATATCGCTAATGTCAATTTGCAGTAGGATGTTGGAACATATACTTTATTCGAACATTATGAAGTACTTTGAAGAAAACAATTTACTGATACATAGTCGGCGTGGATTCAGAAAATATTATTCTTGCAGAACACATCTAGCTCTTTATACTCATGAAGTAGTGAGTGCTATCGACAGGGGATGTCAAATTGACTCCATATTTTTAGATTTTCAGAAGGCTTTCGACACCGTCCTTTACAAGTGTCTTCTAACCAAACTGCGTGCCTATAGTATATTGCCTCAGTTGTGCGACTGGATTCATGATTTCCTGTTGAAAAGGTAACAGTTCGTAATAATAGACATAAAGTCATCAAGTAAAACAGAAGTAATATCCGGCATTCCCCAAGGAAGTGTTATAGGCCCTCTATTGTTCCTGATCTAGATTAATGACATAGGAAACACTCTGAGTAGCCCTCATAGATTATTTACAGACGATGCTGTCATTTACCATCTTGTAAAGTCATCACATAACCAAAACAAATTGCAAAATTATTTAGATAAGATATCTGTGTGGTGCGAAAAGTGGCAATTGACCCTGAAGAAAGAAAAATGTGAATTTATTCACTTTAGTGCTAAAATAAATCCGCTAAATTTTGATTACGCAATAAGTCGCACAAATCTGAAGGCTGTAAATTCAACTAAATACTTAGGGATTACAATTACAAATAACCTAAATTGGAATGATCACATAGATAATGTTGTTGGTAGAGCAAAGCAAAGACTGCGATTCATTGGTACAACACATAGAAGATGCAAAAGATCTACTAAAGAGACTGCTTACACTACACTTGTCTGCCCTATTCTGGAGTATTTTTGCGCTGTGGGATCCGTATCGGGAGGGGCTGATGGATGATATAGAAAAAGTTCAAAGAAGGATGGCTTGTTTTGTATTATTGCCAAATACGGGAGATAGTGTCACAGACATGATACGTGAATTGTAGGGGTAATCATTAAAAACAAAGGCGTTCTTCATTGCGACAGAATCTTCTCATGAAATTTCAATCACCAGTTTTCTCCTCCGATTGTGAAAACATTCATTTGGTACCCACCTACATAGGGAGAAATGATCATCATGATAAAATAAGAGAAATCAGAGCTCGCACAGAAAAATTTAAGTGCTCATATTTCCCCCGCGCATTAGAGGATGGAACAGTAGAGAGACAGCTTGAAGGTGGTTCATTGAACCCTCTGCCAGGCACTTAATGGTGATTAGCAGAGTAATCAAGTATATGTGGATTTGTGTGTACACACACATGCTCTCCCCCCCCCCCCCCCCCCCCCCCCCACACACACACACACACACACACACACACACACACACACGGGGGGGGGGGGGGGGGGGGGGGGACGACATTCTGTCCTGAGCTAACAGTTTTCAGTTGTGTGTGTGAGGTGTGCTTACTTGTGTGAGTGATTGCTGTGTCTTTCACTTTCTTTTTCTGATGAAGGCTGTGGCTGTGTAAGTGTCTTTTAATTGTGCCTGTCTGCAAGATAATGTCATCTTTATGGTAAGTAGCAAACTACCTTTCCGTACATTGTTGATATTCCTACATGGAGTTTACAATGTTCAATCTGTTTTATTTGTTATTTGTTGAACAGTATATGAAGAATTTATGTATTATGGTATTTAACAGTTTTGGAGAGTTATAGGATTTACATATGGCATCCTATTCGGTAAAGTATTCCAGAGAGTCCCCCATTTGGATCTCAGGCTGGCGCTACTCAGCAGGATGCCATCATCATAAGAAACAAAACTTGCATTCTACGGATTGGAGCATTGAATGTTAGATCCCTTTGTGAGGCAGGAATGTTAGAAAATTTCATAAACGAAATGGATAAGTTTAAGTAAAGATATAGTGGGAATTAGTGAAGTTCATTAGCGGCAAGAAAGAACTTCCGATCAAGGGAATTCATGGTTATAAATACAAAATCAAGTAAGGGTAATGCAGGAGTAGGTTTAATAATGAATAATAAAATATAACTGTGGGTAAGCTACTGTGAATAGCATAGTGAACACATTATTGTAGTCAAGATAGACAAGAAGCCCACACCCACCACAATAGCAAAAGTTTATATGCCAACTAGCACTGCAGATGATAAAGAGATTGAAGAAATGTATGATTAGATAAAAGAAATTATTCAAATAGTTAAGGGAGAAGAAAATTTATTTTTGACGGGGGGGAGTGAAATTAGATAGTAACAAAAGGAAGAGAAGGAAAAACTGCAGGTGAATATGGACTGGCAAGGAGGGGGGGGGGGGGGGGGGGGGGGGTTGAAAGAGGAAGTCACTTGGTGGAATTTTACACGGAGCTTAATTTAATCATCACTAACAAGTGGTTTCAGAATCATGAAAGAATGCTGTATACGTGGAAGAGACCTGGAGACATCGGACGGTTTAAGATTAATTATGTAATGAAAGACAGAATTTGGATTGTAAGACTCTGACCACAATTTATTGGTTATGAACTGTAGATTAAAACTGAATAAAATGCAAAAAGGCAGAACATTAAGGAGACGGAACATGCACAAGTTGAAAGAACCAGAGGTCCCTGAGAGAGAGCATTAGGCAATGGTTGACTGGAACTGGGGTAAGGAATGCTACTGATGATTGTATGATGAAGCAAGCTGGGAATTTTTTTTTGTTCCCTCTTATTTTGCCATCTGCCTCCTTAAAATTCATTTTTTTCAATTTGGAATGAATTACCATTAACATGCGTGAATATAATCTGCATTTTCATAAGAGAGAAAGGTTGGCCCTCAGTTTTAAAGAATATAACACCAGATCTAATTTTGCACTTAGTTTTATGTATGTAACTGATTTTCTAATTTATTTTCGCTGTGCCTAGTTAGTATCTTTCAGTATAGGGTGAAATCGGTAACTGTTTCGTAACCTCAATTATATTGTTGATGTATAAACAAATATAAATTCTGTGCTGATTACAAACAATAGTGTACAAATAATAGTATTATTAAAGGATCTATTTGGCTTTATTTGAAAACATGTTAGCAAAGTCAGCCCTTAATTAATTCCAAAGTAATTAACAGTTTTGTCTGAAGTATTGTTTGTGTAATTATGTATGTTAATTTCACGATTTAAACAAATAATTTGGCTTAACCCTGGTAGTAGAAGAAACTGTTAAAAATATGTATTCAGTTAATCTAGTGAATTGAGTTTTAATTGTACTTTCTGTAAATTTAACTTTTAACAATATGTAGTTTCAGCACCTCTTATTGTGAGGATATATAAGGGCCCAGTTTTTGGTGATGAGACAGTCAGACCACAGCCGAATTACAGACAAGAAACCTGTATTGAATAGAACTACAACAATGCTTCAACTTAATCGTGAAATAAATGTTAAACAATTAGGCCGCGTGTAAAAACAATGACAGTGTCTGCTCCTTATGTACCTGATTATTTCTTATTATTCTTCAAGAGCTGTGAACTTTGTGGTCAGGTTTTACTGCTCATAGATGTTCAACAGGAAACTATTGTAGTAGTATTAAAGTATTGTGAAATACAACTGTGCATCTGTCAGCTACATCATTCACAGTAGTCAGTGTCCAAATGACAAACCCCATTTTTCAGCCAGTGTAGCAAAGCAGTACGTCAACACAGAGGACAACATAACAAAGAAAATAAAGCAGGCGGAACCACTACAAATCGGTAGCTATAAGAGATGAATGGTGAAAGCAGCAGAGGGACAAACAGGTAAAAACACAAGAGATTTTGAACTGAACTGATGAAAGGAGAAAATATAAAAATGCAGCAAGTGAAACAGGTGAAAGGGAAAACAAAATCTAAAACATGAGATGGCCAGAAGGGCAAATGCACGGCTAGAGAATAAACATAATAATACAGAAACATATACCACTAGGGGAAAGGTAGATACTGCCTACAGGAAAATTAAGAGGCCTGTGGAGATAAGAGAAGCAGCACTATGAATACCGAGAGTGCAGATGGTACACCAGTCCTAAGCAAAGAAGGGAAAGTTGAAAGGTGAAATGAATATATAGAGCGTCTATACAAGGGGATGAACTTGCAGGCAAATATTATAGATATGGAAGAGGATGTAGATGAAGAGGAGCTGAGAGACATGATAATGTGAGAATAATTTGACAGAGCAATGCAAGACCTAAAGCAAAACCAGGTCCTGGGTGTAGATGAAATTCCGGCAGACCTACTGATAGCCTTGGGGAAGCCAGCCACGACAAAACTCTTCCATGTCGTGCAAGATACATGGGATAGGGGAAATACCCTCTGACTTAATGAAGAATGTAGTAATTCCAATTCCAAAGAAAGCTGGTGCTTACAGTTGTGAATATTACTAAACTATCAGTTTAATAAGCCACGGTTGCAAAATTGAAGGGGTCGGAGAGATATAGTCATAAGCCACATCGAACTAGTTTTGAGATACAGTGAGTTTAAGGTTCCACAGAGGTCTGAAAATGTTTAATACAAAATAGAAACCTTATTTCTGCTGCAAACACTTGCTTAATACTTGTGAAGCATGTTGTTAGTCAACTATCTGCATGCTATAAAATGTTAATTTTAGAATGATTCTAATTAAGATGTAGTCAACGGTGGCTTATGACTATATCTCCCAAAAGAATTGTTTAAAACATAAAGTATGAATTTGTAAGGTTATATTTTAACTACTCTTACACAGCAAGCAGAAGATATAATTTTTACACATTAATATATACATATCAGATATCTTAGACGTATAAATTACTTTTTAATTCATACAGTTACATCAAGGAAGGAAGTTCCTCTACCTCATTATTGTACATGTTATTTCCAGTACATGACCGAAAGAAATCTTGATCTGCTGTAGGTATGTATGGCATAAGAGAGAGTACATCATCAGTTTTTTTCTGGTTAATTGGTACAGATTTCTGTACTTTATTGGCAGCTGATATGGATTTGGTTCAACTAGCCTTCCTTTCTGACACGAATATCCACTGACATGAAAGCTCCTCTGCCTAAATAAGAGTGCTTTACACTTAGCTTGAAGGGATCTTCAGACTCAAACTTAAATTGAGTAGCTTCACTGAAATGGTGGGTATCTCCAGCCTTGGATTCTGTATGTTTTGAGATCAGTGTCTTCAGGCTTTCCAAACTTCTGAAGTCTTCTCTTTCCATTTTAGTTACAATGAAATGTTTTGGACTTGCAGACTTTATTACTTCTGCCCATTCATCTGGAGCGTACACTATTGGATGTCTGTTTCTTGCATACCGTTCAGTGCGACCAAAATCACGATTGCAAGGTAGCATTGTGTGATCTACCTCAGGGAAGTAATGCTGGACAGAATCAAATCTTTTGGTAGCAACAAGGGACCTTTCCAAAGCAATAATAGTCCAATTCTTTGCCTGACCCTTGCAGTTGTCTGTGATTATGTGGAGATGTTATCTCCAAATACTTCAATAAGCAGCTCCCAACCTCATCTGAATCCCATCCTCCATCTTTCTCGCCCCACAGAAACTTATAATCCTTATTTGATCCACAGTCATGGATACCATAGTTGTATGTCCACATTTTTCTCTTGTAAAATGCTGGACTGACTGTTAGTTTAGGTGTGGGGAACGTTTCCTGCATGTCCGTTGCTATCACATGAAGCTCTTTCGAATTTTCTTTAGCCAGAGCAGTTAAAGACACAATCATATTTTGTTCTCTGTCAGCCTTTTTGAGATGCAGTTTATATTGTAGTTTCTGGGTTATTTATTGCAATTAGAAATCCATCACATTTTGAACAGGTGTCACTTGTTGGTAGTTTGAAGCCTATGTTAAATTCAGATACGAAAATTTCTCTGAATTTACTTTCAGATACTGCAGCAGGAACCTGCTTTTCCTTGCAGTATTCTGAGTATTTATCTCGAAATAAGGAAGCAATTGTGAGATTATGATCCAAATACACTTATTGGGGTTCTGTTGCCTACTGTAATGACTGTTATATTTCAGTATGGTGTTGAGAAATTCTCTAACACTTTGTAAAGCTTCATCTTGAAATTTATGTGGGTAGTTTCCATGTTTTCCTCTTCATAACAGAAATATTTGTATAGTACTCAGTTTGAGTACATTCCTAACTTATAGCACACAGCAATATACAAATCTCTTCCATCTTCTTTTGGCACTGCAAATCCCTGCTTCATTTGAAGTTGCAAATTCCTCACTCTTCATGCATGTATCTGTAAGCCATGAAACCATAGGAAAGCTTCCTTGCAGATCATGACTTCTATTCTGCATACCCTCACATTATAAGAAAACGTAACATCCCTGGATGATATTTTCTTGGAAGTCTTTTTTTGGATAGCTTTGAAAGAAATTATGACAAATATAACAAAATGAAATAAATATACAAAATATTAAACCATTTGTATTTAAATAGTGAAACGTCCGCTTGTTTGGTTCCATTTTCATACAGCTCATCAGTATTCTGGGCATTAAAGTTTCCTATGTTCCAAAATGAACAAAAAATGTTTTCTTCCTCTCCTAGCAGTATTGTGAAGCATTTATTTAAACAAGTACAGGGACTTCCTATAGTAGCAGCCTGAACAGTCTTGTGGGTTTTTAAAGACTTACACTACTGACCATTATTACGTCGACATTTTGCTTTATTTTTCTTCCACTCATCAATATTTCACTTCGTTTTCTGTGAAGGCTTTGGTTTTTCGAGTGATTCTTCATTTATTCTACTTATTTCAAGCTATAATATGAAGAGCAAAATAGTCTAAGAATTTGCGTGAAATATAGTCATGAGCCACACAAAACATTAAATTTTGCTAAAATCACATTAATGAGAAAAGATTTTTTACTCATCTTTTGTTTTTGGAACTACATTATTGCATCATTAAGCAGTAATATAATTGTGCCCGTCAAGTTTCATCATTAACTGACAGGATGGCTGTCAAATAAGCTGGTAATGTTGAGAGGAACAAAGTCACAAGCCACAGGAAATTAATCACCAGCAATAAACCGTTGTAGGATAAACCACCCAATTATTGGCACTTTAAGAACATGTATGTAGGGTAAATTATGTATCCTCAATACTTTCCTTGCTTGAAGTATAATTCTAACACAAAACATACTAGAATGTTAAAGTAACATTATACTACAATTACAAAAGTTTTATACTTTATTTTCCACGTGAAATAAGTTGCTTAAAAATATGTAAAATTTTACCAGTTATTGGCACAATTTTCCAGTAGTTGGCATGCACATTACCAGTCATTGGCACCCCCAATTTATAACGACTTTACTTATTACTAATAATATTATTACTCACAACTAGCTATCACAGGCTGTTCCTAATACTTGGTAATGCAATAGAAGGTGAAAATTAAGAAAATATAGAAAAACTGAGAATCAATTTATTAATTCAGTAAAATTACATAACACTCTATACAGATACAACTATGAACTACAGAAACACCAAATTGAGTTTGTTCTCAGTCCTTTCCTTTGTGTGAGTACTATTCCTGAAGAACTGCTATGCATAGGCCTTTGTGTGATGCAAGCAGTAAGAATTTATTCCACCGATTCGGAGAAATCACTTTCATCATCAAAGGCATCAGTATTGTCACTATCATGTACCACATAACAATTATGGCATACAAAGGGATCATCTGGGATATGTATTTGATGCCCACTGGGGATGCATGTAGAGTGGAAAAGTTTTTTACAGTTATTACATTCACATCCCTTCTTGGAAGAAACACTTCTTGCACATTTGAAGCACATTCCATGAAACTCTTTTTCTTTATTCCTCATGCAGACACTTGTAGTAGCTGGAGAATTCTCAATCTCTGAATGCTTAGCTTGGGATGTCAGCTCTGTCACAATGCTGGTATATCTCTTCATTTTCTTCTTTTTATTAATTTGTTCAGTAGCTTGCTTTTTCATTTTCTTCTCTTCTCTTTCCTGCTTTCGTTTTTCTTTCTGTTTCATGGCATCCTCCTTCATTTTTACCTTTTCCTCATGCAGCTAATTCCACTTTCTTGAGGTTAAAACAAATGGGACTCGTTCCACTTGTCACTTTCCTTGCCTTTTTGGCGTTTCTGGCCAAAGAAGCACTTTGTTTATACATTTGGTTGGAGTTTTATTTACTATAGGCATATCTTCTGTGTCATCTCTTCCTGATGAACTCTGGCTAGTTTCTTCACTCGAGGCATGTTGTGGATTTGAAATGTTCAGATTTTCATCAGAAAGGGACACGTTGGCATCTGGTGTGATTTCAGTAGCTTTCTGTTCCTGTTTTTGGTTTTCATTTTGATAACATTTCCATAGCCGATATAGAAGAAAGAAATCTCCATGAGCGTTTTCTATCACATTCTGTATAGTCTCAAATTCATTTATTTTCTCTTCTCCAAAAACCTGAACAAAAGTGTCGTATGGAAGAGACAGGATTTCTGACTTCCTGCTGTTGCTGTTAACGTTATTGCGGTTAGAAACATTCCTACCCAAGCACTTTGAGAAATCAATGTTGTTTGGGTTCCATGGGTACAACCCGGTAGATCTGAAACCATTTTTAATTGTGTTTTCAAGGTCCATTTTTTCAATCATTTCTTTCAAGATTGGTGCAAAGTCCTCTTTACTGATAGCTTTTCCACCGTTGTTTGTTTGCCATGTGAATGCAGCATTCTTCCATTCACTTTTGAGAGGTCTGAAGGCAGCAACATCAGCAGGCTGTAATATTCGTATAGAATTGGGATACAAAGATGTCAGAATAATTTTAAGATCTTTGCACAGCTCGGTCAAGTGGTATGTTAAATGGGTTTTATGCCCATTAACAAACAGAATTACTGGTCGTAGGATGTTATTTTCTTGGAGATATGGATGAAAAACGTTAGCTATGAACTGAAAGAAAACTTCAG
Organism: Schistocerca gregaria; assembly: GCF_023897955.1. Classification (NCBI taxonomy): domain Eukaryota; kingdom Metazoa; phylum Arthropoda; class Insecta; order Orthoptera; family Acrididae; genus Schistocerca; species Schistocerca gregaria. The sequence continues at coordinate 624,188,487 of NC_064921.1, read as the reverse complement.
ATTTCATCCATCCATTGTCGCTTCTCCCGATGCCCCACTTTTCAGAAACCTTTCTGATAATGTTGGTAGGAATTCTATGATGGGGTAAATTATCATTGGAGGGCACATCTTTCCATCTGCTGAGAATGTGCACATGACAGTGAGAGTAGCTTTGGCTGGACCTTTCTCTACTTCATAGACATTTTTACAGCCCGTGGGTGCAAGTACAATATCTTTCTTAGGGCATAGAACAAAATTAGTTTCATCGCCATTGAAAATACAGCTTGGACATGACAGCACATCAAATACATTTTCCTCCTTAAGGAGGTCTTCTGTGGACGTAAACCATCCTCTCACGTCTTGTTCACTAACACAAGCTCTTGCAGCAGTTACACCCTCAGGTGTTCTTCCAGAAACATTCAGATGCCTTTTTTAAAAAGGCACAATACCATTTGTTACCAGGGGTGTCATCATTAAAAGGATTAGGACATTTACTGTTATGAAGAAATTCTTGCACGCTTGCCTGAATATCTTGTTTTCGCCGTGGGAATCCCTTCCGAGCACATTCAAAGATCCACCTGAAAAGATAATTAAGAATATTGTCAGATATAATGAATTAGCTTGTAAATTGTCAATGAGTCAATCTACAGGGGTAGCAATACTCACCAAACAAGGGTGTTTTCCTCGTCTGCTCAGTATAGGCGCTGGCCCATGGGATGTTTTGGTGTATTTATTACTCAGTCAGAATTGTAATGTTGATCTGGGAATCCCGTACATTATGGATGCTGCTTTGAATGAGATGTTTTTCTTTACTTCTTGGAGGGCTTTCTGAAGGCTTTCTTCACTGTATGAATCTTTTCGCCTAGTACCCATATTTCATTCAGTGTACTTCTATAATGAAAGAGATGCAGAAAAATGTTAAAATCGATGCCAATTATTGCTTAACAATTTTCCAGTCATTGGTACATAATTTTCCAGTTATTGGCACACAATTTTCTAGTTGTTGGTGTGGTGCCATTTACTGGTTACAGTTATCATTTGAAGTTGCTGTTTTTACAGCTACATTTATTTCCCATTCTTATCAAGATTAAAATGAATTTCACTATGAAAGTGAATCAGTGCAAAATACCAGTTGTTGGCATTTGGTGCCAATAATTAGAATTACTGGCTTTGCAAAATCCAGTTATTGGCACAGCTTAAATTTCTACACTTTTGAGGTTAGAGTGTTTCAATTTAGATTAGAGATTAGATTAGATTAATACTTGTTCCATAGATCATGAATACGACACTTCGTAATGATGGGAACGTGTCAGGTTAATGAAAGATGTCTGTACAAGATATTACATTACACAAAATATTGCATGACACTAATGCTTAAGTTAGTTTCTTTCCCTCCCTTAATTTATATCTAAAAATTCAGCCAATGAGTAACTCCATACTGATTGTATTTGATAACCATGGTATCATAATTTTGAAATATGAGATGTCCACACAATTACAGCACTTAATATGCGGCAGTATTTCTTAACTTACCTCTTAGTAAATCCTTTCTTGCACAGGGAACTTCACAACAATCGACATCAGATCAGCTTCCCGCCAAACCAGTTGAAGGCGTTGAAACAAATGCAGTGCAACAAGCGAAAACAGAGGTCTTCATCTGTTTCTAAAACAGCACTACCAACTTAAAAATTTCCGTATTACAAAATTTTTCTTAGCAGGGTGCCAATTACTGGTGGGGTGCCAATAATAGGGTCGTTTACCCTATATACTTACCGAAACATAATCTGAGCTGGTGGATGACAAAATTCATCACTGTCAGGATCCAAAGGGGAAAGCTCTTCACTTCCACTATGTCTGTGTCAAATATGTGTTGAAGACCTGAAGATCCTTCAGACGTTCCTGACCCACCTGCCATTTTGCTGTGGCTTGTGAACATGTATCTTTTGAAACTACCACCAGATGGCACAACATAGAACTGCACTCTGTCATAGCCTGCCATCTGTTGCAGTAACACGGAACTTTTTCAACACGTTGTGAAGAAGACATAGTTAAGAATGCCGCAACATGAAACACTCAATTTCGTGAAAGTTGTGGCTTACGACTATATCTCTCCAACCCTTCAATTCTAACACGAATTCTTTACAGAAGACTGAAAAAACTGGTAGAAGCCAACATCAGGGAAGATCAGTTTGGGTTCCAGAGAAATGTGTTCAAATGCGGGACGGTTAAGGAATGGCAAACTTACGTTTATAGCATTTATAAACTTAGAGAAAGCTTTTGACAGTGTTGACTGGAACACTCTTTTTGAAATTCTGAATATAACATGGGTAAAATATAGGGAGTGAAAGGCTATTTTCAGTAACCTGACAGCAGTTATAAGAGTTGAAGGGTGTGAAAAGGAAGCAGTGTGACAGGGTTGAAGCGTATACCCAATGTTGTTCAACCTGTACATTGATCAAGCAGTAAAGGAAACCAAAGCCAAACTTTAAGAAAGAATTAAAGTGCAAAGAGAAGAAATCAAACTGAGGTTTGCCAATGACACTGAAATTCTATCAGAGACTGCAAAGGACTTGTACGAAATAGTATGTGTCCTGAGATGTTGGTATAAAATGAACATCAACAAAAGCAAAACAAGGATAATGGAATGTAGTCAAGTTATATCAGCTGATTCTGAGGGAATTAGATTTGGAAGTGAGACACTGAAAGTAACATGAGTTTTGCTATTTGGTCAGTAAAATAACTGACTGTGGATGTAGCCAGGATATAAAATCTAGACTGGCATTGGCATGAAAAAATGTCTCTGAAGAAAAGAAATTTGTTAACATTGAATGTAGATTTAAGTGCTAGGAAGTGTTTTCATTTAGACAAGAATAGAATAGAAGCTTTTAAAATGTGGTGGTAGAGATGAATGCTGAAAATTAGATGGGCAGATCACATAACTGATGAGGAGGTACTGAGTAGAGCTGGGGAGAAATGAAATTTATGGCACAACCTGACTTGAACAGATCAGCTGAGAGCACACATTCTGAGACATCAAGGGATCATCAATTTAGTATTGGAGGGAAGTTTGAGGAGCAAGAATGGTAGAGGGAGACTCAGACAAATACATTGAGCAGATTCAGAAGTTCAGTAGTTATTCGGGGATGATGAGGCTTGCACAATATAGAGTAACATGTAGAACTGCAGCAAACCAGTCTTCAGACTGAAGACCGCATAGCAATAACAGTATTTACATGACTATAAGAATTGACAGAAATACACTCCTGGAAATTGAAATAAGAACACCGTGAATTCATTGTCCCAGGAAGAGGAAACTTTATTGACACATTCCTGGGGTCAGATACATCACATGATCACAATAACAGAACCACACGCACATAGACACAGGCAACAGAGCATGCACAATGTCGGCACTAGTACAGTGTATATCCACCTTTCGCAGCAATGCAGGCTGCTATTCTCCCATGGAGACGATCGTAGAGATGCTGGATGTAGTCCTGTGGAACGGCTTGCCATGCCATTTCCACCTGGCGCCTCAGTTGGACCAGCGTTCGTGCTGGACATGCAGACAGCGTGAGACGACGCTTCATCCAGTCCCAAACATGCTCAATGGGGGACAGATCCAGAGATCTTGCTGGCGAGGGTAGTTGACTTGCACCTTCTAGAGCACGTTGGGTGGCACGGGATACATGCGGACGTGCATTGTCCTGTTGGAACAGCAAGTTCCCTTGCCGGTCTAGGAATGGTAGAACGATGGGTTCGATGACGGTTTGGATGTACCGTGCACTATTCAGTGTCCCCTCGACGATCATCAGAGGTGTACGGCCAGTGTAGGAGATCGCTCCCCACACCATGATGCCGGGTGTTGGCCCTGTGTGCCTCGGTCGTATGCAGTCCTGATTGTGGGGCTCACCTGCACGGCGCCAAACACGCATACAACCATCATTGGCACCAAGGCAGAAGCGACTCTCATGGCTGAAGACGACACGTCTCCATTCGTCCCTCCATTCACGCCTGTCGCGACACCCCGGAGGCGGGCTGCACGATGTTGGGGCGTGAGCGGAAGACGGCCTAACGGTGTGCGGGACCGTAGCCCAGCTTCATGGAGACGGTTTCGAATGGTCCTCGCCGATACCCCAGGAGCAACAGTGTCCCTAATTTGCTGGAAAGTGGCGGTGCGGTCCCCTACGGCACTGCGTAGGATCCTACGGTCTTGGCGTGCATCCGTGCGTCGCTGCGGTCCGGTCCCAGGTCGACGGGCACGTGCACCTTCCGCCGACCACTGGCGACAACATCGATGTACTGTGGAGACCTCACGCCCCACGTGTTGAGCAATTCGGCGGTACGTCCTCCCGGCCTCCAGCATGCCCACTATACGCCCTCGCTCAAAGTCCGTCAACTGCACATACGGTTCACGTGCACGCTATCGCGGCATGCTACCAGTGTTAAAGACTGCGATGGAGCTCCGTATGCCACGGCAAACTGGCTGACACTGACGGCGGCGGTGCACAAATGCTGCGCAGCTAGCGCCATTCGACGGCCAACACCGCGGTTCCTGGTGTGTCCGCTGTGCCGTGCGTGTGATCATTGCTTGTACAGCCCTCTCGCAGTGTCCGGAGCAAGTATGGTGGGTCTGACACACCGGTGTCAATGTGTTCTTTTTTCCATTTCCAGAAGTGTAGTAACATGAAAAGTACATATATATGTACGATGTATGTATGCAGTCTGAAACGATGAATGAGTCAGAGCACCTCTGCAGTGCTGTTAGTTTAGGAGGCATACTAAATGGGCTGAGGCATGAATGGGAATTTGGATTGAGGAGGGAGGTGTGCTAGTTTAGTCTGTGCAGTTGTGCAAGACACTGTGACAGGAGACCAGGGTTTGAATCCCAGCATTGGTACAAATTTTCAATCTTCGCTTCACTCTGCATATATACGTCATAGACATTTGAGACTTGGAAAATTTCTCTGCAACCATATAGTTTCATTTTAAATATACAAGGTGTATCAAAAAGAATCATTCAATTTAAAAAAAATTATAACACATTATTTTATTTGAGATATGTGCGTGAATAATGTACTCTAAGTTTTACATGGTTCCCACCAGTTAGCAGTAGTTTGTGCTCACTTCAGTTCTAGTAAAAATGGTGTCAGGACAACAGAACGTGTTTTGTGTTCTGTGTTTTGCGCAGTGTGGATTAGTAATAACCGTTCAGCGTGACTTTCGTACTAGGTGTGGTGTGGATGCTCCTACAGCACAGAGCATTAGACGACGGCATGAACAATTCCAAGAAAAGTTTGTTTGTGTAAAGTCAAATTGCCGGGTGTCTGACGCAGACGTTGAACACATCCACCATAACTATACAAGGAGTCAGCAGAAATCCAAAACAGTGTGTGGTGTTCTGTAATATCATTCTTGCCAAGATGGAGGATGAAAGTTTTCTTCCGTGCTTAGTGTTTAGTGACAAGGCAACATTCCATTTAAATGGAAAGGTGAACCATCATAATGGGACAATATGGGGTCCCAAACAACCACATGATGTTGCACAACATGACAGGGACTCTCCAGAATCTAATGTCTTTTATGCAGTTTGATGGGGAAACGTGTGTGGTCCATATTTCTTTGCCGAGGACACTGTTACAGGAAGCACATATCTTGATATGCTTGAGAACCTTCTTTTCCCGACAGTTGGAGACTGATTCAAATGACTCCATTTACCAGTAGCATGGAGCGTGGCCACATTGGCATCTGGAAGTGCGCGAGTTTTTAAATGAAAGAATTACTGAATGATGGATTGGTCGCACTGGACCAAATGGTCAGCCTTACATTACTGGCCTGCAAGGACACCAGACTGATTATGTGATTATTTCTTGTTTGGGGGGGGGGGGGGGGGGAGGGAGTTTATAAAAAGATCGTTTACATGCCTCCATTACCAACAACAAACAATGAAATGCAACATCGCATGATAGCAGCTGTGGAAGCTGTATCTCAGGACTTCCATGCTGCAATGTGAGAACAATTTGAATACCGCAATGACATATGTCATGCATTGCAAGAGGGGCATATTGAACACTTATCAAAAGATATGGAAAAAAACTTTTTGAGTTTTCTGTTCATCAAAAAACAAAATTCGTTGTATATGTTTATTAGTTTAGGAATGTAGACGTACCAAATCAGACTATTCTTTTTTATACACCCTGTTTGTCTTCTTACTACATCTGTTTGGTATTTGCTACACAGCAATTACAATTGTCTTCCAGTATGTCATCTGCAATTAATAAACATTTATCAGTATTCTGTTATGCAATTTCTCAAATTTTTAGTATGTATATAATACTGATTTCTTTTTCTTTCATTCTGAAGTACTACTGTTGTAATATTGTTTCCAAACAGAGTTTCACTGTCTTGCTCAGTGATTAGCATTTTTTTAGGTTACACTACTATTTTTCAAGAAGTGTGTGGGAATATATACTGATAGTGATTAGGTTTTGTATTGTGTTTGTTTGGGGAGGGGGAACATACTTTGTGTTAATGTGTGTACTTACTTTTTGTAGATCTCACTTTTTTGTTCATCTACGTGGTGTTTGAGTGGGGTTTTCTGACACACACACTATTTCACTGTTTGTGTGATGTCCAGTTGTAGTGCCATGTCTTCTGATAATTCATTTAGAACTGGGAATATGGTACCATTGCATAGTGCTGTGTATTCATTCGTCACTTCTTTTCCTTTCACTCTGGCTCTTTGGATACGGATATGGTTACTTTGTTATATTGTAAGTTTATGTGGTGAGCTACTGCTGCGTTTATGGATTTTATGTCTTTCTTCATCTGTTGGTCTTTATTTATCATCCATGAGATGATCTGCAAATATGAAATGTTTTTTGAGTATATTGCCTATTCTGTGAACTGCTTTGCATTTTAGGTGAGTAGTTGCAATTTGTTTGTTTGTTGTTGTGGATGCTTCTCCTTCAGATGTTTTGTTTGTGTTCTGTGTGCCTTACAAAATGGACACCTCTATACAAAAGAAACTGAGGGCAACTAATACACACACACACACACACACACACACCTCTGGGACTTACCAACTCATGTGTCAAGACTGCAATTCAGTTTCAACAAACACATAGAAATTTTAACATTAGATACACTGAACACACAAGAGCACTAACAGCAGTCATTCCATATTTGGACATCATTTCATGGACGAGAAACACAGACTATTGGACAAACATAGACTTAAAAATTCTTAATTACAGCAATAGTCCTTCACAGAAATGCATATCATCACAAAATAACCATACCCGTATACAAAAAGACATTTTGTTGTGGTCTTCAGTCCCGAGACTGGTTTGATGCAGCTCTTCATGCTACTCTATCCTGTGCAAGCTTCTACATCTCCCAGTACCTACTGCAACCTACATCCTTCTGAATCTGCTTAGTGTATTCATCTCTTGGTCTCCCTCTACGATTTTTACCCTCCACACTGCCCTCCAATACTAAACTGGTGATTCCTTGATGCCTCAGAACATGTCCTACCAACCGATCCCTTCTTCTGGTCAAGTTGTGCCACAAACTTCTCTTCTCTCCAATTCTATTCAATACTTCCTCATTAGTTGCGTGATCTACTCATCTAATCTTCAGCATTCTTCTGTAGCACCACATTTCGAAATCTTCTATTCTCTTCTTGTCCAAACTATTTATCGTCCATATTTCACTTCCATACATGGCTACACTCCATACAAATACTTTCAGAAAAGACTTCCTGACACTTAAATCTATACTCGATGTTAACAAATTTCTCTTCTTCAGAAACGCTTTCCTTGCCATTGCCAGTCTACATTTTATATCCTCTCTACTTCCACCATCATCAGTTATTGTGCTCCGCAAATAGCAAAACTCCTTTACTACTTTAAGTGTCTCATTTCCTAATCTAATTCCCTCAGCATCACCCAACTTAATTCGACTACATTCCATTATCCTAGTTTTGCTTTTGTTGATGTTAATCTTATATACTCCTTTCAAAACACTGTCCATTCCATTCAACTGCTCTTCCAAGTCCTTTGCTGTCTCTGACAGAATTACAATGTCATCGGCGAACCTCAAAGTTTTTATTTCTTCTCCATGGATTTTAATACCTACTCCGAATTTTTCTTTTGTTTCCTTTACTGCTTGCTCAATATACAGATTGAATGACATCGGGGAGAGGCTACAGCCCTGTCTCACTCCCTTCCCAACCACTGCTTCCCTTTCATGCCCCTCGACTCTTATAACTGCCATCTGGTTTCTGTACAAATTGTAAATAGCCTTTCGCTCCCTGTATTTTACCCCTGCCACCCTCAGAATGTGAAAGAGAGTATTCCAGTCAACATTGTCAAAAGCTTTCTCTAAGTCTACAAATGCTAGAAATGTAGGTTTGCCTTTCCTTAATCTTTCTTCTAAGATAAGTTGTAAGGTCAGTATTGCCTCACGTGTTCCAGTATTTCTACGGAATCCAAACTGATCTTCCCCGAGGTCGGCTTCTACTAGTTTTTCCATTCGTCTGTAAAGAATTCATGTTAGTATTTTGCAGCTATGGCTTATTAAACTGATAGTTCGGTAATGTTAACATCTGACAACACCTGCTTTCTTTGGGATTGGAATTATTATATTCTTCTTGAAGTGTGAGGGTATTTCACCTGTCTCATACATCTTGCTCACCAGATGGTACAGTTTTGTCAGGACTGGCTCTCCCAAGGCCGTCAGTAGTTCCAATGGAATGTTGTCCACTCCGGGGGCCTTGTTTTGACTCAGGTCTTTCAGTGCTCTGTCAAACTCTTCACGCAGTATCGTATCTCCCATTTCATCGTCATCTACATCCTCTTCCATTTCCATAATATTGTCCTCAAGTACATCGCCCTTGTATAGACCCTCTATATGCTCCTTCCACCTTTCTGCTTTCCTTTCTTTGCTTAGAACTGGGTTTCCATCTGAGCTCTTGATGTTCATACAAGTGGTTCTCTTATCTCCAAATGTCTCTTTAATTTTCCTGTAGGCAGTATCTGTCTTACCCCTAGTGAGATAAGCCTCTACATCCTTACATTTGTCCTCTAGCCATTCCTGCTTAGCCATTTTGCACTTCCTGCCAATCTCATTTTTGATACGTTTGTATTCCTTTTTGCCCGCTTCATTTATTGCATTTTTATATTTTCTCCTTTCATCAGTTAAATTCAATATTTCTTCTGTTAGCCAATGATTTCTACTAGCCCTCGTCTTTTTACCTACTTGATACTCTGCTGCCTTCACTACTGCATCCCTCAAAGCTACCCATTCTTCTTTTACAGTATTTCTTTCCCCCATTCCTGTCAATTGTTCCCTTATGCTCTCCCTGAAACTCTGTACAACCTCTGGTTCTTTCAGTTTATCGAGGTCCCACCTCCTTAAATTCCCACCTTTCTGCAGTTTCGTCAGTTTTAATCTACAGTTCATAACCAACAAATTGTGGTCAGAATCCACATTTGCCCCTGGAAATGTCTTACAATTTAAAACCTGGTTCCTAAATCTCTGTCTTACCATTATATAATCTATCTGATACCTTTTAGTATCTCCAGGGTTCTTCCATGTATACAACCTTATTTCATGATTCTTAAACCAAGCGTCAGCTATGATGAAGTTGTGCTCTGTGCAAAATTCTACCAGGCGGCTTCCTCTTTCATTTCTTAGCCCCAATCCATATCCACCTACTACGTTTCCTTCTCTCCCTTTTCCTACACTCGAATTCCAGTCACCCATGACTATTAAATTTTCATCTCCCTTCACTATCTGAATAATTTCTTTTATTTCATCATACATTTCTTCAATTTCTTCGTCATCTGCAGAGCTAGTTGGCAAATTAACTTGTACTATTGTAGTAGGTGTGGGCTTCGGATCTATCTTGGCCACAATAATGCATTCACTATGCTGTTTGTAGTAGCTTACCCGCATTCCTATTTTCCTATTCATTATTAAACCTATTCCTGCATTACCCCTATTTGATTTTGTGTTTATAACCCTGTAGTCACCTGACCAGAGGTCTTGTTCCTCCTGCCACCAAACTTCACTAATTCCCACTATATCTAACTTTAATCTGTCCATTTCCCTTTTTAAATTTTCTAACCTACCTGCCCGATTAAGGGATCTGACATTCCACGCTCCGATCCGTAGAACGCCAGTTTTCTTTCTCCTGATAACGACATCCTCCTGAGTAGTCCCCGCCCGGAGATCTGAATGGGGGACTATTTTACCTCCGGAATATTTTACCCAAGAGGATGCCATCATCATTTAATCATACAGTAAAGCTGCATGTCCTCGGGAAAAATTACGGCTGTAGTTTCCCCTTGCTTTCAGCCGTTCGCAGTACCAGCACAGCAAGGCCGTTTTGGTTAATGTTGCAAGGCCAGATCAGTCAATCATCCAGACTGTTGCCCCTGCAACTACTGAAAAGGCTGCTGCCCCTCTTCAGGAACCACACGTTTGTCTGGCCTCCCAAAATATACCCCTCCGTTTTGGTTGTACCTATGGTACGGCTATCTGTATTGCTGAGGCACGCAAGCCTCCCCACCAACGGCAAGGTCCATGGCTCATGGGGGGACAAAAAGCCCTAGTGGAAGGAAAAGAAGTGATGAATGAATACCCAGCACTGTACAATGGAATCCTGGTTGCAGCTCTAAAAGAATTATCAGAAGACACACACACACACACACACACACACACACACACAGCAAAATTCCCACCCATACCAAGATGACACCCAGTAGCAACATAAAAATGTGATGTCTTCATAAAGTGATTACAGCCATTTACATACACAGTCTGTTCCCCTATTTCAGCATACATTTTTGTTGCACCTTCATGGTTGGTAAGCTTGAGTATTCCAAGAATCATATAAAGAATTTCAACAAAGTACGGAATGCAGTTCATTATTGACACCAGTCTGAATGGATCAGTGTGTCAACTTAGATTGAAAATGGAGTTTTGTGCTGTTATTAAATACAAGGATTGGAACATTAATAGTGGCAACTATTTATTTACAGCTCGTACAAAATAGATACGTGTTTCAAAGTAGTCACCAGCATTGTGTATAACCTGTTGCCATTGATGTGGAAGTTGTAGGATACTCTTAGCAGTGCCAGTTGTGTTGACAGTTTGAGTGTTGTGGTCTATTGCCCGACAAATTTGTAGCAGTTCTGAAGTGAATGCTGTGAAGAGTTTGCTTCAGTTTAGTAACCGAGTTGAATTCACAAGGGCTTAAGTCAGGGGAGTACAGAAGGTGGTATAGCTCTTAGCAGCCCCATCAGTCGAACAAATCAGTAGGCCAAACAGCTTGCACTGTACGTGCTTGAGCATTGTCCTGCAAAACGATGGTCAGGTCCTGCAGAAAGTGTTCAAATGTGTGTGAAATCTTATGAGACTTAACTGCTAAGGTCATCAGTCTCTAAGCTTACACACTACTTAACCTAAATTATTCTAAGGACAAACACACACACCCATGCCCAAGGGAGGACTCGAACCTCCGCCGGGACCAGCCACACAATCCATGACTGCAGCACCTTAAACCACCCGGCGCAGAAAGTGTCATCACTTCCGTCTCTATGCTGTTCATTTTTGGAACACAACCTACAGCCAGCTTACCAGCTTAGAGACAGAAGTGATGACACTTTCTGCAGGATCTGACCATCATTTTGCAGGACAATTCTCAAGTAGAGTACAAGCTGTTACTGATTTGTTTGACTGATTGGGCTGCTAAGAGCTATACCACCTACTGCACTCCCCTGACTTAAGCCCTTGAGAGTTTAACTATATTTCTAAAATTAAGGAAAAACTTCATGCATTCGCTTCAGAACTGCTACAAATTCGACAGAGCAATAGGCCACGCCGCTTGAACTGTCAACACAACTGGCACTGCTAAGAGTATCCTACAACTTCCACAGCACTGGCAACGGTTTATACACAATGCTGGAGACTACTTGGAAGATCAGTAAAACTTTGAACGAGCTGTAAATAAATAGTTGCCACTATTAAAGTTCCAACCCTCGTATTTTCATTTGAATGGTTGAACTGTCACATAAATCAAAACACAATTATATGAAGTTCACACTGACTCTGCACCATCATTTAAGACCATTTTCTTTTGGATCGGTGAATTTAAATGTGGTCAGACAAGCACTGAAGACAAAGCACTCTGTGGCCGTCCAACTGATGTCGTCACAAAGGAAACCATTGCCATAATCCATTATACGGTAGTGCAAGACTGTCGAATAAAAATTCATGTGATTGCTAATACTCTATGTATGTCAACTGAGCAAACTGCATAGAGAATTGCCTATGAAGAAATCATGTGCAAGCAGGTGCTGTGATTGTACACAATCGACCAAAAGGTCATCCAGCACAACATCGCATGACATGCGATGTCTAATCACAATCCTAAATATTTTTTCGCTGATTTGTGGCTTGATGAAACATGGATCCACCATCAGACACCAGAATAACAACAGAATGAACGACGAACAGCAATGCACCAAAAAAGGCAAAGACCATTTTGTCAACTGGTAAGGTGATGGCCACTGTTTTTTTTTTTTTTTTTTTTTTTTTTTTTCCCCAATTAATAATCCTTATACATTACTTGAAAAATGGCAGAACAATAACTGGACCCTATTATGCTCCATTGCTCGATCATTTGAAATTTGCATTGGCTGAGAAAAGACCCAGACTGGTACTCAAAAAGACAATCTTTCGCCAGGAATATGCACCATGTTACACAATAACAATGGCCTAAGTGCATGAATTGCACTTTGAATTGATTCCTTATCCACCCTTTTCACCATACTAAACCCCAAGTGACGTCTCCCGTTTCCCTAACTTGAAATTATGGCTAGCTGAGAAGAAATTTTCATCACTTCAGGAAGTAATAGTTGCAGTTGATGAGTATTTTTGACAGAATCAATTTTTCTGATGGGATGAAAACACTGGAAGATCGCTGGACCTAGCGCATATCCGTCAAAGGAACTACGTCAAGAAGTAATGTGAATTGTTTACAAACCTAACATTTTTGTTGCTTATCAAACTGCCTACTCAAAACCCACTGAAGATAGAGAAACTTCTCCAAAATCTGTATGAGTAGTGAGATTAGAAAAGTTGTTTGCTCAAGGCAGAAAAAATTTCCTTATTACATATTACGAAGCAAATGCAGACAAGGAATGAGCTTAAACTACAAAATAATTATACTAATACTTGTAATGTGTTGCATAAAATGCAAAGAACATCATTCAGAATCCCTTATGAAGTTCTAGTTTTACACTTTCAGCACAATACTCATGCTACATAACTAGGAAATTATCTAGATCATAAAAATATGATTGGTGCCGCTGCCTGTCACTACAAACTCTATCCCAACTTCTCATTTTGAGATGTGGAACACTGCCACGATTCAAATTGTGAATCAAATTCATCATGTTTTACAAAACATGTTTGCAGAAGTTAGCTGCAATGAATCTATTGTAATAAAACATTTGTTTCTTATACAATGAGAATTTACAGCAGAATATACCTACTAAGTAAAGTACAAACAAATGGTCAAAGTGCACCAAATTTATACAGTATCCTCTGCTACCGATTTTAATGGTTTGATACTGCTCTATAAAGCCATTCTAATTTATTGAACTGAAAAGCTGCATATGTGCATTGGATCTGTGCACTGTATTGTGCTAATCTTTGCCATCTACATCTAATTTATCAAGAAAACTGTTGTGAACAACACACATCCTGTGCTAAGCTTTTTGACAGGGTCACCACTCTTCCTGGTCCGAAAAGTAGAGCTTGTGAAGGTGTGTGTTCTATAGGAAAAAAAGGCTGCAAATTTAAGACAAAATAAAGTATTCACTAGTTTCACATATTAGTATTTATTCCTGTCAATTCTTCTTTTTTTCCCTTGGCTGATCCTCTGAAACTATTTGATTGGAAAATATATTTCAAGTCTCTCACATTTTCAGCTTTCTCTGCAAAATCATCAGCACATGTCTCTAGTTCACTGATAGCATCTTCTAATCTTCTATTTTTGATTTTCAATCCTTGTATTTAATCTAACAACGCTTTTCTTTTTGAATCTTGCATTTCTGTTTCTAGTTTTTCTATCCTTCAAGATATGTTTTATATTTATGCCTGGCATTAGCAGCAAAGTTCCTTGTTCACTTCAAAATTGGCTAATTCCCTAGTATGTTTTAGGTGATCCATTATTACTCTTTGGGCAATAAATGCTTCACTTTCATATTCTTCACTCCTATCAATTTTTTGATGAGAAACCTCTTTCTACTCCTGCTTAACCGTGAGATAAAATCAATAACTTTTTTATGAAACTGTACAGCTTTGAAAAATTTGGAGTCAAGAACTTATTTAAAAAACAATCAAGTTTTTCCGCCTAAGGACTAAAAACTTTAAAGGAATACTTTTTCAGATTCATTGAGAATGTGTGTAACGTATTCCACAAAGCTTTAAGCAAGGAAGACCGACGGCTCGCTCGGCCCTGTGCGAGCATGAAAACCAAAATCTGCCCTCCTCCCATATGGCAAGCTACTCCTTTCCTGCAAGATTACAACTCATAACGATATGCTACATTACCATCTTCTCTAGTAACCTTAGCCTTCATAAGGTTTCTTAACATCAATTTCATAGTAGGATAAAAATCAAAGTGATTTTTATGCCAACACAATGTATTCAATTTTATTGTAGCACAACAATCAAAGCAATTTTTATGCTATTTGCCTTGGATCTAAAGAAGGTAAGCTTCAGACCATTAGTGAATTAATTGGAGATTTTTGTAGCAAGTTTTTAATTAATGAACTCAGAATATTATAAGCATCAGATCTTAAATTAAAGATATCTTTCTCCGAGACTTTTCTCTCAAAAAGTAAGTTTTTTGCTATTAAGTTTCCTAAAAACCCGAAACTAATTTTATGAATTTCTGTTTTAATAGATTTATCTTCCAAATCAAATTTCGACAGTTTGTTTGCAGAGGGCAGTTTATCTGTGCATTCTTTTTTTTATTATGTTACAATTTATAAAAATGTCAAGAACAAACCAACATTGGATTACTGCTTGGTACTTTTCTAAGAATGGTGTTAACATTCTGGCAACAGAAAATTTTTTCTTATCCCTCACATAAGATTTTGAACCTGGTTTGTTAATTTGCTTTTTCTTCCACACAAGAAACAAAATGTTTCACACCCTGACATATCCCTATTGTCCTCACAGTTGCCATAATATTTTCAAGCCGCCTATGGCTACAAAATTTACATGGCATTTTCTTACTCCTTTTGCAAGGGAGAATCCTTGAACAACTGTAAAGTGTTGTAAACAAAGCATCTAAATTCCACCCTGCCACTCTGTTTCCTCTCTTTAAAAGTATTTTTCATCACATGCAAGCCACAGCTACCTGTTTATTGAGCCCTTGACTCAAATATCCTTGAACATAACAAATAGTGTCCAATAACGGCTGGACCATCCAATGAAATCTGAATTAATTTTAAAGTCCAGTTTATTTGTTAGATCATAAAATGCTTTCATAGCATCCTCAGCCGTACCGTGACCTAGGAAAGCAGTAGATAGATATCGCGTTTCTGCTTTATTTTTTACATAACCTTAGTAAAGGACTTTTAAATCTATTGATTTGGTCTTCCGTCAAAGTAAAGTGTGAAACTGCCCTCATTATTAATTTTATCATGCAGTATATTCATGACCAATGCTGACCAAGTATGCAGACTTAATTGGTCCATATGGAAACTGTTTTGCAATGTCACTGTCTGGAAAAATTTGCTGAAAAACATTATCGATATTCTTACAAGACTTGTAAGAAAAATTATTATTCACACATTTTATTGCCTATATTATTTTGGCATCTAACGTTGAATTTTTAATAATGTGCTTTGACTGAGCAACCACTTTTACTACTGCTTGATTAATGTTTTTCTCTTTTTGTTTGGAAACTACAGCACTGGATGTTTTAGTTCCTTCTTTATTTTTTGGTTCCAAAATGATTGTCAGTTCACAGCAGCTGTTTCTTTGGCCATCATTAACATCACGTGTCTCTTACCTAAAAAAATAACATAAAAATATAATCTTCATTAGCAACCGTATGTACATGCAATTTCATGGAAGGAAAGTTAAATTTGGGTACACATTTACTATCAAGGCCCTTTCTGAAAGATCATATAGTCCGATCATTCCTTCAAATTTCTATAATACAGTACAACTTGTCAAATCCAGACTCAGGTCAATGATTACATAGTGCAATTATTACATTGTCATGTGTACAGTGCTGCTGAATTAATAAATTAGATTAAGTATTGTCCAAATGAATGCAACGAGATTTACGGCCCCCACCAAACACAAATTTTTACATCGCAATTTCCATTTTCGTCTGTTAGGGGTGCAGTTCTCGCATCATATGGACTAAGTGTATTCTTTTTTGCTCTTAAGCCGTCCGCACACGGGATGAGTTAGCTAACGTTGACGTGGCGCAGTATGAGTTTTCTGACATCATCTCCCGGTACTTTTCGTCGAGAAGCCATTTCGTCACATGAAACACTAAATAAGTCCTGCGTCATTCAGCAATGTGTCGTGTAAAGTGGAACCAATAGGAACAAGTATGCTCCCTACATCACAAGCATAAACCAAGATGCCATACTGTACTTGCTGTGTTCAGCAGAAGCCTATATTCAAAGAGTTTTATGCTATACATTACACCCTATAAATATATGCTGTTTCTAAGCACAAACGTGAAGAATGTCTCGAGAATGGATCGTTATTAGCACGGTATGTTGTAAGAAAACGATGGGAAACGTCATCTGGTGGTTAAAGAATGTGCGTATTTAGTAATTTTCGCGTTATAACTCGCATGCAATGAGAGCAAGCTCTTTAAGGCAGCGATAAATCTAAAATTTATGAAAACGTGTTGTTCTTACTAGGATTTGTCATATAACGTAATGTAAATTACCGTTTGGGGATTAAAGTATGGAAAACATAGCTGTTTTAAAGCAAGGGTCAATGTAACGTAGTTGGTTGAGGCATCGTCATATGAGACAGTGCTTTAAATAAACATGGGTTCACGTTCCCCTTCAACCGGTTTCTCTCTCTCTCTCTCTCTCTCTCTCTCTCTCTCTCTCTCTCTCTCTCTCTCATGGGTTCTAAAGGTTGAGCCAGTTTCATACGAAATTAATAATAATAATTTCCTTAATATTTGATTTACGTAAATGTGAGTGCACTCTCAGTCAAGAATGAGTTTATCCGATTTGGTAAACTTTTATAAGCTGTTATCTTTCCTGAGTCTTCATATGTCTTTCATTTTTATCTTATTACAAGTTCACAGATGTTGGAGTTTTTATTTATTGTATACCATAGACAGAACAACATGGCAAGCTATGGTCAGAAAAGGAAATGTTCGTTTTGATAGAGCTAACTAAGGAAGCCTCAGTGCGTCCATTTTTGTGAGCAAATTGTATCGTTTGCGAGTGAAATAAGTCAGACAATCTCTTGTAGAGTGTGCAAAATCAGGTGAACATGATCGTGCCATGTGCCGACGGTGCAGTGTCTCATGACGTGGGCTATTCCTTCCTCGTGCACGTCAACGTTAGCTGCCTTGTCCCATATTCCAATGTCTTTAGGCACACAGTACGAGTTAGCTAATGTTGACATGGTGCTCAAGGAGTTTTGTGACGTCGCTTCGTGCGTGCTATATCCCGCTGGAAAGCCATTTCGTCACGTGAAACACAATAGAAGTTCTGCTATATTTCGGCAACGGAACACGTAAATGAGAACCAATAGAAAGCAAGAACACTCCCTACGTCACAAGCAGGAGGCATGACACCATACGGCAATGGTCGTGTTCCGTAGAAGCCCATATTCTATGGGTTTTACACTACAACTTGTGAATATATTCTGTTTTTAAGCACCAGCATGTTGAATGTCTTGAGATGAATCGTTATTGGTAAGAGTTGTAATAAAATGAGTGGAAAAGTCATACTGGTGGTTAAAGAATTTTCGTTTTAAGTTATTTTCTCATTATAGCTCGTGTGTAATAAGGATAAGCCGTTTGAAAGCAACAACCTAAAAAAAAAATGGCTCTGAGCACTATGGGACTTAACATCTATGGTCATCGGTCCCCTAGAACTTAGAACTACTTAAACCTAACTAACCTAAGGACATCACACAACACCCAGCCAGCACGAGGCAGAGAAAATCCCTGACCACGCCGGGAATCGAACCCGGGAACCTGGGTGTGGTAAGCGAGAACGCTACGCAACAACCTATTTAAGATTCATATTCTAATTGTGAGTTATTAAGAATCAGTCAGACTTTATAAAAACGAAGAGGAGATTGGAGGTACATGTCAACATAAACATTGTTGGCTAACACACTGCATCAGAGTAAGCAGTAGAGTGGATACAGTTTCGCGTCCCGCAATATACAATTATTTTTCCACCTTCGTGTTCTCCAAATGTTGTGAGATTTTCATACGAAATTAATAAAAATAATTTCTGCATTATTTGATGGTATGTAAATATGACTACACTATTTTGTCAGAATATATATATATATATATATATATATATATATATATACAGGGTGGTCCATTGATCGTGAGCAGGCCAAATATCTCACGAAATAAGCATTAAAAGAAAAAACTACAATGCTTGTAGGGGGATACAGGATGGTATCTGGTTTGGCCCACTAGAGGGCGCTGCCATAGGTCAAACGGAAATCAACTGCGTTTTTTAAAATAGGAATCCCCATTTTTTACTACGTATTGGTGTAGAACGTAAAAAAATATGAATGTTTTAGTTGGACCACCTTTTTTGCTTTCTGATAGATGGCGCTGTAATAGTCACAAACATATGGCTCACAATGTTAGACGAACAGTTGGTAACAGGTAGGTTTTTTAAATTAAAATACAGAATGTAGGTACGTTTGAACATTTTATTTCGGTTGTTCCAATGTGATGCATGTACCTTTGAGAACTTATCATTTCTGAGAATGTACGCAGTTACAGTGTGATTACCTGTAAATACCACATTAATGCAATAAATGCTCAAAATGACGTCCATCAACCTCAATGCATTTGGCAATATGTGTAACAACATTCCTCTCAACAGCGAGTAGTTTGCCTTCCGTAATGTTCACACACGCATTGACAATGCGCTGACGCATGTTGTCAGGCTTTGTCTGTGGATCATAATAGCAAATATCCTTCAACTTTCCCCACAGAAAGAAACCCGGGGATGTCAGATCCAGTGAGTGTGCGGGCCATGGTTTGTTACAGCCATCGTGGATTTTCTGTTGCCCAGTAGCGCATATTATGCCGGTTTACGTTACCGCTGTTGGTGAATGACGCTTTGTCGCTAAATAGAACGCGTGCAAAAAATCTGTCAACATCTCGTAATTTCTCTTGTGCCCAGTGGCAGAACTGCACATAACATTCAAAATCATCGCCATGCAATTCCTGGTGCATAGAAATATGGTACAGGTGCAATCGATGTTGATGTAACATTCTCAACACCGACGTTTTTGAGATTTTAGATTGTCGCACCATTTGTCTGCTACTGACGTGCGGATTAGCGTCTAAAACACTAACTTGAGCATCATCATTTGTTGCAGGTCGTGATTGACGTTTCACATGTGGCTGAACATTTCCTCTTTCCTTAAATAACGTAAGTATCCAGCAAATGGTCCGGACACTTGGATGATGTCGTCCAGGATACCAATACCAAGCAGCAAACATAGCATACACCCGTTGGGCATTTTGACCAAAACAGCCATACATCAACACAATATCGACCTTTTCCACAATTGGTAAACGGTCCATTTTAACATGGTTAATGCATCATGAAGCAAATACCATCCGCATTGATGGAATGTTACGTGATAGCACGTACTTACATGTTTGTAACTATTACAGCGCCATCTATCGCAAAGCAAAAAAAAGTGGTCCAACTAAAACATTCATATTTCTTTACATCCTACACGAATATGTAATGAAAATGGGGGTTCCTATTTTAAAAAACGCAGTTGATATCCGTTTGACCCATGGGAGCGCCGTCTAGTGGGCCAACCATAGCGCAATCTGGTTTCCCCCTTCAAGCTAGACGAGTTTCGTTTTTTGTAGTTTTTTCGATTGATACTTATTTCATGAGACATTTGGCCTGGTCACTATCAATGGACCACCAACTGACCTGCCTACACTGTGACGCTTTCTATGTGGGAATGACCAGTAACAAACTGTCCATTCGCATGAATGGACACAGGCAGACAGTGTTTGTTGGTAATGAGGATCACCCTGTGGCTAAACATGCCTTGGTGCACGGCCAGCACATCTTGGCACAGTGTTACACTGTCCGAGTTATCTGGATACTTCCCACCAACACCAACCTATCCGAACTCCGGAGATGGGAACTTGCCCTTCAATATATCCTCTCTTCTCGTTATCCACCAGGCCTCAATCTCCGCTACTTTCAAGTTGCCGCCACTCATACCTCACCTGTGATTCAATATCATCTTTGCCTCCACACTTCCGCCTTGACCTACATCTCTGCTCATACTCTTTGCCTTTAAATATGTCCGCTTATGTCTGTGTATGTATGGATGGTTATGCGTGTGTGTGTGTGCGCGAGTATATACCTATCCTTTTTTCCACCTGAGGTAAGTCTTTCCGCTCCCGGGATTGGAATGACTCCTTACCCTCTCCCTTAAAACCCACATCCTTTCATCTTTCCTTTTCCGTCCCTCTTTCCTGTCGAAGCAGCCGCCGGTTGCGAAAGCTCGAAATTCTGTGTGTGTGGTTGTGTGTTTTATTCATTGTGCCTATCTACCGGCGCTTTCCCGCTTAGTAAGTCTTGGAATCTTTGTTTTTAATATAGAGATTTACCAAGCGGGAAAGCGCCGGCAGACAGGCACAATGAACAAAAACACACAAACACACACACATAATTACTAGCTTTCGCAACCGATGGTTGCTTCTTCAGGAAAGAGGGAAGGAGAGGGAAAGACGAAAGGATGTGGGTTTTAAGGGAGAGGGTAAGGAGTCATTGCAATCCCGGGAGCGGAAAGACTTACCTTAGGGGGAAAAAAGGACAGGTGTACACTCACACACACACACATATCCATCCGCACATACACAGACACAAGCAGACATTTGTAAAGGCAAAGAGTTCGGGCAGAGATGTCAGTCGAGGCGGAAGTACAGAGGCAAAGAAATTGTTGAAAGACAGGTGAGGTATGAGCGGCGGCAACTTGAAATTAGCGGAGGTTGAGGCCTGGCGGATATCGAGAAGAGAGGATGTACTGAAGGGCAAGTTCCTATCTCCGGAGTTCGGATGGGTTGGTGTTCGTGGGAAGTATCCAGATAACCCAGACGGTGTAACACTGTGCCAAGATGTGCTGGCTGTGCACCAAGGCATGTTTAGCCACAGGGTGATCCTTATTACCAACAAACACTGTCTGAATGTGTCCATTCATGCGAATGGACAGTTTGTTGCTGGTCATTCCCACATAGAAAGCATCACAGTGTAGGCAGGTCAGTTGGTAAATCACGTGGGTGCTTTCACACGTGGCTCTGCCTTTGATCATGTACACCTTCCGGGTTACGGGACTGGAGTAGGTGGTGGTGGGAGGGTGCATAGGACAGGTTTTACACCAAAGTAAAGGAAAAGAAAGAAAAATTCGGAGTAGGTATTAAAACCATGGATAAGAAATAAAAACTTTGAGGTTCGCCGATGACATTGTAATTCTGTCAGAGACAGCAAAGGACTTGGAAGAGCAGTTGAACGGAATGGACAGTGTCTTGAAAGGAGGATATAAGATGAACATCAACAAAAGCAAAACGAGAATAATGGAATGTAGTCAAATTAATTCGGGTGATGCTGAGGGAATTAGATTAGGAAATGAGACACTTAAAGTAGTAAAGGAGTTTTGCTATATGGGGAGCAAAATAACTGATGATGGTCGAAGTAGAGAGGATATAAAATGTAGACTGGCAATGGCAAGGAAAGCGTTTCTGAAGAAGAGAAATTTGTTAACATCGAGTATAGATTTAAGTGTCAGGAAGTCTTTTCTGAAAGTATTTGTATGGAGTGTAGCCATGTATGGAAGTGAAATATGGACGATAAATAGTTTGGACAAGAAGAGAATAGAAGCTTTCGAAATGTGGTGCTACAGAAGAATGCTGAAGATTAGATGGGTAGATCACGCAACTAATGAGGAAGTATTGAATAGAATTGGAGAGAAGAGAAGTTTGTGGCACAACTTGACCAGAAGAAGGGATCGGTTGGTAGGACATGTTCTGAGGCATCAAGGAATCACCAATTTAGTATTGGAGGGCAGTGTGGAGGGTAAAAATCGTAGAGGGAGACCAAGAGATGAATACACTAAGCAGATTCAGAAGGATGTAGGTTGTAGTAGGTACTGGGAGATGAAGAAGCTTGCACAGGATAGAGTAGCATGGAGAGCTGCATCAAACCAGTCTCAGGACTGAAGACCACAACAACAACAACAACAACACCGACTATACATTTCTCAGAGATGCTGTTACAAATGTTGTCATGCTAACAGTACTCTTGGGTTAAAATCTCATAAAATTCAAAATTCTTCTTCTTTATTCTGAATATGAATGCCATCAGCTTTTTGTATGTGGTTTGATCACTTCTCTGCATACAGTGAAAAATGTGTTTACCTAACTTTTTAGTTCACAAATTATTTTACTCTGTGCCTCGATTGACAGTTTGAGATTCATGCTCTTTTCTGCTGACTGAAGACCACAACAACTATATATATATATATATATATATATATGGCTGAAGACCACAACTATATATATATATATATATATATATATATATATATATATATATATATATATATATATATTGTTGTCTTCAGTCCTGACACTGGTTTGATGCAGCTCTCCATGCTACTCTATCCTGTGCAAGCTTCTTCATCTCCCAGTACCCACTGCAACCTGCATCCTTCTGAATCTGCTTAGTGTATTCATCTCTTGGTCTCCCTCTACGATTTTTACCCTCCACACTGCCCTCCAATACTAAATTGGTGATCCCTTGATGCCTCAGAACATGTTCTACCAACCGATCCCTTCTTCTCGTCAAGTTGTGCCACAAACTTCTCTTGGTTATTGTTACAAGGCCAGATCAATCAATCATCCAGATCGTTGCCCCTGCAACTACTGAAAAGGCTGCTGCCCCTCTTCAGGAACCACACATTTGTCTGGCCTCTCAACAGATACCCCTCCGTTGTGGTTGAACCTACAGTAAGGCTATCTGTATCGCTGAGGAACACAAGCCTCCCCACCAACGGCAAGGTCCAACTTTTGTAAGCTGTCTTTCCTGAGTGGACGTGTATGTCACTACTACACGGTCAGGAAACAAGATATTCGTGTAAATAGAGGTGAGGTAGGAGTTCTATGTGTATCCATTTTTGTGAATGTACTGTATAAATATGACAAACGCCGACTTAAAGGGCAAAATCGCGTCAACCAGGTTGTACCATGTGCCGACAGCACTGTACCTCATGACATGCGATAGGCCATCTGTGTACACTTCAACGTTAGATGCTTCGTCCCATGTGCTAACATCTTTAGTCGCCGCTGATCGGTTATATTGCGTACGTCACTTCTAAGTTAAAGAATTTATGTCCTGTTTCACACTCTCTGGTCTCAGTAACTTGATATCAAATTTTG
This sequence comes from Schistocerca gregaria, assembly GCF_023897955.1. Classification (NCBI taxonomy): domain Eukaryota; kingdom Metazoa; phylum Arthropoda; class Insecta; order Orthoptera; family Acrididae; genus Schistocerca; species Schistocerca gregaria. The sequence continues at coordinate 624,164,759 of NC_064921.1, read as the reverse complement.
CCATTCAAATGCACCTGATGAATCGAATGTACCTCATGAAATTGCTTGTTGTAGGCCATAAAAAAGCCGTAGCAAGTTCTTAAATGTGGCATCAGAACCCCTAACACATACCCACTGGACAATACAAATTCTAATGCTACATGACGAAGCTGTGTTGGTGAAGCTTCATGTATTTTGCTTGGTGAACAGTGCGCTAGTGCATTGGTCACAATGGCGACTTCATAATTTTATCCTGCAATTATCCAAGATGGCCGCAATACAATGTCCAGACTTTTGTTTAGTTTCTTTACGTCTACAAGTTAGCTGACAATTATTTCATGCACGTATGGACGTAGTACAACAACTCCTTTTCATTTAGTTAGAACCTGTTATCAATCCGAGAACAACAGTCGAATGAGCAACTCTCATCTGTCTTTTCAGCAGGATACTTAGCGTACTAAGCCACTAAGTTATCGCCAGCAGGGCGATAACTGGTACGCAGCCAGAATATTCACGACGACAGCCGTTTACGGTTTGTTATATTTGCATGTACCACAAAATTGTGCGAAGCTTCGTGACGTTAGATGCAGGTGCAGCTTCAACATTACAAAAGTTTACTTCAAATGAACGTTATATCTGGCCACAAAGTCATGGCAGTTTATGGGATTTGGTAGAAAAAGTTTCCCCTACAATTGGAAATTTGTGGTAACTTACTGTGGGACCAAACTGCTAAGGTCATCGGTCCCTAGGCTCACATACCACTTAATCTAATTTAAACTAACTTACGCTGAGGACAAACACACACACCGATGCCCGAGGGAGGACTCAAAGCATCGACGGGGGCAGACGCGTGAACCGTGGCAAGGTCCCCGGACCGCACGCCTACCCCGCGCAATAGTTCCGGTATCAAAATTAAAAGCTTTCATGGAATCTCACTTCCAGTGGCGCATGTCGATTGTTTGATAGTTCATTTATATTTTTTCATTAATGAAACAATGACAAATAACGAAACATGTTTCTATCTAGTCTTTCTGTCAGAAAACTGGTGGAAAAGAAACTAGCATCTCCCAGAAAGAATACAAATGCCCTCTTTAAATACGCATTTAATTTTTTTATACTAGGACGACCGGTGTGAGCAATAAGCACCAGAATAAGAATAGCTTACGCGGACTAGGAACTTTATCGATTGATATTTTAAAAGATTTCACTTGTTTTCCGTATGTTTTGTTTCTCATCGTATATTCTATGAGTGTTGTCACTTTCAAATGAGTGTTAACGAGCTAGCATCAACCAATCATTGTGCGATGCCACAGTGGAATATTTCAATACCCTTGTTGCGTGCAGAAATACCTATGATGTTTATAGTCTGGCGAGCACCAAACAATTCTGGATTTGAAAGGTTGTTTTAGTGTTATTTATTTTATGACAAACTGATTCTGCCGAGACATTATTCGCCATAATAATTCGTGAAGTCGTCATTTTTTTACCAAGATGATTGAAAACACATTTACCCACTAAGGAATTTTAAATTTTCAGTAATGGGCAGTAGCACTTTTAGATTAGATTAATACTTGTTCCATAGATCATAAATACGACACTTCGTAATGATGTGGAGCGTGTCAGGTTAATAAAAGATGTCTGTACAAGATATTACATTACACAAAATATTGCATAACACTAATGTTTAAGTTGTTCTTGTTGTTTTTTCCTTAATTTATATCTAAAAATTCAGCCAATGAGTAGAAGGAGCTGTCATCTAGAAATTCTTTTAATTTATTTTTAAATGTTAGTTGGCTAACTGTCAGGCTTTTGTTTGGTAAGTGACCACAGACTTTTGTGGCAGTATAATTTACCCCTTTCTGTGCCAAAGTCAGATTTAACCCTGCATAGTGAAGATCATCCTTTCTCCTGGTGTTATAGCTATGCACACTGCTATTACTTTTGAACTGGGTTGGATTATTAACAACAAATTTCACACGTGAATATATATATACTGTGAGGATCCCTAGATCCTTAAATAGATGGCTGCAGGATGACTGTGGGTGAGCTCCAGCAATTATTCTGATTACACGTTTCTGAGCAATGAATACTTTTCTACTCAGCGATGAATTACCCCAGAATATAATGCCATATGAAAGCAGTGAATGAAAGTAGGCACAGTAAGCTAATTAACTGAGATTCTTATAACCAAAATTTGCAATAACCCTATTAGCATACATAGCTGAACTCAGACGTTTCAGACCATCAACATGTTGCTTCCAGTTTAGCCTCTCATCAATGGACACACCTAAAATTTTTGAAAATTCTACCTTAGCTACAGACTTCTGTTCAAAGTCTATATTTATTACTGGAGTAGTGCCATTTACTGTACGGAACTGTATATACAGTTTTATCAAAAATTAAAGAGAGTCCGTTTGCTGAGAACCACTTGATAATTTTGTGAAAAACATCATTTACAATTACATCACTTAGTTCTTGGTTTTTGGATGTTATTACTATACTTATATCATCAGCAAAAAGAACTAACTTTGCATCCTCATCAATGTGGAATGGTAAGCCATTAATGTATATCAAGAACAGTAAAGGACCTAAGTCCGAACCCTGTGGAACCCTGCACTTGATAACGCCCCCGCCCCTCCCCCCCCTCCCAGTTTGAGGAATCAGTTGTTGTTTTAACATTACATTAACCATTTATTTCAACCTTCTGCATTCTTCCAGTTAAGTATGAATTAACCCATTTGTGCACTGCCCCAATCAAATCATAATGATTTAGCTTATCTAAAAGAATTCCATGATTTACACAATCAAAGGTCTTTGAGAGATCACAAAAAATACCAATTGGTGATGTCCAGTTATTCAGAGAATTTAATATTTGATCAGTGAAAGCGTATATAGCATTTTCTGTTGAAAAGCCTTTCTGAAAACCAAACTGACATTTTGTTAGTACTTTATTTTTTACAAATATGGGAGGCTACTCTTGAACACATTACCTCCTCAAAAAATTTTGATAGAGCTGTCAGAAGAGAGACTGGGCAGTAGTTGACATCCAACATATCCCCCTTTTTATGCAATGCTTTTACAATGGCATATTTCAGTGTATTGGGGAAAACACCCTGCTCCAAAGAGCTATTACATACATGGCTGAGAATCTTACTTATCTGTGGGGAACAAGCTTTAAGTACCTTGCTGGAAATGCCATCAATACCATGAGAGCTTTTACTTTTCAGTGAGTTTATTATTTTACTGATTTCAGAGGGAGAGGTTGGTGGAATTACAGTTGTTTCAAATTGCACAGGTATGGCCTCTTCTATTAGTAGCCTTGCCTCTTCTAGTGAAGATCTACATCCTATTTTCTCCACAACATTTAAAAAATGATTATTGAAAATATTTTCAATTTCTGATTGTTTGTTAGTACACTTGTCATTCCGTTTTATGGCGCTAAAGTCTTCCTGTGCTCTTGGCTGCCCTGTTTCCTTTTCAATAATATTCCAAATTGCTTTAATTTTATTATCAGTGTTACTGATCTCAGACATGATACATATGCTTCTGGACTTTTTAAAAACTTTTCTTAGTACCGCACAATAGTTTTAATAATATTGAACAATTTTGGGGTCAGTACTCCCTCTTGCTGTTAGATACAGTTCTCTTTTACAGTTACAAGATATTCTTATTCCTTTAGTTAGCCAAGGTTTTTTATATGTTTTCTTGGAATTATGTTTAACTATTTTCTTGGGAAAACAATTTTCAAATACCCTTAAAAATGAATCGTGAACTAAGTTATATTTCAAGTTTGCATCGGGATCCTTATACACTTCATTAATTGAACACACTGCTTTGAAAGTCTGATTTGATATACTGCATGGAGCTATGTCATGTACTTTAACTAGCTGTGCACCATGATCTGAAAGACCAATCTCAACAGGATAATCATGTATGTCGTTAAACTTATCTTGGTCTATAAAAAAGTTATCTATCAATGTCCTGCTGTTCTTTGTTATCCGAGGAGGAAAATCAATGACAGAGCTCAAATTGAGAGAACTGAGTAACATTACAAGGTCATTCTTCCTATTACACTCTTTCAGGGAATCAACATTGAAATCCCCACAAATGATAATTTGCTTCCACCTGTCTAACAGATAGCACAACAAAGCATCCAAGTTTTCTAGAAATAGCTGGAAATTCACTGAGGGGGACCTATACACTGTTACACTTATGAAAGTGCCATCATTTAGTTTAAGTTCAGTGGCACATGCTTCCATATGTTGCTCTACACAAAATTTTTTAGTTTCTAAATATTTTACACTGTGGAAGCGTTTGACATATATGGTAACTCCTCCTCTCATCATATTATCTCTACTTACATATGCATCTAATCTGTACCCATTGATGCTAACCTTTTGCTATCAGTGACAATGTGATGCTCAGACAGACATAGTACATCTATAACATTCTCAGTTTCTATATCTTCTAAACATAGCAGAAGCTCATCTATTTTATTCTTCAATCTCCCAATATTATGATGAAATGTTCTAACATTATTTTTCACTTTACTTTTGTGAGTATCTTGAAAATTTTTAAGATACTTAGTATTTGCCTGGCGTTTCCCACTGGACACTGATCTTACATTAAAAAAAAGTTTCCACCATGAGATGTAGTTCCTCCCCCCTTTAAATTTCCTGCTATCAGCCCAGCCAGTTTACCCCTCCCTTTCTTGTTGAGGTGTAGGCCGTGTCTAGTATAGTCCCACCTACAGAGTGAATCAACAGGAACCACACCAATGTGTGATCCCACACCAGATCCAAGTAGCCGTTCCAATTCCAAATTAACTCTCCTAACAGAAGAGCTCAAATGAGGTCGGTCGTGGTGCTCCAGAACTGACACAAACCCAACACCCGCATGACTCGATGTTGATGCAATCTTTGCCAGGTCACACTCTATGCTGTACCCCGGATCTCTGTCAATACTGATGCCCGGCCCACCCACATTAACCACGTTATCTTCCTTAGTAAAGCCTCTACATAGTGAACCTAAATCCTCTGTAACCTGCCCCAGTCCAGCACTAGGTTTGAAAAAACTTGTGACCTGGTATTCTGATCCTAATTCATCCTGCAGAAGTTTGCCCACACCCCTAGCATGCAAACTACCTAGCAACAAGACTTCCTTTCTCTTTGCAGACTTCCCTACATTCTTATTCAATTTTCTGCTGAAAGATTGTTGAGCGGTGTCTACATCTACTTCTATGAGAAGCTCATCAGTTTCTGACTGAGGCAACAGGTCAAACCTATTTTGTACATTAATAACAAATCTGTCAGAAGAATTTCTTGGCCTGTTCCATATGCCTGTTGCCACTTCCCACTCCTGTTTACCCTTCTCCCCCCTTAACGTGCCCAGTTCTCGCCTAGCCTCATCTAACTCAGCCTGAAGGGCAGCAATTTTCCCCTCCTGTTCCACAATCTTTCTATCTCTACTGCATAGCCTACAGAACCACTGATGAGTCTCGCTCATTTTCCCAATTCCCCCGCCACTACAATCGCCCCAATGAAAAAAGTTACTACATCCATCACGCCAGACCCCGGAGCTAATGATTCTACGGCACGTCGGGCACTTTACACTCATGGTACAAATCAATTTTAGTGACCGAAAGACAATTAAGTTACCAGAAAACAATGATAATACACTCCTGGAAATGGAAAAAAGAACACATCGACACCGGTGTGTCAGACCCACCATACTTGCTCCGGACACTGCGAGAGGGCTGTACAAGCAATGATCACACGCACGGCACAGTGGACACACCAGGAACCGCGGTGTTGGCCGTCGAATGGCGCTAGCTGCGCAGCATTTGTGCACCGCCGCCGTCAGTGTCAGCCAGTTTGCCGTGGCATACGGAGCTCCATCGCAGTCTGTAACACTGGTAGCATGCCGCGACAGCGTGGACGTGAACCGTATGTGCAGTTGACTGACTTTGAGCGAGGGCGTATAGTGGGCATGCGGGAGGCCGGGTGGACGTACCGCCGAATTGCTCAAAACGTGGGGCGTGAGGTCTCCACAGTACATCGATGTTGTCGCCAGTGGTCGGCGGAAGGTGCACGTGCCCGTCGCCCTTGTACCGGACCGCAGCGACGCACGGATGCACGCCAAGACTGTAGGATCCTACGCAGTGCCGTAGGGGACCGCACCGCCACTTCCCAGCAAATTTGGGACACTGTTGCTCCTGCGGTATCGGCGAGGACCATTCGCAACCGTCTCCATGAAGCTGGGCTACGGTCCCGCACACCGTTAGGCCGTCTTCCGCTCACGCCCCAACATCGTGCAGCCCGCCTCCAGTGGTGTCGCGACAGGCGTGAATGGAGGGACGAATGGAGACGTGTCGTCTTCAACGATGAGAATCGCTTCTGCCTTGGTGCCAATGATGGTCGTATGTGTGTTTGGCGCCGTGCAGGTGAGCGCCACAATCAGGACTGCATACGACCGAGGCACACAGGGCCAACACCCGGCATCATGGTGTGGGGAGCGATCTCCTACACTGGCCGTACACCTCTGGTGATCGTCGAGGGGACACTGAATAGTGCACGGTACATCCAAACAGTCATCAAACCCATCGTTCTACCATTCCTAGACCGGCAAGGGAACTTGCTGTTCCAACAGGACAATGCATGTCCGCATGTATCCCGTGCCACTCAACGTGCTCTAGAAGGTGTAAGTCAACTACCCTGGCCAGCAAGATCTCCGGATCTGTCCCCCATTGAGCATGTTTGGGACTGGATGAATCGTCGTCTCACGCGGTCTGCACGTCCAGCACGAACGCTGGTCCAACTGAGGCGCCAAGTGGAAATGGCATGGCAAGCCGTTCCACAGGACTACATCCAGCATCTCTACAATCGTCTCCATGGGAGAATAGCAGCCTGCATTGCTGCGAAAGGTGGATATACACTGTACTAGTGCCGACATTGTGCATGCTCTGTTGCCTGTGTCTATGTGCCTGTGGTTCTGTCAGTGTGATCATGTGATGTACCTGACCCCAGGAATGTGTCAATAAAGTTTCCCCTTCCTGGGACAATGAATTCACGGTGTTCTTATTTCAATTTCCAGGAGTGTACATGTACGAAAAATTAGGCCTACTGGCGACTATGTAAACCGTGGTTCAGAAGGTTTTTTACTGGAAATTACTTAAAAGATGATGATACTCTACAGGTACAAAGGGAAAGCAAATGTATGTAGTATACTAAACTATCAGTAAATGCACTTAAAATTACAGTATGAAGTTTAATCTGAAGCTCAAAAGTTCGGCGTGGCCGCAATATGTAAACAAAACGAAATCTGCATCAAAGGACTAAAAAGCTCTACCCCACAGTGTACTGACGAAAAGGAGTGAATGGAAAGGCAATGCATGATTCAGTAAAATATTTATTCATCTCATCACACATAAAATCTGTTGAATAGCAATGAAGACACGTGCCCTCCTTACTAGTCCAAATGTAACAGCAGTAGCGATACAAAGAAAACTACAGTGAATGGGCAGAAGGATTGCAACCTCATACATTTCAGAAATTTTCCGGTGAAGTAGGCAAGCCCTCTACAGTCTGATTATAGAAAGAAAAGAAGGCGGCTTGTTCTTCGTGTAATGTTGACGTCTTTCGTCGACTTTCTTGTTAACTGCCCTCTGCGTCCCGTTGTAGCCAGTTGCCAAGCTCAGCGAACCAACATTGTGGATTTCACATGTTTTGCTGCACATAAGTCTGATACCACAACTGATGCTCAGTCTGTATAATGAGTGCGTGAGCCCTTCTTAACAACTGTGTACAATATATCGTAGTTGCTGTATAGTATGAGATGCATGCACCTGTAAGTTGCTAGCGTTGCGTGCCTTCTTTCTGTAGCCAGATTGTTTATGAGCGGGAACCTTTTGCTTTTCTTCATAGCTGTTGTCTCATACACGAATGATTATTTCCACTTGTACAGTTTTTAAGGCCTTAAACTTTAAAATATTGCCTTTTTAGGGGCCTCTACAAAGGATTTTGAAAGTTATGCCCGTTTTAAGGCACATGGGAACACTTTTTTACAGATTGAATAATTACTTTAAAGAGCACCTGTAAAGACCAATTCGAACTGCCCATTGTGGCAGTCACATCACTGCACCATCATGTCAAGATCTATTCAAGCTGTCTATCACATCACAGCACGTCAAGTCAATTCAAGTCACGTGATCTCAACTTGCATTGTTGCCCTCAACTGCTCTTTTCATGGGAATTGCGATCTTCACAAGATGATCTTCAACTGCCTGAACACGTGAAGTCCACATACACAACGCAGTAGTAGCCTATATATGGAGATACTGGAGTCCACTTTTGTTTCAAAATTGCATTTATTGCACTCAGATGGTTTGCAGCTTGGAGGAATAGCCTGTGTATTAGAGAAGGGAGACAGAGTGCAAAACAACACAAAGTAGGTGTGTGGTTCTGAAAAAATGTCATTATGTGGTACAGAAGGGGAATTTCACACATTATGCAAGGAGCTTGAGGAAGAGAAATCTGCAGATTATATTTTGGAAAAATGAAGCATCAGTTTTTCTTTTGTTACATCAAACTGCATCCAGAATTACTAAGATACACGCAAAGGCTAAATTTAGATGCTAGTCTAGTACAAAATTTTGTGCATTATCATATCTTCTTCAATACCTTCCCCTTCAAGATATATGGGTTTTCTTTACATGTTTTACTTGCCTTTACAAGTTCAAGTGCCTTGCTTGTTCTGGGGTTACCCAGTGAAACTACATTATTATTTTCCACTGTTGCCTGCAAAACTGCTTCAGACAGAATTCAGAGAGCTGCTTAACAATAAAACAGGTCTGCCACGAACAATATTTAAACAATCAACTTGTAGCATCTGAAAGGGTCAATGTATTTCTTTATGTGACACTAAAAATCCTGACAACACATTGGTACAAATAAACTCCACCTATCAATCAAACTGATTCTACCCACAATATTTTTTTCGCCTCAAGTTGAAGCCATGTTGCAATCCATATCTATAAAAATTCCACTTTATAAATGAACCATGGACCTTGCCGTTGGTGGGGAGGGTTGCGTGCCTCAGCGATACAGATGGCCGTACCGTAGGTGCAACCACAACGGAGGGGTATCTGTTGAGAGGCCAGACAAATGTGTGGTTCCTGAAGAGGGGCAGCAGCCTTTTCAGTAGTTGCAGGGGCAACAGTCTGGATGATTGACTGATCTGGCCTTGCAACATTAACCAAAACGGCCTTGCTGTGCTGGTACTGTGAACGGCTGAAAGCAAGGGGAAACTACAGCCGTAATTTTTCCCGAGGACATGCAGCTTTACTGTATGATTAAATGATGATGGCATCCTCTTGGGTAAAATATTCCGGAGGTAAAATAGTCCCCCATTCAGATCTCCGGGCGGGGACTACTCAGGAGGATGTCGTTATCAGGAGAAAGAAAACTGGCGTTCTACGGATCGGAGCGTGGAATGTCAGATCCCTTAATCGGGCAGGTAGGTTAGAAAATTTAAAAAGGGAAATGGATAGGTTAAAGTTAGATATAGTGGGAATTAGTGAAGTTCGGTGGCAGGAGGAACAAGACTTCTGGTCAGGTGACTACAGGGTTATAAACACAAAATCAAATAGGGGTAATGCAGGAGTATGTTTAATAATGAATAGGAAAATAGGAATGCGGATATGCTACTACAAACAGCATAGTGAACGCATTATTGTGGCCAAGATAGATACGATGCCCACACCTACTACAGTAGTACAAGTTTATATGCATACTAGCTCTGCAGATGACGAAGAAATTGAAGAAATGTACGATGAAATAAAAGAAATTATGCAGATAGTGAAGGGAGACGAAAATTTAATAGTAATGGGTGACTGGAATTCGAGTGTAGGAAAAGGGAGAGAAGGAAACGTAGTAGGTGAATATGGATTGGGGCTAAGAAATGAAAGAGGAAGCCGCCTAGTAGAATTTTGTACAGAGCACAACTTAATCATAGGTAACACTTGGTTTAAGAATCATGAAAGAAGGTTGTATACGTGGAAGAACACTGGAGATACTAAAAGGTATCAGATAGATTATATAATGGTAAGACAGAGATTTAGGAACCAGGTTTTAAGTTGTAAGACATTTCCAGGGGCAGATGTGGACTCTGACCACAATCTATTGGTTATGACCTGTAGATTAAAACTGAAGAAACTGCAAAAATGTGGGAAATTAAGGAGATGGGACCTGGATAAACTGAAAGAACCAGAGGTTGTACAGAGTTTCAGGGAGAGCATAAGGGAACAATTGACACGAATAGGGGAAAGAAATACAGTAGAAGAAGAATGGATAGCTCTGAGGGATGAAGTAGTGAAGGCAGCTGAGGATAAAGTAGGTAAAAAGACGAGGGCTGCTAGAAATCCTTGGGTAACTGAAGAAATATTGAATTTAATTGAGGAAAGGAGAAAATATAAAAATGCAGTAAATGAAGCAGGCAAAAAGGAATACAAACGTCTCAAAAATGAGATCGACAGGAAGTGCAAAATGGCTAAACAGGGATGGCTAGAAGACAAATGTAAGGATGTAGAAGCTTATCTCACTAGGGGTAAGATAGATACTGCCTACAGGAAAATTAAAGAGACCTTTGGAGAGAAGAGAACCACGTGTATGAATATCAAGAGCTCAGATGGCAACCCAGTTCTAAGCAACGAAGGGATGGCAGAAAGGTGGAAGGAGTATATAGAAGGTTTATACAAGGGTGATGTACTTGAGGACAATATTATGGAAATGGAAGAGGATGTAGATGAAGATGAAATGGGAGATACGATACTGCGTGAAGAGTTTGACAGAGCACTGAAAGACCTGAGTCAAAACAAGGCCCCCGGAGTAGACAACATTCCATTAGAACTACTGACAGCCTTGGGAGAGCCAGTCATGACAAAACTCTACCAGCTGGTGAGCAAAATGTATGAGACAGGCGAAATACCCTCAGACTTCAAGAAGAATATAATAATTCCAATCCCAAAGAAAGCAGGTGCTGACAGATGTGAAAATTACCGAACTATCAGTTTAATAAGTCACAGCTGCAAAATACTAACGCGAATTCTTTACAGACGAATGGAAAAACTAGTAGATGCGGACCTCGGGGAGGATCAGTTTGGATTCCGTCGAAATGTTGGAACACGTGAGGCAATACTGACCTTACGACTTATCTTAGAAGAAAGATTAAGAAAAGGCAAACCTATGTTTCTAGCATTTGTAGACTTAGAGAAAGCTTTTGACAATGTTGACTGGAATACTCTTTTTCAAATTCTAAAGGTGGCAGGGGTAAAATACAGGGAGCGAAAGGCTATTTACAATTTGTACAGAAACCAGATGGCAGTCATAAGAGTCGAGGGGCATGAAAGGGAAGCAGTGGTTGGGAAGGGAGTGAGACAGGGTTGTAGCCTCTCCCCGATGTTATTCAATCTGTATATTGAGCAAGCAGTAAAGGAAACAAAAGAAAAATTTGGAGTAGGTATTAAAATTCATGGAGACGAAGTAAAAACTTTGAGGTTCGCTGATGACATTGTAATTCTGTCAGAGACGGCAAAGGACTTGGAAGAGCAGTTGAACGGAATGGACAGTGTCTTGAAAGGAGGATATAAGATGAACATCAACAAAAGCAAAACGAGGATAATGGAATGTAGTCAAATTAAATCGGGTGATGCTGAGGGAATTAGATTAGGAAATGAGACACTTAAAGTAGTAAAGGAGTTTTGCTATTTAGGAAGTAAAATAACTGATGATGGTCGAAGTAGAGAGGATATAAAATGTAGACTGGCAATGGCAAGGAAAGCGTTTCTGAAGAAGAGAAATTTGTTAACATCGAATATAGATTTAAGTGTCAGGAAGTCATTTCTGAAAATATTTGTTTGGAGTGTAGCCATGTATGGAAGTGAAACATGGACGATAACTAGTTTGGACAAGAAGAGAATAGAAGCTTTCGAAATGTGGTGCTACAGAAGAATACTGAATATAAGGTGGATATATCACGTAACTAATGAGGAGGTATTGAATAGGATTGGGGAGAAGAGAAGTTTGTGGCACAACTTGACTAGAAGAAGGGATCGGTTGGTAGGACATGTTTTGAGGCATCAAGGGATCACAAATTTAGCATTGGAGGGCAGTGTGGAGGGTAAAAATCGTAGAGGGAGACCGAGAGATGAGTACACTAAGCAGATTCAGAAGGATGTAGGTTGTAGTAGGTACTGGGAGATGAAGCAGCTTGCACAGGATAGAGTAGCATGGAGAGCTGCATCAAACCAGTCTCAGGACTGAAGACAACAACAACAACAACAAATATAATAGAGGGCAAGTAATTTAGTACACTCATATTCTGCAATTCAGACTGCTGTCTCACTGCTTCAATTAATCTGTCATAATTTATTATAAATTTTAACAAAAGAAATAACGAAATGAAAGAATTTATAGCAAATAACGAATAACAAAAATATCAACCATGAAAATCACAATGAAATGAAATATGCAGCTCTGCCCATTGCCATGTATTGGGAGAAAATGACCTTGTGTGCCACATGATCAGCAACACGTGGATGATATCAGCCATCAAAACTTCCAGAGAAAACTTGATGGTATACAAATTGAAGAGGATCACTGCTGTCAGCTGCAGCAGGACATTATGCAGAATGCTTACTACGCAGGGGTGATAACCACTGTGCCATTGGGACACAGCATTATCGTAACTGCGCAGACTATCTTGGCATGCTGCACGGCCCCTCTGCATTCATATAACTTTCACGGTGCCATTATATGACATCACAGGACAGAATGGCCCATGTGGATGCTGCTATTTGAGATGTATTGTAGAATGTTTTGACAGGGTGGAACGGGATGTGAGGTGACACGATGGCCAGTATGATTTAGCCTTAACTCAGACACAGCATTGTTATCTTAAGTGAGCTTGATATCCCTCTTCCTGATGAAATTAAATATTGCCACAGTTATCCAAAATTAGCTTCTAATAATGCCTAACACTAAGACACCTCTCCCAAAGAGTCTAGCCACTCATCGATTATGCATCTGTGACTGTACTTTGTTCAACATAAGAATAAACAGAAACACAATGATTGGTCAGCAAACGGAGCACACATGCTATACATCTACATCTACATCTACATCTACATCTACATGACTACTCTGCAATTCACATTTAAGTGCTTGGCAGAGGGTTCATCGAACCACAATCATACTATCTCTCTTTTATTCCACTCCCGAACAGCGAGCGGGAAAAACGAACACCTAAACCTTTCTGTTCGAGCTTTGATTTCTCTTATTTTATTTTGATGATCATTCCTACCTATGTAGGTTGGGCTCAACAAAATATTTTCGCATTCGGAAGAGAAAGTTGGTGACTGAAATTTCGTAAAAAGGTCTCGCTGCGACGAAAAACGTCTATGCTGTAATGACTTCCATCCCAGCTCGTGTATCATATCTGCCACACTCTCTCCCCTATAACGTGATAATACAAAACGAGCTGCCCTTTTTTGCACCCTTTCGATGTCCTCCGTCAATCCCACCTGGTAAGGATCCCACACCGCGCAGCAATATTCTAACAGAGGACGAACGAGTGTAGTGTAAGCTGTCTCTTTAGTGGACTTGTTGCATCTTCTAAGTGTCCTGCCAATGAAACGCAACCTTTGGCTCGCCTTCCCGACAATATTATCTATGTGGTCCTTCCAACTGAAGTTGTTCGTAATTTTAACACCCAGGTACTTAGTTGAATTGACAGCCTTGAGAATTGTACTATTTATCGAGTAATCGAATTCCAATGGATTTCTTTTGGAACTCATGTGGATCATCTCACACTTTTCGTTATTTAGCGTCAACTGCCACCTGACACACCATACAGCAATCTTTTCTAAATCGCTTTGCAACTGATACTGGTCTTCAGATGACCTTACTAGACGGTAAATTACAGCATCATCTGCGAACAATCTAAGAGAACTGCTCAGATTGTCACCCAGGTCATTTATATAGATTAGGAACAGCAGAGGTCCCAGGACGCTTCCCTGGGGAACACCTGATATCACTTCAGTTTTACTCGATGATTTGCCGTCTATTACTATGAACTGCGACCTTCCTGACAGGAAATCACGAATCCAGTTGCACAACTGAGACGATACCCCATAGCTCCGCAGCTTGATTAGAAGTCGCTTGTGAGGAACGGTGTCAAAAGCTTTCCGGAAATGTAGAAATACAGAATCAACTTGAGATCCCCTGTCGATAGCGGCCATTACTTCGTGCGAATAAAGAGCTAGCTGCGTTGCACAAGAGCGATGTTTTCTGAAGCCATGCTGATTACATGTCAATAGATCGTTCCCTTCGAGGTGATTCATAATGTTTGAATACAGTATATGCTCCAAAACCCTACTGCAAACCGACATCAATGATATAGGTCTGTAGTTAAATGGATTACTCCTACTACCCTTCTTGAACACTGGTGCGACCTGCGCAATTTTCCAATCTGTAGGTACAGATCTATCGGTGAGCGAGCGGTTGTATATGAGTGCTAAGTAGGGAGCTATAGTATCAGCGTAATCTGAAAGGAACCTAATCGTTATACAATCTGGACCTGAAGACTTGCCCGTATCAAGCGATTTGAGTTGCTTCGCAACCCCTAAGGTATCTACTTCTAAGAAACTCGTGCTAGCAGATGTTCGTGTTTCAAATTCTGGAATATTCCATTCGTCTTCCCTGGTGAAGGAATTTCGGAAAACTGTGTCCAATAACTCCGATTTAGCGGCACAGTTGTCGATAACAGTACCATCGGCACTACGCAGCGAAGGTATTGACTGCGTCTTGCCGCTTGTGTACTTTACATACGACCAGAATTTCTTCGGATTTTCTACCAAATTCCAAGACAATGTTTCATTGTGGAACCTATTAAAGGCATCTCGCATCGAAGTAAATGCCAAATTTCGCGGGTCTGTAAATTTTAGCCCATCTTCGGGATTTCGCGTTCTTCTGAACTTCACATGCTTTTTCCGTTGCCTCTGCAACAGCGTTCGGACCTTTTTTGTGTACCACGGGGGATCCGTTCCATCTCTTACCAATTTATGAGGTATGAATATCTCAATTGCTGTTGCTACTATATCTTTGAATTTGAGCCACATCTCGTCTACATTCGCATAGTCAGTTCGGAAGGAATGGAAATTGTCATTTAGGAAGGCTTCTAGTGACACTTTATCCGCTTTTTTAAATAAAATTATTTTGCGTTTGTTTCTGATGGATTTGGAAGAAATGGTATTGAGCCTAGCTACAACTACCTTGTGATCGCTAACCCCTGTATCAGTCATGATGCTCTCTATCAGCTCTGGATTGTTTGTGGCTAAGAGGTCAAGTGTGTTTTCGCAACCATTTACAATTCGCGTGGGTTCGTGGACTAACTGCTCGAAATAATTTTCGGAGAAAGCATTTAGGACAATCTCGGAAGACGTTTTCTGCCTACCACCAGTTTTGAACAAGTATTTTTGCCAACATACCGAGGGTAGGTTGAAGTCCCCACCAACTATAACCGTATGAGTGGGGTATTTATTTGTTATGAGACTCAAACTTTCTCTGAACTGTTCCACAACTGTATCATCGGAGTCTGGGGGTCGGTAGAAGGAGCCAATTATTAACTTAATTTGGCTGTTAAGTATAACCTCCACCCATACCAATTCGCACGGAGTGTACCTACTTCGACTTCACTACAAGATATACCACTACTGACAGACACAAACACTCCGCCACCAATTCTGCCTAATCTGTCTTTCCTGAACACCGTCTGAGACTTCGTAAAAATTTCTGCAGAACTTATTTCAGTCTTTAGCCAGCTTTCCGTACCTATAACAATATCAGCTTCTGTGGTTTCTATTAGCGCTTGAAGCTCAGGGACTTTTCCAGCGCAACTATAACAATTTACAACTATAATTCCGACTGTTCCTTGATCCAAGCACGTCCCGTAATTGCCAAGCACCCTTTGACATTGCAGCCCATCCCGCACTTTCTCGAGGCCTTCTAACCTAAAAAACCGCCCAGTCCACGCCACACAGCCTCCGCTACCCGTGTAGCCGCCAGCTGAGTGTAGTGAACTCCTGACCTATTCAGCGGAACGCGAAACCCCACCACCCTATGGCGCAAGTCAAGGAATCTGCAGCCAATACGGTCGCAAAACTGTCTGAGCCTCTGATTCAGACCCTCCACCCGGCTCTGCACGAAAGGTCCACAGTCGGTTCTGTCAATGATGCTGCAGATGGTGAGCTCTGCCTTCATCTCGTAAGCAAGACCGGCAGCCTTCACCAAATCAGATAGCCGCTGGAATCCAGAGAGAATTTCCTCAGATCCAAAGCAACACACGTCATTAGTGCCGACATGTGCCACCACTTGCAGCTGGCTGCACCCTGTGCTCTTCATGGCATCCGGAAGGACCCTTTCCACATCAGGAATGACTCCTCCCGGAATGCACACGGAGTGCACACTGGATTTCTTCCCCTCCTTAGCCACCGTATCCCTAAGGGGCCCCATTACGCGCCTAACATTGGAGCTCCCAACTACCAGTAAGCCCACCCTCTGTGATTGCCCGGACCTTGAAGGCTGAGAATGATCCTCTGAAACAGGGCAGGCAGCTGCATCTGGCTCAGCCAGAGACAGTGCCTGAAACCGGTTTGTCAGACGCACCGGGGAGGCTTTCTGATCAGCCTCCGGGGACGCCTTTCGCTGCCTGCCACGCCTTGGAACGACCTCCCAATCAACCACAGGCCAGGGCTCAGCCCCTCTGCGGGCAGCAACCGGGGCAACCACAGCGGCAGACCGATCTGGGGACAGACGGGACGAGGTTGACATCCCCGTGATACCCAAGTCCGGCTCCCCACAGTGGTGCCCATTGGCAACAGCCTCAAGCTGCGCGACCAAAGTCAGCGCCGATTGCAGCTGTGAGCGAAGGGATGCCAAGTCAGCCCTCATCCGAACACAGCAATCACAGTCCCTGTCTATTCTAATCGATGTTGAACAACAGTTACTGAAACACGAGTCCGTGCCTAGATAACGCAAGCAAAACACGCAAAGAATGTATCAACTAACCTGTACAAATGCCTAATGACTTTATGATTTTATGATTTATGATTACAGTAACTAAAAATCGAAATTGCACCTCCTATACAAAACTCACACGCAATTTAAATAAGAATCTACCAAGTGAACACTAAAGCACGATGCTACAACTGTCAAATACTATAATACGCCCGAAATATATGAATTAAACAATGCAAGTACCCAAAAACACGCAAAGAAGTTAATTAAACTATCTAACAAATAAGTAAGCTAGGGTTATACGACTTGCTGCTGCTATATGCGCAAACTAAGTTCACACTCTGTATGGTGGCTGGGGAAGCAATCATGAAGGCATTCCCCACTTTCTGTTGCCCCTATCAGTCACTGCACAGAGTGTCAAAGTAGTTTGTGTGTATAATATAGTGTTGTTAGGCCGTTGGAAGTATATCCAACCACTCTGTTGGGCTAATTTATGTATTAGTTATCATATTACTGTGTCACTGTAAATGAAACTTTAACACAATCTAATGTACAAACAGCCATCAACACTTTTCTTAATCATACTTAGTGAAGTAATTTTTATTTAAAAAATCGAATACAGTCACAGTCTCTGTAAATGCCAGTTGTGCTTTGATTGTTGCACTGTTAGTATGTATTGTGATAATGGTTCACACCGGTGCCTGCTTCGTAGTGAAATATGCATGTGGAACATCATTAATGATAATGAGAAACAAGTTGTTCTTGATCTTTTTCACAAAATTAGAGAGAAAATTGGTTTTGAAGTTTTTCTAGTACCTAAATGTACCAAACAGAAGGCAGTATTGATATGAGATGTCTGGCTTAGTCAATAGCATTGGAATTTTGTAATTGTGCACTGAGTTGGTCACTGGTACTGATCTCACAGTAGCCTTCCCTTTTTTTGTACATACATCATTTAATATGAAATTCATTAAATCTACATTAATTAACACATACTTAATAACCATTTTTATCAAAAATGCACATCACATTTCTACTTACATATTTCACTCAATATTCCAGTTCTCATTGCAAATATAAATTCTTAATTATCAATATTGTATAAAGATTATTTATGTAAGAAGTCATGATGGTTAAATTTTTGGCAATAAAATGAAAAATCGGATATTCTTTACTTGGACTGTGTCTGTTGTTTTGTATCACAGATGTGGTCTCACTTGAGGGAGAGTGATAAGTGTTGTAAGAACATGGAAAACAATATTTTTCATGGCATCAAGCACACCATAGAAATGCTGCTTTTTACAGCTGCTACCATTCCACTGCAATCTGAAAGCACTAGAATTGATCTGGAGCCAAATTATAGGATTTTCAAGAAATAATAATACATTTAAGTTGCCAAGCATATTGGAAATAATGCATAAAGTTTTGTCACATGTCACTACAAACTCTGTTCAAATGCAGAACAGTACATCATGAAAAAATTGGAGAAAATGTGTTTTTGGGTGAATCCGTGTATTCTGTTGTAGACTGCCTCATTATCAATATAGCAGATGACAGTTCCAGTACAGAAATGTATTCCTCGGATTCAGTGGCTATATGATAAAATGCTTGTATGTCACACATAGCTCACACAGAAAACTCACTATGTGCTGAAGTTAGGAATTTTCATCACTCTTGTTTTTAATTACAATACTATGTTAGCTAAGACTGAGAGTGTGTTATGTTTTCCATCTGGTTAACTAAGAAGCATATTGTCAGAACTTTAACATATATTATTTCATTCTGTTTAAAAACTAAGTGGCATTCAAATCTGTATTGTTTCTCTGCTCATCTCCTTTTATGCATTAACTGCAACTGTTCACATCATAGCAGTTTAATTGGTCCACTTGGTTGGTCTGTGTTGTCCAAGTTAAATGCACTGTAAAGCTGTTCCCCCATATCATTGCTGCATTGCTGTGCCCATTACGCACAGCATAAAGCATATCCTTACTATCATACTTTACTGTTCTCGAGACAGCTCGGTTTCCGCCCCATGTGAGACAAAATCCAATAAGATTCCAGCAAACACAGAGAAATACATAGTGTGATGTTAATATTAGGTTTATTCTTACTCTGAATGTAGTATGGCATTCCTTATCCAGTTCTCTGAAGATCATATTAAAGTTTTGACAACTCTAATCCAGAAATACATCTTACATGCTATATCCGCACATGCTCCTAATCCCCACCCTCTCCCTCACCAAGCTGTAAATGCCCCATTATTATCTAGGATAACTGTAGACTGGAACAACTTAGCTACACACTTTGTCTGGCCTTTACCCACTTATCATTCTGCCTGTAAATGAGGAACATCCTACCACATCTCTTCCAAAGTGGTGTCTCACTGCCTGTGCACTATATGAAATGTTCTGGTCCTTCTTTGTCACACACAAACCCTTCCCACATTAAGTCAAACCTGTATGAAAGATGCAGGTCCTCCTCCTCACTCCAGCACTTAATTTTCTGCTTATCTGTGTCATATAGCCAAATGAACCTCCTACCTGTCTGTCTTTCATTGGTGCTATACTTTTAGTATATTACACTTAAAAGGCATGGTTTTGATTGGTGGTAAAACATATTAGGTACATGACACTGAATAGAAAGATTAAAATGAAATCTCTATGTAGAAATGTACATGTGTCAAATACCTGGTGAATGTTGATCCCAGAAATAGTTGATCACATTGAGCAGGTACTTCACCTGGAAAAAGAAAGATTGCATTTAATAACAGAATGTGGATACAAAGACAACCAAGTTGTATACTGAGCAATCAATATATGAAGAAATATTGATATAATGTGCACACTTCATCATCTCCATTTGAATGCTGGTGGCCCGGACCACATTTCTTGGGCACAAATCATGAGGGGCAGTGGAAGTTCTAGGCTGAATGGTGAGTTGTTACTGTTCTTTGACTGAAAAAATTGTAATTGAATGACTTATTTCATTATAGAGAAAAACTGATTAATAGAGGTACATAATGCCGAAAAATATTATATAAATTAATACCCTCTATTTGCTCAGCTGCTTCAGACAGTAGTACTGCAAGCAACTTGACCAGGTTGTCTTTGTCTTCTGCATCAAAATTCTCTCTCTTCCTCACCAACACTGTTCTGGTTCTAAGCAGTTTCCAATCCACAGATGTAACGATGTATTACTCTGAAGCTGTGTTGTTGAGCTGCAGCATCATTGGGAGGTATGGAAGCCATGTTTGCTGATGCCTTCTAGGCTGATGTCACATAGTGTTTATAACTCAGCTTACTGAGTGTTGTGGTTGGGTGACTACCACTATGCAGAGCAATCAGAAGTTTCTCACCAGCATCTCTTATTTTCTGTGGATGGACTGGAGGCTCAGTGAATTTAGTAATATATGATTTAAGATCCAGATTTTTGGAGAAGGTCTTGGGAAATTTAATGTTTCCTTGGTTGAATAACAATCACGTAGAGTTGTAACCATTCATTGCATCGAGGATGAGCATATGGTGAGGATGAGCGTATGGTTAGCAACTTGCTTCTATACTGTGCTTACTTGGTGGTAGAGGCATTGAAGATCTGTATTTCAGAAGGCCAACATCTTCCCCCACAATTGCAACAGTTTTGTGAGCTGTTGCCAGGGATTCTGCTGTCCTCACTATTGATGGGTCTGCATCGTCAGCTGCCTGCTTGGAGATGATTCCACATTCATTGCATTTTGTCATCAGCATGGTATTTAGTCTATCCTTGTTTTTCACATTTGGTATTAAATTTGCTTGTCAACCTGCTGGTGTCATGGTGCTGTTGAATTGTATCTCCACAGACTGCTTTTCGGTAGACATCCTCAATCTCTCCACAGACCCGGTCTTCTGTGTGTCTGAGCACTCATAAGAGCCAACTGTAGCACTCTGATTGCGCTTACTTCATATGTAATGGATATATGAGTTGCAAATTTGTTCAAAGATATGCCCACTCAACCACAAAAATTTGTGTGACAAAAAGCCCCCATCAATCACACATACTGTACTACTTGCATCCAAAGCTGTGGGGGTGGGAGTTGACAAAAAATGGACTGGCTCCCATTACCACACTTAAATCCCCAGCTCCCCAGAGGCTGCTTCAACTTATATCATGCAAATGGAAAATGACAACCAAGGTTGGTGTATACATGTAGGCCACAGGACTGCTCTGCATGAACCTATGCCAGTAAAGTGAAGGGATTGTTTTGCAGCATTGATGACAGTTTTAATATGGAAGACAAAGATGACCTGGACAAGCCCCTTGCAGTACAACTGTCTGAAGCAGCCAAGCTGACAGAAGGTGTTAATTCACATAAAATTTTGCAGCTCTGCTAATAATTTTTTCTGTATCACAATATTAATCATTCAATTACAGTTTTTTTTTTTTTTAATTTGGAGAGCAGCAACAACTCACTATTCAGCCTGGGCCTTCCACAGCCCCTGACACTTTGCCTGGCGCTTCCATTGCCCAAAACCCATGGTCTGGGCCAAACAGCCAAACGGAGATCAGTAAACTGCACACATTATATCAGTACAGGTATTTCTTCACAAATTGATTGTTCAAGATACAACTTATCTGTCTGTTGCATGCATATTCTATTACTAAATGCCTTCTTTCTTTTCCAGATGGAGTACCCTCTTGATGTGATGACCCATTTCTGCACTCAAAATCCATTAATTTAATCTGAAAGAAGCTGCATAAATTTGCAGTCAGATCTTGATAAGATTTGAAAGTGGTGCAAAGATTGGCAACTTGCATGAAATGTTCAGTAATGTAAAATTATACACTTCACAAAATGAAAAAAAGGTATATCCTATGACTCTAATATCAGTGAGTTACTGTTGAACTCAATCAACTCATACAAATACCTGTTTGTAACACTTCGTTGGAATTTGAAATGGAATAATCAAATAGGTTCAGTGATGGGAAAAGCAGGTGGTAGACTTGAGTTTATTGGTGGAATAATGGTAAGTGCAATCTGTCTACAAAGGAGAGTGCTTACAAATCACTTGTGTGACCAGTTCTAGAATATTGCTCATGTGTAAGGGACCCATACCAAATAGGATTAACAGGGTATATCGAACGTATACAGAGAACGACAGCACAAATGGTCACAGGTTTGTTTAATATGTGGGAGAGTGTCACAGAGATGTTGCAGTCAGACATAAACTAAGTTTCAAGAGCCACCTTTAAATGATGATTTTAAGAATGTACTACAAACCTCAACGTATGACTCACATAGGGATCATCAGGATAAGCTTTGCATAATTGCTGCAATCATTCTTCCCACACTCCATATGTGTATGGAGCAGAAAGAAACCCTAATAACTATTAATAACTGTTTCAGGGGAACATACCATCTGCCATTCACCTCACAGTGACTTGCAGAGCATAGATGTAGATATGGGGGTAGATTACTACATAGAGATTGCATGTTTTCTTTCAATTTCTTGTACCTAATATGTCGTAAATATAGTTTTATGATGTTTTCATCAGATTAGCTTTTCCATCAGTCAATCAAAACAACCTATTTCATGTGTAATAAACCGAAAGCATAGTGCCAATGAGAGAGGCAGGCGGGGACTGGACATTTGGCTGTAGGGCACAGAAAGCATTTTTCATACTTTCAGCTTTGCTCAGTCCTCTTTATGAAAAAAAAAAAAAAAATATATTTCAGAGGTCTCCTGTAGGAAATTTAATATACTTTCATGTGGCATGGAGGTCATTGTATAGTATTGTATATTATGTATATTCTTTTAGTTGTAGTAGGTAGTAGTGGATGTTTTTGAGAGTTTCGTATAAGGGTAAAAAAATAACTGCTTTTCAGTGTGCCAATACCTCTCATCAGAAAATCAAACATGACTAAGGCATTTGGTAGGTGATTTAGTATACTTTAGTTTTGTATTAGGAAATTTAGTCAAATTTTGTGATGAGTCATCATCTTCAAAGTATGAATATGTTACAAGATATAAGTGTAAAACCAAAAACTTGCTTTTTGCATTTTTTGGTTGTGAAGCCAATCTTGTACAAGGCAACAAACTCAAAATGTGGATTCGGCACCCCAAAAAACATAGAGAAGCATTGAGAAAAGAATATAAATTTTACAATGGAAAACAACAATTTGACTGGGCCAATACAACAGCCCATTCCAGTGAGTTGCAGTGTGGGTACAATGTAGTCAGCTGCAACTTTCTTTTGTCTGAAAGCTTAACAATATTTGCAGTCTTGTTTACCTGTCAATTGACTGCCTGATATCTCAGCTATCAAATGGGTTTTTTATCTCTACACCTTCCATTATTATGTTACACAACTACATGCACACTAACTGGAAACTGAATTAGACACAACTTCACAGTAGTGTGTAACACCCACTTTCGGCATGACAGTAACAGAAATGTATCTTCATACAGGATCAGTTATACATCAGAAGTGTTGGCTGGCCATCCTGTATCATGACTTATCCATCACCACAAACATATGCATACTGGTGAGGAGTGAGTGTGGGTTGGTTACACCAGACAACACCCACTTAGCAGTAGTTCATTTATTCACCTAAACACATGCAAGGCTCACAAAGAACTGAACATGTAAGAGAAGCACGTCTTACCCAGTGGTGTTCCAGAGGCACTTAGCAGGGTTGCAGTCAGTAACATGGGAGTCCAATCAAGCACCCTCATGCCCAAGAGGTGTTTCTCAAACCATTGTCATACAATTTGGGAACAGTGGGGCCATGGATTATGTTATTGAACAAAGTCCCTGTGATGTGCTATAGGCAAATGGACATAGCTGTGTAAAGCTGGACTGTACAATACTATATGATTTGCCTGTTGTAGATAGTGGCAGATATTAGGCCACAATTCATCCTAGATCAATTTATGCCACATGAGAATACCTCCATCATATCTGTATTTCCAATTAGCTAGTGGGATTAAACACCTCTTGGTTTTTTCATACCCATGTTGTGTAAGCATTGTGTACCAAGACCCAGGAGCCCAGGTGGTATTCGTCATAACTTCAAGCCTTCGGTGGCAATGTTCTGTGCCCATGTTATCTGTGTGATTTGTGCACAAAGGCACATGCATGTGGCAGTAGCTTCTGTACCCCATGGTGAGGAAGGGGATTTGGAAACTACACCTGAACACCAACTATTGTTGTCCAGTAGTGATTTGCTGCAATGTGACACTTTTTTCACTATTACAATGCAGCATGGTCAACCATGATCTGTGTTATCTTCACACTGGTTATGTCAAGTGTCTCTAGCAGCCACAGTTTTCTGTGAACAGAGATATGGTACTCCCTTGATGTGAAGGCAGATGGAAAGCTGAGTTCCAGAATGAATTTGAAGGTCAAGTGACTCATTTATTGCCACGGTTTGGTTGTGACCAGATTTGGTGATCTCATGTAGCTTTCCCATCCTGCACTCAGCTGTCATGGAAAAGGCTCCTACATGATTTGCTGGCTAGTTATGCATTTGGTGCATCTATCATTCCTATGCCAAAGACTGGGTTTACTGCCAGTACCACAAGCTCTGTGACTGCTGCAGTGGCAACCAGCAAGCATGATGATGGAGCACTGTGCATCTTGGAGAACAGGGTTTTTGGATTGATAGACCAGTTTACAAGGATGTGTCAAACCCGTACAAAAAGAAAAGAAAAAAACTGAACTTAAAAGATGCACTGCAAAATAGCCTATCAGATAAAGTTCCCTCAACAACTGACAGGTGGCCCTCATGATATCATAGCTGGCACCATGTCAGGTCTAGTCCTGCATGTAGTCACCTAATCACAAAGGTTATGCCAGTGTCCTAATTCTGTAGTTTATGGTTGTGTACTCCAAACTTTCAATAAGTGTTTAACTTTTGTGTGAGAACTGTTGGCTGTTTCTGAGCTTTGTTAGAGGTAAATTTGTCTCTAGATTTGTGTCTTCATATGAGAAAAGTAGCCACGAACTACCAGAGACAGTAGGTATGTATAACGTGTAATTTTTTTGTTACATTGGTAGTTTCATTGTATGCAGCTTGGTTTCTCTAGCTCTTGAATAGAATATATTGGCTTGTAACTTATTTTTGGTATTTGACATAGGGTATGACAGTTGTGTAATAGGTCATGCTATTGCAATGAACAATGGAAGAAATGTTCATTCCCACAAGATGAAAGCATTCACACTATGTGAATATGATCAAGTCTTTTGCAGTTACTGCACATGGAAAGAATGCTGTGTTTTGTTCTAAACAAACCACTGAAACTCACATTGTTACTCAAGATAAAATGAGGAAAGCCAACAGTTTTGTATTAGCAGTTCATAGGACAGTTCTGTAAATGACACCTGATGCCGTACCTACTTGTTAACTGGATGACCGTACTACATGACTGTGCATCTTTCTGCTGAAAGGAAATTCCCAAAGTAAACATCAAACTAGATTTTTCTGTTGTGAGGAACTAAATTTTACTTTAAGGTGAGATTAGGATGAGATTAAAAACTTTATGATGACAGGAATATAATACAAGGAGTAAGTATAAGTGCCTTTTCATACAAAAGTACTACAAACTTCATTTTGTCTTACAGACTTTTTTCAAAGGCATCTCATTTCTTTTGATCTATGAAACTTTTCAGAGATTTAAGCATGGATGTGTGTATGAACAGCTGTAAGATAGCTCCCAGCAGGTACAGGTGCACTAGGTGCTGTATACTGGAGAACTTACTAAGCCACATGGTTGCCCAGAATGGATTTTTGCACTCTGCAGTTGAGTGTATGCTGATATGAAGCTCCCTAGCAACCTGACTGAGACTTCAACTTGGGATCTTTGGCTTTCATGTGCAAGTGCTCTACCAATTGAGCTACCAAAGCACTACTCACAACCTGTCCTCACACATCTACTTCCACCAGTATTTTTCTCCTGCCTTACAAACTTCACAGAAGTTTGAAATGAAACTTCCTGGCCAATTAAAACCGTGAGCCAGATCAAGACTCAAAGTCAGAACATTGCTTTTTGCTGGCACCTTCTCTACCAAGTGTTTGAGTAGACTAGCTGGTAGAACACTTGCTCATGAAAGCCAATGGTCCTGAGTCTGAACCTCAGTCCAGCACACAGTTTTAATCTGCAGAAAGTTTCATAACAGCACATGCTCTGCTGCAGAATGAAAAATTAATTCTGGAAACATCCTCCAGGCTGTGGCTAAGCCATGTCACCATAATATACTGCCTTTCATGAATGGTAGTCCTGCAAGTTCCACAGTAGAACTTATATTAATTTTGTAATGTAGGAGATGAGGTGCTGATGGAAGTAGAGTTGTGAGGATGGGTCATGAGCTGTGCTTGGGTAGCTCAGTTGGTAGAACACTTGCCCGTGAAAGGCTTGGTAGCGCCTCTTTTGATGTAGATATAAACCTTTTCCTCATTATCCCCTTCCTTGAATTTTATGGTGGAAAATTTACAGAATTTTTTCAGTGTGATACGCATTGTCAATAAAACATAAAGAATTGTGTGACAATAGTCTGCGTATCATAATAGACATAAAACAGCGTTCGACATCGTCTATATTATAACTATCAATTGTAATTATTAGCATATGAAATTCGAACATTTTTGTGAAATTTTTATTTTTGCATTTTCATACAACATGGCAGAAAAATATATGTCCATCGTGGATACCAATAGTGAAAGCACAATCAGCCAAGATGGCATAGAATTGCACGATTGGACAACTGAAGTTCAGGCACCATATATGCCGACTGCAGATTGATTGAGTGATTGATTGATTTCTTTATTAATCCATGTAACAATTTACATTGTGTGGATTTCGTGAGCAAAATCTTATACAATATAATATACCTACAATTTATACATATAAAATTAGTATTTACACACATTTGTGAGATATCTTACATTAGTTTTATATCCTTATGTAATTTGTAATTTTCTTATAGTACTGTACAATTCTGGATTTCATATTATAATTTTTCCTCGTGTATTACAATGCAGGCTACTTTAATTACACTACATGTTTTAATTCAAATAGTCTGTTACTGCATAATAACTTTTATTTAATAAAATCGTTTTTAGTTTTGTTTTGAACTGTCCAATTGTGTCAATATCTTTTATTTTTTGGGGTAATTTATTATATAATTTAACGACATTGTACAACAAGCTCTGCTGACTTTTAACTTTATTTTTCCTCTCTACATGCAGATTGTATTGGTTTCTAGTTTCATAGTTGTGTACTGAAGAATTTTTCATATAGCAGTCAATATTTTTTTTTTACATGCATAATACTTTGAAAAATGTATTCACAGAGGACAGTTAGGATTTCCAGCTTTTGGAAATGTTCAAGGCAGTGAGCCCTACTGCCACTCTTGGTTATTATATGAATTGCTCTTTTCTGTAATTTGAAAACTGTATGAATATTTTTACTGTTGACTCCCCAAAATATTATACCATAGGTAATAACAGAGTGGATATAAGAAAAATATACATATCTGATACATGTAGTATCACACACTGCAGTCAGAATTCTAAGAGCATAGCATGCTGTAGCAATGCTGTTACTAAGTATTTTAATATGTTCTTCCCACTTAAACTGACTGTTAACATGCATACCAAGAAATTTTGTGTAGTCTACACTTTCTATAGTTTCATCGTTTAACTTAAAGTTGTTATAGTGTGGTTTTTTGCAGACAGAGAAGTTAACAGCATCTGTTTTTTTTTAAATTTATTGTTAGTTTATTATTGGATGCCCACTCACATACACTGTTTAGTGTTTGTTTGGTTTTTTCTTTCAGTGCTTCTGGTGATTTGTCACTGATTAGAACATTTGAGTCATCTGCAATATTGTTTGTCCATGCTTGATGCTCTGTGGGAATCATTTATGTAAATGAGGAATAGTACTGTGGGACACCTATATTTACATAATTTGGGTCTGAAGTATACTTTAAAATATAGTTTGAGCACCTTGAAATATGTGAGATTTCAGTTATTTGCCTTCTATATTTTAGATATGACTGGAACCAATTTTTCACAAGTCCTCTTATTCCTAGTTCATCTAACTTATTTAACAATATGTTGTGGTCTACTGTATCAAATACTTTAGTTAGATCAAGAAATATACCTGTTGTGTAGTTCCCTTTTTTTAATGCTTCTAGAATGTGTTTTATGAGGTGTGCTGTTGCTGATTCTGTGCTTTTCCCTGATCAAAATCCAAACTGGTCAACAGACAATAAGTTGTATTTATTTAAATAATTCATTAGCCTATCTTTCATAATAGTTTCTAATATTTTTGCAAAGCATGATAGTAGAGAAATTGGCCTATAATTTTCAATTTTTCCTGCATCACCTTTTTTGAAGAGAGGTAGTAATTTAGCATATTTTAAATAGTCTGGAAAGTAGCCCTGCGTGAAAGATTGATTTATAATATCAACTAAAGGTGGAAGTAGGCTCTTGATACAGTCCTTAATTATAAAAATGGGGATTTCATCCAGACCAGCTGAGTTTTTGTTTTTTAGTTTGCTGACTGCTTTATAGACTTCTTCCTGTGTTGTAGGGAATAACACCATTGAGTGTGATACACCATTATTCGGCTTTTTGACCTGAGGGGCTGTTAGAAAATTTTCCCGTAATTTTATTCCTATGCTACTAAAATAATCATTTATATAGTTTGCCAAATATATTGGGTCTTTTATTAGATTCCCTTTCTCTTTGATTTTCAATTTTGACAGATTCATTTTCCTGGTACCAGTTTCCTGCTTCACAATCTTCCATACTGCCTTAATTTTATTTTCAGCAGAGAGCATCAGTTTGGAATTATGAGCTCTTTTTGCTCCAAGCAATATTTTCCTGTATGTTTTCCTATATCTTTTATAAAAGAGTGAGAAAGCAGGATTAGTTTGGCTGTGTTTAATGGAGATCAGGTACTTAAGTGTTTCAGACGATTTTTTGATGCCTTTTGTGACCCACTTGTTTTTTCCTGCTGTTGATATTGGACATAATACCTTAGGAAATGTTTCTTCAAAATTTAATTTAAACAATGTCATGAAATTTTTGAATTTTTTATTTTCATCTACCTCTGAGTATACTGAGTCCCATGTTTGTCCTGCTATCTGTTTGCAAACTCATGTCTATTTTGTTTAGAAAAAATGTGTCTGTAAATTTTCCTTCTTCTTTGTTTCTTCGGGAGCCACTTTTATATTAATGATTTGACCTGCGTGATCAGATAATCCTAGCTCTGCTACCACCAACTCACAGTTTTCTTTGCCTAAATCTGTTAATACCTGATCAACAGCTGTCTTTGAGTATTTTGTTATTCTGGTTGCACTGTTCACCATTGGAACTAGATTGAAACTTTGAACAAGACTTTGTAATGAGTCTCATGTAGAATCAGGATTCAGTTTATCTGCATTTAGGTCTCCACATATGAGAATGTGGTTCTTTGGAGTGGATATCTTGTCAAAAACATGATTAAGTTTGGAGAAAAAGATGTTGAAGTCTCCAGTAGGAAATATATATATATATACATAAGATAATCAAATTCCTACACCTGTATTGGTCCCTGATTTCAACTGCCGCCAGTTCAAAATGTTGCTCTTCACTTATTGCACGTAAATTGCTTCTGGTCTTATACTGATAATTTTGTTTTACATAAATACAACACCCTCCACACTTCATAGAAGTCCTACACTATGCACATGCTAAATTATAAGACTGCAAAACTAATTGATTAATTTTAGCTTCATTGCACCAATGCTCAGTGAGGCAAACAACTGAGCACTCTGTAGACTCCAGCTCCACTTCTAGCTGTTGGGTCTTATTTGCTAGGGAACATATATTTAGGTGAACAAATGTTAAATAATTTTTGCCAACACTATTTGCATTCCCACTTTTTTTCGTTTTAATTTCGTTCTGTTTTGGTTCAACTGCTTCCTTATTATGATTACACTCACGTTTTTGTTTGCATATGGTATTCTTGGATAGTCACCCCCTGCAGACTGTATTAGTTTCCCTTATTTTTTATAATTTTACATAAGTCCAGAAGTTTTAAGTAGGTCAGAGATGAGTGTCACAGGTATGACAAATGATAACGATGCTCCATAGCAGAATAACCTTGATGGCACAATGTTTACAATTGACAAGACAATGTTACATATCTCCCAGAGTGATAAACTGCTTGTGAAAGAAACATTGGAGGGTGATACAATTATGAATCTTGACAACATGTTACAAACACCACTTGTTCACAGCACAAACATTAATTTGGAAAGTTCAGCTGACGGTAACCTCACTAGTATGACTGAAACACTGCTATATCAGTTATTATCTAACATAAACACAAAACTAGATAGTATCAACACAAATTTCAGTGATACAAAACAAGATATAAATACCAAAAGTGATAATTGACTCAAAATATGAACATGTTAAAACAGCAATAAGCCACTGTTACACAAGATCTAAATACAATGCAACAACAACAAAAACAAGTATTCAAGGATTTGCAAGATGGTCTCATAGAAATTCAATGACTAAGCCAAAAATTTTCGCACTGAAATCGATGAAAAACTTTCTGAAGTTAACAGTAACATTACAGAGTTAAAACACAAGATAGAGTCTTTTAATGACCATCATGATCTAGTAGAGCAACAGATAAAGAAAATCACAGACACGAACACAAATATTAAAGCCACACAAAATGTTCAACAGTAATAAAAGGTAACCACTGTCATTAACAAATTAAAAGATTATGAAGGTGTACCTCTAGCTGTAGAAGAGCTTACTTTAAGGGTAGCAACATTAGAAGTTGGCTCAGCATGTGCTAAGAAGGAGAGAGAGAAGATCAATGAAAATCTAAGTGATATCATTAGTCAAGCTGAAGCAGGTACGTTAGATAAGAGTAATAACATTGCAGAGAAGCTAGTAACCGATTATAAGTTATACGCAGATGTAATAGAAAGGCTATTCAGAAAAAATTAAATGGTGAACAAGGTAAACATTAATCTACAAGCTGCGGGAGACAGGATCCATGATCTTTAAGAAGAAAATATTACCGGATATTGAAATATGCATGTAAATAATTTACAGGCTATGGTGAAAAAACTACAACCTGTCAGTATTTATCCACGAAGTGTTACGAGTCCTACAGCAGGTAACAGTGACAGTTGTAGATTGCATAATGTAAACTTATCCACAACTCCAACACCTTGCAATTACCAACTGGAATTACAGGTAACTACAATAACAACATAAATATGACCGAAAATGCCATGTGTCTATCAACTACTTTAGCAGACAAATATTTGCTGAGACATCGACAGTTTCCTACATGCACTACTGAAGGTAAAAGAATGAACCTAGTAATATTTATCAGTTCTTTTTGTCATGTATTTCAACACAACTGGATGGAAGCACAGAAAATCAGATTCATCATGGAATACACTCAAGGTAATGTTCTTTTATAGGCAACTGAAGAGGCCAAACATTGCAGCACTTATATCCAATTTGAATGAGCTTTCCTTGACAAATCTAGCAGGCCAACCATAGCGCCATCTAGTTTCCCCCTTAAAGCTAGACAAGTTTTGTTCTTTGTGGTTTTTTCATTTGACACTTATTTTGTGAGATATTTGGCCCGGTCATGATCAATGGACCACCCTGTACGTGATTCTGAATAAGAGATGACTTAACAACAGTATTAAGTATTTTTATTGAAGTGAAGTGGAGCCAAGTTGGGATGATTTTCTTCATTTTTTGAGACACACTGGTGTCCTTGGAGTTGGCTGCCTGCATCTTCAATTGAAGTTTAATAGAGGAAGTCTGAATAGTACAGTTTTGTACACATAGAAATATACTAATAATGCAATTGTACTAAACTTTAATTTTTTCCATTTATATTTTTATTTATTTATTATAATACAAGCTATGGTACAGAGGGTGGACAAATGTTAATGAATTTCTCACTCTCATAGAAGGATTTGATACTTTGAATACACAAAGGAATGAGAGTTTCCAGTATAGTGAGCAGGTTAGTGGAAATGAAAATAATAAATCCTTTTCTAGTCCATTTGTTAAGAAAAAAGAAACTAATTATTGTTGAGTTCATAACAACAGAAACAAGACAAAAACAATGGTGGAAACAACATATATTAACAACTTTTGTATCTCATAATCAGTCTAATACAAATGCACATTCTAAAAATATGGATATAACTAGTTCCAGTAAACACATAGTTCAAAATAATTATTTGTTCTAGACTGCAGACCAAAAACTAGGATGTAATCAATCAGTATTTGACCCATATATAGATACATTGGTTGCATATATTCATAAAATACCCACTTGACAAAGGTTGTTAGAAGAAGATAAGGAAATAGAAAAGGTTAAACCAAAACCTATAGTAAGTGAAAAAATAGGAAATAAAGAATAAATTTATATTGATTCAGATAGCAAGATTTCATTGATCTCAGAAAAGTTGGTAACTACATACAAAAAGAAAGAATTATTTTCTATTTTACCAGTTACAGGTGTTTATATAGTATGAGTTACTGGTACCAAAGGTATATTAATTAAACAAGAACTCAGGACAGTATAAAAATAGAGCCATTCTTCTTCATACAGGCTTACTTGTAGTGCCTAATATAAATATTCAAATGCTATTAGATATAGACTGATTGCTTAAGTACAAAGTGATTTGGGATTTTTCTACACAATCATTAAAGCCTAATTTAGGTAATTATCACAAGTAAGCAACAAAAACATAATACTAACTAATTTACGTTTAATGGCTAGTGCCAAAACATTAGACGAAGATAGTATGAAATATTTACAGTGCTCATCTCATGATAATACACTGAGGTGAGAAAAGTCATGGGATAGTGATATACACATAAACAGATGGTGGTAGTATCACCTACTCAAGGTACAAAAGTACAGTGCACTGGCAGAGCTGTGATTTGTACTCAGATGATTCATGTGGAAAGTTTCTGACAAGATTATGGTCACATGACAGGATTTAACAAACTTTGACCTAGGAACAGTAATTGGATCTAGATGCATGGCACAGTCCACTTTGAAAATCATTATGGAATTCAATATTCTGAAATCCACAGTATCAAGAGTGTGCCAAGGAAACCAAATTTCAGGCGTTACCTCTCACCATGGACAATGCAGGGGCCAACAGCCTTCACTCAGCGACCAAGAGCAGTAGCGTTTGCATAGATTGACAGTGCTAACAGATAAGCAGCACTGTGTGTAATAACCACAGTAATCAATGTGGGAAATATGACGAATATATCTGTTATGATAGTTCAATGGAATAGGTGTTAATGGGCTATGGCAGCAGATGACTAATGGGAGTGCCTTCGCTATCATTGCACCAGTTATTAGGGTTTCTTCCCATTCCGTTCATGTAAGGAGCATAGGAGGAATGATTGTTTGAATGCCTCTGTGTTTGCAGTAATAATTCTCCCACACACTGTGAAAATAACAATGTTCCAAAGGTTTACCATTTTTCTTAAGAAATTAATTTCTTCTAGTTTCTGTTGCATTATTAATTTTAAATATTATTTCATAAATGAATCCAGGAATAAATATAGTAAACAGGACAGGATTACATAATTAATAGTAGAAATTTTAAGTGTGCCAATAATTCGTAATTTCAAATGTTTCTAAAAAATATTTTTAACTGTACACCCAGAACTAGTATGTATCAATTAAAACATCAAAACTAACACATTTTATAAAGTAAATCCCTTCCATAAATTTTAGCTTGACATATAACATGTTGTGTATAAAATTATATGAACTTTTTCAGCAAAGTGACTGAGATAATACTGATCTGCCAAAAATTCGAAAAATAATACTGGTTGTTGTTGTTGTTGTGGTCTTCAGTCCTGAAACTGGTTTGATGCAGCTCTCCATGCTACTCTATCCTGTGCAAGCTTCTTCATCTCCCAGTACCTACTGCAACCTACGTCCTTCTGAATCTGCTTAGTGTAGTCATCTCTTGGTCTCCCTCTACGATTTTTACCCTCCACGCTGCCCTCCAATACTAAATTGGTGATCCCCTGATGCCTCAGAACATGTCCTACCAACCGTTCCCTTCTTCTGGTCAAGTTGTGCCACAAACTTCTCTTCTCCCCAATCCGATTCAATACTTCCTCATTAGTTATGTGATCTACCCATCTAATCTTCAGCATTCTTCTGTAGCACCACATTTCGAAAGCTTCTATTCTCTTCTTGTCCAAACTATTTATCGTCCATGATTCACTTCCATACATGGCTACACTCCATACTAATACTTTCAGAAATGACTTCCTCACACTTAAATCTATACTCAATGTTAACAAACTTCTCTTCTTCAGAAACGCTTTTCTTGCCATTGCCAGTCTACATTTTATATCCTCTCTACTTCGACCATCATCAGTTATTTTGCTCCCCAAATAGCAAAACTCCTTTACTACTTTAAGTGTCTCACTTCCTTATCTAATTCCCTCAGCATCACCCGACTTAATTCGACTACATTCCATTATCCTCGTTTTGCTTTTGTTGATGGTCATCTTATATCCTCCATTCAAGACACTATCCATTCCGTTCAACTGCTCTTCCAAGTCCTTTGCTGTCTCTGACAGAATTACGATGTCATCGGCGAACCTCAAAGTTTTTATTTCTTCTCCGTGGATTTTAATACCTACTCCGAATTTTTCTTTTGTTTCCTTTACTGCTTGCTCAATATACAAGCTGGTATTGACAACTATAGTTGAGGAAAAGTAATGCTAGAGGAAGGTGTCCTGTTACAAAGTTCAGTAATAAACAATATGGATAATACTACTCATGGTGATAGGAGATGCGGAAACCAGAATTTTTAGATTGAAGAGATAATACCTGAAGTTAATTGTAGGAGTCGTGTAGTGTCAGGAGGTTCATGTATGGTAACATTTTCCCAAATGTATGATGGAATTAAAGAGTATGAATAGGTGTTAGGAGGTGAGAGAGAGAGGAAGACAGAGTAATACAAATTGAAAATGTTGATAGAGAGGAAGAAGACAGTGCTGAAAGTAGCTGTAATGAGGAATATAAAAGAAGAAAAAGTAGAAAAAGAAAGGACACAAAAGGATGCATTCCTGTAATATGGTGGTTTACAGGAAAATAACGGGGCAGGAGAAGGGCAGATTTCTTAAATTATTTGAGGGGTAACATCTACAAATTCTATGAACAGTGATGTAGATGCAGGTATGGAGATGAAGGTCAATTTTTTATCATTGGTAAAGATGAGGAAATGGCAGCTTGTAAGGAGGAGAAAAGAAGTTTAAGTGCAGTTTGAAAAGAGTCAGGAGAAGTAGCAAATTTGAAGTTAGATTTTGGAGACTGGGAACGTGGCAATATTAAGAGAGATAGCTCTTTTTGGCACTGATAGTGAAGTTAGTGCAGTTGCTGAAGAATTTTATAATTGTATAAAAGATGCTAATGAAGTAAAAGATGTTCCAGTTTTGGGACTGCTCCAGTTTTGGGACTGAAAATAGTAGATGCTACAGGTAAGGTGGGGTCCATGTAAGTGTCTGATTCCACCAGTCTGCTTTGACCTCTAACATAACAGTGTTCTGGTGTGCGATGTCACTAGGTGAAGAGTTTCTGAGTTGTTTGTATTGATGATACCCTCTGGTGATGGATGTGGATATGCTGCGTTTAATGTGTGATGTTGGGTTCATTTGAGTTGTGGTTGTAGTTCGGCTAATGTGGTTTTGAGTTTAGGTACCTCATATGGTAATGTGGGTTGTGCACGGGTTTTCAGTGAGTTATTAAGGTTTTTTTTTTGTTTATGTGTTTGGTGTTTTTGTTATGTCTGATTAGTCTGTTGTTGTTGTGCAGAAAGAAATTTAATTTCTGTATTACTTTTTTGTTAGGTATGGATATGACAGTGAAGTTAAGGAGTGTATGATTACATTCTAAGATGGTGACAATATAATGTCTATCATGTAGTTTCTGCAGATGTTCAGTCTTATTGCTGAATATGTTAGGTGTCACATTTGTGGCAACAACACGAAGTTGATGAGAGTTCCGGCAGTTCAGACCAGGGACATTATTTGTTTTGAGAAGGCGTAGTGTTTTTATTTATACATTTAGCTTGGCCCTGCGATGAACCCCCAATTTTCTGTGGTTGTCCCATTAGTTTCATTTCATTCTTGGAGTGAGACATTATTGTCTCTTTTTTTATATTTGTTAACATCTTTTGGTGTGTGTGTGTGTGTAGTGACATCATTGTCGTCATTTTGTGTACATTGGAAGTAGCTGTTCCCACCATATTCCTGATGATGTCATGGGCTAAAGCAGATGGGTGGAATTGGATGCTTCTGTAAAGCCGTAAATGAAGTAAAACTGTTAAGCATCAAATTATTTTTGAGTTTGAACTTGGGGGTGTAAGTCTGGTCCATAAATTTTTTTGTGGTACCTGGTCTGAATGTGGGTACTATTTTAGGGCTGAATGCAGAGCAGAGATTAATTGTAGAAACAGTTTTATCAGTTTTGTTAGTGCAGGGTCAGAAGGGAATGTAAGTTTTGATTAGATGGTAGGTGATAATAACCATTTATTCAGACAACTAAAAATAAAGGCAGTACCAATAGGAGTTGATGATGGGTATTTTGAACTGAACATAGACTATGGTGACAGCAGAGAAGACAGAAGAATAATGGAAGAATTGCAGAATCAACTGGATATAATAGAAGGATTGAATAAGCAACTGGAAGAGGAGTTGAGAGAAGTTTTATCAGTGAATAGAGAGGTATTACCTGATGAAACAGGTAAATTCAAGAACTTTGAGTGTAAATTAGATGTGAAACTGCTTGAACCTTTTGCAAGAAAACCTTTTTCTATACCTCTTGCCCCTTGGTAAGCAGTGTGCAAAGAAAGTGAGAGGATTATGGAGTGTGGCATTATAGAGAGGAATAAGAGTGAGGACAATGGTCCAGTGATCATTGTGGATAAAAAGGAAGATAGAGTCAGGGCAGTCATAGATGCTAGGATGTTAAATACGACAGTGAGCCGAGGGACTGTTCACCCAGAGGATATGAATGTGATATTGCAAAAATACTAGAAGATGTATTATATACCCAGTCTTAATTTGACAGCCAGTTACTGGTAGGTTCCACTTGTGAAAGATAGGAAGTGCACTGCCATTTTGGTGACTGGTAAGTATTACCAATATATTGTCAGCGGAATGGAGGTGGTCAATGTCTAGGAACGTGGCACACTGGGTTGAGGAGGACTAGGTGATGCAGATCAGAGAATAGGAGTCAAGGCTGTGAAGGAATGATGATATGATGTCTTGGTCCTGGTCCTAATCCTGAAGATATAATCAGTGAACCTGAACCAGACCATGGGTCTATGGTTTTGGAATGTTGGGGAGGTTTCCTCTAGATGGCCCTTAAACAGATTGGCATAGGAGGGTGCAATGCAGATGCCAATGACTGCACCGCAGATTTGTTTGTGTACCTTCCTTCAAAGGAATAGTAGTTGTGTCTCAGGATAAAGTTAGTAAGGTACATGAGATATGAGGTAGAGGGTTTGGAGTCTGAAGGATGTAGGGAGAGGTAGTGTTCGCTGGTGACAAGACCATGGGCATTAGGGATGTTGGTATATAGTATAGTGAAACAAGCCCTTAGAAAAAGAGATCAATACCACACCATTTTCTTCACATTAGGACTAAATTTCAAAAATAGACCAAATCAAGTATACAAATAAACACTAACAACTTCGTCAGTGCAAGCAGACATAATCCACACCATAGTTAAACCAGTTATATCACTTAATAGAAAAATGATGCACCTCTGTAAAATAATTTCTTTACATTTTTCATTTTTATGTTCAGAGGAAAGGTAGAATGGATTATAACTGTATTTAAATGTTTATTAGTGCATGCAAACTGAAAGCATTTTTGCACAACTGCATTTAAGTGTCTAAATCACATCTCTTACACATTGATTCAAAGTTCAACTAATGACCAAATTTGAATAGATTAATTAAAGACAAAAAAATACCAATCCTTCTTATATTTTTAGTTATCTGCATTAGCTAGTAGCTTGTTATGCTTTGGCACTTGACAATGTTGCACAACAAACTGAGTTTTTATAAGTTGTGATTGATATACAGCAATAATGAGGCTTTTGGGAATAAACAAATGGAAAAGATCTTGTGTCCAGTTTAATTACTAACAACCTAATGCACATCTTTTGAAAACAACTGGAGAAAGTAGAACCATACTGGTGCACCAACCACATAAGTATCAGAATTCAAATTCTTAAATTGAATATACCATATTTTTCTTGCCATATAACTACAAGCACTGAAGATATTGACAACACTTCATCTATGGTTATAAAGCACAGTAGCAGTCAAATATGTCAAGTTCTGTGTCACACTTTCAATATATCTTCGCAGCATGGTGCTGTCCCAGAGCGATTAAAGTCTGCTATCATAAAACCACTTTTTAAAAATGTTCAAAAAGCTAATTTACTCTACTACTGTCTAATACCGTTGCTAAGTTCCTTCTTGAAACTATTAGAGGGACTATTGTATATAAGTACTGTAGACCACCTTGACATTCACAATATCCTCAATAAAAAACCAATATCAAAATGTTATCTGTTGGAATTTTTTACAACTTTTCGAAGATGTTAGATCTGTAGACCACAATATTATCTTAGGAAAAGCCAGTTTCTATGGGATAAATGGTAACACCGGTAGGTGGATTGAATCAGATCCACATAACAAAAAGCAGACAGTAATACTTAATGGTTTTGATGGCTGTCCTGTTTCATAGGACTGGGGCACATTGAAATGCAGTGTGTCACAAGGATCCACTTTTGGGACCTTTACTGTTCCTTATCTTCATCAACAATCTCCCAAGTTGCACAAGATAGCAAATTTAATCTTTTTGCTGATGGCACTACTACTTTGCTTGAAAACTGAACCATCAGTGAACTAGAAAATAAATGTAATGCTGTACATGTAGACATCTTACACTGGTTTAAGTCTAATAGACCAACACTAAATTGAAAAAAAAAAAATCAACATACGCAATTTCATGCATCTTGCCAAGACAAAGAAGTAACAACCAAAATATATTACATTGCGAATCTTCTAAGTTCCTGGGCAATTAGAATTAATCAATGACAAGATCACTCGGTCTTGACATACTCTAAACTTCTAGATCAGAGTGGCAATCTGCATATAATTACATCTGTTGGTGATTTGAATACTGTCAGACCTGCTTCTTTTGGATTTTTTCGGTCTATCATGTCATTTGGTATAATTTTTTAGCCAAAACAATCTTCGTTGCACAAAATACAGCAGTTACAATCGTGAGTGGCATTCATACAAGATATTCTTGCACAAACTCTTCTGTAAGCTCCTAATATTGATGACCACATCTCTGTACCTATTTTCTTTGACAATTTTTGTCTCTAATAATGATTCTCTTTTTACACTTAGTAGTCCACACCATGATCACAATGCAAGGTCTGAAATGAATCACATAGGGATCTAACACATCTAAGTTTTGTACAACAAGGTGTTCACTATTCTGCCAAGAAGTTTTCAATTTTTTTTTTTTTTTTTTTTTTTTTTTTTGAAATTGAAGTCCACATAAATGTCCCACCTGCATTTAAATCTACATTAAGAAAGTACCTTATGGATAAGTCATTCCACTCTCATGGTGAGTTAATGCAGATTAATGAATGATTGTTTTGGTAAATTTGTGTTGTCCTCTGTATTTATGTTTTGAGACTTTCTATTTATAATGTGTTAGTGATAATTTGTCTTCCTTTTTTAAGCTAGTCAATGTATTAAAGTTTCTTTTATACCTTTACTTATTCTCAGTAATTTATGTCATGTTTACTTGAACTATATCTTATTAATTTTACTTCAACTTATAAGCTTACTCATCAATTTGCTACCCTTTTTGTTATTGTACATATGTTTATTGGATCATTATAATGATGTAAACCTAACTCATTCCGCAGCCTTGTGATTAAACATAATATTGATCCATGGAATTTAAAATAAATAAATAAAAAATAAATAAATCTAATGATTCCTCAGTATAGCAATTCTCCTTCTATCACTCCCCACTTGGCTAGCCGAGTAGGATTCAGACAGAAAAAAATCTTCAGCCATAACTTCCAAATTGTAGAAAACATTGCTAATCTTCAAAGTCACTTCATGAACACATGAGATAGGTAATACTTAGCACCATATCATTACTTTTATGGGCAATACACGCATTCCATTATCCAGTATGCTTACTACACGGAACAGGGAACCTATCCCAAACAATATTCGAACTGTTAAACTGAGAATTACAAGAGCTACTTTGTAATAATTGGCTTCATCTGCAGCTATATGCAATAAAATATGCTTTCACATTGTATGTGACTGATTCCAAGTAGCTCTATGAACTCTGATTGTAGAGATAAAAAAAAATCAGTTTTGGTTCTGTCTGAAAACAAGTAATCTTTTTCTAGCACTGCTGTAACCGTTAATTTTCATCCTTGGGCCACATTTTCTCCTGCCCTTTGTGCTCAAAACTGCCAGCAAAACAACCAAGAGATATGGTGGTGTGGTGGAACTAGTGCATCTGTTAGTGATGATGTGGTGGAAAAAGTGTATCGAATAGGATGTTTCATACATATTTTACCATGCATGTAAAAGTGTAAGTTTAAAGGAAAATAGAGTTAAGAATTTAAGAATATACAAGTTGTTTGTTATTATACAGTACTATTTTGCAAGTTTTCTTCTTTTAGTATGTGGTGAGAAAACTTAGTCTTTCTGGAATCCATATTGCAAGGCTTACCTTCATATCTGATGTTATAGTACAAGTTGTTGATTGCATTTCCAGTGGGTCAAATGCAGAGGAATGGAGAGCTGAAATGTAACAGCTAGGACCTTTCTCCTTCTTTTAAAGTTTGTTACCAGCAATTTCACACTCACATTATTAACTGAAAAGATAATACCATGTCAACATCAATACTAAGCATAGCCAAATATAATAATATATTTGGAAACTTCTATCATGAAATAAACCTGAACAATGTTTTCTTTATGCCTCAAGTAGACACTGTAATTGGTAGGAGTGTTTTAAACTCTTCTATTACCTTAAAATTTATATATTTCTGCTGCCATCATTGCCAATAAGATATTTAAAAACAGAAGTAACTTGAAAGTAATTACAATCAGAAAAAAAACAGTCACATTCAGTACTGATGCCCCCCCACCCCCTGCAGGTTCGGGGGTAAAAATAGGCCCGCGGTATTCCTGCCTGTCGTAAGAGGGGACTAAAAAGAGTCTCAAACGTTTCGGCCTTAATGTGATGGTCCCCTAAAGGGTTTGACCACTACCTTTTAAAATTTTCTGTTAGTGCGCACCATTTGGGGAAGGACGCCTTACGTGGTGTATTATATATCCATCTTGCCCGAAGATGTGGCACACCCGATATTGTAATGGAGTTGGACTTACATTGAGCTTCCGGCTGCATCTGCTGCAGTGTGTTCCGGGTAGCGTACATTCCCGCCATAGTGCTCTTCCATCTTTGCCCTCGTGATGTACATTGATATTTTGACACTCGACATCCAGCACGGTAGCCAGTCCGTTGTGGTGGGGTTGTCATGTACCCTCTTGGTGGTAGCCCCCTGACTACACAGGGATCGCACTGCAAATGCCTGAGCTGCTACCTCCCCACGTATGCCGAGGAGTAGATGCCTATCCCTCTGGGGCATCAGCACTCCCGGCAAAGGCCATCCTGCCAGGTGGTCTTTGCTGCGACTGGGTGGCGCCCGTGGGGAGAGCCCCTGGTCGGAGTGGGTGGCATCAGGGCAGATGACCTGCAATGAAGCGTGGTACATCATCTCTCGCTGGTGGGCCTCCACCAGCAGTCTCTAAGTGATCGAGGTCTAACCTCAACGGGAAGAAATTTGATCCGAGATCATTTCCCTCCCTGGCCACTCCATGGGAGAAACATATGGCTGAAGAAGGCAGTGGAGATTATTCACCCCGGTACCTTGTGTGTACGCGAGTTGATGGGGAATCATTTATGTCGACCAAGCCGCAGTTTTTTGTGGAGCATTTAGAGGACAAGTTCAGGGAGGTGGAGGGCTTGTCCAAACTGCGCTCTGGCTTGGTTCTCATCAAAACAGCATCCTCTGCCCAGTCACGGAGGTTGCTCACTTGTGACAAGTTGGGGGATGTTTCCGTCACCATCACCCCCCATAAAAGTTTAAACATGGTCCAGGGTATTATATTCCACAGGGATCTTTTACTGCAGTCTGATGATGAGCTATGCGCCAATCTAGAACGACGGGGTGTTCACTTCGGCCGGCGCGTCCATCGGGGTCCGAGGGATAATCAGGTAGCCACCGGTGCCTTCATCTTGGCCTTCGAAGGTGATGTTTTACCCGAAAAGGTCAAGGTGATGGTTTACCGCTGTGATGTGAAGCCATATATCCCTCCTCCGATGCGGTGTTTTAAATTCTGGAAGTTTGGGCACATGTCATCCCACTGTACTTCCGGCATCACATGTCGAGATTGTGGACGTCCTTCGCATACCAATACTCCATGTGCTCCGCCTCCCATCTGTGTTAGCGGCAGAGAACACCATTCCCCCTGCTCGCCGGACTGTAGGATCTTCCAGAAAGAACAGAAGATAATGGAATATAAAACCCTGGACCGCCTGACCTACTCTGAGGCTAGGCGGAAATATGAGAGGCTTCATCCTGTGCCAATGATATCAACATACGCTGCTGCTGCAACGACAGTTCTTCCATCTCCTGTGACATCCCGTCCAGTTGGTTCTCTGATTGGTCAGATTCCAACAGCCTCCTTGGTTGTGGGGGGAACTTCACACCCTGTTGCTCCTGCTCCATCTTCTTCAGGAGCAAGAGCCTCCCAACCATCGGGGACATCAGCTCCC
Organism: Schistocerca gregaria; assembly: GCF_023897955.1. Classification (NCBI taxonomy): domain Eukaryota; kingdom Metazoa; phylum Arthropoda; class Insecta; order Orthoptera; family Acrididae; genus Schistocerca; species Schistocerca gregaria. The sequence goes on along the minus strand of NC_064921.1, from coordinate 624,121,739 downwards.
CCTTCCCTGCCGGAGAAGTGTAAGATTTCTTCGGCTACTCTCACCAGGAAGGGGTCCCTTGGGGACCTCCCTTCACAAGTTCCAACCAGTGGAAAAGCGGACACCCGCAAGTGGCTGAAACAACCACCAGTCCCTGGTCGTCGGGCCTCACGGTCGTCGTCCTTCCTTGAGACTGACCCAGTGAAGCCCGTGAAGCCTGAACCACCGAAGGCACAGCACGAGAAACAGAAGAAGAAGAAAGTCCCCAAGGCAAACGACATTGCGGTGGCACCTGTCCCACCACTCCCTACAAGCTCTGTGTCTGAGGACAAGGTGGAGATTCTGGCGTCCGCTGAGGACATCGATCTCGCCAGTCCCTCAGACGCCATGGAAAGCACTATCCCAGGTGCTCAATCGGAGGCAGCAGTTGACCCAGCGGTGTAATCTGCCTTCCCAGTCCTGTCACGCCTTTCTTAGCCATGGACAACACCATCCTCCAGTGGAACTGCAGCGGTTTCTTCCACCATCTAGCTGAGCTCCGTCAGTTTATCAGCCTTCACCCTTTACTCTGCATTGCTCTACAGGAAACTTGGTTTCCGGCAATGCGAACCCCCGCCCTCCATGGCTATCGGGTTTATATTAAGAACCGGGCAGCTTATGAAAGGGTGTCTGGTGGCGTCTGCATATATGTCCTGCACTCTCTTCACAGTGAGTCAGTCCCTCTACAAACACCTTTAGAGGCTGTCGCTGTTCGGGTGTGGATGCCACAAGCTGTTACCGTCTGCAGTCTTTACCTTCCACCGCATGGTGATGTCACGCAGCATGTCCTGGCTGCTCTGATAGCCCAATTGTCGCCACCTTTCTTGTTACTGGGCGACTTTAACGCCCATAACCCTCTATGGGTGGGTCAGTGGCAACAGGTCGAGGCACCATCGTTGAGCATTTATTGGCGCAGCTCGATCTCTCGATATTAAATGATGGTGCCTTCACACACTTAAGTGTGGCGCATGGCACATACTCTGCCATTGACCTTTTGATCTGTAGCCCTAGCCTCTTACTGTCTGTCCAATGGAGAGTGCATGACAACCTGTGTGGTGACCACTTTCCGATCTTTCTGCCACTGCCACAGCATCAGTCTTCTGGGCACCCTAGCAGATGGGCTCTGAATCAGGCTGACTGGGACTTTTTCTCCTCCACTGCCGCTATTGAGCCTCTCTCTAACGATGACATTGATGCAGTAGTTCAATCGGTCACCACCGGCATCGTTACTGCCGCCGAATCTGCCATTCCCCATTCTTCTGGGTCCCTTCGGCGGCGGACTGTGCCTTGGTGGTCGCCTGAGATCGCTGAAGCGATTAAAAATCACCAGCAGGCACTCCAGCGTCACAAGCGCCATCCCTCCATAGACCACCTTATCGCCTTCAAACGGCTGTGTGCGCGAGCCCACCTCCTTATCCGCCAAAGCAAGCGGGAGTGCTGGGAGCGGTATGTGCCCCCATTGGCCTCCATGTCACTTCACCTCAGGTCTGGGCCGAGATTCGACGCGTCTACGGCTATCGGACCCTGTCAGCATCCCTGCACTCTCACTGAATGGAGCAGTTTGTACTGACTCCAACGTCATTGCAAACCGCTTAGCAGGGCATTTTGCAATGAGTTCCCCCTGGCCTTCCGCTCCATTAAAGAGCGGACGGAACGCTGGAGCCTTTCATTTCACACCCACCATCCAGAATTGTACAATGTTCCATTCAGTGAGTGGTAATCTCACAGTGCTCCAGCCGCTTGCCCTGATACCACTCCTGGGCCAGATAGCATCCACTGTCAGATGCTGAAACACCTTTCAGTGGACTGCCAGCGACGGCTCCTCGACCTTTACAACTGTATTTGGGTCGAGGGTGAGTTTCCGTTGCAATGGTGGGAAAGTATTGTTGTCCCCATTCTCAAACCAGGGAGGAACCTTCTGGAGGTGGACAGCTACTGTCCCATTAGCCTCACCAACGTTCTTTGCAAGTTGCTTGAACAGATGGTGAGCCGGCGCTTGAATTGGGTACTGGAGTCTTGGGGCCTTCTGGCTCCATCTCCGACAATCTGGTGAGCCTGGAGTCGGCCATCTGTACTGCCTTTGCCCGCCGTCAGCATCTAGTCGCTGTCTTTTTCGACATGCGGAAAGCGTATGATATGACATGGCGTCATCACATCCTTTCTACGCTTCATGGATGGGGTCTTCGGGCCCCTCTGCCGATTTTTATCCACAATTTTCTGTCATATCGTACCTTCCGCATGCACGTCGCGGCCTCATATAGTTCCTCCCAAGTCCAGGAGTACGGTGTGCCACAGGGTTCTGTTTTAAGTGTCTGCCTGTTTTTAATAGCCATTAACAGGCTCGCTGCGGCCGTGGGAAATTCTGTCTCCACTTCCTTGTATGCTGACGACTTCTGCCTTTACTACAGCTCTGTTGGCATTGCAATTGCTGAACGTCAGCTACAGGGTGCAATCTGCAAGGCGCAGTCTTGGGCTGTAGCGCATGGTTTTCATTTTTCGGCAGCCAAGACCTGCGTTATGCATTTCTGCCACTGACGCATTGTTCACCCGGAGCTGCGGCTTTATCTTGACGGCAAGTTCTTACAGTGGTGGAGTCACATAGGCTTTTGGGGGTGGTTTTTGATGCCCGGTTGACTTGGCTGCCTCATATTCGGCAGCTTAAACAAGCATGTTGGCGGCATCTAAATGCTCTGCGATGCCTGAGCCACACCAGGTGGGGCGCCGACCGATCTACTCTCCTACGGCTTTACCATGCGTTAATCCAGTCCCGTCTGGACTATGGGAGTCTGGCTTATGGCTCAGCATCCCCATCTGTGTTGCGGGTGCTGGACCCAATACTACACAGCAGGATATGACTTGCCACTGGTGTCTTCCGGACCAGCCCTGTGGACAGCATACTAGTTGAGGCAGGTGTCCCTCCACTGTGGTTACGATGCCAACAATTACTGGCTGCTTATGCTGCCCATGTGTTTAGCTTGCCCAGGCATCCAAATTATCATGTCCTGTTCCCACAGTCAGTCGTCCATCTGCCAGAACGTCGGCTCCTGGTCGGGTTGTCCGATCGCCATACGTGTCAAAGAGCTTCTCTCTGGGCTTGGGTTTTTCCCTGTAACACCTCCTTTCCGGGCCCCTCTACATACACCCCCGTGGTGTGTGCCTTGCCCTTGCCTTCGGCTTGACTTGGCACAGGGCCCGAAGGATTCAATTCAGTCCCTCCGGAGGCCTTCCGCCCCCGCTTTTATTCCATCTTAGCCACGTATCAGGGCTCTGGCATTATCTACACTGACAGTTCGATGGTTGCTGGTCGTGTCGGTTATGCGCTAACTCTAGGGGAACATTGTGAACAACGTTCATTGCCGTTGTTGCAGCGTTTACACTGCTGAGCTGTCACTATCTTTCGAGCCCTGGAGTATATCCTCTCCTGCTCAGGTGAGTCCTTCGTTATCTGTAGCGATTCCCCGAGTGGTTTACAAGCTCTCGACCAGTGTTTCCATCGTTCTCGTCTGGTGATGGCTATCCAGGTGTCCCTGCATACTCTTGCCCGTTGCGGCAGATCTGTGGTCTTTGTTTGGACCCCTGGCCATGTTGGGATACCCGGCAATGAAAATGTTTACCGCCTGGCGAAAGAGACCACCAGTGCACCATCTCTGAAGATTGGCCTCCCGGTGACTGATTTGCGGGCACTATTACGCCGCAAAGTTTTCGATTTATGGGACACTGATTGGCGCAACCTGCCTGAGCCAAACAAACTCCGTCGTATCAAGGAGACAACGACTGTGGGGCGGTCATCCATGTGAGCCAACCACAGGGACTCAGTCGTCCTTCGTCGGCTCCGCATTGGCCACAACCGACTGACGCACAGTTATTTACTGTGTCGTGAGGATACACCTCTTTGTCGTTGTGGGGCATACTTGACGGTGGTCCATATTCTGTTGGAGTGCGCCCTTTTAGCTGTGCTCAGGCAGACTTTTGCGCTGCCTGATATGCTCTCTGTGCTTTTAGCTGACGACTCTTCCATAGCGGACTTAGTTTTGCGTTTTATTCGGGCAGGGGGATTTTATTGCTTAATATAAGTGAGTGTGTTTTTGTGTTGATTCTGGCCTATGGCCTACGATTTGTCTGATTTTTTTCATGTGTTTCTTGGTGGTTGGCTTTTCCCTTTTTGTTTGTATGGTCGGCCAACCACCGTCACACTCTGTGTGATTTTAGTTTGTCTTGTCTTGTCTGGTCTATGTCTACGTTTCTCTTGTTCTGTGTCATCTGTCTTCTCGTCTGTTGATCGTTTTTATTCTCTGTGGGTGTTTTTAGTATTTGGAAAAAGGGACTGATGACCGTAGCAGTCTGGTCCCTTTAACCCCCACAAACCAACCAGTACTGATGATATGTAGTTTAAAATAATGTAATTTAAAAAAATAAAAAAAACACAGAATCCAATTAAAATGCAAGTGGAACTATGAAATTACAAAACATATCCTGTCTGACAGACTCAGTTTTCAAATAATAGCTTTACTACAAACAGCTTAAGTATTTGATCTTAGGTGAATAACAGCTCTCTTTTTATTTGGAAACTTCTCGAAATATTGATGGAGTGACTACTATGCTCTGCTGTGTTTTCTCTCGTGTGTGTGGCAACTTGGCTGTAATACCATGAGTAGGTAATAATGCATGGTGGACCTGTTGGTGTGATATGGTGATATTGCTCTTCTTCCAATTTGGTCAGCTTTTAGTTTTTGTTCTTTTGGTCTGGCTATTATGTACCACAGTCATGCATGAAAGTATTTGTCTTGACTTTGTATCCAGGTAGGATTATGCTGCACAAGAATGTATCTCTATTTAAAGCTACTGAATGACAAACATGTCATCAACAATAATATTCTGTATTGTTTCAACTACTTACATCAATTATGAAGAAAGATCCAAATATTAGTAACTCATAAATTCTAACACACCGATCAATACGTCCAATCACATCGAACTCAACTTAAGATTTAAGATTTACAATCTCAATTTGTGTTGAGCAGTTTCATTGTAGAATGCCTGTTTACTCTGAGGTGTTTGTGACACCTTCAAGGGGCATCACCAAGGCATAAACATCCACATCCAACAAGTGCTATAGTGCTCACCAGGTTGCACCTTGTCCCTGCTGTATTATGTCACTGCATACACATCAACTGCACAGATCACAGACTGACATGTGCAAAATGGTTTTTTTTTCCACTACATAAAATGTTCATAAAAGATGAGTGTCCTCAGTGGAACACAGGTTATTGTCATGAATAACCCAAGTTGCACTGTACATTTCCACACTGAGATGAAAAATGTCACTCAAAACTACTTCAACACACTCTTCACAATTAAATGTAACATGTCTGGTAGCATATTACAATTTCTTATCTGTTTCATTTATCCTTAATAAATACATGGAATGTTTTCGTTAAATGTTCATGCATGATTATTTATTTGGTCTCAAGGAGTTAGCATGGAAGACCTTTATAGTAATTAACTACATCATTGTGTTCATTTTTGTTTTGTTTTGTTTTAGTGCACCAAAACAGCTAAAGTCATATGTGCCCATGTCAGAACCTTATAACACTAAGACGTAAAAGGAGTTAAAGGTGACTACACTGTAGCGGTGACTTAAAATCTTTAAAACAGGCTCTCACTTTTGATTAAGGAAGGATTAGGCCCAAGTTTGCACATATAATAAATTTATTATAGTGTAGTTCCTTAGCACATGTTCACATTCCTTGGTACTCAAAAAAATATACTGCACAATTTACATTCATTACACTCTTTACCCTTTGGCAAAGAAATTTTGAAATAAATGCAATCACTATCAATTTCTCTTTACACCATTTCAGTAACACCAAAGATTTAAGCAAAGGCTTTTGAAGTGAACTCAGAAAGAAACTCGCCTCACAACCAGGCTAAAGTTTATCTTTCCCTTAAATAAAATATGCTAAAAAACTCAATGTTAAAAAGACACAATCATAATTGCATTTAAAAAAAAATATTTACCCAATTTAAAAATTATTGAACGTTCAACATTATCTTAGCAACCCTTGAACAAAGCAAAATTTCTGCAAGCTTAATTACCACACATTTAAGCTACTCAGACAGTTATAGCTCAATAAGAGTGCTAGATTACAGGAAGAAAATACAATTTAGAATTTTACAGTCCTGCCCTGGACACATGCCCTTCTTGCTCTCCAAATGGACCCATGTGACTCGCCTACTCCTCTGGGCCAAGGTACATAAACATTGAAACCAGAACAAGAAAGCCTTCTGGAACACGCAGAAATCTGCTGTTAGAAACATTTTTACCCACGGCCTTATACATACTTTGCAGTCTTTAACATGCAAATAAAACACAATGAAATAGTGGCCATACAATTAAGAAAACAGCCCCACAACTTAATTATGAGTAAAAAACCTTAACAATTACACATCTCTCTTTAACTAATGAAAAGAACATTCACTGATATACACATATGAAAACCAAAATGCCTCTTTCCCAACCAATTAGCATGTCCCGGTTTAGTCGAATATTAATTAACGACAAGTAATGAGCAGCACCAGCATCATAATCTGAATCTGAACTGAGAAAGTTTTTATATGATGAACGAGCCTGCGCAATTCTTTAATTTTTGTGATAACCACAGTTGTTGTTGGAATGATGCTCACTAGAAAGATTATCAGTAAGAGTGAAACTCCAGCAGATGGAAACGAAGCCCCATAACCAACGTCTGAGGACCAGAGAGCAGATCAACATCTGGTGTTAACACCAAGGGAATCCATCCATCACTCGCCTCTCTCACACACTGTGCTCCAGCCACAGCGCACGACAGTTGCGCCTCCTGGTTGCTCAGTTCCGTCAGCCCCACTGCTTGCCTCGGACATGCACTATATACCCAGCCAGCATGAGATAAAATCAATACTGGCTAGCTTACATAGTGTTTGAACCAGAGGAGATAGATTCTATTACCTCAATGTGCACGCAATAATCTCCCCCCTTTACACCAAAACTCCCCCGGGCCGCCCCACCTTGAGTTGGTTCAGATGGGTTCGAAACTCCCTGTGCGTTTTCAGGTCCCGTACCAGGAAGTTTACCGGGGTTAGAACTCTAACGGCCTGTCATGTGTCTACCTATCAGTGTGCTAACTTGCTGACCACTTCATTATCTCGGTGCCAATGCCCCCAAAAATTTTTGGCAAAGACTCGGTCTCCAACTGCCAACGACATTGCACACTTTCCCTTATTATAGGCTTTTTCTTCTTGGCGGAGTGCCTAAATAGTGTTCCTTTTTGCTTCCTCCCAATGAACCCGCAGCTCATCAGGGCCAACACGCTCTGGTAGGATATCTTTCAAGCACCACAGATTACTTAAAGGTGTGTTAATCTCATAACCAAGGAGTATCTTGGCAGGAGTAGTCCCATGACTCTTATGTTGTACAGTGCTGAATGCAAGACTAAGCCACATTAGCGAGTGCTCCCACTTATTCGAAGCACTTGAATGAAAAATGATTAAGGCTGATTTTAAATTTCAGTTAATCCGTTCTGCAAACAAAAGTTGCAGATAGTATGGCGGAGTGGTCCAATGTTGAATACCTTGTGAAAGGCAAAACCTACAGAATTGTCTGGAACAAAATGCAGGGGCATTATCACTTACTAAACTTCGTGGTGAGCCAAATGTGGTAAAAATCAATACCAATGCCCAATACTCATCTGAGCAATGGTACTTTGTCTTGGAATCAGCCAAACAAACCGAGTAAAGGTGTCCACTACTACAATGATAAACCTGTTACCTTACTTAGTTTGTGTGAGGTGTCCTACATAATCAATAAAAAATTTCTGAAATGGCTGGAACTCCTTTGTGGATTGCAAATAGCCTTTACCTCTCCCCACGTCTGGTTTTCCATGTTGACAATCTTCGCAATCTCTAACCAGCTTCCGAACTTCCAGGGCCATTCCTGTCCAGATAAGATGTTCGTTGATTTTAGCCAAAGTTTTCTAACCTCCTAGGTGCCCTCCACACACTGATTGGTGATAATACCTGAACACTGTGGGCACTAAACTTTTTGGCAAACAAATTCTTTCTTTCTGATCATGTTGCCATTTATAACAAAGCATGCCTCTTTCCAAGGAATATCCTTCTGACCCCTGCCCATTGCGCAATTTCCTTCATATCACTGTCAAGTCAGGATCCTTCTCTTGCTCTTCCCTCAGATTTTGAAACAACTTGGGAATCTCAGTCAACCCTCCCCCTACTTCTTGAGTTTGCAGCACCTCCACATTATTCACGGATAATGATGCTGGCAAAGCTCCTTCGTGGAAGACTTCCTGCTCTTGTTCGAACATTCAGCCAAGTGCATCCGCAACTCAGTTTTCCAAGCCTTTAATATGTACAACGTCAAATTGGAATGCTGATATCCTGATAGCCCAACGTGCTATCCTACCCGTTTTTCAGGGTCGCACCAAAACCCAACTTAGAGCTTGGTTGTCTACCTCCAATTGAAACCTCCGATGTTCAAGATAAAACTTAAATTTTTCAATGTCGAACAACACCACTAAGGCTTCTAGCTCATAAACAGAATAGTTGCGCTCTGGATCAGACAATACCCTCGAAGCAAAAGCTAAGGGTCGATGTTCCCCTTCCTGTAGTTGCAACAAAACTGCAACAATACTGGTATTTGATGCGTCAGTTTGTACAATAAAAGGCAAATTGAAGTTGGGAATAGCTAACACTGGCGCATTACTAATGGCTTGTTTAAGCACCTCAAAAGCTGATTGCTGGTTATCCCCCATTGGAACTTCTCCCCTTTTTTCCTTAATTGATTTATAGGGGCTGCTAACACTGCAAAATTCAGTGCAAATTTTCGAAAACAATTGCACATACCAATGGAACGGGCTACTTCTTTTTTGTCACGAGGTGTAGGAAACCTATGAATCACACTGCTTTTAGACTGATCTATTCTAACCCCTTGGTTTGACACAATATGCCCCAAGAAGGAAATTTCCGTTTTTGCTAATGTGACCTTGCCTGGTTTTATGGTCAGGTCCACTTCCCTCAAACACGTGATCACATCCGGTGTTAACACCAAGGCAATCCATCCATCACTCGCCTCTCTCGTGCACTGTGCTCTAGCCACAGCGCACGACAGTTGCACCTCCTGGTTGCTCAGTTCCGTCAGCCCCACTGCTTGCTTCGGACATGCACTATATACCCAGCCAGCGTGAGACATAATCGATACTGGCTAGCTTACATAGTGTTTGAACCAGAGGAGATAGATTCTATTACCTCAATGTGAACATATCATACATATTAAGTGCAATCAATGGAAGAAAAGAGAGCTAAGAATAACCACTTCCCCTTGGAGAGTATTCTACAAAATATGCTCTAGAGACAACAGAGTTCCCAAACTAAAGATTAAATGTCCTTTGTCATACAGTTACAATGAATAAAAAATAAAATGTGATTGACAGCCCACAACCAATAACTCAGACAGCAAACGTACAATAGAATGTAAGTGGTTAAAAACAAGGGCATCTGGGCAGGAATTGGTGAACTGTCAAAGGTTGATGACAATGAGGATAACATGGTGGGGTATGACTACTTGACACATGGAAATGGCTAAAATGACAGTGCCCAATATGCAACCTAGTTAAAATGATCTCCTCATGTAGAGAGGAGGTCAGAGATGCCACTGGGAGAAGTTTAATATCCCGGATCTTGTTCCCATGAAGGGAAGACCAGTGGTGACACAAAACCAACACCACCAGCTGATGGGTGGCAACATGGAGATCATCAGAAGGAATTAAAGAACTAGCGGGCTCATGTAGAAGGACAGCAGGCTTGCCAGAAGCATCAGCAGTCTCGTTTCTCATTAGACCGATGTGATCAGGGACCCACATAAACATCACAGTGGCTCCCTCAAGAGTGAGCAAGTGGAAGCTTTCTTGGACCGTTGCACTAAGAGATGACTGTGTGCAGCGCACCGTGGCTTTGAAGGGTGCTGAGAGAATCGGACCAGATGACACAAGTGAAAAGCCTGTGTTGTCAAGTGTACTGTGTGGCCTGATACAGTGTGAAGAACTCTGCTGTAAATATTGAGCATTGTTGTGGAAGCTGATACAAAAAATCATCAGTGCCAACAATGAAGGCACACCTGACACCACGTTCAGTCTTAGAGCCATCAGTGTACACAAAGTTACTATCACTAAGTTCTGTGTAAATATTGAGAAACTTACAGCAATAAATTGAATCTGGAGTAATTCCCCTAGGAAATGAATGAATGCCAAGGTGAATATGAGCTGCTGCGTGAAGCCAAGGTAGTGAAGGGTATACACCCATCAGGAAAGTGGCAGGTATCATGAAATGAAGCTGTCAGAGTAATAGCCGAAAATAAACTCCAGAGGCTAACACAGAAGAGGGACATACCCCCTACTTGTGGTCAAAGCAGTCATCGAAGAATGAAGCATAGGACATGTGGCTAGGTATGGCAGACAAACGGCATGCATATCTCGTGCAGAGAACATCATATTGGTATGACTGCGGTAGTTTGGCAGCTTCTGCATAGAGACTCTCAATTGGGCTTGTGTAAAAGGCGCCAGTGGTCAAACAGATTCTGCAATGGTGGATTGTTTTTAGGTGGTGTACGATGGGTGGATGTGCAGATGCATAAATGAAACGTGCATAGCCTAGCTTTGAACAGACAAGGGATTGGTACAAACAGAGGAGGATGGGCAGATCTGCTCCACAGGAAGTACCGCTTAGGACACATAGGTCACTGAAGGACCATATACAACAGGTGGTAAGGTAAGGCATGTGAGAGGACCAAGAAAGTTTCCTATCAAGCATGAGCCCCAGGAATTTCATAGTTTCAGTGAATGGAATAGCAATAGGTCCAAGACGTTATAACATTCTTAGGGGTTAATTTTAGTCATCGTAGGTGGTGATCCGTAACAACAAAAGTCCTGGAATACTAACTGCAGGTTTTTACTGTTGTTGTTGTTGTTGTTGAGGTCTTCAGTCCTGAGACTGGTTTGATGCAGCTCTCCATGCTACTCTATCCTGGGCAAGCTTCTTCATCTCCCAGTACCTACTGCAGCCTACATCCTTCTGAATCTGCTTAGTGTATTCGTCTCTTGGTCTCCCTCTACGATTTTTACCCTCCACGCTGCCCTCCAATACTAAATTGGTGATCCCTTGATGTTAGAACATGTCCTACCAACTGATCCCTTCTTCTGGTCAAGCAGTGCCACAAACTCCTCTTCTCCCCAATTCTATTCAATACCTCCTCATTAGTTATGTGATCTACCCTTTACTATAAAGTAAAAATAAAATTTAATCAAATATAGTGTTTAATTTGATATTTATTACAGTTTCAAAATAAAGGCATCTTGACAAATCTGAAATAAGTTGTAACATACTTGCAATAAATTATTGCAATAAGCTACATGCTTTCTGTCCAAAATCACACAAAATACTGACCTTTACTGCCAACATGGCTGTAACTATTTATATTTTCTTAACAATCCCGAACAATCCTCAGCATTGTATAAAATGAGTATTTGATTAATTAACAATTAAAATTTATACAAAAAATTGAAAATACATATCTGATTGTATTATTTACTTCATAACAGCTAGTACACTATGATATTAGTACATGCCTATCATTTTATTTGAGAATAAATTCTCAAATAAGAAATTACAATAATACATTTACATTTTTATTAATTACTAGAGGCTCCCTTCATGGGAATTATTCCCTTCATTTACAGAGCTTCTACACTTTGAACTGAAATAGATTAGACAGTTATTTTGTCAGTTATAAGTTTTTCTAGACGAGTTACATATTTTGTTTACATGTGCGATCCTGAATTAGACTGGAAAATGTTTGTTTTAAGTGAATCTTAATGGGCAGTTATGTTTCAACACCCCCAAAAGGATTTGTGAAACTGAAAGTTGAACAAAACCTTTTCTGGCAGCTCTATGTAACAGTACATATTTCGCAATAAACTGCAGGAACAAGCATTTTACTTCTGGTATGAGATAAATCCTATATTTGATTAAAAATGTAAATTAATTATGAAGCATTATGCAAAAATTATTACTCAATAGTACAAGGAAAGAACAAGTTATTTCTTAACTGTATGAGATAACATCTAACTTAGAGTTTCAAACTAGTACAAAATTTCTAAGTGCAAATGCACCAATCTCTGTACTTTACATGAATGTAAACAGTCTTGATCTTTGCAGTAAACAGCTGCTTCATAGAGAATCTTGAAGTTTGCAGTACGCAGATTGCTTTGTAGAGAATCTTGAAGTTTGCAATACACAGACTGCTTTTTGGGATGAAATGTCTGACCAATGACCAATGTTACTATTTTTCATTTGTCAGGACACTTCCAATGCCAATCATTCAAACATTAATTAACAGAATGATACATAAGATTGCAGTTACATGTAACTCTGAGTGACAATATAAATGACTAATACATCATATTGGTTGTGGTTTATAAGTAATTGAAACAGCACCAACAACTACGTGGTTGGGCCTTATATACAGGTATGTGTTCACAACTTGGGTGAGAATACACAGTAAATGAATCATAAATGATTCGTACATCATGACAAAACATGGTTAGGTATTATACATTGGTAAGTGTTCACCACTTAGGTGTGAATACACAATAAATGAATCATAAATAACTGGTACATCATGACAGTTATACTGCTGAATATTATACATTGTACTCTGATGAGAAGTAAGAAATGAAATAGGAAATTCAGAGTGTTGGAGTTGAAAAAGAAAATAGTATAAGCAAGTCATTCCTCGTGACAATATCATGACAAAGCATACTTGCATATAAGTGAATGATCACAATTTTGAGTGCTGGTACATAGCAAAAGAAAAAAAAAAAATCATACAACAACCTTAGACATTGATAAATATAGAGAGTAGTGTAAGTGAGCTATACCTCATGATAATTACAAATATTAATAAGTGAGCCATTCCTCATGATAATTACAAATATTAATAAGTGAGCCATTCCTCACAATAATTAAAATATTAGTAAGTTAGCCATTCCTCACGATACAAATAATATAGTATGACTGAGAATAGTTACATCTAATAATGCAGAAATGCTAGCTTGTTCCCCGGATCCTCCTATAGAATAAGTTTTAGTCGCTTAATAAAGCTGACACAGTAAATTAGAAGGGTATCAGCAATAGAGATATGCATGTGAACAGAGGGAAGGATAGCTTGGTACTCTAATGAGAAGTAAGAAATGAAATAGAAGGTTTGGAGCGTTGGAGTTGAAGAAGAAAAGATGACAGACCCCAAAGACAGGAAACCCCCCTACCCAGGACCCCCACTGTTCCAATACTTCACTGTGGCGCCGGAGGGAGAAGAGTATTCGGCATTCCGTACAGAACGGACTTGCCACAGCTTCACCTTTCCAGTCTCAGGAAAAGTTAAAGTAACACATTTGGCCATGTTTTGACAATACATTCAAGTGTGTTTGTAACATTGACAATGGTAGCAGTGCATTGGTTTTGGAATATACAGTCAGACGATGATGACTTTATAGCCTGCTTCAATCTTTGTTGGAAGCACTTCTCATTCAAACATAAGAAAAAAGAGTGTGTGTAGGCACTAAGGTTGCATCAACCTTTTTCATTACCTGACTAACTGCTGTGATGCACTATTCAGAGAGGTAAGTTTGGATTTCACCCTCAGTCAGACAATAGAGCAGCTTAGTGTAAATAAAACCATGTGAAGAATTCAGTGTTCAACTGGCTTCAACACAAAAGAGGATAGTCATGGAGGAACAAAGTTGTAAGCAGTTGTTGGTCTTGAGAATCAAAATTGGTCTCCACAAGCAAAGTGCCATTATGTAAATGGGAGCAGGATTTCACAGGGCCAGCAACTGTATCAACATCTTTCTGAATAATAAATGGATTAACCGTAGCAACAGACTGACCTTTTTCAGTCTGTGATATCATGAGAAACTGAGGTGCAGCTGGGAGAGTCTTGGAATCTTTAGCCTCATTCCATTTACATTTAGTAGACGTAGACTGATATCCCCCATGATTTCCAACATCTCCGATAGCACACTGGAGGCCAACCCTCAGACGGGGGTCTCACCGGCCTTAGGTGATTATTCACACCTCAGGTCGCACCTACAACACTCATGACAAAGGGACCAATTGGCAGTTTGGGGAGATAATAGCTCCCCTCCCTGGTCCTGGCCTGTACAAGGAGGTACATGCAAACCCTACCTGTCAACCCATGGCTGAGAATTATGCATTACCCAGTCAACTATCATGCGTCAGATGAGTGGCCTGGCCTTCAGGAGCACAAAGGGAGGAAGAAGAAACAAAGATGGGACAAAGATGCTCAAGTGGAGGAAGGATAGGAGATGGAGAATGAAGAAAGAAAGAAAAAAAGACAGTTGAGGGACTGTTCTGATGTCAAGCTATTAACACTTCAGAACACATTTCTAAAAATATCCCAGACATGTTCCCAAAGGGAGGGGAAAAAGAACAGCAGGAGGATAGACATGCAGCACAGGAAGGGAAAAGATGCTGCAAAGGCAGGGGCCCCATGGCAGCCAACCACGAACACATCAAAGAGTGGTGAGCCCTCTGGGGGGACCATTGTGTTTGTGCTCAGCCATTACAGACTCCATAACATTAATTATGCTTTAGTTTATAAGGGCGTGGGATGTCTTTTCTTCATTTAAACAGAAATACATTGTTAGGTAACAGCAGTGGTTGAATATTAGCAGTATACTTAATCTCATTCTTAACCATCCAAATCTCAGATTTGGAAAAAAACAACCACACATTGGTTCCAAGGTATATTTGTTTTCTCCTAAATAGTTTAGATACCCCTTCAACAAAGTGACCAATTTTCACTCAACATGTCTTCTCAAAACTCAGTTATTGACTTCAGTCCTTTCTATGGGGAGACACCATACAACCATTTTTCTTTTCAGATGAAAGTGTGCTCTATTCAATCCCTACCAAAAGATTTTAGGTTATCTATCTGTGGACTCACTTAACCAAAAGACTAGGCCCCTCTGTTTGCAATCTATCCCCAGGCTCCTCTATGCAAAATGTGGTACAGATCTTGAATGCACCCAACTTCAGGTGTAGGACAGCCTCTCTATAGGTCTGCCTGCCTATTTCAACTCCCTCAATTCACCTACAGCAGGGTACACTTTAGTGTATAAAATCTGTCTGCACAGTACCTCGATTTCATGTCTCACATCCTGACAGGAAGGGATTCCTTCACTTCTGGTGTGTCTTTGCTCCAGTTTTAAAGCATACCACACCATACTTCCTATACACAATTGCTTTTACCTACATGTTTGTTGTTGTATGAGAGCACATCTGCATTAGTGTATAATTTTGTGTAGCAATATTTCCAATTTCATTTCCTTTTCTCGGGGCCATTTGGATCTGTTTCTATGTTTGTATTTAAAATTATCTGTGCCAACACACACAACTCAATTTATCATTAAAAATTCCACAAGACATAACAAAACAAGGACTGAAATTGCCATTTTCAAATATAGACTACCATCATCAGTTGTACATGCATGTGTGTCCAAAGGAACATAGCATTGTAATTCGGAATAACACAGGCACAGCACTACCTTAAAATATACTAAGGTGGTCTTTTCTCCATTGTCACTTATTTTATAAAACACTTATGTTGTAATTCATAGCCAGGTGATCATTTATGTCTAATCACACTGATAGAACATTATTTTACTTAAACATAGGCTAATTTTAGTGTCCACTATTCCTGTTCCTTGTTTAGCACCTTCTCTCATTTGAAGTTGATAAAATGATCTTGTTTTATTGACTGTGCATCTGTGTTATCAATTAACTGATTTCTCTAAATGGCACTGCTATCTTTTGCTATTACACTTTTGTTAGTAAGTCATATTTCAGACTGTTACACTACATGCATGAGCTTCCCCCCATTATCTTCTCTCCCAAACATGTGATGTGTCATAACATGCAGATACTGATGTCATATACAGTATGTGTATGGCATAAAAATTAAGTCCATTTTTCCAAATCATATCATCATGTGTGTGTTGCCTCGGTGATCCTGTGACAGCAGGTTGTGATAAAAACTTGCGAAAAATATAAGGATTTCACTGAGAGAAACTTATAAATATGGATAGACGGAAAGGCAGAACTGGTGCTGTTGCCAGAGAAGTAAGAAAGGAAAGTGATAAATTTATCTGTTAAGGTCATAGAAAGAAAGAAGGTAGTGTCAAAAGACAGGATCACTTACTACCCCCTACCTTGAGGAATTCCCACTTCTGCTAAAGTTGTTCGTTCAGACACTTGAGAGAGAAGGTATTCAGCATTCGCTACAGAACAGAGTTGTCCAACTTCAGTGTCACAGATCCCTAAAGTTGATCTTAGCAAATCTCTACTGTAAGCGCTAAGAGAAAGGCCAACAACATGTGGAGGGAAAAAAAAATCACTAAATTGCCGATTGTCATCTCTACGGTATCAACTACACATAAAGAACCTCCCATATAAAATGAATAGAAACCCTACTGTTTTCTCTTGTTCCTTTTAAAAAATACAATGTGTCTGAAAAAGAACTCCCTAGTTTTAATGTGTCCTAGAGTCTGTACAAAGTGACATACACTATTCTAACTTATGGTGTTTGATTCATCAACTCTCCAAGTTTGGCTCCCCTGCAGTTGGCAGGTCTGCTTGACCTTGAGTTGGCACCAGTGCTATTTTTTCCTCTGTTCCCTCAGTTCAGTCCAGGCATGCATGCAGTGCAATGCAGAGCAGCTCAGCAACAATGTGTACTCTGCAATGGAATGTGCAGAGTGTTATCTGGCTTGTGAAAACAGAGTTAGTTATAACAGTGTAATGTACTTTTAGATGTCGGTATGGTGGTCAACCACCAACAGCAAAAACTATTTGTCATTGTCTAAAGTCTTTCAAGGAAACCAGAAGCGTTTTAAAAGTAAATTCACCACATAGACCAAGAACTTCTAAAGACGTTGTTAAACAGATCTGTATTTCGTGTGTTCGGAGACCGAAGAAGTCATTGGCCAGACATGGTCTACAATTGGGAGCGCCTAAAGGTACTGTGTATGACGTGCATAAAAGACTTAAGTTGCATGCCTACAAATTGCAACTGTTACATGAAACAAAACCTACTGATAATATTGAAAGATATTAGTTTGCTGTTGACTTTATACACAGAATTGATAATAATGTCAATTATTTTTTAAGATTCTCTTTTCTGGTGATGCTACATTTCATGTTGGTTGGAACATTTAATTGTCTAAACTGCATAATTTTCGGGGGCAGAGCATCCACATGATGTTCTCCCAAAGTTAATGCCTGGTTTGCTTTGATGGAAGATCGTGTGATTGGTCCTTTCATTTTTGTAGAAAAAAACAAATGGGGACGTTTACTGTGGCATGTTGACAGAGTATGTCTTTCTCCAAATGGATGATATTGAGGCAAAAAAGGGGCTTGTGTTTTTCCAACAAGATGGTGCTCCCCCCCCCCTCCCTCTATTACAGTAACCATGTGTGTGCGGCTCTTGACACTCGCTTTGCAGGAAGGTGAACAGGCAGGGCTGGCCCAATACCTTGACCACCACGAAGCCCAGACTTAACCCCACTGGACTTTTTCTTTTGGAGCCACATAAAAAATGTTGTGTACAGTGAAAAGATCAGAGACATCAATCATATATGGAATCGTCGTGGTGGTTGGAACAGTTGCACCTGAAATGTTGGTGAATACATGGCGAGAA
This sequence comes from Schistocerca gregaria, assembly GCF_023897955.1. Classification (NCBI taxonomy): domain Eukaryota; kingdom Metazoa; phylum Arthropoda; class Insecta; order Orthoptera; family Acrididae; genus Schistocerca; species Schistocerca gregaria. The sequence continues at coordinate 624,103,900 of NC_064921.1, read as the reverse complement.
GTGGAATATCGTCTCGATGTGTGCAGGGCAACAAATGGATCCCACATTGAAATCTACTAATATTAAACAAAATTCAAGGAATTATCTTTCATGATATGTACTCATTGATGTAATTTTTCATTAATTTCTGCATTTAATTTATACTTAAAACTAGGGAGGTATTTTTCAAACACCCTGTATAATATCTTGAATATACATAACACTATACATATAAAGATTCCAAGACTTACCAAGCGGGAAAGCGCCGGTAGATAGGCACAATAAATAAAACACACAGAATTTCGAGCTTTCACAACTGGCGGCTTCTTCGTCAGGAAAGAGGGAAGGAAAAGGAAAGATGAAAGGATGTGAGTTTTAAGGGAGAGGGTAAGGAGTCATTCCAATCCCGGGAGCGGAAAGACTTACCTTAGGGGGAAAAAAGGATAGGTATATACTCGCGCGCGCGCGCACACACACACACACACACACACACACACACACACACACACACACACACACACACACACACACATCCATCCATACATACACAGACACAAGCAGACATGTGGAAGTTTCTTTCTATTTTATTTATAACACTATACATATGTATATATCTTTTTTCTGTAAGAAACATATATAAAAAAGATAATTCCTTTTATCTTCTCAGCCACTTTTAGTGCTACACTCTTGCTTTCTCAAGCAAAGATACAATGTAGTTATTAAATAAGCTAGAATAGTAAGAGAAAGTAATGTCTTTAAAGAAATAACACATCCATTAACTCAGACTTCCAAGGGACATTATTCCGCCAAATTTCCAAACTGCAAATTCTTCTGGGGGTATATATTTCTTAACTGTTTCAACATTGTACAGTCCCTTTTCCTGGCCTCTATCTGAGTCAACCATGAAGAGTGTCTTAGGATGTGGTATTCCTACCACCTTAAGAGATGCACAGTACCATGGAAAGAGCTTACTCACTCTTTTTTTATGTTAGAATGTGATGGACGTTGCTTACAGAAACTAAGTCACCTACGCTATGTTTATGTGCTTGGGCCGTATTGTTAAACTTACGTAGTCTGCACTGTGCTGACTCGTGTAACTTGTTTATTATTGTATTGTCTACTAATGCCTCTTCTTCCTTTGAAGGGGGCCATTTAAAGAATTTTAATAATGGCTCTCCTGTAAATTCCTTATGCATTATCTCTACTGGTGATAACCCAGAGGACATGTGAGGTAGCTCGTTCAATATGACTTGGAATCCTGCTATCATTTGTGCCCATGTGGTATGTTTGTGGGAGCAATGTGTTCTACATAATCAGCCAATCTCTTTCATTACTCTCTCACATCGATTGGATTGCAAAAATTGTGGCTGGTGGTCCACTGACAGCTAAGAGTTTCTTAGTTTTTCCTATATCTTTAAAATAATTATTTAAACAGTTGAAGAAAAGTGTCTGCCATAAGGTTGTGTAACCCTTTGGGTGCTATGGGATGCTACTTGTAGTTTTACCAATATAGTCTTCTTTGTCCTTTTGACATACATTACAACTTCATAACAGTTTAATTACTTTTCAACGAGGTTCTTAAAACAATAAAATTTATTCATATGTTATGTGCATTTATGTGTTCTAAAATGTCCGTGATTTTTGTGTAAGAACCATATTAATTCATATTCAGCACACCAAGGTGCGCATCATTTCTAACATGTAGTACGTAAATATGCTTTCCACAATAAAATAACATTTATTATTGTCTATGAAAGTTGTTGTGATAGGATCAATAAACCCTGTTTACACTGTCAATATTTCTCACTGAAATAGTCATCATATTCCGTGTTTGATCTTTAAGAGCTGAACTGCAGTATACTTCATTTTTGGTGCAATTAATACCTAAGAAATTAATTGTGAATATCACTCCAGAGCCCTTTGTACTTTTCATATCATTCATACTTAACAATATTCTAGATAACATACCAGGAACATGGCTCTCTGATACTTTTATATAGTTAATCTCATGTGTAAACTTCTGTAAAAAGAGAATACACTTCATCAAGTGATCATGTATTAGTCTGTTCTCTGTAAGAAAGACTAATGTTTAGTGGTCAGTAGATACAACTATCTTCAAACCCAAAATCAAAGTCTGAAATTTCTTTATGCTCCAGATAACGGTGAGCAGTTGATTTTCTGTGGCTGTATAATTCATCTCATGTATACCCACATCCTTTCATCTTTCCTTCTCCTTCCCTCTTTCCTGACGAAGCAACCGCCGGTTGCGAAAGCTCGAAATTTTGTGTGTGTGTTTGTGTGTTATTTTATTGTGCCTGTCTATCAGCGCTTTCCCGCTTGGTAAGTCTTGGAATCTTTGTTTTTAATATATTCATCTCATGTATACTTAGACTATGACTTGTGAACACAAGTTTTCTATATTTTCCTGGTAAGATTTTCCTTGGAATAATTCCATGAGTAGTCTATAGAGACTCTTGTCCCAGACTGAACTGACACCTTTTCATCTGGTTGTACACACAAAATACATTACAGTAACTGGTAATATAAGAACTAATTGTTTCTGTTTTGTAGTTTGTAATAATTCTTCCAATATCATGATACTTCCTTACCTGAATTGATGTATATTACTTTATGGCTATATACTTCTCCTAACATACAGGTTTTGGTGGTGTACCATCAGTTTCACCTCCCTCCTCCTCTAGTAACCATTCTTTAGTTGGAATTGTATGGGTATAGGTTACTAATTTTTGTATATATGGGCCAACTATGGATCAGTCACACCCTGAATTCTGGTCCTCACCCCAGGATGCTCTGTGTTTCTGTTTTTGTTAAATCTTTAGTTGGTTAGTTGATTTGGGAGAGGGTACCAAACAATGAGGTCATCAGTCCCATCGGAGTAGGGAAGGATGGGGAAGGAAGTTGGCTATGCCGTTCCAAAGGAACCGTCCCAGCATTTGCCAGAAGCAATTTAGGGAAACCACGGAAAAACTAAATCAGGATGGCCAGAGGTGGGTATGAGCTGTTAGCCTCCCAGACGTGAGTCCAGTGTGTTATTACGTCTTCACTTAACTCTGGAGTAATACCTGCATTATTATTCACGTTATTATTGGTGATAGGTACTAATACTGGCAACTGTATATTATTATTGCTAGCTGTGCTCTGCTTATCACATCTACTGTTGACATAACAGAAATTCACTTCTCTTTTGCCTGCAAATGAATTCGGATATTGTCTACTGTCTTTATCCTCCATGTTTTGATTAGTATCATTAACATTTGATTTACATTCCTTGTTGAGGGTATGTAATCCCTCTACAAGAGCAAGTAAATCATTCACAGATGTCTGTCCAGCCTCTATAACAAATTTCTTTATGTAAATGATGTGGCGATCAATGTATTACACTTTTACTGAGTGTGATACCTCTAATAGATGCCACTCCATGTAATTCTTGTAACTACCCCAAGAACTATTGTAATGCTTTGGTTCAGATAATTTGAGCATTAATTTTCCTTGTGTGCTGGTACACCAATATTTCCCTTTCAAACCTTCTTGAAAATCCTCCCAGGACTTGAAATCTATAGAGTGGTCACTTGCCAATTCTGTTGCATCACTGACTAAGTAACTATACATAAAATCTGTCTTTCTGGAGGCCTCTCATCTTTTTGGTAATAATCTAGAGTGTAACCTTAAAAAACATACTGGATGCATCTCCCCATCCAATTTGAACCTTGGAAACTGTTTAGAAAAATTCATCCTGTTTTCCATCTGTATATTCTCAAAAAACTTATGTGCTACAATAACATTATTATTAGTCTCATTAGTGCTAAATCCTATTTTTGCATTTTCTATGGCCTTCCAACAATTCCTGTATTTCCTTTCTGTGGTGTACAATACCTCCTAAACGACTGGTTTTAATACTAGTAGATTCAGCCATATCCTGTACTTCTTATCGTGCGAACTACTGTACTCCCTCCCCTGAACTAGTCAAGGTTGCATGGGAACTCAACATTTCATTTACTGATTTTCCTTTCTCTAGCATTTTGACCTGCTCCTGTGTAGCTGAGATGTGTTGCGTAAGGTTTGTACTTTATTATGAACTACTTTCAGATGATTGTGTACTTCATTCCTCACTAAATCATACTGCACATTAATGTCAAATTGTACTTTGCTGGGCAAATCATTTAATTTTTTCTCCATAGCTGTAATTTTATTTCCCTGTACATTAACTATCAACATTAACTCCTGTTCGGATGCTTCTGTCAGTGATTTAATTGCCATCAACTTGGTAGTGGTAGCTCCTAACATTTGGTTAATGCTTTCTTCTAACTTCCGAAGAGTAGCATCCACTTGAGCCTTAATGGTAGCTTCCAATTTGGCTTTCATATCATCCCCAAGTACTTTAAAGGCTTCCTGTGCATTTTTGAATGTTTCTTCCAGTTTCTTGTTAAATGCTTTATTGTTTTCCACAATAGCTTCACAAATAACCGAAACAATTCTGGTGCTTCCACTGCCATTTTTCTAGTCTACATTGGCATACTTTACTAATTAAATATCCAACTAATTAGTTAAATTAGATGTTTACCAAGTTTCTTCGCCCACAGACTTCAGTAATTGATCCCATAAGTTCCCGTACACACAACAATAAAATGAAAAAATCCTAAACTGATAAAATTACAGCTCACCCGACATGTAGAACAGTGAACTGGGGACGCTGCACAGGCGAAGCTGCTGCATCAGGTTGAGAAGCTGTAGCATGCGGCTGCTACTCTGGTGATGAGCTGCTATGTGAAGTGCCACGAAGACTCACGCCATTGTAGCTGGTACGCGGACTCGAACTGCTGTCCTCTGGTTCATCTGCTGCTATCTGTCATTACTCTTCCTTCTCAAACCATAGCAAACTCTTGTGTGTCATAATTGATACATATGTGCATGTCGTTTGTAAACACACACAATGGTTGTCTCAGTTAGTGTAAACAACTGCAAATCTTCTGGTTATGAAATTCTGATGTTGATTTTTGAGTTGTCACTGGCAACCAAGTGTTTCTTTCAAATAATTACAAAAAGTTTTAATAAACTCTCCTTTCCAGCACCACAGTTTTCTCATCCTTACTAAATGCTGTGTTTCCTCCAGTGTGTGCTTGGTAACTTGGCTGTAACACAGTGAGTGGATCTGCTACTGTGATATGGTCTATGTTACCTTTGCAATATGGTCACTTCATAGTTTTTCTTCTTGTGGTCCAGCTACTTTGTATCCATGCACAGTGATGCTGGAAGAGTGTGTCTCACCACTTCCAGCTTTTGAATGACAAACATGTCCTCAGTGATAATCTTCTGTATTGTTTCAACTATTTACATCAATTAAAAAGAAAGATCCAAATATCAGTAACTCATAAACTCACACTATCGATCAATATATCCAATCACATCAAACTCATCGTAAGATCTAAGATTTACGGTCTTCATTGGTCTTGAACATTTTCACTGCAGTAGGTCCATTTGTTCATGACAACTTCAAGGGACATCACCAAGGATAAACATCAATGTCCATTAAGTGCTACTGCACTCAATATATGGTGCTTTGCCCCTGCTGTATGTCACTGTGTACGCACCATCTCCACAGATCACAGATTGGGGTGCACACAGTGGATTTTTTTCCACTACGTAAAATATTTATAAAAGACACAGCCATCTTTCACCAGTGTTAGCATCCTGTGTGGAATATTGGTCATGCTCATGAGTAAGCTATGTTACACTACAGCCATAAAGAAGAAATTCTCATTCAGTGTTGGACACACTAATTTAGGTCCTAGGACAGAACACTGTTGGTGGGAGGAATGGGTGTCTAGATGCTTGGTGCATATGGTCAATAGAGTGGCTGATCAGAGGGAGAGGATAAGGAGATAACAGTGCAACACTGGCCCCCAAGTCAGTAAGTTCATCAGAGCATCCGATGATGGTAAAGTGGTTGTTTGCAGAAAAACTGTGCCTGTTGGACAATGACATCTGGTAGTTCATCTGTGAAATATTTTGACAAGACTTACTGAGTTCTACAATAAATTTTTTCAAGTAATAGTGAAGATTCTGTTTAAGAATGACAAGGAGGACGAGACATACTTGGAAAAGACCTGAAGTCAAGGAAGAGTCCAGCTAGATGCATCATGGTCAGACAGATATTACAAAATCAGACACAGGATTGGAAGGTGTGCCAAAGTAATGATGAAGAGTAGACTACAATTTAAGAAAATCATCCAGAATAATCAGTGTTAAAGGAAGTGGGATACTAAGTGTGAAGGAATGATGACTCATGTATGAAGTTCATTAAAAATGTGGATACTGCGGTAAAGAATATCACAGTTCAGTTGAAGAGGAGAGAACATCTCTACATTTGGGTGACAGACAGAATACTTCATGTAATTGACAAAAGAAGAAAGTAGAAAAATATCCAGGAACAGACAGGAATACAATATACACTTCTGGAAATGGAAAAAAGAACACATTGACACCGGTGTGTCAGACCCACCATACTTGCTCCGGACACTGCGAGAGGGCTGTACAAGCAATGATCACACGCACGGCACAGCGGACACACCAGGAACCGTGGTGTTGGCCGTCGAATGGCGCTAGCTGCACAGCATTTGTGCACCGCCGCCGTCAGTGTCAGCCAGTTTGCCGTGGCATACGGAGCTCCATCGCAGTCTTTAACACTGGTAGCATGCCACGACAGCGTGGACGTGAACTGTATGTGCAGTTGACGGACTTTGAGCGAGGGCATATAGTGGGCATGCGGGAGGCCGGGTGGACGTACCGCCGAATTGCTCAACACGTGGGGCGTGAGGTCTCCACAGTACATCGACGTTGTCGCCAGTGGTCGGCGGAAGGTGCATGTGCCCGTCGACCAGGGACAGGACCGCAGCGACGCACGGATGCACGCCAAGACCGTAGGATACTACGCAGTGCCGTAGGGGACCGCACCGCCACTTCCCAGCAAATTAGGGACACTGTTGCTCCTGGGGTATCGGCGAGGACCATTCGCAACCGTCTCCATGAAGCTGGGCTACGGTCCCGCACACCGTTAGGCCGTCTTCCACTCACGCCCCAACATCGTGCAGCCCGCCTCCAGTGGTGTCGCGACAGGCGTGAATGGAGGGACGAATGGAGACGTGTCGTCTTCAGCGATGAGAGTCGCTTCTGCCTTGGTGCCAATGATGGTCGTATGCGTGTTTGGCGCCGTGCAGGTGAGCGCCACAATCAGGACTGCATACGACCGAGGCACACAGGGCCAACACCCGGCATCATGGTGTGGGGAGCGATCTCCTACACTGGCCGTACACCTCTGGTGATCGTCGAGGGGACACTGAATAGTGCACGGTACATCCAAACAGTCATCAAACCCATCGTTCTACCATTCCTAGACCGGCAAGGGAACTTGCTGTTCCAACAGGACAATGCATGTCCGCATGTATCCCGTGCCACCCAACGTGCTCTAGAAGGTGTAAGTCAACTACCCTGGCCAGCAAGATCTCCGGATCTGTCCCCCATTGAGCATGTTTGGGACTGGATGAAGCGTCGTCTCACGCGGTCTGCACGTCCAGCACGAACGCTGGTCCAACTGAGGCACCAGGTGGAAATGGCATGGCAAGCCGTTCCACAGGACTACATCCAGCATCTCTACGATCGTCTCCATGGGAGAATAGCAGCCTGCATTGCTGCGAAAGGTGGATATACACTGTACTAGTGCCGACATTGTGCATGCTCTGTTGCCTGTGTCTATGTGCCTGTGGTTCTGTCAGTGTGATCATGTGATGTATCTGACCCCAGGAATGTCTCAATAAAGTTTCCCCTTCCTGGGACAATGAATTCATGGTGTTCTTATTTCAATTTCCAGGAGTGTAAATCACTTGTTGTTGTCTTCAGTCCTGAGACTGGTTTGATGCAGCTCTCCATGCTACTCTATCCTGTGCAAGCTGCTTCATCTCCCAGTACTTACTGCAACCTACATCCTTCTGAATCTGCTTAGTGTATTCACCTCTTGGTCTCCCTCTACGATTTTTACCCTCCTCGCTGCCCTCCAATGCTAAATTTGTGATCCCTTGATGCCTCAGAACATGTCCTACCAACTGGTCCCTTCTTCTTGACAAGTTGTGCCACAAACTCCTCTTCTCCTCAATTCTATTCAATACCTCCTCATTAGTTATGTGATCTACCCATCTAATCTTCAGCATTCTTCTGTAGCACCACATTTCAAAAGATTCTATTCTCTTCTTGTCCAAACTATTTATCGTCCATGTTTCACTTCCATACATGGCTACACTCCATACAAATACTTTCAGAAATGACTTCCTGACACTTAAATCTATACTCGATGTTAACAAATTTCTCTTCTTCAGAAACGCTTTCCTAAATCACTTAGGAATGAAATAAATAGGAAGTGTTGGGATGCCAAGGCAAGATGGCTGCAGGAAAAGTGTGAATAAATCAAAAACTAAGAAAATTATTGTTGGAAAGACTGAGTCAGTATGGCCAGAAAAGTAAAAGCAAACTTCAATGAAATTAAAAGCAAAGGCAGCACCATTACAAGTGTAAAGGGATGGGAATTCCACTGTTAAATACATAAGATAGTGGATGGGTAGAAAGAGTACATTAAAGGTCTCTACACATGGCAGGAATTGTCTGATAATGTGAGAGAATAAGAAATTAGAGTCAGTATGGAAGAGAGAGGGGAATGAGTACTGGAATCAGAATTTAGAAGAGCTTAGAAAGACTTGAGGTCAATTAAGGTAGAATGAATAGATAACATTTCACTCAAACATCTGTTCAAGATGGTATGTAGAATCTATGATACTGGAGACATACCCTCAGATCTTTGAAAAAATATCATCCACACATTTCCAAAGATAGCAAGAGTAGACGAGTCTGAGAACTACTGCACAATCAACTTAACAGTTCATGCAACCAAGCTCCTGATGACAATACTATAAGAGAAGAAGGAAAAAGGAAACTGACGTTCTGCTAGATAATGATAAATTTGGCTTTAGGAAAGGTGAAGGCACTAGAGAGAAAGTCCTGATGTTGCTCTGACAATGGAAGCAAGAATCAAAACAAGTTCCTAGGACCTGTCAACCTGGAAAAAGCATTTGCCAATGTAAAATTGTGCAAGATGTTCAAAATTCTGAGTAAAATAGGAGCAAGATAATAGGGAAAGATGGGTAATATAGAATACGTAAAAGAAGCAAGAAGGAACAGAAAGACTATAATACCAAGAATGAAGAGGTCGTTTTAAAAATGGTATAAAACAAGGATGCAGTCTTTCACCCCCACTTTTCAATCTATACATTGAAGAAGCAATGAAGGAAATGAGAGAGAGATTCAAGAGTGCAATTAAAATTCAAGGTGAAACAATATCAAAGATAAGATTTGCTGGTGACATTGCTGTCTTGAGCAAAAGTGAAGAACAATTACAGACTCTGCTGAACTGACTACAGAATATGGATAGAGAGCAAACCAAGGGAAGACGAAAGTAATGAGAATTAGCAGAAATGAGAAAGTGAGAAACTTAACATTAAAATTTGTGATCATAAAGTAGATGAATTTATGGAATTATGCTATGTTGGAAACAAAATAACCCTTTTCAGAAGAAGCACGGAAGATATAAAAGGCAGACTAGCACAAGCAAAGAGGGTGTTTCTGGCCAAAAGTCTGCTGGTATCAAACATGGGCCTTAATTTGAGGAAGAATTTTCTAGTCCATTTTGTACACACACAACACACACACACACACACACACACACACACACACACACACACACAGGGGGGAGGGAGGGAGGATAGAGGAGGGAGAGAGAGAATACACAACAGAGTCAAGCCTCTTGTGGGAATACAGGACTCGCTGGCTGCAAGTCAGTAGATGAAAGGACAGTGGACGAGATGAGAATTTGGGTTGGATGGGAAGTATGTCAGAGATGATTAAGGCAACCACTCCCATTAAGCAGATCTGGATTTGAGGTCCTGTCAGGCACAAATTTTCAACTTTCTTCAACGAATTAGTTCGATGTCCAACTGCAGCTGGTGTCAATCTTTCCTTTGGGAAAAAAGGAAAGAATTTTTTGACTGTATATTTATCGGGGCCAGCATTATATGGTAGTGAATCGTGGACAGTCGGTAAACAGAATCAGAAGAGAATCAAGGTGTTTGAGACTGGTGTTACAGAATAATATTGGAAGTTAGGTGGACTGGAAAGGTAAGATATGAGGTGGTTCTCCACAGAACTGGAAAAGAAAGTCACATGTGGAAAACACTAGAAAGAAGGGACAGGATGATAGGACTTATGTTATGAAAACAGCGAATAACTTTCATGGCACCAGTGGGAACTGTAGAGGGTAAAAACTGTAAAGGATGACAGATTGGAATACACCCACCAAATAATTGAAGACATAGAATGCAAGTGCTACTCAGAGACAAAGAGGCTGGCACAAGAGAGGAATTCATGGTGGGCCACATCAAACCAGTCAGAACACTTATGACATTTTAGTTGATGAAATACCACATGTATGAGATTTTTGTTTCAAAGACCACATTCCAAAAAGAAATGCCTCTGAATTTATGTGAAAATTCTTGAAGATTTTTTAAAAATAAAAGTAACTATATTAACATTTACATCTTTATTCTTCACTTCTACATATTCATTTCTGAAGTCACCCTGCTGACAGACACATTTGTCCCAACAAAAGACGAGTTTAATGATACTGTCACTGTAGAAGGTTTGTTGATAGAGGCACAACCTACCTCTGCTTGCACCACTTCATGACTATCAAAATGAAAACCTCAAAGCTGTTCTGTAAGTTTTGGGAACAGATAAAAATCGGTTGGTGGCCAAGTCAGGGCTGTATGCAAGATGGCTGAACACAGTGAACCCAAGGCATCGGATTCTTGCAGGTGTCACAGCATTTGTGTGTCTGGCATTATCCTGCCGAAGGAGAGGGTGCTCCATGTGTGGATGAACTCTTAGAATTCAAAACTCAATTCCAGTTGCCCATTTCTCATTCACCAACACAGTTGTGTTACACATCACCCTGTTATATGCTACAATTTGGGGATATCTAGTGGTCGACGGCTGCAGATATGTAGACATTAAGAATAAAGCTGTAGAATGTTAATAATTTTTGTTTTATTCACAAAACTTAGAAAGTTTCCACATAAGAAATTCTGAGGCATTTCTTTTTGAAATGCCCTTGTAGAATAATATTGGCAGGCTTTGTTGAAAAATGTAGTTATATTTGCAAGCCTCTTAATTCTATCAAAAATTAGAGCAATTTGAAGAATATACAGCCAATAATTTATTACAATAACTTTCCCTTTAAATGTGTGCTATTATTGCCCACAGTTCCTGATTTTTATGTTACTGTTAAAAATGTAACTTAACTGTACTCAACATTTCTGCTGAAATTTTCCTATGTGAACCTGTAGATAGGCATTGTAAACAGAGTGAAAGCACAGTTCAACTGTGGCCACAGTCTGTCACTGTTAAACCAACATCACAATAAGTTACAGACAAGGTACAGAGAAGACTAAGCATTCATTCTCATTTATCCCTTGTGAGTTGTTACCAGGCCATAATAATGTTCAATAAGATGCTACCTAATTGCTACCGATTACGTATTTATAGTCTGCATACAGATGGGATCATCATTGTTACTTGCCATTCATGGAAATATGTCAGACTCCATCAAGAATATGTAAATTACTGACCAGTGTTTTTGAAGATTAATGAAAAATATCTAATACAGGTAAGTATACACCGACTGCAATTTAAATTCGAAGTATTGCCTTAGTATTCAAAATTTTACATCGCTGTTCATCAGGTGAACTACAGAAAAGACAAGGCACTAAAAGCCAGTAACTTTACAGGCTGTTTGAATATAGGAGTGTAAATCTATGAATTTCCTCCAAGTAGGTGTACTAGTACAAGCCGTATCATTTACACCAGTTTTTGACTGTTTAATTACGTTATTTTAATTGTGCATTTCATGTACTTCTCTGCCGTTTCTGATACCTTCTTAGGTGAAATCTAGTGAAAGTTACACAGGACTACGGCCATCATTTTCATCTATATGGTTTCGTCAGATTATCTCCTCTTGGTGAAGTTCTTGTTGTAGATTCAGCTCAAATTAATCAAACAGAATCCAGCTTGGTTTTAAGAGCAAGCAAATTCTCCCCTTGCCCAGTTAACGAAGCACTCTTATTTCTTTAACTTACTACTTCGATCATTTAACGTTAATTTCTTTTCACTACTTGCCCCTGAACTTCCTCTAATTGAATATTTCTCCCACATAATCTGATCCCTACATATCAAACATTGTTTACGAGGATTAAAATGACTTAATTTTAGCAAATTTCTTGTCAAGTGTCTTTACCTAATCTATGTATTTTCTTTATAAAAGAATTGGCGCACCCAGTACTGAACAACAACAACTGTTTAATAAAAACACAGTCAATGTGAGAACAGCGTGTGTTATTTGGTTAGCAGTTTATTATTATTTTTTTTTAAAAAAAACCTGATTGATCAGACGAGTATGTCAGTGGTTGAAAAGATTACGGCATGATACAGTATTAAGTGTCACCAAGATTGTTGTCGCACACTTGCAAATACTCCTCCCTTTGAATGACCCATCATGTATGGGGACAACAAACGCCTCTACTACAGATTAGTGCAAGATTCCTTAGCTGCCAATTAACTGTCCTGAACTGACACAGACTGCAGTACCCAGCAAAGTACCACATCTTTTTTGCAGATTGTAACTTGAAGAAAGTAGTTCCAGACAGTCTGGACTAGTTTCTAATCTGAAAGAATGCTGTGAGTGGTTTGCAGTGCACTTGTAATCATAACTGATGAGAACTATCATATCTCTAATATTTTATTGGTTCCCATGCTTGTTATACAATTGGTAATTTTGTTTTCACTTGTTCATCATGTTCCATACATCCATCACAAGGGAGTTTTTCAGGGAACTGGAATGAGAAAAGGTACATTAAGAAAGGCAGAAAATCAAAGAAAGTCTGTATACTGCCTTAACAATAAAATATCACTATACTGCTTAATGCTGTTCATGCCTATGTCAGCTGTTTTTAATTTGTTTGTTATGTGGCGAACAGAGATTCTACTCTTTGCTGTCAGACAGGAAATGACAAGTAGATGACTAATGCGATTGCCCCACACTAGGAGTCAGCAATTCATTGATATCAATAATTAAATGAAATCAAACACAAAGGGTATGAAATTAAGAGGTTTATGTATGGAGTTGAAAAGGTTGCTTGGATGATTAAAACACGAAAAACTTTTATTTCAGTGCTGTTGACACAAAGCAAAGCAAAGCAAAATTACAAATCTCTGGGCCGATTTGACTGTGGGTGGACATGACAGTTATTAATGGGGAGGACGTATTGCCTCACCATTATTCATGATCATTCATTGTGAACTGCTGTTGGTGGCAGGCACTGCACGAGTCAGCTGCCCTCGACAGTGATCGCGGCTTTCTGCGAGGCCCAGCTACAATCTCCGCACTATCTGCCCATTGTCGGTTGCATGGCTGAAGCTGTAATATCACGGTGTCAGAAGGTAGATACCAATAGACGATGGATGGAAAAGACTTCATCTCCACTCATTTCTGTGCAATCTCTCAGCTCAACTTCTCTTCAAAATTTTCTTCCTTTTGATGTTTTCATTGGGCAAAAATTTTGTCGAGCAATGACTACACTGAGAGAAAGAAAATTTCGAAGAGTTGACTTGAGAGATGGATTTGGAGTGGAAGTGAAGTTGGTGAGGCGGCACGGAAGCAAGGCGACGTGAGGTCTCTTACAACCATTGCCAACATCCGCTTTCAGACACTGTGATATCACGCCTTCGGCCACACAACCAACCTTGGGCAGGCAATGCAGAGATTGTACCTGTGCATCACCGCAAAACTGCAATTGCTGATGAGGACAGCAGACACACACACACACTGCTCAGTTCCGAGGTGATGCACCTTACTGTCACTGACAGCAGTTCATGACGAATAATCACGATTAATGGCAAGACAATTTGTCCCATTAATAATGGACACACCCACTCAAATCAGCCTCAAGATTTGTATTACATATTTTCATTTATCTTCAGAAACAGGTCAGTAATTTATGTATTCTTTTGTTTTGGTTTGTGTCAACACCACTTAAATACGTTTCTTTCATGAAAGTGATCCAACACAGAGGCAGTTTGATGTTAAGGATTTGTACAAGGATAAATTACTACGAGATAAATGAGGCTTGCTTACAAAAACAAGTATATGTTACACTGCAAGCACTTACTGATTTGATGTCGCCACGATTTTGTGGCAGTCATCTAGAATTGTCTCCACGAGATTGCTTTTATTTGCAGTATAGTTGATTTTAGTGGGGGATTCTAATATATTCCACAAATTTTTAACGAGACTGGAGGGTGTTGAGTTGTTTCAAAGTGTTGTACAGTAATTTCAGACTTCATGGAACTATGCTTAGTACCACTGTTGAATTTGAAGATAAAATTGTTTTCATCCACATCTACAATCAGCAAATCATCTCACAGAGGGTGGTGGTGGTGGTGGTGGTGGTGGTGGTGGTGGTGGTGGTGGTGGTGGTGGTGTACTGTGTTGACTGTTGACAAGCCACTTTTTCCACATTTGCCTTCAGCAATCCCAGTCATGTTATGCATCATTCTTCAAATGACATACAAGAGTCAGACTTCAACCCAATATTGTTTAGCTCCAAGTATTTACTCACTTCTATTTTATGGATGAAATTATTGTACAGTTCTGGGTTGCGTGTATGTGCTATGTGCAAAGTTAAAATCTAAGGCAAACCATCATTCTAGTATATATTGTTTTACAAGAAATTTTCATTAAGAACTGAATAAACTACATTTTTGCATACATTTGGTCTAAATGACCATATAGCAAAATTAGCTATTCATTAGATCTAATGAATTAGGAATCTAGTTATTTAAATTTTGCACACAGTTTACTTTTACAAAAGAAATTGGTTAATTTGGATGAAGAATGAGTTTCTGCACACCACCCAAACAGGGTTTTTTCTGAAAATTTCTTTTTGTAAATAGATGTGTTCCCATTTTAACTTTGAGTACATGCTCCAGCAGGCTTACAGAAAATATAGCTCTAAAGCAAAAGAATCAAATCGTTTCAAAAGCCAAACGTAACTTTGTTTTGCACACTTAACAAGTTTGAGACTGACCTGCGACACCCAGTTTTACTTGATAGCAACACTATTTGGAAGCACTTCTTATACCAAAATTACATCAGTCTGCATACCTGGTTAACAGAGGGCAACACAGTTCAACATTTCGAGGTGCTTTACGAAATTCTTGGACCATCTTTCAAGGGGGGGAAAAAAAAATCTTAGTCCTAACTTACGATGGTGCATGTAACATAAGTATATACCTCTGTAAAAATGTGGGTAAGGTAGACACACATGTTAAGGCATTTACACCGAGGTTAAGGCACTGCATGTCACTATAACCACAGGAATTAAAGTTTTAATTTAAGCTACTTCCTTGATTAAGTTCAAGAATAGCAAGCTGTGCATTGTTACCAGTTTCTACTTTCTCACTGGCCTTTGTTCAAAAGTTGTCCATAAAATGGGAGGGACAGAGGGAAGCAGATCAATGATGAAGTCATGTTTCAGTATTCCTCCCTTAATTTTTTGCACTGAAGGAACACTATACAACCACACCCAATACAGCAAAGTGATTAACAAAATACTCAAAACTAGAGCACAACAGCAACATGGGTTTTATAACCTGATGGTTGTGAAAGTGCATTTCTGATGAATATATGCAGCCTCTGTCAACCACTTGGTAAACTGATGTCTTGAGTGCTGCAACACCATATACCACAACAGCAGGGTTTAGTATTTTCTGCACAGATTTTATTATGAACAACCACAACTGAGTAACAATCACAAAGATACATTCCTTAGTAAACAAAACATTTAGGACATTACACACAAACATCAAATTCAGTAATTAATATTTATGAAACTGACTAAGATAAGAGTTATAATCTGCTGTCATAAAGATTAGCTTTCAAAGAAATTCCTTTCTTTACAGACAAACTGCATGAAAATCCACAATTTTGTTACATCTTTACACATTAATTATCCAGTTATGAAACCATATTGTGCTCTGTAATCCTGCAACCTCTTAGAGGAAGCATTATGGGTTTACAGGGGTGAAGTAATACATTATCAAGAACCTTATGGTTTATGACGTCAGTCTGGAATAGGGGAGGAGTAATACAACAAGGAGGCATTTTGAACATTAACACCTCATAGGAACAGAGCTTTGTGAGTAAATGAGGACCATGAATATTACACAATTTTATTGCTTATGAGTTTAAACTACAGTTAACTGAACAGTCCGACAGTTTGTCCCTATCCAATAACCATTTAAGTACTTCATATTCTTTTGGAAAATATGTACATACATACACACTATCTAAATTCAATAAAACTGTAAACTTCATAAAAAAACTACAATAAGTCACATGAAACTCTTTCCAATGGATGTACAGATAATCTCATGGTTTGCTTACAAACCAAGAAAAATTAATATTAAGCAATTTATTTTGGAATAGGCCACCAGGTTGAGGATATCACGTATTGTGTAAACTGCATTAACTTCATTTCTACAGTTTTATTTCTGGGCAAATATTTTATTAAATTAAGAGGGGATTAACCATTAACAACTGTCTATTTCAACAATGAGTTAACAACGACATTACAAAAACCCATAATTAAGCAAACTTTTAGTCTTGGCAACATAGCCTGGTCTTTGTATTTTATTTACTACCCAAAGGTCCACAAACATTGTACAAATTGAGGAGCTACATTCTATGCAGAAATATGACAGTATATTTTCTATGGATACATTAACCTACTTCATTTTCCACTAAAGCTCTCTCAGACTAGATAAAGGAAACGTGCAAAATAATTTTGCAGACCACAGTTTAAGTACTACAGACATTCAGTGTGTTAAGATGCACCATCTCAGGGAAGAAAAACTTGCCTGTCTGAACTATAGCCACTGTATGAAAGTCACTTCTACACTACTCATACATACATACACACAGACAATTGGCTGTCTAAAGATTGCCTGCAAAGAGGAGAAAAGGTTTCCAAATCGTAAAAAAAAAATTGTAACTGGTGAATATGTCAACTAATAGTCAAAACTCAATACCACTAACTTTTGCTGCAGCCTTCTTACATCTCACACCTCAAATAAGGCACACACTGCAAAGCACATTAAACAAATCTGCAACCTTGCTAGAACAGTTACCGAGAATGTACCCACGCAGCACAGTTAACATGAAAGTTCAATATCTAGACAGAGCTCAATACACTTAACTAAGGATTAGCCTATGGTTCTTTGGTCAGCAATATATTATATATTACACACATATATATTTATATCTATATATGTATATATGAAATGTTTTGTACTTTGCAAGTGTTAGTGAAATCTTTATTATTCTTGAACATGTGCTGTTACACATGGACTCAAAGCACTTCTACATCTGTTCCCTGGAAGCTCTAGTGAAACAATTGTGTTATTTGAATGAGACCGTAGATAATTAAGTGAACAGCAGAAAAAATCTTAAACACTATTACATACTTAAAGCGAAGTACATTTGCACTTCTACGTTAAAATAATCGGCATGTGAACCATAAGGAAAAATTTCAGTTTAATTCATGAATTTCACTGAACTCGCTCACAAAATTCTTCGTTGTCACCATGCCGTAATACAAAATTATGAAAGGTAATAATGATAAGTAATACGTGAAACAAACTTCACACTACTTTTTATGCAAACTGATTACCTCTCAAATTTATTCATTTAATAGATGTCATAATAAAGATCATTAACATTAAAAAATAATATTTACATATAAGCATTTCATTATACAATAAACAATTATTTCAGCATTTTTTGGAGATCAACATGTGTGTCACTTATGATAATTGCAGCTTACATTATCCAGTAAAAATAGCTCTAAACAGAATTATCACTTATGTCTTTTGTAAATTAAATATGATGGTATCCTACTTTGTACAGGATTCAACAATGGCAGTCTTCAACAAATGCAGATAACTACAACATGCAGTGCAGAAATTGGTACAAGAAATTATTGCATTTCATGCCCATGTCATTGCTTTGCACTCAAACTAATTTTGAACGCCATACCTTTCACTTACACTTTTACAAACGATGGCTTGATTACATAAGTTTAATTACACTAAAAATAAATAAAACAATTTATGTAAGCAATGCAATGAACTTATCTCCAGATCTAAGTGTCACTGACTAGAGAGGTTCTACAGGATATCATACCAACCATGAAGCACGAACAACACAGTACATGGTGGACAATATATATATTCATGCATTCTGTATGTACTACAGTGGCAAGCATGGAATAATTGTTTACAACTTAGAAAGTGAGAACACTCTCAGAATTTTTTACCTATTGCAATTCCTCTTAATTTGATTATTAATTTTTAAAATAAAGGCAGGATATTAACACACACACTCAGAATGTTCCAACAGCATTCTCACTAATGTTCTTAACAGGAATGCTTACATGAACTTCAGCAGTGACCATTTACAATGGCATTTGTTTACGAAGAGGCCACTTATTAAGTCTATTAACTGTTTAGCCTTTTCGATAATACGGTCAAACATAGTTGTGTAATCATCTCCTGCATAACGAGAAATTTGATAATTTATTCATATGTTTAAGTTAGTGACCTAAGCTGCTTTCATTTAGTTTTATAACACAATAGTAATAAATACTAAAGAGATTAAATAAGGACTTAAAATATTTCGTAATAACATTCAAAGTTAAGGCTGGAAAAAGCTAAGAAACTATAACGAGAATGATGCGTATGGAACCATGGCATGGTATCTTCATAACTCATGAGGCAAAACTTCAATACGAGAGCTGCAGCAAAACATTGTAAACAACGATCTATGTGAGGTCAGGTAGTAACTCTAAAAACAAACACTAATCAAGGTTCACACCACTGTCTTCTAAGAAACTGAATGTAAGCAACTGCTCGTACTTTCAGCATTTCACTGCGTATCTATACCACAATTTATGTCAACCAGCTACCCTAACCTTCAACTGTAACTGTCAGAACAATAACAGTTTGACCTCCAATCATAAAGATATTAGTTATGATTAAAACATCTACATTATGCTAGAACATTTAGATATCACAACAACCCAATGGGTTTTTTAAAATGATTTGAAGCTATAATGCTCTAAATGTCTGCAGAACGTAACAAAAAGGTCCAACAAAAACTGCACAGCAACAATTTACTTTTCTTTCTAAGACACACGAGTACACCAAAGTCAATGAGCTTCAATAGGCCGGTGCTTGGTAGTCTGTTCCTATTGCACCTGGAATAAAAACACAAGAATTTGGTGAGAATGCGTCCATTAAATGGGAATGTGATACAGTACACAACATCTGTTTTAATTCTCTAAGAAACAAGCACATAAATCTAAAAAACAAGCACAGAAACACAGAATGGAATGCCTCAGTCTTTAATGTGTTTTGAATTCTATGTTTACATCTTTAATAAACAAAGTATGATAAATGTAATTCTGAATGATTTTATGTTTGTTATAAATGCAAGATTATTTCTGTGTTTAACCCTTTGAATGACACAGTCATGCTAAACATTCTGTGTCGAGAGCAGCTTTGTTGCTGCTGTACTGCTCACCTAATGTTGCTGCCTGTGCTGAGCAACTGTGTTCCAGTGGCTTTGAAATACGTATCAGATTTCAGGAAAACTCTTCAGCTAAAAAAAATTTTTTAGCACTTTTCAGTCTTACATCTTTACTCAATAAAGGAATTTTTTTTATTCATTGCCAGTTACTGTGCTGCATCAGATTAAATCACTGCATGAAATTTTAAAGAGTTTACAGATGTAAAACTGCATTGCTTAAGGTTTGTGTATGGTCAAATTTAGCCCATACACTGCTGTTTATGAAATTCAGGCAAAATATTTAAATTTTATTTGAAATTAAGAGCAGAAAGATTTCTTATTTCATCTGAAAGTTACTGGTTTTTATGTATGGCAGATGGTCACGTGTGACATCCATATCTTTGTCCCTGAACATCGAGAATGATCCTGTCTTTCTTCGATTTTTTTTTTTTTTTTTTTTTTTTTTTTTTTTTTTTTTTTTTTTTTTAACCGAGATATGGAAGTAAGTCATCTAACAGTGAGGGGGTTGTTGGAATGGGATGTTAAACACATCAACAGCACTTTAAGGAAACAGAGGGGTTGCATTTAAACATGTCCTCAGTATATGGAGAGTCCTGGAGCACTTAGTTAAGTTGTCCACAACAGCTGAAGGATCTTCTGAGAGAGTGAGGTGTAGTTCACTGTGTCAATAGTGTCCTGAACCAAGATACAAGCCTAGATCACTGCTGTTTCATGTGTCAGTTACTGATAATAGCATGCCTCTAGGACTGAGAAACTTTTCACAGGCTTCACCTGCTTTGTAGCTAGTTTGCTACCAAGGGTGAGTAATTGGCAAAACAGTCTACAGTTGAGTGCTGCCCCAGTTGTAATAACATCAACTTTTTTATTCCATGAATATTGATTATACCTGTGTGTCAGTCACTGGTTTGATGACAAATACATCCGGATCTAATGTTGTCTTAACGAAGGTGACAAAACAAGTATGCACAATCAATAATATTTGTTGAACAAAATTAACAATGGAACATGTAGTGAAAGAAATTGACATTTATTTTTTGAATTACTTTTGATAGCCATAAACAGAAAATAAAGAAGAAAAACTGTTAATTTTATGCCAAAGAGAAATTCAAAGTCCAGTGTTTAACGAAGGGTGGAATCTTTTCAGTCACTACGATATGTCACCTTGTATTACACTAATTGTGTTGCTTCAGACAAACATAAATGACAAAATTTCAAGGATACATAAGCATTCAGCATATAGTTAACAGAACAGTACACTTTGTCCACATGAGTGACAAATTTATTGCAATCAAAATCATGGTTTTGTTGTCTGCAAAACAAAACTGTGGCATTCCACACTACAAAATAAGGAGAGGTGAAGCAATCTTACCCTTCCTCCAGCATAAAGTTATATCAAATTTGTTTAACCTCACATAATCCCATAACCAAAGTAATAGCAAGTGTTTCGTATTTCATTAATTTGTTGCTTCATAATTTCCTTGCAATACATATGCTGAATAAGGCCACTACAGTGTAAAAACTTCAATAGACTGACAGTTTGCTTGCTATCATGAATAATGCCAATTGTTCAAACTACAGTATCCTCTTAGCACAGATTCATTCCTTTACTTCTCCAAAAACTGTCTTGAGCGAGTCAAGTTTGCGAAAGTGTTATGAGGAATGGAACTCAAAGACAACGTGAAAAGACCTATTTTCAACTGATCCTATAGATGACTTCATTGCCAATACCATTGTTAACAGAGTGCCCGACACAGACACAGACACAGACACACAGATTTATTTACCAATTCATTGCACTTATACTGAATTTCTACAGACCCAATACAGTAAAATCCCATTTCTATGTTCCCACTTTTACATTTTCCCCACTTTTCACATTCATTTCTGTCCATCTCAACGCAAGTATTATTCTCCCAATACAATGCTTTGCTACCATTAATGATTCTGTGTTACAACATTTCCCACTTTTTTACATTTTCTTTGACATTACCATGATCTTAATTTGAATTTTTGTACAGATATTTGTAGTCTGAGCATGAATATGATGCACTTTTTCCAAACGAATTTACTAATCAAGTAACATAACATTAGCATGGTGAGCAATATTTTCACTGCAGGTATGTTCAGTCACAGCCGCCTGTATTACAGGTTCACAATGTTTGGAAGGGTGAGAAAGTACACCCAGTCACTGCCTTAATTTTAATCATTATCTGAAGATAGTAATTAGTGGCAACCTGCCTTCTGCTCACTGCGTTTCAACAGCTTTAATTTAGTTTTCAGTCATTTACACAAAAACTCTGAAAACCCATTATGGAGACAGCTGCCTCCAAAAACAAATTGTTACTTCTGTGTGAAACATGCCAATCTGAACTAGGCGCGCAGTCTTACGTTGGTATAGCCTGACAGCCAAACATTCCTCATCAAGATGCTCCATAACATAATGACAATTTCTGCCCTTCATCACCAGGAACATCCCTCAAATGAGTGAAATTGTCAGCACCAAGCTGTTTATTTCATGCCTACTGTTCTGTTTATGAGGACTGGTAACTTTAGTTATTTAACGAGTATTGTGTTAAAAGTTTTATTTACCATAGTTTTTAAAATGATTATTGATATGTCTCACATTACAACAAAAATCCCTTTTTAATGTGATTTCACAAAAAATAGACCTAATAGCCATTAGAATGAAGCAAAAACAATTATTTAAGATTTTTTAAACAAAATTAAACTGTTTTAATTTCATACTTTTGAACAATATAAAGAAAATGGCCGTAAGATTAATGTAGTCATTTTTACTTTTGTTTCCTATGGTGCGCTGTATTTTACACTTTTTTGGGTCAGTCCACTGAAAAGTGTATAGAGGGGGGTTTTACTGTATATAACTTTTCATCTTAGACACTGCAGCATTCATGAGAAAGCACCTTTTAACATCTTGACTGCCACACACTTAGTGAAGGACGTATCACCGCCAAGCCAGGCACACTGTTAGACAAGGCTCTGCAGTAGCCACCTTTGGCCACATGGCATCAGGTCTGCAGCCCCAAGGCCACAATAGCCAACGTGTTCAAGTCGTCCAATCCTATTTCCAAAAATGCTTCATGTTACGGGCATACCTCACAGTTTTTGCAGGGTGAAAGAAGAGAAAAAGCTTGTTTCCACATGTTGATAAATTTATTTTCCAGTATTAAGGAGATTCTAGTGAAAGCCTTGTCTAGGATTCAGACTTTCAAAGATATCGCCCCTCCATGCTAATGAGATTGGGACATAGTTATAACATTTTAAGTTTAGTAGACTGTTGCTATACCTAAGATGATCACTGTTCTGAAGGATGAAGCATCTTTACTCTTAGCAGCAAAGAAACTTTTCAAATCTTCGGAAATGAGAAATAACTCGAGACATCAAAAAATCATAATTTTTGTTAAGCATGAATATAGATGCAAACCCTGCCTCAACATGCAAAAATGCGAAATTAGCTAATAAAAGCTATTTCAAGCTACTTGTATTCCATAGAACTATTTTAACAGAGAGAGAGTTAGAAACAGCTTTATTTTCGGCATATAAATACCGAAGATTTACTCATTTTTCAGTTACTGGTATTGCGAATCATCTTGTTAAACCCAATTTCTGAAGATAATGTGCATAAGAAAAGTCCTGCAAAATAAAAAGTAAATAAACGTAATGATGTATCAGTATGTTTTATGCTCTGGTGACCTACCAATTCTGGGTGGCTGAATTGTATGGTGCATTACGTGATGTACATCTTACACAGACCACTCAATTGTGCAGCCTAGCATCTTAGAACAAAGGAACACTTTTGCCTGCTAGCTATGGTTGGAAAGTTAATATAATGTAAATACTTCAATGTGGCAGTTTTAGGTGTTTTGGACTATGGTTGCATTAATACTGGTACAGGTCAGGCCAGGCCTGAACTACTACATTTACGACACTGAACATCCCCGACAGTGTTGCTCATTTTATTTTCTTGTTTTGAAATGTGTGAAGAAACTAATCATTGTCCATCATGGAGTTTGATTACTACCATCAAAACACTAGAAGGAATCGGCAATCCCTATGACCATATGTGAAGTTCTGCTCTCTCTCACACACACACACACACACACACACACACACACACACACACACACACACACACACACACACAATACAGATGTACACTGGCTGGGCTGCTCTGCGAGAGGAGCTGGCTGCTCTGTGAGAGGACTTTTCCCCCCACACAGCACCTCTCCCTCTTGGCAGTCTTAGTTCTAGTTTATTCATGCTCACAGCCAATTGCCAGTATACAGTATCCGCACTCTACACTATATGGAAAACAAAACTTGTTAACATATATTTCGACAATATCACAAGCCTTCCCCTAAATTGTGAATTGTTATTTTCAGTTCTATTTTTGCACTATGCTTGTCAGTTCCATCTGCAGCACTGTTGAGTACGAGTCGCATCGCTACAAATGCCCATTTAAGCTTAAAATCATTTGCAGTTTTGTAATTATCGAAGTTGGTGGAAAAAGAAAATGTCAAGAAACACCCTTCCTAACAGATATGATCTGTTTGAAGATTAAATGGAGTTTGAAGAAGAAAACAAGCAAGTACTATTTAAAAACTACCCAAATTTTTGCAGAAGCGAACCTGGAAGGCTCCCAAATTACCAAGGCTAGGTCTTCAGCCAGAAGTGTGAACTCAAATTTCTATGTTTAATTATTTAGATGCCAAGAAATTCACCACAAATAGATGCAACATTTTCAGGCCTTTAGCCGAGTTTGGTTTCCTGCCACAAGTGACTTGTCGGCTTAAAGAAATGGGGCATTCATTTAAGAAATCTGTGAAAACTGTGGTTGACAGCTGTGCAGAGATTGGAAAGTGTGCATGGGAAATGAGTAGTCAGGGAAGAAAGCATAAAATTGTGTATTCAAAAATTCTACAAGGTGATAATTGTACTGCAGTAGAAACAGACCTGAACAGTTCGATGTTTTGGACTAGCTGCAGTTACATTTGTATATGTTGAGAGATTATTTTCTCTGATGAAAAAGTTTTTGCTAACAGGAGACTTAAAATGACTCCAGAAAATTTACAAAAGCATTTTGTTATGTGCAACCAATAAGCATTGTTATGCATAAGCTTTCAAAAAAAAAAAAATCATTTTTTGTAGAGTACAATTGGCATTTTCTTTAAAACTTCCAAGTTATTTTAAAAATACAACATAATATTAACACAGATATGATGGAAAGGTATAATTTAGTAAAAAGGAATAATGGAAAAACTTGCATGTTTCTTTTTGTTGCCTACTTATGTCTTTTCACCTGCATATTTTAATGACTTCTAATGCCTAAGCTTCCAGTCGTCTTAACAAGGGTACTCTATTACCAAAGTATATGCTTACCCCTTGTCTGATTAGCTGAAAATGGTGGATCCTGGTAAGCCCCATCAACATCCTGACTGACAGGATATGAGGAATATGGAGCACCTCCAGGAACAGAGCCTGGTTCAGCTTCATAACTGGGATTGAATGCAGCATCACTTCCCTGGCGGAATCGCTGGTAAGCAAACCACGCACAGCCTGCCTACAGAATATCGCACAGTCAACAACATGGTAAATGAGTATACAGATCCTGCAATATATGCAAAAGAACTCTTACAATCCAATTTTATATCCTAAAAACGAAAGAAATTCAAATAGAATATGAATCCTCTTCAGCACAGCTTCATTGAACAACAATTTATAAATACACTCATGCTTTGATAAATAAGGAAAGTCTCTTCAATACTACATGTTAGTGAAACAAAACCATCTTTTAGCAAATACATCAGAGATTACAAGGAAAATGGACCACGGTGTTTGGATGGTACGGTGAAAATATTAAGACGAGAATTTCATTTAACGGTTCAACTTAAAACCATAACCTTGGTTATATAATAGATTCAGACCATTGTCCCTAACCTAAGGTCCCTACCCTGCAATCGTACCCACTATAAAAGCTGGCCCCCAAATACCACTTAATCCAGGCCCACCAATGGTAGATCCTGTAATACTGAGAAACTTCCAAAACAATTATAATCTGACATGTTTTGCGCACAGTGTTTTATACAGGTACAACAAATTAAAATGGCTGAGCACATGAATGGGCATAACATTAGGTACCTCAGGGTTCCCAGTCTCTTGTACAGATAGGAGAAGCCTTTCAGAACACTTTCAAACAATTTTGAAATTGCCAAATTTTTGCAATATTGTCACTTTGTGACTCAATAAGTATCCCACTATAGATCCCAATGGTCTGGGCTTTGATCCCTGGCCCGTCCAAAGATTTGTGTTTTAAAAATGGAAACCCCAGGTTCGAATATCAACAATATTAGAAGAAACTAGATTGCTACTCACTGTAAAGATGACCCGTTGAGTTGCAGAGCGACAACAAAAAGCCTGTTACAAATTATAGCATTCGGCTGGGAAGGGGGGGGGGGGGGGAACTTCTGGAAGCTCCAACCGGAATGCGATTTCATGTGAATAGAAATCTGGAATGGTGTGCGGAAAGAGGAGGGATAGCAAGGTACGAGTGACAGAAGAGAACACTGACGGGGTATGCAATGATTAGATGGTGGCCTGATAAGACCTGAAGGTGCAGCGTCAGAAGGTGAGGTGTAGGGGGAAAGTAAAGAGGAAAAATGAAGGACTAGGAAAGGAGAGGGACAGTGAAGGCGTTAAGACAGGCTGACACACGAAAGAGCGTAACAGAATGTGAAAATGGATGAAATGATAGGATGAGTGGGGTGGAAATTGTTGGGTGGAGGGTGTGGGGTATGGGGAGAGGAGGTGGTTGTAGGTTAAGGTCAGGATAATTTTGGGAGTGGAGAAAGTGTTTTAAGGATAACTCCCATCCGCACAGTTCAGAGAAAAGTGGTGGCAGAAGGTAGGATCAAGATGGGGGTCTATCATCGTCAGCAGTTCAAACTTATGACAAATGGTGATACCCCTTAGGGAAATGGAAGCACAGGACAGGAAAGGACAATGGGCACTCAGTACGTGTGACTGAGGGCCTCATTCAACATGCTGAAGAGGTTATTCTGACAGCCACTGAGTGAACAGGTGCAACAAACTGCAAATTGTGTTGGCTGTTGGAATAAATGGTGCCTTCTGTGTTCCGAGGTCATTCTTGTTTCAGTTCAGCAACTGGCAGAGAAAGATGAGAAGAACGCACTTGCGCTTTGAATTTCAACAAAGCTCACAATTTGCAGCATTGCCCCCAGAACTGACCATGACAGTGGAAGGAATGAGTCAGAGACTTCGAAAGTTCTGTGACAAGCTATGCTGGGACTTCCTGGACTTGCGCCATATGGTTGAGAGCTGTAGTGTCTCCTACATAGGTCAGGTGTGCACTACACTAGAGAGGCTGCTATTCACTTAGCTGACAGTGTGGGGTGTCCACAAGGGTCTTTTAGATTACGCAATTCTCCATCAAATCCAGATACTGATAGTAGTAGAAAACCAAGACTTGTCAGTGTAAGGTCAGAAAAAACCCTCCCCCAATTGATATTACTAAAATCTCTAAGGTGAACTGCTGAAGCATTTACAATGAAGTGCCAGAGTTTGAAGTGTTCATGAAAAGCAATGAAGCTCACAATTCTAGATACAGAAAGTTGATTGAAACCTGAAATTGATAGCAGTGAGATTACTGGGGAAAATTGCTGTGTATAATGGAAGGACAGGCAACTAGGAAATGGAGGTGACATTTGTCTCAGTAGGGGGGGGGGGGGGGGGGGGGGGAGACACAAAAAAACCCTCAAATCATCCAGGATAATTCATTTCCTAGCAATGTTACTGAATTTAGGTGAACACATTAAGTAAACAAAATATTGTATCTATATGATATACCTTCATTAACATCATCTACATCTACATCCATACTCCGCAAGCCACCCGACGGTGTGTGGCGGAGGGTACCCTGAGTACCTCTATCGGTTCTCCCTTCTATTCCAGTCTCGTATTGTACGTGGAAAGAAGGATTGTCGGTATGCTTCTGTGTGGGCTCTAATTTCTCTGATTTTATCCTCATGGTCTCTTCGCGAGCTATACGTAGGAGGGAGCAATATACTGTTTCACTCTTCGGTGAAGGTATGTTATCTAAACTTTAACAAAAGCCCGTACCGAGTTACTGAGCGTCTCTCCTGCACAGTCTTCTACTGGAGTTTATCATCTCTAACACTTTCGCGGTTACTAAATGATCCTGTAACGAAGCGCGCTGCTCTCCTTTGGATCTTCTCTATCTCTTCTATCAACCATATCTGGTGCGGATCCCACACTGCTGAGCAGTATTCAAGCAGTGGGCGAACAAGCGTACTGTAACCTACTTCCTTTGTTTTCGGATTGCATTTCCTTAGGATTCTTCCAATGAATCTCAGTCTGGCATCTGCTTTACCGACGATCAACTTTATATGATCATTCCATTTTAAATCACTCCTAATGCGTACTCCCAGATAATTTATGGAATTAACTACTTCCAGTTGCTGACCTGCTATTTTGTAGCTAAATGATAAGGGACCTATCTTTCTATGTATTCGCATCACATTACACTTTTCTACATTGAGATTCAATTGCCATTCCGTGCACCATGCGTCAATTCGCTGCAGATCCTCCTGCATTTCAGTACAGTTTTTCATTGTTGCAACCTCTTGATACACCACAGCATCATCTGCAAAAAGCCTCAGTGAACTTCCAATGTCATCCACCAGGTCATCTATGTATATTGTGAATAGCAACAGTCCTATGACACTCCCCTGCGGTACACCTGAAATCACTCTTACTTCGGAAGACTTCTCTCCATTTTACTAACATTATTTCTTGTTGCAGGTCTCAGAATTCTAGGTTGGAGCACGATTCTGTTCTTGCACATCATCATCATGGCAGTTCCCCATTTATTTCATTGCAACAGAGTATTAGGTTTGTAAGTAACCTGTTACTACATTTTATGGGCAACCTTTCTACTGATTTCTAATGTAACGCTAAAAAAATATGCCTGTTACTGTATTTACTCGAATCTAAGCCGCACTTTTTTTTCCAGTTTTTTAATCCAAAAAAACGCCTGCAGCTTAGAATTGAGTGCAAAGCAAGCGGAAGTTCTGAAAATGTTGGATGCCACCACAACTTACTTCTGTTGTTTAATATAAGTAGCACTACACAAGCATGCTTTGTAGGCACAAAGATAAATACTGGCACCAAAACCCCTGCGTCAGTAAATAAAAAAAAGGTGGAAGAAGAGCTTTTTTTTCTCCGCCCCGAGTTTCGACTACTGCATTTTCATACATTATCCAACGAAGTAAATACAAATTCCGTATTGTTCATCTTCGAATGTAGCAGCATTTCAATGTACTATGAAAATCCGACTGGCAAGACTGTTTGGGATGTTTGTCAATAAGGTCAACTCCACGTTCTGCATTTTTTCCTATCTGCGAGAAGAGATGGTTGCTAATAGGAACTTTTATAAATTGTGAATCACATGCTGTATTCTCATTACCACAAGAATAATATGATTATAAACATTTTGCCATGTATTGTTTCGTATTTGCTGCTATCTCATTTAAATCCTGTCTGCCTAATAAACTGCAAAACTTGAGTGAGACAACAGAAAACGCAGAAGAATATACATATCGTGTCACGTTTATATTCATATTATTCTCATGCTTAACAGTGATACAGGCAGAAATGAAGCACGGCAATTGACTAGATTTTTAAATCTAAGATGACTAATGTCTGTGCAGAATGTAATGTACTAAAGAGGCATCTGCTAAGATTTTCAAACGGAGAAAATTTTTTCGCTAATCTCTTATTCAGAACATCATCTACCATATGCAGTCTATTATTTGGTTCTTGTTGATCATTATCAAAGAAAGCAGCAGTGTAAGTAACAACAAATAGCAGTCTCTTGCCATTGTTTCGCTAATGAGACGATTTCCCCCCCCCCCTCCCCTCTCTCTCTCTCTCTCAAAATTGTAAATGGCGGGTAGCGTGCAGAAAAAGCAAGCCATGCCGCGAGTGGCGACAGGCAGTAAGTACACACTATCAGAATGCGACAAACAATGCAAGACACAGTACAGTAATGCATTTTCAGCTTAGAGTGACAAACAGCAAAGAAAACTGCGCTTATCAGATCAAAGTAAAATAAGCAATCAATTCAAACCAGACAAAGCATGTGAAAAAGGAATGGTACCCGTATAAATACGGGCAGAGCACCCGACGCATAGCAATGGCTACCTGGTAAAGCTTAACTGCTAAGCTTACGAATCGCACCAAACTACTGTAGCTGTATCGTCATTCATTCGACCTAAATTGTCTCTCATATTACGGTGAACCAACTTTGTTTCGATTTGGAGATGCGGCCTAAAACTTTTCTCTCCCTTGAATTTCGAGTCTCATTTTTCAGGTGCGGCTTAGATTCGAGTAAATACGGTAACCAAAGTGAGAAAACTACTGGTTTGGAAGAAAGAAGAAAAGCAATACAAAATACACTATCTCAGTATTGCAATATTATAATGCAGACATGGAGGGGGGACTACTTTTGAGCGATTAAGGCCAAGTTTCAGAGATCCACTTATCCAGACATTTGTTACTAACACGTTTCTTATTAACAGTCAACAGGAACAACAATACAATACCAACCACTGAACTGACTCCACCTCTATTTGTTTTTGTAGTAACGGAAAAAAATGCTTTCTCCCAGTCTTGGGAAGAAACTTTTTAACAGCTTTGCTAACTGACTCCAGACAACATTTTCTTTTAAAATTATTGCTGACAATGTAACCCTTAATTTGGGTCCACATCAACTGTGTTGGGTTGATATGTCAGTGACAGGGTGGCAGCCTAATGATATGCTCATATTCTTCCAGATTGTCAATTTTGTGTATAAGGAATCTTGGTATGCATGAGTTGTTCAGAAAGTAATGCACCGCTTTTTTTTTCCTCAGCCGAAAACGATGCTACAAATGCCGAATGTTACATATGTATTATTTGAAGCCTCCTGAGTGGGCATACCAAGTTTCTATCACTTCCGACAGATAGCTTAGCTACAGGACAGTTTCCAATGGGATCTGTAGGTGATGTACGTTACAAGAAATGTGCCGTCATTGAATTTCTCACTGCATAGAAAGAAACTGTGGGGAATATCCATAAACACTTGTGCAAAGTCTATGGAGCATTTGCTATTGACAGAAGTACGAATAATAACTGAGCATGGAAGGTGAGGTCATCAGAAGGCAATTTGGTGGAGCTCTACGATTTGCGACAGTCGAGGAGACCATCCACGGCTGTCACACCTGACATGTTACAATGAGCTGCTGATATTCGCGAGGACAGATGCATTACAACTCAGCAGTTGGAACTGTATCTGTCAATCAGCAAAGCAAGTTCACGCAGTGAAGCATTGGTTCCACCTCCAGGACAAACAGGCTAACAGATTTTTCCACTGAAAAGCAACAAAACTGGTATTTATTTGGAAAGGAATCACTAAAATTAGAGAAAGCACCACACGAATTTTCTGCTCAAACACTATCAATGTTCATAACTTTTATGTGGTCCTTTGTACTGCTTCAGACTATTTTTCTTTACGTTACAGTTTGTGCACGCTTGGCTATGAATAGTTAATCACACAGAAAGAGCTGACCATACACACGTGTAGCCCATGCCTGGAGGATTAAGTGGGGCATGCTGTTATCGCACGAGATATTAATGTTGTGACTACTTTTATATATCCCGCCTCACCTGTCAAATGTTTTGCTCTGAACATTGGGAGTCACATTGTATATATTCTTAATGCTCAGAGCTAATGGAAATGGAATAGTCATTACTTGTTTGACTGCAGCGTAGAAAACACACCAGGTGCCACGCAGTTTGTGGCAACAAACTGTTGTTGACACTTTACTGTAATGTTGTGA
The DNA here is from genome assembly GCF_023897955.1 of Schistocerca gregaria. NCBI lineage: Eukaryota > Metazoa > Arthropoda > Insecta > Orthoptera > Acrididae > Schistocerca > Schistocerca gregaria. The sequence goes on along the minus strand of NC_064921.1, from coordinate 624,072,172 downwards.
AATTTACAAAATAGTAACAAGGAAGGGGGAAAATTAAAATAAAATTCAGTAAACTGTGATTATTCATCTTATCTTTCTTTTACTTCAGTCCCAGGAGCAATAAATTTGTATAAAATTATTGCATCACTTGAGGGTTTTTTTTTTTTTTGTAATTTTTTGGCTATATGATGATTCATATACTGGTTAACTGAAATTAGAAGTATGTAGTCCAGGGTAACACCAAGTAGTCCAAAAAATGTGAATTTTTAGTGTATGAAGTGACTAGGTATTAATAAAGATGAAATGGATGTTCTCATCATAACATGCTACTACAAAGTATAAACTGTTTACCTGAATAACAATGGTACTGGGTCAAATTTGGAACTTTTTTTTTTTTTTTTTTAGTCTTACCATGAGACAGTCGGGTAATTTTATGGTCAATCAAGATATGCATCTGTGTCTAAAGTTACAAAAATTATTCAAAGGTACTGAGTACGAGGCATGTTCAGAATGTAAGCATACTACACTATTATACAGGGTGATTCAAAAAGAATACGACAACTTCAGGAATTTAAAAATCTGCAACGACAAAAGGCAGAGCTAAGCACTATCTGTCGGCGAATTAAGGGAGCTATAAAGTTTCATTTAGTTGTACATTTGTTCGTTTGAGGCACTGTTGACTAGGCGTCAGTGTCAGTTGATGCTAAGATGGCGGCCGCTCAACAGAAAGCTTTTTGTGTTATTGAGTACGGCAGAAGTGAATTGACGACAGTTGTTCAGCGTGCATTTCGAACGAAGTATGGTGTTAAACCTCCTGATAGGTGGTGTATTAAACATTGGTATAAACAGTTTACAGAGAATGGGTGTTTGTGCAAAGGTAAAAGTTCTGGACGGCCGAGAATGAGTGATGAAAATGTAGCACGCATCCAGCAAGCATTTGTTCGCAGCCCAGGAAAATCGACTCGCAGAGCTAGCAGAGAGCTGCAAATTCCACAATCAACTGTATGGAGAGTCCTACGAAAAAGGTTAGTTATGAAACCTTATCGTCAACTACCCGAGGCGATGGATCGGCCGCCAGGCAGCCCGTGACAGAGCACTTCATCACTGGCCTCCAAGAAGCCCTGATCTTACCCCCTGCGATTTTTTCTTATGGGGGTATGTTAAGGATATGGTGTTTCGGCCACCTCTCCCAGCCACCATTGATGATTTGAAATGAGAAATAACAGCAGCTATCCAAACTGTTACGCCTGATATGCTACAGAGAGTGTGGAACGAGTTGGAGTATCGGGTCGATATTGCTCGAGTGTCTGGAGGGGGCCATATTGAACATCTCTGAACTTTTTTTGAGTGAAAAAAAAAAAAAAACTTTTTAAATACTCTCTGTAATGATGTATAACAGAAGGTTATATTATGTTTCATTCATTAAACACACATTTTTAAAGTTGTGGTATTCTTTTTGAATCACCCTGTATTTTTCATTTTTGGAAAAATGAAATAACTAAACAGAAACATTTATTATTATTTTTTCTTTCTTATCTCAGACGTTATGTATGGTCAAAAGTAGAAAGTGACGCGGACCTTGATCAAGCGTGACTTCCTTTTAACTGTACGGTATATGTTATATTGCATTTAGGAACTTTCGGGTAATTTAACATGTATCAATAATTACAGATTTCTGTAGTTGTATATATAAGTTTGGATGTAGCTGTATTGCATTGATGTACAGGTGGATATAGTGTGGTACGACTCCTGTAGTTGATAGTATAATTGGTATAATGTCAACTTTATCCTGATGCCCCATGTCCTTGACTTCCTCAGCCGGTTGGATACATTTCAATTTTTTCTCCTGTTTTCTTTTGTATATTTGTTGTATATTAGGTATGGATATTTCAATTAGTTGTGTTAATTTCTTCTTTTTATTGGTGAGTATGATGTCAGGTTTGTTATGTGGTGGTGTTTTCTCGCTTATAATGGTTCTGTTCCAGTATAATTTGTATTCATCATTCTCCAGTACATTTTGTGGTGCACACTTGTATGTGGGAACGTGTTTTATTAGTTTATGTTGTACGGCAAGTTGTTGAGGTATTATTTTTGCTACACTGTCATGTCTTCTGGTGTATTCTGTATTTGCTAGTATTGTACATCTGCTTGTGATGTGATCTACTGTTTCTATTTGTTGTTTGCAAAGTCTGCATTTGTGTGTTGTGGTATTGGGATATTTAGTAATATGCTTGATGTAATATGCTTGATGTAATATCTGGTGTTTATTGTATGATCCTGTATTGGAATCATGAACCCTTCTGTCTCTCTGTATATATTGCCTTTTCTTAGCCACGTGTTGGATGCATCTTTATCAATGTTTGGCTGTGTTACATGATACGAGTGCTTGCCATGTAGTGTTTTCTTTTTCCAATTTACTTTCTTCGTATCTGTTGATGTTATGTGATCTAAAGTGTTCCAGAAGTGGTTATGAAATTGCAGTGCTGTAGCCAATGTATTTATATGAGTGATTGCTTTGTGTATTTTGCTAGTTTCTGCTCATTCTAGAAAGAATCTTCTTAAGTTATCTACCTGTCCATTTCCCTCTCCTTCCTGAAGAAGCAACTATCGGTTGCGAAAGCTAGTAATTCTGTGTGTGTGTTTGTGTGTTTTGTTCATTGTGCCTGTCTGCCGGCACTTTCCCGCTTGGTAACTCTTGGAATCTTTGTTTTTAATATATGTCCATAATGTAGGTTTTTTATGTCGATAAATCCCTTCCTCCTCCTTTTCTGCTTAATGTGAATCTTTCCGTTGCTGAAGGTATGCGATGTATTCTATATTTGTGGCATTGTGATCGTGTAAGTGTACTGAGTGCTTCCAGGTCTGTGTTACTCCAAATGAGTAGGTCAATCTTTGTATAGCAGAAGTATTTATGGCTTTTGTTTCGCTGTCAATCCTGTTTTCAGTATCTTTGTTAGTCTTTATATGTATTTTCTTTTAGTTCTTCTTTAATATTTGTATTATCTATTCCTATTTTTTGTCTGTATCCTAGACCTAGATATTTATAGGCATCTAGTTTTTTCCATCATCATCATCATCATCATCATTTACTGGAAACAAAAAGAGAGAAAACTTCAAGAGATATGTGACAGTAACGATACAACAGGTGGCACTGACAGAGCTGACTGATAACTTACGAGACCACATGGAAGCAAAACAAGAAATAGTACAAGAAAGTATTTAATCTTGTTATTGATTAATTTTTCAACGAATTTATTATATTCCACAAAAAATTCAAACACAAACACAACGTTTTTCAACTTTAATGGAAGTAACTGAAGCAATTTGAGAAATACGTACAAGCATCAACTCTACAAGTACAAGGAGATACACATACATTCTTGTGTGTATGTTTAATGCAATGTTCCCCATTTCCTTCATTAGATACAATAAATATCTATTATAATTCACTTTTAAATTTAATTTCTGGTTTTCTGTTGCATTCCTTTTATATGATCCTTGTAACTATTCCAATTATGGAATAAAAGTTATCCATGATTTTATACAGCAAAAACTGAAATCACCTGTAGTTTGAAGACCAGATTGTTCAACAGTTTTTACTGCACTCCTGCGTTACTTTTTCTTACTATGTGTTTAAAAAGTAATTTTAGGTTTGGTCTGTAGCAGAAATCGATATGACTATCACATATGTGAAACATTACTCACAGCTATTGGTACCGATGTCCTGATGAGGTAGGATTGTCAAATACAGTAGATACATTAGTGTTTTGCACTGTACCTATCATTCCAATCATTCCACTCTGGGTGAATTAACAGAAACTATAAACCGGCACAATAGCTGAACAGTCAGCACATTGGATTGCCATTCACAGGGGCTCAGGCTGGGATGGCAGATTTTCTCCCCTCAGGGACAGAGTGTTGTGCTGTCATCATTTCATCCCCATTGTCGGCGCCGCACTCAGTACGACTCACACTTGGTGGCCAAACTTCCCACCTGGGAACTCCTGGCCACTGACAACATGATGGTTTCCATTTCCAATAGAAACTACAGCTTCAACCACTGAAAGTTATGGTTACATACATGCTACACAGTATTTTTGGTAAAAAATCACAAATGTGTTGTACACAGAGAGAACAATATTGTGAAAAGAAAAGTCGCTATCGCCATATAACAGGAATGCAGAGTCGCAGATAGGCACAACAAAAACACTGTCACAAATATAGCTTTTGGCCAGTAAGGCCTTCGTCTAAATTAGAGAACAAGCGAAGGCTTTACTGGCCGAAAGCCATATTTGCTACAGTCTTTTTGTTGTGCCTATCTGCGACTCAGTATCTCTGCTATATAGTGAGTAGCATCTTTCCTTAACACAATATTATTACATTCCATTCAGGATTTTCAATTGTTTGACACAATGAAATTTTTTCTTTATGAAAATGTGAAATTTACAATTTACGATTATTTTGTAGTAAAGCATTTTCTACTGTGCATTAAACAATTTTTAAAATTTAATCCACGAAGGTGCATAGCTAGTGGTCCAGAAGCTGTAAAGATACTTGTGCACAAAATCATTGCAGGAATCTCTTAAGAAATCGCCAAATCATTATTTCCAATTCATGTAATGTAATTTGGATTTTTTTCTAATGAAATATTCCTGAAGTACTGATCAGCATTTGTCAGTAACTCACACAATTTACTAAATTTTTGTAATTTTGTAAATAAGATAGAACAAATTTCGAAATTTTGTGGATAACATACCCAAGTAAAAATAGAAAAGAAGGAGAAGGCAATGGCAGCTTGAACGTCATTGACTCCAATTCCTCCTTGCGGCGTGCTTGACTGGCTCCACTGATTTGTTAAGTAACAGAAGCCGACAAAATACAAAAATGTCCATAAACCTGAAACAAATTCAATCATGCACTGACTATGCTACAATACATTTTATCTATACCGATCTACAGTTCACAAGAATTTGGTGTTGTTATAACAAGGCAACAGCTTCAAGTTCACAAAGAGAAAACAAATTTATAGAAAAGAAAGGGGGCCAACTAACACTTTGGTTTTTTATGTCAACATCTTTAGTGTGACAATAAATCAACAAGCTGTTAAATTATGGTATTGATAGATACGAACTGTTCTGCTAGGTAAAGAACAAATTCATTTTACAGCTACAATTTAGTGACAACTTACATAATCTGTATAGTAATGAAATTTAGTCACAGTAAGTATAAGAAGTAATTAAGAAAGTAGAAAACTATCACAAAACTTAACTAACATGTTGAACTATATCCTACCAATCAGTCATTTTTTCACAGATTCTTTTCTATTTGTGTTTTTATTTTGTCAAATGCAGGAAACTTCAATAGTATCCTGAGAAGAAATGTTCACATGATAGAATAACTTTAAAAAAATTATCATGTTGCTTGTTTCTCTACTCCCAGGAACTTTTACTAAACTAGCACTTGCTAGCAATATCAAACCAGCAAGGTAAAAAAATTATTTTTTCAAAATTAAACTTTACAAGGTAGTAGCATATAACAAGCTGTGCACATCGCCTTAGCTTTCAATAGAGGAAGTAACAGTGTTTCCTGACAGTTCCAGTCTTGATGTGGACCAATCTAATAGTTAATCACAAATTCACTTTGGTAAAATGTGTACCATAAGTTTATAACACGATCCATTAAGTAAATTCAAATTCTTGTTACCATTCTCAGAGAGATGACATGTTCCATGCAGCTCTCCATGATAGTCTATTCTGTATAATTACCATGGTAATTTTTAAAGTAAGAACCATTAGTACATTGTGCCCACGCATCCTGCTGTGTGACATTCGTTCATGGTCAGCCACTCTTGGCCTGTGTCTCATGACGCCACCAATATATTTTAGGTCTCTGTCGGTTGTATGGTTATACTGCTTTGTTTTTCACCATGTTAATCATTACTTCCACTGACTGAAGTGCGCTTGTTTATTCAGTTCTTCAATGTGAAACAAGTTCGTCCTGCTGAAATTCACCAGCAGTATGTTTAAGTTCATGGAGCAGATGTAATGAACGACAGAAATATGCGAAAATGGTATAGGCTGTTTAAACAAGGAAGGGCAAATGTTCATGATGATAAACAATCTGGATGGCCTATTGTCACAAATGAAGAGTTAACCCAAAGATTGGAGGAGGCAATTCACTAAAACAGGCACCTTACTACTGGCGAGCTGCATCGGAAATTTCCGTAAGTTTCGAGATCCATAGTTTATCACAGTGTCACTAATAAACTTCCATAATAAGAAAGTATGCAAGATGGGTGCCAAAAATGCTGACAGAAGAATACAAAACAAAGCAAATGGCACATTCTTTGTCCATTTTGGAGTGCTATAGCAAGGATGGTGACGTGGTTTTTAGTCACATGGGGACTGGCGATGAAACATGGATTGCACACTACACTCCATGGAATGAATGTCAATCCAGTGAGTGGCATCAGACAAACTCCCTAAACTATGAAAATGCAAAAAAGAACCTTCAACACAGAAAATCAATGCCACAGTTTTATGGGACCAGAAAGGCATTATTCCATTAGACTTTTTTGCCAAGAGGAATGACAATGATGAGAGATACTGTGAAACATTATTAAAGCATAGGCACACCATTCAAAATCTCCGGCAGGGACTGCTCTCTAGCGGCATCATTATGCTCCATGATAATGCTCCGCCTCATGTTGTGGCAAGAATAAAGACAACTGGACAAGTTTGAGAATTACTGGTTCATCCACCACGCAGTCTTGACTTATCAAGACTCATCTCTTCCAAAATTGAAGAAATTTCCGCAACTTTACAAATGTTTAAATGTTAATGGAGATTAAGTTGGAAATTGAAAAAATATGCATATTTCAGTTTGTGACAATTTAATGGAGTAAGAGAAACTTTATGAATACACACACTGGTTTACTTTAAAAATGATCCTCTATCTTAGTCTGCTAAAACTGACATGCAATTTAACTTCATTGCTATATTTCAGCTTTTATCTTTATTTACAATTTTTACCTCCATATTTCTTTACAATATTAAATTAACTATTCCTTGGTGCCCTAGAATGTGACCTGTCAATCTTTCCCTTAATCAAATTTTATCACAACTCCTCACTTTCATTCAGTACTTCAGCACTAATTACGGAAACTGCTCATCAAATATTCAATCTTCTGTAGCACTACAATTTCAAAAACTTCAATTTTCTTGCTTGCACTGGTTATTACCAATATTTCATGTCGTATAACTACTCTGCAGGCCAACTCTTTCACAAATATGTTAACTTTTTTTCCTCTAGAAGTCATCACCATCACCATCACAGACTATCTACTTTATATGCTTTACTGCTGCCATCATCAGAAAAATCTTTCTTCTACTTTTAGCATAATAGTTCCTAACCTAATCCCTCAGTCATCTGACAAATTAATCTAAATACAATCTACTACCTTTATTTGTTTTTACTGATGTTCATCTTCTATCAGAATTATAAAATATTAGTTTGTTTATATTTGTAATCCTCTCATTATTAAAAGTAAGTTCCATGTGAAATTAACCCATGGTTTCATTCTCAACATATCACATCTTTATAATATTTTTTAAGTATTATTTTGCTTGCATGAATTATTCCAAATTAATTTCTTTTATGGCCATCACCCCCAAAAACTATGCAACTTACAGAGATGAAATTTGCACCATTTTACTCAGTTTCTTATAATCTTTAAAATCTATGTGCCACTTGGCAATATTAATACAGATGCATATTTTTCCCCACAACATTTTTTTAATTAATAAAATTTTCAATAATTTCATTTTGAAAGGAAAAAATGTCAATATTTTTTAAAGTGTGTGCCAAATTTCATGCCGTGTTCTAGTGGGAACATACTACAATGAGTTTTAATTTAGTGCTGAGTGCAGTACCCAGCAGTCTGTAGGACTTTGTAATGGAATACTTAAAAAGCAAACAATAAATAAGTGACTAGTATTAGAACACTATTTAAATTTAAATAGAATTTGTCTTCCCCATGTTCAACTTACATCAACACAGGCCCAACATTGACTATAAATAACTCACTAGAAGTCTGTAAAACTGTTTTGGATTTCATAAAATTATTCTTTTTATTTTTTTTACAGAAAAGTAAGTAGCTGTGCTTCACAGTTTTAGATGCAATGGAAACAAGTACCACAGTTAAAAATTGTCTGTTAGTTCAGGGTTACAAGTAAATTGGATATTTGCTTTTAAAAGTTACACTTATGAAACCATGGAAGAGCTACATGCAAAGGCACTGCAACATGGTTCCTCTGCAGTGAGTGAGTGAGTGAGTGAGTTGGACACTTCCGGTACAGTTTGGCAACACTGCTTTACAACAATGACTTGTGCACCATTCAATCACACAAGCATTATTGATTGTAGGACCCAGGCGCAATTTTAATTGTTAAATGTCACAGTTGTGTGCTCTTGGTGCTGCATTAATTCACTTGTTACTGGAATGTGTGTTTTGGCTTTTTTTTAAACTAAATGCCCCATACCTGCAGTAACAAACATGATAACTTTTGCTGCATACATGCAGTTATTTATGGTCCACATAGACAACAATCAAAGCACTGAAACAATCTTACCCCTTCTATTTTGGGTATTGAGTTGGAGCTGCTCTATATACTGAATTCTTGGTGTTTAGTAAAAGCAACTGCATGGAATGAGATTTTCACTCTGCAGCGGAGTGTGCGCTGATATGAAACTTCCTGGCAGATTAAAACTGTGTGCCCGACCGAGACTCGAACTCGGGACCTTTGCCTTTCGCGAGCAAGTGCTCTACCATCTGAGCTACCGAAGCACGACTCACGCCCGGTACTCACAGCTTTACTTCTGCCAGTATCCATCTCCTACCTTCCAAATTTTACAGAAGCTCTCCTGCGAAACTTGCAGAACTAGCACTCCTGGCAGAAGTAAAGCTGTGATTACCAGGTGTGAGTTCTGCTTCGGTAGCTCATATGGTAGAGCACTTGCCCATGAAAGGCAAAGGTCCCGAGTTCGAATCTCGGTCGGGCATACAGTTTTAATCTGCCAGGAAGTTTCAACAGCATGGAAGTTTGTCTGCCTGCTATTTAGTGCAAACCCAGAAATCATAGGTCAGATTGCCATTTTTGTATGGCACATCCACTGAGAAAACAAGTCATACCGGGAGGAAAGAGGAAGAGAGATGTTGAATCAAATGTTTGGCTGTCAAGAGAGTAACACGTGTTGCCTGTAATGACTACTGTAGTCTATTATTGTCAAATCAGCTTTCGCAGAACCCAAAGAAAATTCTGATTATATGTAAAGGCTGTTAGTGTCCAGCCCCTAGCTAATGAGACAGGAACTAAACTCGACGGCAACAAAACAAAAGCTGAAATTTTTAACACCATTTTCAAACGTTCCTTTACAAAGGAAAGCCCAGGAAAATTGCCCCAATTTAATCCCTGTACCACTGAAAAGATGAATGAAATAACTACTAGTCTCAGTGGTATTGATAAACAGCTGACATTACAACTGAACAAAGCTCCCAGCCCTGGTGGAATGCCTTTTAGGTTCTACACTGAATTTGCAGCTGAATTAGACCCTCTTCTAACTATAGTCTATGGCAGATCACTAACAAAATCCCATGCTCAGTTCTCAGAAAACTTGTACAGGTGGGGAAAGTTTATAGACATGATCCACAAAACTAATGTCCAATATCCTTGACATCGATTTGTTGCAGAATCTTAGGACATATTCTGAGCTCAAACATAATAAGGTATCTTGAATAGAATGATAACCAGGATAGAGTTCAAAAACGTTTATCATGAGAAACACAATTCTCACCTTTCTCACATGATGTACTGGAAGTTTTGGATTACAACAGATTCAGTGCTTCTCGATTTCCAAAAAGCATGACTCGGTACCACATCTACAATTATTGTCAAAACTATAATCATATGGGGTATGAATGAAAAAAATACAATAAGTATCACACATGCAGCAGATGGGGTTAAAATACACTCGCGACACACACACACACACACACACACACACACACACACACACACACACACACACACACACACACACACACACACACACACACACACACACACACACAAAAAAAAAAACTGGAGTAGTGTAATACCATCATTACAATAAAAATCTTACACAGAGAGCTGCTTTTGCAGATGACTAAGGATTTTTATCAGGAGGAGAGAATATGCCCTTTCCTTTCAATTTTCAGCACTGACAGATCCCCACATTCTGATCATGTTCTACATCCTCTTCGCTATAATGGTAGAAGCTACCTTGAATGGTCATCAAGGCTTCACAATCATCTAGTTTGTCTTCAGTTTCCTTTAACCCCTTAACAAGCCATGCTTCTCGACCGTAGTTGAGTTTCATATGAAGGACACAGATGATGTCTCACATTTTTATATTTTTAATAAAGGGTCATAATCCTCAACTTCATATGTTATGTCTGATGCGGAATGAAGCATACAACATCTGTAAGTAGCATTTTACTAACTTTTTCCCAATGGTGCGCACTTTATGCACAGGTGTAAAAATATATATATAAAACAGAAAGAAACTTCCACATGGGAAAAATATATTAAAAACAAAGATTCCAAGACTTACCAAGCGGGAAAGCGCCGGCAGACAGGCACATGAACAAAACACACAAACACACACACAGAATTACGAGCTTTCGCAACTGGCAGTTGCTTCGTCAGGAAAGAGGGAAGGAGAGGGAAAAATGAAAGGATGTGGGTTTTAAGGGAGAGGGTAAGGAGTCATTCCAATCCCAGGAGCGGAAAGACTTCCCTTAGGGGAAAAAAAGGACAGGTGTACACTCGCACACACACAGACACCATATATATTCTTTCCGCCGTCCACCTAACCTTCGTAACCTCTTGGTTCATCACTATGAAATCCCCAAACCACCTTCCCTACCCTCTGGCTCCTACCCTTGCAACCGCCCCCAGTGTAAAACCTGTCCTATGCACCCTCCCACCACCACCTACTCCAGTCCTGGAACGCGGAAGGTGTACACAATCAAAGGCAGAGCCACGTGTGAAAGCACCCACGTGATTTACCAACTGACCTGCCTACACTGTGACGCTGTCTATGTGGGAATGACCAGCAACAAACTGTCCATTCGCATGAATGGACACAGGCAGACAGTGTTTGTTTGTAATGAGGATCACCCTGTGGCTAAACATGCCTTGGTGCACGGCCAGCACATTTTGGCACAGTGTTACACCGTCCGGGTTATCTGGATACTTCCCACCAACACCAACCTATCCGAACACCGGAGATGGGAACTTGCCCTTCAGTATATCCTCTCTTCTCGATATCCGCCAAGCCTCAACCTCCGCTAATTTCAAGTTGCCACCGCTCATACCTCACCTGTCTTTCAACAACTTCTTTGCCTCTGTACTTCCGCCTCGACTGACATCTCTGCCCAAACTCTTTGCATTTACAAATGTCTGCTTGAGTCTGTATGTGCGGATGGGATGTGTGTGCGTGTGTACACCTGTCCTTTTTCCCCCTAAGGCAAGTCTTTCTGTTCCCGGGATTGGAATGACTCCTTACCCTCTCCCTTAAAACTCGCATCCTTTCGTCTTTCCCTCTCCTTTCCTCTTTCCTGAAGAAGCAACCGTTGGTTGCGAAAGCTAGAAATTCTGTGTGTGTGTGTGTGTGTGTGTGTGTGTGTGTGTGTGTGTGTGTGTGTGTGTGTGTGTGTGTACTGGCGCTTTCCCACTTGGTAAGTCTTGGAATCTTTGTTTTTAATATATATCTATATACCAAGCCTACTAGACTATCTCACTAATCAGTGCTCAGCCTCACTATCAGCCTGTTTGCCGTGGCTTCACCCTTGCATGTGATCGACACCTGTACTCAACACACCACCTCCTCCCCTTTAGGTCACATCTTCCTACCTCTACCTGTGTATCTCCTCTTCCCCTCTCTTTGCAGATTTCCTCCACCCCCTCCTTCCAATAGCCCCACTATCCCTCTACACCTTCCACCTGCCTCATTCATCTCTTACTCCTTCCTTTTCTCCATTTATTTCCTCCTGCTCCTCCCCCTCACTTTGTCAATCCATTGTCTATCCACCTCAACCTGTCCCCAGATATGCTGATCAGCATATGTAGCCCCTGCAATACATTTCAATGAAGTAGGCCAGTACTACTACTGAAACATGTTTGTCAAGCAGGACAGCCTACATGTTTGGGTCTGGAAAATCATGTCTTACTTTTGAGATGGCTGCCCTGTGAAGCTGGTTCATTTGTCAGGTCAATACCGTTCCCACACACAACATGCTTTTCGTGCGAGGAAGCCTAAATGCCAGGAACTGGAAAGAGACCTGTTGCTCATACCTCTATACTTACTGGAGCTAGAAGGTTACAGACCCCACTGTGCTCATACTCGTTAGGTCTAAGGTTTCTGCACAACATTTGGTTGAATGTATTGACACTAAGAATAAACAGCAATCCAGCAGTGACTCAGTAGCGCCGCACGCTTGGTGGTAGCAGTTAGCACAAGCCAGGGCTTTACTGTCACTGATTGAGTGCAAGTTACTCACCAAGTTTTACCATCCCCGTTAACACATAGCAATAAAACTTATCAGACTAGACTAATCTAGGACTGTTTTAACGAACAGCCATGTAAAATTCTGCTTTAAAAAGCATTTTGTATGTAATGACATTGTCAACATTAAGCATTGCATGAAAGGCATGATTAGCCCTGTTGCTCGAGTTGACTCCAGCAACAATGCTAAAACAAAATTGTGAAAATCTGCTGAAACACAGAAGAAAATGAGCCTGCCAGAGGGTCACTATATACCTGGCATGATAAACCCTACTGTACTTTATGACAATTATCATTTCAACTAGCTTGCAAACTATATGGAGTTGAAATTTGAATTAATAAACTGGTTTGGGAAATTTGAATTTAAGAACAGTCAGCAAGCACATTTTTAAAGCTGACTAAAATGGCACAAATTTCTAGTTTTTAAGTCAAATAATTTGATATATGGTAATTTCAAGGTTTCAAAACTTAGCAAAAATCATACCATTTTGGAAGCTTTACAAATTAATAAAACAACTCAAAAAGTTAATGCCTAGAAATTTTAATTTTGAATTTTGTTGTTTGATATGCCTGTAGAAATCATCCAATTCTAAATCATCAATTTTCACAGTTATCTTTTTTGTTGGTCAATTTCACAGAGGGACCGCGAAGGAAATAACTTTCTTTTTATTAGAATTAAAAGATCATAGTAACCAATTCATGTGGGAGCTTCATTTTAATCAATTTAAACTGACCTTTAAGACTGAAAGTGGGTGTTTCAATAAATTTTAAGTTTTGAAGGAAAGCTTACAGCCCTGGCAGAACCATGGTGAACCATTGAAATTTAATTGTTATATGAACAAAAACTGTAAAGCGTGATGAGGTCATAGATGTAAGTCTCAAAACCAACATGAGCCATACAAATAATTGATATGAGACCCATATAATTCCAACTTTCAGTGTAATTTTGATATGAAATACGAATTACTACCTGGAAACCAAATTCAGACAAAGCTACCTTGTCTGGAAGATCAAGAAAGTATACAGTATTAAAAGGTTGCCAACAATTCTGCGTATTTTTCTGGTCCGCACTCCAACAATGAACACAGCCAGGTTGTTCAATGTCTGACAAAACTAGTTACACAAAATAATTTGATCAATTTGTCTGTCAGCATTGATTCCTTTAATCACAAGTGTGCTCTTCAACTAGAAACATGAAACGAAGACTTGTTCTTTGTTAGTGAAAATGCCAACGAGTTAATCAACATCAACTCAGGGTTTACACATGGGAAAAAACGGGTTTCCCTGTTAAAAACACATTCTTTCCCCATGTGAAAATACACTTCTTCCAAGGTGAAAAACACTTTTCCATTATAAGAGAGAGTTTACTTTCTCTTGGAGCTGTGAAAGTATCAATCGATTGAATGGTAAAGATTTTATACACCAGCAGGGAATGTCAGAATGAAAAAAAAAAAAAATCAGTGAAAAAAGTTTTGGAAAGATCTGTGGGCTTTTGAAAGACAATCGTATCTCATGTCATGTGATCTCGCCAACCAATGACAGCAGATATTCAGAGCAAATGACACACAACAGTCAGCCAATAGCAACATCACTTATGTAGTGTGAACCACAAATAGGTAAAGTTAAGATTTCACATATAATTTTGCTCTTTTTTTTTTTATATGTGTTACATTAAGATACATCACACAAATGTGACAGTAAAATTTTAAATAATGACGACGTCTGGTCTTCTAGACTCTAGAAGTCTTTTACATGGCTAGTCCTCAACGTGTTAGGTTTTAAATGAGAGTCAAACACACTGATTTAAGAAATTCATTGCACACAACACGTGTCATCTTGTGTAAAAGGAAACTTACTTTTAAACTAACTCTTTTTAAAGCACCATTCGCAATATTTTCTCACGATCATAGCTTCATTTCAGCAGTTGCCAGAGACCGCCAGGAAACAGGCGTTACTGCGCATGGGCAGCTACGATGACATAGGAGGCCCACATGTTCATTCATATATAGTATCAAGAGATACTACATGATGCCAAAATACATAGGATACTCTAAGGGCATTGGAATTTTGTAAATCACATTAAAATGAATAAAGCTTTTGAGTGCATTTTTTAGGATGCAAATTTTCTTAGAGTACCACAGTTGTATTATCTCATGCTTGTTTCTTTATTATGGCATAATGCCCCATGTGCCAGAAGGTGAAAATGGGCACTTTAAACTCACTGATCAGTTTAAACTGGCCAATAGGGCGGAATGAAACACTTCACATCTAAGGAATTTATTGCCTCTGGGGAAAAATTAATGAAAGTCACATTTATTTATCTAACTGACAGAAATGACCTGATTGTTCTGCAAGGCAATTGTCTGGAGGGGGGATTGTGCAAATAAAATAAAAGAACTGAAATTAATAACATATGTTAGCCTTCTGTAATTATCCGAATGTATTTACTTCACTTGATAGCTCCTACCCACAGAAATCCATTTTGTTTTCATTTGATGTGACGTGTCAACAAAGAGGAAACAGCAAAATCACTAAATGTAGACATGGCTTACGTGTAGACTAACCCCCTGCTCACTACAACGCAGACTGCTAGGCACATGTGCAAATTAGGCAGCTTGGACACCAGAAAAATTGTTCCGGGTAGCATCCGAGTGCTTCTTGCTACTACTGATTCAGCTAACAGCCACACTTCAGGTAGCCAGAAGCAGGAGAAGGTACTGACTATACGCAACTCAACTGCTCGTGTGTGAGAGCCCATGGGCAACTGCTAAAATGTACTTAATGTAAACAGTTGTGATGTCATGTTCATCAACAGCAATTTATTGTTATGAAGTATTCCATAGTCTGTCCTAAAGTCTTTGGTAAGAACTGATAGAGCAAAATGTGTCAGTCAACATAAAAATTGAACTGAAGACTAAAACAATGAAGAGTTATCGGGTTTTTCCCAGTTTCCTGGAACTTACCTGTTTAACTATTATGAAGGTTTATATGCAAGCATATACCTTCACACAAGCAGCCTACAAAGATTTCACTTAAAGCTTTGTAAACATTCTAATAAATTTCAGAAATGACGTAAAATAAGGATTAATATTGCATGTTTTTAAGTAGCCTGTATAACTGATGTGCACAAGACAGAGGAAAGTGCATACTCAGTTCCACTGGTTACAACTAGTTTTCTGAATGCCATCTAATAGTAAATCTACAGTCCACCCATGAAGTATGTACAATGAATAAGCCATTAGTTGCCTGCTTATGAGGAACTAAAAACAAGGCAACACCACTATGCAACCTCAATATTACCCATGTACAGTAGTATCAACAACTGGATATCATTAGCAACAGTAACTACATTGAAAAGTTGTGCATTTTCAAGTTCCCTCATTCAACTACTGTTCAGCTACAAGACTGCCTGATAATGGCAATCATTGTGTAACTTATTACTTCAGACAAAGTGATACATTATTCACTACTTCTCTAATCGACAAAGGATCACAGTGACTTTGGGCAAGCATTTTGTTCTCTTACTATTTTTTGTGCATGTCATGAGCGAGAGTGGCCACAGAATATCTGCCAGGCGGGGAAATGGGCACCTCTCCGGTGCTTGGAGACACTTGCCGATTGCAGCAGTTATTCTATGAAATTATGAACATAGATTATGAAGTCAAAGATGACTTGTTTAACACAAATACTGAAAAAGGTTGGCATTGTTTATACAGCATAGAAAATGGGAATCATACACTCACTATGACTGGATGTGGTGGAAACCACAAAGGTACCTAGAATAATGAGGGATCAAGCTGAGATGGAACTTGCACTGGGAAAATGTTGTGGGATTGTCTGAAAATCAAAAGACATACAATAATGGACATCTGACTGATCAGAAAGATACCACCAACACTGGATTTTTTTGGGGGCACTCAACTACTAAGGTCATTAGTGCCCAGTCACAAACACTAGTGCACTAATAGCATAGAAAAACACAAGGGGGCAACATCAGAAAGTACTTAGAAGGACGCAGAGAAACAAAATAAAAGAGATCTTTTTGGACAAGTCCATCACTGTAACAAAATGAAGGACACGAGCAGCTGCTTGAGCATCATTAGCTAAAAGTTCCTGTAAGGTAGACGGCAAACATAGGACAACACGAGAATAAAACGGGGACAGGACAATAAAACATGACACACAGTCAATGGATGACCACTGGGGCACTGCAGGGAGGGGTCAACGGACAACAGGTAGCGGTGGCTAAATCGGCAATGCCCAATCCGCAACCTGGCCAAAAAGACCACCTCTCGCCGGGAAGGGCATGACGAGGTCGTCCAAGCCGTCGGGATCGGTTTGATGCCCCTAAGCGTATTTTCATGGAGAGAGAACCAAGCCTCATGCCACAATGATGAAACGTGCCAACAAAGAACCCCACTAACATCAGTTGATGAGACACAAAAGGAAGCTGTCCGAGGCAGGAGGACAGCAGCCTTAGCCGCAGCATCAGCAGAGTCGTTCCCAGGCACACCAATGTGGGCAGGAAATAAAACAAGCACCAGTATCAGCTAGCAACTGAAAGGACCGTTTAATTTGTTGCACAAGCGGGTAGTCCGAATATGGTTTACGGTGACCCTGTATTGTGCTCATATAATCAGAGCAGATGGCATAGGGAGCATGACGATGGGGGTGGATATACTGAACAGCCTGAGAGAGCAAAAAGCTCAGCTGTAAAGCTTTAACACTGATCAAGGAGCCAGTATTGAAAGGTATCATCTCCAACTACAAAGGCACATCCGACGCCAGCAGTAGTATTGGAGACACCTGTGTAAATAAAGACGTTATTAGCGAGTCTAACAAAGTTCCACAAACCCCGAGCGGTATATCAAATTCACGGTCCTCTACTTTGGGAGTGAGCCAAGTTCAAGGTGAACGTGGATCTGAGCCTGGAGCCAAGGTGGCGTCGGGCTCTCACCAACTCGAAAAGTCACAGGAAGGGTAAAATCAAGTTGCTGAAGCAGGCGACGAAAGTGAACTCTGGGAGGTAACAGGGCAGAGACATACAGCCCATATTGGTGGTCGAGAGAGTCGCCAAAGAAGGAGAAATATGACGGGTGGGTGGGCATTGACATCAGTCAGCAGACGTACCGACAAAGCAACATATTGCACCAGTAGTTTAGTGGTAATTCGGCAGCTTCGGCATACAGACTCAACAGGACTGGTGTAGAATGCTCCAGTCACCAGATGTAACCCCCAATGGTGGACAGAGTTTAGACGGCGTAAAATGAATGGCCGGGCAGAAGAGTAGACAAAGCTCCCATAATCCAGCTTTGATCGGACAAAGGACTGATATAAGCAAAGCAGGACCATTTGATCTGCTCCCCATAATTTACCACTGAGAACACGGAGGACATTTAGGGAACGGGAACAACAAGCAGCCAAGTAAGACATGTGGAGACCAGCAAAGTTTCCCGTCAAATGTAAGACCTAAAAATTTTGTTGTTTCCACAAATGGGAGAGCAACGGGACCGAGACTTAAGGATGGTGGAAGAAACTAACGCCAGAAGTTCATACAGACTGTTTTCTCACCAGAAAAATGGAAACAGTTGGCGACATTCCAGGAATATAGATGGTCTAGACAACGCTGAAGAAAGCACTCCAGAAAAAATGTAAGCTGCGCACTGCAGTAGATGGTAAAATTGTCCACGAAAAGGGACCCTGATACATCAGCTGGGAAGCAATCCATTATTGGCTTGATCATTATGGCGAAGAGAGCGATGCTCAAAACTAAGCCCTGTGGCACACTATTCTCCTCGCGAAAAGCACCCTATTCTCCTTGCGAAAAGTACTGGACTGGACTGCACAGGACAGGACGGAACCCACATGTACCCTGAACTGTCTATCCATTAAAAATGCATTAATAAAAAAGAGGGAGGCGGTCGCGAAGACACCAAGTGTGCATGGTGCAGAGAATGCCCACTCTCCAACAGGTGTCATAAGCCTTCTCCAAATCTAAGAACTCAGCCACCATCTGGCACTTACGCAAAAAGTTGTTCATAATGAAGGTTGACAAGGTAACTAGGTGGTCAACAGCAGAGCGGCGCCTACGAAAGCCACAATGGACATTGGTAAGGAGGCGTTGAGATTCAAGCAGCCAAATCAATCGAGAATTTACCACGTGTTCCATCACCTTGCAGATGCAGCTAGTAAGGGAGATGGGGCGATAACTGGAAGGAAGTTGTTTGTCCTTTCCTGGTTTGGGCATGGGAACAACAATTGCTTCACACCAGCATGTGGGAACCATGACCTTCACTCCAGATGAGATTATAGGCGTGAAGAAGAACACCTTTACCTGCAGGAGGAAAATTCTTCAGCATCTGAATATGTATTCCATCGGGCCCCGGAGCAGAGGATCGGGACCTGTCGAGAGCACTTTCGAGTTCTCGCACGGTGAAGGTAGCATTGTAACTTTCATGATTCAAAGACTGAAAGGAAGGTGGCCATGCCTCCTCCACTTGTTTTCTGGGGAGGAAGGCAGGGTGGTAATGGGCAGAGCTCGAAACCTCCGTGAAAAAGCAGCCGAAGGCATTCGAGAGATACTCAGGATCCAAAAGGACGTCATTCGCTACAGTCAGGTCAGAAACCGAGGGATGGACCTTGGTGCCAGATAGCCGGCACAGGCCACCCCCACACAACCGAAGGAGTAAACTGTTGAATGAGCTGGTGAAAGCCACCCAGCAAGCCTTTTTGCTTTCTTTGATAACAATACGACATTGTGCACAGAGTCGTTTGTAACTGATACAGTTCGCCATCGTAGGGTGGCGTTGGAAGGTGCATAAAGCATGTTGCCGAGCGCGAATGGCGTCGCTGCATGCCGTAGTCCATCAGGGGATTGGGACTAGACGGGGAAGTACGAGGGATGGAATATTCAGCAGCAGTGAGAACAACGTCAGTGAGGTATGCAACCTGACTATCGCAGCTGGAGAAGTCAGGATCATGGAAGGTCGCCAGGAAGGTGAAAAGCCCCTAGTCAGCTTTGGAGATGCGCCAGCTAGTGGAACATGGAGAAGGGGTGTGATGCAGGGGATGGATTACAAGGGGAAATGGTCGCTCGAGTATGTGCCTGACAGAGGTCCAAGTGGGAATAGGTATGTGTTGCGTCTGAAGGGAAGGTAGGTGCACCAGTATTTAAGCAGGCCAGATAGAGGTGGTTGAAAAGGTCTACTAAGAGGGAGCCTCTCGGGCAGGATGCTGGAGAGCCCCAAAGGGGATGGTGGGCATTAAAGTCTCCAATCAACAAAAATGGTGTAGGAAGCTGAGCAATCAGTTTTATCATGCCTGCCCTAGTAAAGGCAGGTGATTGTGAAGTGTAAACAGTACAAATCGAAAATGTGAAAGTGAGGAGAGTAATTCGGACGGCAACTGCCTGCAGATCAGTGTGCAATGCGATTGGATCATAGTAGACATAATTCCGAACCAACAACATGACCCTCCATGAGCCGGAATACCTGCCACAGGGGGTAGGTCAAAACACACTGAGGTATAGTGTGCCAGGTCAATACTTCATTTCTTGGAGACCTATGACAAGCGGGCAGTGCATTCAAAGGAGCAATTTTAGTTCCTCTCTGTTGGCGCGAATGCCACAAATATTCCATTGAAGACGTGCCATTATGAAAAAGGAAAGAAAATAAAGAAACAAGAAAGGGTCACCTCTATGGCCGCTGACGGCTTGGCTTCGAGGGAGCACTGCTGCTGCAATCAATAGGTGAGCTGGACAGGAGGGGCAGCTTCCTCCACTGGTGAAAGGCCAGCTGATTGGCTACCAGAGGTGCGACCTGACGAAACTGAAGATGGCCGGGGATGGCAACCACTGGGTGGTGCAGGAGAAGAAATGTGCCACGGCAGAGATGGAGAACTCTTTACTATGAGCCACCTTTGAAGAATTACGTTTGGTCGAAAGAACAGTTGATGGCTGTTAAGTTCGGGTATGCAAGAAATCTTTGCGTGTCGGTTCTTTGTTGCAGGTCCGAGCATCTGATTTAAAGGACCTCGTCTTAGCAGTAGCAGTAGCAGTAGCAGTAGCAGCAGATGATGATGATGGACTGAGCCTTAGGGTTGGTGGGAGGAAGAGGAGACGTTGATCCGGCGATCTTAGCACTGGCCGGTCTGACGAATGAATCTCTGAATGTGAGATCCCATGTCTGTGTAGCTACCTTCCAGGTAGGATGAAAGAGAGGCGAGAACGGTACTGTATTTCCCTGCCGGACGCACAGTGGGCTTTCTGCTATTTAATAACTTGCGAGCAGCTGTGGTCAACACCTTCTCTTTCACTCAAATTTCCTGTGTACTTTTCTCATCTTTGTAGACGGGGCAGTCGTGAGAGGAGGCAGCATGGTCAGCCATGCAGTTGACGCAACAAGGGGACGGAGGTTGACAGTCACCCTCATGGGCGTCCCTGCCACAGGTAACGCATTTAGCCGCACTTGAAAAAGACTGCCGTATACGGTTAAACTGCTGACACTGGCAACCCCTTGTAGGGCTGGGTACATACGGCCAAACAGAAATGATCTGATAACCCGTTTTAATTTGTGAAGGCAATTGCACACTATCGAATGTCAGGAATATGGTTCAGGTCGGTACGAAGTCCTTGTCGACCCTTTTCACGACCCAATGGACTGCCGCCACTCCCTGATCAGAGAGGAAAGACAGAATCTCCTCAGCAGTTAGTCCATCGAGTGACCTGGTATACACCATGCCATGTGACGAATTCAAGGCGCGGTGCACCTCCGCCCATACAGGGAATGTGCGTAACAGTGGCTCGAAGTAATTTTTGGGCATGGAAGGCACACACTGTCTCCAACAGCAAGGTACTGTTGTGCAAGCGAGTACAAGATTTCACTGGTCCTGCAATCGTATCTACACCCTTCTGAATGACTATTTTAAGGGTTGACTGTTGAAAAATCTTAACCGTCAGATCTTGTGACAACAAGAAATTTCAGTGCTGGTGGTAGAATTTTCTGAACAGGAGTTTCATCTAGCTCTTTTTTTTTGGGCAAAAGACAGGGAAGAAGAGAAAACCATAGCAGCTGAATATCTTCCCCTTCCCCCCCCCCCCCCCCCCCCACGATCGCCAGCACATCCGATGGCACACCACTTCCTCGTGTGTGTGTGTGTGTGTGTGTGTGTGTGTGTGTGTGTGTGTGTGTGTGTGTGGGGGGGGGGGGGGGGGGGGGGGGACCAACAAGTCTCCTTCCTAGATGTTGACCACCTCGAAGGAGGCTACATCAGTATCTCCGTCCATATAAAAACCTGCTAACCACCAGCAATACCTCCACTTTGACAGCTGCCACCTGTTTCATACCAAGAAGTCCCTTCCATACAGCCTAGCCACCTGCTGTCATCGCATCTGCAGTGATGAGCAGTCCCCCTCAAAATATACGGAGGGTGTCACTGAAGCCTTCACTGACCATAATTATCCTCCCATCCCTGTAAAAAAACAAATCTCCCGTGCCTTATCTTTCCAGTCTCCCACCACCTCCCAAAGTACCACAGTCTGGCCTCAGAGGAGCATTCCCCTTTTAACTCAGTACCATCAGGGACTGGAGCAACTGAATTACATTCTCCGCCAGGGTTTCTATTACGTCCCGTCGTGCCCTGAAATGCGAAATGTCCTGCCCACTGTCATTCCCACCCCACTTACCGTGATATTCCGCCATGGACTGAACCTACACAATATACTCATCATCCTTACACAACCTCTGCTCCCAATCCCTTATCTCATGGCTCATATGCCTGTAATATGACCTAGATGCAAGACCTGTCCCATACATCCTCCTACCACCACCTACTCCAGTCCGGTCACTACCATCAACCTCTCCCATCGAAGGCAGGGCTACCTGTGAAACCAGTCGTGTGATTTACAAGCTAAGGTTTTTTTTTATTTTTTTTATTTTTAATGGAGCAAAACTGCTACGGTCATTAGTGCCCGGTCTGTGACTTAGGAAAAGCTAAAAAACGAAACTGGAAACCAGCAGCAATGGGAGCAAAACTCAAAAAGTGGGGAAACTAAAAACAGAAGGAACGCTTAAAAAAACACTATAGAAGGGGGGTTGTTTGTCCCCAAAAAGAGCTTCAAATTACTGACGTCATCTCACTGGCACTAACGAACTCGAGAACGCGATCGGGTGTCATCTGCTAAAATGGAAGATATATCAGGTGACAGCTGTAGACGGGTGCGTAACAGAGTAAAATAGGGGCACTCAAGTAAAGGTGTCTCACAATCCACAGTTGAAATCAGTGGCGACAGAGTGGGGGAGGATCGCTACTTAAAAGATGTCGATGGCTAAAAAGACAGTGCCCTATCCGGAGTCTAGTTAAAATTACCTCTTCCCGATGAGTTCGGGAGGAAGAGGTCCAAGCACAGGGAAGATCTTTCATGTCCCGCAATTTATTACTGGGAAGTGTCGACCAATGTGCGTGTCAAAAGAGCAACACGATGACATAAAACACTCCATAGATCGGCGAAGGGAATCATGCGAATAGCTGGCCAAAGAAAAGAGACTGCAGCCTTGGCCGCTATGTCGCTGCCTCATTTCCACAGATACCAACATGTCCTGGGATCCAGAGGAACACCACACAGACACCCCTCAAGTGGAGGCAGTCCTGAATCCAGTGGACAGGGTAGAGAGCTTTGAGACTGAGGAGAGAGCTGAGAGAGTGAGCAGATAACATACTGTATCCACTGATGGCGATGGATGTATTGGACAGCCTGGAGAACTGTGTAAAGTTCTGCAGTATAAACTGAACACTAGTTGGCAACTCGAAATAGATTTGGGGTGTTGCCAACAATATAGCCACCCACTAAACCAAACGATGTTTTTGATCCGTCAGTGTAAATAAATGTGGCATCCTTCATTTGTGCGCATGGAGCAGCAAATGCCTGACAAACAAGTGAAGGGGGGTACCATCCTTGGGAAACTGACAAAGGTCACAGAGCAGGCAGGTCTGGGGCCGAGCCAAGGTAGCGCTGTACCCCAAGTTGTCAAGAAAGTTTTAGAAAAGTGGAAGGAAAGCGAATGGGGCAGTTGACGGAAGCGGACTCCCGGTGGTAGCAGGGAGGAAGGGTGGCCAGGATACCCTAACTCCAAGGACGCTTTGATAAAAATGTCATGGGCCGGATTTGCAGGCATGGAAGACAGATGGCTAGCATAACGACTCAGAAGGACAGCTCGCCGATTGGACAGCGGAGGTTCAGCAGTCTCAGCATAAAGGCTTTCCACAGGGCTGGTGTGAAAAGCTCCAGACACTAAATATAATCCACAGTGGTGGATAGAGTCGAGACGCCAAAGAAGAGAGAGCCGAGCAGAAGAGTAAACTAGGCTTCCATAGTCCAATTTCGAGCACACTAAGGTGCGATAGAGGTGGAGAAGGACCACTCGGTCCTTTCTCCAGGAGGCGCCATTCAAGACACGGAGGGTGTTGACGGATCGCAGACAGTGAGCCGAAAGATAGGAAACGTGGGAGGGCCAGCACAGCTTTCTGTCCAAACCTAAAACCCAATAATTTAGCAACGTCTGCAAACGGAAGGCTGACAGGGACTAGATGAAAGGAAGGCGGAAGAAACTCTGTAAGACGCCTAAAGTTAACACAAATGGTCTAACTGGGAGAAAAGCGGAACTCGGTTTCGATGGTCCAAGAGTGGAGGCGATCGAGACATCCTTTAAGACGTCGTTCAAGAAGGCTGGTCCGTTGAGAGCTATAGTAGACTGCAAAATCGTCCACAAAGAGGGAGCCCAAGACATCAGGAAGGAGACAATCCATAACTGGATTTATGGCAATGGCAAACAGTACAACACTTATCACGGAGCCCTGGGGTACCCCGTTTTCTTGGGAGAAAGACCTGCGACCGTAACGGTTGCGCGGTTCCAGACTGAAGCGCCTAGAACCGCTTGGCCACACTGGCCGGCCTGTGCCTGCATAAATCGGCAGAGTTAAATTCAGAAATTTTCTGTGTAAGCAGTATAGGTGCAACCCCTGACTGTACCCTTCTTGTCTAAATGAGAAAGCTTGCATACAACTGATTTTATTTTAATTTTCAAAGTAACTGAATGGGCCAAACTTTTATTTCAATGTAGATATCCTACATTAGTTTTATTTTATATTTTATTATTTAGCGACAAGCTGCAGAAGGCGTTTGATGTAAGAAACCTGTGTGACAGCAGGTGCTACAAGGAGCTATCAATGCCTTATGGGGTTCCCAGAAGAACCTCTTAGCACTTATTTGGTGCAGAAGTTTGTAGTGTTCTTCACAGTTTTAATAAATAAACCAATACACATAGACTTTAGTCATCAATAATACCTTCTGATTCACTATTTACAACAGTCTGCCAATGGCAGGGTAACTTTTCGAATCCACAACTGCAGAAATCCTATGGTTTCGACACTAAGAACTTGTCGAGCTATGTTTGGAGCGCATTTTCATCCGGAAAGGAAGTTCAAGTTCATTGAAGGTTGTTTAAAAGGATGAAAATAAGAGTGTGGAAGATTAGGCGAATAAGGTGGGTGCAGAATTTCTTCCCAACAAAACATTTATACAGCAGAATGCAGGCAGGCATTATCATGAAGTAGCATAACTTCATGCAGTTTTCCTGGTTGCTGTTCTTTGACTGCATCTACAAGGCATTCAGTTGTTGACAACAAATATCAGAAGTGATGACTGCACCTCTGAAGCAATTCTTAGTATATCACAGCATCCCTAGTCCATCAGATGCATAACATTATCTTTTATAGATGTGCACAAGTCTTTGGACAGGGAGTTTATGCTTTTTTGGACTACTATTTCTTCTTTTTCAATGTTAGCATAAAAACACAATTTATCATCGCCAGTAACAGCACAGGATAGGACTGGTCAGTGTTCTTCATGGGCCAAGTGAAGGAAAGCAAGCAGAGATGCACATATAGCCTCCCATCTACTTTTGTGATTTTGAATGCAGCACATGGTATCCACGCACCCGATTTTTGAACTTTCCCATTGCATGCGCATGTCGCACAATGGTGGCATAATAGCGGATCAGCACATTTGCCAGTTCTTCAGTACACTGATGTGGATCATTGTGGTTTAATGTGTTTAGACATTCATCAAACCCTGAAGGTCTTCCTGAATGTGGAGAGCCATTAATGTCAAAACAATCCCCCTTAGAAAGCCATTTTCTTGCCATGCTCTGTCCAATGGCATTATCCCCATACACAGCACAAATGTTTCTGGCTGCCTCTGCTGCTGTCACTCTTCTACCAAACTCGTTACAATGATTCACAGTAAACATCCCGCTGCATAGGTTAACTTTTTTGGTTGCTGTCATATCATATCACTAAGTCTGTAGTATAATGCAAGGTGACATTTTCATTTTGCAAGGCATACTACAATTTTGTGTATATTTGGGATTGTTGCTCATCAAATTGTTATTATCTCTTTTAATATGACTCTACTAAAGGGAATATTTAAGAGAAGAAGAAAGAAGGGAAATGGATTCTACAGAAAATGTCTTGTTAAAAGTTTAGAGCTGCAAAATGATGTTAGGGAAAGCAACACTGAACAAAGTGCTTCACCATCTCATTCTTCTGCAAAGAAGACTGTAAACAGCACCGGAGTATGCAGTGAAACAACTGCCAGGGATACCAGTTTAATATTAGGTTTAAATGTTCTAAAAACAATACTTAAATTATATGCTGTGATGTGTGTGGCAGTGAGAATTTCTGGAAATGTCTGCAAAAGAAACAGTTTAGGTCTTAGTGTGGAAGTCTCTTGGGCAGAAAAGGTGTCATCAATCTAAACATTCCTGTACAATTGCTATACGTATCGATACCAGGCAGGTGCCAGATGTTTAAGCATTGTCAAAATGCTGCCATGGATACACAAAAGAGGAAAACAATAGTAAGAGGGACAACTGCAGGAAAACAACTGTCAGAAGGGATCCAGTGGAGGAATGCGAAGTGCCTCGGCTGTGAAGATCTTTCAGCACTTAAAAAATGTGGGATTCAGTACATTAAATTCATTTAAGTGAATAATTGCTAGCATGCTCTATGATCACCTAATACTACAAAAGTTAGAATGTGTGCGACATATTTAAAACTGAAGGAGTAGAGATTGTAAAATCGGGCACAACTTTAGCAAAAAAAACTTAAGATGGCAAGACCATCACAGGATGTCTGACTGCAAAATGATCGATCAGCTAAGTGAATGCTGCGGCCAAGCTATTAGAAGAAATAGAAACAACCTGGAAGGAAAGGGAGAAGCAGTAAGGGCAACTTATTTCTGTAGGACATCAAGTGATAAGAAGCCACTGCACAACATTTGTTCAATTGGCTGGTGTAAATACCACAATGCTGAGGCAGCAGGAACCAAATACACCCAAAGAAACATCATTCCTGAAGCTGCTGGAATAATAAAGTCAGTACATAGAGAACTAGCACATCCAGATCTTCTGAAGAAATGCTTCACAGGAAAAACTAAATGTTGTATGGACCAGGGTGTCCAAACACCTATTTGTAGGCTAGAAAATGCTGAAGATTGCGGTTAATGGTGCTGCAATTACAACCAATGATGGAAATGCAGGCAGAATGAAAGTTCTGAGGTAATGTGGAATTAAGTCTGGCCATAATACCAAAGTACTTCTACAAAAACTGGACAGACAGCAAATTATGGACAACAATACAACAGAAGCAGCAAGATCCTTCAGATGGAGAAAGAGTGTGCTGGAATGATTTAGGCCGTTTTCTTTTACTTCAGCTTCTAGATGTGAACTCTAGAATGACTATGCATTTTCTGCAAATGTTTCTCATTATCTCAGGAATTACTAGAGCTAAAACTGACATGATTTTTTTGGGGGGGGGGGGGGGTGGAGAAAACAGTAGAGAGAGAGAGAGAGAGAGAGATTCTATACACAGGATTCACACATCAATAATTACTTTAATTGTCGGCCACGAGGTACATGTAATTGAAGGATTTCTATTTTGGTTCCAAAAAGTGTGTACTGTAAATTCAAAGACACTACTTTAGTGATAAGTTAATAAAAGTAAAAATTGAAGTAGTTACTTCATCCATACATACTACTTTATAACCAGTATTACCAGAAGGCCTTTGTGACCCCTGGTTATGGATATGTTTGTTCCTGTTCCAGACTGAACAACATACTTTGACTAAAACAACAGCCACCACATTACTCTCATGTTTAGACTTCACGATCTCAGCCACATGGTATTGGGGCAACAATGTGCTTTTATGGACAGTTTTGTGGAACTCAATATAAAATGCAATTGTCGCCACAGGGCACAATTCCATTCACTCTGCCAACAAAGCAAAACAGTTTCACACTCCATCTACATTAGGCAACTTCCCATCTAAACAGCGCATTTCAGGCACACCCACATTGATACTGTTGTGCCTCTGCCTGAATTTGAAGGATTTGTTTATGTTGTCTCTCACATTAATACAACAACTGGATGGGTGGAGGCAGCCCCCTCCACGATATCACGGCAGACACCAACTGGCGCCACACTCCACATCAAAGCATTTATTGACAGAGATCTCTAACACTGATCAAGCCAAATGACTGTGTGATAACATACGTCTCACATTGTAACCTTACTTGGGACCCTACAAGGAACTCCAATATGGAACCAATAGCTCTGATATTTTGTTTAATGACAAACCTATCTGTCTCCTTTGACCAACTCAAAACAGCGTAGATACTGCAACACGGACCTCCTCTACCATTGATGGATGACGACAATGATGCTGTCTACCATGACACATACAACTCAACATTTCAGGTGCCACAAGAGCTATGTGACTGCAGTGTCTCCACACAAGCCAACCGACTTGCCCTCACCTTTAATGTCACAGTATGGCTGCACCAGACTACCACCAAAACACCTCGCCCTTACTATGTGTATAGCACCTGCTGCACTATTTCTTCCTGTGCAGGAAAAGGTCCAAACATGTCTCACCCAAGGGTGGCCATGACATGGTTGGTCATGTACGCTACCAACACTGCCCGAAGAATTGTCCAGTCAATCCCTCAGCATACGTCAGACACGGCCCGGCTGATCGTGCACACCTGTGCCACCACAGAGTGACAATACCTGGCACCCTCCCATCTGTAAATGCAGATGGATTGCCACATTGCTTCACACTTACTGGGGGGCAGGTCAGCTCTGTGGGGACATTTGTCCTAGTGTGACTCAACATCTTTGGCAAGAGCTGTGTGGAAGCCCTTTGGGACAGCACACCACGACTTCCATGCAAGCTCGACAACATTACTGACTGTACACACTGTACTAGTTATCCATTTTAATTAACTTTTTAGTATTCTCGTGATACAGGTGTCTCCTCTATTTGTGGCTTACAACCACCATAGTATCCCATATCCTACACATCTTTGTTACATTTAGTAACATAATATTGCCAAAATATGTTATATAAACAGGCCTGGAGGGGGAGGGGGTACATTATGACATTGCAGAGATCTATCACACAAAGGAAAATAATTGAATTATTTATTGGCTGTTCTCATGCAGACAAGATGGTTGTGATGACAGAGTGCAAGAGAGATGCAACAACTGTTAATTGATCTAAACACAAAATTAGAAGAATATGTAACGAAGATTAAAAAGAAGAAAATGAAAAGCATGGTAATTGGAGGAAAGGGGAGAAAATGCCGTATGAAAATATGGGGAGAGGAAACAGAGAAAGTTAGTAACTTCAATTACTTGGGAAGATTAATACTTATGATATTAGGAAAAGAATTGCAATGGCAAAAGAAGGATTCAAGAGGAAACAAAAATTACTTTTCGGGGCACTAAACAAAGACATGAGGAAGAGACTTGCCGAATGTTACATCTGGAGCATTGCATTGCATGTTGCAGAGACCTGGACATTGAGGAAGGACGAGACAAGAAGATTGGAGGCACTAGAGATGTGGATATGGAAAAGTGAAATGGGAAGACCAAGTAAGGAATGAAGAAATATTAAGAAGAGTTGGAGGAGAAACCAACATGCTGAAAGTCATCAGAAAGAGAAAGTGGAACTTGATTGGATATTGTTTGAGGAGGGACTGTTTACTGAAGGGAGGAATAGAAGGAATTGTGGAGGGAAAAAGGGGAAGAGGATGAAGATATCAAATGCTGGACAATATCGAAGGAGACAAATATTCAGAAATGAAAAGATTGGCTATGGACAGACAAAAGTGGAAGTATACCATACCACTACTACTAATAATAATATTAAAAAATATATTACAATCTGAAGCACACATGCATGCACACGCACCACCCCTTTCAGATAACCCAAATATCTTAAAACTATTACTCCCTTATTAAAATAAATACATGCTTTTATATATCAAGTATCTGTTATGAAGATAAAGATTTCCCCCAGTTTCTATATAACTAGAAGAGTGAGCACAACAACAGTCTCTAATGAGGCCACCGTTCATTTTCCTTCGTGCCCCTCATTATGTTAATCCTTGAAATCACTTTCTTTGTATCTCAACTGTAATAGAAATACCTTCACAAGCTAAAAAAACCTTGTGAAGACATCAATGAAATTTTAACAAACAAGAACAGGTATTAGCGGGGGGGGGGGGGGGGGGAGAAATAAGTTTTTAGGCTTCAATTATTCCGAAGAAAACACACACACATATAAGTACAACTCAATCTAATACGAGCTAGTACTAAAATTTCCACGAATATCAGTTCATTAACATTACATTTTTTTTAAATTTATCGATACATTGACAAATACCATTCAACTGCTGCAGTTAGCCTAACTGTCAAATATCTTATAAGTAATACGGCGCTTAGGTTATAACAGCTATAAAACAATTATTGTCTGTATGAACGTCTTGGTTCAGTAGAAGTATTGGAACTGTTACATACCATGGATGCGTTAACACTAAAGCCTATAACCAAAGCTTCAAAGGATTGTGGTCCATTATAATAAATTTATCTAGATCTAGATTCATTGCTTTCTTAAAGTAAATCAAAAGCCGATTCATTTTGCTTACATCAAAATAGACCTACCTTACTTTGCCGTTATGAAAATAGACTACCGATGAAGATTCAGGAGTAGATATATAGGCTTACCTGAAAATCCCAAATCAGCAAGCACATAGTGTTTTCGAGTCTTGACTGAAGACATTTGCTCAAACATGAATTCTCCCACAAGAAAACCGATTGAAGCAAGAAATGCTATAACTCCAATACCAACACCATAGTTGCAGGCATTGGTATCTTCATTATATAGGCAAACATCTTTCTTTGTTTCACGATCAAACCTGTAGCCTTGAGACGAAATACATCCAAATACAATTATTGCGAACAGCTGAAAAAGAGGTATTTTCTTGTCAGATAAGCAATTTACAATTTCTGCACGAGATACGCTTTAACTATAAAATATAAACGAAAAACTGAAATTAATGAATTGATAATTCGGATATTCTCAGCAAGAATTAGTCCTAAAAAATCAATATTATCCTACAATCGACTCGGGCCAAAGTTTAGCAGCCGAACGAATCATGGCGGTGAAGCTGTCAAAATTAGTATGTACTGTTTGAAATGACCCGACATAAGTAATCCATACAGAACGTTTACAATTAACATCAAAATTAAATGCTTACCAAACATGCTGCTCTCAAAATAACTTGCGGCCTCTGCACAAATTGTATAGGATCAAACGGAGCACCCGCCTTTCCACCCCCATACGCTCCGCCTGCCTCCATCTTTACTGACCAACTGAAGGTACAGTTTGGTAAAGATCTTATAGGCATTCATCTGAGAGGTACTTTGCTGGTTAAGTCAATAGAAGATCTTAATCGACATTTTTAAATTTCTGTATTAGAGAAAACTCCTGGTAAAAGCATTATCTATTCAAAATGAATAATGAGTTGTTCTGAAAGTGTTGACATTGATAGCGCAACTGAAAAAAAAGTTGCGAGCACTAAGTTTGAACAAGTTTTTAAGAACAATATCCCTTTCATAAAGTGAATTTCTGCAACTATTTTGCATGTTGCTTAGGAAGAAAACCCGTTTAATTTATAACTATATAAAAAGACATTACATTTCAACCAGTAATCGATGATGCTCCTACTAGATCTTTGGCATACGGGGAATTTCAGTCTTTGCTGTTAAGCGTGAATGCAAAGACTGAAGAGGGAGGTAGTTTTTTAATGTTTTGCTGTAGTTTTATTTGTGGGACACTGAGTTTGGGATACGTTGAAAAATTATAAAGACACAGTAAGCTTACATTGGTCAACTGAATTCATATTGATCTTGTTGACTTCGTTAGTGTCAACCAGTGTTTCTACATTTAGAATATTACTTTGTATTTGGAAATATTCAAAATTTCAACGGTAGTAAGAATGTCAAGTGGCAAAGTGTACGAAAATTCAGAGAATACGTGTGTTGTTTGTTTCAAAAATGTGTCTATATATTCTGTGGGAGAATGTGATCACGCTGTATGTTATGAATGCTCCACAAGGATGCGAGTGTTGTGTCGTCAGAATGAATGTCCCATATGCAGACAGGATATGCCTAAGGTGAGCGAATAAAGGCTTCAATGTGATCTTTCCCCCAAAAAATTAATTGAAATCAGTATATCTTTAGCACGTTCAACTATTTATGCTATTGTATAATCTGTCTTGTTGTTATTAGGTAATATTCATAAAGGAAGTAAAACCATTTCGGTCTATAAGGGATGGTCACTATCCTATGGATAAGAAGTTTAGAATCTGTTTCGAAAACCAAGGAATTCAAGCCGCTTACAACAAGCTCTTAGAACACGTTTGCACTGTGTGCCCTGGCTCTCCAGCTTTCAGAACTTTCCAAAGTTTGAAGGATCATATGAGGAAAACGCATGAACTCCATTACTGTGATCTGTGTGTTGACAATTTAAAGGTGAGATCAGCAAAAACGCAGTTAGTTTCTGGAGGGATTGTTTAGTTGTCACTATATAGGGCTTACGTCGTTTTCAGATATTTACTCGAGAAAGAAGATGCTACACACGCCAAGAGTTAGCACAACACCGGAGGAAAGGGGATCCAGATGACAGATCTCATCGTGGTCATCCGTTGTGTGAGTTTTGTGATCAAAGATATATGGACAATGATGAATTGTACAGGCATTTGAGAAGAGATCATCTGTACTGCCACTTCTGTGACGCAGATGGGTATCACCAGTATTATAGGTTAGATATCTTCATTGCCTATCTGCACTTTTTGGTTTTATGTCTTTATGTGTATCCTTTTTGGCCATATTTACGTAGGGTACATAAAATTGTAGGTTGGTAGAACGTTCTATGTAATTGTTCAGCTATTTCTGAAGAACAGTTGGACAACAAAAAGTTACTCATAAGTCACTGGTGCGTAGGAAAGCATTAGTTGTATGTAGGCCCTACTGTGTTGTGTCATTCGGATTAATTGAAGCCTAGTTTGTTTGTTGGTTGGTTGGTTGGTTGGTTGGTTGCGTGTTCCATTGATCAATCCCGCTGTACAGTAGCTGTTATGATGTGGAATGTGTCAAGTGCACAAGAAAAGTATATATGAAACAAAAGCTAAAAATTAATATTTCCATTATTTACCCCATTCCCTTAAATGACACACAATGCGTATACTATATTTATAGATTTATTTATTTCTATCCAAGAATTTATTTATGGTATAGAAGGAGTTGTTAAGGAGACATGACATCAATTTATGTTTCAAGCTATTACTGTCGGACACCTTATTTCATCTGGTAATTTGTCGAGAATTTTTATAGCAGCATATTTAACCCCTTTCTGTGCCAAAGATGGGTTGAGCAAAGGATAGTGTATGTCTCTTTTCTGGTATTAGGGCCTATAATCATGAATGTCACTGTTGTTTTCAAACTGGTCCATGTCGAGAACAAATTTCATTTGTGAGTAGGTGTATTGTGAGGCTGTTGTAAGAATTCCCAATCTTTTAAAAAGATGCCTACAAGATGTGCAACTATGAACCCCACACGTTAACCACTTTCTTTTGAGCAGTGAATACTTTGTCTAAATGTTGAGTTACCCCAAAATATCATTCTGTATGACATCAGAGACTGAAAGTATGCAAAGTATGGTAGCTTACTAATTTCTATATCCTCAAAATTGGCAATTATTCTAATCACAAAAGTTGCTGAACCTAGTCACTTTAGGAGATCGAAAATATGAATTTTTATATTAAGATTCTCATCTGTATGTACACCCAAAAACTTAGAATGCTCTACCTTGTGTACTGACATTCGTTAATGTGTTATATTTGTTGAAGGAATTGTACTTTTTCCAGCAGAAAATTGGATGTACTGTGTATTTTCAAAGTTTAGAGCTAGTCCATTTGCAGAAAACCAATTAATGACTTTTCCAAAGACCTTATTTGTATCATTTTCAATTCGAATTTCTTTTACTGGATTAATAATGATGCTTGTATCATCAGCAAACAGTGTCAGTTCAGCTTCCTGTTTCAGACAGGAAGGGAGGTCACATATATCAAGAACAGAAGGGAACCCATGATTGAACCCTGTGGAACACCTAATGTAATTTCACGCCAGTTAGCCCCCTGCGGGTTCGGGGGTTAGAATAGGCCGGCGGTATTCCTGCCTGTTGTAAGAGGCGACTAAAAGGAGTCTCAAACTTTTCGGCCTTATATGATGGTCCTCTGTTGGGTTTGACCTCCATCTCTCAAAATTTTCCAAAGAGCGAGCCGATTGGGGAAGGACGCCTTACTTGGTGCATTGTGTCCATCTTGCGATCAGACCTTTCGCCAGGTTATACACCATTGAACTGAACTGCAGTCCTGTCCGCTCTCCATCTCTTGGGCATGACTCTTTTTCTGTGTGCAGATAACACCTTGCACTGTGCAGTGCCTCTTTCTGCACCGACGGTGACCATGGACCACGTGTTACCTAACATCCAGCACGGTAGCCAGTCCGTTGTGATGGGGCTGCCATGTACCCTGTTGGTTGTAGCCCCCTGACAACACAGGGATCGCTCTACTGATGCCTGCGCCGCTAACTCCCCACGTATGCCAAGGAGTAGATGCCTATCCTCCTTGGGTATCGGGACTCCTGGCAACGGCCATCCTGCAAGGTGGCTCTTGCCGTGGCTGGGTGGCGCCCGTGGGGAGGCCCCTTGGTCGGAGTAGGTGGCATCAGGGCGGATGACCCGCAATGAAGCGTGGTACATCGTCTCGCTGTTGGCCATCCGCCAGCAGTCTCTAAACGTTCTCGGGCTCAGTTTAACGCTCAGAAGTACAATCCTAAAACGTTCCCTTCCCTGGCAACACCGTGGGAGGAATGTAAGTCTCAGGATGGCAGTAGCAGTTATTCGCCCCGTTTCTTAGTTTGTACGAGGGTTGATAGGGAGTCTTTTCTCTCCACAAAGCCTCAGTTCTTCGTCGAGCATTTAGAGGACAAGTTGGGGGATGTTGCCGTTACGATCACAACCCATAAGAGTTTAAATATGGTCCAGGGAGTTATTTACCATAGGGATCTTCTTTTGCAGTCTGATGAAGAGCTGCGCGCCGATTTAGAGCGCCGAGGTGTACATTTCGTCCGGCGCGTTCATCGCGGTCCGAAGGAAAATCAGATTGCTACCGGTGCCTTCATCTTGGCCTTCGAAGGGGATACATTACCGGAAAAAGTCAAGGTGATGGTCTACCGATGTGACGTTACGCCCTACATCCCTCCCCCGATGCGGTGCTTTAAGTGCTGGAAGTTCGGCCTTATGTCTTCTCGCTGCACTTCCAGCCTCACATGTCGAGATTGCGGACGCCCATCACATCCCAATACTCCATGTGCCCCGCCTCCCATCTGTGTCAACTGCGGGGAGCACCATTCACCTTGCTCGCCAGACTGCCGAATTTTCCACAAAGAACGTAAAATCATGGAATACAAGACCCTGGACCGACTAACCTATACTGAGGCCAAGAGGAAATACGACCGACTCCATCCTGTGAGAATGACATCTTCCTATGCTGCTGCTACAACACCTGTGCTAGCCCCGTCTGTTTCTCCAATTGTGGCCGGATCGACGAGTAGTAAAACTCCTCCTGCCCCCTCGCCAGTGGGGGGCTCTACCCACCGGGTTGCTCCTGCGCCACCTACCTCAGGAGCAACACCATCCCACCCATCGGGGACGTCCGTCCCCACTTCAAAGCCGGAGAAGTGTCCAACTTCTTCGGCTTCTCACGCTCGCAAGGGGTCTTTTGGGTCCCTCCCTTCCCAGGTTTCCGCCAGCGAGAAGCCTGCCAACCGACAATGGCGTAAGTGCCCGCAATCAGCTGGTCGTAGGGCTTCACGATCGTCCTCCGTCCCGGAGACTGAATCGGTGAAGCCCTCCCAGCCGGTGGGACCCAAGGAACGGCGTGAGAAACCCAAGAAGAGCTCTCAGCCCAAGGAACTCGCGGTGGCATCCATCCCACCGCAACCTTCCAGCTCTGCGTCTGAGGATGCGGTGGAGATTCTGGCGTCCGCTGCGGACCTCGATCTCGCCGGTCCATCAGACGCCATGGAAAGCACTATCACAGGTGCTAAATCGGAGGCAGCAGGTGACCCAGCGGCGTAATCTCCCTTCCCAGTCCCGTCAAGCCTTTCTCAGCCGTGGACAACACCATCTTCCAGTGGAACTGCAGCGGTTTCTTCCACCATCTAGCTGAGCTCCGCCAACTTATCAGCCTTCACCCATTGCTCTGCAGGAAACTTGGTTTCCCGCAATGTGAACCCCCGCCCTCCGTGGCTATCGGGGTTATTATAAGAACCGGGCAGCTTATGAAAGGGTGTCTGGTGGCGTCTGCATCTATGTCCTGAACTCTCTTCACAGCGAGTCTGTACCTCTCCACATACCTTTAGAGGCTGTCGCTGTTCGGGTGTGGACGCCACAGGCTGTTCCCATCTGCAGTCTTTACCTTCCACCGGATGGTGATGTCGCGCAGCATGTCCTGGCTGCTCTGATAGCTCAATTGCCTCCACCTTTCCTGTTACTGGGCGACTTTAATGCCCATAACCATCTGTGGGGTGGGTCAGTGGCAACAGGTCGAGGCGCCATCGTTGAGCATTTATTGGCGCAGCTCGATCTCGATCTTAAATGATGGTGCCTTCGCACACTTCAGTGTGGCGCATGGCACATACTCCGCCATTGACCTTTCCATCTGTAGCCCTAGCCTCTTAGCGTCTGTCCAATGGAGAGTACATGACGACCTGTGTGGTAGTGACCACTTTCTGATCTTTCTGTCAGTGCCACAGCGTCAGTCTTCTGGGCGCCCTAGCAGATGGGCTCTGAATCAGGCTGACTGGGACTTTTTCTCCTCCACTGCCGCTATTGAGCCTCTCTCTAACGATGCCATTGATGCAGTGGTTCAGTCAGTCACCACCGGCATCGTTACTGCCGCCGAATCGGCCATTCCCCGTTCTTCTGGGTCCCTTTGGCGGCGGAATGTGCCTTGATGGTCGCCTGAGATCGCTGACGCGATTAAAGCTCGCCGGCGGGCGCTTCAGCGTCACAAGCGACATCCCTCAATCGACCACCTTATCGCCTTCAAACGGCTGCGTGCGCGAGCCCGCTGCATTATCCGCCAACGCAAGCAGGAGTGCTGGGAGAGGTATGTGTCCACCATTGGCCTCCATGTCACTCCATCGCAGGTCTGAGCCAAGATTCGCCGCCTCTACGGCTATCGGACCCCTGTCAGTGTCCCTGTGCTCTCACTGAATGGAGCAGTTTGTACTGACTCCGACGTCATTGCAAACCACTTGGCAGAGCACTTTGCTATGAATTCCACTTCTGCCAACTACCCCTTGGGCTTCTGCTCCATTAAGGAGCGGATAGAATGTTGGAGTCTTTTTTTTCGCACTCACCATCCTGAATTGTACAATGTTCCATTCAGTGAGTGGGAATTTCGAAGTGCCCTCACCGCTTGTCCTGATACCGCTCCTGGGCCAGATAGCATCCACTGTCAGATGCTGAAACACCTTTCAGTGGACTGCCAGCGACGCTTCCTCGATCTTTACAACTGCATTTGAGTCGAGGGTGAGTTTCCGTCGCAATGGCGGGAAAGTCTTGTTACCCCATTCTGAAACCAGGGAAGAACCCTTTGGAGGTGTACAGCTACCATCCCATTAGCCTCACCAACGTTCTTTGCAAGTTGCTTGAATGGATGGTGAGCCGGCGCTTAAATTGAGTACTGGAGTCTCGAGGCCTTCTGGCTCCGTCTCAGGGTGGGTTCCGTAAAGGCCGCTCCGCCGCCAACAATCTGGTGAGCCTGGAGTCGGCCATCCGTACTGCCTTTGCCCGCCGTCAGCATCTGGTTGCTGTCTTTTTCGACATGCGGAAGGTGTATGATACGACATGGCGTCATCACATCCTTTCTACACTTCATGGATGGAGTCTTCGTGGCCCTATGCCGATCTATATCCGCAATTTTCTGTCGTATCGTACCTTCCACGTGCACGTCGCAGCCTCATATAGTTCCTTCTAAGTCCAGGAGAACGGTGTGCCACAGGATTCTGTTCTCAGTGTGTGTCCGTTTTTAATAGCTATTAACGGGCTCGCTGCGGCCGTGGGAAATTCTGTCTCCGCTTCCCTGTATGCTGACGACTTCTGCCTTTACTACAGTTCTATTGGCATTGCAGCTGCTGAACGTCAGCTACAGGGCGCTATCTGCAAGGCGCAGTCTTGGGCTATAGCGCATGGTTTTCAGTTTTCCGCAGCCAAGGCCTGCGTTATGCATTTCTGCCGGCGACGCACTGTTCACCCGGAGCCGCGGCTTTATCTTGACGGCGAGCTTCTTAAAGTGGTGGAGTCACATAGGTTTTTGGGGATGGTTTTTGATGCCCGGTTGACTTGGCTGCCTCATATTCGGCAGCTTAAACAGGCGTGTTGGCGTCATCTAAATGGTATGCGATGCCTGAGCCACAGCAGGTGGGGCGCCGACTGATCTACTGTCCTACAGCTTTACCAGGCGTTAATCCAGTCCCGTCTGGACTATGGGAGTCTGGCTTATGGCTCAGCATCCCCATCTGCGTTCCGGGTGCTGGACCCAATCCTCCACAGCGGGATACGCCTTGCCACTGGTGCCTTCCGAACCAGCCCTGTGGACAGCATACTTGTGGAGGCAGGTGTCCCTCCACTGCAGTTACGACGCCAACAATTACTGGCTGCTTATGCTGCCCATGTTTTTAGCTTGCTCGGGCATCCAAATTATCGTGTCCTCTTCCCGCAGTCAGTCGTTCATCTGCCAGAACGTCGGCCCCGGTTGGGTTGTCCGATCGCCGTACGTGTCAAACAGCTTCTTTCCTGGCTTGGGTGTTTGCCTGTTCCACCTCCTTTCCGGGCCCCTCTGCGTACACCCCCGTGGTGTGTGCCTCGCCCTTGCCTTCGGCTCGACTTGGCACATGGCCCGAAGGACTCAGTCTCTCCGGAGGCCTTCCAACGCCGCTTTTATTCCATCCTGGCCACGTATCAGGGCTCTGGCGTTGTCTACACCGACGGTTCGATGGTTGCTGGTCTAGTCGGTTATGCACTAACTCTAGGGGACCATTCTGAACAACGTTTGTTGCCGGCTGGCTGCAGTGTTTACACTGCTGAGCTAGTCGCCATCTTTCGTGCCCTAGAGTATATCCGCTCCTGCTCAGGTGAGTCCTTCGTTATCTGTAGCGATTCCCTGAGCGGTTTACTAGCTCTAGACCAGTGTTTCCATCGTTCTCGTCTGGTGATGGCTATCCAGGAGTCCCTGCATACTCTCGCCCGTAGCGGCAGGTCTGTGGTATTTGTTTGGACCCCAGGCCATGTTGGTATACCCGGCAATGAAACTGTTGACCGCCTGGCAAAAGAGGCCACCAGTGCGCCATCTCTGGAGATTGGCCTCTTGGCGGCTGATTTGCGGGCAGTCTTACGCCACAAAGTTCTCTCGTTTTGGGATGCTGAATGGCGCGGTCTGACCACCCCTAACAAACTCTGTGCCGTCAAGGACACGACGACTGTGTGGCGGTCATCCATGCGAGCCAACCACAGGGACTCAGTCGTCCTTTGTCGGCTCCGCATTGGACCCAACTTCAGGTCTTAATAACTTTCGAACTATTCTGCACAGTCCAGTGAAATTTTTACAACCCAGTAACATCCACTTAGAGAACACACTCTATGAATCAAAACACCAACAACATATTTCTGAGGGATAGTAAAAACTTCCAAAATGTGATTAAAAAAATGTAATACGTTAACAGGTATATATTGTAGGTGCTCTCTATGCCAAATATAATTCACTCAAAAAGGGTATTAATCTTTTTTGTGCTAAGCTTAATGTGGCCTAAACACACATAGAACTCCTCTTGGCCATATTAGTCACACAAACAGAGTTACATACACATGAAAAACAAAAATTTGTAAAATTACCTGGAAAAAAAACATGGATTTTCAAAGTGTGGTAGCACAAAAGGGACAATTGATATCCAAGCCAAATTTCAAACACTGCATAAGTAGACCATAATATAATATGTGGCAAAATTTCAACTTGTTATTGCAAGGCATTTGTGCACAATAAAAGTTGACAGAGATGTATTTGGTTACGTTTCTTTTAACACAATTCAGCAAGTAATAGTGATGATGCAGACAGCTTGTTTCAGATAAAGCTGCAGCAGTTGTTGGGAACCATTAGGCAACAGAAAGTTAAACAGTGGTAGTTTTCAGGGACAGAA
Source organism: Schistocerca gregaria (assembly GCF_023897955.1). Lineage (NCBI taxonomy): Eukaryota > Metazoa > Arthropoda > Insecta > Orthoptera > Acrididae > Schistocerca > Schistocerca gregaria. The sequence continues at coordinate 624,031,864 of NC_064921.1, read as the reverse complement.
TGAGCCATTGTTAGGCAGGAACAACAAAGGAAACAAGCAACAATTACAGGATACTCATGTTTGTAAGATTCAGTACTGTTGTGGAAAGTCAGTAGGGAGGCAGAAGAGTGTACTAGTGGTGATTTTGTTTAAACAAGTTGCAATATTGCTAGAGCACAAGCATCTGAATGTCATAAAACAACATATGGAACAAAATGTGGCATTCACTTAGTACTGTATGATCTGGATGAATCGGACCAAGATTTGTTGCTATGGAGATCCGGGATACACTCTGTGGGCACAAGAAGTACAGTTCCAGGAAACTTTAGTGTTTGTTATCATCATATGAAAGTATTTATGGATAAGTATTCTTTCCTACAAAGAAGCTATTTTGATCCATTTCGAATTCATAAGCAGACAGTGAAGTGTAGCCTCAGAGAAATTGATATAAAATCAGTATTGAAAGTGAATCAGTGCATGTGACTTAACATGAAACCAGGACAAAAGTTATGTTCCGGGTGTTACACTGCTGACTCCATACTTATTTCCATTTAATACTCCTATAATGAAATAAGGTCTGACAATGTAATTTCCTAGAATGCCGCACCACACGTTGACGCGCCATGGCCTTTGGTGCTGTACCTGACGCAACCAATGTGGGTTCTCAACTGCCCAATAGTGCATGTTATGTAAATTTACGTTCCCGTGATTAGTGAATGTTGCTTCGTCAGTGAAGAACACACGTTTGAAGAATGTACTATAATCTTGCAGGCGTCTCAGAGCAGACCGAAAAAATTTGATACGGTGTTCGAAATCGCATCTAGAGTGCCTGATGGGGTGAAAGGTGATATGAGTGGAACTCATGCCGGTGCAGAATGCGCATGACACTCGTCTGGCTGACCCCACATTCCGCGGCAATACGTCACGTGCCACGATGAGGATCGATAAACGTCATGGCCAGAACAGCTTCTTCGTGGTCTCTGTCAGTCGCAGTCTTCTTCCTCCTCCTTTGTTTGCTGTTAAAGCTGCCTGTTCGCGCTAGTGTAGTAATCATTCTTGCAATGGCCTGGCGAGTGGGACACCGAGAATGCGGTTTCGACAGCATTCCTACGACATTTGCCATACAGAAGTAACATGTCTAACTTCTCCTGATTTGTGTCCATATCTAGTTGTAATGTTCAAGCAGCAACTATGTCTGGATAGGAGACACATGTCCTACTGGTTCGAAGTCGCACAACCTACTAGTTGTATGACGCGCCTGCTTTCCGGGTCGCGCGAGGCGTGTTTACAGTCTGCAGTCATTTCCGACCGCCTCAACCTTCAATCGCACAATATTTCCCAGTGTCTTTTAAGCAAAGTTTGAATCACAATAGCAACATGCGTTACATCACTAGACATGTCTTTTCCAGAGCATTTGAATGATGCTAAAAAAGGTGTAGGATCCCATTTATAAAACATTTACTTGCTTCATTATCTCGGTTAATATAAACATTGTGATTATTGTGCATGTACCAACGTATGTGCCCCATAGTCCGCTATGATTCACCAAAAACTGCATGCCGATACGTGCAATCGCCTCTGGAATAGAGGGGGTGTTACGTGACTCACCGTGTGTGTGTGTGTGTGTGTGTGTGTGTGTGTGTGTGTGTGTGTGTGTGTGTGTGTGTGTGTGTGCGCGTGCGTGCGCGCGCTGAAAAAAACTATGTATGCTGTAGTCTTACCAAATTCAGTGTCCATTGTGTTTATCACAGTAGTGATAATGAATCAGTCCTGTGATATCTTTTCCCCTTTAAAAAAAAAGAAAAAGAAAAAATTAACCCATGTTTGCTTGCAAGGCAATGAGAGGCTTTGACATTCAGTTGCAGTGCCAGTACGGGCTGCTGTCTGGACGTAGTTTATCAGCCAGCTCCCTCCGTTGCCAACTGAGAGTTCAGTGAATGATGACAAATTTAAAAGTGTGCTTCAGTATAGCAGAAAAATTTATATTTGTAGTAGAACGATAAACTATTCCTAATTTGTTTTCCTTACTCAGTAACCTTCATCTTTTCATAAATAGTTATGTATTCATTCCACAGAAACTTAGAACTAGGGTGTCTTTCACTAGGCATACTTAACTATCAAATCTGCTCTCCAACATGTTTCTAATCAATAAATTCATTAGTTCGGTCTCCCTTTAGATTTACAAATCCTTAGTAAAGAAAAAGGACACAGTAGATTGTGTAGATATGTGAAAATAATTTCCAGTAGTGGCATTAAATAGGTACTTGGGCACTACAGTAAACTTCTGCATCTTGTATGTTAGGTAAATAGCATCAAAAAGTAACTGATTACTGTTGAGTGTAGTCATAGGTTGCTGTGTGCTGAGGGGTAGGCTGTGCAGTTGGATATGGTGTTCTCAAAAAAGCCTTTTATCTGTGTGATAAGTACTGCTTTGTTTTGCTTCTAGTGCACCAACACTACTCGGTTGCATTAATAAACTATGCAGTTTAACACAGTGGCTAGATGTTGTTACATTTAAAGATTTTGCTTTCCAATTTGAGTCTGACTGCTTCCTCAAGCAAACAGCCATAATTTTTCTGCCTGATCATTTAGCTTCAGTAAAATTTAGGACTTATTATAACTGCTCCTGTATTTCACTGTCTCTGCCCATTGTGTTTTGATCCATACCATTAAGTTACAAGTATGACTTCACCAGTAAATTGTCACCCTTCAGCGACATATGAGAGTAATCCCAAAAGTAAGGCCTCCTACTTTTGTAGAAGTACATAGACCTCTTTATTTCTACAATGGTTTACATCAATTTACAGCTTGAACATTGAGCTATTTTTCAACATAATTACCATTTCTGTCAATGCATTTTTGTAGACGCTGTTGCAGTTTTTTGCCGGCTGCGGTGGTCTCGCGGTTCTAGGCGCGCAGTCCGGAACCGTGCGACCTAGGCGCGCAGTCCGGAACCGTGCGACTGCTACGGTCGCAGGTTCGAATCCTGCCTTGGGCATGGATGTGTGTGATGTCCCTAGGTTAGTTAGGTTTAAGTAGTTCTAAGTTCTAGGGGACTAATGACCACAGCAGTTGAGTCCCATAGTGCTCAGAGCCATTTGAACCATTTGTTGCAGTTTTTGTATGCCCATGTCATACCAGCTCACTGCCATGCTGTTCAGAAAGTTATGAACCTCTTCTTTAATCTCGTCATTGGAGCTGAATCGCGGGGACCACAATTAATGCTGACAGGTACTGATAAAACTCAAACAGGCAATTCAGAGCCGCAGAAGAGGAATTTTGAGCAAGGGCGTAAACATTCTCCTTGACAATGCTCGCCCACACATCGCTCGGCAAACTGTTGTTCTCCCACAACAGTTTCAGAGGAACATAATCACCCACCATCCCTATAGTCCTGACTTGGCGCCCAGTGACTATCACCTGTTCCCTAGGTTAAAAGAACATTTGGTCAGAAAATGATTCAGCTCCAACAACACGGTGAAAGAAGAGGTTCATAACTTTATGAACAGCGTGGTGGCAAGCTAGTATGACATGGGCATACAAAAACTGCCACAGCGTCTACAGAAATGCGTCAACAGTAAGGGGGATTATGCCGAAAAATAGCTAAATGTTCAAACTGTAAACTGATGTAAACCATTGTAGAAGTAAACAGGGCTATGTACTTATAAAAAAATAGCAGACCTTACTTTTGGGATTACCCTCATATTATTGGAAGCATAATGTATCGTTTCTAGATGATGAAGTTACCTTTATATTATGTTTAAAGATGGAGAGGAAACTATACTGCCAGCACATTGTCCATTTTGGATTTTTTTGTGTAAAAGAAACAAGATTACAGGCTTATATGATTTAACTACACTGGGAAAACTTCTGAGTATATTCCAGGAGACTCGGTGGGTTATTAAAATTACTGGAAAGGACACCTATTTGCTTACAGTATCCGAAAGGATTTAACAGTAAAATAATCAAGGACTTATCAAAGAACACAAGTAAGAAAAACGAACATTAATGTGCTAAATTCTACTACATATGAACCAATATCTAAATTTAATCACAGTTCAAAAGCACAATATTAATAATTTGGTTTGATTCTGCGAGATTATTAGTTGTTATTTTGTTTCAGTTCCTATGACTTTTTACGAGACCATTTTCGAGCAGAGCACTTTTTATGTGAGGAAGGAGGGTGTGTTGAAGAAAAATTTACATCAGTGTTTCGATCTGCGATAGACTTAAAAGGTAAACCTGAACACCTGTGTGTTTTCTTTTCATTTGTTCTTTTTCAGTAGTGTATTGTCGGATTGCAATTTGCGAGGGATTTTAATTGTGTAGAAATTTATAAATTCCCTCTTTCATTGTGGAAGAGTAAATATTATATTGATTTTCATATCATTCTATTGTGTTGCATCATCTGCCATTTTGGTAAATACACACACACACACACACACACACACACACACACACACACACACACACACACAATTTTCTTGAATGGCATTTTAAAATTTGGGATGTGCAGCTAAAGATTTGCAACTTGTGACATTTGGTTGTGAATAAATTTTACACATACTTCATTGTTTTTCACTCTGTAAGATGTGAAGAAAATTGAAAATAGTTTGAGATGGTATGTATGTACCAAGAAGTTAATGCCTGTGCTGAGAAGTCATGACCAAAAGAACTAAAAACAATAACACCATTTGTATTCACCTTGGCATAATTCATTGATTCATAATCTTTCAAAACTTTGGTTGGTAAGTTTCACAGTGCTGTATAGAATTAAATTACAAATTTAAACACAGAAGGAAAGTGAAAGATTTGTGCAGTACATTATTTTCTAATGTTTACACATCAACACAGATTTGTTTAATTGAAACACCTAAGTGAGATGACGAGTTGGTTAAGATACTGAGCTTGGATTCAAGAGCAGTGACATTGAAGTTCTCCTTTGGTCTTATGGATGTAGGTTTTTCTGAGTTTTCCCTAAGTAATTTAAGTTGAATGTCTGGATGTATTCTTTGATGAGAGGCACATTTTCTCCCCAAGCCTTGTACAATATGCAGGTGCTCTGCCTTTAATGACATAAACCCTGTTCCCCCTTCAACATCTCTTATGGCTGTCCTTCGTGATGGTATGTACAGAAAATGTGGTGTGACTCAGAGAATAAATTAAGAGTAGGATAAAATCAAGGAAAGGAAATTCCAGGTTTGGAATGTCATCAATATAAGGAGAGGATAAATTACAACTTACTGTAAAGATGACACCATGACTTGCATACAGGCACAATTAAAGACACTTGCACATTAGCTTTTGGCCACAGCCTTCATCAGAAAAAGAAACACTCTATTTATTCGCACAAGCAAGCATACGTTATGCACACATGACGGCCAACTCTGGCAGCACGGTCCAGAATGCAACTGTCACGTGGGTTGTAAGCAGCAATCTGGAGGGACGGGGAGGGGGAAGGGGTAGCAGTGTGTGTTGGGCGGGAGGGGGGGGGAGAGATGAATGCTGCATGGCAGAGTGCGCACGGACGAGATTGCTGATGAGCACAGTGTCAGGAGATTCTGGTGTGGGGAGGTAGGAAACGTGGAGCAAAAAAGGAGAGGAGCGGGGAAAATGGGTGAGTGTGCTAGCAGGGGGCAGCACACAGAGCACAGAGGGTGGAAGGTGAGCATTGGGAGGAGGTGATGGACAGAGGGGTTGGAAACTTGGGCAGAGGGTGTGGGAACAGCTTGTTGCCATAGGTTGAGGGCAGGATAATTTCAAGAGCGAAGAGAGTGTTGTATGGATAACTTCCATTTTTATGGATAACTTCCATGTGCATTTTGCAAAAGCTAGTAATGGAGGGAGGGATCCAGTTGGCTCAGGTAGTGAAGCAGCCATTGAAATTGAACATGTTATGTTCAGCTGCATGTTGTGCCACATGGTGGCAGTGGCCGTTCATCCTGGTAGGCATCAGGTTGGTAATCATACCCATATAAAAACCTGTGTAATGATTGCGGAGATGCTGAGTCGGGATAGGCACAATAAAAAGATTCACACAGTCATACTTTTCGGCCATTAAGGCCTTTGTCAGCAGTACACACACATAAACATACGCAAGCGCAACTTGCACACGTCTGCAGTCTCAGAGAGCTGAAACTACACTGTGATCAGCAGCACCAGTGTGCATGATGAGAGGGGCAACTGGGTGGGGGTAAGGAGGAGGATGGGGTGGGGAGGGGAGGGATAGTATGGTGGGAGTGGATGACAGTGAATTGTTGCAGTTTAGATGGAGGAAAGGGGGAGGGGGTAAGTAGCGGAAAGGAGAGAAATAAAAATAAACTAAAAGACTGGGTGTGGCGGTGAAATGGCAGCTGTGTAGTGCTGGAATGGGAACAGGGAGGGGGCTGGATGGGTGAGGACAGTGACTAACGAAGGTTGAGGCCAGGAGGGTTACGAGAACGTAGGGTGTATTGCAGGGAAAGTTCCCACCTGTGCAATTAAAAAAAACTGGTGTTGGTGGGAAGGATCCATATGGCACAGGCTGTGAAGTCATTGAGATGATACCCCTCATGTTTGGCAACATGTTCAGCTACAGGGTGGTCCACTTGTTTTTTGGCCAGTTTGTCGATGGCCGTTCATGCGGACAGACAGCTTGTTGGTTGTCATGCCTACATAGAATGCAGCACAGTGATTGCAGCTTAGCTTGTAAATCATGACTGGTTTCACAGGTAGCCCTGCCTTTGATGGGATAGGTGATGCTAGTGGCTGGACTGGAGTAGGTGGTGGTAGGAGGATGTATGGGTCTATTACAGGGGTATGAGCCATGAGGTAAGGGATTGGGAGCAGGGATTGTGTAAGGATGGAAGAGTATATTGTGTAGGTTTGGTGGATGGCGGAATACCACGATGGGAGGGGTGGGAAGGATAGTGGGGAGGACATTTCTCATTTCAGGGCACGACGAGAGGTAATCGAAACCCTGGCGGATAATTTCCCTGTTCGCACCCACTAAATCCACTTCATCCAGTTATATCTGCCGTCCCCTTTCTCTACGCTTATCTGCACTCAAACCTGCTACCCACAGTAATATACATATATTTATTAATTATTAGTTATTCTCTACTTTGACCTTTGAGGCTTCTCACCAATTTTAGTGAGCTTTTGCCTTCCACTATCGTCGTCTTCCTCAGATTTCATCTCTTCCCCCCCCCCCCCCCCTGTGCATCCATTTCATACTTTTCACACACATTTGGGTGTATTTTTGTGTAATTTGGACGTAATTCCACAATGACCTTCACCTGTTCAGATTCTGCCAATCCTTAGCACTCACTAACATGGTCCTACAAAACCATATCAACCAAGTCCAATCCTTCTTGCAGTACCTTCTCTCCATCCGCAGAATTCTCCCGCTATGTACCTCAAATAGCTTTCCATCCTGCTCACTTCCTACTCCCGCCTCAGAGTACCGCTATCCACCACCTCTACAAGAACCTCCAAACCTTCCCGTTGCCCCCTCATAGCTGACAAACCCTCTCTCATAGACCTACTACACTTACCCAACCCTCCAAAACTCCCTCCCACCACCACCACACAGAACTCAAAATCTAAACAGACCCTCAACACAACCATGAACCTTTCTTCTAGAAGACTCAGTCCCACATAAATATCAGTCCTTTCCAAAGGCCTCACCTTTTGCTCCATTCTCAAATTCAACCATACAGGACTAGTTAAAGATCTTCTCTTCTTTCGCCACCAACCCGACCAATCTGACTCGACCAATACTGAACCTTGCCTAAGTCAGTTCACTCCTCCATCCAACTGTGATCCACACCCTGTTAACTTCTCAGAATTTCTTATCCTCGAACCTTGCCTCACCATCATTCCCCAAATCCCTCAACATGCATACTAACCTTACATCCGAAGAAAGAACTGCAGTCCACCATCTAAAAAATGATCCGGATCTTATACTACTACCTGCAGACAAAGGCTCCACCTCCGTAGTTTTGAACCGCAAGGATTACATGGCAGAAGGTCTCTGTCAGCTGTCAGGTGCTTCCACCTACAAACCATGCCACAGTGATCCCATTCCAGCAGGAACTCCAGTCACCGTTCAAATCCTTCAGCCCATCCTAGAACCTCTCCCCAGAGTCCATTTCTCTACTTACCCCTACCACTCCCAGCACTCCCACCTTTTACATGCTTCCTAAAGTGAATAAACCCAACCACCCAGGGTCCCATTGTGGCCAGTTACTGTGCCACCACTGAGAAAATCTCTGCTCTCGTAGACCAACACCTTCAACCTATTACCCAGAACCTATCCTCCTATATAAAAGATATCAACCATTTCCTTGAGGAACTCCACAGTTCCTTTCCCTTTACCACACCGTGCCCTGCTTATCACTATTGATGCCATCTCCCTGTACATTAACATTTCTAATGCCCATAGCCTTAATACTACCGAACACTAAATTTCCAGGCGCCCTATGGATTCCAAACCAACCACCTCCTTCCTATTCTCCATGACCAACTATATCCTTACTCACAATTACTTCTACTTCGAAGGCATTACCTACAAACAAATCCATGGTACAGCTATGGGTACACTCTTAGCACCATCCTACGCTAACCTATTCATGGGCCATGTACAGGAATCCTTCCTAAAAACCCAGAATCCTAAACCCCTCACCTGGCACAGATTCACTGATGACATCTTTGTTATATGGATTGAAGGTGAGGACACCTTATTCGTACTCCTCCAGAACCTCAACAACTTCTCCCCCATTTGCTTCACCTGGTCCAACTGAACCCAACAAGCCACCTTCCTAGATGTTGACCTCCATCTCAGAGATGGCTACATCAGTACCTCCGTCCATATCAAACCTACTAACCACCAGCAATACCTCCACCTCGACAGCTGCCACCCTTTTCATACCAAGAAGTCCCTTCCATACAGCCTAGCCACCCGTGTTCATCGCATCTACCATGACGAGCAGTCCCTCTCTAAATATACCAAGGGTCTTGCTGAAGCCTTCACTGACAGTAATCATCCTCTCATCCTTGTACAAAAACAAATCTCCCATGCCTTATCTTTCCAATCTCCCACCACCTCCCACAGTCCGGCCCCAGAGGAGCATTCCCCTCGTAACTCAGTACCATCTGGGACTGGAGCAACTGAATTACATTCTCTGCAGGGTTTCGATTACCTCTCGTAGTGCCCTGAAATGAGAAATGTCCTACCCAATATCTTTCCCATCCCTCCTACCATGGTATTCCGCCGTCCACTGAACCTACACAATATACTCGTCCATCCTTAAACAACCCCTGCTCCCAATTTCTTACCTCATGGCTCATACCCCTGTAACAGACCTAGATGCAAGACCTGCCTCATACATCCTCCCACCACCACCTACTCCAATCCGTCACTATCGTCATCTATCCCATCAAAGGCAGGGCTCCCTATGAAACCAGTTGTGTGATATACAAGCTAAGCTGCAGCCACTGTGCTGCATTCTATGTAGGCATGGCAACCAACAAGCTGTCTGTCCGCATGAACGGCCACCGACAAACTGTGGCCAAAAACCAAGTGGACGACCCTATAGCTGAACATGTTGCCAAACATGATGGGTATCATCTCAGTGACTTCACAGCCTGTGCCAGATGGATCCTTCCCACCAACACCCTTCCCTGCCCACACCAGGGGAGGAACGGCGGTCTAAATCACCTGGTGATACGTATTCTCCTCGATTTCTGGTTTGCAGCCAGACAGATGGGAACTCATTTCTGACCACAAAGCCTCAGTTTTTTGTGGAAAATTTAGAGGACAAGTTCGGAGAAGTTGAGGGCATGTCTAAAATGATGTCTGGAGCAGTCCTCATACAGACAGCATCCGCAGCACAGTCACGGGCATTGCTTGCTTGTGACAAGCTCGCTGATGTTGCAGTCTCTATTACGCCTCATAAGAACCTCAATATGGTTCAGGGACTTATTTTTCATTGTGACCTGTTGTTGTTGCAGTCTGACAACAAGCTCCGTGCAAATCTGGAACGCTGCAGTGTCCACTTGTATGACATGTCTTCAGGGGTCCTAAAGATAGTAGGGTCGCCACTGGCGCCTTCATCTTGGCTTTCGAGGGTGACATCTTGCCCGGGAAGGTCAAGGTGATGCTATATCGATGTGATATTAAGCCTTACGTCCCTCCTCCCATGCGCTGCTTTAAGAGCTGGAGGCTTGGGCATATGTCTTAGAGATGTGACGCCAACCCTACCTGTCGGGATTGTGGACGTGCCTCCCACTCCAACGGCCCATGTTTGCCGCCCCCTGTTTGTGTCAACTACAGACAGAAACATTCACCTTGCTCGTCAGACTGCACGATTTATCAAAAAGAGCGGTATATTATGGAGTATAAGACCTTAGACAGGCTCACGTACACAGAGGCTGAACGCAAGTACGATCGACTTCACTCTGTGCACATTTCATCGACGTATGCTGCAGCAGCTTCGATGTCGCCATCCCTGACGATGAGTCCCCAAGCTCAGCCACTTTTTGTGGGCCCTCCAGCCTGGCCGTCTATTCCTGCCCCCTGGTAGTTGGGAACACTCTCTTCCGTTGCTCCCCTGTTTTCAACATCAGGAGTAACAACCCCTCCTTCTTTGGGGACTTCAGTCCCCACCTCTGCGCCGAAGAAGTTCCCGCCTTCTCCAGCTCCCCTTGCGTGGAAGGGATCACTTGGTGCCCTCCCTTCCACAGTTACTGCCCCTCCAGATGTCAGCCAGTGGCTGAAAAAGCCACCACCTGATGGCTGTAGGACTTCCAGGTCTTCCTCGGTCCATAAGACTTGTTCGGAAAAGCCCACCCAGCCTGATAAACCGAGGGACAAACAGGACCCTATCTAAAAGAAGAAAAAGCAAAAGAAGGACAAAGAGACAGAAAAGGAGTTCACCACTGCACCTGAAGATAATGTCGAGCGTCTAGCGTACACTCAGGAGCTAGATGTTGCTCGACCCGCAGTTCCTATGAAAGTTGATTCGGCTACTTCCCATTCGGTGGCGGTGATCTCTTCTGAGACGTGACCTATCCCCGCCAGGTTCTTTCATGTCTTCACAGTTCGATACTGTTATCTTTCAATGGAATTACCGTGGTTTTTTTCCACCACCTTGCTGAGTTGAAACAGCTTTTGTGCTGCTTTCCTGCCACTTGTCTGGCCCTACAGGAAACCTGGTTTCCTGTTCGGCGGACCCTCTTCCTCTGTGGCTACCGGGGTTACTATAAGAACTGCGTAGATTACAACAGGGTGTCTGGCAGTGTCTGTGTTTACGTTTTTGCCACTGTTCCTAGTGCCCCAGTGCCACTTCACATAGCTCTCGAGGCTGTGGCTGTTAGAATCCGGGCAGGAATGGAGCTTACCATCTGTTCCTCCTACTTTCCCACAGATGAGGTTGTCCCTCTTGCTGACCTAGCTGCCTTGTTCGCCCAGGTCCCCCCGCCATTCCTGCTTTTGGGGGACATTAATGCCCACCACCCTTTATTGGATGGGGCCCAGATCTCGGGCCAGGGTAGGAACATTGAGGCTCTCTTGGTACAGCAGGACATTTGCCTCCTTAACCCTGGTGCTCCCACATATTTTAGCTTGACTCGTGGCACAAACTTGGCCATTGACCTCTCTCAGTAGTAGCCCAGGTCTTCTTCCATACCTCAGTTGGAGGGTCCACAACGACCTCTGTGGTAGCGACCACTTTCCTATCCTGGTTTCTCTTCAATCCCAACCCCCTGACCAGCTTCCACAATGGTCTCTTCGTGGAGCTGATTGGGCAGCCTACACTTCAGCTACTACGGCCATTGCTCCGCTTCCTGGTGACATTGATTTGGCAGTGGACGAGGTCACAGTGGCCATTGTTTCTGCTGCTGAGGCAACTTCAAGTACCCTAAGGCGTACATCAGTCCCTTGGTGGACACCAGAGGTTGCGGAAGCTATCCAGGACCACCGGCGAGCCCTGCAACAACACCGGCATCATCCTTCCCAAGAGAATCTGGTTGCCTTGAAACGGCTGTGGGCCCGGGCTCAGCGGTTAATCCGGCGGAGCAAACAGGCCTGCTGGGAACGATATGTTGCCACCATAGGTTCTCGCACCTCCCCATCTCAGGTGTGGTCGCGGGTTCGGCGCATTTTTGGCTTTTGCCCTCATGCGTTTGTCCCTTGCCTTTCTCTTCGGGGTACACTTTGTACTGACCCAATTGTCATCACCGAACATCTGGCAGAGTACTTCGCTAGTAGTTTCGCGACAGCAGGCTACAGCGCAGAATTCCACACCATTAAAGAGTGGACTGAGAGTACGCAGTTGTCGTTTCGCCCGCACTGTTGGGAACGATACAACACCCTGTTTAGTGAATGGGAGTTCCAAAGTGCCTTTACAGTTTGCCCCGATACCTCTCCAGGTCCAGACCGCGTTCACAACCAGTTTCTTCGCCATTTCTTGGCGCACTGTCAGTGTGAATTACTCGCCCTGTTTAACCACGTCTGGACGGAGGGCGTTTTCCCAACTTCTTGGTAGGATAGCGTTACCATTCCGGTGCTGAAACCTGTTGCGGATCTGCTGGTGGTTGATAGCTATCGCCCTATCAGCCTTACCAATGTTATGTGCGAACTCCTGGAATGGATGGTGAGTCGGCGTCTCATGTGGATTCTCGAAGCTCGGGGCCTCCTGCCCCAGCAACAGGGGGGCTTCCATCAGGGCCGCTCAGCGATTGACAATTCAGTCTCACTAGAGTCGGCTATTCGTACAGCTTTTACTCGGCGAGAACATCTAGTTGCTGTTTCCTTTGATCTTTGGAAGGCGTAGGATACTACCTGGCGCCATAATATCCTTGCTACGCTGCACGAGTGGGGTTTACGGGGTCCACTTCCAATTTTTCTACGGAATTTTCTCTCCAATTGCTCCTTTCGGGTTAGAGTTGGCACTTATTTGCTCTGCTCATATTCAGGAGAACGGTGTCCCACAGGACTCGGTTCTTAGTGTTCCCCTGTTTTTAGTGCTGATTAATTGTCTTGCGGCTGCGATGGTCTCTTCGGTCTGTTCCTCTCTATATGCCAATGAATTTTGTCTTTATTACAGTTCCCCAAGCATCAGTGTTGCTGAACGGCAGCTGCAGGTAGCTATCAATGAGGCACATTTTTGGACATCCAACCATGATTTTCAGCTCTCAGTCTCTAAGACCTGAGTGATGCATTTCTGTCCTCATCGAATCGTCCACCTCCATCCAGAACTCTACCTTGCCAATAAACTCCTTCGTATTGAGGAGATGCGTTGCTTTCTTAGCATGCTGTTTGATGCTCAGCTCACTTGGACACCTCATCTTGGCGAGCTTAAACAAGGGTGCTGGCGGCACCTCAACGTCCTTCGTTGCCTCAGCCACATTGTTTGGGGGACTGCATGAACAACCCTCTTACAACTCTATAAGGCCTTAGTCCAGTCCTGCCTCGACTATGAGAGTGTGGTGTACGACTCAGCAACACCTTCATCATTGCAGATCCTCGACTCGATCCTCCATTGTGGCGTCAGACTGGCGACAGGTGCCTTCCACACTAGTCCAGTCACTAGCCTTCTTGTAGAAGCTGGAATCCCTCCTCTACGATTCCGCCGACAACAGTTGCTTGTGTCATACATTGCCCGCGTCCATGCCTCACCCGACCACCCAAACTGCAGGCTCCTTTTTCCATCTTCTGCACTCCCGTCCCCACGATGGCGGCCTAGGTTGAGTCTCCTGATCGTGGTCCACATTTGTTCCCTTCTCTCATCACTCGAATCCTTTTCCCTTCCTCCATCCTTCCGGCCCTCTTCTTCTACCCCTCCCTAGTCCCTCCCTCGCTGGCGGCTTTGCTTGGATTTGTCCTGCGACCCCAAGTCCTCCGTTCCACCTGACAGTCTTCGTCAACAATTCCTGGCTCTTCTTGCCTTGTTTCGCAATGCAGATGTAGTCTACACCGATGGTTCTGTGGTCGATGGACGCACTGGGTTTGCTTTCATCCACGGCGACTACATTGAGCAGCATTCCCTGCCTTGTGGGAGCAGTGTTTTCACTGCGGAGCTGGTTGCTCTTTATCATGCACTCGCTCACCTTTCCTCCTGCCCTGGGGAGTCATTTGTCATATGCAGTGACTCCCTGAGTGGATTGCAAGCACTCGACCATTGTTTTTCTCAGGACCCTTTGGTGCACGGTATTCAAGATGCTGTTTTTGCTCTCGCCGAGTGTGGTCGTTCAGCGACGTTAGTGTGGGTCCCGAGCCACATCGGCAGTCCAGGAAACGAACGTGTCGATCGGTTGGCCAAGCAGGCCACCCCTGGAGCTTGGTCTCGTCGAAAGAGACCTCCTGTCAGCCCTACATCGCAAGGTCCGCAATGTCTGGAGCTCTGAATGGTCTGTCTTGAACACGCCAAATAAGCTCCTCATGGTAAAGTCGTCCACAGCCGTATGGAACTCATCCTTGAGGAGCACGTGTAGGGACGCGGTTGTTCTCTGCAGTCTCCGAATTGGACATACACAGTTGACCCACAGCTATCTCCTTCGCCGTGAGAACGCGTCCAAGTGTCACTGTGATGCAGGGCTGACAGTGGTTCATCTTCTACTGGACTGCCCCCTTTTAGCCCCCTTACGGCAGTCCTTCAATTTACCAGCTGCACTTCCTTTAATTCTAGGTGACGATGCCTCTATAGCTGACTCAGTTTTACGTTTTATCCATGCAGGTGGGTTTTATCACTCCCTCTAGTGTGGGCGCTCTCGCATGATTTCTCAAGCTACACCCACTCCAGCGACTTTAAATTGTGACATGGATACAAAAACAGTGTCTTTTTATGGCAACAAGTTGTGTTGGTACCTCTATCAACGCTTTCCAGCTGGAGGTTCTTCGTTTGTAGTTGACCTTTTAGCTGATCCATCAACCACTGTAGTCTGTTTTACTCTAGTCAACTATTTGCTCTGCTCCTTTTAAGTGTCCTCTATTTTGTGTTATTGCGGTGTTCATTTTAGCTCTGTACCCCTTAGTGTTCCCTCCCTCTGCGTGCAGAGGTTACGCTTTTATTGTATAGGCCTTTTACAAGTACATCTGTTTGGAACAGGGGACTGATGACCTCAATGTTTAGCCCCCATCAAACCCCAAAACCAAACAACCAACCAACCAACCAACCAACCTCTTCCCCTACCATCGTTACCCCTCTGCCACATCCATCATTACTCCCAACAACCCCTGCTATCTTTACACCCTCCCCCCCCCCTTTTTACACCCTCCCCCCCCCAGCCTCTCCTTACCCCCTTTCCCTCCCATTATTTACCCCCCCCCTTTCCCCTCCCATCGTTACTCACCTCTGCCCTTCTCACCTTTATCCCATTCTGCCCCTTGCATCTTTGCCCCATTCTGGCCTCCCCATTTTACCACCTCCTCCTCCTCCTCCTCCTCCTCCTCCTCCTCCTCCTCCTCCTCCTCCTCCTTTTGCCCACTACGCCCTTCATTTTGCCTCGCCCCCCTTTAGTCCCGCCCTGTGCCCTCCTCTCTTGTGGGTGTGTGGAGTGGAGTATGTTTCTCTGTTTCGATGTGTTGCTCGAGGATCAAAATAAGATGCAGTATGCTAGCTTGCTATTGTGAGATGATGAGCCAGACCTATGTTTAAATTCATGGTGCATTAAAGACCATGGCGGTTGCACTGGCCAGACTGAGTGTGATGATGTTTAAGCAGTTTCCTGTGATTGTTTACAACTGTTGAGCTGTTCCCCACCATCTTCCTTATAAAATATGATACACTAACTTTTAAAATTAGATCGTTGTGGAACAAGGTTAACATAATTCACAGGCAGGTGGTGCACATGACTTTCCTCCCATACGTAACTGATAAGCGTGTCAACAAGATGGGTATCCAGCTGCAAAGTCAAATAAAATAAAAGGAAAGAACACCAAAGGTTGGGTAAAGTGGAGACTGTAGTGAATGGGATAAATGCTAACAAAAATATGATGTTTATTAGTGTTGTCCTGTTGGAAGACAGAATTATTTTCATCTACATCTATATTCTGCAAGCCACCATGTGATGTGTGGCAGAAGATATTTCACATACTACTGTTTCGATCCAAACCTTGTTTTCTCATACATGGGCACATTTTTCATTCATGTATCAATATGCTCTGTTGTTCATTATTTCATCAGTGAAATTGAGATTTGATTCCAAGCCAGTTTATGAACCTCAGATAAGAATTGACTCACCTTTTTACTTTATAGCCAAAATTACTGTATATGTTTGTTCTCGAGTTCTGTATTTGCTATGATGTCATTGAAGTAAATGTCTTAGATATAGGAATAAAAACTGTTGTTAAGATCTGGAAAAACTGTCTCTATATTGTTTATTTTCTTTGTTGTTACTGATTGTACAGCAAAAATACTCCAGTCTCATTTTCATTATTTTTTTCCAATTAAGAATTTATGGGTTTTAGTGCAGTTTTGAAAAAACACTAATTGTAGGTTAATTCAATGGAATAGCAAATATAACTCAACTCAGTTCAAAACAAAATTGTTTCTGAATACTATTCCAACTGGATTTCATTTTGTAAATAAACTATTGTTCTATTATTATTTAGGCCAGTTGTTCTGGCGCAGCAGCAATAAATAAATAAATAAATTTCACTTAATGACTGTCATGTGTGACTTCATTTTGGGTATTTAATGACTGTTTGAGACAACAACATTTACAGGTACTTTTTAAACTGCTAAACCAAATGGCTACACTCACAGGGAATAATCCTTACACTAACAGAACTTAGATTTGCATATCTGTTAAAGGGAGGCCAGTACTTGACAAGATGCTTTAAGGGGTAGTTAGTAATTACACCATTGTTTTGAGACTATAGTGATACAAATTCCTGTCCCTGCTTCAAGATGGGAAAAGTAACTGCAATAAGGTAAGATTGTGGATTACTAATCACATGAAAGAATGCATTAAACATTTTTTGTAACACGTCTGTATCTATTTGGACATTAAGTGTTTAAGGCTGACATTTTTACCCTACTTAGTGGCAGTATACATAATGCCAGTTTGCTTTTAATTATGAACAAAACTTAATGATCTCATTCGATAGAAACTGAATGTTCACTGATTGAGAAATTCATATAGCACCCACAAACATTGTCAGATAAGCAGAAATAAGTTTGTAAAGCAGGAAGTGAATTGAAACTTCCCAACAAGTTAAAACTGGATTGTAGACCAGTATTAAAACCCTCAACTTCACCTTTCATAGGCAGTATTCTTACCTGTTGAGCTACCTATAGGTAAATAAATGACTGCGGAAGTTAGTCTGTTAAGGTTTGCAGGAGAGCTCTTTTGTAATTGGAAAATGGGAGAAGATGTATTGGCAGCACTAGAGCTGGAGACAGGTCTGCAAGAGTGTTGCCAAAAAAAAGTTCTAAATTTTAGTCCTAGTCCAGCAAATAGTTTTATCCTAATAAGAAGTTTAAAGTCAGTCTCTCTCTCTCTCTCTCTCTCTCTCTCTCTCTCTCTCTCTCTCTCACACACACACACACACACACACACACACTGGTGTGCAAAACTTAAGGACCAGAGTAACCTTCACATGATGTGTCCTAGTTGAGTAACAACACAATAAAATTTCTACCATACGTAGAAGGAACTGCTGCAGTGGAGTACAGAACATAACTGAAAGCAGTACGCAGTGAGATGAACCTAAATGACACTTTTCTTCAAAGACAATAATTAGTTGAAGTCACTTGGATTTATAATGGTTCCCTGGACATTACAAAAAGCAGGACATGGTTCTTAATAGTGTTTGTGATCAATATGGACAACAATGCAAGCTCCCATACTGACAAGAAGGTTGATAATTAATTCTTACAGTAGGACATTCCATTCCCCCACCAGCACAGTTGGTAGCTGGTGCATGGTTGTTTGTGTATGTGGACATACTGCAAAATGTCTCCTCAACACACCCCACACATACTCAAAAGGATTTAAGCCGGGGGGATAGGCAGGCCTGTCCATTTGCCTAATATTGTCTCGTTCTGAATCTGCTTTCATCAGAGTAAAGTATGTGACCCCACTCCTCATTGGCCCAGTTCCTATGCCCTTGACACACAATTGCACCCAGTGCTGCAGATGTGTGGATGTCAGTAGAACACAACGTACTGGTCATCTGGCAAAGAGACCATACCTCTGCAGTCACCTTGCCACTGTGGAGTGTTATGTTGTGTGCCTGCCAGCCTTGTCACACATGGTTGCAACTCCACCTGCCTTTTGACGTGGTTCATTTCTTGGCTGGGACCCATGTAGTGGTCATCTGCTGCTGCAGTTGACTATGGTCGACCACCTACTCTCCTTCAGATGGCAGTGACTGTGGTTTGGAATGCTCCCTGTGCATGTAGAACAATGCTGTGAGCAATATCAAACTCCTGGGCTACTCTAACAGCACTTTATTCTTCTTCCAGTTTCCAGATGATTCTTCCCTGTGTGAAGTCATCAATGTGTTATCTCCCTACCATGTTGTGATGTTGACACGATAGTCGCACTGACCTTACACGTGTGGCACCCAGCTTTCTGTATACAACTGGGAGCCTTTGACAATATGCTCCCAACTTCCATTCATTTCCCAGCTTCCTGCTGACATCTCTTTTATGACTTTTCTTCCCTTTCAAAGTAGTCAGGAAAAAGGTGTTGGACATGTAGTAAGACAGGTTATAATAGTGGGATTATGTGAATGATCTAAAAATGGGAAGACAGGAAGAACAATGCACAATATTAATGGATATAGTAAATGTTATATGAACTTGAGCATACTTTCTGAAAGTAACGAATGTCACAGGAATGGGAACATAATTAGTAATTTAACAGTTTCTGTGAAAATATTCATTTGTTCAGACTGCCACCATAACAATGAAAAAAAGTAACTATTAGTCTGGGTACTTGAATTTATTCCCAAACAACCAATGTCGTGTCTTCTGTATATTCTGAATGTTGTGCTGTATTATTAGTGTGAATATAATTAATTTTATGTATAAAACTATTTTTATTCCGATGTTTTGTTTCAGCCCACCGTGCTTCAGTACACGGTCGGAGTCTTGGGCGAGCGGCCCTCAAACAAGCACGTACACTGGAGTTAGAATTCACTTTGGCCCCCAGACCTAATGCAATGCGACGTGGTCCCCGTAGTGGGGGTGGTGGCAGTGGCAGTAGTGGTGGGGGTGGTGGCAGCAGTGGTGTTGGTGGTGCCACTGGTGGCTATGTTGAAGATATCAGTGGAGAACTGATGGGCTTTGATGAAGGTGCTGCTCTACCACCGCCTCCACCACCACTTCCTGCTGCTGCAGATTTTCCAGTGCTCGGCGGCAGTTCTGGTGCAGTCACAGTGCGATCTCTACCTCCTCCTCCACCTCCTGTCTGCCGACCCCGGCGTCCTCCTGTCCTGAGGGAAGAAGATTTCCCCGCATTAGATAGTGGATCGTCAGGTGGAACCTCTGGTCCACAAGGTCGGAAGACTGTGCGTGTGAGTGTAAATGGGGAACGGCCTTCATCTGCTTCTAATCTCTCCATCAGTGTAAATCGGCGTGCAGATGGGGCACTTACGACTCGACTGTCAACTTCGCGTGGCTCCAGACCAATTCCTGCAGAATCTGGCACACCGAGAGAAGATTTTCCAGCTCTTGTTCGCCATAGTGACAATTCCTCTCAGTGGTCTTCATCTATTGTGAATAACTTGTCCAATGGTGACCCACGACAGTCCCGTGCACAGTCACAGCCACACCCTCGACAGTCCTCAATAGTTAAAACTACGGGAGCAACAGCGAAGAAAGCATCCTCATCACTTCTGATCCCTATGCCGACTTCTTGGCCTGTTGCACACGATGAAGAAGACAGGGCACCTGCACCTGTGTCTTTGGGAACTGTCAAGGTAAAGTCCAAAAAGAAAAAACCAAAAGGAAGTGTGACAAATCAGGTTAGTTTAGATCAACCATCCAGTCCTTGCAAAGTGGCAAACCAGCAGGAGTCGGGTACTAAGAAAAAAAAACAGAGTCCTGATAACAGAACTAAGGAGTCAAATATCAATGGAAATGTGAATGACTCTACAGATTCTGCTACTGCTTCAGTTTGTGCGACAAGTGCACCAGAGCGAAAGAAGTCACAACTGCTCATTACTGGTCTCAATGCTGCCAATGAAACGGGAGGCAGCCTTCCAGCTCCACCGCCTGGTTTCCACAGTACGTTGTCACCACCACCTGGTTTTTCTGTTACACTGAGTTCAGTTGCGAGGGCTCCTAGTTCAGTGCCTGAGAGCAATGGTAAGATATTGTTGCTACATCTCCACTGAAACGCTTTTTTTTAATTTTTTTATTATTATTAACTCAGGATGACATTGAATATATATTGTTTACCTTACATTGATAATTGATTTATCTGTTTGTTGTGACTCTAGGTCTGACATTCACAAGCAGTAGTGGGAGGAGCTATGCAGTGAGTGCACAGTCCTCTGAGGGTCACAAATTTGTACCACCACCTGGGGCAGATCACCGCAACAGGCAGTTGGTAGCCCGTGTAGCTGAGGCAGTTCCTGATTTAGATACTTTTTTGCGTCGATCTGCCGAATTCCGAAGAGGGGCACTGACCGCCAGAGAGTTTTATGATGCCTGTGCCCAAGCAGCAGGCGAACAAACTTTTGCTGAGATATTTCCTGAACTGCTTCTCTTGCTGCCAGACATAACGAAACAGCAGGTAATCACACTGGCTAAATATATGTAATTGGTGATGTGTATTCAGAGAGACTAGGTATTTGCAACTTACCTTTGTGACATTTGTTTGAAGTTGATGATATTGGTCTTCTTCATCATCGTTAGAAATAAATAAAAAATTTCATTTGATGTTCAAAGCCTTTTACAAAAACTTCGAACCAAAAATTACTGAGAGCAGATGTATTGTACAGCACAGCTTGAATGGGGTGTGTGCAGAATGGAAGAAGTGAATTGCCAGGGGTGAATGAAAGTCATAAAATCAAAGAGAAGTCTTTGTTGGTTGCAGATTTGGACTACAATGTGATTATTCAGAAAGGATATTAATTATTCCACATACCAGTTATATTGGTGGCAGGAATGGATAGACAGACCTCTAGATAGTGATATGACAGGGCTGAAAGTTGAGTAGTAGAGTAAAAGGCAGATACATGTTACAAAGAGACGAGGTGGGGAAAGATGCCATGTAGGGTGCCCCAGACATGAGGGAATGAGATTCAGAAGCATCTCTGCAGGCAGGTATGGGAGGTAGACCGTGTGATTGCCTCCGATTGATTTTACAAAGAATGCTGGACAGGGCAGGAACTTAGTACCCGGCTTTTTACTGCCCTTAGACTATTGATTTGTCAATCCAGCACTTGTAACTGGCTCGATTGATTGGGTAGCAAAGGTAAAATCTCAGTGAGATAGTGTGATTGACAACTGCGATTGTACCTACAGTTACTCAGTTTGTAATCTTAGATTGTGTTTCGAGATTCACTTGAGGCAGTGCTGTCTTTTAAGGCGATGTTTGCTATGAAGATATTAGTACATGAAATTTTTTCTCCATATGACATTAACTGTAATAACAAATTTTGATACACCAAGCAGAAATCTTGAAGTATGTGCAGAAGTATTGGTCCTAAAGTGTACTTTCATTGCTGTATCGTTGTATTTGTAATAAGTAACAAAAGTTATGATTTGCATGGAACACACTGCAACATGGACAACATCACATATTCTTAAAGTTTCTTGAGTGGTGTTGTTCCCCCCCCCCCCCCCCCCCCCCCCCCCAAAAAAAAAAGTGAACATTAAATTTCACCATTGTATAAATTACACAACAAATGCTTTTCCCCTCCCTCCCCCCACCCCGTTTTCCCACAATTTGATGTAGATCTTAAAGAGCATACTTCCTACAATAGGAACAATCCTAGTAAATGAACCTTTGGTTAACGATAGGTTTAAGCTCGTACAATCTTTTGTTCTTATTTTTTGTAAATCTTCCATTTATTTGTTGCAATTATTCATAGCAATAAGTAACTCTTTTTTTTTTTTATTAAAGGTCATACTTTTTAAAGATTTTTTTTTTTTATGTTACTACTTTATTAATAAATCTGTTTTACCCCTTCAATAAGATTTGACTGCACCGTATTACTTATATATTAGTTGCTCTTTAGAGATGGTGAACTTCCATGTCAAATTCTGCTTAGCTGTCTATGTAAGGCAAATAGCTTTATATGCTGCGTGCTCAGCTTTCTTCTTACTCCATGTTCATATCTGGCCTGTACATACCTTATTGCATTAGTAGCTTTTCATAGAACGTTTCAGCCATGATAGGTTATGGGAGAGGTATTGTGTGTGTGTGTGTGTGTGTGTGTGTGTGTGTTTTAATCACCATCATGTAGAGCTCTTACTATGTAGCATGAAATTAATCATGCCTGGCAGCCATTTTGGAGGCTGCCATTTTGAATGCAACTCATAATTTTCAATTGGAAAATGGGGTTGTGCAATGCAGAAAACAGATAAAGAGATAGAAAAGAAATTCAATTGTGCCATTTGTTTGAGCATAGCTTTATTCTTTCGTGAGTTGAGTGATATTTCTTCCTTACACTTTACACAAAAACTCATGGTGTTACCACTTTTAGGGGATTTCAATCAAACCCTCCCTGGCAGACTGCACATTACCTGCAGTGTGATGATGAAACTTCTCATCACATTCTGTGATACTGGTTCAGTTGCAAACAAAAAGCCCAGTGATAGAAACCAGCTACAGAAAACAGCTACAGGTGAAACTTCAATCACTGTACTATATCATTCAGTAAGAGTCCAGGATACAGAATTTGCTACATCTCACAGGCAACTACATTCACCTGTGCATCAGTGAGAATTTTGCCACACACAAATGACGTCCTTACAGAATTTTAATTTTACAACATCTTAGTGAGGACGATCCAGATTGTTTGGGTCAGTCTGCAGAAAGGCAGTCTGCAGAAAGGGGGACATGCAAGCTGGACAAAAACTGTTGTTTGCTCTATGACGTACTGTTCACAGATGAAGCAAATTTCTGTACACACAGAGACATAAATAAACAAAATCGCAAATACTACTAAGATGTCAACACTCACTGTATGATCAATCAAAGATAGTTGGCACATTAAAAGTGCTTATTTTTTATGGAATATAGGGTTCTTTCATTGCTCGGCCCTTCTTTATTGGGAGCATACCAACAGCAGCTCATCATCTGCAGTTGCTGCTATCTGAAGATGGCATATTTCCAACTTTTTGTTACACACTGATGTCTGAAATGTCCCCTCTACCTTGGGAAGCATTCCAATTACTACCGATGTTAAAGATTGCATTGAATAGTAATACTGGCACTTACCGAATGAAGCACATGGTTCTTTGATGCTGGTTAAGGAATACTTAACCTAAATTCCTTTTGATGTTGGCTGCTCCTCCAGGAAAGAGAATCCTGGGTCTTACTGTAGCTGGTGTTTATGTATGTGTATGTTGCAATAATAATCTGCAGAATTTTGAGTCATCGTCGTTTATTCAAGAAAAATACAAAACATTTTCATTGTCCAGCCGTTCCATCCACACCAGCTATGTGCATTCAACTGCCGTTTCAACTTCCTCCAAGACACATTGCCCCCAAAGAACAAACAATTTACAGAACATTAACATCTTTGGAAATGGAAGATTAAAGATTTAACCACTAAAATTAATATTAATAATTCTGTCTCGCTAGAAAATGCATAATTAAGATCTGATTAATAATTGGCATAAAGAAAGTAGACACTAAGATCTGCACATAGTAATGGGGAGGATAGAAACGGGAAGGTGGTTCCATTTCATGTCCCACTTAATTAGAGGCTAAATGTCTGTGCATACGTGGATTTCCAGTTTCCATGGAGCTCGATGGGTTGTAGCGTGTGTAAGTGGAGTGGCTGCCATGTTCCATAAATTTAAGTTCATTAGATTTTTCTCTATGGAAGCATGCGAAGGCAGTCGTGTTTGTGGTGAAGATCACAAATCTTGAACACTGCAAGGAGTGGATAAGAATCACTCAAAAATGTTTGCACTTTAGGGCCATTTAGTTACTCAGGTGTCTCCACAAGGGAGCAAAGAAAAGCAATATGGCTTTTTATGTGGTGCATATAGGAAAGAATCATTATTGTATCACAGTCTAACATTTACTGCTGTGCAAGTTATTGGTTTGGGCAGTTGGAACAAAACTAGCACACCTAGCAGCTAGAAAGCCAGCTAAAAGATTTTGTTTTTAGTTATTTGTCTACTGAATTAAAGGAATTGCTGTTATATTTTTGCATTCCAAGCATTATTAACTTATCAAGAGACAAAATTGTTATTGAGTAAATGTAAAAACAGATGAATCTCACTGATTGAACAACAGCTAAAACTTATTTATGAAGAAATACTTATGAAAGTGTGTGTGACTGCAGCTTTCTGTTGAAAGCAAGAGAATATAAACACATATTTCATGCATGAGAAGGGAGTATGTCTGTTGTCTTCTT
Organism: Schistocerca gregaria; assembly: GCF_023897955.1. Lineage (NCBI taxonomy): Eukaryota > Metazoa > Arthropoda > Insecta > Orthoptera > Acrididae > Schistocerca > Schistocerca gregaria. The sequence goes on along the minus strand of NC_064921.1, from coordinate 624,007,350 downwards.
ATTGTGATAAGCACTTCCCTTGAAACATAATTTTGTGTCAAACCTACTGATTATCATTTTCTTATACTTCACATGACTTTCTAATGTACAAATATTTCTGTGAAACTGATTACTTTTGCTTCAAAAGTGGCTGAGTGAATATGTGTAAGATTCTTGCTGGTTTTGGCTCAGGTGTAGCAGTAATTGTGGAATTGGTTTCTTCTGTGTTGGAAATGGTTTAATGGCTTTTGACAATTGCTTATCACACCTCATGATTTTTTTTTTTTTTATTTTTTTTTCTTTCGGCTACAGTTGTGGTGTCTTACTTTGTATGTTAAATAATAAAGGTACTTCATTCCATACAAGTTTCCTCCATTCCACATTTACTTATTTGAGTTTAAGTGTAGTGTAGAAAACATTGTTGAGTAGATAAACATCTTCTTTCTGCAAAATGTCAAGTCTTCTAATGTTTATTATTCGTTTTTTGTTCTAAAAATAAACCGACATTCTTCAGAAAAATATGTAGATGACAAGAGAATTGTAAATAAGCTGTCCCATAATGTACTGAACTGTACTTCCCAGGGTCCTCAGGAAAATAAAAAAATGCAATAGTGGTATCATTTTTTAGTTATTTGTGATTTTTTTTTTATGGCACTACATACGTTCCCTATTGTGAAAACTGTTAAAAATCCATATGTACAATATTATTTGTACTCATCTGGTATTGTATTCAGAAGTATCTGCTTGGAGTGCTACTGTCACAGTTTAAAACAAAAATAAGCAGGATTGTTGTCACTGTATGTGTCAAACTATGCTTATATGCTGAGAAAATTGTGTTACTCTGATAAACACCTATACTTCAAGTGGACATTTTGCCATGATAAAATTTACAGCAGAGCTTACACTATGCGACTGCTTCAGCATGCGAGCTAGCCAACTCCACTCCCTTCTACATAACAATCAATTCGCCATCGCTTTTTAGAGTTACAAAAAATATTACTCTGTGCGAGATATGCTTAAGTAAACACTCGGCCACTTTCAGGGAAGCAAGAGTTCCACATTTGGGAAGAAATTGTATGTGACCAATTCTTGAACTCCACATAAACGTGTGGTTTTTGGGCATTCTTATAGCCTACGTTTTGTTGTTGAACAAAGTTTTATATCTTTATTCCACATTATTTTAAAAAGTTTACAAAAATGCAGTGCTAAATGGCACAGGTTATAAAGCACAACGTCATTCATTAGTAGTGGGTTTCAAATTCTTGTCCAGCCATGCATATACATCTACACTCCACAAGCCACTTGACAGTGCATGGCAGAGGTTATCTTATAGCAGCGTTATCAGTTTTTGTTCCTGTTTCATTTGCATATTAATTTGGGGAGGGAGGGGGGAGCGGTGGTTGTCCATAAGCCTCTATATCTCTCTGTGTGTGCTTATCTCAACATCATATTCACATGATGCTTATATATGTGAGTTATATAATGGGGACAGCATAATGGTCACACAGCATTTGTCGAAAACATCATCTCTAAATTTACACGGAACAGTTTTTTGAAACCACATTATCTTTCTTTTAAAGATACCCTTTTACATTCCCTCAGCATTTCTGTTACTTCAATACAGACTATACCAACATGTTACAATCCTAGCTTTGTGTCTCTGAATTTGTTCAATTTGTTGTTTTACCTACTTTGTAATGAACTCAATCTCTAGGAAAGTAGTCAAGATTTGGTCATAGTAATGTCTTGTATATAATTTCCTTTTGAACAGAATAGGTCGTGTATTGAAAAGAGGTCATAAGATGAACATCTACAGAAGTAAAACAAGGGCAATGGAATGTAGTCAAATCAAATAGAGCGATTCTGAGGGAATCAGATTAGAAAATAAGTCACTAGAAGTCGTAAATCCTATTTTGGCAGCAAACTGATTGTGGCCAAAGTAGAGAGCTTATAATAATAATTGTTTGCATCAAATATAAATATCATAGCAATGGAGGTTAGATTATATGGACTTCCAATATATGGATTTGTGATTATCCGAATTGTCAGCTGTGAGAAATCTCTCTGTGGCGTAGTCTGTGTCTGCAGGACCATGTCACGCTGGGACTACCAACCTGCAAGATCTCTGCTGCACCCATTTCATTATTGTTTTAGTTTAATAGTCACTAATTGGTATGCTGTATGTCACACCTGTGCTTAAAAATTTCAAAGCACCAGAGAGTGGTGTTATCACCTGAAGATAAAAGTTATTGATACATCAGAGAGAGAGAGAGAGAGAGAGAGAGAGAGAGACTAGTTGTAAATTAACCAATAATTATGGTGAATGTATTTCTGTGATCAGCGATATTAAGAATACTACTGGTTCATTTTTTAAGTACACCTGTGAACTTGATACAGTAGTGAAGATGGGAGTAAACATCAAAAAGTGATGATGAAACAAATGATCTTTTGGAAGAAGCTTTATGTAATTCATATGTACAAAAATGATCAACTAGGCAATTGATAGTTGCTCATTTGTTGTGTAAAGGGGCATTACAGTTTAAAAAAGGTGGCAGTGAATTATTTGTGCCAAAGATTTAAATCTAATTATGGAATACACAAATTGGAAATATGACCTGAAAAAATGTCACCTGATGTAGATGCAGCAATTCTTTGAAAGGTGGTTTTAAAAAATAACTGGACAAAAATGAGGATGACAAGGACTTTGTTTACATCATTGATGAAACCATATTAAAATGAAAATAATTACCTTAAAAATCTTTCTTTTTGTGAGAGAATTCAGCTTTACAATATAAAACTAGTTAAGAGTGAGTAACTATTAGTTTGCACACACATTACCGGGTCCTGTAAAATGCCCTTGTTGCTCATCGGAAAATCCAAAACCCCAGATGCCTAAAAAATATCAGGGTTCCCGTAATTTTTAAATACCAAAAAAGTACATGGATGAACATCAAAGTGTTCATTGACTGGTATGACAACATTTTTATCCCTGAAGTGAAATAATTTCAACATAAAATTTGTAAACCAGGGAACATTCTATGTTTACTGGATAATGTGCCAACCTTTCCTTCAGCTGAACAGAGAGAAAATGGGATGTTTATAGTAAAGTTTTTGTATCGTGATGTGACATCCTTTCTACAACCAGTGCGTCAAAGTGTTACCAAAACTTTAGAATGACTTTATAGAAAGCAACTTCTACATAGATTGTTATCTGTTGATGAAGATAACATAGTTGTTTTGTCATTTATTGAAATTAATGAATTTAAATTAGTGTTGTTACATGGTTATAGATGCCATGGGATTTGATTGAAACGAAGACTAAGAGAGGCTGACTTACGAAAGTAATGATCAAGATTTTCAGATCATGTCAGATGACGAAAGTGTTGAAAACCTATTCAGGCAAATGAACAGCAGGAAATCCAGGTAGATGAAACAGAGGAGAACGTAGATGCAGAAAATACTGCAGACTCATTTCGTGTAGAAGCATTTCAAGCCCTGGAAACAGCTTGCAAATGGTTCAAAAAATAAACAGTGATGACACCATGAGTTTACTGTGTTTAAAACAAATTTGTTATAAGCAACACTGAAGCAAAACAGTTCTTTACATCACATGACAATCTCCAAATATTTTAAACAAAATTAAACTACAGTGAGTGCCCTGTGTGACTTTTGCTAGGTATTTCATGACTAAGGTTGCAATAATTTCATAATTTTAAAAACATATGCATGTATGTACATATGAAAATATATCTCTAATCTCATATCTCATATTAAACATTGGTTTGTGTTGATTTCAATAAGGTTAACTTGTTTTTTGTTGGTTTACATAAACACCTAACAGTGTGTACACAGCCCAGCCCACTGTCTATGTTTCCAATAACCACTCACACATGGCTAGTGGCAGCACCTGCAATGGAAGATACGTAGTGTGTGTCGAGTAGGGAAAGGGGGGGGGGGATGTGGATGACAGTGCAGTCGTTGTCATACAGCAGAAACGGAGTTATTTATCTGCCGTGCAGGATGAGTTATTTATCTGACATGGAGGATGAGTTTACCAGCTCCCCTGGCCACCAGTCTCCCCAGATTTAATCAAGAATCTTGAGACTACCGCAATTAGTGTTTTGGACCATGGATCTTCAGTCGAGAAATGTAGCACAACTGGCCACAGCACAGAAGCCGGCATTGCTCCACGTTCCTATTGGTACTTTCCAGAATCTCATTGGCTCTCTTCCTGCACATCTCACAGCAGTCTGCACTGCAAAAGGTGGTTATCCAGGCATTTGACAGGTGGTCATGTTAATGTGACAGAACAGTGTATTAAATCTAGAAAGATAACCATATGACGAAAAAGCTGTTTTCTTCATACATTCATTTTCTTCATACATTCGGTTATCCAGATTTTCGATTGACCAAATGACTTACAGCAACAATTAGTATGATTGAGACTAAATTGATATCAATAACATTGGTTTGTAATTGTGTGCAACCATTCTTTTACCCTTTTTGTCAATAGGAGTGCCCCTTGTTTTGTTTCCAGTCACATGAATCAATTCATTGTGCAAGAATTTCTTGCAAAATGTGAACTAGGAAAGGACTAATACTGTGTCGTATTAGAAATGAAATCTAATCGAAATCCTATCAGGGCATAGTGGCTTGTTCGCTTTAAGTACCAATATTATTATTATTATTATTATTATTATTATTATTTCTCCAAGGCTTCTGATATCAATATCTCCTATTTGTGTTCTGTACAGCCCTCATGCATAATTTTTATATGTGGAATTTAATATTTGTGCTTTCTGTCTGCTGTATTCAGTTTCAGTACCAGACAAAGACCCAAGCACTTCAATGGACTTTACTCTCTAGGATTTTACTAATAGATCTTTTAACAGGATTTAAGTTCAAAAATCATTGCAGGCTTCACAAGTGAGCATTCTGATGGATGCAGGAATTGCTGTTAACTTTATGTAGTCAACTTCCCTGCAGCTCTATAATATTATAGGTGTAGTAGTCTCTGCTTTTGCGGCATCTTTGGGTGGTACCATGGAATCAGAATAAGTCTTTTGCAATCTTTAATTTACTTGGAATGTAATTATCCAGAGTGCACTTGATAATTTGATAAGGTTTTTTGACTAACAGTTGTTCTGCTTTTGCCAGATCACCATTAAATGTTCTTATTTCATCCTTTATATAAATTGATTGTGATTCTCAATCAGTTTGGCCATTTGGGCGTTTTTGCCTAGCTTTCTTGGTAGCCTTTGTGGCATTGATGGCCAGTATTCATGTAATGGCATCGTGGTTGCTCTCATGGCTGAGACTCTAGAAAAGATAGTCTTTTTCTAACTAGGATGTCCAGACTATTTCTTTTGCATGTGGATTGTTAGGCTAGTTGTTCAAGGCAGTTGACAGGTAATATTTTCAGTATTATTGTGCAAGATTGTTTGTCCTCACCTCCGAAAATTTAAATGTTGTTAGTAAAACTCTCGAAAAGGTCTTGACTGATTTACTTTAAATTTTAAACCATACTCTTAATTCACACAGAAATGACTGTTTTTTAAAACACCAATGTACAGGTTTTCTGTTAAAACTGACTATGAGAAAGAAACTGCTGTGCTTTAGAAATGTGTGGTTTTATTTCCTTGGTTACAACCAGTTATAACTAAGATAGTGGGGCATTTAAAGAATTAGACAAATTGTTCATCACTTATATACTCTTTCTCAATATGTATATTTTAAACATAAATTGTATACACAACAATGTACTTGGCTGTTTTCTTCCTCACAATGGTTTTAATAGAAAACAGGAAAGCTGTATTTTTGTTTTATTGACTTACAATTAGAATACTCCTAAAAAACCTGAATTTGCAATAACAATAAACAAGGCAAAAGATCAGGGGATGGACAGATGGGCAGGAGGAGATTGAGTGAGAAACAGGAGTAGTAGATGTACAGGGAGGGGGGGGGGGGGGGGTGAACAGCGAGATACTTGTGCTTTCTCTTTCATTTCCCTTCCATTTAACCAGACTCACCCACAGCACCAAGTGTCCAGGCAGAGTTAGTGTGTATGTAGTTTCTCCAATCAATATTGAGCACATCAAAGTCACCATCTGCTAATACCACATGCTTAAGGTACTTCTATGTTATCGAGTTTTTGGCTGTCTTTGACTACTCTGTGAACAATGTATCTGAATCTGGTGTCCGATAGAAACCCATCCAGTTATTAATAAAGTCCACTGCTCCTGGCTGCTGTTGCCCTTATTATAAGAAGCAGTTAAATGAAAAAAAGACAGATGAAGAAAAATGAGTCAGCTGTTTATTATTTCAAAAGCAGTCCCCGTAACTGTTAACAATTATCTCACTGTAAGACAAGACAGTCAGTGCTTTCATGGAAAAATGTTTATGGTTGTCTATGGAATCATGATTGGTACTCAGGCATGCAGCTATTCATTCAAAGAAAATAGACATCCATCAATATCTTTCTCCATGGCCCTAAAACTTTGTAAATTGGATGGGGAGGTATCGGGACAGTATGGAGGATGTGTAAGGGTTTCCTAGTGAAACTTCTGCAGTGTAGTCAAAACAACAGGCAGATCAACTACGGGAAGGCAATGATGACCTTTCCCTTTGACTGCAAGTGCCTCTGTTCGTTTACTTTCTGGAACACAACACCACGATTAACACTGTGGTTACTTTTCAGAAACAAGCATGCCGTAAAGTCCAAATGCCCAGGAATGTTGATAGAGAGCATCACCCTGTTGCAGGATAAAGCTTGCCCACACATTGCCAAGGTTGTTCAGACTTTCCTGCAGAAGCCTCCACGAAGTCCCTATCTTTCCCCATACAGTTTCCGTATTTTTGGGAAGAAAGACATTCACAGTTTCTGTTTTGATCGGACGAAGAGGTGCATGCCTGGGTACAATCCTGGTTCCTTAGGCAACCACAAACATTTTACCATTTTTGTCTGACAGTGGGATAACTGTGTTAACAATTAAAATGATTATTTTTGAAATAATAAATAGTTTACTTACTTTTTCCTTCTGTCTTCCATGTTTTTATTTGACAGAACTTTATAATTCAATCTGATTCATTACAATTAATGATTCTGTTTTTCAGTATAAACACTTGTTTTTCTGAAGAGCCTAATCTGTCATTCTGATATAAATCTGTGGAAAATTATTTCATTATTGCAATATCTGCCTTTGGGCCATAATCAAGTGGTACTGCAAAAGATAAAAAATATACACAGTCTCACAAACATGTCATCTAATACACTAAAGTACCAAAGAAAATGATATAGGCATGTTTATTCAAATAGTGACATACGTAAACAGGCAGAATACAGCACTGTGGTCAGCAACCCCCATATAAGACAAGAAGTGTCTGGCGTACTTGTTATTGCTGCTACAACGGCAGGTTATCAAGATTTAAGTGAGTTTGAATGTGATGTTACAGTCGGCGCATGAGCGATGGGACACAGCATCTCCAAGGTAATGATGAAGTGGGGATTTTCCCATACTACCATTTCACGAATATGCTGTGAATATTAGGAATCTTGTGAAAAATCAAATCTCTGACATCACTGCAGCAGGAAAAAGATCCTGCAAGAACGGGACTGACGATGACTAAAAAGGGGATCATTCAATCGACAGAAGTGCAACCCTTCCCCAAATTGCAGCAGATTTCAGTGCTGGACCATCAACAAGTGTAATTGTGCGAACCATTCAATGAAACATCATCGATATGGACTTTCAAAGTCGATGGGCTACTTGTGTATCCTTGATGACTGTATGACACAAAAGCCTTAAGCTTCACCTGGGCTCATAGACACCAACATTGAACTGTTAATGACTGGAAACATGTTACCTAATCGGATGAGTCTTGTTTCAAATTGCATCGAGCAGATGGACATGTATGGGTATGGAGACAACCTCTTGAATCTATGGACCCTGCTTGTCAGCAGGGGACTATTCAAGCTGGTGGAGGCTCTTGGGACTCCTGATAAGTATAGATACGACTCTGACAGGCGACATGTACGTAAGCATTCTGTCTGATCACCTACGTCAATTTATGTCCATTGTGCATTCTGACGAAATTGGGTAATTCCAGCAGGACACGGCACCCCACACATCCAGAATTGCTACAGAGCGGCTCCAGGAACTCTCCTCTGAGTTTAAACACTTGCGCTGGCCACCAGATTCCTCAGACAGACATTATTGAGCAAATCTGGGGTGCATTGCAGTGTGCTTTTCAGAAGAGATCTCCTCCCTCTCCTACTCTTACGCATTTATAGGCAGCCCTGCAAAATTAATGCCGTCAGTTCCCTCCAGCACTCCTACAGACCATAGTAAAGTCCATGCCACATCGAGTTGGGGGCACTTCTGCGTGCTCGCAGGGGCCCTACACAATATTAGGCAGGTGTACCAGTTTCTTTGGCTCTTCAGTGTAGTAGTTCGTTACAAGAAATGGTGAAAATAATACATGTTTGTGAAAGTCTGCATACAGAGTCTGCACCAAATTTTTTGTATGTTTTTATATTATACCTACTTGTTATTTTAGCTTTTGCAGTACTACTCGCTAAGGGCCTAGAAACCAAAATTGCAAGAGTGAAATAAATAATTTTCTACAGTCTACGATGAACTTGATGCTTTCAGAAAATTCTGCATGACTGTGAACTTTGACCATGAGAAGTTAATTTCATATTATGTTCAAAATTTCATTAGTCTCTACTTCAAGTTTAGATTATGGTCAGTTCCTCATATGATGTGAGGTAACTGCTTTTTTAAGGAGACATGAACTCTGGGCCTTTACTGAGAATACTCCAGCACTTAACAGCTTTCATATTGAGATATACACACTCCTGATTTGCTGTGTGGTCTGTTGAAATCATTGGTTTGCCTGATAGTGGTTTTCTTTTCATTGATGGCTAAGAGTTTTGTCTAATCTAAACAGAAACTATGTGCATTCAATAGTACCCTGTTTCCCAAGTGACTTTCTGTTGTATAATGCGCATTTACTTATCCAGTGCAACTTTACACATCTCCACAGTGCAGTGTAGGTCAAGTAATGTACAGCCTGTCTTGACAAATAACTGGTGGGCCTCTTAAGTTACACCCCCCATTCTCCACCAGACCAGAGGACTCAGACCAGTCCTTATAATGATGTTGTAAATTGACGGCTTTGCAGAAACCTCATCAGTGAGGTTGGCTGTCAACACAATTTCCACCAGTCTTTGGAAAGAACTGATATTGGTCTCAGAACCCAGGTGACAGACATTGTTGCCAGTGTGAACAATGATCTACAGCTGACTGCAACCTGTGCTCTCAGTTGCTCCCAGGTTCTCCTGCACCCCTCAGGGTACACATTTCCTTTGTTTCCCAACTATTATGCTGTTTCCATAAGATGGGCCATGACGAGCTTAATATTGGAACTTCTGGTCTCTAACATTCTCTTCTTTCCCATGTACTTAACGTGCATGCGTGCTTGTGCATGTGCCCTATAACAGAGGAGATGCTGCTGCTGCTGATTGAGCGTGAAAGGCAAAGCACAGAGCCATTGGCTCTGTCTCATTACGAGCAGGAGGTAGAACCTCACACCTCTTTATCAGAGGTATGATGCAAGCCTTTCAGCTATTAGCCTCATACAATCTTCCCATCAAACAATTCCAGAACTGGAGAACTGGCCACATTGAATCAGCACCTGTCAGATGATCACTCAGAGCTAGATCGGGTTGTGTGGTGGCGTCTCTCTCTCTCTCTCTCTCTCTCTCTCTCTCTCTCTCTCTCTTTTACCCCCCCCCCCTCTCAGACCACATGAGTAGACAGAGTAGCTGGCGACAGGAGATTACCAAATCATTGGCACAGCTTGCAGCAGGCGTATGAATTCAGTAAACAGTGGCCAACACAGCTTGCAACTGTTCACAAACAGTGGCAAACTCCTTTGGCATGATCTCGTCATGGTCACAACCCAGTCCATATCTGAATGTGTACTCAGTTCTTTCTGGAACAGAAAGAGAGGGGAGTAGGTTATGCTTATGTAAAGACTAAAAGAGAAGAAATATACAAACATCAGGGTCCATCTGCTGCAAGACTCATTGTACTTCATGCCGAAAGCACAGGGTCTGAGTCACTACTGGAGGTTACTTAATAGTTGCTGGTTCAGACTGGCTGGTTGGTTGATTTAGGGGAGGTGACCAAACAATGATGTTATTGCTCCTATCGGATTAGGGAAGGAAGTCGGTCGTGCCTTTTCAAAGGAACCATCCTGGCATTTGCCTGAAGCAATTTCAGGGAAATCGTGGAAACCCAGGATGGCCGGATGAGGGTTTGAACAGTCATCCTCCAGAATGTGAGTGCAGGGTTCAAACTGATTCACACAGTAGTGGTGCTAACAATGACATTGAACTACACTATACATAAAATAAAGAAGAGCCTAGCAGCTCCAAAAAATACAAATGCATAAATTATTTACGGCTCATTTGCAAACGGAAGCATGTAAAAAAAAAAAAAAACTGGAACAGCACCTAGAGCTGATATCACAGTGTTTGAGCCAAGTCTATATAAAGCTTTTCCTTGGCTTTTCTAACCTTTAGATTCTAAACTCATCATAAACTTCATACTAATTGGTTTCACTGATGTTTCGCTTGATTGCTTTCCAAGCCCTCCAAAAATAAAAATAAAAAAACAGTATAAATAGCCATTGAAATTCCATGGTGGATCCTTTGAAAATTACACAGTTTATGTCCATCTCTGTGTATGTCCTATATCAGTTTGTGCTGAGTCCTTTGTGATAGGATGTTAAACCCTAATTTTCCAACATTCTTTGTTGATTCATCATACTAGTCTGAAATTTGTGTGCCACATTCTTAATTGGCAATTACGTTTGTGTGTGTTTCTTAAAACAGAAAAACACAGAAAGAAAGAAAATAAAAATGTTGGCTGCTGGAATGAAACACACAGTCTCTTGAACAAAATCGCGTACTTCAAGTGAAGTAATTGATATGATATGTTATTTTGTTAAACTGGAACTGGAGTCCAATAGTTTATTTTACATATGATGTGGCATTATTCTTCGTATTGTACTGGTGCATCCCAGTACAGATTTATAGCTTTTACTGAATTGAAAAAAAATGGAAATGGGTATTTGGCATCATTGACCGGGAGGCCCCTCACGGGGGCAGGTCCAGCCGCCTTGGTACAGGTCTTATTACATAGAGTTGTTGGCAGTACAGCCAATCACCAAAATTTCTTGGTTAACCAAGAGACACACAGCACAATTACTGTGGGGCACACCAATGTGCAAAACTACTGTAATAAAATCTTAAATTTTACTGTTTGCTTAATCTGTTGCGGATAAGTGAATGGCCAAGATTGAGCAGGATTAGTAAATTTTGTATCCTGATGTGGCAGGCTCTTCTTGGTGAGTTCCTGCAGGTGCCTGGGTGGGAAAACATGACATTTGGACAGTCAGTGAGCCGACCATAGCCTATGTGACTGTTTGCCCTGCTCAGGTGCCAAGCTGGGCAAATTAAACACGTGTATGACAGAACGATGCGTGAATACAATGTATTAGTGCTGCCTGGCCCAGGGTAGTCTGTACTACCTGCATTCATCCACAGGCTAGATAATGGTTACTCGTGGGTGCCCGCGCACCATGACAGTGTTGGAAGAGGCTGTGATATAGGTTATCTGATTTTTTTAAATCTGAAATCACATCCAGTAACTACCAAGGTAGTTTTTTGAACAGTGGCAAAGCAGTATTCTGTCAACAAAGATGTAACCTGCAGTCCAATATATTGACATGACATCATCTTTCCTAATAGTTACTTAAGGCTTATTCCATTTATGTATGAAATAGTATATAAAATCAATTATTAGGTGCTCTTATCATTGTACTAATTCATTTTCTTTTTGTCAAAACATTGAATATAAAGTTCTTTGTTTGCTTTGTTTGTTAGTAATATCTCTGGTTTTTAATTGATACATTGTCTGTTTAAACCCATCTATTTTTATTGTGTTCATCTAAAATTGCAGTATTTATTAACAGATATGAACAAACATAATGCTATAGGTTATGCACTAATGCCAATAACCAACCATTAATTTTTCCCGCAAACTGGTCTGAAGTGTGCTGCCTATCATCAGTGGTTTATACAGTTTCTTTGAGAGATTGGAGTTACATGACTGCATAGGGAAGAGTACTCTATAGAGGCACATCCATAAGACAGATTTTTTTGTCTGCATTGTATGCAAAGCTGCTGGCGGCATGCTCTTGATCTTTTGCCCCACATATTGTTCATTCACATTTCTGTTGCACTTACCACTGCACTAGTCACTTATTCTTTTGCACAATACACACTATCTAAAGCACATCTTTCATCCAAGATCTGTTGCTTTGATATAGCTCATCAACAATACTCTGAAATTTGAATCCTGACTGTTATTTAATTTGATTCATTTATTGCCCCTTATATATATATCTTCAAAAACAAGACTTGGAGTGAATTTTTGTTCTTTCCAAAACTCACACATCTTAGTAGCTGGCAGGTGCATACTCTTCCTGTCTCTTTCACCAAACAGAATCAAAGATTAATTTGTAATGTTCCTTCGTCATGTCATTGGCTACTTAAAATTAACCTCCTTTTGGCAGCTGTAATATACACAAAGGATGGTTTTTCACTTTATTTTTTTGAGACTATAAAGAATACAGTAGCAAACCAAATAAAAGTTAGTGTTTCAAGTGTGAAAGTGATAATAAAATATTTGAAAAAAGATGGAAGTTTTTCTTTTCCGGTGAGTAAATAATTCTGTAACTTAATTGCTTTGCTTGTTTGGTTATGATATTAGGCGAAATGTAAAAGTTTTACATACTTCTTCCCATAAACATAATTGTCATCATTTCAATATTGTGAAAAGGAAAGTTGCTACTCACCATAAAGCAGAGGTGCTGAGTCGCAGATAGGCACAACAAAAAGACTGTCACAAATACAGCTTTCGGCCAGTAACGCTTCATCAAAATCAGAGCACGCATGCGCACACGCAAAACTGCAGTCTCAGGCGACTGCAGTCGTGTGTGTGAGTTGCGTTTGCGTTAGTGTGTATTTGTTTGTCATCTAAGTTTGATGGAGGTCTTACTGGCCAAAGCTATATTTGTAACAGTATTTTTGTTGTGCCTATCTGTGACTGAGCATTTCTGCTATATGGTGAGTAGCAACTTTCCTTTTCACAATATTGTTGCATTCCATCCTGGATTTTCCATTGTTTGTCATCTTTTCATTTTTCTTACTTTTTGTTTTACAGCATACATTCAATTGTCTTTACCCTTGATCTTCTTTGGGCAGCCTGTTAAAATATTGCCTTTAATATCTTTTAGAGATCTCCCACAACAGTGGAAGTTTTCGTTCTTTACCCGAGATGTTGAGTTGTGTAGTTCTTTGAATATTTAGCAACTGAGAAATTATGAACACCTGTGCAAAACACTGTATTGCCTGTATCATCTTTTACTGTGGAAAATAGCAGTTTCTAACATGATCGTATTGAACTTTTTGTCTTTTGTATTTTCTACTCTGGTCTTGTTTCTTCTGTCATCGTACAGTCACTTCCAGTAGCTATTAAACTGCTTTGTCATGAGTAAGCAACCGTCTGTGGATTAGTTTTACTTTAGCTTTAATTTATATGCTTCTCTGCAAATATTTCACAATGATGCTACATACCATTTCTAAATTAACCACATTAATTATTTAAAAATTAACCAACATATGGTTTATTACCATATTTTTAAGTATTGAATAATGTAATCATTATTTAAAATATTTAGATGTAGGTTTTATGACTGTGTTTTACTTTTGGCCACACAAACATGCTTCCTTTGATATTGTAGCCAGAAAAGTAATTACTGTGGTTAACATTTATTTCCTCAACTACTGAAAATTCTTATGGTTGCTACCACAACATTGTGTATGATGTCTGTGCTTTCAGTACAGATTTGTGTCCTAAGCTCTCACTTCCCTCGCCTCCCACCTGAGATTTAATTTTTAAATGCACTGGGTTATTCCAACATTTTCTAACAGCTGGCAAGACTTCATAAATTTCAAACAAGTTTGTCTTTTTGTAAGTCCTATTCAATTAGTTGCCCAGATTTAGTGTAAAGTACAGAATAGGACATAAAATTTATTTTAATACACATATGATAACCTATGTAGCATGTTTAATATTTAGCTAACATACATTGATTATTTAATAGTTGCCTTTTCTGGAAATTTATTGTTTTTTAATCTGGTGATTATTAACTCGTAATTGTCATATCAACATGATTATAGTGTTTCTCATTATGGTACTGCCTTTGATGATGTGTGGAAATAAAAGAAAAACTGATCTCTCTTAAATTCCTGTGTTGTTTGTCTCATGTGTTGTCATAGAAACAGTTTGCCTCTTTGTGTGTCTGATCTCAACATTTTGAACAGACATGGCCACATATGGTATTGCATATTTCAGAAAACTGATCAATTTAAGCATGTATGAACAATGACCATAAATTTCTTGATTATCCATCATATTGGATGGCGAGAATGCAGCCGCATGTAGTAATAACAATAAATAAAGTAGTCTCAGGGTGTAGTTATGGTGTTAAGTTTTATTGCATGATTGATTTCGAGACTTCATGCCTCATCCTCAGATGCGCCTGCACATACATTGAAAAACTTTTAAGATTGCGTACATAAGTGCATATATAACATAATATATAATTTCCTGGAAAGAAAATTTTGTAAGCTATCCATTATATCTGTCTTAAGGTTGGGCTAGAAGTTTAAATCTGAACATTAGGGAATTATAACTATTTGTAGCAGATGTCAGTAGTAGTTCAACAATATTTTCTGTCATGAAATATTTGTCATTATGCATTGATTCCGTTCAAGATGAAGTGAACCTAGATGAATTGGGAGTGAATAACCACACTATAATAAATAAATAAAAAATAATAATCTTCATAGTGTTGAAAACAGCTTTTACATTGACCATTAGTAAATATTAATTGGACAAGTGCACTAGGTATAACAACTACTATTTGCACACTAAAGGTTTACACACACAAAATGTAAAATTCTAAATTTTCACCTGTGGTACCATCATGAGATAATGAGCAGTGGGAATTAAAATTAGTCGTAACAAATACCAATCCTAAGTCAATATTATTTTCTGTCTTGGTTTGTTGTTGTTGTTGTTGTTGTTGTTGTTGTTCTGGTCTTCAGTCCTGAGACTGGTTTGATGCAGCTCTCCATGCTACTCTATCCTGTGCAAGCTTCTTCATCTCCCAGTACCTACTGCAACCTCCATCCTTCTGAATCTGCTTACCGTATTCATCTCTTGGTCTGCCTCTACGATTTTTACCTTCCCCGCTGCCCTCCAATACTAAATTGGTGATACGTTGATGCCTCAGAACATGTCCTACCAAACGATCCCTTCTTCTGGTCGAGCTGTGCCACAAACTTCTCTTCTCCCCAATCCTGTTCAATACTTCCTCATTATTTATGTGATCTACCCATATAATCTTGCTATGTTAGACATTGTTATTACTCGGTTTTCAGGTAAACCAAACCTGGATGTATTGGAAGTGTATGATGACTCTATTATAAGAATAAGGCAATAGATTTGAAATTTGAATTTATGTAAAACATTTATCTGTGTGATGTCCTGTGAATGTTAAGATAAAATAAGAGAAATCAGGGCTCGCACAGAAAAATTTAAGCCCTCCTTTTTCCCGCGTGTCATTAGAGAGTGGATCGCTAGAGAGACAGCTTGAAGGTGGTTCATTGAACCCTCTGCTAGGCACTTTATTGTGAATAGCAGAGTAATCGCGTAGATGTAGATGTAGAATGTAATAGTGGCGAGATTCACAGCCACTATCTTGTTTGACCCACAGTACACCAGTCTTCTTACATGTTATACATCATCATATAATATTGGTATCCATATTTCTTCAAAATTGAAGAACAATTGCAAAGAGAGTATTTCTAAGTATATAAAATATGCATCTAATTGCAACCAGTACACTCAAACTGGAGGGACAACATGACACAATAAAATGTTTTACTGAATTTTGTTACCATGTGGTTATCAGTATCCGGGAAATGCCATAACAATAAATCTTTCTGACTCACTGTCATCTAGATAGAGATTAACCTTTGATAATTGGGATTAAATAATGGTGCAGGTTACCTGTAACGTTTAATATAATGGCTCCTATGATATTAATGATTCTAGTAAGTATTAGTCTACTTTTGATATTGTTATTACCTCTGAAACTATGTTTAAACAGCCTAGATAATCAGAATTGTGTTTTCTTATACCATGTTGACTCTCCAGTGTTATTGTATTGCTCGCGATTGCTTGAATGTTTTATGTGTATAGAAATACTCTCTTTATATTAAAAACAAAGATTCCAAGACTTAACCAAGCGGGAAAGCGCTGGTAGATAGGCACAATAAATAAAACACACAGAATTTCTAGCTTTCGCAACCAACGGTTGCTTCTACAGGAAAGAGGGAAGGAGAGGGAAAGACGAAAGGATGTGGGTTTTAAGGGAGAGGGTAAGGAGTCATTTCAATCCCGGGAGCGGAAAGACTTACCTTAGGGGGGGAAAAGGACAGGTGTACACTCGCTCGCGCGCGCGCGCGCGCGCGCACACACACACACACACACACACACACACACACACACACACACACACACACACACACACACACCCATCCGCACATACACAGACACCAGCAGACATTTGTAAAGGCAAAGAGTTCGGGCAGAGATGTCAGTCGAGGCGGAAGTAAAGAGGCAAAGAAGTTGTTGAAAGACAGGTGAGGTATGAGCGGCAGCAACTTGAAATTAGCGGAGGCTGAGGCCTGGCGGATATCGAGAAGAGAGGATATACTGAATGGTAAGTTCCCATCTCCGGAGTTCGGATAGGTTGGTGTTGGTGGGAAGTATCCAGATAACCCGGACGGTGTAACACTGTGCCAAAATGTGCTGGCCGTGCACCAAGGCATGTTTAGCCACAGGGTGATCCTCATTACCAACAAACACTGTCTGCCTGTGTCCATTCATGTGAATGGACAGTTTGTTGCTGGTCATTCCCACATAGAAAGCGTCACAGTGCAGGCAGGTCAGTTGGTAAATCACGTGGGTGCTTTCACACGTGGCTCTGCCTTTGATTGTGTACACCTTCCAGGTTCCAGGACTGGAGTAGGTGGTGGTGGGAGGGTTCATAGGACAGGTTTTACACTGGGGGCGGTTGCAAGGGTAGGAGCCAGAGGGTAGGGAAGGTGGTTTGGGGATTTCATAGGGATGAACCAAAAGGTTATGAAGGTTAGGTGGACGGCGGAAAGACACTCTTGGTGGAGTGGGGAGGATTTCATGAAGGATGGATCTCATTTCGGGGCAGAATTTGAGGAAGTCGTATCCCTGCTGGAGAGCCACATTCAGAGTCTGATCCAGTCCTGGGAAGTATCCTGTCACAAGTGGGGCACTTTTGGGGTTCTTCTGTGAGAGGTTCTGGGTTTGAGGGGATGAGGAAGTGGCTCTGGTTATTCGCTTCTGTACCAGGTCGGGAGGGTAGTTGAGGGATGCAAAAGCTGTTTTCAGGTTGTTGGTGTAATGGTTCAGGGATTCAGGACTGGAGCAGATTCGTTTGCCACGAAGGCCTAGGCTGTAGGGAAGGGACCGTTTGATATGGAATGGGTGGCAGCTGTCATAATGGAGGTTCTGTTGCTTGTTGGTGGGTTTGATGTGGACGGATGTGTGAAGTTGGCCATTGGACAGTTGGAGGTCAACGTCAAGGGAAGTGGCATGGGATTTGAAGTAGGACCAGGTGAATCTGATGGAACCAAAGGAGTTGAGGTTGGAGAGGAAATTCAGGAGTTGTTCTTCACTGTGAGTCCAGATCATGAAGATGTCGTCAATAAATCTGTACCAAACTTTGGGTTGGCAGGCTTGGGTAACCAAGGAGGATTCCTCTAAGCGACCCATAAATAGGTTGGCATACGAGGGGGCCATCCTGGTACCCATGGCTGTTCCCTTTAATTGTTGGTATGTCTGGCCTTCAAAAGTGAAGAAGTTGTGGGTCAGGATGAAGCTGACTAAGGTGACGAGGAAGCAGGTTTTAGGTAGGGTGGCAGGTGATCGGTGTGAAAGGAAGTGCTCCATTGCAGAGAGGCCCTGGACATGCGGGATATTTGTGTATAGGGAAGTGGCATCAATGGTTACAAGGATGGTTTCCGGGGGTAACAGGCTGGGTAAGGATTCCAGGCGTTCGAGAAAGTGGTTGGTGTTTTTGATGAAGGATGGGAGACTGCATGTACTGGGTTGAAGGTGTTGATCTACGTAGGCAGAGATAGGTTCTGTGGGGCTTGGTAACCAGCTACAATGGGGTGGCCGGGATGTTTGGGATTGTGAATTTTAGGAAGTAGGTAGAAGGTAGGAGTGCGAGGTGTCGGTGGGGTCAGGAGTTTGATGGAGTCAGGTGAAAGGTTTTGTAGAGGGCCTAAGGTTCTGAGGATTCCTTGAAGCTCTGCTTGGACATCAGGAATGGGATTACCTTGACAAACTTTGTATATAGAGTTGTCTGAAAGCAGTCCCTCAGCCACATACTCCCGACGATCAAGTACCACGGTCGTGGAACCCTTGTCAGCCGGAAGAATGATGATGGATCGGTCAGCTTTCAGATCACGGATAGCCTGGGCTTCAGCTGTGGTGATGTTGGGAGTAGGATTAAGGTTTTTCAAGAAAGATGGAGAGGCAAGGCTGGAAGTGAGAAATTCCTGGAAGGTTTGGAGAGGGTGATTTTAAGGAAGAGGAGGTGGGTCCTGCTGTGGTGGAAGACGGAACTGTTCCAAGCAGGGTTCAATTTGGATAGTGTCTTGGGGAGTTGGATCATTAGGAGTGGGATCAGGATTATTTTTCTTCGTGGCAAAGTGATATTTCCAGCAGAGACTACGAGTGTAGGACAGTAAATCTTTGACAAGGCCAGTTTGGTTGAACCTGGGAGTGGGGCTGAAGGTGAGGCCTTTGGATAGGACAGAGGTTTCGGATTGAGAGAGAGGTTTGGAGGAAAGGTTAACTACTGAATTGGGGTGTTGTGGTTCCAGATTGTGTTGAATAGAATTTTGAGGTGTTGGGGGGAGTCGAACTGGAAGTGGGAGATGGAGTAGATGGGAGAGACTGGGTCTGTGTGCAATGAGAGGAGGTTGAGGTTTGTTGGAAAGGTTGTGGAGGGTGAGTAAGTTGCCTTTCCGGAGGTGGGAAACCAGGGGATTGGATAGCTTTTTGAGGTGGAGGGTGGCATGCTGTTCTAATTAAGGTGTACACGATCAAAGGAAGAGCCACGTGTGAAAGCACCCATGTGATTTACCAACTGACCTGTCTACACTGTGACGCTTTCTATGTGGGAATGACCAGCAACAAACTGTCCATTCGCATGAATGGACACAGGCAGACAGTGTTTGTTGGTAATGAGGATCACCCTGTGGCTAAACATGCCTTGGTGCACGGCCAGCACATCTTGGCACAGTGTTACACCATCCGGGTTATCTGGATACTTCCCACCAACACCAACCTATCTGAACTCCGGAGATGGGAACTCGCCCTTCAGTATATCCTCTCTTCTCGATATCCGCCAGGCCTCAACCTCCGCTAATTTCAAGTTGCTGCCGCTCATACCTCACCTGTCTTTCAACAACTTCTTTGCCTCTGTACTTCCGCCTCGACTGACATCTCTGCCCGAACTCTTTGCCTTTACAAATATCTGCTTGTGTCTGTGTATGTGCGGATGGATGTGTGTGTGTGTGTGTGTGTGTGCGCGAGTGTACACCTGTCCTTTTTTCCCCCTAAGGGAAGTCTTTCCGCTCCCGGGATTGGAATGACTCCTTACCCTCTCCCTTAAAACGCACATCCTTTCGTCTTTCCCTCTCCTTCCCTCTTTCCTGTAGAAGCAACCGTCGCTTGCGAAAGCTAGAAATTCTGTGTGTTTTATTTATTGTGCCTATCTACCGGTGCTTTCCCGCTTGGTAAGTCTTGGAGTCTTTGTTTTTAATATATTTTTCCCATGTGGAAGTTTCTTTCTATTTTATTTACATCATCATTAATTTGAAATACTCTCTTTGTAGTAGTTCTTCGATTTTGAATGGAAAAGTGGATATCATTACTATACAATGATATGTTAATGTAAGGTGAAGACTGATTTGACTGTGGTTGTGTATAATGGCAATGTGGATCAAATAAGATAGTGGTTGTGAATCTAGTCACTACTATATCCTCAGGATATTCCTTAGGTGATTATTAACATAAATTCACATCTGTAATGTATGGCCTATGAGACATTAATAGTTATCATTATACCTCAGGTGACTTATCAATTAATATATGCTTGTGGCCAGCATAAATATTGTGTAGTACCATAAATGTTATTATAATAGTGATTATACACTCTCAATAGGTCCAGGTTCACTTACTTGAAAAATAGGAGTAATAAGAATGTATAATCACATAAACAAACTAAGGTAGAAAATATTATTGAGTTAGTACTGGTATTTGCTATTGATTAAGTATAATTCCTCTTTGAAGTATTAGGATTTAGCAGAGATCTCTAAACTAACTTTAAGACAGGTAGACTGGTTAGTATATATTGTATATTTTCCAAGAAATTCTGTTACATTGTATATGCACTTAAATATGTAAACTTAAAGCTTTTTACTCAGTGAACAGTTGCATATGCAGATGAACTTCCCATACATTTAGATTCAGTTTACCTTAAAACCAAGTAATAACAATGTCTAACACACCAAGACAGAAATCAATCGTTCAATAGAACTTGTATCTCTATAATTGTAGCCAGAGGCTGTTTAAATTGTTATAATCATCAGTTTTTCATATTTTACCTCATAAGTGTTAGTAACGATAACTGTCATTGTTTCAGTCCGTATAATAGTTCTGCAGTTTCTATTGATTGTACAAAGTGTGCTTTGTCGTGTTTCACATCCTTTCAGAAAATGTCCACAAATTTCTCTCAGACACGGAAGTTGTCCGAGTTACTATGAACTGATAAGATTCCATTGCACATGATTACATAATTGATTTACAATAACACAATCTTTGGAGTAGGCACTTAGATTACTTTTGTCACAATTACAGCACAGATGCTGATTGTTGGCAGTCTCCCCCGCCCCCCTTGGTGAGAGTAACTGCTTTGGATTAATGTGTTCTTTAAAATGTTTGCTGCGGCAGGAAAGTTACAATACAAAATTAAGATTTTATTTATAGGAAAAGGCATTGGTCCCAGCATTTTACACTGTGGTCCAGGTAAGATTGCTAAACAAAAGAGGGGGAAATCTTGGTAGTCATCAGTTTTTAATATTATTGATGTTTTATTTTGTATTTCAAAGTGGCTGGACTGAGATCATTCACAAGTATGTAGGGAGCAGTGTGTAATCATACCCAGCATATTCCGCAACAACGATAGTAGAACACACCCATGGTTCATAAATTTATTGCAGTCACAAATTCCAGTGTTTCCCTAGTCAAAGATGATGTGGGCCCAACCTGATGACCAGATCAGAAATTGAAAAGTTATGCTGTTTTATACGTCACTCGTAGAAATAAAACAAAAAAGTATGCAGTTTTCCCTTAATAGAGAACTATGTATGTAGCAGTATTGTGTGCCAATGTAGTTATTGTAGTGTGTAGCTAAAGTATAGAGAGGAAAGTATGTGGGATGTGTGCCCACCCTGTTAGCCGTGCTGTCTAACACACTGCTTTCCGAGCAGGAAGGCGTGCCGGTCCCCGGCACAAATCTACCTGGCGGATTAGTGTCAAGGTCCAGTGTGCTGGCCAGTCTATGAATGGTTTTTAACGCGGTTTTTCATCTGCCTTGGCCCTTATTCTGCCTCAGTTACACTGTGTTGGCGATTGCCGCACAATCAGTGTCACCATGTACGCAATTACTCTACCAAGCAAACATTTGGGGTTACTCATCTGGTGTGAGACATACCGAGGGGGCTCCACTGTTGGCCAACCACTCAGTAACCCTACCACTCAGTAACCCTGGGTTCGGTGTGGGGCGGTGGTGATGTGAGTGGACTGCTGTAGCCTGTTGTGGGGTTGTGAACCATTGAGGGCTATGTCAGGGATGAAGCCTCTCCGTCGTTTCTAGGTCTCCAGTTCAATACAATACAATGTAGGATGTGTGAACTAAAAGCAAATCAGTGCCCCTTATTCACTTTCATTAACAATTTTCAGTAAAACTGAATATATGTCCTTATTTAAATTCAGCTTTTGCCGAAAATACCAACTATTAAGGGACAGAATAAGAATGAAGTTTGCAACATGTAACCTATCACTCCAAGAAGTCTCAAAACTGGGTTAATAAAAAACAGAAAAAAGTTAATACTTCAGGTATTCTACATAGTTTCCCACCACAGCCCATTCATACAACCATGTGAAGCCATAAGAAAAGGTCTCCTTTGAATGATGATCAACTTGCATGTCACATTGGCTTGAAAGTCAGGGTGGTGTTTTCCTTTCATGTGTGTTTATGGCGACTCCACTGTCACACCATGAGTAGGGAACACTGTGTGACAGATCTATAAATTTTATGTGGTCTAAGTTACTTTTACTGTTCTTTTTCAAATACAGTCGCCTTTTCTTTTTGATTTCGCGATCCAGCTACTCCACAGCACAATCATACATCAACTTATTCTTCTCAATTTCATCTCCAAGCAGGATGATGCTGTAAGAGTGCATCTCACTCCTTCCAGCTAATGAATGATGATCATGTCGTCAACGATTATCGTCCATATTGTTTCAACTGTTTACATCAATTGTGAAGACAGTTCTGATTATCGATGACTCATAACTTCAGATACATCATTCAGTATGTCTGACCACACTGAACTCAATTTAAGATCTAAGAGACTTGCTTTGTCTCAAACATTTACATCTTAGTACTTCGATTTTCTCTTAGACGTTCATGACACCTTCAAGGGGTGCCTTTAAGAAATACTTGTCGATGTCCAGCAAATGTTACTGTGCTCACCACACCGCACATGTTGCCCCTGCTGTGTCACGTTGCTGCATATCCATCATCTGCACAAGTCACAGATTGAGGAATGCACACTATTTTTTTCATGCTACATAAAATGTTTATATACACAACCATCTTTTGCCAGCACGAGGGCCTTCAGTGGAAGATATGTCATTTTCACGAATAATCTATGTTACACTACATTGATTATGTCGTCAGTGTGGACCTTTCATGTGAATGAATGCACTTTGCTGTTTTGTAGTAGTTTTGTACTGATAATGCCAAGGGTTTTCAACTATGATAATATTTTCTAGAAAAGAACTACCCTCATTTTACATTTCAGTCAAGTCACAGCAAGTGCCGTCTGCATTGTTTTTGTTGAGCTATCGAGGTGTTTGGGGCAGAATTTTACACACACTTTGCCATTGTTTAAAATGTTCTCCAGAGTGTGCGAACACTTGATTTAGAGATGTTGCTCTGCTGTGATTTGCGACACAATATTGTTGACACACTATGGCCTCACATCCACTGCTTAACACTGTCTGCTCGCAGCTGACTGGTTGAATGCACCTCTGTTGTTTACAGTTGTTCATTAAAGCTGCCACTGTAGTTCCTGCACTGTTATCACTTCTATACCAGGAATAAAATCAGTCTTGGAACTTTTGAGCTGACAGAAAATGTTCTATTTCTTAGGCAGCTTTACAATTTAATGCCAGTGCTGATGCATCATGAAAGTAGTGCAATTTGACTGAAAGGAAATGTTATATGCATTGAGACTGAGAGCAAATTGATTTTCAATTGTGTAAATGATAATGGAATTAATCGCAATATAAATTACACCATTATGTTTCATATTGTCATTCTCTTCAGTGATTCTAGTGTGCTAAAAGATATGCACAAATGAAAAGATATTTAAGAATATCTTGTGATGTCTTCATGACCTACAGTCCTGATTTTGTCTTTCTAAGTACAGGACTGAAATAATGCATATATGCACGCCAGGGTGTATGTTTATTACTTCGCATCTGTGTACAATTAGGTTTATCTAGTGGTTACTGCACAAAGCCTAGGCTTTGTTGTAAAAAAAAAAAAAAACCAGGTTAGAACATTATTTGTATTCTTATGTTATTTGTAAATCTTACCCCAAACAACCCAAGTTATTATAGATGAGTTTGTTATGTTATTCAGTTCAGTTGGCAGCAGAAATTGAGTGAGCCAAAGTACAATTATGTGAAGTTATACAAAGTAGTCTAATATAATAAAAGGATCACACTGCATGTTCTGAAGATTACCAAGTTCATGATCATTGGCGCACAGCCAAAAAAAAAAAAAAAAAAAAAAAGTGGTCTTAACCCACTGTTGGAGCGTTCAACAAGGTGTAACTATTTGGAACAGAGGAAAGTTTCTCATTGGATTTCTCATGCAACATTCACTTGCTGTAAACAGAATGGTAAGATGGTCATTTCAGTGGTTGATATTACTTTAATTTCCAAAATAGGCTCTGTATGAATTGATTGAGTTACATCATTTTACATTTGTGGCTTATTCTCCAACCCTGGCCATTTGTTGACTCAGCAGCTTTAGACATAAGAGAAGCTTTACATAAGTTTGTGGTGGTTTGGGCCACCAGTGATTGTTCAGAAGAAAGGTAGAGCATTAATTAACACTCGGAGAAGACAGGGCCATTAGTGTGGGAGCTCTGATTGTGTGAATGGGTGTGAATTTTCTACATCTGATGGACTGATAGCTGAATATATCTAGCTTTCTTTTTCACTGTGCTTGTCTGTGACTGAACCCTCCTTTATGTAGTGAATAGCAATCTACCATTTCCAGTGGTTGGTATTCCATTCAGGATTTTACATTGTTTGATTCAGATGAAGAAAACATGTTTTGTAGTGTAAGAAGTGCTGAGTAGCGTATGTGGTGTACCCAGTAAAGCATTCTGCGTACTCTTGGAAATCATTCTGTATACCCTTGGAACTGGATCACTTGTTTCCTCTGAAGATCATAAACAAATGTCTCCATGCCATGAATGTTTGCAGGTGGTGAATAACATGTAGCCAAAATTCAGAGTTCCGAGAAATGTTGCTTGAGAGGGTTACTTCTTACAGATAAAAACAAACACTTAGCAGTCCTTATTCCTATAGTTAAATATTGTTTGAGGAAAACTAAATTTGAAGTAATTGAGAGACTGTTTGAAAGTTACTTTTATTTTGTACTTAATGTGAAGAAAAAGTTGTGAGAAGCAAATTAATACTGCTTCATCAATTACTGATTTTAAGCTCCTATGTTATATTACAAAGAGTCTTAGCAGAAGCCTTGTACCTATCTGTTATTGAAGCTGTGTACAACTTTCTCGTCTTAAAATCACTGATCAGCAAACACACATCTGTGAGTTTGGGAACATTGTTTGAAGTCTTTGTGTGATTAAAGAATGTCGTTAATTATTAAAGAATAGTAGCAAGCAAATAAACGTTAGAGTTTAAACGGCTCACCTTTTATGCTTCAGGTAATAGGCAGTTTAAGTAACAATTCAGCTGTAACAATTCAGTTGTAAAACAACAGAAAATGTCATATATATTGACTCAACAGTCTTTCAACAGATTGAAAAACTCAGCAAAGAATAGCATTAATGTACACCAAGGGGTCAGCAAAGAAGAATCACAGTTGTTCGTATCACCCCCACACATTCCTCCTTTGAAAGTCCCACAGCTTGGCAGCACCATTGATATTTAATCTTTGGCAGTGCCTTCATCAAGAAATCATCTGGCTGCTTGATGGTTCTGATCTATTTTATGCTGAACTTTCTCAGATAATTAGCTCACAAGTATTGGTGCCTTATATCACCGTGTTTTGTTAGTGTGATGCAGACTGTTATGACTAAGTGCAGTGGCACCCCTTTAATCACAGAACACACTTATTGGTTTCCCGCAGTGTTGGGCATTCAGTTCATGGAGTAATCCTTGAAGATATATTATTTGTTGTGCTGCTGTTGATAGGGTCATATATTTGGCTCCTGTAGTCAGTAGAGCAATTGTTCGTTGCTGTTTTGAATTCAGTGAAATTACTGAACCAGCTAACTTAAAATACAGCTGTTTTTGGTAGAGATCTGATACATAATAGGCATCACAGAAGCCTTCAATTTCTGTCGCTTCATATTAGGTAATCTAAACACACTATCCAGTGGCAAATTTTTAATCCCTTCAGAACTCAGTCTAAGAAACACTATAATGTTGCTGGTGCATTCTTCAAAATTAATGACATTCTTCTACACTGAGAATGTTCCCAAGGTACTGAAAACACAGTCTTTGATCTATCCTCTGGGTCAACTCCAAATGATGATATCTACTCCTCAAGTCTATCATCTAGAAATAATGGCACTGCCCACGATTATCTACATCTACATGACTACTCTGCAATTCACATTTAAGTGCTTGGCAGAGGGTTCATCGAACCACAAACATACTATCTCTACCATTCCACTCCTGAACAGCGCGTGGGACAAACGATCACCTAAACCTTTCTGTTCGAGCTCTGATTTCTCTTATTTTATT
Organism: Schistocerca gregaria; assembly: GCF_023897955.1. Taxonomy (NCBI): domain Eukaryota; kingdom Metazoa; phylum Arthropoda; class Insecta; order Orthoptera; family Acrididae; genus Schistocerca; species Schistocerca gregaria. The sequence continues at coordinate 623,980,756 of NC_064921.1, read as the reverse complement.
TTATTTTGATGATCATTCCTACCTATGTAGGTTGGGCTCAACAAAATATTTTCGCATTCGGAAGAGAAAGTTGGTTACTGAAATTTCGTAAAAAGGTCTCACCGCGCCGAAAAACGTCTATGCTGTAATGACTTCCATCCCAATTCGCGTATCATATCTGCCACACTCTCTCCCCTATTACATGATAATACAAAACGAGCTGCCCTTTTTTGCACCCTTTTGATGTTCTCCGTCAATCCCACCTGGTAAGGATCCCACACCGCGCAGCAATATTCCAACAGAGGACGAACGAGTGTAGTGTAAGCTGTTTCTTTAGTGGACTTGTTGCATCTTCTAAGTGTCCTGCCAATGAAACGCAACCTTTGGCTCGCCTTCCCCACAATATTATCGATGTGGTCTTTCCAACTGAAGTTGTTCATAATTTTAACACCCAGGTACTTAGTTGAATTGACAGCCTTGAGAATTGTACTATTTATCGAATAATCGAATTCCAACGGATTTCTTTTGGAACTCATGTGGATCACCTCACACTTTTCGTTATTTAGCGTCAACTGCCACCTGCCACACCATACAGCAATCTTTTCTAAATCGCTTTGAAACTGATACTGGTCTTCGGATGACCTTACTGGACAGTAAATTACAGCATCATCTGCGAACAACCTATGAGAACTGCTCAGATTGTCACCCACGTCATTTATATAGATCACGAACAGCAGAGGTCCCAGGACACTTCCCTAGGGAACATCTGATATCACTTCAGTTTTACTCGATGATTTGTCGTCTATTACTACGAACTGCGACCTTCCTGACAGGAAATCACGAATCCAGTCGCACAACTGAGATGATACCCCATAGGCCTGCAGCTTGATTAGAAGTCGCTTGTGAGGAACGGTGTCAAAAGCTTTCCGTAAATCGAGAAATACGGAATCTACCTGAGATCCCCTGTCGATAGCGGCCAGTACTTCCTGTGAATAAAGAGCTAGCTGTGTTGCACAAGAACGATGTTTTCTGAAACCATGCTGATTACGTATCAATAGATCCTACTGCAAACCAACGTCAATGATGTAGGTCTGTAGTTCAATGGATTACTCCTACTACCCTTCTTAAACACGGGTGCGACCTGCGCAATTTTCCAATCTGTAGGTACAGATCTATCAGTGAGCGAGCGGTTGTATATGATTACTAAGTAGGGAGCTATTGTATCAGTGTAATCTGAAAGGAACTTAATTGGTATACAATCTGGACCCGAAGACTTGCCTGCATCAAGCGATTTGAGTTGCTTTGCAACCCCTGAGGTATCTACTTCTAAGAAACTCATGTTAGCAGGTGTTTCAAATTCTGGAATATTCCATTTGTATTCCCTGGCGAAGGAATTTCGGAAAACTGCGTTCAATAACTCCGCTTTAGCGGCACTGTCGTCGGTAACAGTACCATCGGCACTGTGCAGCGAAGGTATTGACTGTGTCTTGCCGCTTGTGTACTTTACATACGAGCAGAATTTCTTCGGATTTTCTAACAAATTTCGAGACAATGTTTCATTGTGGAACCTATTAAAGGCATCTCAATGGTTTCTGTGATGTGTGGACTGAAGTAAGCACATGTTGTTGTCTTATTGTTGCAGTAAGTGACAGTAGCTGCAGCAGCCTTACTTGAACTGTTTGTAGGCTTTCTTTGTACAACCACCCTTCCCTCCCTCCTATGGGCTACTACTCTCCTCTATTTTATGCCATCAGCTACTACTGATTTATATGCTCTTCTAAAATCAGTTGCAGATACCTTGGTATTCTTCCCCTCAGATGCTTAACTTTCTCATACAATGCAGTCTCAGCAGCATCCTGTGCCTTTTCATAGCTTACACCTTTGTGCAGCAATCTTCCTCTTCTGGGATTGGTAACATTGCCACTATTGTTCCCTTTAACGTCTCGGCCTCCTCAGTGCCAAAATTGTCCACGTTGATGGGTATTAGTTTGCTGCCATCTTTTTCTGTACACAGCCAATACTTCTTGCTTCTTACACCCATTGGAGAAGCAAGGTTACCCAAGAGACTCATGGGTTCAGCAGTAGAGGGTAGGAGGAGTCGGGGCAGACCAAGGAGAAGGTACCTGGATTCGGTTAAGAATGATTTTTGAAGTAATAGGTTTAACAACCAGAAGAGGCACCAATGTTAGCACTGAATAGGGGATCGTGGAGGAATTTTATAATGGGGCTATGCTCCAGACTGAATGCTGAAAGGCATAATCAGTCTTAAATGATGATGATGATGATCCAATACTTCATCTTCATAAACAGCATGCCTTATCCAACACATCACTATCCTGCTCTGTTTCCACTATACACAACATACAAGCTGCTAAGTCAGGCTCCTCACTCATCCACAGCAACTTTTCAGTGCCATTTGATCGAGCCTTAATGTCATTGATCGTGGTTGAACAGGATTTCATTGTTCAACAGATGCTCCTCGCGACAGTCACCCTTGCAACAGCTTCCCATAGGTGGATGTCTTCCCACTAAGTTCCACCACACACAGTTGGAGGCCAATTATGGCCCCATGCTGATGGAGAAAGTCGAACCCTAGGATCGAGCTGTAGCCCTCGCTTACATGAGACAATGCTTCTGCACACTGCCTCAATGTGGTTGCCTCCAATTGAAAACTCACCATTACCAAGCCCAGGGGCCATATATCATTATCCTCCACCTCATGCAAATCATAATATGGTGAGTCCCATTGCCTCCTACCCAGTAAATCTCCAGAGGCCACTGAAACGTGCATTCCTATGTCCAACAGAAGCATATGCTTTTTACCATCTATTACACCCGCCAAGGCATGTTCTGCATCTTCAGTCATATTTACTGCATTTCTTTTTGCTATGAAGGCTGTATGGCAGTTCTTGGGTCCCAATTTTAGTTTAATGGGTGCTTCTTACCACCCACACACCACCCCTGCTAATATTACCATAATACTGCCAATTGTTCATACCACCCGTATTGTTCTGTTGTTGGCAGCATTACCTCTGGATATGCCCCCATACGCCCAAAATTAAAATATCTTATATTCAGAGCAATCACTTTCATTGATCTTTAACCTTGGCTGCAACATCAATCTCCTCAAATTCCATTGCTAACCTAACTGGTGCATGGAGATTCCTGGGTGGACCAGTGTGTGTCATCCTAGAGATTTGTGGTGCTAAGCATGCCAGGAAAGCATAGTGTGCCCGTTGCTCGGCTTCCTGTAACACCACCTGGTTTGCCTCATCACTTTTCATTAATTCATACATATACACATTAAATTTCCTTATCCTGTGTGCCTTCATTGGGCCTCTTAGCAGTTATACTTAACTGTTCAGGAAAAAACTGCACACTGTTCTGCTTCTTATCTTTGCATCAATCATTGACTGCACTGCTCAGAAGTGTGCCAGTTGTCTAGTGGCTCCATGCATTGTACAAAAGATTTCACTTCTCTTAAAAGGCACAATTTTGTTATTTTGCAGCAGTACTCATCCAGTGAACCCCCTATTTCAGCCAATGACAAAAGATCCCTCCTCAAATAACACATCAGATGACCTACTGGAAAAGGGAGTTACAAGGTTTGCAACTACTAGATGTACTTCTAGACTCTGACATTTCAACAACAACCACAACTCTTTATCCTTCTCTGCTAGCTTTTTGTTCACAAATGTTTTGTCTGCTCTCAACTGCACTGCCTCATTCACTAATGATTGTATAGCTGCCTGATCAATGTGTGCCTGATTCTGCAATTGCGTTACGCTTATTCATGCTCATGAATTCCATAATGGCCACTCAACAGTAAAAAGAATAGAAGACGCTTATAGTTAATAACACTACTACAATTATTTCTTATGTCTAGTCATGAGTTAATCATCAACTCCCCATATTGCGTAACCATGTGGCCAAAATGACGACACACAAAACAAACTACTGCCACAGATTTGGCACCATGGGCAGAGTGCCCAAGTAAATTTCACTGTGCACATTGCACAGGCTCCAGTCACAGATCCTTAAAATTCCCTTCACTTTGTGACATCCAAGGTTCCTCCAGTCTCACAAAAATAACTTTGCAGTTATGATGGCTCGTAACTCTTGACCCTACGATCGTCACAAGAGCACAAACAGAGTTTCACTCACCCCTAAACAAATGTTCTGTTGGCTTCAGTTCAGATATCACACTGCTGGGGTGTAGTACAATCTCTGCTGTCCGTTGGTGGTGACGTCAGCTCTGCTGACAACTCTCTGTAGGTGGAGTGCCAGACCTGTGGGACCCAGTGACAGACTGGTAATTGAGGGAAATACTTTATTGTACTTCAGTTACAGAACTTGTCATTGTCAGTGTGAGATGGACATGCCCCATTCCAGCACTGTGGGCCGGCAGTGGCCAGCAGATGGCTGGCTTCTGCCCCATGCAAAGAAGTGCATCAGAGTCCTGCTGTGCTGACACCTGTCTGGCAGCAACCCAGCAGCCCATCAGTTGACGAAGGCCATGACTCAGCGGTCCTCTCCTTCTTGTGCTGCTACTGCTTTCCACTTTAAACACCCATTCTTAGGTGATTCAGGCCTGGCTCACATTCACGAAGTCAGTGAGGGAAGACTGATGTGCACAAGACATGACCCGTTGCCTCTTTGCCAGGACTCTGGCTGCGACAGGTGCGAAAGGCAAGTCAGCAGTGCTGTGACACTTAACTACCATACAGTGGACTTTGTGCGAAAGGCAACTGATGCAGCACAGTCTTAAAACCATTGGTGAAGCTGGCAGTGCCCAGTTCCATCACCTACTGTAGCCCTGGCATTGTGATAGTGCTGCTGGACTTAGAATGAATCTGCCTCAAAATTCTTGGTTAGTTATACTGCTCCGTGGTGCATTTGCTGCACTAATATCCAGCACCTGTCATGTAGCTCATAATGTGGTTCTTGTTCTGGTGTGGTGGTACATTACTGCTTACACTGGCTATTACTGGTGCACAGTGCAGATTCCACTGAGCTGGGCTGGGCTGGGCTCGTCTCACAATCACATTGCATACATGTTGCTATAACCTGTGTGTCACCACATTGCATGTACCAGATAGCTAAAAGTTTTGCATGGAACTAGGTAGCTATGTTACACATTTAATTTTCTATACCCTAGATTTTTATAGTGAAAAGTGTACTACATTTGATGAGAAGATAACAGCTATTAATAAAACCATAAACTTCCAATCATTGTAGATGGGCCATACCAGTCAACTTATAAAAATTAAACAGTGATTATCCACAAAAAAAAACCATCTGGTCCATTCAGCTAGTTTGGCACAAAAAAATCATAAGCATTAATTGTTATTAACAAAAATAAAATGGCACCGTATTGAACACAGGCAAAATATAACTAAAGAGGTAAAGTGATGACAAATTACACCACACATGTATAGTGATCGTGATTCATCAGTTTCTGAACAGATAATTCATTATAGGTATGGAAATTCACAAATAATTTCTGGTATCCTAATCTATTGGATATTGACTCAAATCATTTCTTTAAGAGATTATTAAGTCTACTTGGTTATGAATGAAATTCACATACACCCTGTTGCCTGGAACACAGATTGTCAAAACCATTTATTCCATGATAGTTGCATGAGAGGCCAGCCATGAAAATGGCAAACTATTTACGGTGTCACCAAAGAAAAAACATTTGTTTCCAACAATTTACGTAAGTTTCAGCTCTTTTGATTTCTTAACACTTGTAAGAATGTCTTAACTTGTCCGACTGTCTCAAGAGTTATTTCATGCCTGTTTTTATTGTACTATATTAAAGCTGAAATTTCACCTTGTAAGACAATAAGTTTTAGCACTTTCTGGTTAATATAGTTTCTTACTGTGTGTTCTTTGTAGTATATAGTACATAGTTATAATTCTTAAGTGAATCACTGTTTGCAACTTCTCTTCTGTAGGAACTGTGGACAGTTTATACCTCAGTGAAGTCAGAAAGTGGAAAAGGTGCCCGTATGCCACTGCTGGAGGTGTGTGGTGTGTGTGGACAGGTTATCGCCACAGATGATGCACGACAGCACAAGACAGCACACCACCTGGATAACCAGTTTCCAGCTCTCGGCACTCATAAGCCTGGGTCAGTAGCTGCTCCATCGACGACTCCCACCTGGGTTCGGAGGCAATAGCCATTTGTAGCGTTGTCTGTTATAATGGATTGTAGAGAGTACAGTTGACTGATGTTATGCTCAAATTTCCCATCTGCCCATGTCCTTCAAAAGGTTTGTTACCACAAGTGATTTGTCTGATTCACAAGATGCTTTGGTTGGCACTACAGTAAGGACTGCAAGTGATTCTTGAGAACTGTGGTACTTTCTTTGCTGTGCAGCACCAGAATTTGTATTTGAAATATCGGTTGGGTAATTAAGTCCAAATGCAATGGGTCCATCATCTGATATTAATGCCATTTTTCTTCTGTTTGCTACACAATATCTGTGTAAAGTGAATGTGTATTGGTAAGTTCAGGCATATTTATTGTCTTTTTTGTTATTATTCTGGGAATTTTTCTAGGAATACAAAACCTTGCCATTTAATGTAATATTGCATCCAAGAGCAGTCGTAACAGATAAATGTGTGATATATCAATGAAAAATAAAACTTTTTTTTATTAATAGCCCTACTTTTAGACATGAAATGTAAGAAGTCACATTTGTTGCTTCAGTTCACATTACAAAGAAACTAAACAAAATGTTTAGTGAAGTTTGTTAAATATCACAACCCTCTCCGAAAAATATTTTCACCGACTGGAAGTGTGGAGTATACCAATTATTTAGTTTTACCTCTTAGTGATATTTTGGAAACTGCTATTGTCAGTGGTTAAGTTTTTAGTTTTTCTCTGCATTCCTGTTTCCAGACATGAGAAGTATCAGAATTTCCTTTCATTCCCTATTATTTTCATTACTTTTACAAACAGTCTAGTGTGTGAGAGAGGATTTAAGGGAGAGGAGACTATAAAGTAAACAAACGAACATTCTGATTTGTGCAATGCTATAAGAGATTTGTACAACGCTACTTCTATTTCTTGGGTTAGCTGTTAAGATGTTTTTTTGTTTTATGTTTTACTGGTAGTCTAGCACCAACTGACCGTACTGAGATTTGGCTATATTCCTTAAGAGTACATTTGTTGTGTAACAGAAAGTTGTGCTGTAAAAGCAGCATTCTTCAATAATTGGTGTGTGTGTGTGTGTGTGTGTGTGTGTGTGTGTGTGTGTGTGTGTGTGTGTGTGTGTCGGCGCGTGCAGGGGAGGGGCTTTCAATTGGAGAGCTCCCCGCCTCCTGTTCAGTCATAGCAACAGGATGGTCACTCCACTGCTTGGTGTGAATTCTTATGTGCTTCATTGCTCCAGGTGGTATTTTAATGAATGCTGATTAACCATTGGACATTTGTATCAACCTGTTAATAACAAAGCAAATATTCTGAGCTGCAGCTGTTCAAACGAACTACACTTGTCTCTCAAGAGTACTGTGACAGATGAAATGAAAGAAGGTATTTTATCACTATGTGCCTAAATTGTTCATTGTACCATTTCAGCCAAAGTTTAGGCTACTGCTGATTTGCCATTGTTGGAGAATGAATGAGGGCTTTGTCTTGTAATGTATTTCTATTGTTGTTTATACTATATGTAAATATATACATAAATAATTGTTGCATAACATTTGTTCTAAAAGAAATTATTTTAAACCTGATTTATTTATTAAATAAAAGTAATATTTCTGTAATTGTCATTTGCTTATTCTTATTCTGTTTCTCTCAAATGAATTTACACATGTGTTGCCAAAGAATACCACATCCCTCTTGATACGAACTGCACCACACAGGAATAACGGACTACAAATGGAAGCTAGTGCCGCAACTAACCATGGAGCTAGTCATTGATCAAGTGTGGTGCTGCCAAACCTCTGTTTCACGTAAGTGATTATAATCTCTTGAGCAACGTTTTAGAAATGGTAGCACTACTACACACATACTTCACTCTCCAACCAGTCTCAAGTGTAAGACCAGGAAGAAGCTCTTTAGTCATACCATTTCCACAGTCTGTGGATCATTTGTAATGCACTACATTGAAGCGTAGTGTGGGTCTTTAACCATTTGAGGAATGAAATAAAGCAACTGTTGTGGTTGTAACTTTCCAGAAAAACAGGCATTAATACTTGAGCCCGTAGTTCAGAGGTCACTACTCAAAGATCACATGAGCTACAGTGTTCCTAGCGTAATAACCAGGAGATCTTAATTTGATGTGCCTTTCCTAAAAATCAAAAACTTAAAAGTTTTGCACTTTTCAGGTGTTCAGTTTTTGCAAATATTCATATGTGTCATCTAGGAATAGATCTTGGAAGACTAGATTATACCATTTTCTTGGAGTCTGTTGTATGGGGGAAGGAGAGATTGGTACCTTCACAAAGAATACTGTTTAAATCAAATAGCTGGAAAAGGACTGCAGAGGAAGGTAAATACACCAAAGTAGCGTAACAGAATCCATAAAAATGAATATTAAGAAACCATTGGAAAAGATGTCATCTTTTCCATATACATGAGATTAAAACAAAGTATCATGCCTCCTCACATCACAATGTTTTCCTCCTGTTCAAACTCCTAAAATCTCTGCAGTTTCTTCGTTCAGTTGACAGCAAGACACCTCGGGCAGACTTACATATTTTATTACTTGACCATGTCATTTGTGGCATAAATACTTAATGTAAGTTTTTAATACCTTGCAATCTACTTACAGTATTATATTCTTCGTATTATGATTTCATTATTAACTGCCTGTGCTTAATTCTTAACTGCCTATTCTCTATGGTCCCTTCTAATTAGTCTTCTATGATGTAATTCATGACTATTTAATGATTAATTTTTAATGAGCATCATCCCCATAATACTTTAAAATCGTGAGCTCATTTATGGCTGATTGTCTCCTTCAGTGGAATCATGAGCTATATTTATACATTTTTCATTCATAGTGAAAATATGTGGCGATGTCCTTTTTAAATTATTACAGATTGGAACACACACTGGAAAAAAATTCAGAACACAACTACTGTGTAATGAAATTGTTTCACATTAGGTTACTAGAGTATTTCATTTCAATACACATGAAGTCAGCAGTAGAGTAGCAATATAACCAGTCCCTCATAAGCAAGACAGGAAAATTTTGTAGAGGTAGTGATAATTTTTTTTCTTCTTTTTTTCTTTTTCTGTGAAAGAAAAATTCAGTCCTCGACTGCAAGGAAAATGGAATGTTACTTGTGAACTTATTGTGCAATATGTACTGGAAATTACTTTACTGTTAAAATTACTTTACTGTTAAAATACTGTAGTGAGACAAGAGTGGAAAAACTGAGATGTACCATGGAAACAAAACTGAGTTCTGACAACGAAAGATTAGTGTGTACAGCATAAGATTTGTGTTCTTGCTCTATGATGCAGCGGCACATTTGCAGGTATCCTAAGCTGGGGTCAGTTGCCTGAAGTCAGTGTGGCACACAGGTATTAATTCACTTTCTACTGCAGGTACCTCTGTGAATAAATTTAAAAAGTATCTTGCTCTTAATTTTGGAACGTCCAGCCGTTGTCCACTCTTCCCATTCTAACCCACATTATTACAAGTCCAGTAGCACAAGTGAAGCACTTGGAAAAACTGAGTACTGTTCAGTATGGGCGAATGACTGAATTACTTTGTTTACACGCAACACAGCTTGCAGTATACGAATTTTGGAAACTAATTTTATGTATTAGGTTTGATTCAATTTTGTTAGATTAATCAAATATCAGTTTCCAAGTGTCAGTTATGTTACACAAATAGTATCTGTCAGTCAGTTTTTATATGCAGAAATCAGGTTATCAGCAGTCACTTTGTAATAAATTGGCCTATTTGTGTGTGTGTGTGTGTGTGTGTGTGTGTGTGTGTGTGTGTGTGTGTGTGTGTGTGTGTGTTGCTTTTTCAAACCCCACGATTAATTTTAACCAAATTTGGTACACAAACAGCAAGCTTTGAGTATCAGCATGTGGATTTTATAACCTTCTAGCACAAATAAGTGGAGATGTGCCAAAAATTTGTGGCTTCAGGCCGTGCTATATAGCCTGTTCTGCATGATTGGTATGTTGTGTGGTTATAGTATTGGCCTGCTTTATTGATGTACTTTGCAGAACAGCCTACACATGAGGGGCAAGAAGTGGTTGTCCAGCCCCTGATGTGGAGTCTGCCCTGAGAAACTTGCTTGATGTGGGAGTAATATTGCCCTACTTTATCAAACTATTTTGTGGGGACTAGACATGAGGATGAGCACAGATAGATGAAGGTTGAAATAAATAGAGGAGGAAATGGTCAGAGAGAGGAGACTCGGGTGAATGGATAGGGGGAAGGTGGCAGGAGGGGATGTAATCTGTAGCAATGTGTGGGTTCAGAAGGCAGAGGATGAGAGATACTACAACAACAACAACAACAACAAACAACAGTTACATGAAAACCTTTTACTTAAGTCAATGAGTTGGCGAACACACTTGCAGCTAGATCCAGTGTGTCTGAATGCTTAGCCAAGCAAATAATATTGTAATCTCTGATAGAGGCTGCGTGTTTGCAGGTGTTAACACAAAATTGAAGGGGACCTCTTATCTTCGATAGTGGCATTGGTTGCACCGGTGTAGGAGGGTGTGTCCACAGGACAGTCATTGGTTGACAGCTGCATTTGCTATGTGGCTGCCTCATAGCTGTACTGCAACTGTCTAGTGCCAACCTATGAATTATGAATAGATAACCATGGTTTGGTGTTTATGGTCCCCTCAAACCACCTCACCGTCATTGGTTTCTGGCTTTGCTGGTAACGGGGAGGGGGGGGGGGGGGGGGAGTCTTGACACAGGTGTCACTGAGGAGGCAGGAGCCGGAACTATGGTCATTTGCCTTGCGAAAGATTAGGAACACCAGCCAAAAAACTCTTCATCTAGACACAGACCATCTTCTGGAATTGGCAATGACACAACGGCAACTGTAGGTCCTTGCAAGAATGCAAAAATTGGCAATACAGGGAGAACCAGATCTCCACACCACTCTGTAGCGGTGATGTTGGCAATGGTGCATCTGTCTGTGGGTTCCCTGTCCAGTGCATGCAGTGCTGGACCTGAGGGAGTTGAGGGCAACTGAGACTGCAAGATTGTGCAGGGCTCCTTCTCTGGAACCAAGAAATCTGCAGCAGGATTACATGGTCTACAGGAGTGATTCTGATGCCACCTGTGCAGTCCAGGAGACTCTGTAAGAGATAGTGTGTGCCCCAAGACTTGAGAGATGATACCCCATTTGCAGCATGTGTTTCTGCCAAAGACATAATCATTAATGTTAAATGTAATGTGTTGGGGATGAAGAACTAACTGCAGCACTTGATGCAGCAGTGTTCTGTGTATGCATCCATGCAACAGTTCAGCAGGTGACCTGCCATTGAGTGGCCAGGTATGGTATCAAGGCAGAAAATCACCAGTGTGTGCTCCCATGTGTAGGGCGATGTAATTTGTCCATTTGTTGCTTAAGTGTTTGGCTTTGCCATGATATTGAGGATGGAACAGTGCACTTGTCCGACGATTGTTGCCATTGGTATTAAAAAATTGCTTGAAGTATGTCAATGAAACAGGGTGTAAGCCACCCGGGAGATCCGGGAAAAACCCGGGAATTTTTCCATCCGGGAGAAAAGTGGGGCCCGGAAATTGTTTAGAATTCCGGGAATTTTTCATTGTTTTACTTTTCAGTTAAAATTTTTGTGATTTTTGATTGGTAAGAACCAATACTCTTACAAAGGATGTTATTGTATCCCGCCAATGCAGAATGATACTGCTGCAACAAAACATGAACAGGAGAAAAAAATGAAAATAAAACTTAAGTTGCAAAGGAAATGCGCCGTATACAACAAAAACAAAATAATGCTCGTACAAGCGTCTGCCAACAGTGAAGTGTGTCAAATGCTTTAGGAACACTATGCAATGCTTAATAACTACATGTTGCCTCCGATGAGCGTGACGTGAAAACTGTTAAGATTCGTTTGAGCAGTTGTGGGCGGGCTCTTGCTCATGCGCAGTTGAGTCGCGTATGATTAATACCTTCTCCCGCTTCTGGTTACGGAAGTGTGGCTCGGCGCCACTACTTAATATTGCCCCGGTTTGGAAATATCATAGATCCGGGGCTGACGCACAGAGCAGAGTTGGGGTGGAGAGCTGGGTCGTCTCAAAGTGATTTTGTTGTTTCCTCTTCGTTTATTGCTCTCACTTTAAATGATAACAAAACGGATTTTTGTGGCCGGGAGCTATCAAATGAATTAAAATACATTCGCATAATTGCAGCAGGCTAAAATATATTATTAGTTTCAGATTTTATTTCCACCTTTCTGGCAGTCAAGCATTAATGACCTTACAGAACAATGAAGTTATTTTTGCTGGTTTGCTAAAGAGATTTGGCTTTTATTAAACCTTTCTACTGAGGCAGTCAATTTATTTGAAAGGAAGTGTTTAATTTCACACTATTGGCTAGTTTCAACTGTTCGCTGCATTTCAAGTACACATATGGCATTATGCTATTATAAAGGACCAAACATGAGTACTGGTACTCCAAGAAAATTTACACATGGATGTGCATTTTAAGCCGAATTACGCACTTTGGCATATTTCGCGAAATCCCGACGCTCTTGAAGTATCCTTTGATGTCTTGTTTCTTTTATGACATAATGTAAGATCTTTTAATGTCTTACACGTACGAACATATGAGCTCCATGCGTCATCGTAGCTGTGCAAGCGCGGTGACGCCAGTTATCTGGCGCTTTCTTGCAACTGTTGAAACGAACCTATTTGTAACAGGTCGCGGGAAAATATTGCGAATGGTGATTTGAAAAGCATTATGTTCAAAGCAGGTTTCCTTTTACGCAAGATGAATTATGTGTGAGAATGTAAGATGAATTTCTCAAATCACAAAGCGTTTGACTCTCATTTAAAAATAAACTCTTTGAGGACGACCATTTAGAAGTATTTCGAGCCCAGAAGATGAGACATTTGCGTCGTTATTAAAAATTTTACTGGCACATTTGTGTGCGTATCTTAAAGTGCAACAAGCACAAAAAAGATCAACATACTTGGAAGCTCAGCTTGTCTTCCAACTTATTAATCTTCGAGACCAATATTATATGTGAATGCTACGTATATTAATTTAAGCCATTAACTTTTCTTATTTGTGTATTTGCGCTACTCAAGAGTGATCTTGCTATTGGCTGACTACATCACGTCCCCCATTGCTGTCATCAGCTGGCGAGATCACATGAATGAGCTATGACGTTTACAAAAGTGCATCGCAATATCTCAATTTCGATGCTTCGGAAATTGACATGCGTTATTTGGTGGAATTCAGATTTATACCTTCGTAATTCGAAAATATGCAGCGTACACGTTGATGCCCATCAAAGGTATTTAAAAATGTGTTTTTGCCCCCTGAGTTTCATATTCTAAAGTGACGGGAAATTCTACATCGGTATATAAAACCATAAACATTCAAAGGATTGATGACTTTTACAGTGCCAAGGAAGAGTATACTATAACTTAACCCTTTCAGGGGCAAATTAAAGAAAATTAATTTTTAATTTTTCCTTGTTTTTTTTATTCTATTAATTTTCATACAGTGAGACAGAAAAATGTAAAATTTAAATGAAATATACATAAACTGAACACAGGGTGGTCTCAAATGGAGCCACAGCCCGCTTAATGTAATCACTTTTGAAGATACAGTAAAAAGCAATTCCTTTCTGCAGATAAGCATAAGGCTACCTGGCAGTGACTAGATGTCCATCTGCGTCTGTGGGATTCTTTCTTTGTGCTGCAGTGCACACAGCGCCTTGAGGTTCCATGTTTTGGCAGATGTTTTGCTTCCGATATACGTTTCTCATGGGGAACAAGAGCTTTGAATTTTTTTGCAGATGGTTCTGACGGTGTACTGGGATGGCCAGGACTATCTTTGAAGACATTACTGCCTACCAGGCCTGTGGCAACACGTCTTCGAAAATCCTTTAGTACTTGCTTCGCTGTTGGATTACATAATCCAAACAAAATAAATTCATTTCCAATAGAGATATCAACTAGATACCAAAATAATCTTAGCTACCACCTTCATGATTTCCTGTCTATTGCATAAAAACTGTTCATCATATCTGCCTTATCGACATGTCCCATATTTGCATTATATGATTTCACTATTTTTGGGCACGGTACCTTTGTGATTTTCCTATCCTTTTCTTTATGGCTGACTTCTTCAACACATACAGGCGAATCAATTGTAGACAGCACCATGACTACACATTTGTCTTTCCATTTGATGCAGACAATGCCATCAGAACGAACTGACCAGTCAAACTCTCCTCCTTGCAACTCTTTGTCTGTTTTTAGCGTAGGAAGTCCTTTTCTGTGTAATCTAATTGTTCCACAGGCAAAAAGTCCGTCATCTTTTAGCTTCTGTAAAAGTGAGACACTGGTAAAAGAATTATCAAAGTATATGTGGTATCCCTTTCCTTCCAGGCCTTTACACATTTCTCCCACAATTCTCTCTCCTAAGTAAGGATTTTTCCACTATGCCTTCAAATTTTCCAATATATATCTGAAAATCACAAATATATCCAAGCTTATCAGCTCTGACCCAGATTTTGTATCCCACTTGATGGGCTTTTGGGGCATATATGGTTTGAATGCAATTCGTCCTTTGAACTTCACCATGAATTCATCTATAGCTTGCTCCTTAGTAGGTGCATAGCATTCATTGAAATTTATCAATATCTGATTGATTAGTGGATGGATTTTACGTAATTTGTCATAATTTCTGCTCTCCCTTGAAGGCATAACAGCATTGTTATTGATGTGAATATGTGTCAAAATCCAGTTGAACCTTTTTACCGACATTAGTGAGGAAATGTACTCATCTCCAAGTTCCTTATGGGACGACCAGCAATCACGATAATAACAAGGTTTCTTAATTCTCATTAGAATGTTTATAGCCAAAAATTCTTTAAGTTCTACTTTAGAAAGAGGCCTGAAATCACCACCTTTCTGTGTTGTATACAGGTTATACTGGAAAACTACGTGTTCTAACATAGTGTCACAAAACAGACACAAAAAAATCTACTGGTTGCATACTTTCACTGTCATTTTTAAGTTTCCCTTATACACCAGCTTCCTCTGAAAAATTGGCGGCAACAGGTGTTTTCATTCGCAAATCCAGTTCACTGTCTTCATCTAGCACATCACTTTCACTGGCACTGCTAGTGTCAATCTGTGAGTCTGGATCTGAAGGAAAGGCAGTCCAGAATTTCCTCATCCTTTAGTCTGTGAGAATACAGCACGTGAAACTGGAAGAAAAAAAAATAGTAACACCTACTAATGCTGCCATTACAGGAGCAGTGGTTTCAAATGGAACCACAACAACATTCACGGAAATAAATGCATTATTATGGTTATTATTGCAGTACATGTAGTATTAATGTAAACAGAACAGTATTCTGCATTTAGTACATGCATAAAAGTTGCCTAATACAGAAGAATACAGTCACAATTTGAGAACAAAGACATTTGCGCACAGCGTACAAAAGTGGCTATCAAACTCGCCTCACTACTTGCTAATATTTACAGATTTTGAAGCGGTTCCAGCGACAGCCGCTAGAGAGCAGTATCAACTAGCCTGCTGAATGGTGTCCCCAATTGTAGCCACTGCCCTTTTGCTACAAAATGAAAAATTGTAGGTGGTTTGAAACGGACCCACTTCCCCTGAACGGGTTAACACGGAAAAAGTGCATTTTCATCCGGGAGAAATTGTATTTTAAACCGGGAAAAATCCGGGAATTTTTTTTCCTTGTCCACGTATACACCCTTTGTAAGCTTTGATGGTGTTTGCCAGTATGGGAGATTCCATTGGCACTACAAATAGAAATTTGTTATAAGCATCTGCAACAATTGGCCAACAGGTGTTCCAATATGGACTCACAAAATCAATGTCTATTCTCTGTCAAGAGGCACTGGGCTTAGGCCAAGCAAGGAAGGAATCTTTGAGGTGGAGCGCTATGGTACTCCGCACTTGCCTGACAATGTAGTTTCCACTGTTCAATTTGTGAGACCATCTCTACCAATGTTCAGTGGCATTGGGTAAGCTGCTTTGTATGCACTATGCCCCAGTGGCCTTATGCAAAAGACAAATGACTTCCTTTTGGAGAGATTGTGGAACTATCACAAGCAGTTGATCACTAGCCTAATGGAGTAAAATGGCACCCTAACATACAGACAAACCATGCTGAAATGCGAATTATCACTGACGCACTATATTGTGAAGAGTTTTGACAGTATGTGACCAACTGGTGCAGATGTATAGAGGTTCTCAAAGTACCCTCCGCCACGCACCGTTGGGTGGCTTGCGGAGTATGAATGTGGATGTAGAGAGATTAGAGCCCACACAGAGGCATACCGACAATCTCTCTTTCCACGAACAATACGAGACTGGAATGTACTGCAGCAGATCTTCTAGAGAGGGTTCTGGAATCCAACAATGATTGATGAGGAAACCATCAAGAGTTTCACAGTTCTGCACATCAGTATGCAGATAATAGTCTTCATACCTGTCAAATGCTGTAAACGAGGGGGGGGCGCACTGTGCATTCAAATGCTTGGCTGCTGATCTGTACACGATTTCAATTTCATACTGATAACTTGACAACATCAAACACCAACCTTGCAGCCTTTTGGCAGGACTGAACAGCATCAATGGCTTGTGATCTGCCACTAAGTAAAAACATCCTTCCCTAAAGATACTGGTGAAATTTTGCCACTCCGTAGATAATGGCAAGTGCTTCCT
Source organism: Schistocerca gregaria (assembly GCF_023897955.1). NCBI lineage: Eukaryota > Metazoa > Arthropoda > Insecta > Orthoptera > Acrididae > Schistocerca > Schistocerca gregaria. Next base: position 623,963,869 of record NC_064921.1, on the reverse strand, counting down.
TCTCTTACTGAGATTAATTGCACTGAACTCTGATGTAAAAGCAATCAGCCTGTCCATTTGTCCAACTCGGTATGTAAGCACTGCACCAATCATTTACGAGGAAGTATAAACCGCTAGCACAACCGGCTTAGCTGTTTGACACTCCCAAGACCATACAACGGCAAAATTTTACCTTCATAACCTGTGTAACAGAAGTGCAGTTTGTGCTGCATTTGCAATGATAAAAATGTAGTGAGTGAGTTTTCATAGTACTCCTTTAAGTTCACTTAATGTGGCAAGGTGCCAGGAGGTCATGAATAGCAGTTAAATCAAACTGCGGAGGTTGGCTGCTCTGAGCATTGATTACATGGCCTAAGTACTTGATTTCCATTTGAAAAGAAAAAAACCTTGGCTGTGTTGCACTTGAGATCAGCAGCAGAGATAAATTTAAATAAACTTCTGAGTAGAGAGATGTTCCTCAGGATAATGACCTGAAACCACAATTTTGTCTACCCAATAATTTGTACATTAAGGCACTTTAGGAATCAGCTGTTAGAGATAGCACTGATAAATCGCAGGTGCTGAAGTACTGTCTAAGGGTGAATACAAAAATTTTATAATACGATGTAAGTGTTGACAGCAAAAAATTTCTGGGACTGCTCATCAAACGGAATCTTCAGATAGACATATCGTAAGTCTGCTTTAGAGAGGAAACAAATTGTTCCTACCTTAGCCAGTTCTGTACACCAGCCAGGAGGTGTAGTCAAGATTTATAAGTGGTGTGGCCTTGTAATTAATACATGGTGTTCAGGTTTAGAAAAATCAAACTGTATTGGTTTTTTGCTTGTGAGGATGATTTCCAGACGGATGTGAGAAGTTAACTCCAGTAGCCACAGACCAGTCTTAAAGAAGAAGGGAAAAATCAGTGAGGAAGGAACTAATCCATTTAGAATCTGCTCTTGGCAGCGGCTTGGAACTGGAGAGAGACATATTTTTTGATCGCAGCTCCAAGAACCCTCCATCTCACCAGTCCTGTCAACCTGATTTGATTGAGAAGGTGGCTTTGTTGATGAGGATTCGGTCTACTCTGGTGTGAACTGGTAGATTTTGTTGCATCAGCTCAGTCAATGGATGGAATAAGCAAAATTTAAATAAAATTTAAACAATAAAAATTACTCGAGTGCAAGTGGGGTATCCTTGTACATCTCCTCCACACTCACTGGAAGAGTTCACCACAGGTAAACTTTACAATCCCACGGGGGCTGTAAATCTAGGTGGTAACAATATTTTAAGTTCATTTAAGAATTCAAGATCTGAATTGTTGAATGAAATTACAATTTCATTCAACAATTCAGATCTTGGATTGCGAGTATAATAGTTAAGTCACTACGCAGTGACCACAGTTGCCGATACAAGACTGTGACGGCAGCTGCATTCAAAGGAAGCCAAAACAGGTTTGAGGGACAGCTTTGAGAAGCACAAGCAATTAAACCACTCATACGACAAGGATTCGATTAATGTAAAAAGACTCAATATATATTTACAAGTAATTGATTCCTAGTATTATTAGGGGAGGTAAAAAGACCTGATATAGTTTGTAATTTAACGGGAGCCACATGACGTTGAAATGCCTACTCACCAGATTTCTGACAGTCTATTTTAGAATGACGTGAGTATACAGTGCCCAATGTCCTTATGGTGACTGGATAACCACCAGGGTAGTACATATTGTTTGCCAATCTGATGATAAGGCAGATAGAAATCTCAGAACAGCATTTTGAAAAACGACAGTTTGTTTTAATTGTAATCAGGGAGGATGGAAGCATTGTAAGTCAAATCTATTTTGGGTTTGTTATAATCACTGATGAAGTCCTCTAAGTAACATTGCAACTATCCAATAAAAGCTAAACTGAAAATATATTAATATGGAGAAGACACCAAGCCATTTGCTTCATTCTGAGCACCAACCAGAATGATGTATGAAATTAAATAGGTTTGGAAGGGAATCAAATGCATAGGTTTTCTGAGCCATTCTATGTGCCTCTCCTTGCGACTTACAAGTAAGGTTGGTGACACTTACCGACACTTCTTCACTCCACACAGACAGTTTCCCAACATATTCTGTATGAAAATTTGGACATTTTTGCCTGGTTTGCCCATGAAGGTGGTAAAACAACAAACCCCTTGCAACATGAATTACAGGCTGGGACAGAACTGACTATGGGAACTCAGCAAATGGGGAAGCATTGCTAGCTGCGAACACAATGCAGTTTGTGGACTCACATTTACCAATGCTTCATTAAGGTGCCTTTGCAGATCTTCGTTCTCTACCCAGTGTTGCTCAAGCCTAGCTTGGATACTGATCAGCCAGAACATTATGACCATCTATGTAATAGTCATGGCATGGAAACAATGGGCCCTTGGAAGGTTGCCGGAGGGAGATGACACCACATCTGCACACACAAGTCATCTCAGAAGTGTCTGATCAGATTCAGATGTGCTCAGCCTACTCCAGCCAGCATCTGTAACGGGAGGGAAGCATGGTCTTCTGAAGTGCCTCTCACTGGTTGTTGCAGATTGCAGCAAGCCCTCACTATTGTCTGTGGTATTGATTCACGTTGTTGATTTTGGAGTGGCACAATGATTTTGCAACAATACCATAGAATCAACACCAAAAATGTTTCGACTGTCCCTCGAAGACAACACAGTGAATGAAACTGTCTGGATAACATTCTGAAAGTGGCAGGCAAGCTACAAACACTAAGAACTGGTATATCATGACCATTATAATCAGAGAGAGTTATCTGCGAGTGCTACAATTTAGGCTTTCCTAATAGATTCATAAGTGCATCAACTCAAAACTGTCACCAAAGCTCCCACATCAAACTGCATGCACACATTGTGATTAGCAATCTGGAAAGTGTCAAAAACTTTGTTTGCTTGTTGCTGACTAGGAGAAGAGTTCTGAGACTTGTTCAGCTCTGTTTCTGACACTGGCCTAGCACACAGGGACTAGCACTAGATGGCTCTGAAAGTACGACATTGACCTTCATAGGCTGACATTTGGAATAAGGAACAGATTACTTGTGTGACTTTTGCTTTTGCAGACACATTGACTGTACACATCTATGCTTGCCATAATGAAAACACTGTGTGTCATGGCAGTGGCACACCTGCCACTTGTTTGATGTGATGCACTGAGGGCAAGATTTCACACCATAAGCATCTGAATAGCATGCTGGTGTTGTTGTTTATGGCACTGCCCTGGCTGTGATTTGAAATGTGGGGTGTGAACTGGGTGCATCATCTTTTTACTATCAGCCCTACTTTGCACCACAGAAATGAGAGGAAAGTCAGCTACCTTGGCACTATCATAAGAGTCCTGTGATTCAATTAATTCAACCACTTGCTTCGAACATGGGTCCAGATACAGTAGTATTTATTCCCTGACTCTAGAGTTAAACACATTCTGGGTGATAACATCTTGAATCATGGTGTCACTGTAGTATTTGCCACACTCACACTTAAACCTGCTATGCTTGGTCAGACCTTGTAAATAAGCTATCCAGCTTTTGTTAGTTTGATGAAGTTGTCAATGTAATCTGAGAGAGTTACAACGAGCAGCAGCCATGTTCACTTGTACATCAAAATACTTTAGGGGTGGGAGAGTATGTGAGGAAGTGAGCTTATGTGGCAGCCTATATACTGTGATGCCCCTCGTTGCCAGAATGTGGTATTCTGTCCGTATATGGAATATGATATGCAGTGAAGTGGGTGTCAATCTGAGTAAAGTATTCAAACCAGTCTTCTAGCAGTGCATTGAAAGTCCAGACAGGCTTTGCTCATTGTGGCACTGCTTAGGATACTGTGAGTGACACAGGCAGACTTGCTTGGAGTTGCATCAGTTATGTCATTCCTGCAGCAGTTGTTGAATTTGAGCCTACAACTGAATAACTTGGACCTGAGTTCTGTGGTATATTGGTCATGATTCAATACTCAATAGACACTGAATAGCAACAAAATGGCAGCATTGGAGCTGTACAGAAAGTATCAACTAGAATTTACAGGCCAGAATAAGAAAGAAAAGCTTTGCATGTGTACAAGAATCCGTAAGAAACACATGCAATCTTTCTTCATTGCCACAGGGTTGCAAGAGACAACTCCACTTAACAGTAGGCAAAGAAAGCACAGCCTCGGCACGAATGTTATGGTATCCTGTAGTGATGCGTGGGTTCTAAAGGCAGAAAGCAGAGAATAAGAGACATACATAACTTGATGAGTTATGGGCGCAAATGCAGTCAGATTCAAACAAAGTGTTCAGAGTGTCCTAGTCTGTAGCCAAGTCCATAATTTGTAGTCACTGATAGAGAGAGGCTCTGTAATCGCAGACATCGATCACAATTCTGAAGGGGCCTGCTGAAAGCTTGCACTTCAGTAGACTGCCAACCAAAGAGGGCGTGTCCATATGGTGGTCATCAGTTGGCGGCTGCTTTTGCTGTGTTGCTGGCTTCTGCAGTGGTACTAAGAATGTCCGTTGCCAGTCTATGAATTACAAATACACACACCTGGCATGGTGTCTGTGGTGAATCACACCACCTGGGAGGAGAAGGCGAAGGGCAGAGAAAGAGGGGGCAGGAGAATACGGACTAAAAAAGAGAGGCAGGAGTAGATGTACAGGGATGAAGTGACAGAGGGAGGAGAAGGAGGAGGAGGAGAGGAACATATGTGGGAGAAAGAGGTGGACAAAGAGACAATTGGTGGAAGAGGAGGACACAGAAGACAAAAAAGTGTCTTTTTGAACTCATGACACATAGGCTGCCCTGCACAACACACATTACACTATTAGTATCAGTGTACCTTCCAAAGGCTTCACTTGCAGAGGGTCATGGCTAAGAAGGGAGAGGTGGAAGAAGACAGATAGTGAGGGATGAAGAGGGTGGGTGGACAGAGAAAGGTTAGGATGAGGAGGACAGACAGAGAGAGGGGAAGGAGGACATAAACAGATATATATGGTAGGTTGATGTGAACAGAAAGATGGGAGGAAGGAGGTGGACAGGAGGGAATAGACTAGCAGCATGCATCCATGCATGTATGTATGTATGACTAGACTAGACTATGTATTAATAGACTAGCAGCATGCATCCATGTATTTATGTATGTATGTATGCACAAGATCTCTTCCCAAACCTCTCGATCAATTGCAACCAAATTTGGCATGTGAATGGCAAACTTTGAGTATCAGCTCTGTGGGGGATTTATAGCCCCCTAGCTCCATCCCTGCCCTCCATGACAGGTGTGTTGTGTGGGAATAGTATTGGTTTGCCTTGCCGACCTGTTTCACAGGGCAGCTTACTCATCAGGAGTTAAAAACAGTTTTACAGCCCCTGACATGCAGACTTCACTTCACGACAGACTTGATATGGTGGTTTGGTATTGGTCTGCTTCATCGATGTGCTTTGCATGACTGCATATATGCCATGGACAAAAAACTGTTTTCAAGCCTTGTCGTGTAGATTGCCCTGCATGACAGGTAGGTTGGAGTAGTTTTGAGTGTTTTATCAACTTCTTTTGCAGGGAGTACACATGCAGATGGACATGGCTGGGAGAAGGATGAGACGGATTGAGGAGGGGATTGACAGAGAGAGGGAACAGGGGGGATTGACAGAGATAGAAGGCCCTGGAGGAAATGGATAGGGAGAGAGGGGGTCAGAGCACAGAGAATGGACAGATAGTGGGGGGGGGGGGAGGACAAGTATAGAGAAGAAGGAGGAGGAGGACAGGGAGAGAGGGGCAGGAGGAGTGAAGGGGAGAAGGAGAGGAGAACAGGGAGAGTTGGGGATGGGGCAATGGAGGAACGGGGAGGGGGAGGAGGAGATGGGGAGAGGGTGGGGGGGCACAGAGGTAGGGAGGAGGGGCTGTGCGCATTCTATGTTACTTACAGATATTTGGGTGAAGCCACAGAGAAAAAGGTTTTTTTTTTTTTAAACAAAGAGAAAGTTCACTTTCCTTACAGATGTCAGAGAACTGAGGAGAAGGAGGTAACATGTTTCAAAATCTTATCCACATCAATTAATGTGTAATAATCTTTTATTACACCCAGTTAAAATACATATTGTGGAATACACACACACAAAGCTGCAGGAGCAACAAGCTGAATATTTGACTGTTCTGGCCTTGTAACACCATGTACAAGGGTTGCCCAGTAAGTAAGCACCGTTCCCCCCCCCCCCCCCCCCTTCAACAATTCTTTATTGAAGATAATGAGAATATGCACTACATATCCCATTTTTCCATGTAATCTCCTTCCCATTCTATGGCCTTCCTCCAGCACAAAACAAGGGCATGTATGCCCTGTTGGTACCAATCCTTGTCCTGGTGGCAGAGAGAGTGCTTAGCTGTGTGAATCACCTCCTCATCGTACTCAAAATGTCTTCCACAAATGGCATCCTTTAATGGCCCAAACAAGTGGAAGTCTGAGGAGAGTAGGTAAGGTGGTTCAGGTGTGACGGCCACCGATGGTCTCCCTGACCACTGCAAATCATGGAGCTCCATCGAACTGCCTTCTGATGACCTCACCCTCCGTGCCCAGCAACCAACTGTACTTCTGTTGACAGTAGATGCTCCATGGACTTTCCACAAGTGTTTGTGAATGTTCCCCACAGTTTCTTTCTCTGCAACGAAAAATTCAATGATGGCCTGTTGCTTGTAACATACATTACCTACAGACATCATTTTGAAACAGTCCTGCAGCTACGCTATCTGTCGGAAATGACAGAAAGTTGGCGTGCTCACAAAATCAGGAGACGTCAAGTAATATATACATAACATTTTGCATTTTAGCATTGTTTTTGGTTTAGAAAAAAAAATTGTGTTGCATTACTTTGTGGCCAAACCTCGTAACATGTCCTTGCTGTGCTGGTACTGAAAATGGCTGAAAAGGCATACAGCTCACTTGCATGGCTCAATGACCCTATGGGAGAAAATATTGCATGGGTAAAATAGTCCTCAGTTTTGATCTCCATGCTGAGGCTATTCAGGAAGATGTTGCCATCATGAAAAACTAGACTGGCATTGTATGGGCCTGAGTGTGGAACATTAAATCCCTTAATCAGATAGGGATGTTAGAGAAAATAAAAAAAAGGAAATGGGTAGGCTTGTGTAAGATATGGGTGGGGATTAAGGAAAATGCAGTGCAGGAAGAACAGGCCACATAGTCAGGTAAGTGCTGACTTACAAAAAAAAAAAAAAAAAAAAAAAGTAAATAGACATAATGAAGGAACACTTGAATGTCTAATAATGAAGACACAAATAGGAATTCAGGTAAGCTACTATGAAGAGCATAGTGAATGCATTATAATAACCAAGATGGACACGAAGCCAACATCCTCCATACTAGCACAAGTTCACACTGAGGTGACAAAAGTCACTGGACAGTGATGTGCACATACACACATGGTGACGGGATAGTGATACACACATATACAGATGGTGGTTGTATCGTATACACAAGGTGTAAAAGGGCAGTGCACTGGCAAAATGTCATTTGTACTCATGCAATTCATATGAAAAGGTTTCCACCACGAGTATGGCTGCGCGATGCAAATTAACAGACTTTGAACACAGAATGGTAGTAGGAGCTAGACAAATAGGACATTCCATTTTCGAAATTGTCAGGGAATTCGATATTCCAAGATACACAGTGTCAAGACTGCCACCACGGACAATGCACTGGTTCACAATCTTCACTTAAAAACAAAGAGACTAGCAATTGCACATAGTTGTTAGTGCTAACAGACAAGCAACAATGCATGAAATAATCACAGAAATCAATGTGCGATGTATAACGAATGCGTCTGTTATGACAGTGTGATGAAATTTGGCGTTAATGTGGTATGGCACCGAGTGACCAATGCGAGTGCCTTTTGCTAACAGCACATCACCTGCAGCACCTCTCCTTGTCTTGTGACCATATTGGTTGGCCTTTACATGGCTGAAAATTGTGGCCTGGTCAGATGAGTACTGATTTCAGTTGGTCAGAGCTGATAGTAGGGTTCAAGTGTGGTGCATACACCATGAAGCCATTGACTTAAGTTGTCAGCAAGGCACTGTGCAAGCTGGTAACGCTCCATAATGGTGTGGGATGTGTTTACATGGATTTTACAATAAAATGGCCCTAAGCACTATGGGACTTAACATCTGAGGTCATCAGTCCCCCAGACTTAGAACTGCTTAAACCTAATTAAACTAACGACATCACACACATCCATGCCCAAGGCAGGATTTGAACCTGTGACCGTAGCAGCAGTGCGGTTCCAGACTGAAACGCCTAGAACCGCTCGGCCACAGTAGCTGGCTGGATTTTACAAAGTATCGATTGAAAAATAGCTGTTTTTAATACATTCATGTATAAAATTGTCATACACACCACATTATAGCTGTTGCACAGTTCACAATAAATATTCTTGTTTCCCACCACCAACTTCATTGCATTTGTGCAGTCTTGGGAGAACATATTGTGTTGCATGTCTCAGTGCTTCTGACATTCTCTAATGAGGACAGGAGCATCCATGGTGTGGCCAATCAGTCCATCTCATGTATACACATGTACATTAAATGTATTCTATCCCTGAAACCATTTGGAACAGGGCATATGTCCATTTAAACTTTTTTGCTTCAAATGAACATTTCTGCCATATCACTGAATGTTGACCATTCCTCCTGAGACACCCTGTACAGATGAGATATACATAGGATGGGGGAAAGTGGCAGAATTACTTCTCCACACTGTGGGTATTGATTGTCTTTGCCATTGGAGAACGCAAAAAATTCATGAAATCTTCCTAGTGCCTCTGCGAAACCTAGATGTTCTTGTGTACCCTATGGTCTAATATCCCAGTTTCAAGAATACTTCATCAAAATGAACTGTGTGATACATGTCTTGAACAGCAACAACCACACAACTATGTGTAATCTGTGCAGGGAAGTGTGAGGTTAATGTTATAAAAACAAGATGGAATTGGAATTCCTGGATTACAGTCGGAAGCCATATTTGTGATTCCACATGTGGAGAAAGCAACATACTATAAAATAACAAATGAGATCACATTGTAGAATTTGGTGTACAGCTGGTGGCTGAATAGTAGCAGAGTAGATGGGATGTCAAATAATGTAATGGAAACTGATTAATAATTGCTGCTTGAATAATTAAAGAAAATTAGTTGTAAAGAATAACTGAAAGACATTGGACTGTACACATATCCTGGCTGAATTTTAATTGGTACTAAATCAACAACCCTTCAATGTCAATACATTTAAGATTAATATTCATCACTTAAATTTATGCACTTCTTCACATTAATTCCATTGTGAGTAGCACTGCTTATGACAATGCTTGTGTACATAATTTCTTTTAATCTGCTAATTGCTAAGTGAATGTTACTTTCAGATATCTTTAGTCTATATGTGTATATTACCTTACTAGTTCATTTTTTCATTGCATTCAGCTCTGTTTATTAATGTACCAAATGTGTGAACACATGGTAATCCGTTGTGACAAGAACACCGAACACTTACTTTTTCAATATAGATAGGCAAAACATACCATGTGGTGTGAAGGAGGTATTGTACAACAAACTTAGTACATAAAACATCTTTAGTCTATATGTGTATATTACCTTACTAGTTCATTTTTTCATTGCATTCAGCTCTGTTTATTAATGTACCAAATGTGTGAACACATGGTAATCCGTTGTGACAAGAACACCGAACACTTACTTTTTCAATATAGATAGGCAAAACATACCATGTGGTGTGAAGGAGGTATTGAACAACAAACTTAGTACATAAAACAATGTTTCAGGATTCAATGTAAAAGCTAGACAGGAAGTTACTTATCTGTTGGAGTGTGTGATGAGAAATCTAGGGAGGAAACTGAAAGATGTGGTTGATCCACTCTTATACTCCTGTATGGCTGCACCCTTGTTTGCTCAGTCAACTTTCAAGAGATCACAGGTGCTGAGTAATGTACTCAAGCATCTGTCACCACATCAGTCTTGTGACTGAAATTCATAAATTGTCAGCCAAGAAATTATCCTATTTACAAAAGTCTTTTATTTATATAAATTTCAAGGAACTGTTGTTTAGAAAAGAAGTCAGTGCTATGGACACTGTTATTCCACACAAATGTATGTTTTTTCCAACTAGGGGGATTAATTTCTCAATACATTACGTAACTTTAAATCTGGTTTGACATGATGTTCTATGACTGACAATTTGTTATGTTCAACAAAGAAATGTGAAAAGTTAGAAAGTTTAGGAGTATGTCCTATGAACCATGCTGTAAATAATTATCAGAATCTGATGAAATTAGACACTATTAGGTTAGTAGTTATACATTTCAATGAATTTTCTTATCTCAATGCTCAGAATGTATTTTTTTAATTGCAAATGAATATTCATGGCTTCTATGTATTTAGGTTAGTTTGTACTAACAATTAGCAAACAGTGTGGAAGACATTTATGTTAGTGATCATGACTTGTGTACAGACCTGATTTCACACACTGATTTTGGTCCTTACACTACTCAATTATGTCACAATTCCAATGTATTAATGACTCTGATTACCTATATTTACCCTGAGTACTGCATTATATTATCCCATTGGAACTTAAATTGTGTGCGAACTCATGCTTAACTCTGTTTTGGGTACCCCTGGTCACCATGACTGTGTATGTGAACTTGAGGAGAGCATGCAGCTATTGATTGAGGCTAGATACCTCTTGTAATTATTCTTTACATGTGATTGAACTTATTGATATCTGATTATGAACATTATTCATTTTGTTGTGTCAAAACATTTCTACTGGTGTGGTTTGGATTCGTGGGTCAGACCCCACATCGTAAACATAGGCCCTAATATTTTTTCATTATTTCCTCTTTTCATGAGTCAACATATCCTTACATACACTGATTTATCTGGCTGACTGATTTTGTGCTGTACTCCTACATGTGATTGAGTATATTCTTCTGGTCCGTACCTCTCATTGTGAGTTTTTCGAGTCAGCGCACTCCATACATAAAGAATCTGAATTTTTTCTTCTCTTTTGATGATTTTGAAGGTGTGACTTTATAGATGTAAACTTGCAGTTGTAATTCTAGTACTCTATATTGCCTCTGCACTTATTTCTATAGTTTAGTGTTATAATGTTGTAGCTATAACTTTGTATCATTTGTTTTGGGACAGATTGTTCCACAGATCTGAAAATCTGTATGCCATATCCTCATATATGTATAGATTGTGACTTGTATAGTAGATATTTTTCTTATGTTTTCAGTAATATGTTATGCACCAGGCACTTCTATACGTCTGAATTCTATGTTATATAATACTGTTATACTTACGGCTTTTATTATGTTTGTAGGAACAATGTTCCACTTTTGTAATGTGTTCATGTACTTAAGATTATTATAGTAACATTTTCCTATAATACTTTATTATTCATTTTTACGTAACATTAACAGACACTTAAACCCCATACATTGAAATGCTGAAAGGTACTTAAAGATTACACTACATTAGACCATTCTGTATGAAGTTGGATTTTGTCCATAATTTTGGAAATTGTTACCATATGATAATTTTGCCATTTCACCGCTCAGGTTTCACACTTATTTAGACTATAGACAAATTGTAAGCAAGAAGAACTCTGTTCGCTGTAATCAGAAAGTTGTCAGGTGCTCGATATTTCCTTCTATTCCTTTTGCAGTTTTTTGTAAGCTAACCTTTACTTATGTACATAGGAAGCAATGATCACACAATCTAAAATTTTCTTTTAATTTTGGAATTTAGCTTCACGAATCTGTATTCTATCTGGTCACAAAACATTGTAAATATAATGTTTCCATGTTATGTGAGGGGGAAGTTGTAATGGGACATCCTCCTCTATAATTACTTTTCCTCGACAGTAGTTGTTGATACGATTATTTTCCATTTTTTCCATTTTTGGACAGATCAAATTTTCATATATTTTTATACCCAATATGTTATATTTCAACCTAAAATTTACGAAAAGGGATTATTGTAAAAATATTTTAGTTTCAGTGTTATAATTGATAAGTACTAGTTCTGAATGTAGAGTTAAAATTATTTTCTTAAGAAATATTTGAAATTACAAATTATTGGCACTCTTCAAATTTCTATTATTACTTACACAATCCTATACTGTTTACTACGGTTTCTTCTGGATTCATTTACAAAATAATAATCAAATCAATGATGTAACAGAAACAAGTAGATATTTATTTATTAAGAAAAATTGTAAACCATTTTTAAATGTTATTTCCACAGAATGTGAGAATTGTAAGCAAGCAATTGATGTGATTGGACATATTTTTGTATTTTTTGTGAACAATGTAATTTTGGTTATGTTAATGTGGAAAATCAAAACACTATATGATATACTAGTATGTGAGAAAATATATTTACATGAAAAAAAGTGCTGCAACACAAATCTTCAGATTTATTTAGTTCACACCAACCATGAGGACTTGACATGATTATTTTCAGCCTCAAGACAAGAAGATCTGAAGCCAACTCAACATGACAAGCTAAGTAAACTAGTACGTTTATGGTAATCTTCACTCCTTTCAAATCTTCATAAAATACTTTAATGTGAACAATAGATGGAATCAGGAAGGAGGGCAGATATTACAGGAGATAACAAACACTCCCTATCAAGAAAACATCTGGTTAGTATAATTTTTACACAATCAGGCAAATTTGTAGGAAAACTGTCTTTACATTGCTGTAAGAAGTCCACTGGATTTATTTTAAAAACACCAAGGAAGTATTTAAGACATCAAATGGTACAAAATTTCTGCCAATTTGCAGATATGACATATTTGTTTCAACATCACTTAATCAGATGTTAACCTGTTGTAAATCTTCAGACAAAGTCTCAATTTTATTGTTAACACTGGTAATATGGTTATGAATTTGATCATTATTTAGTTTGTTTCTTTTCAATGAATTCAATTTCCTGCTCTGTATATCCATGCATGATTTTGAATTCAGAGTTCCTTCTATCTAACTCAGTATGAATAACATCCTCAACATTCTCCACATGCAACGATACATGATCAACTTTATTATTTATTGTTTGATTTTAAAGGTCAGTTGACTCATGTAACTGACTAAATTTTGAAAAGGTGTTCATTATTTGTTCCTGCGCAGTCCAAATTTTCCTCTTGATTGTCTTAACAGTGTCATTTAGATTGACAATACTCTTTTTTTAGGTCACTGTTTTGACTAACAATACTCTGTTTTAGGTCTTTGCTTTGCCTTGTAAGTTCATTCTTTAAATCATTGTTCTGACTTGTAAGCTTATGTTTGAGGAGTTGAGACTGACTTGTAAACTTGTGATTGAAGAGTTGAGAATGAATTGTAAGCCTGTGATCCAAGAGTTGAGATAATCTTTCTAATAAACCTGAGGCCTGTCCGCTTGGAGAAATAGCTAAGAAACATGATGCCTTCGATTACTGTTGCAGGTTCAGTGTTGATGATTGAGGATGGTGAATATATGAAACCTCTCCAGTTGTGCCAAGATTTTCTGTGCTTGTCATATTTGCAGAAAATATAGAGAACAAAACATGAAAATTAACCTGCCTAACCAGATTATCATCACATGAAAAATCACAAGTATTCTGCCTATCAACAGTCACGTGACAAAGTAATTTAAGAAATTGTGCTCATCCCAAATGTTGCCATGCCACACTTTCTGCCTTGTCCCAGCTGTTGTCCAGTAATCGATTGTTACATGTCACAATTAGACTCTGAAATGCACAAAAATTAGTACACAGACTTACACATACCCCATCTCAATGACACTATATTGAAATACCACTCTTAAATGTGTGAGAGGAGAGAAGCATTTTAATTACCACTGATACTGATTGAGAATGCAATATATAGTTTCTGTCTGTAATTGGACAGTGGTAATAGTGAATTCTCAGACATACCATTTGAGCAACTTAATAGTTCGGGCCTCCACCATTCACAAGTGCGATGACGAATGGAAACTAGAAAATTTCAATCACAGTTAATGAAAGTTGACATAATAAATTAGCTGCTCCATATGATGAGATACTCCACTCTGATATCCTTGGGGGGCTGTTGCATCAGGAAGTCCCAGAATTTGATGTTGCTGATGTATTCATTTTTAAATAAAACACAGAATATATCACTTTCCTTGTCTTGTATTGTGACCGATTCAGATGTACATTGATGATATATACATTTTGTGTCTGATAGTCTCTGAAAGAATGTCTCACATACAGTTTCTGAAAGGCGATAATGCAGACTCATTGACTGGCTAACACTCTCACTGCCTCTGGCTCATATGCCACTCCCTTTTATATAAAATTGAACAACCAAATACATTATTAAATGTATGAATTAAAAAATAATAATTAAAAGTAATTGGATGAATTTTGTTACTTATATTTTAAAAATGGACCACATATTGCCCTAAGTGTTTTAACATACAAATTTAGAAGAGTTGACATTTTCATATACAATTTCAATGAATTTTGTGGTACAACAATTTAAATTACATTTTATTTAATCACAAACAAGTTACTTTGGGTAAGATATTGTTATCAATGTTTTGGTTTGCTCTCTAGAAGAGTTATCTTTTTCAATAATCATAATGAATAAACATTGTAGCTTTTCAGAAATAGGGGAAAAGCAAAATTTTCAAGAATATGTGATGCAACATGGCTGCATAGTTCATAGCATGAAATTTCAAAGTGAGATTATTAACAGATGGCTTCCAGACTGAGATTTTCACTCTACAGCGGAGTGTGTGATGATATGAAACTTCTTGGCAGGTTAAAACTGTTTGCCGGACCAAGACTCGAACTCAAGACCTTTGCCTTTTGTGGGCAAGTGCTCTACCAACTGAGTTACCCAAGCATGACTCAGAACCCATCCCCACAGCTTCAGTTCTGCCAATAAGTCGTCTCTTCCCTTCCAAAGCTCACAGAAGCTCTTCTGTGGACCTTGCAGAACTATCACTCCTGGGAAAAAGGATATTGTGGAGACATGGCTTTGCCACAGCCTGGGGGATGTTTCCAGAATGAGATTCTCACTCAGCAACAGAGTGAAAATGCCAAAAATTTCCACAGGATTTTGCAAAAGAACTTCAAGAATTTCAGAGGTATGTCACCACACATAAGAAAGAGAAGAATTTTTCAATGGGCCAAATAGGCAGTACTGATAAAACAGCAATTCAGTTTGACATATAACATAATTATGCAGTTGATTAGAAGGGAACAAAAGAAATTATATTCAAAAAATTCAGAATGTGAAAAATGGCACACAACTATAGTACTGGCTATCCCAGCAGATGGATGCCAACTTCCCCCTTTCTTAATCTTCAAGCAGCAAAAAAAGCCTCAAGACCCCTACAAATGAGAAGCTGTTGTCTGAGGATGTCATTGTTGAAATCAAGAGAAGCTTTGGATGACTCAAACTTTAATGCATGTGGAAACTCCATCCCGGCAGGCTTTCCAAACTACTGTCAATACCTTGTCTCAATGTATTTCATGTTCATCACACTGACAACATAAAAATAAAATAGAAAGAAACTTCCACATGGGAAAAATATATTAAAAACAAAGATTCAAAGACTTACCAAGCGGGAAAGCGCCGGCAGACAGGCGCGCGCGCGCGCGCGCGCAGCGCGCGGCGCGCGCGCACACACACACACACACACACACACACACACACACACACACACACACACGTGTGTGTGTGTGTGTGTGTGTGTGTGTGTGTGCGCGTGTGCGTGCGCGTGTGCGCGTGCGCGAGTGTACACCTGTCCTTTTTTTCCCCTAAGGGAAGTCTTTCCGCTCCCGGGATTGGAATGACTCCTTACCCTCTCCCTTAAAACCCACATCCTTTCGTCTTTCCCTCTCCTTCCTGAAGAAGCAACCATCGGTTGCGAAAGCTAGTAATTCTGTGTGTGTGTTTGTGTGTTTTGTTCATGTGCCTGTCTGCCGGCGCTTTCCCGCTTGGTAAGTCTTGGAATCTGTGACAACATAAAAAAGAAGATTCACAGCCTAGCCTATGAACTTGTTATTATTTGTGAAGGAATGTCTTCAATGTTACAACCACTGAACTTTAGGAGAAATAAACCTTTCTAAGGTTACGTTTAGGAACACTACAAAAAATGGTTTTATAAACAAAACCATGAACTGGCTCTGACAGAAATAATTAAGCATGCTGCATGTTTCATTGTTTAGTTATTTTATAATAATGACTATCACTTAAAAATTGTTGTTTCTTTGATAGTTCATATGTACATCCATTGTTGCATAAAATAAACTGAGCCTACCAGTTACACACAAGTAAACTTCTATGATTTTAATTTTTAAAATTGAGGTCTGTATTATGTTTCATTGTGCATTAAATTAGTGTAAATAAAGTATATTCCTTCAAAACCGGGAGAATATGGCTCAAAGTTGTAAAGGGACATCTTCCTCTACTATTACCTTTATTCAACAAAAGGTATCAATACCAAAAATACTTTCTACCTTTTAAACAGATTGATATTGTCTCAGCTCTTTTTCTAAAAGAATTTCATATATTTTGTACATGCTGTGGTATATTTTAGGCTAGAATGGATAAAAAAATATTTTATTTTCTTTGTCACAGTCAATATTTACTAGCTCTGTATGTAAAGTTAAAATTACTTTTGTTTTTGAAACATTTGAAATTACAAAATACCTGGCATACTTAAAATTCCTATTTTTATTTGCACAATCTGATGCTAATTATTAAATTTATTCCTGGATTTATTTATAAAATAATAATAGAAATTCATTTGTCATTAAAATTTATGAATTCTTTGGAATATAGTTAGTACCACAGAATGGATTTGTGGTGAGCATGCACAGAACAAGAAAAAAAGAGACACACAACTCCCGTGTTAAAAGTGGGAAACATAGACCGACAGCAGCGCCTCAAGTGGTATGGAGATGAACTAAAATATGAAAACATTGCGGGTTGCATCCCCCCCCCCCCCCCCCCCCTCCCACCAAAAAAATTTACTTGCGTTGTAGGTTTTTATTTTAATTCTATTACATTATTTTTCAGGGCGTGCTCTGTAGTTATTTTGGCTGTCATCATAATAAAACATTGGAAACACAGCTATAGCACACTGTACTGCAGAAGAGAGAACCCTATTCAGTAATATTTTCAGTCTATTTTTGACGTTTGCGTCTCACAGACAAGAAAATATGATAGGAGCAGTGACTGTCAGGTGCAAACGTCAAAAACAGACTTTTAAATTGACATGCTTATATTGTTACCTATCAACATGTAAAAGCTCCATCATAGATGCAACACTTGAAACTGAGAGAAAGTCAAAACAAGCTTGTAGTGTAAATAATTGAAGCAAAAGAAAAATAACATTGTAGCAGCTAAACTGGACTACAAATAGTCCTGAATAATGTCATAATTTTTACCTCATACAAGCTGCTGGATCAATGGAGAGAAAAAAAGCCTATTATTAAGAGAATAAGCAGCAGTTAAAGAGGTTCGATTAAGAAATATTTATCACAGTAGTGATTAATGAAGAATTCTAAAATTCGGTACAACTATGTTTCAGGACTAGTAAGTTTCAGGACTAGTAACTTCTGAGTAACTGCCCAGCAAACTTGCACTACTGACCATTAATTTCTTAGATTAGATTAGATTTAGATTAGATTAATACTTGTTCCATAAATCATGAATACGACACTTCGTAATGATGTGGAACATGTCAGGTTAATGAAAGATATGTGTACAAGATATTACATTACACAAAATATTGCATGACACTAATGCTTAAGTTAGTTTTTTTCTCTCCCTTAATTTATATCTAAAAATTCAGCCAATGAGTAGAAGGAGTTGTCACCTAGAAATTCTTTTAATTTATTTTTAAATGTTGGTTGACTATCCGTCAGGCTTTTGATGCTGTTTGGTAGGTGACCAAAGATTTTTGTGGCAGCATAATTTACCCCCTTCTGTGCCAAAGTCAGATTTAACCCTGCATAGTGAAGATCATCCTTTCTCCTGGTGTTATAGCTATGCACACTGCTATTACTTTTGAACTGGGCTGGATTATTAACAACAAATTTCATAAGTGAATATATATACTGTGAGGTTACTATGAGGATCCCTAGATCCTTAAATAGATGTCTGCAAGATGACCATGGGTGGGCTCCAGCAATTATTCTGATTACACGTTTTTGAGCAAAGAATACTTTTCTACTCAACGATGAATTACCCCAGAATATGATACCATACGAAAGCAGTGAATGAAAGTAGGCATAGTAAGCTAATTTACTGAGATTCTTATCGCCAAAATTTGCAATAACCCTAATAGCATACGTAGCCGAACTCAGACGTTTCAGCAGACCATCAATGTGTTGCTTCCAGTTTAACCTTTCATCAATGGACACACCTAAAAATTTTGAAAATTCTACCTTAGCTACAGACTTATGTTCAAAGTCTATATTTATTACTGGAGTTGTGCCATTTACTGTACGGAACTGTATATACTGTGTTTTATCAAAATTTAAAGAGAGTCCGTTTGCTGAGGACCACTTAATAATTTTGTGAAAACATCATTTACAATTACATCACTTAGTTCTTGGTTTTTGGATGTTATTACTATACTTGTATCATCAGCAAAAAGAACTAACTTTGCATCTTCATCAATATGGAATGGTAAGTCATTAATGTATATCAAGAACAGTAAAGGACCTAAGACCGAACCCTGTGGGACCCCGTGCTTGATAGCCCCCCAGTTTGAGGAATCAGCTGTTGTATTAACATTACATGAACCACTTATTTCAACTTTCTGCATTCTTCCAGTTAAGTATGAATTAAACCATTTGTGCACTGCCCCCCTCAAACCATAATGATTTAGCTTATCTAAAAGAATTCCATGATTTACACAGTCAAAGGCCTTTGAGAGATCACAAAAAATACCAATGGGTGATGTCCGGTTATTCAGAGCATTTAATATTTGATCAGTGAAAGCGTATATAGCATTTGCTGTTGAAAAGCCTTTCTGAAAACCAAACTGACATTTTGTTAGTGCTTTATTTTTACATATATGGGAGGCTACTCTTGAATACATTACTTTCTCAAAAATTTTTGATAGAGCTGTCAGAAGAGAGATTGGGCGATAGTTGTTGACATCTGATGTATCCCCCTTTTTATGCAATGGTTTTACAATGGCATATTTCAGTCTGTCGGGGAAAACACCCTGCTCCAAAGAGGTATTACATACGTGGCTGAGAATCCTACTTATCTGTGGGGAACAAGCTTTAAGTATCTTGCTGGAAATGCCATCAATTCCATAAGAGCTTTAACTTTTCAGTGAGTTTATTATTTTACTGATTTCAGAGGGAGAGGTTCGTGGAAATACAGTTGTTTCAAACTGCACAGGTATGGCCTCTTCTATTAGAAGCCTTGCCTCTTCTAGTGAAGATCTAGATCCTACTTCCTCCACAACATTTAAAAAATGATTATTGAAAATATTTCCAATTTCAGATTGTTTGTTAGTACACTTGTCATTCAGTTTTATGGCACTAAAGTCTTCCTGTGCTCTTGGTTGCCCTGTTTCCCTTTCAATAATATTCCAAATTGCTTAATTTTATTATCAGAGTTACTGATCTCAGACATGATACACATGCTTCTGAACTTTTTAATAACTTTTCTTAGTACCGCACAATAGTTTTTATAATATTGAACAATTTCGGGGCCAGTACTCCATCTTGCTGTTAGATACAGTTCTGTTTTACGGTTGCAAGATATTCTTATTCCTTTAGTTAGCCAAGGTTTTTTATATGTTTTCTTGGAATTATGTTTCACTGTTTTCTTGGGAAAACAATTTTCAAATACCCTTAAAAATGTATCGTGAAATAAGTTATATTTCAAGTTTGCATCAGGTTCCATACACACTTCATCCCAGTCTAGCTCCTTTAGTCTTTCCCTGAAGTTTGCAGTATTTATATTGTTAATTGAACACACTGCTTTGAAATTCTGATTTGATATACTGCAAGGTTCCTACATCTTACTACTGTAAATGCTTCAACACAAAAAAGAAAACATCAATATCAAGTACCAAAAGCAGGAAAGATGGATAAAAACAGTGAAATGAAAACAAAACTTACTTTTTATTTATTTCTCAATCACACAAAAATTTTTTCTTTTAACTGCTATAAAGGTTTGGTTTGGTTTTTTGAGGAAGGAGACCAGACAGTGAGGTCATCGGTCTCATCGGATTAGGCAAGGACGGGGAAGGGAGTCGGCCGTGCCCTTTCAAACGAACCATCCCGGCATTTGCCTGGAGCGATTTTAGGGAAATCACGGAAAACCTAAATCAGGATGGCCGGACGCGGGATTGAACCGTCATCCTCCCGAATGCGAGTGCTATAAAGCTTTAAACACTTTTTCACAGTGGACACCTGTCACATATTTTGGAAACACACCACTGTTTGGGGTATGCCTAAAATCTTCTTCAAAAAAAGTGATCTTCATGAACAAAATAAGAAGCACAGTTCACATTTGGTGACAGTTTACAAACACTCTTCCACTTTAGAAGCAACTCTTGATGTTGTTTTGGAAACCTGTAGAAATGATTGTTGCAAATTTCCTCCGTTGAACCCACGTAATAGCCAGACAAACAGCTAAGGAACTTACAGGAGTATTTCAACGTCAATCTGTTGTGTTGAATATTCCGAAAAAACATAAAAGTCTTCATTAAATAAAACTACTACAGACATACCAAAGTTATTTAAATTAACAAACGGAAACCACACTGCTTAATTCACGGTAGAAGAGAATACATTTCATTTATAGGCTACGAGATTATTCAATGAAAAATGAAATGTCTTAGCTTACAATTAATTGTGGACATTTTTCAGCAGGAAATCTCTTCAATTCCATGGTGAATTAAAAAAAATCCGTTTATAATGAAGATGAGTAGTATGTAAATATGAAACAAATACAAAGATGACTGCAACCGAGGACCACAGATTTCAGTGCCGAGCAAGACGACAGAATATTTCAAAACAACTACCATTGGAGTTTAGACAGCTGTCATTGGTCAACTCCAGCTTCATTTGACCCCTAGCGACTCTAGTGGTCTGGAATGGAACTATGTGGCTTGTTGCCTCTCCATCCATATAGTTTTCACTCCCGTGTGGGCATGGCTCTGATGTGATCAGACGTGTTTTTAAGTTTGCCAATAACAATGTAAGTTTTGATAGTGAAATAGAAATTGCAATGACAGAGTGAGATAGAAAAATGTGAAAAAAATAAAAATCAAGATAAAAACAGGCAGTTCTTCAGTAATTATTACGCCAATTGAAACCATGAAAATCTATAAAGTCAAAAATTTCAGCCTCAAGAATCAACCCCTAGACATGACAAACTGGAGCCAACTACAAGAAAAGAAGCTATGTAAAAAACTTGTTTGTATATCTTACTCCTCTTGAAGTTAATTAAAAGATTTTATTTTGAAATGAGTGACAATCAACAAGTGATATGAGGGAGGGCAAGATTACAATTGGTGGTGTTGTCTGGGATCAGTTGACTGATAATGAAGTTTTGTCTGCTGCAGAAGAAGGGACGATGGTTTGTGTCATTTGCAGTTTATTTATTACTGAATTTCTGAGCATGCGAAGTAAGAAGATCAAGGACTGCCCAACAAAGTCATACCAACAGTGACAAGGCATTACCAACAATGATGGACCATATCAATTGAAAGAGGACTTTACAACTGTGACAAGGGACATCAAAAAAGGAACGATAAATACAAACTATTTGTGAAGTAAATTGGTTTGTGGATTCGTCTGATTGTTACCAAAATCAATAGGGATGAGGGTAGTAGTGACGTAGAAGTGAAAGCTGTAGGACATAGCCAGGACATGTTTGAACCAAGTGAAATTATAGTCAGCAATGAAACAGTAAAAACTGATATTTTGTAGTTGACTTTGGCAAAACTAGAGGAAATGAAGACAGATAACAATAGTAAATTGAATAGGGTGCAAGGCCAAATGGAGCAACTTCGTAATCAGGTTTCAGAGCTAAAAAATAGGTTGTCAGAGGAGTTAAAAAGTGTGAATGAAAAAGCTAATGTCTTAGAAAGTAAATTTATTGATTTTGAAAATGAGTTAATCGCCGAATCTCCAAAATGGACAAAGAATGTTAATCACATCAGAGTTGAACAGAAGGCTGTAGCAGAAAGAATGGAGCAAAACTTTAGCAGTTTAGTTCAAAAAAAATTTTAATGCTGAGAACAATAAACAAACTGATGTAAATGTGTTAAAAGATATCTTGAAGGTGAAACTCTGTCTTGAGTAAATCTAAATTTAAGTCAGTGGGAAACATATCAAAGTTTTAACAAAAGTTTTTTAAATAAATTTTGGTCAGAAGCTGAAGAGGGGAGAATCAAAAGTGAATCTTTGAATGGTCCTAACTATAGGAATATGGATGGTACTCTGAAAGGGTTTTATAAGAATAAACTTAAGAAATTAAGGCACCCTGACATACCATTTGACAAAATGACATTGATTGACACACTTAAGAGAACGTTACCAGAAAAGTTGCAGTGGGATTTGGCAGATGGATCTGATGATCGCCTTGAGCAGTTTTTACAATATGTTGACAGGCTGTATAAGGCAGTAGAAAGAACTATGTACCATAATGATAGAAATCACAATGGTAATAATTACAGAAACATAGGTAATTGTAATTTCTATCAGCATCAAAATGTTAATAGAGACAGAAATTTTGAACATCAACAGAATAGGAATAATGAGGATAACCATGGGCAATTTAAAAGAAGAAACAATCATAGAGGTAACTCCTTGGGAAACGGCAGTCCGCCTCAACGAAGGTCCACAGTTTTGGGACGAGGAAACACAACAAGCACAGGACTCCCAATTTACACTTGTAATTAGATAGTAATAATAGTATTAATAATGTGGCACACATATCTGAAGGTGAACAGAAAAAATATCAGATTTATGATTTATGTTTTGATAAAAATTTTTGGAATACTATGATCAATTATAGTGATGTAGGTGCTAATCACAAACCAGGATGTGAGAGTAATGACAATTTTGATGTAGTATGTATTAATGATTTCTTCTCTTGGTCAGAAAACATTGTTATTGAGTTCGACTGGAGCCGGCACGGGGGCGACAGGTGAGAAAAAGTTCAAAGTTTGAAAACACGTGGCAGTCCGCGCAAAACTTGACGTGCAATCAGAGTCGGAGTCACTTGTGTGTTGCAGGGAGGCTGCAGAGGTGCGGGCTGTCCAAAAGCACAGTGAGGAAAATGATGCCAAACGTTGGGCAAAATGTGTGAATGTTCACTGTTCATAGTTACTTCAGTCAAAACGGTGTGCGGAAAAGGTGAATGTCGTGGCACAAAACGCTGAGGCATAGCAGTCGGACGGAGATGGTGTCTTGCCCACGTCGGCCTTCTGCATCGTGACGATCGCACTCATCCACAACGCGTCACCTTCATGCTGCCGCCCAACCAGCCGTCGTCGCCACATACGCTGGAGACACACTCTCCTGGAATACTGCAGCAACAATAGCTCATTTCAAGCAGTGCCCCGACGAATTCAACTCACCCTGCTCTTCCGAACGTCCTACAACGTTTACTGACACTGCCGCCATTCAATACTGACAGGGCAACAACCTGCTTCAAAATTGTGGACGAAGTGTTCGACCATTTCAAACTCGACAAATCAACCAGATTTCTGTGCCTTATCACCCACCTGCACGTCCAGGAGGATTTGATTGCTGACCTGGTCAATGCCCCGGACTCAGCTACCTGGTACACTCTAGCCAAAAAGACAGTTGTACATCGGCTTGCGTGCTCAACTGAAACAGTAATAACGCAAGTGCTCCACGTCAAACAACTAGGCAATGACGTTGGAGACGGCTACGGACCCTGGTTGGCGATGATCTACTCCCTGACACAGATCTCCTCGCCATCTGGACAGATAAACTACCTCCCCACATCCGCTTTGCTCTGGCACAGAGGTCTCCCGAACCTTTCGAGCAACGAATGACAATTGCTGACGAACTACATGAGGCATGACTGCTCTATTTCGCCAGCCACTGCCTACCTGGGAAGTCTCAGGTTCAGGCCACTCGTCCCGCGGCCGAACGCGGCCGGGGCCACACTGTTCCGACCGTTCCGTTCACTCTGGGATGCAGTATACAAACAGCTGGGACGTCACTGACTCAACCCTCAGTCACGCCCCCTCCTGCAACCAAACTGGCTGTGGCCTCTGAACCTCAGCCACCGCCTCAGGCAACGAACTTCCTGCACGAAATGCAACCTCACTACCCATACTATTACTTCCACACACGGCTTGGTGAGGCGGCACGGAACTGCAGACCACCCTGGTGCTTCACAAATGCAAATTGCAGGTAGGTCCGGGTGCCGCCTCCTCCGCACAACATGACAGGCACCTCCCAGTGCTCCATTCTGTCAGGGAACAATCAGATAATTACGGATGTCTTTATATTTAAGACATTTCATCAGGATACTTTTTCCTAGTGGACACAGACGCCGATGTTTCGCTGCTGCCTACGTCCTTATTGTCTTCAAACATCCGCCCTCATCATACTTCACTGCAAGCTGTGAATTCTACTAAACTACAATGCTTGGATTCAACCTCCCACGTTGTCTCACCCTCCACAAACTGCAAACTCGAGTGGACTTTTTTATTGTGCAATATTGAGGAACCTATACTGGGCATTGACTTCTTATGAAACCACAAACTTTCACCAGACCTAGTGTGAAACACCGTGTTATATCACCCGTCCAAAACTCACTTCCCTTGTGCTCCGTCGAGCAAACCCCCCCGAGACACGTCGGTCCGGGTTCATCTCATCCGCACATGCTCGGCTCTGTCGACGACGTTACAAGAAACAACGCACAAGTGCCTTGTCGAGCTTGAAAACATTACTCACCTACTAAGGAAAACTTCAATCTCTCCTTCTGCCTCCATGAAATTCAGCTCCAGCTATCCAACGCAGCAAAGGAATTACAGACGCTGCACCAAGGACAAAGCAAGGTCAGTAAGTGTGCTGAATCTGCTTGTAGTCCCAACAATCAAGCATCCATGTGCTTAACTCCCGCTACCCCTCGCAACTGTGCTATCAAGTCTACCATAACATGTACTGACAGTTCCACAAGACCACACTCCCCTAACATGGCAGCATTTGACACTCGCATGCGCGACGAGTGTCACGTGTTCCCGTACTGACAGCTCCTACCCCTCCTCTCGCGGACAGCACTTCATACTATGCAACTTTGGCTCCTGCGCGCCGCCATGTGACTGCCACTGAAAACACAAACAGTGCAATCGCGCCTAGCGCTTCACCCGCAACTGTGCTGCCACAGGCCGCAACCTTGGACAATGGACTCACTAACGCTTCACAGGCTCTACCAAGCTCATCTGACCATGGTGCCACTGCTTCGGGCCGGCGGCCATCTCGTCACATTGATCCCTGGGACACTTTGCCGCCTCGGCTCCCGTCGGATCCGCCAAGTGGCTCCAAACACCACGACCTCGCCTCACCTGCACCGCCCACCTCACATTGTAAACAAACCACCTCCCGTGCGGCACAGTTCACAAGTTTTGCCTCACGCCAGACCCCTCCATCTCCAGTAAATCACGTCGACTTTGTCCGAGTGCCTCTCCGACCTTAAAAAGCAGATTTCTGAACTTCTAAGCTCCGGCGTCATCGAACCCTCTGCCAGCAGCTGGTCTACGCCCATTCATATGACACCCAAGTAAGACGGGTCCTGGCGCATGTGTGGAGACTACCATCGACTAAACACATGAACAATTATGGACACCTACCCCATTCCCAACATTGCCAACTTTACCAGTTCTCTCGCAGGTGCGACCATGTTCTCTGTCATAGATTGCAAACGGGCCTACCACCAGATCCCCATGGCTCCTGAAGGCATCGAGAAGACAGCAATCGTCACCCCAGTTGGGTTCAGTTTCAATTCATGTCCTTCAAGCTAAAAAACGCAACCCAGATCTGGCAATGCTTCATCGAGGAAGTGCTATTCAGCATAATATTCTGCTTTGCATATCTTGATGACATTCTTGTGTTCAACTCCTCCATCGATGACAACATTCGACATGTTAAAACTGTTATCAGGACAAACTGCAGCTACATCAACCCGCTGTCACTTTTCTTGGTTTTTGGGTCTCTGCCGACAGCATGACAAAGTCCCAACAATACTAAACCTACCCAGATCTTCGTCATTCAGAGAGCTCTGGCGCTTTCTGGGGACAGTTAATTATTATCGCCGTCATCTACCTCAGGCTGCGGAGATTCAGGCTCCACTGACGGACGTCTTGGCAGGCACTAAGACTTCTGGATCTCGGCCCATTCTGTGGACCCCTGCTATGACTGACTAACTGTCCTCAAATATCTTCTTGCCGAGGCCTGCACCATCGCGCAGCCACATCCCAATGCACAGCTTTTCATCACTACAGATGCAAGCAATACTGCCATTGGCTCTGTCCTTAGCCAGACAGTCGACGGCTAATCTTCGCCTTTGCAGTTCTTGCGCAAGCTCCCCAATGCACAACGAAAATATTCCACATTTCACAGGGAGTTGCTTGCAGTCTACGAAGTGATCAAGCATTTCAAGACTGACGTTGAGGGTCGCCCTTTCTATGTTTTAACAGATCACAAACCCCTGGATGCGACCATTTCAAACTCGCCAGCTGACCCAACTCCTCGCCATTTCAGATACGTGGACTTCATATCTCAGTTCACCCCCAATGTCAGACACATAAAGGGTGTTGACAATATAGTTGCTGATTTTCTTTCACGAGTCGACGCCGTTCATTCGCTGTTAGACCTCTCTGACCTGCCTAACCTCCAGCCCGCTGCCAAGGACACACAAAACCTAATTTCAGACTCTGCCTCTTCACTACACTTCATCCCACCATGCTCATCCAAGCTGTCTTCAACGCACTTCATAATTTAGCCCACCCCAGTGTTCGTGTGTCCACCTGCCTCATAGCAGAGTGCTTTGTGTGGAGAAATGTCAACAAGGACTGCCAGCAATGGGCATGCTCCTGCATCGTGTGCAAACGCTGCAAAGTACACAAGCACGCTTCACCCCCTCTCGGCGCCTTTTCGATCCCTCCTGGGAGTTTCCAGCATATTCATATTGACATTGTCGGCCCTCTCCCCCCCCCCCCCCCCCCTCTAATGGCTTTCGTTATGTTCTCTCGTTTATCGACCGAACAACTCACTGGGTCGAGACTGTCCCCAGTATTACGGCAGAAACTGTTGCTCGAGCTTTCGTCGACTCATGGGTATCGTGTTTCGGACGTCCAGCTATCATCACGACTGACCAGGGCAGACAATTTGAGTCGGCCCTGTTCAACGAGATTTGTAACATTTACAGCATCTGGCGCATCTATACGACAGCATATCACCCACAAAGTAACGGGCTAGTTGAGTACTGGCACCGCAATTTCAAGGCGGCTCTTCGATGCCACGACTCTCTTGGACAGAGCCCCTTCCCCTTGTGCTACTTGGCATTCGTGCAATTTATAAGGAAGACCTCAAAGGCACAATAGCCGAGTTCATATACGGCCAGAACATAATTCTCCCTGGCGAACTTGTGAGCCCTTCCGCTTCTCTCCCTCAGTCTGACTTACCTTCCTTCGTGGACCGCGTCAGATGCCACTTCATCATCCTCCACATCCCTCCTCCTGCCAGCCATTCCCTCCCTAAGCTTCACGTCCCGAAATCTCTGGACAATTGCGACTACATCATGCTCCGAGATGACACTATCCGTGCTCCCCTCCTACCCCCATATACCGGCCCATACTGAGTTCTTCGGCGCTCAGCCAGCACCTATGACATCCAGATAAAAGATTCAGCTGTTACTGTCTCTCTCAACAGACTTAAGCCGGCTCATGTCGAGCCCACTTCTATCCCCCTTCAGGCCACGACCACGCTAATCACTGTCGTGGCTCATGACAGTCTGACCACTCCCTCCACGTCGGACTTACTCACTCAGTCGAGTGACTTCCAGCTCCAATTGTCAAGCTCTTCTCCGACCTCGCCCTCTATTCCGGTCTCACTCCATCGGGTGATCACACACTGCCCATGTTGAGCTTACCTACGATCACACTCTCTCTGGTCCCTTCGAGAGTCATCTCTTTTGTCTGTCATAGTACTTGCATTTGACCAATGGCCATTTTTCTTACATTTGAAACAAACCACTCCTGTTTTAGATTGTTTTGATAAGTGACCTGCTTTACCATATGAAAAGCATTTCCCATCTTCATTCAGTTTATAATGAGATATGTTTAATGTATCGGCTTAGGATGAAGATTGATTGTGTCTTTATTGCTGTTTGTTAATTTTCATTTTGAATGTCATTGCTGTAGCAACTTTCATCATTGCTATCGATTATTCTCAGTTCATAATTTAAACACCGTTTTTGTAACTTATTCCACACCTTCTCTTCAGCAGATAAATCATAAATGTGATTTACCTCTTTGGGTAAAATTCGCAACTGTCATGCATAGAGGTCATTATAATCAATCGGCTTGTCCAACAATGAAACTTGAGTTTATGCCTCACCAAATTTGGCAAAATTGTCTTGCGTACCACTAGATGGTTTCCACACAATGTTATTAAATTTGTCATGAGGCAGATTCATGTTTTCAGCTGAGTGAAAATAATAAATTTTATGTAGCTTATCCCAAATCTCTTTAGCAATCTTGCATCCTCCAACATGAAGTAGAGGCTTGGTGTCAAGTGACAGAATTAGCTATTTCCTTGCCTTTGCATTAGCCTTGGACCATTTAGCAAGATCGGTTTGATAATTTTGTCCATTTTCTTTTGGCATAAGCAACTCACCGTTTGTGATGTCAAAGATTCCATTGTATTCTAAGATAGTTCTTATTATAATTCTCCAAGTCCCCCAACTTTCTTTGCCAATGAGTTTCTTATTTTTCTGTCTTTCGTTGGCCATTGTCTTGTCTATTAGATTGCTACAACATCAAGTGTCATTGAAATCGGTTACAACTTTATTAACTATTCACATCTGCTACCATGCTGACAAAGCATCAAATGCCATTTTCAAATGAACCATTTATTTGAAAAACCACAAAAGTATAACAATACCACAATACTATCAGTGAAAAACAAAAACACACTTTACATCACAGGCAGTCATTGCATACAACTGAAAAACCAAAGAACAGAACTATGATGACAAGTGAAGGACAACTTCCAAAAATAATTAATACACACACACACACACACACACACAGAGAGAGAGAGAGAGAGAGAGAGAGAGAGAGAGAGAGAGAGAGATGTAGTTTTCACCAAGGCTGTTTTATTGCTGTCAATTTGGTCTTCTTGATGTCTGCCAGCTGATCAGCTTTTGTCTGTCGTCAACACCTTATCTCTCTCTTCTTCAATTTGCAATAGGCTTGACACCATATATTATCATAAAAACCCCATTACCCTACACAAGTGGGGTCTCTGGGGCCTGCTTCCATTTTTCCAGCAGTACCTGCCTTATACAAGAGAAAGGGGTCCCTTAGGGCTTTCTATTGAGTTGTGTTGCTGAACACAAATAGCCATACGAAAGGTGTAGTCCTGTGCTCTCACCCACAGCCACAAGGAATGGGTCATGCACTTTTTCTGCCTCAGAATGTCCACTCACAATCAGAACTCTACCTAGATGACCAATTGCTCTGGTGGTGGACTTTTATTGCTTTTTGTTACTGCCTCAGTAACATCAGCTGAGCTGCAGACAACTCTACACTTTTACGACTTTACAAAGCTCTAACCCTGTCCCACCTTGGTTATAGGTCTGTGGTATGTGGCTCAGCATTACCTTCAGCACTGCAGATGCCTGACTTGATACACCACTGTGATGTCCGACTTCTGACAGCTGCCTTTTGAGCCAGTCCTGTGTGCAGCCTACTAGTGGAGGTTTGGTTTCCTCCATTACACATCATGTGCCAACAACTGCTGCTCAGCTATGTGATACACATTCTCTGCTTCCCTGAGCATCCAAACCACCATGTACCCTTTCCTAGTAGGGAAAGCCACCTTCCTCAATAAAGGCCCAGGACTGGAGTCATGATCTCATTTAGCATACAGTATGTCTGCTTTCAACTCAACACTGTCACCTCTTGTCAGGAAGTAATCTCATATACCCCATGGTGGGTATCCCATCCACAGATGTGTTCCAACCTATGCCTAGGACCGAAAGACCCTGTTGACCCCATTTTTCATCACCTGTTCTTGGCCATTCTTGATGCATCCCAGGATTAGGAACTGGTATACATTGTTGGCTTTACTGTAGCTTGAGAAACCAATTTAGCCTAGAAACATGGAAGGTGCAGTGAACTATGCTTCCTACTGAATGAAAGCAGTGTATTCACAGCAGAATCTGTGGACATCACTCGAGCTCTGTCACATTCGTTCTTGTACTGGTCTGATGTTCTTAATCAGGAGCAACTCCCTGAGCAGTCTTCAGGCTATCGACTAGTGCTACCTCAGTACCTGCTGGTTGTGACAATCCAAAATCTCTTTTTTGTTGTCCACCAAGCTGGACAGTCAGTTATCTTTGTCTGCACTTCAGGCCACACTGGGAATGCAGGAAACAAACATGCTCATTGATGGGTCTAATTGGCTACTGGTAGGCCAACTCTGGAGAAAAACCATAGCTTTGATCAACTCTATACTGCCAGTTGTTGGGTTCTTGGAACTTGGTGCAATAAAGGGAACCACAACTAAGTGGCTAATTTTCCTTTGTACTTATTGCAGGGAATCAACCATTCCCTTTTGACTTCACATTGGCCACAGTTGGCTGACCCATGGCTTCCTACAATGTGAGGAACCAGTGCAGTGCCCATCTGACAGTGGCCCACATGCTAATGGACTGTCCCAATTTAGCCACCTTACAGTGAAACCCTAAACTTGCTGACAGGCTGCATCTGGTGCTAGCAGATGATGCCAAAGTGGCTAATATGGATTTATATTTTACTCATTAAGGTAGTTCCTACTCCCTTTTGTCAGGGACGACAAAATGGTCTCACTGGCCACTTCAGGCTTTTGGAGGAGTGCCCTGTCACCTGCTTCAACTCATGGGGCCCATGTCTGCCATTGCTCACTGGTCCAGCCTGGCTCATGCCCTTCCCATCATTTTTATTCTTCTTATTCTTTTATATTTGTCATTGGTTTACTGTCTCATCATCATTGTTCTCTTTCCTGAGATTTTGTCAACTTGTCTGCATTGCTAGATTTTCTTGTGGTAATGATGGGTGAGGAAATACTAGTTGGTGTGGCTCCCATCATATAACATGTCCCAAGGGGCCTCCAGCTGCTTTTTGAGTGGAGCAGCTCACCCACCTTCACTTTCAACCTCTCTCGCTTCTGTCTCTTGGTTTTATTGATTCTCAGTTAAAGTCGAGTTCCTCAGGATTTGTTTGCTTTGTTTGTACTCTCTGAGCACTTTTGCCGGCTTGTTGCATTGTGAAGGATGTATAGGGTGGAAAGATTGAGGATCTGTAGTTTGGTCCCTTTAACCCCATCAGTTCAATCCTGTCCAACACAATCCAGTCCAATAAAGAACTGGCATTTGAATTTAAGTTTTTGCTTGTTCACTCAATGTCATGCCTTGTGCAGAGTGATCAACGAACTGGAATAATATTATAAAAGAGAGTAAATAAGCTACATTATTAACTGACTAGGTTACATTTGATGCAGTGACCAGGATGAAACTGTTGCTTTAATAAACCATTTTTACATGGGAAATGTGGCCCAGTTACATTGGCAGTGGCAGGTGAATGTTGATATAATTGAGTGACATCATGAATCAGGTCCAACACACTAGCAACCAACAGTCTGTAAGTACCTAATGTGCACATGTGTGATGGAACAAAGTGGCTGCTGCTGGTGTAGTTCTACCATCTTTCAGTTTTTTTCCAGGAGACCAAGTGAGCCAAGATCACATGCATGGGAACGAAGTATTCTGATTGTAGTGGGTAGTAACTCTACCCATCGTCCAGTGTGGGCAGACTCACACCTGTGCACAGAGTATATTTTCATCCTCTACTCCTTCCTGATGGCAGCTGTTACAGGGCAAAGGGTGGTATATTGGCAGTAAATAAAGAGCAGGTGAGAAGTACCACAATGTAGAAAAGTGTATCTGCTCCTGAGACATGAAACTGGTCAATATGGATGTGAAGGCAGCAATGTTTTTATGAATGGAATGGACCAAGGACAGGCGGTTATTGAACAGGAATCAGTAGAAGAAAGCAATTGTACCAATGACAGTTTTGTGTCTCATGAAGATGACAGTGCTGAAAGGTGTCTGCAGGTATCTAATCATGAACATTAGTTGTAATGCATCAAGATAATGATTGTAATGTTGGGGAACTGGAATTGTTTCCAAAATGGGATAGGTTGGTACAGATGTTTGATAATATTGGGATGCAAATAGGGCCAATTAAATCTGAAGTTGGTTCAGTTAAATTTGAGGTTGGTCCAGTTAAATTTGAGATGGACCTGTTAAGCTGGAGATGAATTCCATCAGAGAACATTTAGGCTATCAGAAATGAATGACTCAATAGAAATGGTGAGCAGGAAGCCAAAGGGAATTGCTTAATGATTGTCATAATATGACTGAAGAATTAGCCAAACAATGTAGAGGTACTAGAATCTTTGTTGAATAGTAAATTAGTCGTGTGTAGTCATTGTAATGAGAACCACAAATCTGTGGTAAAAGTAAGCAAACTGTCCCATGAGTTAGAGAGTAAATGCATGAATACTGAAAAATATGTTATAGCAGCACACAGTAAAGAAACTAATACAAGGGTTACTCCAAAAGAAATGCACACTATTTTTGTAAAAATACAGATTTCATTCTGCATGTGTGAAAGTTTTACAGTGTGTGGATACATCCTTCCCGCTTGTTTTCAAACTTAGTTCAACCTCTTCCCGTGAGTGGAGCCGTCACAGCATGTCTTCAAGATGGCTGCGACGCTTGACGTTCATCAGAAGCAACGTGCTGTCATAGAATTCCTGTGCTGTGAAAACGAGACAATGGGAAAGATCCACAAGAGGTTGAAAAAGGTGTATGGAGATGCTGCTGTTGATCGCAGTACAGTTAGTTCATGGGCAAGCAGGTTACGTGATGAAAGCGGGCATGGCAATATTGAGGAGTATCCTTGCAGTGGCAGGCCTCATACTGCACACACTCCAGACAATGTGCAGAGAGTTAAAAAATTAGTGACTGCTGACAGACGCATCACAGTGAATGAATTGTCACACTATGCTGGGATAATGGAAGGAAGTGTTTGCAGAATACTGAAAGTGTTGATGTTAAAAAAGGTTCGTGCCAGGTGCGTTCCCAGGATGTTGACAGTGGCTCATAAAGAAACAAGAAAACGGTATGCAGCAAACATTTGGAACAGTACGAGAATGGTGGAGATGAATTTCTTGGAAGAATTGTGACAGGTGATAAAACATGGCTCCATCATTTTTCACCAGAGACGAAGAGGCAATCAATGCAAATTCACCCAAGAAAAAAATATTCGAAACCACACCTTTTGCTGGAAAAGTTATGGCTATGGTGTTTTTTGATTCTGAAGGGCTCTTGCTTGTTGACATCATGCCAAGTGGAACCACCATAAATTCTGACGCATATGTGACAACACTGAAGAAACTTCAAGCTCGACTGAGTCATGTTAGACCACAAGCAGGATGTTTTGCTGTTGCATGACAAAGCACACCCACATGCCAGTCAAAAAACCATGGGAGCAATCACAAAACTCATATGGACAACACTGAAACACCCACCTTACAGTCCTGACCTGGCTCCATGTGACTATCATCTCTTTGGGAAACTGAAAGACTCTCTTCATAGAACAAGGTTTGAAGATGATGACTCCCTTGTGCACACTGCCAAACAGTGGCTCCAATAAGTTGGTCCAGAATTTTACCGTGCAGTTATACAGGCGCTGGTTCTAAGATGGCATGAGGCAGTTGAGAAGGATGGAAATTATGTGGAGAAATGAAAATATTGTTCCTAAAGGATGTATCAACACACTGTAAAACTTTCAAACATGTAGGATAAAAGATGTGTTTTTAAAAAAAATAGTGTGCATTTCTTTTGGAGTGACCCTCTTAGTAAAAATAAAAGTACGCATGGAGGAAGCTTGCTTGTGGTCTGTAAAAAAGTTTTTGGGTGTGATGCTGTGAGGAATGAGAATCCCGTAGAGTATTTGAAAGGTTTTCATGTATTACCCAGGTGGTAATTAGACAAAGAAAAACTGCCATTTACAAAAAGCTACAAACAGGTGGGTGGCTGGGCGGCTGAAGTGGCTCAGTTTTTTGAGTCAGTATCTGAATTTGAATTCAAGTTCCTGTGGTGGCCGATGTGGCCGTCTTTTGTGAGATAATAACTGAATTTGAATCCAAGTTCCTGACTGAATTTTGGTTTAAGAATAAGCAGAAATCCATATTGAGGGATTTCTGGGGAGAAAAGTGTTGGCCGCTTGAAGGCCTATTGCCAATGATGGGTTAATAAA
The DNA here is from genome assembly GCF_023897955.1 of Schistocerca gregaria. Lineage (NCBI taxonomy): Eukaryota > Metazoa > Arthropoda > Insecta > Orthoptera > Acrididae > Schistocerca > Schistocerca gregaria. Next base: position 623,929,201 of record NC_064921.1, on the reverse strand, counting down.
ACTAAGTGCGAGTGTTGGAATTTAAATAGTGGCAACTATTTATTCACAACCAGTGAATGTGCTGTATGTGCCTGTGCATTGTCGTGCAAAATAATTGGTGAGTTGTGCAGAAAGTGTTGCCGGTTCTTTTGCAAAGCTGGTCACAGGTGATGCTCCAAAAACAAAGAGTAATACTGTGCATTGACAGTCTGCCATGGAGGAATGTAATGTGTTAGGATAACATCATCATTGTAGTACAGGAGAATCACCATAACTTTAGACCTCTCCATTCGCACTGGTATACTATGTCTTCCACATTGCTGGCAACAGATTCTAAACAATGCTCGTGACTACTTTGAAGGACAGTAACAGTTGCAAACATGTAAATAGTTGCCACTATTTAAGTTCCAACCCTTGTATATTGAAACAAACTCGATGCTGAAATGCTTATATTACATCTCAAGAGTAAACCACGATCCCAGGTAAGGCAAATGGTAGTTGCAGCACCTAAAGATAATGCTGAGGGATTTATTAATTTAATGGAAAGAATTCACAGAATTTATCTTAGTGATGAGACAAGGAACTATAGTAGATTTAACAGACCAGATAAAAGGGAGAAATATGGAGTAAACTGTATCAGGATGAATAACACAAATGATAGGCAGAAGATGCCAAACAGTTGGGAAACAATCTTGTCAAGGGTCAGTACAAAATACAGAGAGGAATGTTGTCCACAGGCCGAAGTGAGGGGCAACCTCACCTTGAGAGAGCACAACTGGGAAACAGGGACAGACTCCTGTGGAAGATCTACAAGACAAAAAATAGAAGACAAAGCTGATAGCATATCTGCCATAGTGGTGGAACAGGAGCAAGATTGGAGAGAGAGCCACAGAGAAGTGTAAATTGAGAGAACCAGATGGAGAATAGGAAACCAATTAAAAAGGGAGTTGAAACAAAGTGGAGGGTTCTTTTAGTTACAAAAAGATAGGAGTAGTCTGGGTCATTATAAAATAGGAATAACCATGTAGCTGAGGATATAGTTTTAGGTGAATGGAAAGACAGTTCCTCTGGGGATGAAGGACTGGAATTTAGGTCTCTGGAGAGGTAGGTAGGTGAAACAGGACAGTCTGTTGAAAGCAGCATGGAGAGGGTGTAACAGCAATCATGTAAAGGAAAACAGTAAGTGTAAATGAAATTGTGGACTAATGAGAATAGAATAGGGTGCCACTGGTTACACAACATTATCATCTCTGACAATTTTGACAGCAGCCACAACATTTCGGACTTGGTAAGGCCAGTGACTGAGCCTTATCTTTCAGGTCTCAGTGACATTATATTCTGTAGCATGGAAACCATAATTATAAATGTTGTGTGCGTAGTTCCGCATAGTCAGCGCATACACAACTTTCCCACTAGAGCACGCCTTGCTAAGCACAACAGCGCAGGCGCAGTGCTCGTCCGTCTCCACACTACAAGATGGCACTGTCTTAGAGATGGACCAAATTCTGCTTCCACCGATCCGATCCGCGTATTTATATGTAATGCAGCCAATGAGATTGCTGCTAACGTAGAACCTTTTCTCCTCGCGGATCCCACTCGCGCAGTGATACATGAACGCATGAGGTATTATAACGATTGTACAGACCTCCGATTAGTCAGTCTGCATTTGTCTATTTGTCTGTACCAGTTCGCATCTGTCTGCACCAGTCTGTACCAGTCTGCATTAGTCTGCATTTGTCTGCAATAGTCTGCACCAGTCTGCATTTATCTGCACCAGTCTGTACCAGTCTGCATTTGTCTGTACGAGTCCATAGTCAAGTTTCAGTCTGCACCTAGTAAGATTACCATATTCCTGTACATAGCCATGAAGATAAATGAATAGACACTTTGTAAAGTATCAGAGATATGTGGGAATAAGATTAACATACCAAGACCAAAGGAATGTCAATTCTAAACAGCATCCAGAATCAAGTTACGTAATATCTATGCTCTTTATTATTTTAATAAATGTATGTGAAAATTAATCAAGTTCTGTTTAAAGTTGGTCACCGTCAATCTGCTACTCTAAGCGTGCAAGTGGCATTTCTATCATCTGACCTAATGGCAGAAAGTAAACACGCCACGATAAGACCACGAGACATATTGCTGACACTTGCCTACTTCGTTAAAGCAACAAGTCAAATATTCTGAAGGTGTGTGTACCGAAAGTCTTACAGTACGCACACCACAATAAAAGAGTCATCTTGTGCTTTTCTGACTCCATTTCAATGAGTTTCATTTATATACAATCGTACTTTGTAAAATGATTTTTTCACTTTACAATTACCATTTTGCACTGAGCTGTGCTATGGATACTTGCAATTATCTGCTGTGATTCGAAAATGGTACAGGCTCTATTTTCTTTGGGTTTCAGCATATTGCTGCCGGTGAGGTACATGCTGTTTTACAGGAACCCAATAATCTTCATCATTACTCTCACCCTTTAATTTAGCATGCTCTTCATTAAGTATTAATATCAATTGTTTGAGACCGTTGTATCACTGTCTAAATGTATTATCTTATTGATTTTATTGTTCTATTCGTTGTGAGTCGCCGATCTTTCAAAGAGCCGCCACGCAGTTACGCGCATCCTCTACATGTGGCACTGTCTGCCAGCCATGCAGCAGCAGCGCCACCTAAGTGGCCAGCCAGCCAGTGGCTGCTAGACTCGGACACAGTTATGATTTGACTGTTAAAGTGTTCACACGTCTTACTCTGTTTACTTGATCTGTGACCTTCATGTATTGCGTCTTCCTTGAAATATATTTGCTCAACTTGAAGTTATAACAATTGGTGACAAGGATGGGATTTTTGTTTTCCATTGTTGACCCACATGTTTCCATGGCTACTTTAGAGCAACTATTGCAAGGTCTCATAGAACAGCCAACGCTTCTCACAAATGCGATTCGTGATTTCGTCACGGTATCAAATGCAGGGCATCTCTCGTCATTGTCTCTACCTTCTTTTTCTCCTTACGACGAGACAGCGGAAGACTGGTCTGATTATGAAAAATGTCTTCGACAGCACTTCTTGGCATTTCTGTCGTGGACGAACAAACATGTAAGTTTCTGTTCCTTTCATGGATTTCACCTCAAATGTATCGGTTGTTGTCGCAGTTGGCTCTTTTGAAAGATCCTGCGTCTTTGTCCTTTGTTGAAATGTGCTCACTTCTGTCCATCTATTTTCAAAAGCAAATGCATGTGGTAGCCTCTCCTGTTACCTTTTATCATTGTCAAAAACAACCAAATCAATCCTATCACGCTTGGGCTGCTGAACTTCGCTGCCTCAGTAGAAAGTGTCAATTTGTTACTCAAGTTCACAAAGAATCCTACGCCGATTCCATGGTACGGGATGCTATTACCCGATCGGCGCCCGACAAAGAAATTAGGCAACGTGCCCTTCAGTTGGCAAATCCGACTCTACATGAAGTCCTATCCATCGCTCAGTCTTTAGAAATTTCTCGCGCAGCTGGAGCGCAAATAGAGGCATGGGGCGACGTCGGGGAAATACAATCTCTGTGCGATGTAGAGGTGGCAAAAAATAACGTAACTGATAAAAATAACCGGTTACTGAAAAGTAACGGTTACTGCGATAACCGTTCCTCTGATACAGGCAGTTATTTCAATAACTGTCTAATGTCAACAGTGCCTCGCACCATCTGTTGACCGAAGATCGTACTACGCATTCCCGTCAACTCATCGGGGATCTGGCTAGGAACTAGGGAGAGGGTAGGCCATTTGGAAGGCATTCTATAGGCCATGGGAACAACTGTGAGACTGCGCGCCATCTGTTGATAAGAACTGTGTACTATATCATGCGCCTTCGTTACTTTTAGCACAAACAATTAAATAAAGTTAATGTCCGAGCGGTGGCTGATAGGAGCTGCAGTACAGGCATTAACAAGTACGGTCGTTCCCTTAGCCACCGCCTCATATGTCAGTTTAGCTTGGACGGGCTGTATAAAGAGAGAGCGACTATGGAAATAACTGTCAGAGATCGGTATTTTCCTCTGGCATTTATCGTTATTGGATCACAGTTCTCGCTCTCTGGCAGTTATCGGGCTACCATTACAGGTAACCTGGAAGTTGGTAACGGAATAACTGTGTATCTGTGTTCCCGATACAGTGACTCCAGTGATATTTCAGAGACGATAGTTACTGGAGTGAACAAGTATTTACGTACTTCTTCGGAAATAGCCGCTGGCCATCGCGAATGACAAATAACATGTCAGAAAGTATAACATAATACAGTTGAATATAATAATTATTATCCTCATCATTTGTCAGGAGATTGTCAAAATATGTGAATATATCACAGTAACTGCTAATATTTACAGAATTGATACGCTGTCAGAATAAAACACAGTTACGCACTTTTAATAAATTTATCATACACAGAATACCCGATCTTGACTGTTGCAACCAAGTGCTGTCAAAACTGAAATATAGCAGAATTTTTACCTAAGCTGGTATATCCGTCTCTGTTACGATATTCATCTACAGAGTTGAAGGAGGGGTCAATGGAAGCGTCTGATTCCACCCGTCTGCTTCGACGTAAAGGTGATGTGGTGTGTGAATGTCATTACGGCACGGTGTTTATGAGTTGTTTTGTGTGTGTGTGTGTGTGTGTGTGTGTGTGTGTGTGTGTGTTTGTGTGGAAGAGGGGGGGCTGCCGATCTAGTTTGCAGTGCCGGAATTTGCTGGTGGTAATTAATTTTTTTTCTAGCTGTGATGCTTTGTGTATTTATGGAGTATTGAATGTGATTTAATTTATGTAGAGATGATTGATTTGTGGACTTTTGGGATTGTGGTTTTATTATTTGCAGTTGTAGGTTTTGTTTTTTTGGCATCAGTAGCTGTTGTGGACCTATATAGGTCACAGGAAATGTCCAATCCCCATTTTCATAGTTGTATATGTTGATGTTTTAGTATCATCATTTGAGGCTGACCTATGTAGGCCAAGGGAAATGTCCGATTCCAATTTTCGTACTTTTAGTTGTGGGTATTGGTGTTTTGGTATGGGCACCTATGGTTGACCTATATTGTTCAAGGGAAGTGTCCGGTTACTTGCTGGCAGTTTATTGAAAATGCATGTTCCTGAATATTGGACGCCTTTTGGGCCAAGATAAGTGATTTTAGGTCTTTATGTAGATTGCTGTTCCCATTTCTAATACTGATATTATGTATTGAGCTATTGGTTGGAAATACTTGTAACAAATTTCATTAAGGAATAAATATACTAGGAAGCAGTAGTTAGAATACAAAAAGTAGTTAGAATACAAAGTTCCTTGAACAGGTTCCTACATGATGTTCTTGAATTTATACCACAAACAATTTTTATTACACGCTTTTACATGCGAAAAACTTTTGCTACGTTTCATAAGTTAACACAGAATATGCTCCCTTATGAAATAATAGAGTGAAAAAATGTGGTATGCCCTTCCCAACTGAATTTATTATCGAGTTGTAGTCCCAGAAATGTAACACTGTCAACCTTTTCGATCTGCATGTCTTCATATGTTATAAAAATGCTGTAGCTGGAGAAATCGAGCAGTTTCCAAATCTGACATAAAACTTGGATTAGCGTACTCACACTTTCCCCAATAGGACTAGCTTTTACAGCACAGGAGTAAACGAATCTGTCACATTACGTATATTTTTTGTTGTATTAGAAGGCTGTACACTTTATTCTATTATGTGAGCAGAACAAGAAATTAAACTTCGAATTTAACCTACAGTACTCAGTTTACATATTACTTCACACTTAAAAACGCACGTTGTTAACATTTTACTTAAACAGTGCTGTGGCGAAGTTCCGCGTACTTTGTCGCAGCTGCGAAGATAATATTTCTAATAGCGACCGATAACGTACAAACATATAATATGAAACACTAATAACCGTTCTAACATCAACTAAAATGTACCCGGAGTTAATAAGTTAAGGTTATGACACGATTCATACGACATTTCTGCCATTTCACACTACTCGCAGTTATACTGATAACTAAACTGATGGATTCCAACTATGTCGTTATTTAACTGTAGTCCCTCGGAGTATTCGGTATTCGCTAGCGAAAAATAACTTGGCAGTTATTAATAACCGTTAACGATAACGGTTATCAAAGAATAACTGGAACTGTGATAACGGTTACTCCAGAATAACCGTTTGGCCCACCTGTAGGGCGATGTTGACGAAGCGTGTGGCGTGTCCCCGCCGGCCGATGGGGCCGCAGTACGCTCCCAAGCGCAGCCTCGGCCTAACAGTAAACAAACCTCTAAGAAACTGCAGCAAAACCCTCGACAACTTCCTTCATGTTTTAAGAAACATTCACGAGAAGATTGTCCACAACGTTGGGCTGTGTGTCACAAAAAAAAAAGGGTCATGCGTCATCCGTTTGCAAATCCGACCGCATACATGATGTTCATGAACATGACGCTGATTCTGATTCTGTGTTGTCTGTCAATTGTACTTCTTCCCTTTCAGGGAAGTTATTCCTCACTGTCCAAATACTTGGTCGAGATGTTCGCATGCAGGTGGATACTGGTTCTGCTGCCACTATCATCAATTCTCAAACGTATCTTCAGTTGGGTTCTCCAATCCTGTCACCTGTCACTAGGCAATTATGAACTTACAATAAACAGAAGATTTATCTCTTGGGACAATTTGATGCTGAGGTATCTTACAAATCTGTCGTTTGCACTGTTCCCATATTTGTGGTCGGCCATAATAATGCGGAGAATCTTTCTGGTTTCGATTCCTTTCGCGTTTTTGGGTTCTTCATAGATGACTCTGTCAATATCGTCTCTGATGCTATTCCTTATGCTCAATTGGATTCCTTGTCGACGACATTTTCGTCCCTTTTTTCTCCTGAGTTAGGTAGTGCAAACCACTTTGAAGCCCATATCTCGCTCAAATCCACTTCTCGGCCTAAGTTTTTTCGGACTCGGCCCATTCCTGTGGCCCTTCATGATCAGGTCAAACAGGAGATGGATCGTCTCACTGCTTCAGGGGTCTTGCTTCCTCTCACTTCCAGTGAGTGGTCCTCTCCTGTCATTGTCGTTGCTAAGCCAAATGGTGATATACGTCTCTATGACGATTTCAAAGCCACTGTAAATGTTCAATGCCTTATCGACACTTACCCTATGCCTCGACCTGAAGAATTGTTCACTAACTTGCTGGAGGCCAGTATTTTTCTAAACTTGACCTGTCAGAATCTTATAAACAACTTCCTCTTGACACTGCTTTCTGGCAGTTTCTGATCCTTAACATGCCTTTTGGACTCTATCAATACCAACGATTGCCATTCGGGGTTGCCAGCACCCCTGCTCTCTTTCTGCGATTCTTGAAACAATTATTGCTCACCATCCCTGGGTTTATAAATTACCAGGACGATATTGTTGTCACTGACTCCACCACTGATTAACATATTGAAAATCTCCGCACACTTTTTCATGTCTTACATACTGCCAGTCTTAAGTGTAATCTTCAGAAATCAAAATTTTTTGAGGCATCTATCATGTACTTGGGGTTTCAACTCTCTTGGGATGGTATTCATCTGCTGCAGCAAACTGTCGCTGTGATCGATGCCCCTCCTCGCCCTACATCTGTTAAGGAACTGCAGGCCTTCTTGGGGAAAATAGCATACTATCACAGGTTTTTACCATCTGCTGCTTCGGTGGCTCGACCGTTGCATCGCCTGTTGGATAAAAACGTGCCTTTTCACTGGTCCGCATCATGTGATGCAACTTTCCAGAAATTGAAGACTATGCTGAAACAGGCCCTGTGCCTGGTTACGTATCAACCTGGCCAACATCTTATTCTTGCCATGGACGCCTCTCAATATGGGGTCAGTGCAGTCCTTGCGCACCATTTTTCTGACAATTCTGAACAACCCATTGCTTATGCCTCCAAAACGCTCAAGGATGCCCAACAAAAGTATTGTAAAATTGAAAAAGAAGCTTTGGCCATTATTTATGCTCTTCATAAGTTTTGTGTTTTTCTCTATGGATCCAAATTTCATCTAGTTATGGATCACAAACCACTTGTTTCCTTGTTTCATCCATCATCGTCACTTCCTGACAAGGCTGCACACCACCTCCAGCATTGGGCTCTTTACTTGTCTCGTTTCAATTATGAGATTCATTTCCAGCCAATGGCTCAACAAGCGAATGCTGATGCACTGTCTCGCCTTCCCATGGGTCCTGATCTGGCATTCGATAGGGACGAACTTTTGTGTTTCCACCTGGATGTTGCTGAGCAGCGGGTTGTGGACAGATTCCCCATTACCGAGGACCAGCTGGCAGCTCCTACAGGTTCTGATCCTAACCTCTCCCGGGTTTTATGGTGTATTCAGAAGGGTTGGCCAGATCGTCCGTCTGCTAAGACTTCTGATTCGTTGCAGAACTATTACACTTTGTGTTACGGCCTCATGGCTAGGGATGGTGTTATGCTCCTTTCCACCGAAAATGCTTCGCCACGTCTTGTGGTACCTGCGTCTTTGCGTGCTTTGGTCTTGCGCCTCCTTCACCAGGGGCACTGGGGTGTTTCACACACAAAATCTCTGGCGCTCTGTCATGTGTACTGGCCCTGCATCGACTCTGAAATCGCACACATGGTTGCTCCCTGCAGCCCTTGTGCATCACAGGCTGCTGCCCCAAAGTCGTCTTTGTCACCGTGGCCTTCGCCTGAGAAGCCCTGGGAGCGTATTCATGCTGATTTCGCGGGACCTTTTTTAGGTACTTATTGGCTTCCTGTTATTGATGCCTACTCTAACTTTCCTTTCATTGTCCGTTGCATGTCGCCTACTACCAAGGCAACCACCAATGCTCTAGCTCGCATTTTCTCTTTGGAAGGCCTTCCCTCTACTCTTGTTACTGAGAATGGTCCGTAATTTGCCTCTACTGATTTTGCAGATTTTTGTGCCCATCATGGCGTCATGCATGTCACGGCCCCTCGATTCCATCCACAGTCAAACGGTGAGGCTGAACGACTGGTTCGCACATTTAAGGCTCAGATGAGGAAACTCCTGACTTCTTGTGCTGCTGATGATGCGCTTCTCCAATTTCTGGCTTCTTACCGTTTCATTCCCATGAGCGACCACAGCCAGGCTTAGCTCATACATGGCCAACAGCCCCGCACGCTACTTCATCTTCTGCGACCTTCCACCTCACGGCCGTGGGTGCCCGACCTTGTTTGGGTACGGGGATATGTCAGGCGACCAAAATGGAGTCCAGGCCACATCTTACGACACCGTGGCCAACGCCTGTATGAAATCCAGAAGGACATCGGTGTTGCAGTGTGTCATTCGGACCAGCTTCAGCCTCATGTGCTGGCAACGCCTGTTCCGGATGCTGCTACACCACCTTCGGCTCTACCTGACGCTCGGGATACTGGAATCTCTCATTACTCTCAACGCCTACCTCTCACCATCACATTCGTGATTGGTGTGAGAGGCCCCAGTAGATTCGACCCCCACGTCTCCTGTCATCTCGACCTGTTATCATCGGGGACACTTCCGTCCGTACAGGAAGCCTCCTCCTCGAGACTTTACGGCCAGTCAAACAACACCTATGGACGTTAGCAATCTACAGGCCACCTCCATCAAGACCTATGCAAAAACTTCAAAGGGTGGAAAAGTGTTGTGACTCGCCGATCTTTCAAGTGCCGCCGCGCAGTTACGCGCGTCCTCTACACGCGGCGCTGTCTGCCAGCCATGCAGCAGCAGCACCACCTAAATGGCCAGCCAGCCAGAGGCCGCTAGACTCGGACACAGTTCTGATTTGACTGTTAAAGTGTACACACGTCTTACTCTGTTTACTTGATCTGTGACTTTCATGTATTGCGTCTTCCTTGATATATATTTGTTCAACTTGAAGTAATAACAATATTACTGCGTAATTTTTTACACATTCTGACTGCCCCCTTGCCTCCCTCCCCCCCCTCTCTCTCTCTCTCTTTCTCTCTCTCTCTCTCGGCCCCCCTCTCCCTCTCTCTCCCTCACAGGTCGCCACATCAGACCTGACCACCAGCAATTACTTGTTATTTATCATTTCTGAAAGATTCTTGAAATGTTTCATCCCTATTAAGTTTCAATATTCTCGAATATTCAATGCGGGTTTAAACAGCTGCACTCTCCATCCATGAGATCCGTTCTGATTTGGCTGTATGTTGGTGTCAGTAATAAACATACTTTCAGTGTTGAAGTGGTGTGTTTCATTGGTGGCTCTGCTTTCATATTTGAAGATGAGTGTGGTACTTCAAACCATCTTCATCAATATGGCTACAATTAGGTGGCACAAAAACTGTCACTTCTGTGGACAGGTACCAGAATGCAAGCAGTACATCATTCCCACTAAAACAGCTCTCTACTGAGATTTTACAGCAAGTAAGTTGGCTAGGAACTGAGGTTCCTTTAGTGGGAAGCTGCTGAACACTCACAGATCTTGTATTTATTGACTCAAACTTTATTACAGTAAAAGCTTTCTTTCCTTGATACTCAAAAGATATATATTGATAAAGCTCCAACTGAATTATTACTTTTTAAAAACTGGAACATAAAGGACTAAGTCCCAGCAGAAATAACATTAATGTAAGGCAGAACAATACGATCAAAAGGGGACTATTAATCTACAGTTATATTTTAAAAGAGAACAATTTCATTCAATTCCTTGTACATCAAACAATATAAGACACTATAAAATTAAAACAAATCTCAGTGTGTCCCTGCCTGTAATATGTAGTTATTAACGGAAATTCTAAAGTGTCCACCAGAAACTTCTATTGTTAACAATTATCAATATGTGACTCTGTAAGGTCAGCTTTAACAAACTTTTCAGTAGTACATTACTGGAGACAATAAAAAAAGTCATATAACTTCATTGGCAGTTGGTTACCATAACACAAAGTAAGAACAAATCAGTAACACACTCTCAAAAACTTAAGCCCAGAGAATTTTTGTACCACCATATCCACACATTCAGCTCAATTAAATATTACATGACTGGAGCCAAAATATGCACCACCCCATCTGTTGGGCAAGAGTGGACAAGTGCACCGAAAGCCACTTGGAATTACAAAACGATGCTGTACTAGCATTTGTTTTTAAAAACTGGAACATAAAAGACTACGTCCCAGCAGAGTATTATCAAGCCTCTAGAACAAACAGAGAAGTGAAATCAGTTACCTCAAATAACATACACTTCAAAATGTGTGCCTAATTAGCAGTTGTAATGCACACAATGGACAACGACAGAGCAATTGTGCAAAAATATATAAAAATATATAATAAATATTATTATTATTATTATTAATCGAATCATCCACAATACCATCAAACTCGATTTTTAAAAATTTTGAAGTGCACTAATTATCTTTCAGTCTAAATTTACAAACCTTGTCAATATGCTTCTTTTTCCGCTGTAAGTACTTCTCATTTTTGACCATGAATACAATACTGATTTTCACTGGACTTCCTCTTCAGATGCAGGCAGTTACAGTGACATGATGTTAGCATAATGCACGGAAGAAAGGAGAACTTTCATAGTTTTGCACTAAAAAGAAATCTCACACTTCATACTTCCATAGACATTATTAGTCAGACAAGAAAATGTACACTAAACACTTCTCACAAAAGACACGTCTTCTCCATATGAGAACTGAAGACAGAGACTATGTAATAATTGACCAAAAAAAATGAACAAAGTTTTCATCATTTGTCATTTGCCTTCCGGCGTAGCAAAATACATCTTTTCCGACGCTTACAGAGGTCGCGCTAGTATTTATTATCATTGCTGTTTAGCTTTTCTCGTCGCTTGTTCGGGCTTTTCCTTATGCACCTATACAATTGCCCACACACTTTGTGGTGACATGCAATGGAGGTGCACAGTGTTTTGTGTGCACACGTACAGCATAAATTTAAATTTTTGCCAAAAGGGGTACAATGACATTTATTTGTTGGCGTATTTTTCTTTGCACATTGGGTTGGAGATGTTAGCTTGGCTTGCTTACACATTATCTTACAGTAAATACATAACTTACATACAGTGTGATAATTCATTAAGTATTCACATGAGAGCGCTGCAAGAGCGGCTACTTGTCCTTTTGGCAACATTGCCAGTCTCTGTGCGCATGTACACAAAATATATTTGTTGGCTGTGCAACAGCCATTAATGATACACATATTGTTGCGTACAGTCATTCGTGCTTCCACTCGCTCTTTTAGTGTCATTTTCACACTGAGTGCCGTACTATCCGTCGAATAATTTGATGTGGCGTAGTTTTCATTGTGAGTGCAGTGCATGTGCGTTTACTCTTCAAGAACCGATGCTTTGGCACATAATTCACCTTTGATATGGCCCGGGAAGAAATCTTCTCTGTCGTTTCCTCATTTTCAGTGGGATGAATACTGCACATCAACACCCGACGTCAAGGTAAGTGATGCTTGCACGATTTTAGTTTGCTGATTAATATATCGGACGTTGGGTAGCACAACATTACTAAAATTGATTCGTTGCATTATTGCACACGCGTTTGGGTACCACTATATATTTCGTCGTTCACTTTGTCACGAGAATCATTTTAGTCCTTGAGGTTTTTTCCTTTTTTGTTAGTTTTTCAAGTTCATCTTTTACATTATGGCTCGATATACACTTAAAATTCACATAAACATTTTGACATAACAATGCATATTACAATTGCTAGCACCAAGGCTGCCATTCCACACATTATTTGTATCAAACGTAGAAAATTCTCAAATACTAAAACATTACAAAATTCCTTCTTCAATTACAGTTGTTGGTTAGTAAAGTTTGTTTGTTAACTTAAAAAAATCCTTTGTACATAAATACAAATAACTTGATTCTTGAGTTTCTCCCGGCGTATTTGATAATCAAAATATCCACGGGTGTACTGCCGGTCTATAGTGTCCAACGGGCACATTATTTCGGCGATCAAACATGTCGCCATCATCAGGTGAACTGACGGACGGAGCTCCTGTGAACGCGCCGGCACGGAGATCCGTACGCTAGGGCTGCTCAGGGGAAACTGGGTTCGGTCTCGTCTCGTCTCGTCTCGCTTAAATCACGGACATCCTCTGTCCGGAGATGATGGAGGCTAAGCAGCAGTGCTGCTATTCCTCCTTTATCCTCTATGTTGTTGTATGGGTGGCCTCTCGTTCGAATGGGCCTCTGGCTACCCCGCTGAGTTTAAACTAGCGTAGTAGTTGATCGCTGGCATGTCCTCTGGGGCAGGCTTCTCAAGGACGCAGATTTACCGGAGGGTGACGCTAAGAAATCGTTACCCCAAGGTCCGGTACCGCCTAGACTATATGGACTCCCGAAGGTTCACAAAGAGGGGGTACCATTACGCCCCATTGTCAGCAACATCAGGGCACCTACATATTTGATGGCCAAATACCTGACGGGAATATTAAGTCCTTATGTGGGTAAATGCCCTCATCACATCCGTAATTCCGTGGATTTTGTTAAACGCCTTGATAGCTTCAGGATGAATGAGTCAGATATCATGGTGAGTTTTGACGTCTTTTCCTTGTTTACGAGAATACCCCTGCGAGAGTCGCTAGAGTTGATTGGTCAGAGGTTTGACGAGAATACCACTGAACTTTTTAGGCATGTCTTGACTTCCACGTATTTTCTTTTTAATGGAGAATACTACGAACAAACGGAAGAAGTCGCCATGGTAGCCCACTCTCACCAGTGGTAGCGAATTTGTACATGGAGAACTTCGAGGAGGAAGCCATGTCGTCATCCGAATGGAAACTTACTTGCTTTTTCCGTTACGTGGACGACACGTTCGTCATCTGGCCACATGGTATGGATAAACTCATTGACTTCCTTACACATCCCAACTCCATACACCACAACATCAAATTCACTATGGAGACTGAAACGGAGGGTAAATTACCTTTCCTTGACGTCTGGGTCAGGAGAAGGGCTGACGGCACCCTAGGTCATGGAGTGTATCGAAAGACAACACACGCTGATCTGTATTTGCACGCAGACAGCTGCCATCACCCTTCACAGAAGAATGGGTTACTTAAATCTCTAGTACATAGGGCGCGCACTATCTCTGACACAGAGAGTCTACCCCAGGAATTGGAACATCTGAGAACTGTATTTCGAAAAAAATGGGTACTCAGAGTGGCAGATCGAACGTGCTCTCCGCCCAACCACTGCATCACAACCTGTTCAGATGGATGAAGTCACGAGGGAGGAGGTAGGCACTGCATTTATTCCATACACAGGCGCACTCTCGGGGAAAACCGCCAGCATTCTGAAGAAACACCGGGTCGGAACTGTGTTTTGTCCTCCGAATAAAACTCGTGCACTGGTGGGGAGCGCCAAAGATGACCTCGGTTTGAGGAAGGCCGGCGTGTACCCGATTCCGTGTCAATGTGGCAAGTCGTATATTGGTCAGACGATGCGTACCGTCGAGGATCGATGCCGTGAATACCAGAGGCACACTCGACTGATGTATACGAGCAAGTCGGCGGTCGCTGAACATTGTTTGTCGGAAAATCACGCTATGGAGTATGACCGCACGAGGATTCTGGTACAGACGTCGAGATACTGGGACAGAGTTGTTAGAGAGGCCATCGAAATTCGCACCAATGACGACCTCATAAACCGTGACTGTGGCTATAATCTTAGCAAGGCTTGGGAACCAGCGATTGGGTTAATCAAGAGTAAATCGGGCAAACGCATAGTTGTGACGACCACGGCGGACAGAGCCATCACACCGACGTCATCTCAGACGCCGTCGCAATCTGTTCCACCGCGCTACCGTGACGCGGGGCGCGGACGGCGGAGGGAGCTCGCCGCGGGCGGAGGGTATTTAAATCGGCCGGCGCCGCGACCGAACCCAGTTCCCCCTGGGCAGCCATAGCGTACGGATCTCCGTGCCGGCGCGTTCACAGGAGCTCAGTCCGTCAGTTCACCTGATGATGGCGACATGTTTGATCGCCGAAATATTGTGAAATATTGGACACTATAGATCGGCAGTATACCCGTGGATATTTTTACAAATAACTTATTTACATTTCATTAAATTTGTTACTATATATCCATTTAATGCGTCCACATTTTATTTTCCATTCATGCATAACTCAGTTATGAGAATTTAATATTAACCTAGGAAGAAATGGAGAAAAACATTTACATCAGGATTCTACAGTACATGTTGCTGGCTTAACTATGCTATGGCGCCGCCTCCTGCGTTGGGGAAGGAATAAGGAATTACTATTTTACTGGTTTATCGATTACTAAGGAAATACTTTTCGTCCTTTCTTAAATCACTTATCAGGGAACTCCTTTTTCATGGAAACGAAACATATTAACGATTTATGTACTATATACCATAGTGTTGCTTATATTTGTTTACACATAGCCTTTTATACGAAACGCAGAACTTTTTGCATTACGTCATGCTTACCTCTTTATAATTACGAGGAAATGCCATCATTTATATTCACATGTGATGCGATATGTATTAGTTAGTTGTATTTGAGGTCACATGCCTCCGTGTTTGTGTGCACCTTGTAGTCAGTAGGTACGGGTAACTGTTTTGTAGCTGCACTTCGATGATGTGTGTTCTTATTCTTCTTTTGGTTGATGACCAAAATATACACATAGACATACTAATAACAAAATAATTTCTTTGAGGTGCAGCCCATTTTTCGTTTGGTACCTATAGCACCCGTCGTAAATCTCTTCTTCTGCGCCATGTTGATGCACCAGTCGCTGTAATATAAAAACTTATAACTAACTTAAAAACTAATGGTGTTTTGTAGCTCATAGGCCACTCACATTCGTTCGCAGACATTTTTTCATTCTTATTTGTTTATATATTTATTCATTTGCATTTTTATTTTTTTATTCATTTATCCTGCAAAGAAAGTTGCTTTTACATCTCGTACGGTATCTTATCTTTTGTTAGCAAACACGTCCTGCATGTTTCGTTGTAATGATTCCTTTTAATTCTAATATATATATCTTAGTATTGACGCAACTTTGCATATTGATATAATATTATATTCTTTAGTTCCCTGATAGTAAATATAGTTATTACGTGTTATAAATTATTTTGAAATTGAGATTGATACTTGTGCATCTTCGCATTTCTATTTGGTTGCGCCATGAGTTAGTCTGTTGCGCTTGTGCACAGTCAATGTCTCTTCCCTTACACTGATGTAAGCGTGCATTGTTGAACGATCACAGCTGAGTCGTACGCTGATCCAGTTTGCATTGCGCTTCGCGTGAAGCTGTGTTTTTACACTTTCTTCCTGCCAAATGTTTGTCTTTGCTTACAAAACAAGAAAATTACTTAAGTCTATAGATATTTCATTCAAAAATACACATAATATTTTTTTTAAATAAA
This sequence comes from Schistocerca gregaria, assembly GCF_023897955.1. Lineage (NCBI taxonomy): Eukaryota > Metazoa > Arthropoda > Insecta > Orthoptera > Acrididae > Schistocerca > Schistocerca gregaria. Next base: position 623,912,791 of record NC_064921.1, on the reverse strand, counting down.
ACTTTGACATTACTTACATGACTACTGCTTGCACTTGTTCTTCTGGTGTATTTTTCGTCGATTCTATTTCATGTTGGTATAGATCGTCTTTTATGTCTCGTTGCTCATCGAATCGTACGAAACATCTTTGAAAATCTGATTTGCCCCCACCTCTAGTAAGATCTATAGTACGGGGCTCAACTATGACCGATTCAGGTTTTCTTGCAGTGTAGTCTGATCTACTTCTGTGCGTGGAACAATTTCTGTCAGTTGTACTGTGTGATTGCTTCTTCAGTTTTTATTATTACCAGCTCGCGACATATTTTCTCGAGTGTTCACATGACTATTGTGAAATGTTGTCGTATTGTGATTTTGTTGGGAAAAGGTCGGCTGCGACACGGCGTGTGGCATGTTATTGTTGTTGCCGCTCGCTCGCCGTTGGTGCGGCTGACTGTTTTTATTTACATGCGGTGCATAGTTTTGAGAGGAGGGCTTGAAACTAGCTTGTTGATGGTAATCGTTCCTGTTACACGGAAAGTTTTGCTTAAATCTTTTGTTCCTTCCATTTCCATTCCTGTATCCATTACCGCGGTTAATGTATCCTTGTGGTTGCGCGTACCAACTTCGCTGTATGTTCGCATTTGGTCTTTTTGTATTGACGACTCAAGTTATGTTGTTGTGGTGTTTGGCTGTCTGACGCCCTATTTGATATTACTTTCTCGTCACATATTAGGTCGATTGAATCTAAAATGGATAGAAAAATTCTGTGTCGTTTTCTGGTGTAGTAACTATTTTTTCACGAATATGTGATGGCAAACGACTTTTTAAAATTTTTAAAACATCAACATGAGAAATAGGATTAGTCTAATAACGTGTTTTATTGAGTACTTCTCAAAATACCCTCGCAAGCTACCATATTTGCTATTAAAAGGGTGGGGTTTTAAAACCTCTCGCCTAAGTCTTTTCTGTACAGCTTCTGACCAGTATTTGTCAAGAAATGCCCTTTCAAATTGTAAATATGTGGCACACCGCACGGCTGCCTCGGTTGCCCACAAAAGTACATCGTCTTGTGGGTACCCAACAACAAACCTCATCTTTTGTGCTTCTGTCTAATTTCTAGGAAACACATGTCGAAAAGCACTAATAAATACAACAAGGTTCATCCTCTTACCTTCACTCGTAAATGTTGGCAATTGATGGTGTCTTAATAGACCTTCCTAAGCAAATATAGTGGACAAGCAGTTTGCATTTTGTGTTGTGTTTACGTAGCTGTCATAATTATTTACATATCTCGTAGGTACTGGTTCTGGTGTTATGCCAAGTAAACTTACAGTCTGCGGTTGTCTTTATTACTGGCATTGCTTGTAGGGTTTGAAATGATCTGTTGGCATACATTACTTTGGTTTGCTGTGGCTGGTTTTTTGTTTATGTGTATAACTTGTGTCTCTGTAACACTTTCCCCTAAGGAGTTGCGTATCCTGTGCTCTGTAGCTTGCAAATTGGTGTTCACTTTATCGATAACGTCATTTTCCTTTTGTTGAATAACTTTCTCAACATCATTGATTAATCTACATTCCTTCACTACCTTTTCCGCCGCAATACTGGTTTTGTCCAAAGTACCTGCTTCAGCTTGTGAAATTACATCAGATAAATTTTCATTAATTTTCTCTGTTCACTACTCTACATTTAGCACGGGAAATTAAGGAAAGGGATGTCTAATTACTACGCAGGAGATGCTACCGAGCATAACTAAGCAAGCGGTTGCATAGCAATCCTACGTTTGCTGCGATGAAACAAACAGCATATTTCGAAAATTTTCCGTAAATTCCGGTTTCACTTTTGAATACCTTTTGAATTGGTTACTTTATCCACAAGAATTTTTGGTTTTGGTTCTTTTGCTCCCAGTCGTGATGCTGCACATGAAAATTTAAAAATAATTAGCACATGCAAAAAATTTCATACAATGTTATAAATAATTTAAACAATTTACTTTATACACAACTGGTTTCATGGCTTTCTCAATGTCATGTCATCCACAATACCATCAAATTCAATTTTTATAAACATTGAAGTGAATTAATTGTCTGTCAGTCTTAATTTACAAATCTTGTAAATTGTAAGTCAGTATTAGCGTGAACTTACGTCGATTTTGCTTTCTTTACGCCATTGAGATTTACAGAATTTAGTTATATGCTTCTTCTTCTGTCATAAGTACTTCTCATTTTTGGCTGTGAATACAATATTGATTTTTATCTGACTTCCTCTTCAGATGCAGGCAGCTGCAGTGACATGACGTTAGCATAATGCACAGAAGAAAAGAAAACGTCCGTGGTTTTGCACTAAAAAGAATTCTCACACTTCATACATCCATAAATATTTTTATTCAGACAACACAATGTACACTACACTCTTCTCACAAAAAAATGTATCTTCTTCTTACGAGAACTAAAGACAGAGTCTATTTAATAATTGACAAAAAAAAGTATGAACGAAGTTTTTATCATTTGCCATTCGCCTTCCGGCGTAGCAAAATACATCTTTTCCGAAGCTTACAGAGGTCACGCTAGTGTTTATCATCATTGGTTTTTAGATTTTGTCGTAACTTGTTCGGGCTTTTCCTTATGTACCTATATACAATCCAATATCGTTCTTTGACATAATTCAATTTGGTGGCGAAATATGCCAACCCTCCCAAAATAACTACCTTCACAATTACAACACTTGGCAAAGAATGAAATGAAATGATCGTACGGCATTGTCGGCCGGGAGACACCATGCGGGGTTTTCGGCCGCCGACAGTGCAAGTCCTTTTTAGCTGACGCCACTTCGGCGACTTGCGAGTCAATGATGATGAAAGACACTCAACACCCAGTCATCACGAGGCAGAGAAAATCCCTGAGCCCTCCGGGAATCGAACCCAGGACCCTGTTGGCGGGAAGCGAGAAAGCTACCGCAAGACCACGACATCCGCACAAGCGAAGAATGTACAAGAAGAATAAGGTGAGATAGGTAAGATAGCACTTTCAATTAAAGCTTTGAAATGTCAACAAGGACGTAAATTCAAAATACAGTGACTACAGTGAAGGCACTGAATAACATGTCTAATGATCCACGATGCAAACACTGTCCCACAAAGCTCAACGTTCCGGCTCACCATAGAAACAGCCATCCAAATCTACTACCGAACACCTTGTAGTTCCCAGGACATCCACACACTACATCTCATCAAACCAATGAATCTAATCCATCCTGCGGTGCTCCCATTGTCTGCACTAGTCTCCTGTGATCACCACACACAAAACCACTGCCAGCACCAGTCTTCCACACCACCTCGCAGCCTACTCACCAATCTCCAGCTCTGTCCAAACACTGTCTTTTGTCCAGTGCTTTGCTTAAGAGCCTTTTTCTCGCCAAAGGAAAGCACAGCATTCCTCCAGTGACATTACAGGAGTTGACTGCATCTGTGGAAAAATCAATCAGGATGCATCACCACTGTTATCATCTGATTGAAAAACAATCGTCTGGCCATAACAGTGTATTCTTTGATTGCCTTGGAAGACAGTATATCAGAACGACAATATATGAAATATTAGTTCAGTTTATTAGAAGAATGATAAAAACATTTACATAACTTTACACTGTTCATTGCCACAGGAATGTGCCCAATATTTACAGTTGTCTTTGAATATTAAAGCATCACTTGAAACCCATATTTACAAAAAGCATCTCTTGAAGTATACATCTCACGAAGTTCAAAAGTGCAGTTCCATCTGAGACACGTATAACACTAGTGTCTTAAGCAGGCAATGTTGCCTACCGGATCGACAGTCATGAACTGGACTGAACCTTCCTCTGCTCAGCTGTACATCAGCCCATATGGTGTGGTATTGCAGAGCTGCATAGCTGATGGTGCCTCCCTGCCCACAACCCAGCGTCCATCATGAGAGCGATTGGGAACATTGGCTGAAAACCTAGCTGCAGAGTGCACACTAGCATCCAGAGCCACATACACCACGGTTGGGTGAATGGCACAGGGATCTTCTGGAGTGGCATAATGACCTTCTGGGGAAAAGCGCGTCGATGAACATTTATTCAGGTTGTGGTATGGGTGGCAAAGTCCGTAGCAGTGCCAGAGTGTCGTTCTCCACAGGCACCGCAGAGGATGGTGCATGACTTGCAGAGAGATGGAAGTGACAGCTGGTTCAGACCCCAGTGACATGCTTGGTCTGTGGGCAAACATTCTGTGGCAGAATCACTGACATACGCAGAAGTGTGCTGCATCTGGTTTTAGTGGCGTTGCTGCAGCCCAGTAGACCCTTGGATGAAGAAAGAAGAATGTCTGGTAGCTTCTGTTTTGAGTCTGCACTTCCACCATTGTATCTTTCTCATAACTTTGTAGAAGACTTCATCTTGTGGCTGATACTTTGTCTGACCTCTTTTAAGGGTCATGAATGTGTCCATGAATGTGTAACAATTCTGCTGGTGAGCCCTGTCACATGACAAGAAGAGGTAAGAAGACAGAAAAATTTTCAGTGCGTGCTCCCATGTGTGGGAGGAACTGAGTTTCTCCATGTGCCTTCTGAACATTCAAATTAACTGTTCACCTTCACCCTTGCACTGGGTGTGAAGAGGTGCTATGGTCACATGGAATATGGAAAACCGTTGGAAACTGGCTGACATGAATTATTGTCCATTGTCTGAGACATTGACCTGTGAAATACCTACTAGACAAAAAATAGAAGATGAGGCTAATACCATATTTGCAGTAGTGGTGGATGTAATGTGGACAATAAACAGAAATTTACTATAAGCGAGAACTACTGACAACCATCGGATGTTCCAGAATAGACCTGCAAAATCTATATGAATTCATTGGCACAGTCCAAATGGACGTAACAACTCAACAAGCATTGCGATGGAGCTGTCTGATTTTCCATGCAAACTTGGCAGCGAGCAGTCATTTGCTCAGTTTGAGTGTCCATTCCCTGCCAAGTGCAATATCATCTGGTGAGTTGGCCTTGGCGCAATAAAGACAAAATGTCACACTTTAGGAAGTGGGGCATCACAACACACACACACATCATTGTTCTCCATATGCAACTGCAGAAACCTGTTCATATGGGTAGCACAGGACAATGCAAAATGTAGCAAAGCACCCCTGTGTGGGAAATGTCCTTTAAATTGTATGGCCACCCATGGAACACATTTGCGAAACAACCTGAAAGCTAATCAAAATATCCACGGGTGTACTGCCGGTCTATAGTGTCCAACGGGCACAATATTTCGGCGATCAAACATGTCGCCATCATCAGGTGATGGCGACCTGATGATGGCGACATGTTTGATCGCCGAAATATTGTGCCCGTTGGACACTATAGACCGGCAGTCAGGTGATGGCGACCTGATGATGGCGACATGTTTGATCGCCGAAATATTGTGCCCGTTGGACACTATAGACCGGCAGTACACCCGTGGATATTTTGATTATCAAATACGCCGAGAGAAACTCAAGAGTCACCACCTGAAAGCTGTGTCAGATGCAGTTACAGTGGTAAGACACTGCAAATTTGGAGGAAAATACTGAAGACTTTCAGAAGCCTGGGTATCAATTTGAAAACACGATTCCTCAGGTTTTCAGATGGAACAGTTGGATTTCGTTTTTCTTGTATTTAACTATTGTCACAGCACTAATGCCATAACCTGCACTTTGATATTCATAACCATCCATATGATTTCAATGGACACCATACTGAAAGCTGTGCAACTATGTTCAATTTGTGGCTTTGTGTGCGAACGGTAGCTCATGATGCGATGTGCATTTATTGTCTCGACCTAAAAACATTGCATTCCAAAGTTAAAGTCAACCAATGTCAGTTGAGTTACCATCAGTCAATGAAAATGTTCGGCACGAATCGACTGGAAATTAACTTTTGACGTTTAATCCTTTCGCGGCTACTAGGGCCGAGCTTCGCGACTGCTTGGTCGGCTGATGGGAGGAAACACAGTATGTGCATGGCCAGTGGACAGAGGCGTCAGCTCTATGGTCGCTGTAGACTACAGCCACTGCAGGCTACCGCACGTTCTGGTGTGCAGAGAACCACCGTTCAGTAATTCCTGTAACACGAGACTTATGAGGGGCGTTTGAAAAGTCTGTGCAAAAATAAAAACTACTTAAGTGTTTGGTGCAAACCTTTTTTTATTTTTCAACAGTCTCGTTTTAGAATTAAAACACTTAGTCCAATGCTGTTCTAATTCGTTGATCCATTCCGAATAATAGGAATCGTCCAAGTCTGCAAAATAGCTATTAGTTGCTACAATCACCTATTTGTTTGAATAAAATATTTGTTCCACCAGCCATGTCTTCATATATTGGAACAAATAGTAGTCCGAGGGAGCCAAGTCTGGAGAATAGGGGGGATGTAAAACGAGTTGGAATCCTATTTTCATTAATTTTGCGACCATAGCTGCTGAGGTGTGTGTTCATGCATTGTCGTGGTGGAAAGAATTTTTTGCGGTCCAATCGCCAGCGTTTTTCTTGCAGCTCGGTTTCCAACGGTCCTATAACGATGAATAATATGCACCTGTAGCAGTTGTACACTTTTCTAGATATTAGATGATCAATACCAAAAGACAGTTACCATGACCTTTCAAGCCGAAGGACTGGTCATTCGCCTTTTTTGGTGCAGATTCTCCCTTTTTAATCGATTGTTTAGATTGTTCTTTGGTCTCAGGAGTATCAATGTTTCATCCACAATGACAAAACGGCGCTTAAAGTCCTGTGTATTCTTCCTGAATATTTGCAAACCATTCTTGTAACACTTCACAGAATTGAGTTTTTGGTCAAGTGTGAGCAATCACGGAACCCATCTTGCGGATAGCTTTCTCATGTCCAAATGTTTATGCCAAATATATGTACCCATTCATTCGAGATGCCCACAACACTAGCAATCTCATGCACCTTACCTCTTCTGCCATCCATCACCATATCATGGATTTTATAAATGATTTCTTAAGTCGTAACCTTCACAGGGCGTCCAGAACGTTCAGCATCACTTGTGCCCATATGGCCATTCCTAAAATTATGAAACCACTTATAAACTATTCTAATCGAAGGTGCAGAGTCTCTGTAATATTTGTGAAGCTTCTCTTTAGTCTCCTGAGGCGTTTTGCTTTTCATAAAGTAATGTTTAATCACCACACGAAATTCTTCTTCGTCCATTTTTTGACAAACACTCGACTTCCTTGATTCACACGAATGCCAAACAGAAAGAAATAGGCCAATATGGTTGAAACTTGGTGTGCGTTGTTTCCAAAGATCCTACTAACTCGATACGCACCAGTGGTGCCATCCCTCGGACTTTACACAGACTTTTCAAACGCCCCTCGTACACTATTGATGTATGTGTCTGCATCATGTTAAAATTTCATTAACATCGAACAGATGTGTTTCAATATATATAGTTGTAAAGTGAGTAGAGCTTAGCGAAAACGCCGAAACCTCGGCCAGTTCTTGCTACTATCGTAAATAAAAAATAATCACAGAAATTAAAAACCAAATTGTGTCACGTATCCAGACTAAGAGTTAAATAAAGAATATATCTGGGAAACTCATTTTGCGATAGGCCCATTGCTTCGTTTGTATTTAAAGCCTGAAACCGATACTCCACTGTATGCAATCAGATAGTAAGCATCTACCTTCTTCTTGCTTCCTGTTTACTTTTTCAGTTCGTCGCTTTCAGTATGGTTTACTTTAGTGGTTTCCCATCCTCATTTTAGATACAGCCTTTGGACTGGCACTGGCTGAGTTGAAAACCATTTTTTATTTTCTTTTTACTTTCCTTTTCTTGAAACGTATAACATTACTAAAACATCCCGATATTTCTTTAGTGTGGGATTTTTCGAAACATGGCACCATGCAGACACCCACATCACACTTTTTGCATCTTATGCATCTCATTTTTCGTCGTGAATGAGCAGTACAAACTAAACAGCATCGCTGGGGAATCTTATTTTTCTCTGTTGCTATGAGTAACCCTGCATACTGACCCTCTTTATTCTGCAATCAGAAAGGGCTCACATCTTTCGTTGTCCTAGGATCGTACTTTTACATGTTTGACCATGATATTTATCAAGCAACTGATGGATTATTTCCAAATGGTATTTCGCTAGTGGTATCATCTGTTGTTTTTGTATTTCAAAAATAGTTTTTGCATTAAGCACACACAAGTCACTCAAATGAAAGAATACTTTCTTGTACTACTTCATTGTCTTTTGGATGCACTGTACAGAAAATAACAGCATGTCTGTCTTATCAATTGCACTCATCGACTTATTATAGCTGACAACACAGGCAGGTTTCAATTTGTTTTGGCCCAATCTCTATTCTTTTTTCTCTGTCTCCACAATCTCTGGTCCATTTACGATGGAAAGCATCCAGACTTATTTTTCGTCCATCTATTTTAGTGCCATTAATGGTCCATAGGATTTGAACAGTATTTCCCCATTTCTTAGCTTGTCTGGCAATGGTGGCAGATGTTTCCTGTTTTTGCACACTGTTCTGGTGGCACTTGTACATTTATCATGGAGCCACAGGAATGATTCAGGGCTCAAACACCAACTGTCTAAATAAATGGTATAACTTTGAAGTATTACAATAACAAACTTACAACAACATCGCCTGATTTTCCCCAATCAGCATTTTCAGAACCTATTTCCTTGGCAGCACCAGTGCAGACAAGATAATCCAAAATATGATTGGTTTGTATGTCACAAAGGATGAAAATTTTAATGCCAAAATGGTTGCGTTTATTTGGTATTTATTGCTTGAATCGGAACTTTCCTTTGAAAAGTAGCAGATATTCCTCGATCACTAAGTTTATAAAGGGTACTACTGCCATCGGAATTTATTTGTTGTGTGATCTACGATGAGAAATATTTTTACAAGCATATCTTGAGAAGCAGTGAAATTGTCACTGAGGTGCAATAAACTTAGGGTCAATTTGACCGTCACTGGCTATTACGTAACAAAATATTGGTGTTTGAAGCAAAGACTCTGTCAACCAATATTCACTCACTTCTAATTTTTTTACTTCCAGGCATATGCAGAGAACATTCTAGGAAGAAATACAATTCTGCTGGCCTTATATGCTTCCAGCATGCTAATCTCGTGGTTGCGGTTGTCATTTTTTCCATGATAAATTTATAGTAGTTATTGATCTGTGTACAGATGGCAGAAACGAATTACATGGACATGAAGTGCAGAAAAATTTACATGATTTGCTGATTCTTCAAAGTCTGCTTTTAACCGGCTAAATGCGTTCACAAAATGGTGTCGTTTCATCACTGGTTGATTCTGCATCCAGTCATACTTTCTTTTTTCTAAAGAAGATTACTCATCTTCTTTCCATCTTCAGAGGAAGAATCTTCTGTTCGTGATGTCGAGGATTCAGCAATACGTCCAGATGCATCTAACTCTCTGTTGGAAGAAAGCTCCGAAATATCACTACAGTCTTTGTCGCTACTATTCATTAGAATACCCGTGATTTCCTTGTGTGATAAATTGTGTCCCGGCATGACAAAGGCTACATCCGCGAACGCTGTCATCTCAACAGAAGCGAAGAGATGACTGGCCGAATGTCAGACTCGTAAGCAGAAAGGACCAAGGGGAAGTGAAAACTCTTTCCTACATTCCAAAGAAAACCAGATAATGACATTGCTGTCTGAAATGCGGAATACAGTAAATAGCCGTTCTAATGTGTATGTTTACCTGCTCCCTAACTTGGGCGTATATGAATGCCATTAACCATCTAGACTTTCCACTTGCCAGACGTACCTGAATGCCAGTAACTGCAAAAGGGTTAAAAAACATTTGTGATTAGAGAAAGGAAAGAAATATTTGTTACGAAATGGCTGGAAGTTGCAAAAGCCACAATTCGTGCCAGTTTGGCAAACCAAGAAACTTTGTGTACTGCCTCCGTTTATCCCCACAAAGCCATGATGTTCAAAAACATTTAATGTTTCATGTTTGCTTGTTGATGTTCTGATGGGGAAGTCATTAAATCTCTGAATATGAAGTAGAAACCCAGTGAAAATTAGTGTCTGTGGCAGCATAAACATCATGCATCAATGAAAAACGATATGAGAATTCGTAGAAAAGAGTCATCAGAATTATGGCTAGAGTGCACCCCAGATGCTCTTGCAGAAACTTATTCAAACAGCTCGGTATCCTCACCATGCCATCTCAGCACATTTTTTCCACTAATGTGCTTTGTGAACAATAATCATACAACTTACAAAATAAACAGCGAAACTCACGATCGTGATATGAGAAGTAAACAGAGTCTTCACAAAGATATAAAAAATCTCAGCATGGTACAGAAAGCAGTGCATTATTCAAGCATTAAAGTATACAACGAACTTCCATTTCACGTAAATCGATCATTTGGAAAACGACTAAATTTTTAAAAAACTGAAACTTTATCTTTTGAATAGTTCTTCCTATTCTTTGCAGGAATGTTTTGACAGTGTGTAACAATTAGTACAATGTAATTAATTTTTAAAAAATTCCTAGTAAAGCAGGTTATGTAGCATTGGCATATCAATTGATAACAAAATGTCTTTTATATGAATTAGAATTTTAGACATAATTTGTTTGTGTAATCATTATCACTACTATAATCTGTGTTGTTGCTTAAACACTTGAACCTCACGTATCTGTTTATATGTGATTTAGTTTGGAAGCCTCATGACCATTTAGATACTGTTATTACTGTAATAATCTGGCACATTCTACATCCTAGTATATAGACAGTAATATCAACTTATTATTACAATCATGAAGGGAGATAAACAGAAAAAGCACATAAAAAAGTCTAAAGTATAATCATTAAGTGGTCATTGCTTCAACCACCCCTCCACCCATTTTAATAACTTCAAATGAAATTGTATTTAATATCCAAGGGCTTCAGCCATCTATGTCCCCACTTCTATAATAGAGATACACATGAGTGATTATCTTAAAAAACTGATGGAGCTTTTAAAAATATTTTGAATTCTTCAATCACAGGATGTCAGCTGTAGCTGTTGCCAAAGCAATATGTTCTGCTTCTGTTAAAGATAGTGAATCTCATGTCTCTCTCCTTTTAGCCCAAAAAACAGTATTTTGAAAAACCTGGAGTATGTATCCTGTTGTAGATATTCTATCTGCTCCACTTTCTCAGTCGGAATCAACACAGCACAGACGAGAACCGAATTTCCCTTCTTGTAACACAGACCAACATGAAGTATTCCTTAAGTATACTGAAAAACTCATTTCAAATTTTTTTCCAGTAGAATCCATTCCGTTTACTTTGATATATGCTGAAATAGTCAACTGACACACTTATGCCTGCTCTTGTAACTGTGATGAAATACGTCATACAACCTATGAATTCTCTGTTCAGTTTATATCCAACCATGTCACCACAAGCATCTTTAATGAGTTTTACTTACACTGGTGTTTTACAGGGTTTACAGTCTTCCACACTGAATCTTTTCAATAAGTTTTCGTGTTGATGAAGAAATATTTTGCCATTAATTAAAACTTCTGGGCTGAATTGCCGTGGTCCATATATAAAACTTCTTCTCCTTCCTGACGTTTCGTTGCCTACTGCAGGCAACATTATCTGAGGTGAGTCAGCGACTCACGTCAGGAAGGTGAAGAAGTTTTATATATGGTCCACGGCAATTCAGCCCGGAAGTTTTAATTAATGAAGACGCCGGCCGTGAAATCTTACATGTTATGAAATATACTGCCATTGGTCATCCGTATATTTATACCAAGGGATAATTTAGCATCTCCAAGTTCTAGCGTTGAAAATTTTAATTTTAACTTTTAATATCAGTGATTTTTATTTTACAGTTCCCAGCAACTAGAATATCATCCAAATACCATAGCAAATAAGTGTTATAATCATCAGTACTTTCAACATACAGACATCTGTCAATTTTGGGTTAGCAAAACCAAGTTTCCTCCATAAAATTGTCAAATTTAGAGTTCTAAGTTCTTGGTGCCTGTTTCAGTCCTGATAAAGCTTTATTGAGTTTGCATACAGGTCCTTCCTTAAAATTTACTCCTTGAGGAACTTTCATATAAATTTCTTCAGTCAGTTCTCCATGCAGGAATGCATTTTGTATATCTATTTGTTCCACAAACAAATCATGTTCATTTACAAGAATAAGAAAAGTTCTCAGTATTGTGACAAGAAACTGAAACATGTGTCTCCTCATAGCATTTCCTTTTACCTGAGCACAACCTTTCATAACTAAATGTGCCTTTTTCTGAAGTAACAGACTGTGAATTATCTTCAGCATTTTGCTCAGTGTCCTCAAAGTCGGTATCATTGTTGTGTCCTTGTCTTCTACTGTATTCTGTGCTATGTTGTGCATTCGAACAGTTTCCTTCAAGATGCAGTCATTGTTACCTTCTCTTTCAAACAGAGAATTATCTTCATAAAAAATTACAACTCTTAGAAATTCAATTTTATATTGTTTGAAATTCCATAATTTACAATCATTTGAACAATATCCAGTCATGCAGCATTTTAATAACCTGATGTTAAACTTATTTGTTGGTAATTCCTTTGAAATGTGCCAGCATGCATTACATTCAAACACATATACAGTTTCTTCAAATTTGCCTTCCTTCCATACCCTAGTTATTTCTCCACCTAAAGCTGAAGTAGGACTACAATTAATAATAGAAACAACTGACAGTACTGCTTCTGGTCAAAACTGCTTTCCATGTTTACATCCAAAAATTATATTATGATCCTCTTCAGTGGTAGTATCATTTAATCTTTCCATCACTCCATTTTGCTGAGGTGTATGCCTTGTGGTAAACCAGAACTGCACTCCCTATTCTTCAAACAATTTTGTCATTTAATCTGAAATGTATTTATAACCGTTGGAACATCTAAATCTGTTGATTTTCTTGTTAAAATGAGCAGTAGCCATTCCATAGTATATTTTAAAATAATGAAACACTTCTAACAAAATCGAACAGTAAAAAATTTAAGGCGTAAATAGACACACATACACACACACCGAACCTGAAGCCAGACAGTAAAGGTCTTGTTTCAGTAACCAGTGGTTGTGGTCATGTGTGTGTAAGCTGCGTTTCCATGTGTGTGTAAGTTGTCAATTTCTTATGAAGGCCTAGTTGGCTGAAATTCACTTTCTGACAGTCTCTTGTTGTGCCTATCTGCGACTCTGCATCTCCATTACATGGTGAGTGGCAACTACCCTTTTCATAATGCCACACGAGTAATTTCTCAGAAATCTTCTTTGTGGGATGATTGCTCTTCTCCAGTATTCTACCAATAAACTGAAGTCTACATCTGCTTTACGCATGAGTGAACCTATGTGATCATTCCATTTGATATCCTTACAGCCTCTTACTCCCAGGTATTTGCATTATTAGTCGACCTATACCAACAGTGACTCATTGATATCATAGTCATAATGTGATATATTTTTTTTCGTTTTGTGAAGTGCACAATTTTAGATTTCTGAACATTTACAGCAAGTTGCCAATCTCTGCACCATGTTTAAATCTTATCAAGATCTGACTTAATATTTATGCAGCCTCTCTCTGATAGTACTTCATTATGGATGACTGCATCATCTGTAAAAAGCCTTGTTTTACTATTAAGGTCATCAATGAACAACATGAACAGCAAGGGTCCCAACACATTTCCCTGGGGCACACTCAAAGTTACTTCTACATCTAATAATGACCCTCCATCCAAGACAACATGCTATGACCTCCTTGCCAAAAAGTCCATAATCCAGTCACAAATTTCACTTGATACCCCATATGAGCACAATTTCGACAATAAGTGTAGCTGTGGTACTAAGTCATATGCTTTTCGGAAAACAAGAAACGCTGCATCTATTAGGTTGCCTTGATCCAAAGCTTTCAGTATGTCATATGAGAAAGCTGCAAGTTGGGTTTCACATAATCGATGTTTTGGAAGACCATGCTGGCTGGCATTGAGAAGGTTATTCTGTACAAGAATCCTCATTATGTTTGAGCTCAGAATCAGTTCAGGTGGCTGTTTGGTTCGAATATGAGACTGAATAAGAGGTAATTGTGTTTGTTTGCCCTGTAAGAAGGTGAAAAATGTATTTACGAATTTAGATAACTTCCCTTTTTCCATTCCCTATGCTAGATAAAGAAGTTTCTTCACATTTTTTAGGTTCAACTGTCCTAAGCGTTTATGCCACAACTCTACATCACCCTCTGAAACACAAGAACTGCACATAGAATTCTTAGTATGTTTGAATGAAAGGGTACACATACCTGAACCTTTTCTGTGAGATACAGTTATCACTTAAATGTACACATACCTGAACCTTTATCATCCTTTCGAATTGAACCTACCAAATTTTCAAACACAATGTGGTATCCAGCCATTTCTAGTTTACAAAATGACAATAAATGTGATACTTCAAGAACAGCTTTTGTTTTTATTTGAAATTTCTTTTCAGAAGCAATGCTTTCAACATCAACTCTTATAACCTTTCTGGCAAACAAAAATGTATCTGGCTGTCACTTGATGCTTCCTTTGACCTTGCTGAGAGACATATTGTGTTGATAAAAACAGTTCATTTAATGACCTTTTTCTACCTGCAGAATTATTGTTTTGTTTCTTCATTTGGTCACTCGACTAGGTTTCCAGAAGAGCAACTACAACATCATATTGTGGATGCATCATTAGTAACAAACTGCACGCTATTTCATTATCCTCAGTATTAGCACCTGATGCTTTCAAATGATGTGGAGGTGTGGGTAGATTTCGTAATGAAAAAACGCTCTGAAAAACATTTTAAATGAATAATGCTTTATTATTAAGAATTGGTGACATGCACTTTGAAAAAGTGAAGACATTTAAGTATCTACGTGTGGACATCACTTCAAGAAATGAAATTGAATCCGAATTGAAGAAGAGATTACGGGCGGGAAATGCATGCGACTTCTCACTGAATAGATTACTTTCATCATGGATATTGTCTAGGAATTTAAAGATTACAATATACAAAGCTATTATTCTACCAGTTATGCTGTATGGGTGTGAGACTTGGTCTTTCACTGTTCAAAATGAAAAGCCGTTTCAAGCATTTGAAAACAAAATTTTGAGGAAAATTTTCGAAGCAAAAAGGGATGACATTAGCGGAGAGTGGTGAAAACTGCATAACGAGGAGCTTCACGAACTGTATTCAAGCCCTGACATAATCAGTATTATTAAAGCACATAGGCTGCGATGGGCGAGTCACGTAGCTCGAATGGATGAGTACAGGGCAGCGCGGAGAGTACTGGTAGGGCACCTAGAGGGAAAACGTCCCGTTGGGAGACCGAGGCGTAGATGGGAGGACAATGTGAAGGTTGATTTAAGGAGCCTAGATATTGAAGGTGATTGGAAGGAAATACCCCAAGACAGGGACAGGTGGCGAAAATACGTTGCTGCGGTAATGGAGTCTCTAGTCTGATATGACCAGTGAGTAAGTAAGTAAGTATGCTTTATTATAAGTAACACATATACATAACTGAACTGCACAGTTCAACAGTAAACAACAGACTCCTCGATACAGGCCAAACATCTTAATACAGTTATTTCACATTACTAGATACATTGATCCACCACAGAGTCCCCTGCACAGTGTAACATTACAGGACATATTGGGACATATTGAAGTATTCGATACTGTAGACTTTTAGGGGATGTCGATACAGATATGCAAAATGTAAAGGGAAACTTTGGTTTAAATATTGTACTGTGTCAATATTAGGACATTTTGCACAGAAAGAACAAAAATAGAATTAATGTAAATATATATTAGTGTTAGTAACCTATTTTCATTCAATTTTGTAATTATATTTCATTTTGTAAAAGAAAGACTCACTGTTTGCGGTAGCTCTGATTAATTGTATAAATTATCAGTTTTGAGCTAAATTATTTCGTATAATATGGACAAGATACTTTTAAAAACTCACCAGCTAAAGAGAAAGTCTGTGAATGAGCGTTTGATGCGCACTTCTGGAGCTTTCTATGGAGAGGTTCTGTATTATGATCGCAAAAAGGCGAAAACTTGTGAAAGCTGTTTCATGGCCTAGTTTCGAAAGACGATTTAGTAGTAGTAGTAGTAGTTTTATTCATCCGTAGATCTCTTTTTACAAGGATATAGGACATGTCAAAGTATTTACAAGCTTAGATCAATTTACAATAAGCTAATTCGTATACACATATATTTACAGACTTCTGGTTAGAGACAATCATTAGACTTTACTCCTGGTATACAATAATTTATTTACAAATAACTCATTAAATAATGTAATGCCACACTATTCACTCATATTTCACTGTCAGTCACTGCACACACTGTACACACATTGTTTCATTGTTTCATAACACTTCACTCACTACATACACACACACACACACACACACACACACACACACACACACACACACACACACACACACACACAGGTGATCCTTGGGCCATTTTCTGTACTGCAAGTTCCCATTTGCTATCCTGAAAAACTGAGTCAGCATCCCTTCATAATGAGTAAGATGTTGAGCTCAGAAAGAGGAAGAGGTTTTAGTATTGTGCTATGCATAGCTTGAGGGGAGAGTGTCTCTAGAAAGGAAAAAAGAAGAAAAATAATAAAGTGAAGGTGTTATGTGGAATATTGGATGTTTTATAATCATCATTATTATTATTATTTGTTTGTATAACATTTTTTTATCAAACCCCTACTCTGCTTTATCTAAGTAATCCTTCAATGTATAAAATGTATTGCATAACAGGTACTTTTTAGCTGCCTTCTTAAATAAGTGTATTTTTGAAATTTCTTTAATCTCTTTTGGTAATTTATTGTACAGTTTTATTCCTTGGTAGAAAATGCTGTTTTGAGTTTTATGTTTATTTTTTCTTGGTAAATGTAAGTTGAGTCTATGTCTTGTTGCATGGTCATGGACAGAGCTGTTTGTGCAGTAATTGCCAATGTTACTTTTGATGTGTACAACTGACTGGTAAATGTGTTCACATGGAGCAGTTAAAATTCCCAGTGTTTTGAACAGATCTTTACAATGAGCTCGACTACTATTGCTGGTTATTATTCTTATGGCTCTTTTCTGGAGTTTGAAAATTGTGTTCATATTTTGTGGATTTGTTCCCCAAAAAAGAATGCCATAGCTAAGAATTGAGTGTACATATGAATAATATGTAACTAAAAAACACTGCATGTTACACACAGATGATAGAATTCTAAGGGCATAACATGCTGATGACATTTTGTTTGCAAGTACCTTTGTGTGTTCGCACCACTTCAGCTGAGAGTCAATATTCATTCCTAGAAATTTTGCATTTCTTACACAGTCTATAGAGGTGCCATCTACATTTAATTTAACATTGTCATTTTTCCTCTTCAAACTGAAGTTCATGGCATTAGTTTTCTTTATGTTTAATGTCAATTTGTTGCTTATTGACCAATCGTAAACTTCCTTGAGAGTTTCATTTGCTTTCTCGGTAAGGAGTTCTCTTGTTCTCTCAGTGACTATAATATTGCTGTCATCAGCGAAGAAATATTGCTGAAGGGATTTATTTACGTTTTGAAACACGATTTAAATCATTTTACATATAAATAGTTGTTCGAAATCACTCAAGAAATATCCAGAATCAAATGTCAAGATATTTCTGGAAACATCAGTACAAATCTGGTGAAGGTTATCCAGAAGCTGGTAGAAAAATGTTATAAAATCTATTTGGAAATTATGCTTGTAAGAATTTATATGTACTGATCCTTTTACTTACTTTAATCTGTACTAAAATTCTGTAATGTCTAATTTAGTTTTAAGTCGTGAATTGCTATCGTATTGTAAACAAAACATTGTCAAAGACTCTCATTGTTTGGAAAGATATTAATACACCTAGGAGTTGTCAGTTCAGTTCGGATATGCACTGCGGTTAGCTCGGAGAGTCAGTTGTTGAGTCTGTGAAGTCTGTCAGTTCTGATTGTAAATAAACGTCTGTAATGAAGAATTACTTGTTGTCGTCAATATGAACTCCAGACCTTTTGCACGAAGCAGACACCTCCTAATGCAACGTTTTAATTTGGTGTTGAGGAGCTGAAATGTTATAATTTGGTGCAGAAAGTCCTGGGACGTTATAATTTGGTTGAGGGAGCTGGGATGTCATAACAGGATAGGTGCAATTAGAGAAAGGGAGATGGATTGAGGTGGAGGAAAGTAAAAACATGGCATAATCTTGTAACCATGCTGGTCGGCGCAGAGATCGAGCCACGCAGGAGAGTAGGACATGGATAGACATAGGTTTTGAGAGCTGTGGCTGATAGGCATGCTGTTCCCAGGGATGCACCAATCTTTCTCCTTGGCTTATTTCTAGTTCCAGTGATGGGTTCTGTCTTTCTCATGGTCATGCCACACATCAGGAGTGAGTTCTGGTGATGGTGTTCTGCCTAGTTGAAATGTAGGCGATGAAGGCTGCAGAGATTACCTCCTGTTGAGTGTGGTTCGGGTGTGGTCGGCATCAGCTGCAGGTGCGGAGGTTGGATTGGCCGCCATGTGGTGCAGTGACTTGTTGAGGGGGGGGGGGGGGGGGAGCGTGGTCTGCATCAGCAGTGGGTGCAGTGCCACAGGCATGTACAGGCTTGGCAGGAGCAGTAGAGGCAGCTGCATAGCTCGCTGGCTCAACTGTTGCGAATGGGGCGTTGTCTGCCTCATCGGCAGACATTTTGAAGCTCTCTGTTGTGGAGGAAGAAGTTTGCTTGCAATCTGAGAAAGTTGCAGGTTTGACATAAACCTTCTCGGTGATGGCAGTGACTGTAGCTGCAGGATGTAGTTGCCCAACATGTGCGGTAGTAATAGGTGTCCTTGATGCGAATGCAGTGAAGGTTGTCCATGCATCTACCAGATCCGCTGATGTGTTGTTGATGAACGCTTGCTGGGTCGCATTTGCCACAAGAAGAGCTGTGATATTGTGTGACTGGTAGAGGAGTTTGCACAATGAATGTACCAAGTCAGTAGTGAGACATGTGAGTTCAGCTAACCGTAGCAGAGAGACAGCAGTCATCACTCTCAAATGCGGAGGCGTTGCGACCAAGGAGCCCTCAATGCTTGGTTGGAGGCATGTTGTAACAGTGTGGACATAGAAAGATCTGGAGAGAGTCTGTAGTGTCGCAGAAAGTCTATGTCTAACACAGGTTCATCGATGTCAGCCTTGTTAAATGTTCAATCAAAACACAGAACTGGCTGAAATTTAAGAAGAGTAGAGCCATAGACCGTGACTGACGAGTTATTAGCTACTTGTACAGTCATGACGGAAGTTGTTGGTGGCGCAACAGACAATGCCAGTGATGTAATAGTAAAATCTGCACCCGTGTCAACCAGGAAGATCGTGTCACTGATAACGTCACAAACGTAGTCTGCCGGGCAATAGTTGTTTATTATGTGTTGACTCGTGCTATTGTAGGCACCCTGTAGAATGCCTGCGAGATGATGCACCTAATTCACCATGCAACGCAAGCTTGGGTCACATGAGCAAGACCGGTGGCACTTCTGAACTGCATCGCCATGATTGGTATGGTACCTCTCAGAAGATACATGAAGGTGTGTCTGCGAACCATGGGCAACAACTGTCATTGCAACAGTGGACCCAGTCGAGGCCATGTTGGTGGCTGAGCGCGCAGGAGTGGTGGGGCCAGAGGCTTGTTACCACCGCCACCAGACAGCACCTTGACCTAGGTTTCGACTGGTGTGACTTCCCACAGCTGTGCTCAAAACTGCAAGCTGAAGTGTTTACATGATGCCAACTGTTGGTTCTGTCGCTGAACTCAGCACAGAGATGAGCTGATCATGTCTTATGATTTTGTAGGCGTTGTCTGCCAGCTGTATATGCATTTCTAGAGGGCCAGTAGTGTGAGATAAGAGTTGTAATCAGAGGGCTGATGGTATTTTAACTACCCAGAGTGACCAGAGTGCATCGTCTGATAGGAACGAAGAGCCTATTAATGATCTAATCTTTCACAAATGTTTAAATGGTGTGAGCTTGCCGAGTGATACTTCATGCAGTAAGTGATGAATTACCTTTTGTGGGGTTTCCAACAATCATTAAAGAATTGCGGATTTTGCATCTTTGTAGCAGTCCCTTGTCATTGCCACAAGGATGAGACCAAACGTCTATTCCATATGCTCGTGTAAATCAGTAAGCAATGTGACAAACAATGTTTCATTGGACAAGACGCCATTAACATTCAGAATGCTTCCCACTAGAGAAAACCATGTTTTCGGACTGTCCTTAGTAAGTGGTGGCAGTTGTGGTGAACATCCTGAGAAAGACAGCAGAGCAGAAAAATGCATGGAGCGAACATTGATGCAGGCGTTAAGACTGTAGAGGCCAGCACTGTATCTGGGCACTCAACTTTATTCTGCCCTTGATGTACATACATGTAAACACATGCACTATCAGACATGCTAGTGCAGCACAAACAGCTGCGGCCATCGAAAAATTCGGAATGCACAACTTAATCCACTAAGCATTGTTTACCTTTTCAGGTGCATTAAAAATGCTCGATATAGGAGCACCAGACAAGGCGGAAATGGCAACAGACACATTGTTCATTGGTAAAAGTTCACTGTTCATGCACTGCTGCTGTTGCACTACGTTGAACACTTGTGGATTGCCTTTGAATCGTTTGAAGTTACGTGTACTGTATGTTGAGCGAATCATACCGGCAGTGAAGCAAACTAATATTAATAATATAATAACAATAATAATAATTGTATTGTCATTCGGCCATTACAGCAATAGAGAACGTCATATACATACTAAAATACAATTAATAGTTTGAAAGGAACAACAGGTTTGTTGTTAACATTATAGTATTATATTACAGTTGATAAATTCTCTTATATCATAGAATGGGTGGAGGACTAGCCAGACATGAATTCTTTGTTTGAATAATTGTTCGTAGCTGTTGAGTGACTTTGACAATCTGTGGTAAGGAATACAGAGGCACCTACTCCTTCTTGTATTGTGGCTATGTGCATTTTCTCTGGTTTTTGTGTCTGATAATTTCTTCTTCGTATAAATTAGAACATAGTATATGTACAAGTTTATAACAGTCATGATTTTCTGTTCACAGAACAATGGTTTACAGTGTGCCTAATATGCAGAACCAGTAATTATCCTAATAGCTTTTTTTTGTAGTATTAATATGTCATGTACACAGCTAGAGTTCCTCCTCAAAATAATTCCATATGTTATCATACTTTGAAAGAATGAAAAATAGGATGTTCTAACATATTTTTCAGGAACACAATCCATAAGTCGCCTTAACAGGTAAATAACTCTTGACAATTTACCACTAATTTACTGTACATGTTGACCCCAAGATAATTTATCATCAATGTATACCCCCAAAATTTGACATAACTTAGATCATATGACAGAAGCTTGTATCTAAGACTACAGACCATCTGCTGTGTTTTGTTTTCATTCAGTGGGAATCAATTTGCCTTGAACCAATAGGATGCTTAGTCAATTGTCTTTCCTGCACAAGTTTCAAGTCTATTGAAATCATCACTAGCATGAAGAAACGTTGTATCATTTGCATACAACACAGTGGTGGACTTGATAAATGACGGCAGATCATAATCAGGAACAAAAAGGGTCCCAGCACAGATCCCTGCGGAACACCTACCTTGACTTGTTCTGTACTCCACATTTCTCTCCCTACATAAACAACTTGCTTACGATTATAAAGATATGATTTTATTAATTTAAGGCTGTTATGCCTAATGCCATAGAATTCCAGTTTTTCTAGGAGTGGCTTACGCTTTACACAGTCAAAAGCTTTGCTTAGATCACAAAATGTGAGTTGAGCATAGTCCTTATCCTCAAACACTTGATGTAAGTATTTGACTACAAAGTCTATAGGATCCACAGTCGACAACTTTTTCCTAAAACCATACTGAGATTCACTAATTATTCCTAATTTTTCAAAATAGACAGATAGCTGTTGGTAAATCACACATCCCAGTGTTTTATAAAAAGCTGGAACTATGGAGATTGGTCTGTAACTTGAAGGTGAGTCCATATCTCTCTTTTTATATATTGGAACTACCCTAGCCACTTTGAGTTCTTCGGGAAAATATCCATCAAATATGCATTTATTTATACAGAATGTTAAGGGGTACACAATATACTCTATTACGTTCTTTAGTAAATTTCAGGATATGTCATATATATCTACACTGTCTGAAGATTTCATCCATTTTACAATGCTTAGGATATGATGAGGTGAGACCTCGGAGAACATAAACGTACCTGTGTCTGTTGGTGTTCTGCAAACAATTTTAGAAAGTAACTCTGATGAACTGATGTCGGGTTTGATTACAGTATTTCCTACATCTTCAACAGATTCAATAAAGAAATCATTGAATTTTGGGGACTTATATTAATTTTTGCTTCTTGCATCTTTAGCAACACCATTTATTAATTTTCATGCAGCTTTGCACTTATTTGTGGAATTATGTGCTTTTTTGTCTTCCACAATGGCTTTTTTTATACTCATTCCTGCATTTTATATAGGCTAATCTGGCATGTTCTGTTTTCTGATTGCTACATATATTGTGCAACACCATAACTTGGTTTTTCATATTTGATAATTGTTTAGTGAATCATGAATTTTTTCTGTTTGTAGCCCTGTTTGTAAAGCCTTTGTCAGTTAATTTGCATTTCTTTATGGAGATGTTGTCATTAAATTGTGTCAGAAATGTTTTAAAAAATCTCTCTAATAATCGTTTCCATGACAAATCAGCACTAAGACTATAACTTGTGTCACCATGACATTGGTTGAACCAGTCTCCCTCAGCAAGGGACTTACAGAGCTGAACAATTTTGTCATCTGTGACAGGTCTGGTGATTATAACTTTTGGGACAGGCTTATGAATATTACTATTATCAATACAGAACCTACTTGTATAGTTTAAATACAGAGTCATGATCTGAAAATTGAAACGCTGTAACATCACATGATTCTTCTGTAGTTTTAAAGTTGACAAAAATATTGCCAAGGCATGCTTTTCTCTTGTGGGCCTGTTGTTGATTGAGTGCAAATTGCACTGTCTTAGAAGGTTTTTCAACTCAGTCACAGTACGTTTATGTGTTGTTATATAAAAATCTGCATTCAGATCTCCACCAATTAGTATGTCATAATGCAACCATCTGGTCTCTCCTAGTACATCTAACAGAATGTCCAATTTATCTAGAAATACATTGATGATACCCTTAGGTGACCTGTAAAGGGATACTATTACTAACTTAAGACTGTCCATAACTATACCAGTGGCTTCAAAGTTCTGTTCCTCACATAAATAATCGACGTCCAACTTAACAATGGAGCAGCTGAATGACTGATTAATATATATTGGCACACCACCTCTTACATGCAATTTTCTATAGTAACTATTTGCTACACTATAGTTATCAAGTTTGACAACTGGAAGTACACTCTCAGTAACCCAATGTTCACTCAGACAGAAAATATCAAATTTGTTATCTAGTCCAAAACTGTTTACAATAAATTCTTTATCTATTTGTCCTTGAACATTCAGATAGCAAATTTTAAGATCATAATTGTTGTTTATTTTAGACTGAACGTTTTGGTGAGGTGTTATGGAATTTGTTACACTACTTATCTCGTAGGCTTCTTCATCTTGCTGCCTTCCACTAAAAAATCATTTAGACGGACAGGAGGTGCTGTTTTCCGTCTACCCATAACACTTGATGCAGCTTCTCCTGCTGCAATTATCTTTTCTCCTTTTAGAGGCACTGTAGTTACTGTTGCTGGTGAAACTGTTCACAGTTTTCAAATTTCACACGATTTGAAGCACCATGATAGTAAATCAGGGTGGGAGAAACAAGCACAGGTGATCATGTGGTTCATGAAGTCGGTTGCTGTGTCGTAGCAGTCGGTGTTGTTGGCCACATTGTCCTGTGCTATTTTGTATCTGGAAATTGCCCGAATCGTGGTAGTTCACCAAGGACTTTTAACATGGGGCCACTAGTGTGGGTGTGGGTGGTTTTTGTAGCGAAATAATGTCCCGAATACCACTTTAAATGAATAATGCTTTATTATAAGTAAAACACTTATACAAATCAATGACACAGTTCACCACTAATCAACAGACTGCCCGATTTCTCGGTACATGCCATAGATCTTCGTACAGATATTTCACATTACTGATACATTGATCTTCCACAAAATTATTAACTTATCTACTTTTAAACAAATTTCAATAGTATTTTAATTTGCATTAAACTTCATTGCCCACAGAGTCTTTCTTTTAAAAGTTGTTTAGCCCTACCTTTCCACTCAAAAGTATGAGTTAACGAATTCCACAAATCATAGGCAGTTTCCATGTTATTGATATTCTCGAAGGAACTGCCTGAAATTCTTTGAATTATTTGTGACTCAGCCTTCTTATCATTTTTGCTATGTTCTCCCTGAAGAGCTTCCTTTTGTGAACATTGTTCAGCTGTGTCATCGTGCACACATTTATGAATAACAATTTTCTACGAAAATCAATAATTCCAAATTTCCAATTGATAAAGTCTGTATCATTAAACAGCAGTATCCTGAACTTCTCCATCTGCTGAGCCATGACTGTGAACTATGCACTGAATAAATTGATTAGCTTTTCCACATTTATTTGTTGCACTGTAAAACTTGGCCCCATAACCTGTTTTATTGTTAGAAATTGCTAGGTATTTAGATTAGTAATATCAGTTTATTACTTATCACAATTACAACCAATTAGTTTTGTGTTTCCTTGCTAAAGTTGTGGGACTTCAGCGTTCAGTACCTATCATTGGTACACCCAGCTGTAACATTTCAGTCATCGGTATTGCTCTTGCTGTTTTAGATCTCTCTTCAATAACAGAATCTCAAGCCTTGGCTATAGTGTGCAAAACAAGAAGTGTCAGTGGGAGCTTACAATTGAGGAATGTAACAGTTTAGATTAGTGTGTTTTCCTGGTTTATTGGCCTAACCTGTTTCAGCAGTTGTAACTACGTTAAGGCAACAGTCACTAAGCAAGTTACTGTATAGATTATACGCCTAAAAATATAATCTGTAGGCCCATCATCACTGCCAATGCTTTTCTGGTTCAGATAAGCTTTATCTTTACTGTGTCGTGTTATCTTATTCAGAACAGCCTGAATCTTCTAAAGAGCATGGATTGCTAGTTCTTATGGATTACACCATACCCCAAGGCTTAATGTAGGCAAAGAAAAAGAAAAATTAATTCTACTGCACTTGGGGCACAGGCAGCTTCGGTCAATGGGTCAGCACTGTCTGCTCACAGTCTCTGATCTTGTTCCTGCTTTTGGCACATAAAACAGGTAGTTTCATGTTTCAATCTAGGTGTGAAAATGTAAATATCTAGAACCTACGTGCAAAAGCTCAAGAACTTGAGACATCATATCTTTTTTTATGTATGTCTGTGCACCACTAATCAGTTATCTACAGATGAGTTTTCGGATTGATGGTATAGCCAACTGTGTAATGTGATATCTAACCAAAAGAATGCAGCAAGTTGTACATAATAATTCAACCAATATAGTCCGGGGACATAATTCTGACTGGGGAGAAATCATGTAATGGGTTTCCCAAGGTTCAATCTTACGTCCTCTATTGTTCCTCAGATGAGTGTATCTTTATGTTCTAGGATAGGTATTGACATGATGTCTCTCATAGTTTCTACAAATGTTCAGTCTTATTGCTGAATATGTTAGGCGTCACATTTGCGGTAACTACATGAGGTTGACGAGAGTACCGACAGCTCAGGCCAGGGACATGTATACATTGAACTTTGTGTGTGTGTGTGTGTGTGTGTGTGTGTGTGTGTGTGTGTGTGTGTGTGTGTGTGTGTGTGCTGGCTTACTGAATACCACTCTTGTTGTCCAACTGCAAAAGATAGGGCCACACAAGTTTCCACATCTCCATTGCACTGCACATACTATAAACGAGTCCCCAAACTAGGCACTGACCCATACAGGCGACTTTGGCCAACCTAGGTAGCATTTCTCGTAAATAATACCAGCCGTTGTGTTTTAATTGGTGTAGTGAGTATGGGGCATTTGCGTTTTTGGGTTGTTGGTGTTTTGTTTCCATTTTTCGGAGTTGTATGTGTTCGTTCTTTGATATCTATAGCTGCTCAAATGGCTCTGACCACAATGGGACTTAACATCAGAGGTCATCAGTCTATCTATAGCTGCAGTAGAGCTATATGGCTCAAGGGAAATCTCCAATTCCATTGTTAGGGGTTGTAAGTGTTGGTTTCTTGGTATCGATAGCTGCAGTTAAGCTACTATATAAGTGAAGCGAAGTGTCCAATTCCTGTGATTTTATTGGTGTAGCGGAAAGCTGTACATTAATTTTTTTTATATTTTTTGTTAAGGGATGGTGCAGTGTTCTTTTATTGTTGTATATTTAGCTTGTCATTGCCTTAAACCACCAGTGTTCCGCTGTTGTCCCGATAGTTTCATTTTATTTTTAGAGTGAGAGGTCATTGTGTCATTTTTATTTTCGTTCGTATTTCTTGGCGTGTGTGTATAGTGACATTATTGTCGTCATTTTGTATACGCTGGAAGTAGCAATTTTCGCCATATTGATGACGTCTTGGACCAAAGCAAACGGGTTTAATCGGACGATCCTGTAATGCCCTACACTGGTGGAAAAGCAACTTCGCATTGTGTGTCGCTGTCAAGTAACATAACTCGACCAATAGTTGATCATACATCAAATTACTACAGTATAATACAAAAGGTACATTACATCATATTCAAAAGGTACCGTATATTCAGTACTTCCCCTTACCTGTGCTACTGTAGATCTGTGTTTTCGGTGTATGTCGAGAAAAAATTGTCACAAATATATGGTTATTTTTTCTCTACCTTACTGTTACCGAGGTAAATGCACATTTGTTTCCGCAAGTTATGCCTGTGGACCATACTCTTCCTGGAAACATAGCATAATGCTACACATTTTATTCATAGCCAAACCTGTGCAAAATGACACATTGAAAATAGAGTGTTTTCAGTTGGCTGATGGTAACATCTGTCACCACTAGCTGTCTGTGATATGGAGCAAATATCTTCGGAATATAATGTATTTCAGGTAGAGGAAATATGCACCCATCACTACATAAAGCCACAAGTTGTGGTGCAGAGGTAGCAAAAAACAATGTAACTGTTAGAAATAACCAGGTACTGAGATGTAGCTGTTACTGCGATTACCACCCATCTGATACTGTGAGTTATTTCCATAACAGCCAGCAGCGCCTCCCGCCATCTGTTTACCGAAGCTTGGACTAAGCTTTTGCATTAACTCATCTGAGATCTGGCTATAGTGGAGAGGGATAGACCATCGAACATAAAGGCATTGCACATGTGCGGTCGTTCCCTTGAGTCACAACACTGTGTGTTAATTTAGTTTGGGCGGCTAGTACAAATAGTTACCATAAGGAAGCGACTATGGAAATATATGTCAGAGATCTGCATTTTTCTCCGGCAGATATTGTATTTGCTGACAGTTTTTGTTCTCTGGCAGTTAGTAGCTACCACAACAGGTAAATTGGAAGTTGGTAACTGTGTTTCTGACTCCATTTAAGAGATGTAGAACCCAGTGATATTTCCAGAGAGGATACGTACGGGAGTAAACGAAACATTTTCGTATTGCTGCGGAAATAACCGCTGAGAATTTACAAATAAAGGGATTCAGTTCTTTCCATTTCTTGTAGTTCTAGTGTCACTCTCTCTCCAGCCTTTAATTGCATTAGAGGATATATGAGACTATGGGGATCGAGATGTTCCGTACAGTAATATCGAACCCAACATTAAGTATTCGCTCGTTTATAATGAATTAACTTCATTTTGATCATTTCGGTACAAACACATCCGCTCGAATACAGAGTTCGGAACACACTGAGATCAACAGTTTTCAAAGATGTTCGTTCTCAGAGATGAGGCGGACGACTCTTGCAGTCGATAACCGCCACTGAGCCCCCGCCGGTAGTGCGGAGCATGGTAAGGATGATGAGAGCGTGTGTGCACCATAGAGTAAATATCTCTGGAGTGAGCATTAACATGCGCAGAACAGATTTTGTGTTGTCAACATACATTTCCGACCTGGTCACGTCATCTCGGGACGTCATGTGTTTGTCCATGTGTATTTCAAATGTCACTACATCCCTAGTACAGACGGATTCCTTTCGTAAGTGTCGTGGATTATTTATATATGTTGCGCAGACATTTCAACAGTATCCAATTGATACCGGGAATAAACCAGCTATGTTACTTTTAAGGGCAAGTGTGCACTCGATTTTTGGTACTTTTCGGTATGATACGGCACTTTATAGTATTATGGAGCCTGACGTACATTTTTGCAGAGATAGTCTTGCAAAACGACTTGACAGTACACTAGTTCTTTTGCAAGTGTCCGAAACACACCGAATTTGCCACACATTAGCGATTATATTCCTGCTAATTCGTCCTTTTTTCAGCTATTTCTGCGGATTTATTTTCTCGTTTTTGCGACCTAAAGCATAATTTTTCTTACTGGTGACACTTTGAAGTGTTTATTTAACGCATTTTACGTACTTTCTCCCACTTTATTAAATAAATAGTAGACTGAGTAAGAAGGGGGGAAAAGGCGATCGGAGAATAAATGTACTGTAAAGCTAATACAGTGGGTCATGTAACAGTCAACCCATATAACGCCATTAAGGGAAGTGGAAAATGACACAAATGAAAGAGTTTGGGGACATGTTTACTAATATTTTACGCCTCTTAATCAAATGGTGAAGAAAATAAATTGAAGGCAAAATACACCAAAGAAGATGTTTGTGTACTTTGATAAGCTACACTATTGTGTTTTTATTTGATTTGTGCAGAAAATGTATTGAAGCTTAACGCAGAAATTGGTAGTAGGTGCTGTGGAAAATTAAAAATAGTTGGTATAGCATCTACCTTCAGCCACACACATCCAATTTTTCATCTGTCTAAACATTCCTCTTCAAAGTGTTTTGAACATACTTTGGAATATTTTGTGAGGACAAAATTACGCCTCCCCATTATCTGGAGCCACATCTTTACTCGTTGTTCATCCTTCGGGAAACTAAAATATAAATCACACATAATCATTCTCCATGTCCTAGATACACTTCACATGGTCTCCTACTGTAACTTTATAGTACACAAAAAGGTTTGGACACACATATTATACGAAGACAATTACAGACTCCCACCCTATTAAATTTATCTGTCTCCCGTCTTTTAAATCTATATACATAATCGACAAGTCACTGATAAATGCATGGGGAATAGTATTTGCTGAAACAACTAACCATCCCCTTTCCTGTTCCACTAGCAAATTTACGAGAGGAAGCGATTGTTTGTAAGCTTTTGTAGTAGCCGTAATATCTGTTATATAGTAATAAAATCGTAGGAAAATAGGTCTACAGAATCAAGCCTTAATTATAATGCGTCTCGAAATTTTTAAACATAGTACCCATGAAAAGTTACTATCCCTCCTTTCACATATTTTTCTTTGCATCCGTAGCAACAACAGTAATTCAACATCGCTATTACATTATCAACAAACGGTGAAAACATAACAAAACTCTTGATATTATAAACTTCAAACTATGGGGAAAGCACACACGCACAACAAAGTCCCGAAAACACGTGACAATCCTGGTGTAATGTTGACATCATGCGCAGAACGCAATGCTCACTCCAGAGATATTTACTCTATGGTGTGCACCTGGCCGGCTGATGGCGCAGGTGCGCGTGACCGGTCGTGTCGTGGCAGGCGCTAGTGCGAGGCGCGATTGGACCGTTTCTCGATGTCTTGGTAGGCACGACCAGCGGAGGGAAGGAGGCGCGGAAGGCGTTCACAGGTTGACCGTGCCATGCTACGGTGGAAGCAGGAGGCTGCGGCGTGTCGGTGGGGAGAACATCGTCGTGCCGAGGCCGTGTGGCGCAGAGGGGTTTTGATCCGATCAAAGGCGCAGAGTGCGTCGAAGATGCGATGCGATGTATTGCCAAAGTACCGGGTGATCAACAAGTCAGTATAAATTAGAAAACTGAATAAATCACGGAATAATGTAGATACAGAGGTAAAAATTGACGCACATGCTTGGAATGACATGGACTTTTATTAGAACCAAAAAATACAATAATTCAAAAAAGTATACTGCTAGACGCTTGAAAGATCTCTTGCGCGCGTCGTTTGGTGATGATCGTGTGCTCAGCCGCCACTTTCGTCATGCTTGGCCTCCCAGGTCCCCAGACCTCAGTCCGTGTGATTATTGGCTTTGGGATTACCTGAAGTCCCAAGTGTATCGTGATCGACCGACATCTCTAGGGATGCTGAAAGACAGCATCCGACGCCAATGCCTCACCATAACTCCGGACATGCTTTACAGTGCTGTTCACAACATTACTCCTCGATTACAGCTATTGTTGAGGAATGATGGTGGACATATTGAGCATTTCCTGTAAAGAATATCATCTTTGCTTTGTCTTACTTTGTTATGCTAATTATTGCTATTCTGATCAGATGAAGCGCCATCTGTCGGAGATTTTTCGAAATTTTGTTTTTTTTTTTAGTTCTAATAAAACCCCATGTCATCCCAAGCATGTGTGTCAATTTGTGCCTCTCTATTTACATTGTTCCGTGATTTATTCAGTTTTCAAATTTATACTTACTTTTTGATCACTCGGTATTTGCTGGCGAGCGGCAGCGGTAAGTGCAACGTGTCCGGTAACAGTTTGTTATTGGCCGTATGACATAAAGGAGCAAGCATGCTGTGGCTTAACAGGTTGCATAAGAGATGCTGGATGAGCAACACTCGCGATAATGACGGAGTTGATGTCGCAGCAGGGGAGAAAACAGCAAGCTGCACATGACTAACGTTGGCGGCGGATGACTTCGGTGTAGACGGACGTGTCTGTCACCTCAAAGTCTGTGGATGGTGAGTGTGTTACAGCGGTAGATGGCAGGATGTTCCAAGCAGAGTTGACAGCGTCGGTGTTTTGATGTGCGAAACAGCCGTGATCGAAGGTTGGGGGGGTGTGGCCGTGAGTCCTGTGCATGAGGCATGGCGACGGCGAGAGGTGGTGGAAGGCGGACGTGGTCGGCACCGTGGTCGGAGCAGAAAGGTGATAAGACGTAATGTTAACATGAAGAAGTCGAACCGGCGGATGAACTACTGGTCCGTGGCGGAGAGGCGACACAGTTCGACGGACCTGGAGCTGTGTGTGTGCTGTCATTGTCGGCGCTGCGGTCGAGTTGTAAAGGTGCAAGCTGCTCTCGCGAAACTGATGCACGGTCGTGTGTCGGAGCGGAAAGATGCTGACTCGTCAAAGCAGAAACGGCAGATGTGTTGGTCGTACATTCCAAAGGAAGTGAAGAGTGTGGGAAAGCAAGCGGCACTGGAATGCAGCTAGTTATGCCGTGGCACAGAAACGAAGTGTCTGGAACTACCAAGGAAAGGTGGTAGCGGCGTAAATAAGTTGCTTGTACTACATCAATAACGTAGAATTTCCACTTGAGGCGGCGTGATGATGACAGTTGTGACATCTGGGACATAGATCCATGGAGCGTGATTGTCACGGTATTAGTTGTAGCTGGTAGTAACGGCGAAGGATCGTGAGCAGTCGGAGGCGGAACAATGACAGGAGCATCTTGTTGCATGTCGTGCTCGGACGGTGTCGGCTTCAGCATGTGTAACTGATCTTGTACCAACGAGTTGCATGTCGCAATTTGCGTACATAGCTGTTGCAGTTGTTCAGGCGAAATTGTATGTCGTGAAGCAGTCTGCCGTGTATCACTGAGGTAGATGGGGTCGAAATAAGAATCTGTCTCTATCAAAGGGTAACCTTGCGTACAAGACAATGTCAACGGCACAGTATTGACGTAACACTTCGAGTAGAAGAGATCCTGTGTGCGATCGCGAATTTGAAACTCAGTACTCGGCGGCGGCGAGTGAGAATACGTTCGCTGCTGTATGAAGCATTGATACGGCTGAAATCGTCTTCCGGGGTGGGTGAACAAGTTGCAGGCGCGATCGAGTAGTGAACAGCTAGGCGGTAAGCGTGCGTAGTGTCGGCGAGTTGTTGACAAGATGTGGGTGCGGTAGCAGTGGCGGGATCGCATGTCGCGCAGCCGCAGCTGTTTGTTTTGACTGGGTCGAGGTAAGTGAGCCAGCCGGCGGCGTCCGGTAGCTGTCGGTAGCGGTCGGGCAGAGTCGGTGCGGCTCGGGTGCTGCGTAGGAGGCGTAGCACGTCCAGTGTTGCAGTGAGAAACAGCCGGCATTGTCGTCGGTGTAATTGGTGCATTGTCGTTGATCGGTAGGATGTCCTTGATGACATTGTTCCTGTGATGTTGGTGACAGGCGCTGAATTAAAGAGGCTTTCGCTCTGGTGTACTTGTCACTGAAATTGTCACAGATAATGTCTATAATTTTATAATGACAGTTCTTTAGGTGCCTGAAGAGTACGAGGTATTTTTCACTTTCGTCGGTGATGCCGTAAGAGGAGAATATATACTCTGCGGTCATGAACCACATTGGAAGTTGGTCCAAGAGAAATGTTGGTAGTTGAATCCTGCAAATGAGGCACAAACGCGGAGAAGCGGCGGAAAAGTTGGCGCGAACATTCGAACTCTGAAAGACGGGCTGCGCGGAAACCGGGTCGAACGAATTTGCACGCGGCGCGGAAGACGCGGTAGCCGTGACGGGCGTTTGTGAATTCGACCAGGCATGCGATTTAGCCGTAGTTCGGAGTTGGTGTGAAATGGGATTTGCAACATAGTCCCCGTTTGTTGCAGTCCATTGTTTGGCATGATTGTCCGGTGTCAAAGCACTGCACTGACGAATCTCACTGTAATAATTATCACACAAAAGCAAATCAAAATTGTCCAAATTAATTGGCGAAGGAGCACTGCACTGTCCGGAAGAGAAATTATCGACACGTTGAGCGGGTTTCGACGGACGACGTGTGCGCCTCGGTCGCATTGTTGATGTGTGAGAAGGTGACGAGCCGGCCGCGGTGGTCTTGCGGTTCTAGGCGCGCAGTCCGACAAAGGGTTGCTGTATTGTATGTCCATGACGATGTTCCAGTACACATTTCTGGCGTCGAAAGCGGCGTTCGTGAGCGTCGGGGTCACCATGAATTTTCCCCTCTGTTTATTGATTGTATAGCCACTGAATTGCTATTTATTTATTTAATGGGATAATAATTATTAAAAGGTGGCAATTTTAAGCATTGATTTTACTCTTTCGATTGTTGCGAGCCAGCGATAGTGCAATGCTGATTGCTTTGGAGAATACACATTTTATAAGAATTATTTGGTCCAGGAAACACTTTTGCGATCACGGTTGCGATTTAGACAGTATTCGCGTAATTGTACTGATTAAAAGTTATCGTTTCCGAAAGACGCAGGTTCGATTAAAGCTGTGTGCATTTTTGCGCGTATAATGAAAATATTCATAACACGGCGCGTAACAAAGAGAAACACGCGAATCACAACCGTGATCAAACGAAGAAAATATATGATAACATAAATGTTCTTCGCTGTTATTCAGGACAGGCTCAGATTAGACCTTGCAATTTTTAGTTGCAGGAAATCACAAGACGTTGCAGTTAGGAGATATTTGTTTTGAATAACTTGTACATGCTTAACCCATAACAATCATATATACACTCCTGGAAATTGAAATAAGAACACCATGAATTCATTGTCCCAGGAAGGGGAAACTTTATTGACACATTCCTGGGATCAGATACATCACATGATCACACTGACAGAACCACAGGCACATAGACACAGGCAACAGAGCATGCACAATGTCGGCACTAGTACAGTGTATATCCACCTTTCGCAGCAATGCAGGCTGCTATTCTCGCATGGAGACGATCGTACAGATGCTGGATGTAGTCCTGTGGAACGGCTTGCCATGCCATTTCCACCTGGCGCCTCAGTTGGACCAGCGTTCGTGCTGGACGTGCAGACTGCGAGAGACGACGCTTCATCCAATCCCAAACATGCTCAATGGGGGACAGATCCGGAGATCTTGCTGGCCAGGGTAGTTGACTTACACCCTCTAGAACACGTTGGGTGGCACGGGATACATGCGGACGTGCATTGTCCTGTTGGAACAGCAAGTTCCCTTGCCGCTCTAGGAATGGTAGAACGATGGGTTCGATGACGGTTTGGATGTACCGTCTACTATTCAGTGTCCCCTCGACGATCACCAGAGGTGTACGGCCAGTGTAGGAGATCGCTCCCCACACCATGATGCCGGGTGTTGGCCCTGTGTGCCTCGGTCGTATGCAGTCCTGATTGTGGCGCTCACCTGCACGGCGCCAAACACGCATACGACCATCATTGGCACCAAGGCAGAAGCGACTCTCACCGCTGAAGACGGTACGTCTCCATTCGTCCCTCCATTCACGCCTGTCCCGACACCACTGGAGGCGGGCTGCACGATGTTGGGGCGTGAGCGGAAGACGGCCTAACGGTGTGCCGGACCGTAGCCCAGCTTCATGGAGACGGTTGCGAATGGTCCTCGCCGATACCCCAGGAGCAACAGTGTCCCTAATTTGCTGGGAAGTGGCGGTGCGGTCCCCTACGGCACTGCGTAGGATCCTACGGTCTTGGCGTGCATCCGTGCGTCGCTGCGGTCCGGTCCCAGGTCGACGGGCACGTGCACCTTCCGCCGACCACTGGCGACAACATCGATGTACTGTGGAGACCTCACGCCCCACGTGTTGAGCAATTCGGCGGTACGTCCACCCGGCCTCCCGCATGCCCACTATACGCCCTCGCTCAGTCCGTCAACTGCACATACGGTTCACGTCCACACTGTCGCGGCATGCTACCAGTGTTAAAGACTGCGATGGAGCTCCGTATGCCACGGAAACTGGCTGACACTGACGGCGGCGGTGCACAAATGCTGCGCAGTCAGCGCCATTCGACGGCCAACACCGCGGTTCCTGGTGTGTCCGCTGTGCTGTGCGTGTTATCATTGCTTGTACAGCCCTCTCACAGTGTCCGGAGCAAGTATGGTGGGTCTAACACACCGGTGTCAATGTGTTCTTTTTTCCATTTCCAGGAGTGTAGTTTCGTAGTACAAACAACGCCAATTTATTCCGTGCACTAGAAAGTCTTTGATATACTGAGCATAAAAATGAAAATAATAAAATTATAATGACATTTTTAATATCATGAATACTTCTTTAAATCATGAAAATAAGGTTTGACGTCGTCGTGATATTAATTTTCATCGTTGTAGCACTACAACCAGCATGGGGATCGAGATGTTACCTACGGTAATGTCGAACCCAACATTAAGTATTCGCTCGTTTATAATGAATTAACTTTATTTTGATTATGTTGGTACAAACACATCCGCTCGGATACAGAGTTCGGAACACACTAAGGTGAACAGTTTTCAAAGAAGTTCGTTCTCAAAGAACTCTTGCAGTCGATAATCGCCACAATGCATTATACATAGCTAGTGGAAATATAATGGAAATATAATGCCTCGTAGAGGATATTCACGGTCACTTCGTGTCCGTGTCTTTCTCTGTACTATTGCCACTGGTCTAGTAGTACTAGCAATAGTCTTGTACATGAAAAGCTATGAAATATTGTACCGCTGTGGACGAGCGATTCTAGGCGCTTCATTCCGGAGCCGTGCTTCTGCTGCGATCGCAGGTTCGAATCCTCCCTTAGGCATGAATGTGTGTGATGTCCTTAGGTTTAAGCAGTTCTAAGTCTAGGGGACTGACAACCTCGGATGTTAAGTCCCATAGTACTTAGAGCCATTTGAACCATTTTTAAATATTGTAAAGACTATGCAGCATGTTACTATTTTTTATGGGTTTTACACTTACCGAAATATTTGAGTGATGTAAATTACCTATAAAGGAACAATAGTTGAGTATCTTCTCAAAGTGTACCATATCCCTAATGCTTAGTGCCATCATTATGATGGGGAAGTGCCAGTGCTCACTGACGGAACGACACACAAGATAATTACCACTGCCAGCCCTCCTATTAGGCACAAGGTTAGACGCTTCAACTCCAATAAGTTACGCGGCCCGGCAACAGATTAACAAACTTTTGGAGGCAGGCATTCTACAGCTATCGGACAGCAATTGGTCTGCACCGATTCACCTCGTCACCAAACACGATGGTTCTTTTCGAATGTGTGATGATTACAGATGGTTAAACGCTCGTACTGTCATGGACAATTACCCAGTGCAGAACACAAACGATTTCACCCGTATGTTATCGGACTCCACAATCTTCAGTGTGATTGGTTGCTATATCATGCGGCTCGGTTTGTTCCACTACAATTTCATGCCATTCAGCTTAAAGAATGCGGCACAAACGTGGCAGTGTTTCATTTGATTCAATCTTACAACAGTTGGAGTTCTGCTTTGCGTACCTGGATGACATCCTTATTTTCAGCAAGTCGACTGAGGAGCACAAAGATCATTTAACCCAGGTCCTCCAGACCTTGAACTCCAATGGTGTTGAGGTCAACAAAGATAAATTCTAATTGCGCCATTCTTCTGTGACTTTTTGGGTTATACCATCTCCGCAGACAGAGTACAGCCTCCGAAATCCTGTGTGCAGGCTATCACGTCATTGCCACCCCCAACTACGTACAAAGAACTCTGACTTTTTGTGGGTACTATAAATTACTACCGTTGACATCTACCTTCTGCCGTCGCCGTGCAGGCCCCACTGATGGACTCGCTGTTCAGCAAACGGTCTTCGGGTCTTAAGCCAGTCTGTTGGACTGAACCTATGCTAGAGGCCTTCAGGGCTCTAAAGACGGCATTAGCTCATGCTGTCGTACTCGACCACCCCGATCCGTCTGCCGAGTTGTTCATCACTACGGACGCCAGCGACATCGCGCTTGGGGCAGTATTACAGCAACGCAAAGGCGACACGGTTTCACCCCTTCATTTCTTCTCTAAAATACTGTCTACAGCACAGAAGAAATATTCCGCTTTTGATAGAGAACTTCTGGCGGTCTATGAAGCCGTCAAACACTTTAGCCCTGACATCCAGGGCCGTTCTTTCTTCATCCTTACTGACCACAAACCACTGGCGGACGCCTTCTGCAACACTCACAAAGATCCACCCCCTTGGCGTTTCCGCTACTTCGACCTGGTCTCTCAATTTACCACCGACGTACACTACATCAAAGGCACGGAAAACATCCCCATTGATTTCTTTTCGCAGATCAATGCTGACTCACGCATCGTCGATTTATCCGACCTCGCCGCTGTCCAGGCCTCTGATGAGGAATCTCAAGCTCTACTCACAGATCCTCAGACATTGCTTGTGTTTACCAAAGCCAAGTTCCCCGGTGTTTGGGACGAAGTGTGGTGCTACTCTTCTACTGGCACTATATGGCCGTTGCTCCCTCCCACGTTGCGCTGACAAGCCTTCGACACCTTGCATAACCTGACTCACCCTGGCGTCCATGCCACCACACGCCTCATCACTGAGCGTTTTGTTTGGAAAAAGGTTAAGCAGGACTGTGAAACCTGGGCATGCAGCTGCATTTCCTGCCAACGCAACAAAATTGGACGCCACACCTCTCCACCATTTGGAAAGTTTGACATTCCACAAAGATGTTTTCGTCATGTACATATCGACCTCATCGGCCCTCTGCCACCGTCAGAGGGCCACAGATATATCCTCTCCACAATCGACCGCATGTTTCGTTGGGTGGAAGCAGCAGAAAACGTAGTCACGTCTCATCACGGATCACTAGGTTCAGTTGCCCGTCCAGAATCACCACGGACCAGGGTCGACAGTTCGAGTCTGCACTTTTCACGATTCTGTGTAACTTTTGCGGTATTAAAAAAATTCTTACAACAGCCTACCAACCACAAAGCAACGGTTTAGTGGAAAGATGGCACCACACCCTTAAAACAGCACCCAGGTACCATGACTGCCTCTGGTCTGAGGCGCTTTCATAGGTGTTACTCGGTCTCCGGTCGACCTCTGAACCTGACATACAGGGAACCATCTCCAAATTCGTTTTCAGCGAGAACCCGATTCTACCTGGGGAACTTATCCCGCCTGAATCACTTGAGGATTCCCCCACCTCCCGAGACTTTATTAGTACAATGCGCTCCAAATTTATACACGCACAGCTATACCGATCATCAGCACTCAACACATGCTACCACTTTATGCTCAAGGACGATTCCGTTAGATAACCCCTGCAACCCCCATACCTCGCCCCCTTTTAAGTACTCTGGAGGGGTGAGACGACATTCTACATTACGGTTAAAGATCGCCCGCAGACTGTTTCGCTACACAGGCTCAAGCCTGCTTTCATGGACTCTGACGCCTCTCTGCCGTCCTAGTCCGACCATCCGGACGAGTTTTCCATTGCCAAGCCTGATAATGAGTTAGCTCATCCCATGGTAGAATCTTCTCCTTCTGATAATTCATCACTGCAGTTCACGGGTTTCCCAAGCATGTCGTCACCAATCCCATGAGCAGGTTTTGACGTTTCATCTACTGGAGGGACTTGCTCCCCGACTTTCAACTTGTGCTGCAATGTACCACATAACCGCGTCGACGATGTGTTGATTGTCGCTTTCGACAACCGTGTGCTAGTGCTCCTTACAGACACTGCAGACTCCACACTCAATGAGGAACTAGATGTCAAGAGAGTGTATAGCCTGTCCTCTCCCGAGAGTGCGATCTATCAAGAGTTAGTGTGTCCAACTCCCTTAGATGGCTCGATCTGTGTTAGGGGCAGGCACGCTCGCACGCCACACCCCTCCCCACACCTCTACTCCCAGGCCGGCTGATGCATCGTCTGCCCCCGCTGGCTGTCTGATTATGATGTGTGCCTGCAGTCCGTCACTGTGGCTTCGCACGCCGCCCTGACTAAGATAGAGCTTCCAGTCGTGCGCCTACCGCCTGGCATTACTCACTCTGACGCCAACGCCCATATGACCTCCCTTCAGGCCTCACAGACCATATTCTATAAAGCAGGTGAGGGGGTGGGGGAGGAGGCGGGGGAGTGGGCGAAAGACTGTGTGGCGTCGATAGGTCTCATCGACCACGTAAACCATGATCTTTGAAGTCTAACTGGTCTGATGAGCCACCATGTTAATTTCCCAGTGAGCCTCTGTACCTTGTACGGTGTGCAAGTGTATTTTTCTTTGTGCTGAAATATATGTATGTATAGACATTTATGAGAACAGTTTGTTGCATATACAGTTATCTGTATTCCCATTTACCATAAAAGTAATTAAAAGAACAAATGCTTTCGTGAACAGCTAGTATAAAAGAAAGTCTACTGGCAAAAACGTTTTTTCTGCATTTATGAAAACCTGCTTACTAAAAAAAAGCGGAAAATCCCCGATACGAAAATTGAAATTAGCTACTAGGCACCGAACAATAAGCAAATAACAAGCAGAAAGCACTGAGGTACCCTCTTCAGCGCATGTGCGAATTACTGCTTCCTTGTGCGCATGCGCAGGTTGATGGCAGCTTAGAACTGCGGTTTATTCTGGCGCATGGATAATGTGTCTACTAATTTCGTAGTTTCGCCCACTCTACAACTAGATGGCTGTCACGCTAGATAGTACCATTCACGGCAGGTCGTCATGTAATACCCTCTTTACATCGACAGTGTAAAAGAGGTATTGTAATGACGTCTGTGGCGTTTAAATCTGTTACCCTTACGGCATCAATACAATCAATCATCCACTGGAATTCTCCACACAATAATGCCAAACCTAAGAGATATGCAACAAATTGGAGAAATGTGCTTTAGTCTTTCTCCCACCAAAAAATTAAGTCCCTTGTGGAAGCTGAAGAAATCTAGCAGTTTTACAAATCTCACATAAAACTTGGGTAAGCATACTCACACTTTCCTCAAATGGACTATCTCGTACAAGAGTAAACAAATCTATGATATTAAGTATATTTTTGTGTTGTATTGCAAGGCCATACACTTATTCTATGAAGTGAACAGTACAAGAAAGTAAGCTTCGAATTTTACATATAGAATTTTTTAAGCTTATGTATTAGTTCATACTTCGAAAGAAAGTTTTTAAAATTTCACATAAATAGTGCTGTGGGGAAGTTCCGCGTACTTCATGCTGCAGCTGCAAGGATAATATAAGCCACCGATAACCTACATACATATAATTTGAAACACAAATAATTGTCCAAACGTCAACTGAAATGTACCAGACAGTGAATTAGCTAAGGTTATGGCATGATTCATACGAAATTCCTTCCACTTTGCACTAATAGCAGTTATAATTACACTGATAACTAAACTCATGGAGTCTACTGACTTCGTTATTTTACTGTGACCTTACAGTCTAACAGAGGGCTGGGAAAATACCTTTTCGCCAGCACGGGTGCTCACAAATGACTGAGAGGCCTGCCCGCGCCTCTCCCCCACTCAGCCAGCATGGTGTTTGATTTGCAATGCAACATTTTCTTCCTGAAAGAAGTACAATATGAAGTGATATTATCAACTGGTTTATGAGAAGGATATAATCGGTTTGAATAATAAAGAAAGAAAACCCAAGCTTATCGAACTGAAGCAGAAAAAGGAGAAAGACATATGTATACATGAAGATAATTACGACATTGATTCACATTATTATTGTTATTAATAATATTTTATGTGCATTTTCCATCACTTTTACCTTCTCCCATACGTATTTATGGGATCAATACCTCATCATCCACAATGATGCAGCGATGCCAGAAAGCTATCATGTGACTCTTAAAATAGCTAAAACAGCACAGCTCTTCGGCAATGGAGAATTTGTGAATGACCACTGCCCTTTCACAGAGAACAGTTTTCGGGCATATTGAAGAAATAGCACACGATTTGTAAGCTCAATTGAGAAACAGGATCAAAGATTTGGTTTTTCTTCGTTAGCATTGGACAAAAGCACTGACATATGAGATGTTGCTCAACTTGCAGTCTTTTTGCAAGGAGTTTGATGCTCAGTGCAATGAGATTACAGAACTCCTCGATTTAGTGTCAATGCATTACACAACAACAGCTGAAGATATATTTTCGTGCATAGAATATATAATAGATAAATACGAGCTATGTCGGGAAAAACTTTCATCAGTTACAACAGATGGGACTCCTGCAATGATTGGTCATAAGTCTGGTGTCGTTGCTTTGATACGAAAAAAGTTGAAAGCAGTCAGTGTCCAACAGGAACTACCAGCAATACATTGCAGTCTTCACCGTATCAATTTTCTAGCAAAATGTGCCAAACTAGTTGCCTTCATGGATGTGGCTATAAAGACAGTTAACATTCTCAGATCGCATGGTTTGTGGCACAAACAATTCAAATCGTTACAAGCAGATCTCGAGTGTGAATACAGCGGTGTTCCATATTTTTGTGAAGTATGCTGGTCGAGTCTAGGTGTTGCTTTAGAACTATTTTTTAATTTACGTAAAGATATAGCGGTATTCATGGATGCGAAAGGAAAACCTTTAAAGGAATTGGACGACCACAGTGGATTTTAGACCTTGCGTTTTTAACTGACGTAACCAAGCATCTGAATAGCTTGAATGTAGCTTTGCAAGGTAGAAGTAAGACAATTATCGAAGTGTTCATTTAGAACTCATTGACTCTCAATGCAGTTGTGTGCTGAAGGAGAAGTTTCACACTGCAGAAACCTTGGAAAGCTTCTACACATGAACAGTTTCCATTGTTATTTAAAACAGCTTCCTGTGTATATAGTTTTTTTGGAACAAAATACCTGTGCGAAACTGACAAAATCGAAGCTTAGTGGTCTTACTGATGTTCATCTGACTGGTGCAGTTAGTTAGTTGATTAGTTAGTTGCATGTTCCATTGATCAATCACACAGTATGGTAGCCATTATTATGTGGAATGTGCCAAGTGTACAAGAAACGCACATATGAAACAAGATATTTTAATATATATATATATATATATATATATAGTTAAAGATAAATATTTCTATTATTTACTCCATTCCTTTAAATGGCCAAAAATGTATATACTATATTTATAGATTTATTTATTTCTATTCAAGATTTCATCTACCGTATAGACGGAATTGTCAAGTAGATATAACATCATTTTATTTTTGAAGCTATTCCTGCTGTCTGTCAGACATTTTATTTCATTTGGTAATTTGTCAAAAAAAATTATAGCAGCATATTTTACACCTTTCTGTGCTAAAGATAGGTTGAATAAAGGATGGTGTAAGTCCTTCTTTTTACTGGTACTATAACCATGAATGTCACTGTTATTTCAAACGAGTCCCTGTTGTTGAGAACAAATTTCATGACCAAGTGAATGTACTGTGAGGCTGTTGTAAGAATTCCCAATCTTTTAAAAAGGTGCCTACAAGATGTGTGACTATGAACCGTGCACATTATTCTAACCACTTTCTTTTAAATAGTGAATACTTTTTGTCTAAGTGTTGAGTTACCCCAAAATATTATTCCGTATGACATCAGAGAATGAAAGTATGGAAAGTATGTTAGCTTACTAATTTCTATATCCTCAAAATCGGCAATTATTCTGATTGCAAAAGTTTCTGAACTCAGTCGTTGTAGGAGAACCAAAATATAAATTTTCCAATAAAGATTCTCATCTATGTGTACACCCAAAAACTTAGTATGCTCTACCCTGTCTACTGACTTCTGTTGATGTGTTATATTTATTGAAGGAACTGTACTTTTTGCAGCAGAAAATTGTATGTACTGTGTTTTCTCAAAGTTTAGAGCAAGCCCATTAGCAGAAAACCAATTAATGACTTTTCCAAAGACCATATTTGTATCATTTTCAATTGGGGTTTATTTTACTGGATTAATAATGATGCTGGTATCATCAGCAAATAGTGTCAGTTCAGCTTCCTGTTTCAGATAGGAAGGTAGTTCGTTCACATACATCAAGAACAGAAGGGGACCCATGATTGAACCCTGTGGAACACTTAATGTAATTTCACCCCAGTTAGATGAAGTGGCAAACGTTTTGAAATCACTTGAACCATATAAGGAAACTTTTTGCTTCCTGTTATGTAGGTATAGCTTAAACCTCTCATACACTATTCCATTTATACCATAGAACTGTAAGTTCTGAACACATAATGTCATGGTTCACACAATCAAATGCTTTGGACAAATCACAGAAAAATCCTATTGGTGACATTTTGTAATTTTCTTTGGGAAATAATGTTCAAAAAGTTATGAAAATTTATCAAAAAATATGTTCCATTTATCATTAGCATTTGGTTCATTATATACATCTCCCCAATTAACATTTCTTCAGCTTTCACTGACAAGCTCTATAGATACTGGATTGAGCGACCTCACACTTTTACTTAATTGTTTCTGAAATGTACACCCTGTTAGGTTTTGTAAGTTAAACAGTTGTGCATCATGGTCTGACAATCCATTTATCACAGGGAAAACATGTGTTTCTTTTACATCCTCTTTCTGTACAAATATGTTATCTATTAGCATGTTACTGTCTTGATCTATACGTGTAGGGAAATTGATCACTGATACTAAGTTATATGTTGTTAATAACAGTTCTAGTTCACTTTTCCTATCAGAATTATTTAGAAAGTTTACATTGAAATCAGCACAGATTAATAACTTCTTTTTGTCTGACAGACAGCATAATAGGGAGTCAAACTTTTTTATGAATAGCTCCCAGTCTCGTAATGGGGACCTGTACACTGTTAGTAATATCAATACTACATGATCTAGCTGAAATTCACATGCACAAACCTCAAAGTGCTGATCAACACAAAATTTGCTTACTTCTACAATTTTTGTAATTATACCCTTGTTTTATGAAAATGGCAGCTCCTCCTTCATCCATCCTAGATCTACAAGTGTAAGATGCTAAATTATACCCAGTGACACTGACACTATCCATGTCCACAGTATATCAATCTCATTCTTATTTACGAGATCATCTAAACACACTAATAGCTCATCTACTTTATTTTCTATTCCCCTGATATTTTGATGAAGTAAGTTGATACTGTCCTTAGCTATACCCCTATTTACTGTACATGAAGTTTGTTTTATTCTATTTATCTTGATTGTCATCTGTCTGGACTTTGACTTTAACCTAATGCGCCTAATGACAAGTAATTTCACACCAAATATCAAGATGCTAGTTCATAATCATTGTAAAAACATCCAGGATTATGTAAATTAATGTCTATGTCCTATTCGTATGTAGTACCCGTCCTCTGAACTACACACTTCTGTGTAAATATAATGTAACTGTTACAGTAAAAATGTGTGTTTCTTAATTCTTTATGTCTGTAACTTATTAGTGGCCGTGAAAGTAGAGCTTGTTACAATGCTTCGAAACTGCGTTTCATCAGTACATGGCCAACCGTTGCATGGCACAGGATACACAAACTTAGGGTAAGCTCTTTTTACGCGTATGTACACATGAAACGACCTCGGATATATGTGTGTTTCACCTGCACTACATACATTAGCTTGTCCATACCCAGCTGTGTGCATGAAGACTCTCACAGCGGCATGGTTGTCTCCCCATGCAATGTGCATACCCAAGCGCCGAGCCACATCGCATAGCTCTGCTACCCGCACTACGTACCCTCACAGCTGCTCAGTATTGCTCCGGTGGGTCACAGTGCCTGTGGGCACTCTCACTACTTTATTTCCCCTCTTTGGGGTAGTGTGT
The DNA here is from genome assembly GCF_023897955.1 of Schistocerca gregaria. NCBI lineage: Eukaryota > Metazoa > Arthropoda > Insecta > Orthoptera > Acrididae > Schistocerca > Schistocerca gregaria. The sequence continues at coordinate 623,867,939 of NC_064921.1, read as the reverse complement.
TGGGGATTTTGTAGCCTTTTGGCTTTTACTCCACGTGTTTACTTGTGTGTGTGTGATTTCTCTGATTTTTGGGTATCTTCGTAATGTGATGAATGTTCTGTGTGTGTCTGGTACTTGCCTGAGGTTGGCGAGAACATTGCTATTATGGGGAGGGAACAGGATTAGGGACTCGATATATGGATTTTCCCTTCGACTTATTCATTGAAGATCGTCATTTGGCGTTTGTGCTTGTCGCAGGAGATGTCATACTGACCTAGGGAGCGGATAACGACATTTCCTGATCTGGAAGAGCTCTCATAGAAGGCCCTTGCAAGTTCTTGGAAACGCTCTTTCAGCAGTGGGATTTCAGCTGTGGCGTCCAGATCGTTGGTGGGGAATACCGTCAGTAGATGCAGCGCCCCACTGAGGGCGCGGCTCTCCAGCCTCTGGAATTTGTCCAGATGCTGCTTCACTTTGTATCCCCAGAGAAGGCGTGCATAGTCCATTACTGGCTGTCAAGGGCCTGATATACATCTACTCCTGCAGAGCAGGGAAGGGAGCTGCTTGTGTTGAGGAATGGGTATAGGATGGACACTCTTGCACAGACCTTCCTGTTGACCTCGTCTATGTGGGGTTTCCATGTAAGATGAGAATCCAAGGTTATGCCAAGATACTTTGCGGTTCTGCGTCAGAGGAGTTGGGTTCCATTTAGGTGTAGGTGGAGGGGGGGGGGCGTTCAGGAGGTCTGTGCCTTCTGAGACTCCAGGTAATCAGCACAGCCTGCATCTTCTCAGAGTTGATAGTGATGTGCCAGTGGAGGGCCCAAATTTCTGTGTCATCTACACCCATTTGTAGCCTACGGATGATGAGGTCCTTGTTCGCATTACGTGTGTAGAAGGCTGTTTCATCTGCATATTGTGCGGTGTGCACCAGGGGGGCTATTGGTGCGGCCGCAGTGGACAAGCTGTACAATACGGGCCCCAGAACTTATCCGTGCAGTACCCCAGCACGAATATGTCTTTTGGTGGAGGTGGCTGTTTCTACTTTAACAGAGAAAGTGCCATCCGTGAGATAGTTTTTAATCTGCTTAACTATGCTCCCAGGGAACCCTTGTGTGTATAACTTGTAGAGTAGCCCTCTATGCCATATTAAGTCGAAGGCTTTTGTTACGTCTAGTAGCACTATCTTGCAGTAGCCTCTGTGGTTGAAGTGCACTGTGGCTGCTTCAACCACTCTCATGATATGTTGTGGGGCAGAATGGTTCTGCCAGAATCTGAACTGGAAATCTGTTAGAAGTTTCTCTCTGGTAAGATGTTCCCATTGGGTGTTAGCAGGAGGCGCTCATAGAACCTGATGAGATTTGGCAAGAGGCTAATCAGCCTGTAGTGCTGTGGGAATAGAGGGTCGTTCCCTGGTCTGTGCATCTTGACCACTTCTGCATGTTTCTAGCAAGCTGAGAAATTGTGAAAACGAGTAATATCGTTGAAGACGTTCGCGAGGTGTGGTATCGCCGAGGGTGGGAGGTTTTTAACTAACTGATTGGTGACACTGCCATCTCCTGGCGCATTTTTTGTTGAAATGGATCTAATTAGTTTCGCCACGTCTTGGGGGGTGAAAAGTGGGAATTCGTCTTCTGTGTCTTTCTCAGCATTGAAGAAGACAGCCAGTTGATGGTAAACTATCTATTTATGCTCATCGTCTTTGGGTTCTTCCACTTGGAATTGCTTCTGGAAGGTATCAGCAGGGCGTTGGCCTTATCAGCATTGCGGTAGACCATCTCCCGCTCACTGTGCAGGGGCGGCATTCTAGTGTGTCTTTTAGTGAATTGTCTGGTAGATTGCCAGAGTGCGTGATCGTCTATTTTGAGGGCTGAAAGGCGATTTTGCCATTGCTGGTTCCTGTACTCATTGAATGCTGCCTTCAGCTCTCTCTGTAGACGATTGAGCAGCCTCCTGGTGGCTTGATGTCTTGTGGCCTTCCACTGCTTTGCTGCTCTATTTTTGTGTCGAATTTGAGCTAGCAAATGTTCCAGGAGCTGTATTTGTGGAGGCGCCTGTCTCTTTGTGGGGGGGATGGACTCTTCTGCTGCCTGCAGGATGGTGCCTGGTATGTCTTGTAGCGCTTGTTCTACTGTTTCGGCAATAGTTGGCAGAGCGCGAGCGATATCCGAGGTGACAGTTTCTCGGTATCGCTCCCAGTCTGTGCATTTGTGTGATGACCGGTACTGCAGGAGTGCTACCCATTCTTCGACATTGACCTTTAAGATGAGAGCATTGTGGTCGGAGTACATTCTGTTGACTGTCCTCGCAGTCACAAACACCGTGATCCTCCTAGTGAGAGGTATGTCTAATACATCGGGCCTACCTCCATTTTTAGAAAAGTGAGTGGACTTGACTAGACCCCATCTTTCAGAGTGGTGATTGTGCGCTAGTTGTTGCAGTTTGACACCTGCTCTGCGGGTTTTCTAGAGTTCCAGTCTGGGTGCTTGGCATTGAAGTCGCCTGTGATTAGGAGTTTGCCCTCAGTTTGTCCTAAAGCTCCTATATCTCCCTTGTCGATCTCATCAATTGGAGGGGGGGGGGGGGGGGATCAGCAGACTGCAATTACTTTTAGGGGTTCAGTGGCAGCGGTCACTTCTACTGCCACTTCTTCCATTTTATTGGTTGCTGGTGTGTATACCTGGTGGTGAGCGATCCCTATTTTTATGTATATGGCCAATCTTCCACCTTGGGTTGAACTGTTTACATGGTAACTACTGTAATTGGGAACTGCCACTTTGATTCCCAGCTTGAGGTTGGTTTCCTCCACCATGCGTATGTCAATTGAGAATTCATTCACGAATTTTCTGAATTCGACTACTTGCTTGACAACGCCATCTGCGTTAAAGGCGCACATTGCCAGGCCTTGGATATTTGGTCATCTATCCATGATGGGATTTTTCTGCTACTGGTGAAGTCACAGAGGGGAGCGACTGCTGGGCTGTTGCCTGAAGGGCTACAAGGGACTGCATATTTTGCCTATGTGCCTCCCTGAATTCCTTCACCATCTCGATGACAAGGTTAATGGTCTGGACCATCATGCCTAATGGTTGATCTGAGGGGGAGCAGGGTTGGGGAACTGCTGGGGTGAGGTTTACGCTTTCTGTTGCAGTTTATGTTATGGGTTCCCTAGAGCTTTCTCAGTTGGGGACCTGGTCGTTATTGTTTTGTCTTACCCAGTGTTGTTTTTGTGTTTGTGGTTGATGTTGTGGTGATAGAGCTATACGTTTGTAGCTTCTTTGTGGAGAAACCACTTCAGTGTACTCGTATGTTGCCCTCGGAATGTCGGGTCTTTGGTTTAACCCAAGTCTTGTCTGAGTGTGTTGATGTGTTAGGTTTCTTTGTGTGTCTAGAGGTGGTAGTGGTGTTTTGTTTTTGTGCCATTTGCCTGCTGTGTGTGTCTTTAATGGACCTCACAATCTTGGTAACCCACAGCGTTCTTTTTGCCACACAGCACACACCTTATTTGTGGGTCTGTGGATTTGAGTGGCCAGGATCTCGTGTCGTGGGCCTTGGCGCACTTCCTGCATCTTACTGCCATGGTGCAGTGTGTGGCGATATGGTTTAGTCCCTGACACCTGAAGCACTGTACCATCTTGTATTTGCAGCACAGTGGCTTGGTGATGAGAGGCGCAGCCAGGAACATTTTTATCTCATTTTGTTCTGGGGGATATCCAGCACTGTGACTTGGAATAATGGCCACTTACTTTCAATTTTACCCATCTGCTGAACTGCCTTGACGACGAATCCCTAGGCAGTCAGGTGTGTTTCAAGGTCCTGTGGGGACAGTAGTCCTGGGAGGTTTCTGATAACAATGTTTTTGTTACGTGTTTTTGTTGTAGGGAACGTGTAGTGGGGTATGTTTTTGTTAGTAAAAAGTGTCTTGACTGTATTGTAGTCTTCCAGTGTGTGTAGAGTTATTTTTATCTTGTCACCACCAGCAAGTTTTTCTTTGAAATTCTCTCCCCCGATTTCCGTTTTTAACAACTTAAAGAGTTCCTCGTAATTTCGAGGGAACTCCGCGACAATCAGTGGTAGACGGTGGGCGACCTGTTTCTGTGTTTGTGTTGCTGTTATGTTGTTTTATGTTTCCTCTGGGTTATCAGACACCACCTGAAACCTGTTCAGGGTGGATTCTACTCCCCAGGCTGCCTGAAGCTTTTCCTCGCCAACACAAAACCATCCGAATCCTGCCTGGTTATGCAGTTCCATTCCAGGGCGATGGTTTCCTGGTTCCCTCCCAGGGCGACAGTGGGTGCTGTTGGGTCATGGGCTCCTCGGAGATTGAGAGAGTCGTTGAGGTAGGGTTGGTGGACCTCTTCTTGCCCTTTGTGTGTCCATCCTTGTGGTGCTTCTTTGCACGCCACTGTTTGGATAAAGTGGATTTGTGGGGGGGGGGGGTGATTTTATGTATCTGGATTGGGTGGAGGATTGGGTCGAGGCGGTGGGTTTGAGGAGGATTTCGAATTTATATCGGTTGATGAGTCAGCTGCTTGTCTTTACTCAGGGATGCTATGTAATTTTGGGGGATTGTTTGTGGAATTGGCAAGCAGGAGCAGACTTTAGGACAAAGGGAAGAGAGGTGGGATTGCAAGTACTGAGTATGTGTGATGATGTTGGTGTTTTGTGGATTACAGCATTAGGTGTGTTTGTAGCAATGTCCAGAGCAAAAAAGGGGCTGCTGCCAGTGAAGAGCCAGTTACAACCGTCGTTGACACCGTTAGGTTACCTGGCTGCATGGCTGGTGGACACAGAGGTCTGGATGGCGGCGACAGAAACCTTCTCTTGGCCGGCTTCCAGGCCAAGGGGGGGGGGGGGGGGGGCAGGGGCAGAGCCTGATTCTGTGGCAGCTGGGATGTTCGAAACGGCCGGCGATGTGCCCCTTGCCAACAACAAGACTCGCCTTTTGTTGACAGTGGTAGAGCATTGCAACCCCAAGACACCACTAGTGCATGACATTCCAAAGTGGTCAAAAGATACAACAGTTCCGCTCTCAAGGCTTCCTCAGGCTGCCTTGCCCCCAGATGGTCATCCTGAGCGCCAAACTGTATTTTCATAAAAATGCAGTTGGTCGCTACTGCGTCATCAGTATGCCAAAGTTTCAGAGCTTCGCACACCCTCGAGACGTAATCTGCAAGCAGATATCTATGGCTTGATGCAGTTTCGTATGTACTCCCGCAGCTCTGCACGTGATCCGCGCAGTACCACTGTCACCAAGCGACTGCTCGTGGCCAACCATGTGGGCAGCTCTCGTGCCCACCCCCGGTCTTCGCCTCGCCTCGCCTCAGTTTTGTTGCCTAATGTGCCAGCAGTGCGCCAAGCGGTGGATAAAAAATATTTACGACGTAACTGGCGTTCTCTTTTCTCGCGGCTAGGATCGCTACTGTGCTCCTGCTGTCAAACGGCAACAACTTCTATAGCAGTGAGTGTTGCAACAGCTATGTCAGACTGTGGTAACCCTGTCTGGAGTAATCTGTAGTGATAAGTAACTAATAGTTATTTATAATCGTTAAAAATAAAGGTTATAAAAAATAACTGTAACAGTGATAACGGTTACTTCAAAATAACCGTTATGTGGCGCCAGTACTTGCGTGCTTGAAGTCAACGTTAACGCTTAACAACTTGTGACATTGCGATATTCGGACGTATCGATATATATGATTAGGTTTATCGATAGAGATGCTGCTATATCGAATAGTGCATCGATAGTCGCAACGCGATTGTGTGCTCTATGCTGTGTGTGGAGTCCATGGTTATAAGTTTGTGGCGGACACAATTATGATAACTGAAGATATATCATCAAACGGGGAAGAACTCCCTCATTTTGTACCCCCTATTGTACAGGATAATCCAAAGGGATGGGGTCCTTGCGATCTTCCGGAACAGTTCAAAGATATGCCGTATCAACCATTTTCGAAAGGGGATCGCCTAGGCAAGGTATGACACGTGAAAATTACTGACATATGTATAAGTTAGCTGTGTTAAAATTATTTGTTTTTCTTTAATGTAATGTTAATTTTGTTTTTATTTGGATCAATAGATATCTGATTGGACTGGTGCGGCTTTCCAAGACAAAAAATACACTAGTAAGTACATATACTATCTGGTTTCACGCATTAGTGCGAAGATGCCCGTTATTCACGCGATCGTGCTAAAAGTTTATTTTAATTTTAATCTATATTTGTCGGCATTAGTTTGCCGCCCATGTGATTGTATAGCGTCATTTTTCTTTCCAGTGTATGCAGCGATAAAAGATTTAAAGTTTGCAATATGTAGTGTCTCCCTCTGTCTCTACAAATTATGTTCAGTACATAAGAGTTAAGAAAAGTCTTTGCGATGTTGTTGTTATCACTCTTTATTACAGACAAGTACCAGTCTCAGTTTGGAGGTGGCAGTCAGTATGCATATTACCATGAGGAAGATGAAAGCACATTTCATCTGGTGGATACAACTCGTGTGCAGAAGCCTCCATATCAGCGTGGCAGATTCCGGCAAAACCAGCGCAATCTCCGGGGTCGTGGTGGTGCTAGAGGAGTTATGCAAGGCCAGCTGCAGTTGCTTGGCAAAGGCTTGAAAATGCGAGATAGGTAATTTTAAGATTTGTGTGAACTCTTTCTGGGTACTGATTTCCAATAGGTATAGTTTGTTCTTGACACAGAGAATCTATGATTATATATGATATGAATATGGAGCTTACAATAGTAAGTAGGGACACTGTTCATCAAACTGTGTTCATGACTTAGCAAATGCTGTTCTTACTAAAGGAAGGTAGAATTCATAGAAATATGGTATGTGTTGTCAGTGGAATGTACAAGGTGAAGTGGAACTGATAAAATATAATGTTTAGGGATTTTTTTCCTCCCTCCCCTCCCTTTAGAGTATTTTGGTATAAGTGGCGTATTAGGTGCTGTGGCTCATCAAACCTTATTTATGCTGAAGGGTCTATATTGTTTGTTACCTAGTTGGCTTTGTTTCTATGAAATTACAATTACAACATGAAAAGCCTGTAATATGCACTTTTAAAAACATAAAACAGTTGATGCACCAACTCTGACACAAAAGTATTTTTATGTGATTGCTGTGTCTGCAGGAACTGGTCAGCATAATGACATGCATTCCGTAAATCCCACACATGAGATTCTTATCAGCCCGTCAGTACTACTGTGTATCATGTAAACTGACATATTTAATACTAGTCATTGACCAATGGCAGCTGTGATGTCATCTTTTGATGCGTATATTCAGTTTTGTCGTCTTTTGTGAACAAGGAAAAAATCTTGGTTGTTGCGACAGACCGGCATGTGGAAGTGACTGCTGATATTATGTAATGCTCATGATTACGATATTTGTCACGTGTTTAAGTCTTTGCTCCAAGATGGAGACTGGTATTGAATTATTTCCATTTATCTGGCTACAGGTCACTTTTGTCGGAATACTTAAATTTTGTTAGGGTTTGATTGTTACCTTGTAGGAGTATTAGTTTTTGTAAATTTTTATGTCTAATCCAGTCAAAGACAAAAACAGATTCAAATGAGAACTTTTCTTGAAATTGGTATTTTACGAAAAATCTGAGATGAATTAATGTTTGTTAATGCAAAATGTGCACTTCTGCTGTAACAGGAATCAACGGGCGCAGCGCAAATGGCCATTACGACAAGGTATGCGGAACAGTAAGAATCAGCCACCCATAAAGAGTCGTGATGCGTCTGTGACAGTACGTCCCGACTGGATAACAATTGAAGAGATGGATTTTCCACGATTAGCAAAGCTTTCATTGCCCAGTGTAAAGGATGGTGAAGACATGTGAGTACTAACTCTTTGGTTACCTTATCCTTGCATGGTAATTGCTATGTAATCCCTCAAATTTGGTCAGTGATAAATTTCAGTGCTTCAAAGTGTGTTACTGTACGAGACAGTGGTTGCAATTGAAAGTAGATAGCAGTCGGTGCTTCCTTTTGTGGTCTGGAAGTTTTGGTACTGTATTCTTTGTTGTTTTAGATTTTGTTTATTTTATATTTATGTTGAAGGTCTGTATGATTGTGTTTCTTATATTTTTCTTTGGTGTCTCGAAGATGCAGTGTGGGTGGTTGTGGTTTAGAGGGTTGGAATTAATTAGTAGGATTTAGTGCTTTTCCTTTAAGAGGAAAGGGGACCTCACTCTGAAAAACTGAAGCATTGGGTCATTCAAACACTTACAAAAATGTAAGAAAACCCACTACTTTAAGGCAAAATATTTATTGTACCAGTAACCCCTCCACCCCCCCCCCCCAATCCCAAATCAACAAACACATTAATATATTCAGATATTTGTCATACATGTGGTCGCTTAGTTAACGATGTATTAGTATCTAGTATGTATTATTACGTCACACCACTTACATCTAAAGTTGCATGTTAAAATGGCATAGGGATATTTACAATACCATTGTCACATTAATTCTTTCCTAATATTATCTTCAGTTGAAATCCTATCTTCTTGTTTTGTAGTCACTGGGGTAGTGCCATAAAACTAGCTTCATGTTCATCAGTTATGCATCCCTAGGCTGGTACTTTACCTGTAGGTAGCCTTGTGTATGTCAACTTTGAGTAGTCCATTATTGTTGTCGATAATTTGTCACATGTATATTACATTTTTTAATATCCGAGAGTTGTAGAAAATAAAGTTTGACAGCTAGTTGTTCATTCAAGATATTTATCTTTGAGTAAACAACTAGCTGTCAGGCATGAATTTCCAGTGTGGCTCTCCTGTCGTGATTGGCATTTGTATTGGTCGGCTGCCCAACAGTGGACAGTTTGAGTACAGTATTTGTTCTCAGTTTAGCTATTCCTTTATATCCCACTGACGTGTGGCGGTTTGAAACACACATAACGTGCAGCCTAAGTATATTGAGAAACACTTAAACATGATAAATATCTGGTATCAGTTTCCCTTCATTCCAGCCAGCTGGGGTGGGCTAAGGGATGGAGAGAGGCAAGGGGGGGTGGGTGGGTAGGCAGTGGCTTGTGGGGAAAGTGGGGAGCTATCTATGGGGCTAGCTGGGCATGCAGGTAGAGGAGGCAGGTGGCAGGGCATGCAATTTCACGGACTAGGGCACTAAATGGCAGCACACAACTAGCTGACACACATTGAGCGGGGGTAATGTGACAGGGAATGGATTGTGCACCCGCACACACACATGCATGCACCCGAAAGCACAAACCCACATTATTGGCAGGGGGGGACAGTGATTTACCTTAGGTTTAGGCCAGGGAGATTAAGGGAGTTAGGGATGTGCTGTAAAGATAGCTCCCATCTGTGAAGCTCAGAAAAGCTGGTTGTGGTTGGGAGAAGCCAGATGGCACAGATTGTGAAGCATCCACTGAAATCTCACATGTTGTGCTCTGCTACATGTTGCAAAAGCTGCTTCACAACCCGTGTCAGTTGTTTCAATCCTACAGATTGAGAAAGGAATTTCATACGGAAAACTAGCAAAGCAAAGCTCTCTACCTGTTGACATCTTCAACTTTTGTAGTCCTGTCTTCCTCAGTTGCGTGTAATATTGCAGTATATCGATAATTTTTACTTATGGACCATTTGACAGCAACTGAATAAAACACCATTTTATAGTCTGATTTAAAGTAGTCACTTGACAGGCAACCAGCTGCAGGGCTCCCACCACCAATAAACCAATGGCAGCCGGCGTTGTCGGCTGCCACTGCGTTGCCACTTCGCTCTGCAGAGCTGACTAAGGCATTGTGCCAGCCAGTCCTCAGTGAGCTGTTGTAGATGTGTGGGTGAGAGATTTGAGTGACTTGTAGCTTCGCGTGTTTATGGTGTCTGATGAAAGCACTGCGCAAGAGTGGGAGGCCGAGGCTGCACGCTCCTCGGAACACTCCAAAAAGTGGCGGACATGGCGTCGTTATATGCAGTGAATACATGTGTTCCTTAAGGGAGTGTTTTGAGAGAGAGGGATGCAGGAGGGCCTCTCGTTCCTTTGGATAAGGTGGTGGAGTGAACCGCAGCTGCTCTGCAAGTTAGCGAGCGATCAGTAATAAGAATCCGTAAGGAGAAATTCACGAAAGAAGGCTCAATTGAATCATCTAAATTGGATACACCTGGGGACTACACCTGACTACCATGAAGAGATGAAGCACAATACTTTTGTGAAATGGTTTGACGACTGTGTGCTCCAGAACTTAACAAAAAACTCTAGCATTGTAATGGATAACGCTCCTTATCATTCAGTAATGCAAGACGAAGCACCAACAAAGGCAACGAGGAAAAACGACATTGTTAGCTGGTTACAGAAACATAAGGTGCAGTTCAACGCAATAGAGCTGATTTGGGCTCAGGTTAAACGGCATATTGCTGCAGAAAATAAGAAATTCGCATTGACCGAAGTGGAACGCCTTTTGAAAGAGGCAGTTGAAATTGTGACCTCGGAAGACTGGCAGAAGGTAGTGCATCATGTGAAAGGAGTGATACAGGACACATGGAACAATGAAGGTATCTTACAACAAAGTGTCGAAGACTTGATTATATCTGTCAATACAAGCAGCAAGACGGATAGTTCCTCTGACTCTGAATTAAGCGGTGTTTTCGCATTGTCTGATTAGTGTGTAGTGTACTTACTGCCATTAAATATTGTGTTTGTGAATTTATTTCGATAAATTCTTATTTTTGTTGAGAGACTAAGAAATACTGTTTGGCCAGCTCTCGTCATCTCCTTGCGGTAAGTTAGACTGAATTTTAATTCTATTTCATTTTGTATATACACACACCAAGATGCTATTCAATGTGTGTAATAGTTTTCGAGATTTGCAATCTAAAGAAGAAAACTTTTCCGGGTGCGAAAATTTCTCACACTTCAATAGTTAATGTAACAACGGCCCTAATTAAAATTAAGATATTTGATTTGCTTATAGATACCACTGAGACCAATACTGTACGTAAATTTCAAAATATTTACATAATATTTGGGAGATAGAGGTTTTAAACATCATACTTGTTTAGACTTCAGTACTGACGGGGTTGCTTAAAAATGCTGTTTTCAGACATTTATATACAGGAAACGTGATGCACTACGATAACTTTTTAAGTATTCTTTGCCGAGTGCATTATTTTGGTAATTTATGGAAAAAAATATTTTGCTGTGACACCAATAGTTTTTCAGTAATGACGTGATAAGTTGGAAGCTGTTTGCGAAATCAAGAATTTATATGATGTCAAACAAATTAACATAACTCTTGTCCTAATTAAAATTAAAAATAGATATTTGACAGATTGAGAGACATTGTAGAGATGAACATCATATGTGGGTTTGAAATTTTTTTACTTACTTTTTGTAGAAGATACAGGCTTTAAAACGATTTTCTATCGCCGGGTGTCGCGATGCGCCGAGTGGCTGCCTCCAGCCAGTGCTTGACGTGACAACGCCACAACTTCGCAGCGCAAACATCAAGTGACAACTACTTTAAATCAGACTATAGTGCCATACGTGTTTCGCATTTATTTTCTGCAAGGCATCATCAGTGGCAAGTTGCATGGATAATTTCTTACATATTGCGCACCTCTTCCATTTTTGGTGTTGTTCTTATAAATGCTAGTTTGCAGCTTTTTTCCCCCCACATTCCACAGCACTACGAACTGAAATTTTGTTTTAATGCTCTGTACCTTTTGTTTGTGTACCTGTTGACAGTGCAGCACTTCTGCATTTCAGTGAGCTGTGTCCTTTATTTGTAAATGAATCATCAATCATTCTTCTTGTAATCTCTCATACTTTAAGGTGCAATAGGTATTTTCCAAAGTTATTCTTTATTTGTCCTATATGTTATTTTTATTTGATGCAACCCTTTGTATAAACATGTCTTGCATTATGTTCCATTATATTAATTCCAACAGAACTAATAAAAGTGCATGTTTACAGAATTTGTTGCGGTTCTCTGGAATATTATGATAAGGCATATGACAGAGTGAATGTGAAGAATGAAAAGCCATTGCAGCGAATTGACAGAATTGCTCACACTGTAACAACAACAGATGATCCCATCATACGAAAATTGTCGAAGACTGTTGGGAATGTTTACGCCACCGATGCTATCTTGGCAACCATAATGTGTTGTACTAGGTCCAATTACTCATGGGACATTGTTATCGAGAAGATTGGAGACAAGCTGTTCTTTGACCGCAGAGACAACACAGAATTTGGTTTGTATATCGCTCATGACAGGCATGTACTGTTTTATTTCCAAGCCATCTCTTTTTGTGTTACAAGAAGTATTATTTTTAATAAAATGACATTGCTTAGTTTTGAGTGCATTGTATATATAAACTACTTTAAAGGAGACTAGTACTTCGTACTCCATTTGCCGTAGCCAGTTCTGAATTTTCCAAACTTTCTTGTAACACTTCCTAGATTTTTGTTACGTAAGTGACCTCATAGTTCAACTTAGCAAGAAGAAAGTTTCCTTCTGTTTTCTTCATAACCACAACAACACTTCTTTCTAACTTAATTTGCAAATGTAGGCTATAGTTCAATTTAGCTATCTGTTAAGGAACCGTCCACTCCTAAATTAACTGTTACTGAAAGGAAAGTTATTAAGTGTATGCAGTTTCAGGGTATCTATTGTCAGTGTATTATCTGATCATAAAAACATCTGTTTTTAAAAATCCATTTACTTAGGCAGGTAGGTGAGCATCTCATTCTGGGTAGAGAGGGGGGGGGGGGGAGGAGAGGAAGGGAGGAAGGAGAGAATATGATGCTGTTTCCAGGTTCTTCTGTCATTTTTACACAAGTCTGACAGTGGCCGAACGCAACATCCCAGTGTAAGCTACATTCTCAGCAGTGCTGTGCAGAAATTGCACAAACCTCGATATTGTAAGCAATTGTTGCTGCTACAAACAAGAAAAATTCTTGGAGAGTAATAGTCTCTGTAAGCATCCTCTGTGCTTATTGACCTTTCAAGCTGAAGAAATGGGTAACTTTGTCAGGAACCGTTTCGTTAATGAACTAGAAAAAGGAAATTTTCTTTTGTTTTGAAATCAACTTATAATATGTACTGCATTATGATTACATACTTTTGTGCAGTATGTACACAGGATCAAGTGTGCCTGACAAAGAAAAGTGCATTATTATGAATCTAAGGATGATTCCTTAATGATAATGCAGCTGTATTACGTTCTCAAAGACCTAAGTAACTCATTAATACCCCCATAGTTCACTGTAAGTAAACCCTCCCGTCATCCTCATCTGACACACAAGGACACTTTTGGAGATTATGAAATACTCCATAACTTTGTTACTGCAAATTTGTCTTTGGTAATTCTCCTCCTGAAGTTTTTACTGTATGTCACTGTCTCCTGTAGATTTCCTGACACTTTGGATTGCCTGCCAGTATATCCTATGCTAGCAGTTAGCAAAAGCAAAAATTTGGTGGAGATGGTATAGTTGTGTCTATGCTGCTTCACAATTTAATCTCTTAAATTCACGAGAAAGTTTCTTTAGTATTACCAGTAAGCAGTTCTGCTGTTGTCAGTATGGATTAATCTGTTAAGAGGCAACTATGTAGCCATGTCAGTGTTCATAGTTGTTTTGTTCGTTGCACAGAATGGATGCTTGTATTGACCGTAATAATGACAAACATGCAGGATGATACAGAAATAATTTATCATTTAACTACCATTTTAGACACTGTACATAATTTCAGGATTGTTAGTTTGGTGTTTCCAAAATAAACATACCATCAGGAATAAAGGCAGTCTTTGTTGGTCACATGTGAAGCACAGTATTTCTGCTCCTTTCTCCATCCATAACATTCAGACTACTAACTTGTAACTCATTTTACACCACATTTTCATTGTATTCTTTTGGTGTACATAAGCTTCAACAGTACAATGCAATAAGGAAAGCCTTCCTATCTTTCCTTTTATGATGCCTGAAACCCAGTATCCTCAATATGTTTCATTTGCTTCCATTGAAATTTCCATATAGAAAACTTTTTCTTCCCCAGTTGAATGTTCACCTTTAGCACTTGTTTTAATTCTTTGTGTTGCAGAGTGCTTCCTACTTGAGCTTGTATTTCTTGCCTGGGAACTTGAAATAACTTCCATATGGGTGGCAGGAGCTTTCTCACTTTAGTGCAAGTAAAGGTAGTCAGAGCCCTTTCAGAGGATGAGGTTAAATAGTTGCAGTTTCGTGACTACTGGGCAATGAGAGGGTTTGCCTCTTTGCAGCTAGTATATGGGGTGGTTACTTGTGCTACTTGTGTGAACACGCAGTGACCTGAAGTACATAAATATTCTGTGTGTTGTTTATCCAGTATGTATAATTTGACATTATTTTTCTCTGATTGCTCGTTGCTTCTTGTTCACTAATGTAACTAGCACTACCAATAACATGCACCTTGCAATTATTTATATATATGTATGTGTGTATATATGTGTGTGTGTGTTTGTGAGGAATAAATTTGTATTTGAGAACACTACCACAAACTATTTGGTAATGATTGGTACTATTGGAAATATATTGCGAAAAAATATATTATCTGTGAATGATTTAAGTTATTCAAACTATTTAAATAGTAACATAAGTTGCCCAAAGGGATACATTAGTTTTATTCTAGAGAGGAAATATATCGGAGATTAGGGTATTTCATGGTTTTCTTAAATTGCAGAAGGCTTATCTGTGGGTGTACCTTTGAGAAGGACATTGTAAATTTCTGTCCTTGCTTTGTGCTTGTGCTCCATTTCCAAGGATATCATTGATGGCAAGTTTAATTCTAAATATTTCTTTCTTACCAGAGTGTAGCACTTAACTTACACCAGTTCAACGACAGTTCATTTGTTTGTAGTTGGGCTCCTGATGTGAACAGTTCAGAGTATTTGTGAACCTCATTCACAGAAACAATGTTTCCAATTTTTGGGTACTTTTGTGCTTGTCCTGTGAAAATACTTTCACAAAATATTCTGGTGTGTATTCCCTTTTGAAAAATGGGGGTGTTTTTTGGGAAAAACTCTAAACAATAATCTGTTTGAAATGTTTGCTTTCGTTGTGACATTGCCACTTGAGAAGAAATAGTTTCTATGCAGAAGACAACCTTTTATGCATCAACATGTACATGAATAATACTTCTCTACTGACAGATCTGCTGACAGTGAATGAGACCTCTGTAGAACCACCTCAAGATGATGGAAATAGTCTAAATTCTCCAAGAAACCTTGCTTTGGAAGCAACCTTCATTAACCACAACTTTTCGCAACAAGTGCTGAAAACGGTAAGAATTATCAAGATTAATTTTTATTGTAGTTTCTAATGATATTTTAGTCTGTTTTTTCAGTGATTGGAAGCAAAAGCCAGAAACCAGCATGACTAAAGTTCATAGTGTAGTCTTATATTGGAGATTATATAGGTGCTTCTGCATCTGCACCAATAATTCTTGAGTTAAGATGATACAGTTCAATGCATTTGTCATAGAGTTCAGGTGTGCTGTTCTTATTGTTTCTGATTTCTGTCTAGGACAGCTAGGACAACAGTCTTGGAATTATTAATATAATGAGTAAGAGTTCAGTAATTAAAAATTTATTTTCTAACAAGCTGTTGTAAGTCTTGCAGTTTGGTGACACTTTAGCAACTCACAGTAAGTTTTGCTTCTTATTTAATTCAGATTTTATTTGGGTGCATGAAGCTAGTACAGCTTTTTAGTCTTTCACTCACAGAAAAATCTCAGAGGATTGCTGGTAATCACACCCAGAACCCCTCTCAGTAGCCAGCAACAGTAACCACCAGGCTAACACAGTCTAATGACAAGTTGTGTACAAAGATATTGCACTTGGAATTATCAAATTCTGAAAACCAGTGTACTGTCACATTAGTTAGCATGTTGGTTTTGTTTTGAATTGACACCTGTAAAGTGCAGGAAATTTACCTGGAGGGTATATCTCTCTTCTCAGCTTCAGGCATTTCTTACAGATATAAATAAGCCCAAAATTGATTATCTAAGCAATTAAAAGATTGGTAAAGTCATCAGAAGTAATAGTAATATCAGCACATAGAACCTGTGTTGTATACTTGTCCAGAACGATATGGTAATGCCAGTTTTACAATCTTTTTCTTGGCAGCATAAAGATGTTCAATCCATTGTTGACTGCATACATAATCTATTAAAAAGAAAAAATACTAATGTGGTCTGTGTTCCCATGCGTATGCATTTACTCTTTATGGTAGTGAATCATTAGGTGTTGAGTATGCTTTCAAGCATTAGAAAGGTTCTATGATGATGCAGCACAGATACAAGTTAATACTTAGGCTTGTTGTACCGAAACAGTTTTAAGTTAAGGAAATGCCCGGGAAGTATCTGAAATGTTCTGTATATGCTAGGCCCGTCAAAATGTTCACTGACATTCCTAAAATCACTGTTGATCACACAGAATATTTTAGCAACACAGATTCACAGCATGCGAATGATATACTAGAATCTCATAATAAGAGTTAGATTTGGAATCAAGATGCATTCTCATGGAAATGATATTCGTGGTTATAAATATCCTCTCCAGATAGTGAGTTGTTTATGTATCAAATTTGAACCCCCTAGAACTTGCGAATGATGGCAATACTGGATTCATTCTGCACAGAAAGAGATTTAGGCAGTGAGACCAGATGTTTGCTCCATGTATTGTTCTCTGTATCTTCCCACAGTTCATAGTTCCACAACACTCTTGACCATTGGCAATGCTGAGGCATTATATAGATAGTAAATATCTGCACATTTCTCTCCTGAATAATTTATATAAATGGGATACTGTTGCTCACTTGCAAGTCAGTTGGCATGTTTCCTTTTATATCGACTATAACTGTTGTTAAGATGCAAAGATAGATATCACCAGGTGTGCAGTTTACTGAAAGCCCTTGTTGAAAAGTAATGTCAGAAATGGCAGAATTCCTTCATTGTTTTCAGGATAGGGTGCATTCCTGTTGCTACAGTAGTGGAAATATGCATAAAGGCATGGCTATGTTTAGGAAAATTAACTTTGTCAACCGGAACATTTGTGCACAGTGTATAAGCAATAGTATGAGAGACAGCATAATGACAAATGCAGTTATATAGTATTGCATTTGATGCCATTAGTACATTGTTCAAAAAGTCATTGATTCAGGTGGAAGAGGGTGGTACTCTGTATAAAGCCAGTCAGCTTTGTATGGGGTTATTTTGTGCATATGTGCCTTTCCTGCAGGTGGGAAAAGACACAATTAGTGGCAGTGTTTGTTGTGTACATAAACAGTGATTGACAATGTTAGTGGGAAAAAGTTGTGATGGAAAAAGCAAAAATAGGTGCATTCAAGGAAATAGGACTGTCTAATTATCAAATTCCCTAGAAGTTTCACTGTTAAAGTACAGTTTCTGATAATTTCATTCTCAACTTGCTGCTGATTTACAGTTTTGTTACTGACAACTGCCAGATGTGTAAGACAAATTTTGTCAAAGGACAAACATCTTACATTCAAGAGATGACTGCAGAAACCTGCTCCAACATCCAAATGTAAACAGACTAGATTGGAGTTTGCTGAAAACATGTCATGGATTTCAGAATTGGATAAAGTGATCTTCATTGATGAAAAGAAGTTTATGAAGTAGGCTGGATGGATTTCATCGTTGTTACCATGATCTGACACCCGAACCTCAAGCTGTCACACTCAGATGGGTACTAAATGATGTTTGTCTTCAGAGTATAACCAGGAACACCAATTTAGTTCGTGCTTTGTGCCATTGTCCAGTAGAACATGCATAAACAATAATTAAAAATAACACCAGAACTACAGAGCACAGGAAAATCACATCTGTGAATGATTGTTTTGTGGATTACGCGAGAGTCTGTTGGTAGAGGGTGAGGTTATTGTGTCAAAGATCTCGCATTCGGACTTCACTGATAACAATTTTTAAACTTTTATGTGTGAAACTATTATATGGGAGAAAATTTCCCAGGCATGCTAAAGGACTCTTCTGAGTTTGTAGCAATGTTCTTTTGGCAATCTGCTTTTACTTCGTTAATTGAAAGTAGCAGACCTATAGAGTACATTGGTATAGATAGGTATGGTGTTATGTCAGACACGTGCAACTGAACAAACACCACTTGTGATGAAGTACTTGTAGTTTTGTAGAATAAACAAACAATTGCATCACTTGGGGGGGGGGGGGGTCAGTAAATAATAGACTGCAAATGGCAGTGCCACTGCACATCAGATGTGCGTGTTGTGGCTAGTCACAGGTTTGCAGTTTCTGCGCACTGCTGGTGCTACTGTTGTGCAACATGAATCTGCGGAACATCGACATTCTCTTTGAACTGTTGCATAGTGACTGTTGTGTACGTGCAACACCAGAAATAACTGAAGATGGAAGAAAGTGTGCAGCATTCGTGCTAGACATAATTGATCAATGGACTGTCAAATGTTGCCAAAGAGGAAACATTAGGTATTGACAAACGCACACCGGGTGGAGCGGAATTGTTTGTTTATAACAAAGGGAATGGACTAGAGTTGATGTCTTTGAAATCATTGCCAGAAGGGTCCTCAGGTGATGGAAATGATGAAATAGGGAAATACCACAGAAGGGGAAAAGGGTGGTGTTCTACCCAAGAAATGACAAAATCAGAATGCTCAAATATTGGGTTAGTCAAAAAGTAGCCAAAGCCAACCCAAACATTTCTCTATAACACAATGCACTAGATGGTTTGCACAGTGTATTTTTTATGAACGGAAGTTTCAGTGGGGAAAATAGGGGGTTAATACCAGTGAAAGAGAAGTACAAACATATTACAATGCATGTGATGGAGACCTTCAAATACAGTCACCAGAAAGGTTGCTGTATTCATGATGTAGACATCAAATTGTGGATGAAAACAAAAGCAAGACAATCAAATTGCCCAAGTTTTGATGCCAGTAACAGTTGGATCTTATGCCGAAAGTGTAAAAACAATATTGCAATCTGTAAATTCAAATCTTTTGTTACCATGAAAATGTACCAAAACAGAAATGACATCCAGAAAATGGTAGAAGACTGGCAACAAGCAGCCTGTGCAC
Source organism: Schistocerca gregaria (assembly GCF_023897955.1). Classification (NCBI taxonomy): domain Eukaryota; kingdom Metazoa; phylum Arthropoda; class Insecta; order Orthoptera; family Acrididae; genus Schistocerca; species Schistocerca gregaria. The sequence continues at coordinate 623,848,870 of NC_064921.1, read as the reverse complement.
TCATGACAGCCTACAGAGATGCAGATATCTATTAAACACCGACAAAAGTGGATTTAATATGGAGACGACTATGGGCCACTCTCTTGCAACTAGGGTTCTAAAAATTTTTGTAGGGGTTGTACAGTCCTTTCACAAGACAACCCATACATTCACAATTATTCAGTTGCTTTCACAGATGGCAAATTTGTTCCAAAGCTGTCTGTTGTTCTTCAAGAGCCACATTCTTTGAGTACTCGTACACTTCAGTCCATTTTCCCAGCACCAAATTTAATCATCCTCTTTCACTCCTCCAGCAAAATGACCAAAGGACTGTTAAAGATGTTTCTACAAGCAGCAGTAGTGGAACAAATCAATTGAGAAACATCTGATAATATGGGATTCTTACAGCCCCCACAAAGATGCTATTGTTCTTTGTGACCTGCACGTATAACATATCACAGTTCACATAATTCCAGCAAACACAACCTCCTTTTGTCAACCACTTCATCTTCATTTCTTCAGAATGTACAAGCATACGATTCATAAAATGTCCGATGTCGCTAGAGATTCTTCAGAAGAGATTATTCTGCAACAACAGAATAACTTTCTTAAACTGCAGTCCCTCACATAAAATCAGTTTCATTTTCCATGTTCCTATAATTCTCACTGTCGTGGGTGGGTAATGGCTAAAGTCACTGACGAATGCAGACCCTTTGAAACTTTGACGAAGTTCTGTTTCAGCCACTAGCCTTCATTTTGCAATCTAAAAGAAGTTGCATGAGCAAATGTGGGATTCATCAAATGTGCTTGTTGTACAAAAGTAATTTGCTGGGCACACTTCTGTTTTGAAGCCATTGTTCCTGAATGAATGACACTGTGTGTGTGTGTGTGTGTGTGTGTGTGTGTGTGTGTGTGTGTGTGTGTGTGTGTGGGGGGGGGGGGGGGTGGTTCTGTTTTGATTGTATATCCTGTGAAACTACAAATGTATTCTATAGGTTTACTACTATCAAAGAAACTAGGTGAAAGTAGACTGCCAAGAGAATGTTACTGTAAACTCAAAACAGCCCTTTTACATGTCATAAACATGTTGTCCCATATAACTTTCACACAGTAAAAAAAAATTATTGGGGTTTGAACCCAGAACCCTTGGTACAACAGTCTACCAACTTCCCCCCAGAAGCTATTCGTATTAGTTATTCAGTTACGTTTTTCAGGTACTCCATAGTTCTGGTGTTGCTTTGTATTAATGTTTACACCTGTTCTGTTGGTCAGCAGCCACAGGTGGCAGACTCTGTTTGGCCTGATGGGGCCCGAGCCCCCTCAAAAATTCATTTGGGGGGGGGGGGGGTAATAATTTAAGAAAATTATTAGTTATAATATGATTTGTAAAACCACAAAATTATGTTAGAATTTTTTATTTTTCTTGTTTGATGATAGTTACGTTCCAAAATAAATTCAGTAATTAATGAAACAAATAATTATTATGGTAGTAAGCAGGTTAACGGAAAAAGTGGTGTGCGTCATGATAGTGTTACGGTGCTGCGGGCACATTTAGAATTTGTCGTGATGCACGAACCTTCGGGTAAAGCCTGGTGCCGGCGAGCCAGCCCTGCAGCCATTGCGACATCAAAAGGACATGAGCAGAAGTGCCTGGAACCCTCCACCTTGCATCATCTTGATGCTTAGACATTACGACACCGTGGCTATATAAAGTCCACTCTGCTGTCACAGTTATTCAGTGTGGACAGTTTCGTTCATTGCTTGGTGCAGACTTGTTTAGTGTTCTGACTTTAGTATCTGGTGGACTATTCTATATGACCATATTTTATTCATTTACTTTAGTCTCATAGTGTAATGTAAATTGAGTTTGCAATGAATAAATTTGTTACCAAAAAGGCGTGCTTGGAAGTTGATGATACTGCAAGTCAACCTCGAACAATTACTGTGTCATCAATTGCTTAGTCTTCCTCAGGTGAGATCCGTTTACAGTTGAAACCTGGACAGTCTGGTGAGGGAAGATTATTTCAGAAGTCTTCGTTGATCAATTATACATGGCTAGTGTATGAAACATCCACTGAAAAAGTTTTTTCCAAAACCTGCAAAGAGGCTGATGCTAAAAATCTATTGCGATTTTGTTTGAAAAAGATGATGCATTTTCTTCTGTAGGGTTTCCTAACTTGAAAAAGGCTTTGGAAAAATTCCATCTTCATGAAAATATGTTTACACGTAAAGGTATTCTGAAACTAAATTTTATCAGTAACCAAAGCGTGGTCTCCCAATTGAATGAAGTTAGATAGTGAAATGATGAAAGGCCATTTAGCTCTTGAGACAATTTTTACTGGCGTGCAATTTCTATGCCAAGGACTAGCAATTAGAGGGCACGAAGATGTAAACTCAATTTTTTTTTATTTTTTTTTTTAAATTGTTGGGGTATCAGTGGACATCCCACTATATTCAAAACGAGTTTATTGATCTTCTAGGAAAATGTGTTGAGAAAGGTATTGGCTTCAGTCAAGAACACTGAACATTTTTCTATTATGGTTGACGAAACACTGACTCTGTCATGAACAAGTGTCATTTTGTATTCATATTGTCGATGATTCCTTAATCATCACTGAAGACTTCGTTGGCTTATATGAGACCCCCAAAACTGAATCACAAACTCTGTATAGTATTTTAAGATGTTTTTGCTCGTCTTGGTTTGTCAATGAATATCTTAAGAGGACAGTGCTACGATGGTGCCTCGAATATGAGAGACAAGTTCAAAGGACTAAAGTTAGTTTTGGATATTCAACCAAAAGCACCCTATGTGCACTGCACTGCTCACAGTGTAAACTTAGCAGTTGTCGGCAGTCTCGCCATCTTAAGTCTGAGGGATGTTATGGCTTTATCCAAGGACTTAATAAACACCATAATGGGACCCAACAAAAGGATGGGACTTTTCAGAAGCATACGCTGTGAGAGTGCCAACGACCAAGCTGGTCTATGACCCCTTTGCCTGATTCTGTGGATTATGCGAGCTTCTAGTATCTTGTGAATATTGAAAAACTTTGAAGAACTTCTAGACTTTTGAAACATTTTCTGCAGAGGACAAAACAGACAGGTTACGAATGTGCAGCTTACGTTGAGTCAAGACTTATTTCTTTTTACATCTTTATTGCCATGAAGTGAACCCAGTAGAGGATGTCGATGAAAAAATTCAATGCATGTAAGTGTTGCTGATCTGGAAAAAATATGAGGGCTTGATTGTATATTGAATGGAAGGCGTGATAGTTTTGAACACTATCGGGAATTGTATATAAAAGAGACCTTCACAAGTTGATGATCCTTCACTTTCTCGGAATCGAAGTATACCAAAGAAGTATGAAAACAATGAAGCCAGCTCACTGCACACTTTCAAAACCCCCAAAGGAATACTACAAAGCTATTAACATTGAAGTTGTGAAACTGTGCAATCTTACAATACTGAGTGGTTTGCTTCAACTGGACTAAAACAGGTCGTTGCAGATGAAAAAGAGTGCTTGCTTATAGTAAACATAGGTGAAACAAATTTGGAAAAATAGTTTCCCAAAAATGACCTAGACATTGAGAGACTGTGCTCACACTTGAATATGTTAGCCAATGTTGCTAATAAAAAAAAATCTGGTCTTAAAAAACATGCGTCATATAAGAAAGTAAATTACACAATAGCGTGCAGTTGGAGAAATGTTATGTGGAGTAGTGAAGTGCATTAAGCTTCTGCAGGTAGTTCCAATCATGATAGCAACAGCAGAACGGTCATTTAGCACCCTTAAGTGTGTGAAGTCATATCTCCGATCAAATATGGGACAGAAGTAATTGAGCAACTTGGCTGTTCTTCATGCTCACTGAGATGTTTTGGATGAATTGGACATCCAACTAGTCATCAGTGACTCCATATTCAGTAGTCCAGTCTGTTTGCACCTTTCTAAACACTCTAGCCCTAATAATGGCATTTAGAGGAATAATAAAAATATTTATAAAATACAGAATTAAATACATATCGTTAAATTTTCAGTTTCAAAATATTAGTACTAGTTTAGTACTGTATTACTCCACTACTATAGTACTGTATTACTCCACTACTATAGTACTGTATTAGTTATTTTCAAATACCTAAATATTTTTTGGGTGTAATACCCAATTAAAACCTGCTATTCACATACTTTTTGACTGAAAGAATTAGGCATGCTGTATTGAGTTTATTAACTGTATTAAAGCATTAACTTGGACATTTATTTTTATTTAGTGAACCTTGAGCCTTATTCTCAGTAAGCTTAAACTATCTATTTCACTTATTAATCAAAATGCTATTACTGTGTGACTGCAATATTGTATATTTTATTCTTTTAATGATAGTTTAGGATTTATTTAAATATAATTTCAGTCTATGCAGAACTATATAACTTCACTGCTCTGTAATAGTCTATAAGCATGATTATTACTGGAAATTAAATTAGCTTCTTATGAAAATACCATGCGTGTTTGTTTTGTTTCTTTTTTCAAAGCCAAAAAAGTGTTGGGCTTGTCGAGTTATAAAGGGTCTAGTGCTAAAATTGAGACATTTTAATGCTAGTAGCAGTAGTATTAATATTTTTGTTTTGCAGGGTGAGCCGCGGTATAAATTTGAAGAAACAAACCCATTCATCTCGGAGGAGGAGGCTGGAGAAGTGGCATCAGTAGGCTACCGCTATCGCAAATGGGATCTGGACAATGGAATTGTGCTGGTTGCTCGGTGTGAGCATGATGCTGTAATGCATGGCCCTAATGGAGAACTTCAGTTTCTGACAATAAAGGCTATAAATGAGTGGGATTCAAAGGTGAAGATTGTTTTCATAAAATATTGTAACTATAACTACTAATAGAATGGGATCTCATTAACATAGTAAAGAGGAAAATTTAACATTGTTTATATGGGCTTTTAGTCGGGACCGAAAAATGGACGTAATATAGAGTAAAACATTATATGGAGGAACTTTATAAAGAGGTTTCACTGTATTACCTTTCTCGTTGCAGCATGAAGAGAGGCCAACCTCTTCTGTATTTTTGTTGTAGGAGTTTTATAATGCCTCGGTTGAACGGTGAAGTGGGCTTGTACAACTGGGAGGAAAAAGCACTAAATATATATTACATAGAGGTCTTTTTTGTGGATGTGCTGCACACTGGTCAATAAACAAAAGGATTTTCTTATTTCTAATACCCTACCGGGTATCCCAGGAATGATAGAATTGTTCGAATGTAGTTGTTGTTACACATGCTTTCACTTAACTGTGTATTTATGTGGAAATACCTGCACATTTTTAAAGCATTGTGGATTCTTCGCCTTTCCCATTGTTAGTTGCACCAACTTTTCTGTTCCACTTTCATTACAAGATAGTAAGACAGTTAGCCCCTCTTCACCACATTTTCCACCATGGCAGTTCTCTTGAACTCACGTTTTGTCAGGCAGAAAGTGAAAAAATAAGCCAGTTTCATCTGCATTAAAAACAGTATTGTGCCCACTTCCAACATCTCCTTGAAGACATTTATACATCAAATTAAGTCAGTTCTCGAGCATTTCAATCCAATTGTTGGGCGCTTTGAAATATGAGTGTGCCAACTTTTGTACCAAGTGTATTGCTTTAGCATAAACTGCAGTACCATCAATTGCAATATTCAAAGTATGAGCTTGTTTTCTCCAATTCAGTAGCATGTTTTCCAGTTCTGGAAACTGGCCATTCTCCGTTCATCTTGAACATGGCATATTGGTATATCATTCAGCTGCACAAAAAGTCATGGACTGAAAGTCGGATACTAAACATAAACAAAGAACACCAGTGACAGATTTACACGCTAATTAATAGTTTATAGTTTGGCTGCTAAAGTCAGAAGTCATCGGAGCTACAGCCAATCTATACGAACAAATTTTGATAGCCCTAGCAAATACCCTGTTGATGTGCAAAGTTGCCAACACAGAGCAACACTGCCTTCCACACATTTCCTTGCCACACAGCAGCCGTATAACATCTCTCACCACTTCCAGAACTCTGTGGCAGAAGTTGCAGTGGCCGAACAGTATCAATATTGCCAAATCTTAGCTTACTAAGTGATGAGGGACAATGTATAAATGAGTTATTTTAACGTGCATTTTATGCAAAATGGACATATATGGGAAAATGCACTAATGATTGACACTGAGATTCCACAATATGTTGTACTATTAGTATAGATGAGCAGCAAGCATTCAATATATTTACAAAGAGTGAAAATGTTAACTAAGAACAAAGAGTTAATTCTGACCAGAGTAAGCAACAATTCCTATTGAATCATTTAATTTCCTACTAATAGTTTTCTTCAAAAATGGTATTTATTGTAATGTTTTGTCAATTTGATTATATGACAGCTTAATTATAAGTTCTACTGAACCAATAATTATCTTATTGAAGCACTGATTATGCAGGGTTTATTTTCACTATTTAAGAGAGTTCCTGTTTTCATGACATTGTACCTTTTCATTATATTAGTCAAGCTGCAAATGCCTACTATTGTAACCACCATTGTGTCTTTGTGCTAATGTTTTGTCCCTGATCACTTCCTGACACTACAGCAGTCCATAAACTGTTGTATTTTGTGAAAACAGCTTCAATTGCTTGCATAAATTTATCACTGATTTAAAACCTTGATGGAGACTAATCAGTTCCAACTACTTGAATATGTGTAACATTTACTATGTGTTATTCATGTGTCAAAAAGTGACAACTTTAATCTCTTTTTGTCTATCTTTGGAAATATTGTGCTTTTTAATGTCTTATACCTCTCATGTGTTTATAATATGTATATTTTCAGTTATCAGGTGGTGTAGAGTGGCGCCAAAAGTTGGATATACAGAGAGGTGCTGTGCTTGCCAATGAGTTAAGAAACAATGCATGTAAACTTGCCAAATGGACAGTGCAGGCATTGCTTGCGGGCTCTGACCAGATTAAATTTGGGTGAGTTTTTAATGTTTTACACTGAAATTTATAAAGTGGAAGATGTTTTACTGTTGGAACAGTGTAAGACTTGATATGCAGAAGAAATACATCTACATGTACATAAGTACTCTGCAAGCCACCATTCGGTGCGTGGCAGAGGGTGCCCTGTATCGCTACTAGCCATTTCTATTCCACTTGCAGACTGAGTGAGTGAAAAACAGCTGTTTATATGCCTCTGTATGAGCCCTAATTTCTCATTTCTTATCTTCATGGTCCTTACGTGCAATGTATGTTGGCAGCAGTAGAATCATTTGGCATTCAGCTTAAAATGCCGCTTCTCAAAATTTCTTCCTTAAATAAAAAAAAAAAATTGCCTTCTCTCCAGGAGCTTCTATTTGAGTTCCTGAAGCATTTCTGTAACACTTATGTATTATTAGGACCTACCAGCAACAAATCTAGTAGCCCGTTTCTGAATTGCTTTGATGTCGTCCTTCAACCTGACCTGATAAGGACCCCAAACACTTTGGCAGTATTCAAGATTAAGTTGCACAAGTGTCCCATATGCTTTGTCCTTCACAGACGAACCACACTTTCATTAAATTCTCCCAAAAAACTGAAGTCAACCAACTTACCTAGCACTGTCCTTGCATGCTCCTTCCAATTCCTATCGCTTTGCTATGTTATGCCCAGATATTTAAATGGCATGTCTGAGTCAAGCAGTACACTACTAATGCTGTATGTGAACATTACAGATTTGATTTCTTGCTCTGTGTATTAGTTCACCTTTTTCCCACATTTAGGGCTAGCTGCCATTCATCACATAGAGTAGAAATATCATCTTAAGTCATCAAATGTAGATAACTTACTATACACCACAGCATCATCAGCAAACAACTGCAGATTGCTGCTCACTCCATCCACCTTGACAGTAGACACTTCATTGCAGCTGGTTTCCTCCAATCACTGCATTCAGCACCATGCCAGAAACATTCACCGTTGCCAAAGAGCCACAACAATCAGTTCGCTTCCAATTCCTTGTCTAGCTTTCTTGATGGGTTTGGATCCCAAATTCTGGGTCTCTTATTTTGTATTTCATTCTCTCTCTCTCTCTCTCTCTCTCTCTCTCTCTCTCTCTCTCTCTCTCTCTCTCTCTCTCTCTCTCTCACACACACACACACACACACACACACACACACACACACACACACACACACACACACACTCTAAATAAACGTTTCATGCACAGCACTAACCGCACTACTAGATTCTTCCACCCAAGTCGCGATTCAGCACCATTTATGTAGTCACTTCAATCACAGAGATCGGCTTACATTAGATAAGTTTGGCACAACGTTGGGTAAATCAGAAATTTTCTGGGCGATTTAAGTTGATCGTTGCAACTGAAACACCAAAGTCATAAATAAAATACCATCATACAATGAAATTGCATACTCTAGTGGTTAGCTTTTAAACCTGATATAGAAGGTCGAAGGTTCAAATCTCATCTAAAGCAGCAACATTTTTTATTTGTCTAAATCTAATCAAGCCTTTGACTTGTTTTTATTCAGATAATTGGTTGAAATGTAATTTTTTATTTGTAATAGTGTGCCGCATCATTCTCATCATATTGACTATCTTTGCTCTTATTTTTATTTCTATCATTCTTTTTTCATTTGGAATCTGCTTGTGTTGTCTAGGTTGTGGTTAGGTTTGGACCGAAGTTTAAATTCAGGGCTACAAAACACGTTGTCTGCCATACATAGTTCAGTCATTTGGTAATTTAAAAACCAGCTGTCAACAGAGCATCTCCCATTTTCGTCAAACCTCGCGGTGGGCGCTTCCATCGTTGCTCTGTATTAAACATAAACAGTATTCATGGAGTGACTTGGCATGTTTGTGTGACACCTGTAACGGATTGGGGGCTGGCGGTGGCTGTGGCAACACTGTTGTGGCAAGTGATAGATGTTAACTACCAAGTTATTTTAATCGGACTATAATCTTGTTAGTGTTGGTATCCAAAACAGCTCCTGAGAAAGACTAGTTCAAAACTAAAACTCTTAAATGCTTGGATGTTAATTTATAACACATACTTTTTGTGACTGAAGCAGTAACTGGACAGTTTATAGGCAACATTTGATGATAAACTAAAATCAGTTTTCATTCATTTTCCATTTTTGTAAAAACTTTTGCTCTTAAAAATGTGTAATCAAAAATTTTTGCAGCCACCAAATTTTTGATAATTGTTTCAGGTATGTTTCTCGTGTGCATGTCCGTGATTCATCAAAGCATGTAATCCTGGGCACTCAACAGTATAAACCCAACGAGTTTGCAACACAGATAACACTTAATATGGATAATGCATGGGGAATATTAAGGTGCATAATTGATATTTGTATGAAACAAAAGGATGGAAAGTACTTAATTATGAAAGATCCAAACAAGCCAATGATTCGTTTGTACGACATTCCTGACAACACATTTGAATCCGAGAATGAAGATGCGGATGAGGAGGAAACAGGTATGTTTCAGTACTGTAACTGTTTTACATAAAACATGTTCTGGAATATGACACAGGTCTTCAAAATAGACCACAAAATAATTGTGTTTTAAAAGGAATAATTCGAGCAATGGAGACAGCTCTAATTATTTGTTGCATGAAAAGAAGAAAAGTAGCAGTCTGTAAAACTGCCCCTCATATCTTCTGCCAAAACAAAGAAAAAAGCAAAAGCTACAATGAACACACACTGTAGAATGGCATAGCTTAGTTGAACAAATACAAGATGTCCCAGGGAATATGGTCACTATTCAGGCATACAACAGGAATGGTCTTTTAACGCAAAAAAGCATAGCAAACAAGGGCTCTGAAATGCATACTTTAATAGCTGTGAGCATTTGTTCATCTTCACTCCTGTGAAACAATCTTTTCTACTATAAAAACAAGTACTTTCAGCTCGTAAGGCATGCATTTTAGGTCCCACGTTTACTAGACGTGTTACTTTAAATAATTGATCCTGTCATATACTGAATTTTGACCATTCCTTGTGGGATACCATATATATCCCTACAGTAGGTAAAGTGAAATACGTCGGTCAGAAATATGGTCTACATAAATATTAATTTAACAATCGAAAATCCAGGGTGGAATGTAACAATATTATGAAAAGGATAGTTGGTACTCACCATTTAGCGAAGATGCTTAGTTGTACATAGGCACAACAAAGACTGTCACAAAATGCCTTTGTCAAAAATACACACTCTCATTCAAACACAATCCACGCAAACGACAGCAGTAACTGGCAGCTGAAGCCACACTGCAAGCAGCTGCAGTGCATGATCGGAGAGGCACCTAGGTGGGGGTAAGGAGGTGGATGAAGTGGAGAGGGAAGGGATAGCAGGGTGGGAGTAGAGGACTGTGGTGGTGGTGCTGGGGAGCAAGCAGGTACCAGGTGGAGAGAGGTGTAGGGCAGGTAGGTGCTTTAGGGAGGTTAGATGGAGGGTAGGGAAGAGGTGGGGGCACCTGCATTGCACCATCCTATGCCAACCTATTCATGGCCCAGCTAGAGGAATCCTTCCTAAATACCCAGCATCATGATTCATTGATACTATCTTTGCAATCTACATCGAGGGTGAGGACACCCTATCCACATTCCTCCAGAACCTAAAACACCTCCCCCATTTGCTTCACCTGCTTCTAATCGACACAACAAGCCATCTTCCTAGATGTTGACCTCCACCTCAGTGATGGTTGCATCAGTACCTCTGCCCACATCAATCCTACTAACCACCAGTAATACCTCCACTTGGTCAACTGCCATCCGTTCCATACCAAGAAGTCCCTTCCATACAGCCTAGCCACCCATGGTTGTCGCATCTGCCGTGACAAGCGGTCACTCTCAAAATATTCGGGGCTCTTACTGAGGCCCACAGACTGTAATTATCGCCTCACTGTGTACAAGAACAAAAGTTCTATGTCTTATCTTTCCAGTCTCCCCTCCTCCCAAATTCTCACCATCGGGCCACAGAAGAGCATTCCCCTTGTAACTCAGTACCAGCTAGGACTGGAGCAACTGAATTACAGTCTCCGCCAGAGATTAGACTACCTCTCGCCGTGCACTGAAATGAGGAAATGTCGTGCCCACTATCCTTCCCATCTCTCCCGCAGTGATATTCTGCTGCCTACTGAGCCTACACAATATACTCGTCCATCCCTACACGAGCCCTGCTCCCAACCCCTTACGTCATGGCTCATATCCCTGTAATAGACCTAGACAGAAGACCTGTCCCATACATCCTCCTGTCACCACCTATTCCAGTCCAATCACTAACATCACCTATCCCGTTAAAGGCAGGGCTACATGTGAAACCAGTTATTGTGATCTACAAGCTAAGCTGCAAACGCAGTGCTGCATTCTATGTGGGTATGACAACCAACAAGATGTCTGTCCACATGAATGGGCACCAACAGATAGGACCACCCTGTTGCTGAGCACACACCCTCAACATAAAATTCTTCATTTCAATGACCATTCCATATGGATCCTCCCCCACACCAACACCAGCTTTTCTGAATTGCACAGGTGGGAAATCTCTTTGCAGTATATCCTACGTTCCTGTAACTCTCCTAGCCTGAGCCTTAGTTAGTCGTCGTACTCACCTATCATCCCTTTCCTATTCCACTATAAGGTTTAGTACAAATGTGAGAATTTCTTACTATAAGACTGTTTGGTACTTTTTGATAGTACTCGCAGAATCATTTACAATGAGGGAGACATTTCACTGATAGTTACTCTTACTTGCAAGTATTTTCTGTAACTATCTGAGAGTCTTGAGAGAGCAGATGTCAGAAGCATTTACATACAGTGGAATGAGTGTGTCTATGAGAGCTAAGAGATCACTTTAAATTTGATTTTTGTCACATTTCTATGTATGGAGGAAGGGGTTGTGATGGAAGACCACTTTCAGTGTCTGTATTGGGTATGAGAGTGGATTAGGTGGTAGAATGCTTCCGTGAAGACATACATTACCTTAGAAATACATAAAAAAGATTTTTTTAAAAATAAAACCTGTCCAACTTAAATGTGGAAGCTCTCATTTACAGATAATATAGTACTACATGTTACTGATGAACAGGAAAAATATCTCATTTCTGGATTGGCAGTTTTGGAAACAAATTTTTCTGTAAATAATAAAAGAATTCAAAAGGCAACAGTAAAAGAACTTAGACAGATATGTCCAGACAGAGATACCATTGTAATCATAAAGCAATTATCTTTCAAATAAAAAAACTAACAAAATATCTAGAACTGTTAGAGATGCTGCATTTTAAATATTTTTTGAAATTTGCATCTTCATAATGGTGTTCTCAGTGTCTTTGGAGGCCTGTATCTTCGGGCAGGAATTATTTTGGAGAAAACAAAAAATGTTTTTTCTTGCTCCTAAATTTTAACATATGCTAAATTCAATAACATCAGAGACTGTGAAGGTAACCCCCCTGCCTGAAGTGATACGGATTATGCCTTCCCCTTTCCTAGTGTCTTCTTCCCTTATTGTTGCCTCATTGTCGTGATGGCATGATGTGGTGTGGGGACCTGGAAGGGTCAATGGCAGGGCTGGTGCTCCAAACATGCCTAGAATTTATGGCGTGCCTGTTCTTTCCTCTTCCTTCTATCCCAAAATTCCTTTTATTCTTTTGTTTGCCTGTTTTCTCTTCCCCTTGATTGGACTGTGATTTTTGTGTTCCTTCCTCGGTTTCTGCCAACTTAATGATGGGACAAATGACCTCGCTGTTTGGTCCTTCCCCCAATCAACCAACCAACTAACTGTCCTTATATAAACTAATTAAATGCACAATTTCATCCTGAGTTCACCCCCCAGCAGTTTTCTTCATCGGTTTTTTGCCAACACAGCACTGATATTTAGTTTACTTCGTGTATTAATCACGGCAGTAGTCACAGCTGTTCTTACAGTGCTGGTACATGTTACAGAGTGATCTGTTGCAGTGTGTGTCTGGTGTAATGGACAACACACTCGTCTCTGATTCATATTAACGTAGGACAGAGTCTCGTAGGTGACTGTTTTATAAGTCTGGTGCTGTGGATGTTCACACTCATCCTACTGCATTGTTCCCCAGTTGCTGTTGATGTGTATACACATGCTGCTTGCTCAGTGAATAAAGCATTTTAGAGTATTTTTCATATAACATGGCATGCTCATTATGTGCCATCATTTGTAAAAGTCTCGCTTCAATATCTTGAATCGTTTAATAGATATTACGATTGTTATGACAACATGATTTGCGATGCACGAGGACGCGAGTGGCATGTTGCACGCAACCATCCTTTGGATATAAAACCCAGTAACTCGGAAATGAAATGAGAAATAGTCCTGCTCTCAGTTTTAAATAAAATTTCAATGTTGTGTCTATGTGGCATTCACTGCAATGGGGATGAGCTGAAATAAACTGCACGCAGTTTTCACAATACATTTTAACCTCTGTGAAGAAGTCTTCAAAATTTTACACAATGTTTTACTTATAAGGGAAACTCCCCAAACACCCCCCACCCCCTCCCCACTCCCAAATCAAATTTAGTGGTAAGATGGCCCATTGGATAGCCTGTCAAAAAGTGAGTACCGCTAAGCATGAAAATAGGAGGAATGTGTACTGAACTGTGAAGAAAGCAAAATAGAAACAGTGAACAGTCAAAGAACAATAAAAAGCAGCCCAAAACAGCAACTGTCATGAGGAAGTAGTTAAGTTGTTGAACTGCAAAGCTGTAGAGCCATGTTCGTAACTTGCTCATGCCTTTTTTTTCCCATGACGTTATGAGATGTTTGCTCTTGTTCTGTAGTCTTGGCAGTTATTATACTATACATTGGTTATAGAATGAGTCATGGAGTAAAAGTATGTTACTGTCACAAGTAAATGTGATGAATAGTGAGAGCAGGCAAGATACCACATAGACACCTCACAGAAATGAAAATAAATGGGTGTGAACCTTTGTGGTTGTTACCCAAAGAAATTTGAGTCATGACTTCTAAAATGAATCCAACTCCAAAACATTAAAAACATATGTTTTGATAGTGCAGTGAAACTGTATGAAAGTGAAACTGTTGGGTTCATTTGTTGCAGCTTACGTGAGAAACTATTATGTTTCCATCATTTCCTTGGGAGTGATCATTCACTCTCATATGGACACCTATATCAGCAAGGAGACAAAACTCTCACTCACTACCAGTCGTACAAATTAGGTGCGTCAGAAAGACATTCCTATTGTATAACACATGTACTGTCACTGTATCATAAACCAGCTTTTTTTCCCGGTGTTTCGGTTGACTCACTGCCTTGTCACAAATGTTTTGCAGTTCCCATTTGAAAGTGGCTGCCTTTAGGCTGCTAATAGAGTAGTCGTGAGAATTAACCGTCATTATACGGTATGTATATTCCCCGGGAAATCTGGAAAAAACCCAGGAACTTTTTCACCTGGGAGAAAACTGGGGAAAAAACCAGGAATTATTTGGAATACAGGGAATTTTTCATGTTTTAATTTTCTGTTAAATTTTTGTGATTTTGACTGTTAAGAATTGATAGCCTAACAAAGAATATTACTGCACCTTGCCACTGCAAAATAACAACACTGGTGTACAAAAAAAGCCTTTTTTTCTATTTCTGGTAAAAATATTGTGATCCTAGTTGTATTTCGAGTGCTGAATTGAAAACTGTTTTTGGTTTTTTTCTGTCAGTGATAGTTTGAGTAATCACAATTTTATTTCTCTTTTCAGTTTCTGATATAATGCAGCAAATGTGAGGTGAAATTTGACAAACAAATGCACATCTTTATGGTGTTTTAAGTTCATCACATTAATGGAGGGTGGGATTTAACATATAACACAGTAACCTTTGTGTATACATATTCAGAATTTATTTGAAATGAGAAATTACAGAAAATTGACAAACAATGAGCCACTGTCTTGTAATGCACATCACTATTTTCTCTTGTATTGTAAATCTTTCTTATCTTGAATGATATTCCAGCAATAATCTGCTAACATAGAAGGTACCCACTTCCCTTCATAGTGCCTTTCTATGGTAGAAATGTCTTTATGGCATCTTTCCCCATGTTCATCCGATACGTCACTACAACTCTCTGTGAAGTAGTCCAGATGAGTCCATCATATGTACCTTCAAAGACATATTGCACCCCAAATCCTGATATGCTTTCATCATATCCTTCACCATTGGTTTGTAGTTAGTAGCCTTCTTCTTCCGAGGAAGTTTACCGACACCATCATGAAACAGTCCCATGCGGTTTTTTCTTTATCAGTTAAACATGCTTCAAAATTTGCATCTTTCTGCAGCTCCCTGATTTGTGTGTCCACAAATACACCTTCCTTTATTTTTGCAATTGAAAGACGGGGGAATTCGGTAGCTAGATATGCAAACCCACACAGCCTGTTGGATCCATGGCCTTCACGAATTGTTTCATCAGGCCAAGTTTGATGTGAAGCGGGGGTAGTAGTATATATTCAGGAGCTACCAGACTTTCACGTTGTACGTTCTTTTCGTCAATTTTCCATCTTTGCCTAGGCCATTTCTTTTTCACGTAGTGAGAATTTCGGTCTCGACTATCCCACTCACAAAGAAAACGGGCATACTTTGTGTAGCCTTGTTGCATTCCCAGTACCATAGCAATTACCTTGAAATCTGCACATATTTTCCATTTGTGTTCATTGTATTTTAATGAATTTAGCATCCTTTGTATGAATTCGTAATTCTCTTTTGTCAAACTAGCGTAAGCTGCTGGAACAGAGCGTATTTTATTTCCGTTATGGAGCAAAACACCCTTCAGACTTGTTTTCAGTGAATCTATGAAAAGTCTCCACTCCAGTGAAATATAAGTGAAGTTCAGCACTTTCATCAGGCCAGCAACGTCATTGCAAAATGTCAGTGCCAAATGTCAGTACCTCGTCAGTTGAAAAATAAGAAATAAAGGCATGTTCTCTGTGCCTGAACACACTGATTTCAGTACTTCGGTGCAGTAGATTATACTCTTGTAATCTTGAACCAAGCAGCTGAGCCTTTTGTTTACTTAGTCCTAGATCATGTACTAAATCATTTAAATCTTCCTGTGTTAACAAATGTGGCAATGACTCACTTTTGCAGTGATATAAAGAATCATCTGTGATTTCTTCAGTACTACTTATTTCACTGTCACTCGGAATTTGATCTCGAGCTCTTGAAGGTACTGGAAGGTTGTCGGAATGCTGCACTGGCATTCTCGCTGAAGGCAGATCTGAGTAAACAATGTGCCTCTTTGCCTTTTTGTTTGTAAAACCCTGAATTTTTGTTAGACAGAAATAACAATCAGTAACATGGTCCTTAGGCTCCTTCCACACCATGGGAACATCAAACGACGCCACTTTCTCTTAACCTTTCCACCACTGAATTAGTTTGCAGTATCATATAGCACAATAGAAATGTGGTGCGCATTCTTTATCTTGGTCTCCTACCTCTACTCCAAAGTAATGTTTGTATGCTTTCTTTATGACTGAAGAAATTTTCTTCCTATTTCTGGCAAAAGTGAACTTCCCAGAGATGTAACAGAAGTTGTCCGGCTTGTATTAACATCCACGACGACGTGGTATTTCTGCAAATTTAAAAATACGACTTTGATAATACACCTGTATTAAATTAATAGTAGGGAACTAGAGGAATGCTGATGTGAAAAAACAAGCAGTTGTTTTACCTTCAGCACTAGGCTCAATCAGTTTGCACACAGGAACTAAAAAATTCAACCGTGCTCGGAAATATGACATACACTTACTTGTCAGCAAAAAAAACCTACTCGTTAAGACTGACACAAATTGCGGCTAACACCACTGTTGTAAACTCGATGCACCTACCCCTAGGAGGCATGAAGCTTTATTGCCGAGGCAGCGACCGGCTGTCGCCATTCGAGGTAATGAGATGTTTCAAGTGGTCTTAATGCCATAGGTGTGGCGGTGGATAACCTAATGATGTCTGATTCTTCCCACCTGCTGTTGCACAAGAAATTATCACGTTCTATCACTACTCGATGCGGTAATATACCCGTATTTCTTAAAAATAGAAAGAAACTTCCACATGGGAAAAATATATTAAAAACAAAGATTCCAAGACTTAACAAGCGGGAAAGCGCCGGCAGACAGGCACATGAACAAAACACACAAACACACACACAGAATTACTAGCTTTCGCAACCGATGGTTGCTTCTTCAGGAAGAAGAGGGAAAGACGAAAGGATGTGGGTTTTAAGGGAGAGGGTAAGGAGTCGTCCCAATCCCGGGAGCGGAAAGACTTCACTTAGGGGAAAAAAAGGACAGGTGTACACACACGCACACGCACACACACACACACACACACATATCCATCCGCACATACACAGACACAAGCAGACATAATGTCTTTCCGCTCCCGGGATTGGAATGACTCCTTACCCTCTCCCTTAAAACCCACATCCTTTCGTCTTTCCCTCTCCTTCCTGAAGAAGCAACCATCGGTTGCGAAAGCTAGTAATTCTGTGTGTGTGTGTGTGTGTGTGTGTGTGTGTGTGTGTGTTTTGTTCATGTGCCTGTCTGCCGGCACTTTCCCGCTTGGTAAGTCTTGGAATCTTTGTTTTATAGAAGTTTCTTTCTATTTTATTTACAAAATATATGACCAAACAAAAGCGCTGGCAGGTCGAGATACACACACACACACACACACACACACACACACACACACACACACACACACACAAAATTTGAGCTTTCGCAACCGGCGGTTCCTTCGTCAAGAAAGAGGGAAGGAGAGGGAAAGATGAAAGGATGTGGGTTTTAAGGGAGAGGGTAAGGAGTCATTCCAATCCTGGGAGCGGAAAGACTTACCTCGTGCGTACGTGTGCGTAATGGGGCCCCTTAGGGATATGGCTGCAAGGCAGGGGAAGAAAACCAATGTGCACTCTGTGTGCATACTGGGGGGTGTCATTCCAGATGAGGAAAGGGTCCTTCTGGATGCCACGAAGGGTACAGGGTGCACCCATCTGCAGGTGATCGCTCATGTAGGCACCAATGATGTGTGTCGCTATGGATTGGAGGAAATTCTCTCTAGCTTCCAGTAGCTATTTGATTTTGTGAAGACTGCCAGTGTCGCTAGTGGGATGAAAGCGGAGCTCGCCATCTGCAGCATTGTCGACAGGACTGACTGTGGACCTTCGGTACAGAGCAGAGTGGAGGGTCTGAATCAGAGGCTGAGATGGTTCTGTGACTGTGGGCTGCAGATTCGTCGACTTCCACCATAGGGTGGTGGGGTTTCGGGTTCCGTTGGATGGGTCAGGAGTCCACTACACCCAGCAGTCGGCTACACAGGTAGCAGGGGCTGTGTGGCGTGGACTAAGCAGTTTTTTTTTAGGTTAGATGGCCTCGGGCAAGTACAGAAAGGGCAACAGCCTCAAAGGGTGCGGGGCAAAGTCAGGTCATGCAGGGATCAACACATGATGTTGTTCTCAATGGAGAGACGTCTACAGACGTTAAAGTGACCTCTGGCGTACCACAGGGGAGTGTTATGGGACCATTGCTTTTCACAATATATATAAATGACCTAGTAGATAGTGTCGGAAGTTCCATGCGGCTTTTTGCGGATGATGCTGTAGTATATAGAGAAGTTGCAGCATTATAAAATTGCAGCGAAATGTAAGATGATCTGCAGCGGATAGGCACTTGGTGTAGGGAGTGGCAACTGATTCTTAACATAGACAAATGTAATGTGTTGCGAATACGTAAAATGAAGGATCCTTTATTGTGTGATTATATGGTAGCGGAACAAACACTGGAAGCATTTACGTCAGTAAAATATCTGGGAGTATGCGTACGGAATGATTTGAAGTGGAATGACTTTAGACCTGTTAAATAGTAGAAGCAGAGGGTATTAGCTGCCCTCTTTGCATTACTGCTACAGGTGCTCCCTGTCATGATTCTAAGCTTACTTGTTAACATTGTTTAGAGTAGATCTCCAAACCTTTTCATTAGAAAGTAGAATGTGTGAGTGTAGGTGCACCTCCACAATTGAACTATTTCGAATGTTGTTTAGTAAGTGGAAGTGACTTACAGTTATGGTTATTAGGAGTGGAACTTCCTGTGTAGTAAGCTTGTATTTCTGTGTGGTTAACTTTCATTAAAGTGGCCATTTTTGTGATACACAGTAATAATTTTTAATGATCTTAAGTTTTTCTTGTGTGGATGTTCTTTAGCTCCTGTGATTATCTACATCTGCATTTACATACATCCTCCACAAGCCACTATACGGTGGAGGGTGGAGGACACTTTACACCACTGTTAGTCACTTCCTTTCTTGTTCCACTCACAAATGGAGCAAGGGGAAAACAATGTTTGTATGATTCTGTACAAGCCTCGATTTCTAGTCTTGTCTTAAATGGTCCTTCCATGAGAAACATGTTAGTGTCACTAGAATTGTTCTGTAGTCTGTCAAAAATTTAGTTTCTCTAAACCTTTTCAGCAGTGTGTTGTGGAAAAAAATGTCGTAAGCTCGCCCTGTATTACCATTTGTTCAGGGAGCTTTTGCGTAATCAGGGTGTATACGCTCTGGGAAAAACCCAGGAATTTTTTCATCCGGGAGAAAACTGAGGTATATTTTATAATTCTGGGAATTTTTCATTATTTTAGGCTTCAGTTACATTTTTTAATTTTGACTGGTAGGAACTGATTAACAGCAAAATGTGTCAGATTTTAGGACGAAGAGTATGGAATACTTCATAACAATAAGCTGCTGCTGATGAGGATGATGTCAAAACTGTTAATGTTAACTTCGTTTGAGCAGTTGCCCGTGGGCTCAGGAGCATCCACACATTGGAGTTGTGTGTGGGCAGTACCTTCTCCTGCTTCCGGCTTTTTGAAGAGTGGCTGTTAGCTGTATCAGCAGTAACAACAAGCAGCCGGATGCTAGCTGGTAAAATTTTTATGGCATACCCATGCTGCCAGGTTGGAGCATGTGTGTAGCAGTCTTGGCTGTATTGGGGAGGGGGGTTTAGTGTCCACATAAGCCGTGTTTCTGTTTAGTGATTTTGCTGTTTCCTCTTTATTTACATTTCTCACATCAAGTGGAAACAAAATGGATTTCTGTTGTCTGGTGCTATCAAGGCAAGTGAAATACATTCACATAATATGGAAGGCTAACATATGTTATTAGTTTTTCTGATATTATTTTATTTCCGTGATTTTGGCTGTTGATCTTGTAGAACAGTAAAGTTATTTTTGTCGGTTTGGTAAATAACTGTGGCTTTCATTAATCTTTTCCCCAGAGGCAATAAATTCCGTAGAAGTGAAGTGTTTCATTCCGCACTATCGGCTAGTTTCAACTGTTCACTGAATTTAAAGTGCACCTTTACATTTTCTGGCATGTATGGCATTACGCCATAGTAAAGAACCAAACAGATAATACAGTACTGGTACTCAAAGAAAATTTGCATCCCGAAAAGCTCACTGAAATCAGAGTGCACACTCTAAGCTCAATTGTGTGTTTTAGTATGGTGTACGAAATTCCAGTGCTCTTGGAGTATCCTAGTTCTATTATGACATCATGTAACATTCCTTAATACTATATACACTCCTGGAAATTGAAATAACACCGCGAATTCATTGTCCCAGGAAGGGGAAACTTTGATACATTCCTGGGGTCAGATACATCACATGATCACACTGACAGAACCACAGGCACATAGACACAGGCAACAGAGCATGCACAATGTCGGCACTAGTACAGTGTATATGCACCTTTCGCAGCAATGCAGGCTGCTATTCTCCCATGGAGACGATCGTAGAGATGCTGGATGTAGTCCTGTGGAATGGCTTGCCATGCCATTTCCACCTGGCGCCTCAGTTGGACCAGCGTTCGTGCTGGACGTGCAGACCGCGTGAGACGACACTTCATCCAGTTCCAAACATGCTCAATGGGGGACAGATCCGGAGATCTTGCTGGCCAGGGTAGTTGACTTACACCTTCTAGAGCACGTTGGGTGGCACGGGATACATGCGGACGTGCATTGTACTGTTGGAACAGCAAGTTCCCTTGCCGGTCTAGGAATGGTAGAACGATGGGTTCGATGACGGTTTGGATGTACCGTACACTATTCAGTGTCCCCTCGACGATCACCAGAGGTGTACGGCCAGTGTAGGAGATCGCTCCCCACATCATGACGCCAGGTGTTGGCCCTGTGTGCCTCGGTCGTATGCAGTCCTGATTGTTGCGCTCACCTACACGGCGCCAAACACACATACGACCATCATTGGCACCAAGGCAGAAGCGACTCTCATCGCTGAAGACGACACGTCTCCATTCGTCCCTCCATTCACGCCTGTCCCGACACCACTGGAGGCGGGCTGCACGATGTTGGGGCGTGAGCGGAAGACAGCCTAACGGTGTGCGGGACCGTAGCCCAGCTTCATGGAGACGGTTGCAAATGGTCCTCGCCGATACCCCAGGAGCAACAGTGTCCCTAATTTGCTGGGAAGTGGCGGTGCGGTCCCCTACGGCACTGCGTAGAATCCTACGGTCTTGGCGTGCATCCGTGCGTCGCTGCGGTCCGGTCCCAGGTCGACGGGCACGTGCACCTTCCGCCGACGACTGGCGACAACATCAGATGTACTGTGGAGACCTCACGCCCCATGTGTTGAGCAATTCGGCGGTACGTCCACCCGGCCTCCCGCATGCCCACTATACGCCCTCGCTCAAAGTCCGTCAACTGCACATACGGTTCACATCCACGCTGTCGCGGCATGCTACCAGTGTTAAAGACTGCGATGGAGCTCCGTATGCCACGGCAAACTAGCTGACACTGACGGCGGTGGTGCACAAATGCTGCGCAGCTAGCGCCTTTCGACGGCCAACACCGCGGTTCCTGGTGTGTCTGCTGTGCCGTGCGTGTGATCATTGCTTGTACAGCCCTGTCACAGTGTCTGGAGCAAGTATGGTGGGTCTGACACACCGGTGTCAATGTGTTCTTTTTCCATTTCCAGGTTTGTATATGTAGAAACAAATGGGCTTCCTACGGCGTTGTAGGAATGACAGTTTTCTTTTGCTTGCTCTCTGATAACTACTGAAACGGAGCTATTTCTAACACATTGTGGAAAGATATTGTGAATGATTCTCTGAAAAGCATTAGTTTAAAAGTAAATTTTCTTTTATGCAAGATGAATTCTGTTGCATGGATGAATCTGCAATGAATTCCTTAAATCGCAGATCTTTTGACACTGTCTCAACTTGACACATTGAGGACTAGCCACTTAAAATGTCGAGCCCAGAAAGACTAGAGATTAATGTCATTATTTAAAATTTTACTGGCATATCATATGTGAAAGGTTAACTTTTCTTGTACTTGCAGTACATACATTAATTTAAACCATTCTTTTCGTACTTGTGTGTTCACACTACTTAACCGTGATGTTATTGGCTGACTAAGTCATATGTCCTATACTTTGAATATCTGCTGTCATTGGCTCGGTGAGCTCACATGACATGAGCTACAACTGGCTTACAAAAGTGCATTTTAATCTCGATTTCAATGCTTTGTAAACTAACGTGCTGTTTTGAATCTATACTTTCATACTATAAATACAAAAAATTGCAGCTTACTGTAATATAAAAATACATAGTGTAGATGTTCCTGCACATCACAGATCTTTTCAACAAAATCTTTTTGGCGGGTTTTTTGTTCTGTGAAGTTCCACACTGGTGTGTAAAACCTTTACCACTCAAAGGATTGATATTTTTGTTGCTCCAAGGGAAAGCATACTGTCACTTGTGGAAAAATGTATTTCTCACCTTGGAGGAAGTGTTTTTTCATGTGGAAAAAGTGCATTTTTAACCGGGAAATCTGGGAACTTCCTTGTTGTCCGTGTATACTTGCTGGTAATAAAAGTTGATCAGACGTGCAGGTAACAAATGTAACTGATAAATAATGAAAATATTTCATAATATTAATCATTGTATCTGTATAATCATGTGCTCTTTTGTCAAAGGCTTGGATTACATACTTGTTTTGTGTGAAATCAATAAGAGAGATATATATAAGTTATGGTTCTTTCACGTGCTCATTATTTCAGGAGAGCATTCAGTAGTAATCATGTTAAGAGAGGTGGAGGAAGCAGTAGCAGTTATGGGACTTTGTTTTTATTCACCTATCAGACTTGAGTATGTCACTGTCTAACCAAGCTGGTGTTATAAACATTTGAACACAGCCTGTCCTGTGGTGTACAAAGAAATAGGCTTTCCTTGTGCAACATAAAATGCAAGCAATTACCAACCAGGTTGTTTGTTTTGTTTGTTTGTTTGTTTGATTTGGTTGGTTCAGATACTGCTTTGTCAGAGAAGTATTGGATTGTAAATTATTTCCGTGAGAACATACATAGTTCTCGGGCTACAAAAAAACTTAAATGGTACTTTGAACCAGGTACTTCCCACAACCAAAGTAATGTCAGAAGTTGCATTTACTTAGAAGTGTGTACAGTCTACAAATATTTATTATTCAAGGTGTCTCGCAGCATTTATGTAGTTGATAAATGACATTTCTTATTTGTCTATAAAGAGAAGGCTGCTAGCTTTTTATATTTTTTAATGTGACGGAGTATCAAGAAATACGCTCTTTGTCAGTGGTTGTATAAAATATAGAATATAGTATGATGTAAGTGGATAGATTAAAAACCTACTCACCAAGTGGCGTCAGGAGAACATGCATATAAAAAAAGTTCTACTTATGCAGCCTTCGGAGGCAGTGGCCCCTTAGGGCAGAAGGGGTGAAGGGAAAAGATCTGGAGAGCTCTCTAGTTTCTTCCCCATCACCGTTCTTCCTTCCCGTGAAACCAGTCTTGTTCTCGTGCTGATCTTGGTGAGTAGCTTTTTTTACCTATCCAATTACATTGTTGTCAAAAATTGATTATTTTTGTTGTTACAGAATAAAATATATTATACATGTTATACGGTATATGCTGTGAGAGACAGTAAGTATGTGTATATTTTTTGTTAGACTTGTTTAGTACTTACGTGAATTTTATTTTTTAAGACTTCGTAAAAGTTTCTACACGTTTTATTAATTTATTTATAATAACACATGTCCTATTAATTTAATAAATTTTCTAGCACATTCTCCTGTTCTGATAAATAAGGCTATCACGCTTTAAAAGACCAGTGACATATTTTGTTACTGTTTATACAGTTTCAAATTCTCCATTAGACTAATGTACAATTTTTCATTCTTTACATTTTAATTTATATTCAAATGTAAAGAATGAAAAATTGTACATTAGTCTAATAGAGAAATTTTAAAATAAAGAGTTTGAGAACACGTGAACAGCATTGAAAAGAACCCATCAGCATTCAGTACATGTTTGAAAGAGCAAAATCACAAAACTATGTAACAGAGTACATGTCAACTCTACGCATAGCTGATAGAGGCAAATATCTAAATATTCTTGATGAACTAGAAAGTTTTAATCACATGGTGATCTTAGTAGTATTCTACACACACAACTGTGTAAATGAACAATGACATATCACACATTATGTAAACAGAAGAAAACATTACTCAAGGATCAGCCTCTTGAACAACAAAACTGGTCTTATAAAGCACTATTAACCTCATTTATATTAATAGGAGAAAGTTCTAGAAACGAAATAAAATTAATAGAAAATCTACGAAAACCTCATGAAGACTCAAAACAAAAATTATATTATGTTGTGAAACACACAGTAACTCGCAACCCTATTTCCCATGACGTGTAATATATATTACTATGTACACCTTCTATAGGACCACTGACAGTAAGCATGTGCTTGATACCAGTCTAGTAAATCAAAAATATAAAATCAACAATCTCTAGACCAACTACAGCTGGAAATAAAGATGTATGTTATTTTGTCATGTCTGAGATAGTGCTATTTGTGCTATAATTGTTAAAAATGGAAAGAATTTTTTCCAATCAATTCCTCACCTTTAAAAACTTTAATTTCTTTTTTTGTTGCAGATATTGAACAAATTGTGAGTGGCCCGTGAATGAAAATTGGCTTTCTTTGAAACTTCCAACAAACTGGAGCATCTTATTTCAGTGTGCTGCTGGTTACAACAAGATATTGAATACAATAAAGACTTTATAAATAATTATTCTTTTAGTTGGCCATTCTTACCTGAAACAAAAATTTTAATAGTTTGTTCTGTTTCGAACAAACCGTGTTCTACTAATACAAAATTCGTACATAAAAATGTGGTAGTTGAGCAGTACAGTATTATATTTTCTATTTGTTCAAACTTTGTATAAACATTTTTGCAATATTAATTTAATTTCATGAAAATATTCATAAAAGACAATGTTTAAAATTTTTGTGAATTATGTACATTTTCCAGTTCTCAAGCAAACAGATTCATGCAGAAGTGTCCCAAAATAGTGCTTGCTGTCTGTGCAGAACTGGAAGACAGTTGGGCCTATCCATTACACTCACAGTGCTAGTGCTTGCTGTTGAATACAAACTTTATTAGTATGAAAGGGTTGCCACAAGTCCTGGAACTCGGGGAAATTAGGGAATTTCGAATGTGTCAGGAAAACATTTAAAAAACTGGAAAATCTTTTTGTCTCAGTAGATGAAGTAGTTTGTTTACCTAGATGTCATGCATTGTCACTTGCTGGGCACAGCTGAGTACGTGCGCCGCTTCCCTACTCCCTCATTCCTGCTGCTGCACCCCTTCTTACAACTTCCCTCAGCTTGCAGTCAGTGCTACACCGCTATTTGCTGCTAGGCTAGCTGCTGCTGACGAGAGGCAGGCAAGCCTGAGATGTAGTTTGTTTGGATCTGATTCTCAGAATGTCAACACAGTGGTGGGAGACGGCAGTCATGTCTGTGAGTTGTCAGAGTGATTGTGTGAATGAATGTGTGTGTGCTCTTGTTTTCTGACAAAAGCTATAGCCGAAAATTTAGTTCTGAGAGTGTGATTGTCTTCTCTATGTGCCTGTCTGCAACTCATCGCTTGATTCTCAGAATATTATCACAAGTTACCTGTTGGATGGATTGCTCACTGCAGTCTCATTTCTTCAACATGGTGTCAGTGACACATGAGTAGCTGGCCACACAAGCGGATTTCCGCGACAGGCCAAAACTGCAGGCCATTTCTCTGGGTATCTCTAACGGATGGGGTCTGCCGATGTGAAGTCTGATGTTTCCCACTAACATGCAGGCCCTACCAATTGAATCTAGTCTCACCAATCTGCCTCCAGGCTGTGTGTGTGTGTGTGTGTGTGTGTGTGTGTGTGTGTGTGTGTGTGTGTGTGTGTGTGTGTCATAAAGAGGCGCATTTTTGTGGTTTATCTGTGGACTCGGGACTGTGGTGCTCCTTGGCAGGCCAAAGGTAAAGGGGGATGGATTTTAAGGAATTGCGACTGTTTCACCACAAATGCATTGTACAGTGCAGTATTGTATTTATTGTAGTACATTTTGGCACTTTGAAAGTAGTTTATGTATTAGAAAATATGGTCGATAATATGAAGAAATTTGTGGCCGTTGCTGGCAGTTTGTACACCATGTGCTCATACGTTTCTCAAAACAAAAATCACACAGTACCTGTAAAATAATAGATACCACAGTGGGTAATAACTGACAATGAACATAGTGGAATCAACATGTATAGTGTTAGTTTACACAACTTTTCCCTGCATTCTACACTTATAATGTGAGGCCTACTGTTTTCCGAGGTTATTTCTGAAAACAGTGAAGGTATTTTAAAACTGTCCTGCTACACCAAGGAAAAGTGTTATTTTTGTCAAGAGATGTTCAATTTTATTAAATTAAAATACTGGTCTTAATGAAACACACAAACCATTTGAATTGCTTTCTCCATCTAAAAACAGTTAATCACAAAAGATGTTGATGTTATTACTTAACGCTTTTGCTCACATGAAGGAAAAATACAGAAATACTTACATATTTTTGAGATCTCAAAATTTGTCAGGGAAAAATACTAAAGCTTGTCTGGAAATCGGAGAAATGTCAGGAAATTTCACTTGTGAAAACTTGTGGCAACTCAGTATGAGGAAGGAGGTTGTCATCGATTCACTTTTGATGTCATCACTGGTCTGGGGAAATATTCTATAGTAGATGGATAACGTCTTCAGAAAATGTTGACATGGAAAAAACAGGGAGTGGAAGTCAGTGCAGACTAGAAATTGCAGATTATCCAGAAAACTGCTCTTCCAAATAAGAATCAAGATTTTGAACAATATGATGTTCTCGGTTATCAGCTGTGACAGGTTATGCAGAATACCTCTTTATATGTGGAGGACTGAAACCATTGCTCAATTTTTAATGCAGTATGACCCTAAATTTACTGTTAACATTACAAAGCTATTGCTTCTTTATAAGCTCACAGACTTAAAACTTTAATTCAGTGGGACATATTTAGCAAAAAGGATTCAATAAAGTGAGACTAAACTTCCTGTTGATTCTAAAGATCACTTATTAAGGAAAGTAAGGCACAATTGTTGGGTGATAATGCTTATAGAGAGAGCATTAGGGAATGATTGACAAGAACAGGGGAAAGAAATACAGTAGAAGAATGGATGGATTTGAGAGTTGAAATAGTGAAGGCAGCGGGGGATAAAGTAGGTAAAAAGATGAGGGCTAGTGGAGAAGAGATATAGAATTAAAGTGAAGAAACGAGAAAATGCAGTAAATGAAGCGGGCAAAAAGGAATACAAACATCTCAAAAATGAGATCGACAGGAAGTGCAAAATGACTAAGCAGGAATGGCTAGAGGTCAAATGTGAGGATGTAGAGGCATATATCACTGGGAGTGAGATAGATACTGCCTACAGGAAAATCAGAGACCTTTGGAGAAAAGAGAACCACTTGTATGGAGCTCAGATGGAAAACCAGTTCTAAGCAAAGAAGGGAAAGCAGAAAAGTGGAAGGAGTATGTAGATGGTCTATACAAGGGCGATGTTCTTGAGGACAATAGTATGGAAATGGAACAGGACATTGGTGAAGATGAAATGAGAGATATGATACTGCATGAAGAATTTGACTTAGCACTGGAAGATCTAAGTCAAAACAAGGCCCCAGGAGTAGACAACATTCCATTAAAACTACTGACAGCCTTGGGAGAGCCAGTCCTGACAAAACTCTACCATCCGGTGAGCAAGATGTATGAGACAGGCGAAATACCCTGAGACTTCAAGAAGAATATAATAATTCCAATCCCAAAGAAAGCAGGTGTTGACAGATGTGAAAATTACCGAACTATCAGTTTAATAACTCACGGCTGCAAAATTCTGGCACAAATTCTTTACAGGTGAATGGAAAAACTGGTGGAAGACAACCTTGGGGAAGTCAACCTTGGGGAAGTTCAGTTTGGATTCCGCAGAAATGTTGGGGACACGTGAGGCAATACTGACCCTATGACTTATCTTAGAAGATAGATTAAGGACAGGTAAACCTATGTTTCTAGCATTTGTATACTTAGGGAAGGCTTTTGAAAATGATTGGAATACTCTTTCAAATTTTGAAGGTGGCAGGAGTCAAATACAGGGAGCGAAAGGCTATTTGCAGTTTGTATCGATAGCAGTTATGAGAGTCGAGGGGGTATGAAAGGGAAGAAATGGTTAGAAAGGGAGTGAGACAGGGTTGTAGCCAATCATCAATGTTATTCAAACTATATATTGAGCAAGCAGTAAAGGAAACAAAAGAGAGATTTTCAGTACAAATTAAAATCCATGGAGAACAAATAAAAACTTTGAAGTTTGCCGATGACATTGTAATTCTGTCTGAGATAGCAAAGTACCTGGAAGAGCAGTTGAATGGAATGGACAGTATCTTGAAAGGAGGCTAGAAGATGAACATCAACAAAAGCAGAATGAGGATAACAGAATTTAGTCCAACTAAATCAGGTGATGCTGAGGGAATTAGACTAGGAAATGAGACACTTAAAGTAGTAAAGGAGTTTTGCTATTTAGGGAGCAAAATAAGTGATGATGGTCGAAGGGGAGAGGATATAAAATGTAGACTGGCAATGGCAAGGAAAGTGTTTCTGAAGAAGAGAAATTTGTGAACATCGAATATAGATTTACGTGTCGGGAAGTCTTTTATGAAAGTATTTATATGGAGTGTAGCCATGTATGGATGTGATATGTGGATAGTAAATAGATTAGACAAGAAGAGAATACAAGCTTTCGAAATGTGGTGCTACAGAAGAGTGCTGAAGATTAACTGGGTGGATTGTTTAACTAATGAGCAGGTATTGAATAGAATTGGGGAGAAGAGGAATTTGTGGCACAACTTGACGTAGAAGATGGTATTGGTTGATAGGATATGTTCTGAGGCATCAAGGGTTGACCAATTTAGTATTGGAGGGCAGCATGGAAGGTAAAAATCGTAGCAGACCAAGAGCTGAATACACTAAGTAAATTCAGAAAGATGTAAGGTGCAGTAGTTAATTGGAAATGAAGAAGCTTGCACACAATAGAGTAGCATGGAGAGCTGCATCAAACCAGTCTCTGCACTGAAAACACCACCACTTATAAATTAATGTATAGTTGTTTTTTCACTTCACAATCTAGTCTCTATTGCTACACAACTAGAAAATTTCATGATATTCTTACTACCATTATTTTCTCTTAATGCTGTGGTAAATGTACTTCTCTTTTTAAAAATTCTGGTATATGAAGGTTATGTTTGCACACCTTTTTCCTCTAGCATGATTCATCCTTTCTGGTGTACTTTCTTCAGAATGTTGTTGGAATTATTGTCTGAACTAAACCCCCTAGAGACCATTTCCACTGTACTTTTCTGAAACGTCTGGTGGGCTAAATATTCCATTTATAATTGTTAATTTTGAAAACTTACTACATTACACCACATGTGCTTGGCAGGAATTAAGAAATATATTATTGATCACCATGAAGAATTGCTGGCAAGGAGAATATTAACATGAGTGTTATGATGTAACATCTTCTATTGAATTACTACCATTACTTCCATTAAAAGGTCACATTGTGAGTCAAAACTGGCGTTCTACGGATCGGAGTGTGGAATGTCAGATCCCTTAATCGGGCAGGTAGGTTAGAAAATTTAAAAAGGGAAATGGATAGGTTGAAGTTATAGTGGGACTTAGTGAAGTTCAGTGGCAGGAGGAACAAGACTTTTGGACAAGTGACTACAGGGTTATAAACACAAAATCAAATAGGGGTAATGCAGGAGTAGGTATAATAATGAATAGGAAAATAGGAATGCAGGTGAGCTACTACAAACAGCATAGTGAATGCATTATTGTGGCCAAGATAGATACGAAGCCCACACCTACTACAGTAGTACAAATTTATATGCCAACTAGCTCTGCAGATGACGAAGAAATTGATGAAATGTATGATGAAATAAAAGAAATTATTCAGATAGTAAAGGGTGATGAAATTTTAATAGTCATGGGTGACTGGAATTCGGCAGTAGGAAAAGGGAGAGAAGAAAACGTAGTAGGTGAATATGGATTGGGGCTAAGAAGTGAAAGAGGAACCCACCTGGTAGAATTTTGCACAGAGCACAACTTAATCATAGCTAATACTTGGTTCAAGAATCATGAAAGGAGGTTTTGTACATGGAAGAACCCTGGAGATACTAAAAGGTTTCAGATAGATTATATAATGGTAAGACAGAGATTTAGGAACCAGGTTTTAAATTGTAAGACATTTCCAGGGGCAGATGTGGACTCTGACCACAATCTATTGGTTATGACCTGAAGAAACTGCAAAAAGGTGGGAATTTAAGGACATGCGATCTGGATAAGCTGAAAGAACCAGAGATTGTACAGAGTTTCAAGGAGATCATAAGGGAACAATTGACAGGAATGGGGGAAAGAAATATAGTAGAAAAAGAATGGGTAGCTCTGAGGGATGAAGTAGTGAAGGCAGCAGAGGATCAAGTAGGTAAAAAGACGAGGGATGCTAGAAATCCTTGGGTAACAGAAGAAATATTGAATTTAATTGATGAAAGGAGAAAATATAAAAATGCAGTGAATGAAGCAGGCAAAAAGGAATACAAACGTCTCAAAAATGATACCGACAGGAAGTGCAAAATGGCTAAGGAGGATGGCTAGAGGACAAATGTAAGGATGTAGAGGCTTATCTCACTAGGGGTATACTGCCTACAGGAAAATTAGAGACCTTTGGAGATAAGAGAACCACTTGTATGAACATCAAGAGCTCAGATGGAAACCCAGTTCTAAGCAAAGAAGGGAAAGCAGAAAGGTGGAAGGAGTATATAGAGGGTCTATACAAGGGTGATGTGCTTGAGAACAATATTATGGAAATGGAAGAGGATGTAGATGAAGATGAAATGGGAGATACGATACTGCGTGAAGAGTTTGACAGAGCACTGAAAGACCTGAGTCGAAACAAGGCCCCCGGAGTAGACAACATTCCATTGGAAATACTGACGGCCTTGGGAGAGCCAGTCCTGACAAAACTCTACCATCTGGTGAACAAGATGTATGAGACAGGCGAAATACCCTCAGACTTCAAGAAGAATATAATAATTCCAATCTCAAAGAAAGCAGGTGTTGACATGTGAAAATTACCGAACTATCAGTTTAATAAGCCACAGCTGCAAAATACTAACACGAATTCTTTACAGACGAATGGAAAAACTAGTAGACGCCGACCTTGGGGAAGATCAGTTTGGATTCCGTAGAAATGTTGGAACACGCGAGGCAATACTGACCTTACGACTTACCTTAGAAGAAAGATTAAGGAAAGGCAAACCTACGTTTCTAGCATTCGTAGACTTAGAGAAAGCTTTTGACGATGTTGACTGGAATACTCTCTTTCAAATTCTAAAGCTGGCAGGGGTAAAATACAGAGCGAAAGGCTATTTACAATTTGTACAGAAACCAGATGGCAGTTATGAGTCGAGGGGCATGAAAGGGAAGCAGTGGTTGGGAAGGGAGTGAGACAGGGTTGTAGCATCTCCCCGATGCTATTCAATCTGTATATTGAGCAAGCAGTAAAGGAAACAAAAGAAAAATTCGGAGTAGGTCTTAAAATCCATGCAGAAGAAATAAAAACTTTGAGGTTCGCCGATGACATTGTAATTCTGTCAGAGACAACAAACGACTTGGAAGAGCAGTTGAAAGGAATGGATAGTGTCTTGAAAGGAGGATATAAGATGAACATCAACAAAAGCAAAACTAGGATAATGGAATGTAGTCGAATTAAGTCGGGTGATGCTGAGGGAATTAGATTAGGAAGTGAGACACAAAGTAGTAAAGAAGTTTTGCTATTGGGGGAGCACAATAACTGATAATGGTCGAAGTAGAGAGGATATAAAATGTAGACTGGCAATGGCAAGGAAAGCGTTTGTGAAGAAGAGAAATTTGTTAACATCGAATATAGATTTAAGTGTCAGGAAGTCGTTTCTGAAAGTATTTGTATGGAGTGTAGCCATGTATGGAAATGAAACATGGACGATAACTAGTTTGGACGAGAAGAGAATAGAAGCTTTTGAAATGTGGTGCTACGGAAGAATGCTGAAGATTAGATGGGTAGATCACATAACTAATGAGAAAGTATTGAATAGGATTGGGGAGAAGAGAAGTTTGTGACACAACTTGACCAGAAGAAGGGATCGGTTGGTAGGACATGTTCTGAGGCATCAAGGGATCACCAATTTAGTATTGGAGGGCAGTGTGGAGGTTAAAAATCGTAGAGGGAGACAAAGAGATGAATACACTAAGCAGATTCAGAAGGATGTAGGTTGCAATAGGTACTGGGAGATGAAGCAGCTTGCACTGGATAGAGTAGCATGGAGAGCTGCATCAAACGAGTCTGAGGGCTGAAGACCACAACAACAACAACAACAGGAACAAAAACGGCATGCACTGTGCAAAACTTAATTGTTCTCATGCGCAGAAAGGAGTAAGTACACAGCCATAAAAATATTTGAGCCATATTGTGAATTATGGTTGTGGCAGACAATGGAAGTTTTGAAAATGAACTGAAATCGTTTCTGTGAATCAAATCCTATTCCATGAGAGATTTTATTGGTACATAGTTGGTTTACTTGTATCAGATTATTGTTGCTGATTGAGATTTGAAAAATTCAGTAAGTGGCCTACAAGTAGCCATTTTTCACAGAAAAGTTAACTAATTTGCGGAATGTGACATCGCCACTTGGGTGTAAAGAATAGATAGTGATGCGCGAGATTATTTGAAAGTGTATTCATACCAAGCACTTAAGCAAGTTGGTGAACTTGCTTCTTTGGTCCTGGTGATGCTGTGTTTCATCTCGTCCGGTTGAAATGGGAGCAGTGCATCCATTGATTTTTCAGCCTCAGCTGTAGAGTAGAAGAAATGGCATGACACTGTGTCTTGCTTCAGTATGTTAATGCAGATTTAACAGCAGTCAGTATTGTATCCCACTCTCTGCTAGATGTCACTGTAGATAGAGAGCATATCTACCAGCATCGTATTAGTGTTCTGTGAGGCCATTCATCTGTGGGTAGTAGGCAGTTATTCTGCAGGTGCTGTTGCAACATGCAGTTATCTCTGATACTAATCTCTACTGGAAAGTTTCCAGCAATCAGTGATAATGATACGGGGTGCTATGCACTTGAAAATGGTGTTTTCAAATAAACTCAGAATTTCCAGAGCTTTAACAGTCTGTACAGCTTTGGTGACAGCATAGTGAGTGAGGTAGCCAGCAGGCTGTTATCCATAGATTCCCATTTGTTGACTTTGTAAACCTCCCAAAGAGAGAGATTGCATTTCAGTCGGATGGTGCTGGTGTAGGCAGAATAAATGAACATCTGAATATCGGATGTCTCAGCGGCAAGTGCTTCCATAGCTGCCATTCCTTAGAGTGGTTCACATAACCTCTAAGCAGTAGATACCTGGCCTTTGATACCTGCCTATGAGTGAAGTCTTTCTTAATCCCAGGTGACGAGAAGTTGGTGTGTCATAAATACTTCAGGATAGCTGCATGTAGATGACCTAGGATGATGAGCAACTATTTTCATCCTGTTAAATCATCATTCATATTAGGCAGTATTCAATTTATTAATTGCAATTCTTTTGTTGGTTTCCCCACTTTCTACATTATGTGGCTTTCAGCAGTGCTGGATCTTCCTTCTGATCAGCGGAAGTCATTTAACACAGCAGTGACTAAATTTTCACCCTGGCTGTTGTGTTCCATCAAAGGATTCCTAGAAAAGCAGTTGGTCCTTGCGTTTGTGTCCAATTTTATGAGGGTGATTCAGAATGTAACTCTCAAAGTGTTGTCCTATTAGAGCATCCTTCAGTTGTGCAGCAGCAGGTTAATCCGAAGTAATGCGATTAAGATGTATAGGGGAATGCTGTATGACCTGAAATCTGTTTTCGAATAATGGCAAGAGTTGCAGCAACGGTGTGGGGGAGGGCGCATTGTCATGATGGAGAAGAATGCCTCTAGACAAGTCCTTCTGCAACAGCTCAGTATTGTTGACTTTAGGTCATTCTCCAATGTGGCACTATACTGGCCACTGTTCATTGTTTCACCCCTTTGCTGACAGTGCTCCAAAATCAGCCCATTCATATTCCGGAAGAGGGTAGACAGGACCTTTTCGGCAGAGGACTGAGGCTTGAATTTCTTGTTGGCTGGAGAAAATGTGTGTCGCCATTCTGGAGACTATATTTTGCTTTCTGGTTCATAGTGATGCAACCAGGTTTCGTTTCCTGTTATGAGACGAGGAAGTTGTGTTCACCAGTTAGCATCCTAGACACCCTGTGTGCACACGAAAATGGTACTTAAGAATCTCACTAATAATGGTACGAGCAGATCTGACAGTGATTCTCAGTTCCCTGGCTTAAACTTCTACAGAAATATGCTGCTTTTCATGAATCATGGCGTTAATGCATCCCACATTATCAGTAACGGTTGTGCTGTGACTTACGTAGTCCAATTTTGAAGACCTCTATCCACTCATACATTCTTTTCTCACTAATGCAGTAGTCTCCATACCTGCCCAAGATCCTTCTGTGGATTTGTTGAGGTTTTACACCCTCAGACCACAAAAATTGTATTACTGCTCACTGTTATTCCACAATGCACATAGCTAGGGATGTGGCCATTTAGTTTCAACTGCCTTTCCTATTCAGCTTGTCATGCCATCTGTCAGCATAAGCCAGAACTTTCTCAAATCATGCATCTTCACTTCCTGGGAGTTTCAAATGCCTGACGTATTAATTGCATTTCATACTGGTATTCTGCTGTTACTTTTTGAATTGCCCTTGTATATACACTGTGACATCATACTTCTGAAAATTCAGTGCCCATCTCACCAATCAGTGGATCCTTCAGTCTAGTTAGCCAGCATAGAGAATGTTGGTCTGTCATAAAATGAATTGTGTGAAAATAAATACAGCTGAATTTGACGGTCCAGATAGCTGTAAGGCACCCTTTCAGTGGTAGAGTAGTTCATCTCGGGCTTGGAGAGTGCTCTAGAAGCATAAGCCATTACCTTTTCAATGCCTTCTGGATTTGTGCTATAACTGCACTTATTATTACTATCATAGGTGAGAAATTCTGTCTTGACATCCTCGTCATAAAATTGTTAAGAGTTGAAAAGAAGTTAGCACCACCTCATGCACAGGGAAGGATCATCCTTTTACTATGTTCCAGAAAAATCTGGCACCTCCCTACTTTAGTTCTTGCAACAGATGTGAATTGGACAGAAATCTTTTCTGAGTCACTGGTACTATGAGCACATTTTGAGGGAACTTCTCATATCAAAAATGTGCCAAGGAGTTGGAAAATGTGTGACTGCTCTTATTTTCTCTGGCTCGGGACAAACTTCATTGCTGTTAACTAGGTGTCCAAAGACCTTTGTTTCTTAGGTGCCAAAGTGACTGTTAAAATCACAGGACTAACTGAATCCAGAAACTCTTTTCAGCAGTTGTCACATAGGTAGCAGAGATACAACATCCATGTGAGGTGTGGCAGGTTGTCCATCATGGCAAAACTTTGCGCATATATGGGCTGCCAGTTGTTATGAAAGAGGTTATTTTCTGGTCAGTCTCGATTTTTACTGTCAGGTTGTCTGCATTTCCATAAAAACTTTGTTCCTTTCAAGTAATATAGGGTGTCATCAAATGGGCAGCAATGGGTAGTCATCATTTTCCTTGATTTTGCTCCATTGTCAGTTGTAGTTACACAGTGCTGGTTCTGGTGAAGAAAATGATCTTATCTGAAGGGCACTGATATCTATGGGGCTCTCAAATTATACAACTAGGTGAGTTATGTTCAAGGTCAGAAAGAACAACCCTCGTCCTAACCCAGGCCTTCCCCGCATACCTGAGGCACTGCTGGTTCTAGATGCAAATAATCTTGAGTATTAAGTGAAGTGTTACAGGTGGATGGTTTTGGCTTACAATGTGTTCCACTTCTGGGGGCTTTCAATAAGTAATGGAACCCATTTTTTTCTGCAAGCAGGTTGATTTTATTCAGCATTCCATTTGACAGCCTTACACTGATTTAGTGAAAGGGCCCGTATGCCCGATGGTACTATCTACTGGTAGATATCGGAGCCAACTTCTTGCTGCACCAATAACCTCCCCATCATCGACATACTACTTCATGCAGAGTGCATCATTTGCTTCACAGATGGCTCTTTGTTGCTCCGTATGGGCCTTCTGCTAGGCAGTGTGAAACCTAGCAGGCGGGCACACACCTTAGGGTACCCTAACTGGTGGATGAGTATGTCAACAGTACCAACAGGATCGTTCACTTTAGCTGCGAGATGTTTAAATGTTACTACCTTGAATGAGTGTGTCTGCATGTTCCAACATTGCAGGAAATCAGATAGATTTGCACAACCTTTTTGTGATAACTATAGATACCTTGCCCAATGGCACACCATGCTCCTAAATCATGTAAACAGTTTTGTGACAGCAATTTTTTATTGTAATCACATTGTTTCCACTGTACAATCATTTTTGCAACTACTGGTGATACAGATCTCTCGTAAATTGGTAGTCCACAGTAGATCATAAGGTTTATTGCCAAATGGTTTTGACATTTGAGAAAGACCAAGAGAGAATAACAGTTCTCATTCATTCTTCACTTGTTATGGCATTTACATTATCATTAGTGCCCTTTTCTCCATGATTTCCAAGCACTGTCTAGCAGTGATGCCAAAAGTGTAAGTGGGCCTCCTCAGCAGGTGGAGACGTGCATTCGCTGTCACGCTTTGTTTAAAATATTGGTGGACGTCTACATCCCATAAGCTAGTAAATTACTTTCACATTTTATTATTCTGTTTGTGTGGGATTTCCTTTTATACTATCTTCCAACCACTTTATATGTATGTTGTTTCTTCTTTTGTAGATAAGAAAATGAGAAATACTTGCGCTATTTGCTCAGGCTTTATCATCATAATCATACTCTTACTCAAATGTAATTGTATTTACTTTTCTTTGAAGTCATTGATCAAAACAGTAACAGTTTCTTAAATTTATTCAGATGGAAAATATTTAAATTATTCTTATGACAAGGAGTTACATGTTGACATTGTAATCTAAAACACACTCAAAAATTTCTAATCCCAGGTCCGTGGTAAATCAAACGAGTGTGGAAATGTAATTGCAAAGAATCATTAGTGTCCTGTAACACTTTGGAAAACACTTAAACTGTGTGACCAACAATCACTGTACAGCTTCCTCCCTTGGCAAGAGCTGTATTTGCACCTTCTCCAGTGTCAGATGTTGTGTACATACCTTTTCTTCTTTCCAGTGTGAGAGCATCCCTTTTTGAGTCCCCCCACACACAACTGTTCAGGTCATACCGTCTATGGACTCACTTGACAAAGGCGTAGACCGTCCCTTCCGTGGGTCAACATATCTTGCTTTCCAATGTGTACCAGAGTGGTTCCCCAATCATAAATCTTTTAACAGTGTGCACAGTATCTGACTTATTTTCATGTATCCTAGTGATGAAGTTTCCCTGTAATGTATCAACTTTAACCAGTTATTCCAAACATATTTCCTGTCTCCTCCTTTTATATCTTTTTATGTCTGCTTCTTGCAATGCCGTTGCTTGTATATATTAAATTATCTAAAAACGATCTTTTGCTCATGTTATTCCTCCTACATTCAATCACTTGTTACTAATAACATTCCTGCATGCTTATCAGAGTAGTATTTACCTTCCCAAGAACACTTTGTGGTAATAACTGCCCATCAGGGATTTATTCATTGCTACTAGATTATAGGTTCTCTTTATTATTAAAGTGGTCTTATTCGATTCACACCAGAA
This sequence comes from Schistocerca gregaria, assembly GCF_023897955.1. Taxonomy (NCBI): domain Eukaryota; kingdom Metazoa; phylum Arthropoda; class Insecta; order Orthoptera; family Acrididae; genus Schistocerca; species Schistocerca gregaria. Next base: position 623,810,584 of record NC_064921.1, on the reverse strand, counting down.
CCAAAAGCAACAGTCTAGTATTAAGAGTACCTATTAGAAACATACTTTGCCCTTCATTTCTTTAGATGAATGTTTGCTATATAAGACATACTCATATCCACTTAGTAGCTAGCTTATAAATCCTTTAATTTTATATTGAGATGTAATATATTAATAACAACTACAACATTTTTATTGCCCTTACTAAAATCATTTATTCACTAGTGTTGTCTCATCAGAGATAGCTTCACTCTCTCTCATTATTTTCTCACATCATCTGTGAACGATTCATTAGTGCACTTTCACCAGAGATAAACCGTAGTCTTAGTTACATCAGCCAAACAATTGACTTGATAAACCATTTCTTTTTTGTTAGCATGTCATCATCTAGTTAGGAAATGGTTTCCTTTCCCAACACTTCACACTTTTAATCTGATGTGCCTAATATGTGTTTAATCCTCTAACATACAATCCGTAAGTTAATTGCATGTGTATTTGGTTGTGGTATGTGTTATTGCCTCCCTGTTGTCCTATGCTAGTAGGTGGTAAATTCCATTAAGTGGTCTTCAAGAGGGAATGGTTTCAACTTAAGAGACAAAAAGTGTGGAAAGAGGGACAATAGAATAATTATTCCTGTCGGAGGAGTAAGAAAAGAAAATTAAGAATGGGTTTGTTAGAATTGAAGAAAGAAAGATGATAGAGCCCCAAAGACAGAATCCTGTACCATCCACCACCACAGGATCTCCACCCAAATGGATTCTTCACTGAGATGAGGATGAAGAGTGGTTGACATACCGTACAGAGTATCTGTATATTTACAAGAGAATTATGTAAGTACCTCTGTAATAAGACATTGGCAGTCCATGTCAGTCTACCACTAAAACTAGGACAGGACAGGTTTAGGGTAGAAAGAGTGGGGAAAAAAGTGCATCAGGGAAAACAAAAAGTGAAATACTGAAACAGTTAACTTGCCCACTTGATAGTCTTCAGCTTGCTGAATCTGCAAAGATTGCAGATTGTCATGGGGATAAATTTCTCCAACATGTCAGTATTGCGTAATAGTGTTTCCTAACCAGTCTCTGGGTCTACTAAGACTACTGCCTTTGGGTAGACTTAGCACCTTGAGAGATTTCTGCAAGATGGAAAAAAAATTGCTTGTATTGTTCATCAGATCATAACTAGGATGGGAAATATTAACTAACATAAAGTCATTAATATAAAATGAGTGTATTTGCACTATCATTTCATCTCACCACTCTTGTAACTTATTAAATTATTTATATAATATAGTGTAATATAGAGGTACAGCCATCCCCCCATCACCACTCGTGTAAGCCCACTCACTTGTGAAAACACACTACTTGTACACTGTTATGCCAACTTACGTGAAAGTTGAAAGGGATCCTACTTTCTTTCACAATGTCACTAACCCCCACCATTGCCTACGATTTCAGCAACTGCTGATAGGTGGAACTGCTCTCATTCTCCTGTGATTCATTCATCAGCACAGATCTAGAATAGTTTATTTATGTACGTGGAAAGTTGGCTTTGTCAAAATAATGGGCTTATTCTTCAACTAAGTAAATATTTTTGTACTTACTAAAGGTGCAAAATGTTCTGTAAACAGTATGACTGAAATATTCTAGCATTCAGTAACTCTTCATAATCACTTATTTGTAAGATAGTAATGCATCATTGTTTGAAATGATGAAATGGATAAAAAATGTTGATACTGAAAGTGTGTACTTGCTGAGGTTCATTTTGCTTCATAACAATCAGTACTGTAAGAGTCTTGACTGACTATCGACCACAGGAACATTACCTGTGTCTTTGATGTTCTCTTTAACCAATGTTCTATGCTTCACTTGTTTGCCAGCTTCACATGCTTATTCATCATGTTATTGTCTCTAGTGAGCAAAAATGGTCTAAGAGTAATAGACTGCTGGTGATAACCGATTCCCTCATCACACGTCTAAAGGACAGAATGTGACATGTTGGTGACCTTAGACTCATTTCATCCCTCCACTTGTTATTTTGGTGACTGTTTACGTGAAGTGCTGCACCTTATGAACAATCGACCTGCTGCCATTTGTTTTGTCACATCTGATGTTCTCACATCACATTTCCCCATTGCACTATGGAGCCCACGTGTTTCCCTCTACAAGCTGCTGTTGAAATGGAACAGGAACACTTATATCTTCGTGCAACGCAACTGAGCTCTCTAACCTCGTGGTCGTCAAACTGTGAACCGAATCACGTAGACATGTGGCCCACGGTTCTCAGGCGTATTTTATAATAATTAGCATCTAGCCACTAACAGCCGAATCCAAAAATGTCAGTTGATGTTAAGAGCTTTTTAAAAGTGTAGTTTTCCTGCTCAGTAACAAGCAAAACCACTTAGAGACAGTAATATTTCAAGAAGTGCTTCATTTTAATTGATGTTGGTGAATTTGGAATTTGGCCATGAGCTAAGTAAAGTTGGGTTCTCAGCTTGAGGACAGAGGAAGCATGACCATTGCAGATTTAGAGGATGTCATAGGTAAAACATTTGCTTTTTTTGTGTTCTAGTACTGTCAACCTACAGGCATGCGTAACTCATACCATTCAGCTGTTGTGGTCACAGTTCCAAGTAGAAGATGCATGAATACGCATTAGAACTCTAGTCATCTTCAAATGTAGTACATAACTTTAGCAAGGAATGTGAAATATTTATGATTGTGTCTTGTATTGCATAATTCATTTAAATATGAGTACAGTTACTTTAATCAACGATCTGATGATCCGCTCACTCAGACAACATAGCACTATTTCATCAGGCAATTACTGTGTGACTTTGGGATCATTGAGGTTGACAGCAATTTGAAAAAGATAGCAGTCAACTATAAGTTCTTATGGGCTGCCTGCCATCTTACTGGATGCTAACTATGGCTAATGTATGGTAGAGGGGTAAGGGGCTCATAGCATACTACTTTATGTAGGTCACCAGTTAATAATAAAATCAGTTCATACGTGGCCTGAGGTGCCACACCACGATGTAGGTATCTGCTTTTCGAGTAAAAAAGTTTGACAGCCACTGCTCTAACCTCTTAGAGCTCATAATGGTGTGAACCCAGTGCATTGTGTTCTGTGCTTACCGCACACTGCTAACACTTGTTTTGGACTGGATCCAACTGCTCAGTGTGGGACTAGTGCATATCATACTTTGCCGTGGACCTTCAGTGGCCACAAAACCGTGAATTATTTCACTCAGCATACTACTCAAGAGACCTTACTTCATCCAATCACATATTCTATGCAACTTCCATTACCAACTAAAACAGCCTCGCCTCTTTCATCTGTGGTGAACGACTGCACTCTCATGTCTTCTGCATTGTGATATCCCACCATCTCACGGGGGCCTTGGAAGACACATTGCTCTACATACATCACAGCCACATCCAGCAACATTGGTGATCTCTGCTGTGCCAGTTAACCACAGAGTCACGTCCGTCACATTGTGTCTTGCATGTGGTCAACAACTCGGCCTCCCTCCCCCCCCCCCCCCCCCTCTTATGGTGACTGTGAGCTATGGCACTATGTGTCACCCTTTGGGGCTCAATGAAGCTTTTGCCACTCATTGTGGGTTATCACATACGCATCCTCAAGGCTTTCCAACCAGCTTTCTCCCACACAACAGGTACTGACAGACAGGTTTCCTAAATTATTCATCTGTTGAAAGAAAACCCTCACACCTGGTTCACCCTGGCTGACAACCTTCTCAACCCTCATAGTATTATGGACCATGACCCACACTTTCTTCCTCATCAGCCGCCTGCACAAACATACAGACTTGATCAGTGGTTTATTTCTATGCCCATCCCCTCTCCACAAGTACTGTATTGCAAAAGCCACCATAGAGCATTTGTTGCACCCTCCCTCTGAAGAGAATTTGGGATTACGGGCCCTGTCCCAGCTCTGGTGGCACCTTTATACACTGGTCAATGTAGAATTCAAGGCAGACATTGTGCTATGGACCTTACAGCTTGTCAAACTTTCATATGAATTACACCTGCAGTAACTATCTCATGCCTCAGAACCTTTGCCGTCCAAGCTTACAGCATTGTTCAGTGTCTCGTCACCAATATAGGCACCAGCAATGAAGAGAGAGCTGATATCATGACTTCCCACTCCACTCTGGCAGACAGAGGCTGCGTGAAAACGTGCTTAACTTCAATATGACACACATCCTCCGCACACTACCTATACCGAGCAGCTGATCCCCACTGACCATTGCTGAAGTTTCTTCAGGCTGCACAGCAGACTCCAAAGATGGTACTCAGGCAATACGGAATACACTTCAACCTGGGTATCCACAGTGATGGCTTTACACTGTGTTTGGCAATGTAGCATGGAATTGCCAACCTCTCTGCACTTTACCAAACTGTATGCAGACCAGTTCAGGCCCACTAGCCTGTGCTACCTCATCACACCACACCAAGCAACAGTCAGCATATGCAACGTCCATGCCATAGTCGCCAGTACGAAGTGAACTGCACCTAGAGCCTTAAATATTCAATTGATACCGATGTGGTGGACAGTGTCACCCCTATCACCTTGGCCCCTACTCGCACGTGCCCAACCAGACTGACTTCATGTACTGCAAATAACTCCAGTATCAGTGTTAAGGAGCTATAGACATTCAAATGCATCTCGCACGTAGTTTCAATTTTACATGGACCTACCATGTTGTGGGTATTTGCAAATCTATGTTAGGTATTGGTTTTTTTGAAAACTTTCGATTTTTCCCTAACATCTAATGTGCAACTTTACTGCACCATGTTTCTGGCTCTGATCCCAGGCTCATTTGGCCCTTCCTTCACCTTTTCCCTCTTAAACAGCTCCCTCCTTAGCTCTCTTTCCAAGTATAAACACAAAGATTCTGTAACTTACCAAACAAAAGTGTTGGTACGTTGATAGAGACAATAACACACACACGCACACACACACACACACACACACACACACACACACACACACACACACACACACACACAAATAAATTTCAAGCTTTCACAACCCACGGTTGCTTCATCAGGAAAGAGGGAAGGAAAGGGAAAGACAAAAGGATGTGTGTTTTAAGGGAGAGGGTAAGGAGTCATTCCGATCCTGGGAGCAGAAAGACTTACCTTGGGGGAAAAAAGGGACAGGTATGCACTCCAGGTATACACTTGCCCCCCCCCCCCCTCCCTCCCACACACACACACACACGGAAAGGCAAAGAGTTTGGACAGAGATGTCAGTAAAGAGGCAAAGATGTAATTGGATGACAGGGGAGGTATGAGCGATGGCAATTTGAAATTAGCGAAGGTTGAGGCCTGATGGGTAATGGGGAGAGAGGATATATTGAAGGGCAAGTTCCCATCTCCAGAGTTCTGATAGGTTGGTGTCAGTGGGAAGTAACCAGATAACCCGGATGGTGAAACACTGTGCCAAGGTGTGCTGGCCATGCACCAAGGCATGTTTAGCCACAGGGTGCTCCTCATTACCAACAAACACTGTCTGCCTATGTCCATTCATGCGAATGGACATTTTGTTGCTGGTCATTCCCACATAGAAAGCTTCACAGTGTAGGCAGCTCAGGTGGTAAATAACGTGGGTGCTTTCACAAACGGATCTGCCTTTGATCGTGTACACCTTCCGGGTTACAGGACTGGAGTAGGTAGTGGTGGTGGGGGGAGGGTGCATGGGACAGGTTTTACACTGGGGGTAATTAAAAGGGTAGGGAATGTGGTTTGGGTATTTCATAGGGATGAACCAAGAGGTTATGAAGGTTAGATGGACGGCGGAAAGACATTCTTGGTGGAGTGGGGAGGATTTCATGAAGGATGGATCTCATTACAGAGCAGGATTTGAGGAAGTCGTATCCCTGCTGGAGAGCCACATTCAGAGTCTGATCCAGTCCCGGAAAGTATCCTGTCACAAGTGGGGCACTCTTGGGGTTCTTCTGTGGGAGGTTCTGCGTTTGGGGGGATGAGGAGAGTGAAAGCTGGAAATGTGCGTGCGTGCGTTTGTTTGTTTGTTTCTCTATCAACGTACCAACGCTTTCGTTTGGTAAGTTACAGAGTCTTTGTTTTTAGACATTTTTTTCCCACGTGGAATGTTTCCCTCTAATATATATATAATTTTGTATGTGTATAATGCCCGCACGCATTCTCTCTCTCTCTCTCTCTCTCTCTCTCTCTCTCTCTCTCTCTCTAAAGCCAACAATGATTCCGCGGGCTCATCTGATACATCAGCTGTCTGACACATTCAGCATGCACAGACTATGCTTAGACAGCGACTCCCTCACTCCTTTGCCCCCTTCTTCCTCACCCCCACACCCTGTGGTGCTGCATTCTACACAAGTGTCTCAGGTCAGTGACATTGTGCCTCCCAGTGTTTCTGTACAGCCCAAACCTCCTTTGTGAACAGAGAGTATTGCTCCTCCTGTGGACCCAAATGACACCCTTGTAACTAGCATAACTATTGCTGCTAGCCACAACATAAATACTAAAGAGGGATCCTCTGTTTGACACATGGCTCAACATCTCAACCCAAAGAAACTGCTCCACACCAAGGTAATTGTTGGTGAGCTGTTAATTGCAGGCATCGTTCATCAGTCAGACAGGAATTGGTATTCCCCCATCCACCTTGCTCAAACAAAAGGTGGGTTTTTCCTTCACTGCACAGATTACAGCCTTCAATTCCCACACCATCATTGACAATTAACCAGTCCCTCATATTCAGGACTTAGCTGAACTACTCAATGGTGCACAATCATTTAGCGTACTTGATTGTCGCAAAGCCTACCGTCAAATACCTGTGTTCCAAGATGATATTCCTAAGACTACTCTACTCACCACTTTTGCAGTGTTTGAGTACTGTTTCATCCCATATGGCCTCAAAACCTTCCATTTTCATATGCATATGTGGATGAATTCCTGATTTTTTTTTTTTTCCTCCACCTTCCACTGTTAAGGAACATTAACAACACCATGCTGAAGTCAAGGACAGGTTTCATAGTGATGGTGTCAAAATAAATTACAATAAATCCTAGTTAAGTAGTACTAGTGTGACATTACTTGGTTGTATCATATTGGATCAAGGTATTCAACCAGCATCTGACTGTGTCAACTTTATTCATAACCTCCCACTACCAAGGGACTACTTTGAGCTGCAGAAATACCCTGGCATTATTAGCTTCTACCATTGACATCTCCCCTGCTGTCCTCATGCACACTCTCCCCTCACAGACTCTTGGGTGTGAGGAAAGTGCCATAGAGTGACAGATGCTTCAAGCCTTTGACAACCTCACTTGCACCATACATTAGCTCACCCAACACCTGCTTCTCGATCATCGCTGATGCACCTGATGATACAGGCATAGGCACCGTGCTGTAACAGCATGTTGGTGGCACCACTGAATCTCTCAGATTCTTTTTCAAGAAACTCTCACCTGCTCAGCAGAAATGGTCAATGTTCGGCCTCACAGTCAATATTTTTACCCGCAAGTAAAGAGGTTCTATGACTGAGTTGGTGACTTCTGACTACTCCATCCCAAGATTAAGGGACAAAATTAGTCACAGGTATTTTTTGTTTCAGTATTTAGTCATGCACTGTAAATATAAAGGTGAAATGGAAATTTACTTGTGGCTTTAGGGGTTTAAAACTAGTCTTGACACTCACTAAAATCTTATGTACACGTAAGTGTTCATGTTGGCACTATCATTGAGTAATAACTTGTGCATAGTGGTACAGTGTATGGTTACGAAATTAAGTACCATACTCGTAAAACAAATGTATATTTATAGCACTTGTGACCTGTGAGGACCTTGACCAGCTCAGAAAACAAAATTGAACTTTTATGACAAAAACCTTACATCCAATGTACCTTCAGTGTACTGTAGAAAACATAGAAATTTAGAAATAGTGCTCTTTGGAATTCAATACGATATGTATATTGCCATGATTCCAGCTGCCAGTGTAACTTGTAATTTAATGCAAGCTGCCATGGCGTCTTGCATAGGCCTACTTATATTAGACTTTTGTACAGAGACAGAAATATGGCTCAAAATGTTTACTCATTCAAAAATGATTTTTGAACAGAATGTCATCATCTTTGGAAAACTCCCTTATTAGCGTATCTGAAGAACCTAAACAATTCCTACGAGTTTCCCATTTTCATATCCAACTCGTGTGGGTCCGTTTCTTCTTCATTAATGTAGCTAAAAGCTCACCAGCTAAAACATGCACAACTCTTGTATGAATAATTTTACTTGCCACCATTTTGAAAGTCACATAAGAAGCACTTGCAAACCCAGCTGTGTGGGGGATGAACATGGAATAAATTCATGCCTGTGGAAATCCAGCTTAATACATGCCGTATCCTCTCCATCAGAGGTGAGGTGACACTATGGCGTTAGTTCCCAAAGAAAATGTCACCTATTGAAGTAACTGGATGTAAATTGGAAGAACAGTTACTGAAATGGATTGATTGCCAAAGGAAAGTGTTCAAACAGGAAATAGAAACTAATATTAGAGAATTATTAACGAAGGAAGGGGAGAAAAGAAAAAGCTGGAAACTAGGAACACCAGTACAATTCAATGTAGGAGACATAGCATTGTTAAGAAGTCACAAAGCTTAAAAAGTGATAAAGTAACAAAATAGTTGTATCCTTTATATGATAGACCATCCATTATCAAAAGTATGCCTCACCCTAAAGCAGCTTTGCTAGCTTATGAAAGTGTGCAGAAGGAAAAAGGAGTGCACAGTATTGAGGATATGTTCATACCAGAGTGAAAGTTATGGTTGATTTATGGACTTCAGAATTTACAGCATATGAAATGTCATCTGAAACTTCAGAAGACATATTGGACACTTGTAGGGATGACATATAGGCATTTTTGTAAGAATGATGCATATTTGACATTTTTGGAGTGTGTGGGACAAGCATTAATAGACACTTACGCATAGTGGGAGGGAATTACATTTAATCTCTAATACCATTGTATGTCGTTGGTAGATTGGTGTGTATACGCCCTGTTAACATTTTCGCTGCGGCCCGGCAACGTGCGATTGCGGGTCGGTAACACTGAAACGGCAGGTACCGCTCGTAGCCGACGCTCCTAAGCACACCTGAGCTGCAGGCTAACGTCAAGACCTTGTAAGATCTGTAGGGTCATGTTCTCTACGGACTTAATGATGACACCTTAGATGCATTACTTCAAATAAGCTTCGACTGTATTGTGATCATGTTTTAAAGTCTGTTTGCTGTCTGACACCTATAGGGGTCATTCAAATGTTCCTGATTTGTTGATAATGTAACAAAAAATACAATTCATACAAGCAAAAAAACCACTGCATTCAGGAAAAATTTGGATTCCAAAACGCAAATTCTTTAGAAGTAAAAATGAAAGCTGGATTCATTTGAAATATTTATTTCAAATGCGCATTTTTAAGATTGACTCTGATAGAGGTCGTCAATTTAGTAGAATGTTTGCTCCTGGTATGAGAGAATTAGCTGTCTACATTTATCAGACGCCCGGACGTTTAGAAATTAGTAAGGGAAACACACCCTACGTGGAGGCTCCTCTCGTGTCCCCCATCACTTCAATTGCGGTGCTATTAAAACAAATTTAGCACAACAAACTCTTTAGTAAAAAAACTGAAGTGAACGCTTTACAGCGCAATAAGAAATAAGTCGACTTAACACAAAAGAAAACCTAATTTTCTGAGTACACGTGAAAAAAAGTTCTATTCATATTATGTGGTTCTTTATGCCAGGACTCACCTGGATGTCTCCGAGTGACAGGTCGGGCTCTTTTTCGTCTTCGATTTCCACATAGTCGTGATCCGTATCGTCAGATTCGAAACTGTAAGGAAACAGGTTCGAAAGCCGTGCTTCCACCCTATCATCACTCTACATTTCTTCTGCAGCCTCTAAATAACAATCTCTGTAGTATGCCTCGTCCTCACTACTCGGAAAATCACTGTCATCTAGTACACTAAGTAACTGTTCTGCTGTCAATTTAACGCTTTTCCTGCTCCTTTCGCATTGGAAGGTCCAGGTGTCGGTTCATTAGCCGCCATTACGAACAATATACGTTCGATAACTGCCCACACAAAACAAAAGTTTACACGCTTTGATGCTAGCTTAGACGCTGCAACTAGACTGAGTAATCCGACAGTGAGCGCGGACGCTTATAAGCGTAAGCCGCACTGGCTCATGGCTTTTTGTGACGCTTATATGCGTCAGCCGCAGCGAAAGTGTTAAGGAGCAGCAATAAGGGTGATATTGAATGATGTATGTGCGTGTAGAGATTCAAGGTTAATCTTTACAAGCAGTTTTAGGCTGATCAGGGGACTAATGCATTTTGTTACACTTAAAAAGGTTTAGCTCTGATTGTGGTGGTTTATGGTTTGTGTATAAGAGATGTACAGAAGTGACAGCTCAGAGACAGACAGACAGACAGAGAGAGAGAGAGAGAGGAGAGAGAGAGAGGACAGAGAGAGAGGAGAGAGAGAGGGGGGGGGAGAGAGAGAGAGAGAGAACATTCTCTCTCTCTCTCTCTCTCTCTCTCTCTCTCTCTCTCTCTCTCTCTCTCTCTCTCTCTCTCTCTCCCCCCTCCGTCTCTCTCTCCCCCCTCCGTCTCTCTCTCCCCCCTCCGTCTCTCTCTCCCCCCTCCGTCTCTCTCTCCCCCCTCCGTCACTCTCTCCCCCTCCGTCTCTCTCTCCCCCCCTCCGTCACTCTCTCCCCCCTCCGTCACTCTCTCCCCCCTCCGTCACTCTCTCCCCCCCTCCGTCACTCTCTCCCCCCTCCGTCACTCTCCCCCCCTCCGTCACTCTCTCCCCCCCCCCCTCCGTCACTCTCTCCCCCCCTCCGTCACTCTCTCCCCCCCTCCGTCACTCTCTCCCCCCCTCCGTCACTCTCTCCCCCCCTCCGTCACTCTCTCCCCCCCTCCGTCACTCTCTCCCCCCTCCGTCACTCTCTCCCCCCCTCCGTCACTCTCTCCCCCCCTCCGTCACTCTCTCCCCCCCTCCGTCACTCTCTCCCCCCCTCCGTCACTCTCTCCCCCCTCCGTCACTCTCCCCCCCTCCGTCACTCTCTCCCCCCTCCGTCACTCTCTCCCCCCCTCCGTCACTCTCTCCCCCCCTCCGTCACTCTCTCCCCCCCTCCGTCACTCTCTCCCCCCCTCCGTCACTCTCTCCCCCCCTCCGTCACTCTCTCCCCCCTCCGTCACTCTCTCCCCCCCTCCGTCACTCTCTCCCCCCCCTCCGTCACTCTCTCCCCCCCCTCCGTCACTCTCTCCCCCCCCTCCGTCACTCTCTCCCCCCCTCCGTCACTCTCTCCCCCCCTCCGTCACTCTCTCCCCCCTCCGTCACTCTCTCCCCCCCTCCGTCACTCTCTCCCCCCCCTCCGTCACTCTCTCCCCCCCCTCCGTCACTCTCTCCCCCCCCTCCGTCACTCTCTCCCCCCCCTCCGTCACTCTCTCCCCCCCCCTCCGTCACTCTCTCCCCCCCCCTCCGTCACTCTCTCCCCCCCCTCCGTCACTCTCCTCCCCCCCCTCCGTCACTCTCCTCCCCCCCCTCCGTCACTCTCCTCCCCCCCCTCCGTCACTCTCCCCCCCCCTCCGTCACTCTCCTCCCCCCCCCTCCGTCACTCTCCTCCCCCCCCTCCGTCACTCTCCTCCACCCCCCTCCGTCACTCTCCTCCCCCCCTCCGTCACTCTCCTCCCCCCCCTCCGTCACTCTCCTCCCCCCCCTCCGTCACTCTCCTCCCCCCCCTCCGTCACTCTCCTCCCCCCCTCCGTCACTCTCTCCCCCCCTCCGTCACTCTCCTCCCCCCTCCGTCACTCTCTCCCCCCCTCCGTCACTCTCTCCCCCCCCCTCCGTCACTCTCTCCCCCCCCCCTCCGTCACTCTCTCCCCCCCCCCTCCGTCACTCTCCTCCCCCCCCCCTCCGTCACTCTCTCCCCCCCTCCGTCACTCTCTCCCCCCCTCCGTCACTCTCTCCCCCCCCTCCGTCACTCTCTCCCCCCCCTCCGTCACTCTCTCCCCCCCTCCGTCACTCTCTCCCCCCCCTCCGTCACTCTCTCCCCCCCTCCGTCACTCTCTCCCCCCCCTCCGTCACTCTCTCCCCCCCCTCCGTCACTCTCCCCCCCCTCCGTCACTCTCTCCCCCCCTCCGTCACTCTCTCCCCCCCCTCCGTCACTCTCTCCCCCCCCCTCCGTCACTCTCTCCCCCCCCCCTCCGTCACTCTCCCCCCCCCCTCCGCACTCTCCCCCCCCTCCGTCACTCTCCCCCCCCCCTCCGTCACTCTCTCCCCCCCCCCCCTCCGTCACTCTCCCCCCCCCCCTCTGTCACTCTCTCCCCCCCCTCCGTCACTCTCCCCCCCTAGGGGAGAGTGACGGGGGGGGGAGGGGCGGGGAGAGGTGACAGAGGGGGGGGGGGAGACTGTGACG